>NC_084480.1:254378313-255691646 GCF_030035675.1 Rhineura floridana | reverse complement strand
CAAGCATCACAACTTGGCAGTTAGGACAGAAAGAAGGGAGAAGTGAAGCCAATAGTTGCTGAAGTTCTGTTCCTGTCCTAATCCTTTTTAACACAGGGACAGGAGGGCCTCCCCTGGGAGTGAGCAGATGCCTGTAATTCATAGTCATGCATTAGGGATTGGCCAGCTGATATGGGCAGCTCCTACAGAAGGGGCGTTCTCCCAGGCTAAAAGTGTGCATGGCACACAAGGGATGTTCACAGCATGTATAGTTAGGCCTCTTCCTTGAGTTTAAATAGAAGAGTTATATACACATACACACATTTGTTGATCCTAGTTAATCACATGCTAATTGTAAATAATAAACATAAGTTGTGACAGGTTTCAGGCCTACTTCTTGCTTGCTGATCACAGATATGGAAATGGACTGCCTTCAAGTCGATTCTGACTTAGAGCAACCCTATGAATAGGGTTTTCATAGCAAGCAGTATTCAGAGGTAGTTTACCAATGCCTTCCTCTGAGGCTGAGAAGCAGTGACTGGTCCAAGGTCACTCAGTGAGCTTCATGGCTGTGTGGGGATTCGAACCCTGGTCTCCCAAGTCGAAGAACACTTTTTTACCAAAGTAAAAGGAGTAAGAAACATAAGTTCTAAGTGGGGAAACTGCCAAGTTATTCTGGTGTTGTCCCAGGAATATAAGAATCAAAGAAGTACCTGGACCAAACTAGATGTGCTGTTAAACCATCATTCTTGTGGACTTTCCTCTTTCAATATTACAGCCATGCGGGGGGTGTGTGTTCTGAATTAGGACCATGGTATCAGGGGATGTTAACCCTTTCCTCCATGCCATTTTCACCACCAAAATTATCTCATCAAAGTTGCTATTTGCACTTGAGGAGCAAATTTAAGCTGAGGGAATGGGTGACAATTTTCAGTGGCCCCAGTCCTGTTTCTGTTCGAAAAGGGGAAGCCCTGAAAGCCACAAAATGATGTGCTTAATGCTACATCTAGATGCCCTGAGATAGCCATAAAGTAAGTCACCATGTGTGTTCCACCGATGGGACTAAATACAATAAGCCAATTTAACACTTTTCTTTATTGGGGGGGAGGGTCCTTTTAGTATTCTTTATAAATCTAAAGGTGCAGAACATGTTGAAGGCATCTTTGTCTTTGCCAGAAAAGAAATACAGAAAAGCTTGAATATAGTGTGTCATTAAGATACAGGAACTAACAACAACTGTACAGAGCTCTCAAATTATTTACAGCCTTATGGTCAGACATGAAGGTTTAGATGGGGACATGTGAGACTGAGGTTCACATCCTTGGTCAGCTGTGCCACTCACTGGGTGGCCTTGGGCAAGTCAAAATCCTTCAAAGTAGAACTACGCATTACACTAGGCAAATGTGGAGAAGTGGAGATTCAGCAAACAGAAAGGGAAGCTTAATCTTTTCTTACCCACAGATTCCCACCCCAGGCAAATGCCCCCAGACCATTTAAAATCATTTCCTCTAGCCAGTCTTGGTAACCAAAGGCACAGCTAACAAGACAGAAAATGGTCAGAGAGACCATTTCTGGGAAGAATCAACAGGCATGGAATGGATTAAGCAATCCTGACCACCAGTCCTTCCCTGCAATCACATTCAATTCTGACTCCAATGGAACACACATTTGCTCATTAGAGATGAAAGGGAATTTCATTTGGTCTATATTTTTAAGTTAACTGATCTAATATAAGAGTCAGAATGCTACAGATTTCACACTTTCCAAATTTTGTGTTACAGTTCTTGGCTCAAAAAACATATCAAAATGTGTTTAAAATGTGGATTTTAGGATCAAATGTGTTTGGAAATGTGTACATTGAGATAAAGTACATATTTCAATATAAATTTTCATATGGATTTTTAGAAGAAGACCTGCAGATAAATGTAGAAACAGACCAGAAATAGATTGATCCATTCATCCCTATTGTTGAGATAAGATATAATTCTATTACCAGCCTCAGCTCCCTTGGTCTGATTGGTTCTTCTTCTTTTTAACTATATTTTAAGATTTTTCAGTTATACCAGAGCAATACGTTAGTCAGCAATTCATTCATCATTCATTTCAAACATAGCAACCAATTTTTATTTACATATTCTCTTTTCAGAGTTACTAGAGATCAAATTTAATGAAAATATCACACTATATATTTCAAATGTGTATCACCTTCTCTAATATCTTTTAAACTCAGCTTATTATTTTTTAAAGTTTGTCAGCTTCAATAATTACAATATTAATATATACTTTTATCTAGCGAACCTTTTACAGATCCATTTTTGGACTCATAATATGCTAGATACAGGAACCGTTTTTTCAAAAACCAATCCTTGAAATCAGGGTACAAAGCAGCCCAAATTATTTTAGGTATTCTGTCCATTATAAGCAATTCCCATACTTTGCCAAAACCACTTCTTAACAGGTAGCATGTGGGATCATTTTAATAGTGAAGCCTGTTGAACCTTTGTAGCCTATTAGTTCACACTGTGTACTTGGACAATTGTATTTCTCTAAATAGCCCAACAAAATGGTGAGTGGGTTCAAGAGGATTGTATACGCTGAAATTTAATATAGCTAAAAATCCTTGCCCAGTAACAGAGAGTATTTGGGAATGACCACCAAAACTGTAAAAACTTTCCTCTACTGCCACTTGCCATGCCTCTTTTTGTGTGTGGTGGTGATGGTCAATTTAATGCATTTTTACTTGGGAATGATACAGTTTTATTAGTACTGTAAATTTTTCCTGATACTGGTGGATAGTGAAGAATGGAGAGCCACATTCTAAAGTGTATGTTCTGATTTCATACTCCCCCTTCTTTTTCCCATTTCATTACATATTGAGTTGATTGGTTCTTAGTTTTGTTTTATGCATGTCATTTGACCCTTGTAAGGCAGCTAACAAACATTTTTAATGTGAACAAAAACATACACCAAGGGCCAGTTTGGATATTTGATGAAGTGGCAAGATAGGAATTTGCCAATTGGAATTTCTCTCCTGATTCTCATTCTGTTCCTAGCTAAAGAGAATGTGTGTCTTTCCATGAGAGGAATGCACATTCCCACCCTTCAGATAACTCCTGGAAGCATTGGGAAAGGAAGAGCGACTCAGTAATGCTTCCTCACTCACCATTTCTCTAGGACCATCAAAGCAGCTCTGAAAGTGCCTTGGTCATGATTAATTACAAGCATTTGTAAATAGTGTGTGTGTGTGTGTGTGTACACACACACTCCAACAATTTTAATTTTGTAATTTTTTTCAGCACTTATGAATGATAACAATGAGATGAAGAGAAGCTCAAAAGATTTTTGAGATTATCTCCTGTCATGCTTTGATGTCAAGTTAACTTCAGTCACATCCACGCTATACATTTAAAACACTAACTGTCATGGAGAATCCTGGGAACTGTCATGTGTTAAGGGTGCTGGGAATTGTAGTTCTGTGAGGTCAGCACCCTTAACAAACTACAGTTTCCAGGATTCTTTAGAGGAAGCCATCACTGTTAAAGTTGTATAAGGGTACTTTAAATGTGTAATATGATGTGATATACTCAGAAAGTATTGGATAGTGCTATTCCATTCTTTCTGAACATATATCCCAGTGCATTTAGATTTGATTCACATGTTTTAGATTTGGGCAACCAATGCAAGAAAAATGAGATCATGGCTCTCCCTGAAGCCACACAGAAACCTTAAAATCCTGGGAATATTTCTTGCACTAGCGTTGCTAGAGTGCATTTCAGGATACAATTAATTTTTATGAAAACACCTGCATTCCTCCAGCAACATAAATAAATAACCCTGAAGCACACTGCTTGGGTGTTTTGGCTGAAGTATATACACTATAAGTGACACTCTCTGCCAGCATCCTCTTCATCAGCAATGGTTGTCTCTGTGATTCTTTTGGTAAGGAATGATAAAACATGATACAGATGAAGGACCGAAACTAGTTTTGGAATCCAATTCTATTACTAGGCTGCCATCAGAATTAGTAAAATAATGTGCAGTTTCCTCATCCAGGTTCATTTATCTCAGTGCAAGGTCAATTATCACAATGTGGTATATGTTTTTATTGAATACAGAGAATTTTCTTTAAAAGAAAACTCGGCCATAGCATTCCAGGAGATAGTGGTTGTATTTGTGTGTGTGCATGCGCGTACATATGCACATACGTTTGTATGTGTATGTTTCGTTACCATATTTCTCAGGAGCATAGATCAACTATCAACAGCAGGAGAAGAGAATATGTGTGAGGTGCCTGACCTCGTCCTTCAGTGCCGAGGGCCTGTGGGTTTGGTCCAGAAACAGGAATTCTCTGTACAGACACTGAGTCTGCTGAAGGAGACAGGAGAACAGCCTCCACAGAAGAGGACTTTGTTCATTGCCACCAAGGAAAATTTACACAACAGACACACACACAATCACTATGGAAAAATGAAAATTCTCTAAAGCACTCCCCCCCCCGAATACACAAGGACTTTATTTCTTTAAAAGGGAGAAGAAGGATGTGTATGTAATACAAATTAGCCAAGACTAAGAACATATTTTGAAACAAAATGTATCTGAGAGCCAGATAGGATAGTAATATCTACAAGCTTGATATCCACAGCCAAGTCACTGAAACAAGATCAGAGTAGATCAACAATTTCTAGTGAACGCTTTTAAAAGAAACAAAACACCAAAAGATGTATTAGCCACCGCATATGGGGATGGGAATTTTCTTTACCTTATGCTTCCTCCTCCAGTGTTTCACCCCTCAGAAACTCCAGTCAGTTACATAATCTATCCTGTTGTGGAGCAAAGAGTAAAGAAATAGGCATAAAATATGTGTAATGGTTTCTTTAAGACCAATGTCTGTTGTTGTGTAGGCCTGTGTGGAAGTTCCTGGAGTGACATCGGACTCTTCATCTCATCAAGAAAGGCAGCTACACAAAGAAGAAACGTGGTTACAAAGGAAGAATCATGTGCAAAATGATAAAGGACTAAAAAGGTATGTGGATTTGTAACCAATCAATTGCAGCATTGTGAATTTAAAAAAGATATATGCAAAGACTCTGCCACATCCCACCAGGGTGATTTTAATGTCCCCCCACAGCTTCTCAAGAACAGAATGTATGGCTAGGGCCACAACAAAATGTTACAGTGTGGAGTGCTACTGTTCAGGATATGGTTTTCTGTCCCTCCCCCCCCCCGAAGATGTTTTGTACCTCTTGGCATTCTCCCTAAGCCTGCTGATTTCTCCCTCCTGTGCATGGGTGGTGCCATTTTGGCTCTACAAGCAATGGCACTTACAGTCCAAACATCAGAAATAGAGGAAATTATGTCTGAAGAATGAAAATGCACGTGCTTACAAGTACACATATGTACCCACCCTGAGCACGCATGCGTAGCACATTAGTGAGCATTGCAATACCCAGATCACACAGTGCACTGTATAAAGCAAATGAGCTGTGAAGACAGAAACTCGGCACTGTTTAGTTTGCACTAATATGTGGGTGATGCACACAGACTCAAGTTTAAATATGACGATTGTCCTCTTTGGCTATGGGAAACAACAAGGCAGGAACTATGAGCTAGATATAGTGCCCCATTCACTGCATTTATTAAATGAGAGAGTGTTTGAGGATCCTGTGCATTATTAAAATTTACATAACAATCATTATTATACCTTATCTTGTACCCAAATTCATAACAAAGCCATGCAACTCAATTTTATTACCTCTAGCTCTGTTTCAACTCCTGCGAAAGTCCATTTTTGAGACTGTACTGAAATGTGGAATTAACCTGGGCTTGTTGGCAGTACCCCTTCATTTTGGAGACACATCAGAGGCTCTGAGTAGCTGCAGAAAACATTCTTTTCCTGTTTTTCCCCTCTCCCCTTCAAGCTGCTTGGCCACATTATTAGAAAAATCTGTTGGGGGCTCTCAACAGATCCATATCTTTGCCACACAGGTGGTCTGCTGATTAGATTTATTTGTTCATCTATTTACTTAAGGGATTTATAATCCACTTTTTGAGGAAGTCCTCAAAGGAACTTAGGGTAGCAACCAGCAAAAAGTCAAAACAAAACCAATTAAAAACAGTACAATTTAAAATCAAGTAAGAACAAATTTAAAACAATTGTAAAAAAATCTAAAACCATTTAAAAACCTTGAGAACATCTAAAATATTTAAAAGCTTATCATCTAGCCTAACAGTTATTAATTTCACAGTTGCCATGTCATATTATCCAATCTATATGCAAGCATATTTAAAGGCAAAAATTGCTTTAAAGAACGATGGCTGTAGTTAATGAGTGTGTTGAGGAAGAGGAGACAGTCAACCTTCCTCTCAAATAGGAGTGAAGAAAATGTCCTTCCCCAAAAGGCTTCTGGCTACCCCTGATTTGTATACCACTAAGTGAAAATAGTCCCTCATTAAAATATTTTTAAGAGCATACATTTTGAAACCAATAAAAGCACTCCTCTTTCCAGGCAAAAACCTGGAAATGGAGCATACCCAGGATTATATGGTCCCAGGTGTGTCTGAACCTGCATCGAGCTTATCCTTGAGAGAAGACACTAATGATCTAAGGGAGTATGTAAAGCAATACATAACACATGAAATAAGACTTACACATAATCATCGAAAGGGGGGCATAATATCATTAAACCCAGAGTCTAAAATTACCCAACTGCTCCAGTCTCTAGGGGTGGAAGAGGGACAATCTTTTAAGTATTCACCGTCACAATTGATGCTTTCAAGCACACTCAGGAGCCTCCTTTGTTGAGATCCAGTAGCTTTAGTTACTTCTGAGAGCACAATCCAAACCCCAGGTAGTAACCAGCAGGGCTCTCTAGAGTAGTGGGATAAGGAAAGATTGCTGCACCAGGCTGGAACTGGTGCAGTAACTGGGCCCAATTCAGGCCTGATGCTGTCTCACATCAGAAGAGAAACTGACTCAGGATCCAATAAATCCTGCAACAGCTCAGCCCCTCTTGCTCTCCACCCCCGGAAATCTCATTCCAGGACCTTGTTCTGGCTGCCTGGTGCAAGGAGGGTTTGGGTTGCTCTTTTGTACTGGATATACACACACACACAATCTAGCTTCAGTTTTGTACAATGGCCAAATGATTTCATTGTGCATGGTAAATATGTGGTCTACTTATTACTCACAGAAGGTGACTTTTTTTCTTAGGTTTGTACTTGATTTAAGCACCAGGTAAAAAGAGTTTGGTTGCTGCTCCATTCTTTGGATGTTATACAACACACTTGGCAATCTGATCCTAAAGAGATATGTGAGAGATAAGTATTTTTCATCAGGCTGCTCTATTTTACAAGTATTGATAGCTGACTTTAGTTTTTGCCACGTCCCTCTAACTGACGAGAGTCCACCATATCATCCAGGAATGCAATTGTGTGTACCTGCCAAGAACTGAAGGCAGTTTTGGCTAGATTTCTTCTTTGGACCAATATGTCCAGATTATGGCATGTGCAGGTCTGCTGAAAACAATCAGCACCTAGGCATGAAAAATCATAACATATGTTTTCCTTAGGAAAAATGTGCATCCATTTCAGGCTTTGGTTTTCCCAGAAGCAGCTTCTTCGTCGTCATTACAGTTTGTCATTGTCACTCAGTTCTCCAAATGAAGATGATGCCATAAAGACAATGTAACTCTGGGAAAATGTAATCCATTATGAATACTAAGAGATGTAAACTTGTTTTAGGCTGCCCATTAAAATAACAGACTGCTGTCCTATTCACACTGATCTGAGAGTAAGTTCCATTGAACTCAGTGGGGCTTACTTCTGAGTTAGGATTATTCAATCATGGTAGCAAAGTTCAGATCTATCTACAGGAAAAGACATTGTTATTGGCTTCTGAAGTAAATTGGCTATAAAGTGGAGCATCTTTGCTCCTGTGCTTTACATCCATATACCAGTCTTGGGCTTATTTATCACAGGAGACTATAACGGCACAAAATTACCATTTGCAAGTTATTTTTTAAAATCCTAAAGGTCTTCAGCTTCTCTCATCAAGTATTAGGAATGGTGGAGAAAGTCAATTTAGTCCACATTTAAAGATGAACCTACCAAATTCACACTTTCTTAAACAATATACTAACCAAGCAGCCATTCTTTAAAATCCACACTTCTCTGAATTTTGCAGTGCAGTTCTCCATGTGTATAAAATGCACATCCTGGGTAAAGGGTGCACAAATTATTATTAGTGGAAAGTGCTTGCAAAAATGTGTATTGTTAAGAGAAATTTGCTAATGAATGTTCATGAGAACTAAAAAATCACACTCATGTAGAAATGTGGAGAACTAAACTGGGAGGAAGGGCAGGATAAATCTAACAAATAATTTTTTTAAATTACATACTGCGAGAAACCAAAACTGACAGATTCACCCATCCCTATCAAGTATTCAACATTTCCTCAAGGTACAAAAAGCACAACCCAGCAAATGCTAATTGGTTGCCAGTTCCATTGAAACCAGTTGGGTTTATGTTAGGTGTTATTTACACCCTGATCCTATGCATGTTTACTCAAAAGTAAGTCCCACTCTGATTAATGGAGCACAAGGACGCAATCCCATGAGTTCAGTGGGGCTTACTCCTGGGTAAGTGTGGTTAGAAATGCTGGCAAAATGACTTTTGCATGCACAAATGAATTTCTTGGAAGACTCAGACAATCTCCTCTTCTAAAGAGCAAATAATCTGTAAGAGAATAAGACATGCAAACACTACAATTACATTTGCAGTATTTTTGTAACAGCAGTACCCATAGAAAATCTAAGTGGCCTGGAACAGATATATCCTTTATGGAAAAAGTGTGGCTTAGATTTCCCTTTGGAGACTTTCCTTATTAAATAACAATTTTCAAGAGCTGTTAAGAGAGTATGGTCAAGTGACAAATCCTTTACTGTATGTTTCCATTTGGCATGAAGCATTCCTATTAATGATCACCAGAGCAGACGTCCCTTTTTGATGTAGTGCCTATGGTAACCCTGAAAGAAGGATTGGTGCTGCTATAATAGTTGGGTTTTCTTTTTCTTTTTCTTTTAGGCAGCTAAGCCTTAAAAAAACTCACTTCCTTTCCATGCTGAGCTTGTCATGTTCTCCAGAGCAATACCGTGAAGTGTATTATTCCATCTCCTCTAGTAGCAAAACACACAAACAATTTCCATTGCAAGAAGAGTAGTTTTGATTCAAACAAATAAATATTTGTTTCGTTACTTTTATATAAATCAGGTTATAAATCTAAGACTGCGATCCAGAGCCATTAAAATCAATGTGACATTTGCTTACTCATTTGGATCTGGCTTGCATTCTATGTTCCCAAACTTTTCATACTATTCTGTTTCCTAAGGGGTGTGGTTAGCTAATACAAAACGACGAGCAGGCTAAGAAAAGAATAATAGAATCCCAGAAGAGTAGCGTTGGAAGGGGCCTAGAAGGCCACTGAGTCCAACTCCCTGCTCAATGCAGGAATCCAAGGTAAAACATACCCAACAGGTGGCTGTCCACCTGCCTCTTGAATGCCTCCAGTGTTGAAGAGCCCACCACCTCTCAAGGTAATTGGTTCCATTGTCATACAGCTCTAACAGTTAGCAAATTTTTTCTGATGTTCAGTCAAAGCCTGGCTTCCTGTAGCTTGAGCCCATTATTCCATGTCCTGCACTCTGGGATGATTGAGAAGAGAACCTGGCCCTCCTCTGTGTGAAAACCTTTCAAGTACTTGAAGAGTGCTATATGTCCCCTCAGTCTTCTCTTCTCAAGACTAAACATGCCCAGTTCTTTCAGTCTCTCCTCATAGCATTTTGTTTCCAGTCCCCTGGTAATCCTTGTTGCCCTCCTCTGAACCTGTTCTAGTTTGTCTGTATTCTTTGTGGAAATGCTTTATGTTTCTTGATATAGGGCATAGGAAGCTGGCTGAAAGGACATAGGTGGGTTCCATGTGCAAACAGAATAGGAGTCTGACACCAGATTGATCATGGCCTTGTGCAAAAGGGGTTCTCTTGTATGGTATAGCGAACCTAACATATTCTAATGCAAACTTATCACTCATCAACATATCAGTAGGGACAGTGCTTTTTGAAAAGATGTTTTTTCTTGCTGGAGTTAGTAAATGGCCAAATAGAAAGACCAAATGTATTGGCTGTGTGGAAAAGGAGTTAGGTGCAGAGTTAGGCATTGGACTTCTTACATCTCATAAGCAATAAGGGTAAGTCCAATTTCAATAGGAGATAATAGCTCCTGCATGTTGCAGTTTACTTTCTTTGTTGTTTTGGCCCAAGATCTTGCTTGGCACAGTCACATGTGGCACAAAGCTTTAGGAGACAAGGTGCTAATTAGAGACTAGAATGACAGTGAGGCAGAGCACCTTGGTAACAGCTGTCAGTCTGACAAATATAGGTCCAATTTAATTTTAAGGAAAACTGAGCCATGTGGCATTCCATATACATGGCATCTTGTTTATACTGGGTCATCTTGCCTACAAATGTAGTGTTAATGTACTAAGGATCTGTGGCCTAGGCCGGCACAACTGCAATTACATGTGGTGGGTGATGGCCCAGTTTAAATGAGACACTAAGGCTGATATTCTATACACACCTATCACTTCTAGAACAGAACTTTGCTATACAACTGTGCTAAGGGTGCACACACAGGACAGCTTCCAGGCAAGTTCTTTTTGCTTGCTCAACATCACATGTGTGCCCGGCCTGCGCTCACCATCACCTCGGAGTACGCCGTGGCTAATGTCATTGCGGTGGCTTCTGGGCTCTCAAGCGTTGCTGCCAGCATCTTGGCAATCCTGGTGTCCCGGAGCTTCTCCCACCATTGCCTGCCTTGGATCCTGGTTGTGATCGCCCTGGCAAATGTCCAGATCTCAGGAGCCTGCTGTGTGGGGCTGGCACTTGCCATCTTCCTCACTGTTGTCAATGGTGGCCGTCATCTCTTTACCGGTTGCAACAGTTCTGCCCTTCCAGCTGATGCTCGCACTGTGATAACAAACGAGCGCCCTTTTGACACTACCTGCATCTGTGGCACAGTACTGGTCCTCTGGCTTCCTTCCTTGTTGATGGCAGCAGTGGAAGCCGGTTTGTCTGCCTGGTGTTGCACAGCCTCCCTCTCTCTCTGTGGAATTGGCCCCTCTTCAGCCTCCTACAAAGTGGTCCTGCTTCAGGCAGCTGCCCCACAGGAGGTGGCTGCAGAGGAAGGCTCTGAAGGAGAGCCTCACCACCAGCCTCTGGTTGAAATGGATGAGGAAGAGTGCTGCCTTCGAGGGTGGAGGGAAGAGACCTACCTACTATTGCTGCTAGACTGTCTCACATGTTCTTGAATGGACAGATGGGCTTGTGTTCAAGGTGCAGAGCTGGCCAGGCAGGAATCTCCCCCAAATTGTTTTTTTTAAGTGTTTTTAAATTTGTATATTTGTTTTTAATGTTTTTAATTGTTGTAAACCACCCAGAGAGCTTCAGCTATGAGGCAGTATACAAATATAAATAATGATGATGATGATGATGATGATGTAAATAGGGGTCTAGTAATCAGTTGTGACATAAAGTTAGGATATATACTGTATTACCAATAAGACCATCTGAATTTTATTTTGGATTTGACTTGTTCACAGGACAGCTATGGTTTCTGTACCGAATATCCCTTTGAATATTCTCCATGAACTGTTTATAACAAGCCAAACTATGTGAGGCAAATACCATACCATGGTTGGCCCATGACAATTTCCATAGATTTTGGGTAACTCATATAGCACTGATCACCCAATGACCAACAAATTCAAAACATTTATCCAATATTTTGGTCATAATTCCAGGATTCCACAACAGGTCTTCCCCCTGCCCCAACCAATAGGAGTAACGGTTCCAGGCTATGGTCTGAAGGCACATGAGGCCAGCACCCTGCTGAAGCTAGGCAGGGTCAGGTCTGTTCAGTGCTTGGATGGGAGACCACCTGGGAACTATATGTAAGCCACCTTGGGTTTCTATCATGAAAAGAAAGGTGGGGTATAAATGTAATAAATAAACTGTCACTCCAAGCCAACTGTGCAAGCTTTTATGGCTTTTAGGGATGTTTCAAACATGATCAGCTTCCTATATGGACAGCATAGCTGTAGAAGAAGAAATGTGCATTCCATGTATAGATAATCGTGTGATGATCATGCATAATTCTATTTCACTGAACACCCATGGGCTGGAAAGTGTAATTGGATGTGGCTTCCCACCACAAGTTTAACATGTAATTACATAGCAGAATAGACCCATGTGATGTTGTGGTATGTATCTATCTACTCTTGGCTTGCATGCTTTTTGCCACACAGAAGTGTAGGAAATGCAGCATGTTTGATACATTCATTCTTTCATTGATTCATTCACAGCATTTATACCACACTCTTCAGCAGGAAAAGTTATGTGCACTTTTATGAACTGTCAAAACTGATTCATGGTTGAATCATAGAGTCCTTTAACGAGAACAATGACAAACAGCTAGGAAATGTGTAAAAGAAAAGTGTCCACAGATTCAGGCAAATTTCAGACTTGTCAGATGACAAAGGCTTTCAAAATTCCATAGATCTATTTTATATCATCCTGGATGACAGCTCTTTTGGGTAAGGCACAGGATCATAGAACAACACTGTAGGTTAAGCAGTTGAAGAGAGAGGGTGGGGAGGGAAGAAACAGTAACAGCCCCTGTAAAAAAATGTTGAATGTGCCTGATATAGATTTGATGGGATGCTCTGAATAAGAATTTATCTGATTTCTACTGTCATGTAAGCTCTATTGAGCCCTCTTTGCTTGTCTCTTCACAACAAATATTAGCCTTACTGACTATTTATAGACATCACTCAAGAAGTCTCAGATATGAACTAGCATCACATTGAGGATGTGAGGACAGTGTGTACTTTCAGCAGCTGAGGATTATTCATTTTAATAAAAGACTAGGTTACACATCTGCAGTGTTTTATGGATGATGCTTTAATTGTTATGCATAATATTTCCTCAGGGTGCTACATTTAGGAAATGGCAAAGCCCATCAGGGTTGCACTGAATGCTTTGTTTCTGAAGCATAGCAAAGTATGAGAAAAACAAGGGAGAAGGACCATGTTTGCTTCCAGACAACCTGTTTATTGAACATTCATCCTGATTTGTTTGCAAAGAGGTTATGTGATTTTGCCCCTAGCAAGTGTTATTTAACACTTCCCAGTGCATTTTCCTATTACTTTCCGCATCACATAAAATCTGATTTTAGGGGAGAAGTGAGTTTGTTGCACAACAGCTCCCAATAAACTTTATTTGTGCAACCTAAATTTGCTGATGTGTGATTGAATCCCACCAAAAAACAGTGACATTCTGGAAGCACCCTATATATTTTTAAGTAAAAACATGCTATGGCTCTAGAAAAATTAGCCAGAGCTCCCTACAAAAATGAAACACTTTGTTCAAGATTATGAGAGATTCCATATTAATCGAATGTCAAGCTTTAATGAGAGAAAGCTTGCCCTCCAGTATTGGCCATTATTACCATAGTTCACTTAGGCAATGATTGTTGACGTGGCGGTGTTGCGTGAAACAACATACGTTACATTGGAGTTAAGTTGCTCAAGAAACTTATCAGATGCATTAGATCAGGTTAAGAGTCTTTATTCAAAGACATTAAGGCCAACAGGCTTAAGAGTAAATACATGTAGAGTTTCTTCATTCACCCCCCCCCTTCTGGTCCATCTCTCTCCAAAGGTAAACATAGAACACAACCTCTCAGTTCAGAGGCATGATACAGAAGGACACAACTTACAGACTCTGTGAGAACTTTCCCAGTTGCTATCTCACATTACCATGACAACGGCTGGCCTTGGAGTGTTTGCTCTCAAGCCAGCAAAGACATAACAGTGTTACTTCTCCAAACTTGCAGGCTTTATGGAAAACTACTAGAAACAGTAATGCCTATGGGTCACAGCCCAACATATCCCCCTTTTTCCATTAAGACTGCATAATACACATCATGTTTAGCAATACATCTCCACAATACATTGGACTACAGTAATACTTTACATTGCATCATACATATCCAAATTACATCTCAATACATTGCAGTACATTTCAGAACATCTCTGTACATTTAGCTAGAACTTTATTCAATCAAATTTCGGCTCATTCCAAGCCTTGTCACCAGTTTGCCAAATTTCTCCTCACACAAAGGCTTGGTCATTATGTCAGCCACCATGTTGTTAGTGTCACAAAATGTCAGGTTAACGAACCCCTGCTGCACACAATCCCTTACGTGAAAGTATCTGACACTAATATGTTTTGTTCTGCTGTTCATAAAAGTGCACAATGATGAGACTCAGCAATGAGACCAAATAAGCCTGTATGCTGTTCCACATAAACTGTCATCCTCAAATTTTTATAACATGGGTGGGGAATCTCCAGTCCAGGGGCCAAATGTGGCCCTCCAGGACTCTCTATCTGGCCCTCTGAACTCTTCCCAGGCCCTCCCCCTCACTGCCCCTGCTTCCTTGGCCTCTGAATGTTTTTGCCAGTCTGAAAATCATTTCTGAACTCTGGTCATGCCTCTCATATATCTGGATGGAGAATAGGGAGGGGTGTGTGAGTGTGTGTAGAAACTAGCTTATTGTACAAAGGTAAAATTTGTATTTTTTGCATCACCCACTTTTGCCTCTGATCCCACCCATCACTGGCTTTGCCCCACTCCTCTGCCTGGGCCTTATCAGGAGGAGCTGCAGACCGGGAGGTGCTGCTGCAGGGACGAGACTGTGCTGGGACTGTCAAGGGGCAAGCTTGTCCACCCGCTTTGCCCCACCCCTATGCCTAGACCTTATCAGGAGGAGCTGCAGGCTGAGAGGTGCTGCTGCAGGGATGAGACTGTGCGGGGACCATCAAGGGGCAAGTTTTTCCACCTGCTTTGCCCCCCACCCCTGCTCTTAGTGACATTTTTCTGTGGACTGCCCTTTACCAGGAAGATGAATGCTTTTGGTTTGCTGCTCCTGTTTTTTTTAGAGATGTTAGGATTTTGTTAATTTGATTTTTTTTTAAATTGTATTGTTTTTATTTGTATTTTGTATTTGTATTTTTATTTGTGTGTAAGCTGCCTCGGGGGCCTATTTGGCCGAAAGGCGGCCTAGAAATAAAACATAACATAAAATATGCTCCTCAGAAGATTGCCCAGTAGGGAATGTGGCCCTTGGCTGAAAAGGGTACTATAACATATAGGAGTTCCACTGCAAAATACGGTAATGTGGAGAGGATTCCCCGAAGGCACTAAGTTTGAAAACCTCTGGTTTGAAGCATCTTCCAATCAACTGGTTTTTATAGTAACATTCATTCATAGGTAGGTGAACCACTGGGTTTACCTGTAGATAAATACCAGGGACATAATGATTCTAGCCCAATGGCCTTCATCGAGGCAGGATTTTATTTTGTGCACCTCAGATCATACAGATTAGATTAATCCTCACAAGTAGGATTGTTATGTCACAGAGGTGGTAAAACATGTGAAAGAGGAACATGTGTATCTCCCCCCTTGGCGAGATGCTCACATTCCAAATGCATATGGAAGTCATTCATTCTGCCATGGAATAGATATTCAAGTTGGAATTACACATTATATTGGAAGCACAAAAATTAAGGTGTGAGCCACTCATGCTTCTTGTAGCATATGACTTATCAGTGTCACTATGACAGAATAATACTTTGCTGTGCTTGCCTCTGTTTTTGCATGAGCACTGTAGAGACTGATATATGAACTTTCTTGGTCTCAGATGCTTCTTGTACAAAGTTAAAATCCATCTTTCCTGCCTTTCCTTTTTTTTTTGCTGCGACTAATTGGACCCACCAGCTAACATGATTCAGGAATAATTACACTGCATCTTAAATGAAGGGGTTTAATACCTGGATTAAGGCTGACTCAACAGAAAATCTCTGTCATTATCACCATGTAATTCTATAACAAAGTAAAACAACTCTCCTTTACCCTGTAGACGAGCAATGCTTTAAAATGTTTGAATAGTTTTCTAATATAAGCTGCTAATAGCCTTTTTGTGGATTCACCCCAAACAGTCCCATATCGAGAGAGCAAAATTAATCCAATTTCATTGTCATTGGAATGCAGAGTAAAGGAAAAGTGGGCTCTTTTGATATCAAAACAGAATTTTTTTGTTATGAAATGGCTGCTGTTATTCAGTGGAGGTGGGTGGCTCCGATGTCAGTGGGGGAGTGACTCCACTCCAGGTTTTATTCAAGGAGTTGTCCAAGGTGCTGTGACAGCTCTTAGAATGTTTGGACTAAAACCCAGAGCAGATTCACTGCCCCACTGACATTGGAGCCACCCACCTCCACTGCTTTATTTGATGAAAACATTTTCTTTCTTTTCTTCTCCAGGTAGCACCATAGGAAACAGCCTTATAATGAGTCAATCCATTGGTTCATCTAGTTCAGTATTGTCTACAGCAGTGGAAGCCATGGTGCTCTCCAGATGTTTTGGACTACAACTCCCATCTCCCCTGATCATTGGCCATGCTGGCTGGGGCTGAAGGGAGTTGGAGTCTGCAACATCTAGACGGCACCACATTGGCTAGCCCTGCTGACTAGTAGCAGCTCTCAAGGGTTCCAGATAAGAGACTTTCCTGGAGATATTATGGATTGAAATGGGGACTTTCTGCATGCAAAACAGATGCTTTACCACTGAGCTATGGTACAGAAATACAGCTTTGGCTCTGCATCATAGCCTTAACGATGCCATCTCTCGCCAGGTAGCAATGTGCCAGCCAGCATGCCAAGAATGACACATCTGTCTTTTGAGATACATCTGCTAACATGTTCATTAAGTAACATGCATGAGGGGGATTTTTTTAGGAGTTCCCAGTGCTGCTGTGCTTATAGAAGATTTAAAAAATACAGTATATGGATTAACACATCAATAGGCTTATATGCTCCACTCTGGCAGTGCCACAAATTTAAATACTCAGAGTCTGCACAACTTCCCCATTCATTTACCTGGGAATGGATGATGCTAACAGGATATTTGAGGGCCAGGCCTTGAAAAAGTGATAGATATGAATATTTTAAGAATCACAGGAGGAGTTAAAATGTGTGTTTTCATGTAATAGAATACTAGAGTGTTAATTCACAAAGTCTATGCAGAATTCCAGCATTCTGATTAAAATTCTGTTTTTTAATTAGAGTAATAAAGTTGGAAGAAGACCAAGGAGCAGGGAAATAAATAGATGAATACAGTGTTAGGATAATACAGCCATGATCCAGTACACTGTTCATAATGAAACCCAAAAACATTCTCAAGGCATGCTATTCTCAAGGCAAAACCTTGCTATCTAGCAGCAACAGAAAGTAATGAAGAATATGGATCCTCCATGCCATCATTTTCTGAAGCAGTATTACTCAAAGCTTGCTCTACCTCTGTTATCCAGACAGGTTTCTCAGCTGAGTGAATTTATCCAGATCTTTGTACAGCTGTCTGGCATATCCTTTCTATATCATAGTTTCCATTTCTTTGAGATGCAGTTGTTTGGCCCTCCATTTTCAGCTTGTAAAATGAGAACACATTACATCATATTATGCGTATGCTCCTAAGCAAACTTAAAGTGAGATGCCTAAGGACCATCCTTGCTCAGAGTTGTTGATTCTTCCTATAAAAGTGCTGCTAACTGCTAGTGCAGGCTTGCATACTTCTCCTCCTAATACTAGGGCTTGACAGTAATGTGTACTCAGCATGTTAGAAAAGGTGGTACTTAAATAAATGGGCACGAGCAACGCAGGTGGAGCCTGGAAGGGTTTTCCATCTCCACCAACAGCCACCCATACAATACAAACAGTCTTTAGGAGATTCCCCACTCCCCACCCCTGTAAAATGATTATCTAAGTTGCATTCAAGTTTCCAGAATGATTATCTAAGTTGCATTCAAGTTTCAGTGAGTTCATGTTTTTGTTTCGAGTCCAATGCTTTTTCTCTTTTCTTTTCTTTTTAGAACTAGTCCTTTGCGATTCAGATGTGAATACTTTTCTATTGTTGTATGCATATTAAAATGCCCTGGGTGACCAAAATAAACCATCCATGTAAATTGGGGTGCCAGTGTCAAAATCTAACATGCCGTTTATAACATTTACTCCTGCCACAAAGTGGTACAAATCTAATTACTTTGGCAAAACCTCCATTCATTTCAACAGAACTGGCATGGGGGTGCATTATTTTATAATCTTTCTTTTCAGTTAAAAAAAAAATGCTGTCTTCAGGCTTATCACCTAAAAAGGCACAAAGCTGAAGGAAAATGAATTGGGAGGGAGGAGAAAATAAGTAAACTCAAGAACAAGTTCTTAGTTACAAGTTGTTCCAATGACCCCTGGGATGGAAAAGGAGAGGAGGAGGCACCAAAGGTTCCTGGTCTCTCAGCTGCACCAGTGGAGTGCCTTTGCATCCCTCCTATTCCCTTCTCTGCTGCAGCCTGATATACTGACTGCTGCTAGGTGATGAAGGAAGGATCCTGGCTTCTTAGCAGAGAGGATGATGGTCCTGCATCCCTCCTCTTTCTTCTGTTACAGCCTGCCAGGTGGCAGTTGACGCAGGGATGAGCCTGGTTTACGTTCAAGGGGGGTCACAGATTATTGTGGAGATTTGGGTTTTTATACTGTATTTCTGGTGCTAGCAATGAGCTTACTTAGGCAACTGCCTTATAACTGAGTCAAATCAATTGTCTTCAAGGTCTTTCCTAATCCTACTACGAGAGATCCTTTTAGCTGGAGATGTCAAGGACTGAATGTGTGACTTTAGGCATGTGTTCCACCACTGAAGTATAGATTCTTTCCTATACACATGTTAACAGACATCTGTACCATTCATACTTTTCATGTTAATCAAGATCATTTTTCTACACGTGCTTTGAGGATGTTTTTACAGCTAACATGTAACTTGGCCACCGCACACATGGCTTCTGATACCAAATCTGTAATCCAAAATAATACTGCAAGGGAAACAATCCAAGTGATCTAATAACCCATCTGCTGATCCTGTTCTGTACATAGAGAAAGGAGCTCACATTGTACTCAGAAGGCAGTGATTAAAAAAACCCTCAGAAATCCAACAGTGCAGGATAGTAAAAATTCAAAAAGTAGATTATTGCCCAATCCTGATGTATCATGTTGCTCTGCTAAATTGCCCATTTCTGCTACAGTTTGTCTCTACTTCTATAATCATCCCTCTATTTTTAATCAGAATCCAAATTCTTTTAGGCATAGAATTACTGCTTCTTTGTTTGCTGACAATCCTCCTTGTTTTATGTCTTTATGCCTTTTATCCTTCTTCCATTATTCTTTTGGTATTAATTGACATTTTGCTTCTGAGATAGCTGCATGTATGGTATTAGGATAGAGAAAAGCATGATCTACTCAATTTTCTTTCTGTGTATATACATAATAGTTACCTCTCTGATTAATATGCACTAATAGGCAAAAAACCTTGCAGTTTAAGAATGTACCTATAGCCCACAGATATTTCCATCAAACTTTAAAAAGCAGGGAAATGTGGCAGCTATAGTGAATGCAACAGGGAAGCAGGAGACCTGACCTCCTCTCTGAGATATTGGACTGCTGTACAAATTGGTCAAAATGCAAACACAATTTGAGTTGGTCTAGTCCAATCCACTTCCTGTGTAGCTTGGAAGAATTTGGTAACGTGCCTCTGAGCATATGGTGAGTGGTGGCAACACCTGCCATCTCCAAAGAAACATTTGTGTATGTTTGTTGGTGTTCTTCTTACTTTGCTTCTTTCCTGTGTTACTACAATTTCTACAGAGAATCTAACCTAGAAAATTATATTTCTCTCATTATTCATCCTAGAAATCTGTGTCAAATTTATTTTTATTAATTTCAAAGCCTTTTTATTAGTCAGTGTCATATGAGGGTGAAGACAGGCTTTTGTGTTTCAAACTGGAGGTTATGTTCTATTTCTATTTTGGGTGCATTCACAGTTGAATCTGAAACTGCAGTTTGATGTAAAATCAGACTGATTATGCTATGTTGCTACTTAAGCAATGACTAGCTGTTGGAAAAAACAAACTTGCCCAAGATGCATGTTTTCAGCCTGCTATGCTTAAACCACTCCACTTAAAGAAAGGTGGGCATGGTCAACTAAAAACATAGAGCCCACCTAGAATTTTGCTACAATATATTTCACCTCCCACTGTTTTATCTTGTGCAAACTGAGACACACCTCATGTCCACCGGAAACTATTCTGCAGAATAGTCTGTACCATTATTCCACAATTTTTTAAGGGTTGCAAAGTGTTCGTGTATTTCATATATTCACTGAAACAGAAGCAAAAGAAAACGATTTACTATTTAAAGTGACTATCTGAACTATACCAACTGTCCTGGTATTTTTCCTTCCTCCCTGCTATAATGAGATAAGCACAGCGCATGTCTTGTGTCTGTTATTTGGGCTGATTGCAGGTGTTGCCACCACTCAACATATATATGCTTAGAGGCACATGTTACCAAATTCTTCCAGGCTACACAGGAAGTGGATTGGTCTATGAAAGACCAACCCAAATTATATTTGCATTTTTACAAATTTGGAGGGCAGTACATCTCAGAGAGGAGGTCAGGTCTCCTGCTCCCCTGGTGCATTCACTAAAGCTGCCCAGTTTCCCTGCTTTTTAGATAGAAATATCTGTTAGCTATAGGTATGTTCTTACACTGCATTTTTTTTTCCTATTAGTGAATGTATCTGCTTTTTAATCCAGGAGGATCCTGTGCAATTTTGCTGAGAATGGATTATTTGAAATTGAGTTCAGTGAGATTTACTCCTGTGCAATCATGCTTAGGATAGGAGAAACTGACCAAAAGGGGATGGAGAGGGGAGGAGAAGGAAGGGCAGAGGGGAGGAGGGGGATGGGAGCAGGCAAGAGGGGGAGGGGAGGGGGAGGACAGGCTTAATCATTTGAGTTAAGTGGGATTTACTCCTATGCAATTATGCTTAGGATATGTATAACTGACCATGGGGCAAGGAGAAGAGGGAGGGAGTGCTGGAGTGGACAGGGGAGGAGGAAGGAAGAAGATGGGAGGATAGGAAGAAAGGAGGAGGAAGGGAGAGGAGAGGAGAAGGAGGGGGAAGGCAGGAGGGGAAAGGCAGGTTATTTGCATATTACTTGAGTTCAATTTACTCTTGTGCAATCATACTTAAGATAGGTAAAACTGACCATGGGGGAGGAGGAGTATAAGGAGGAAGAGGGAATTGGAAGGGGATGGCAAGGAGGGGCAAAGGAAGAGGAGGGAAGGGGCCAAGGGGGTGACCTGGGGGAGGGGCAGGGAGGTGAGGATGGAGGATGGGAGGGAGAGGGAGGGGAAGAGATTGGGTGGGTGGGCTCTGGGCAGAAGGGAAGCCTCTTTACTTTCCAAAAGGAAAACATTGTGAACAGTATCATTCTTTTTCAAAGTTTCTCCCACCTTTTTATTCTACAGCAGACACATGTAGTCTCCTACACAAATTTAAACCAAAGCTGTCCCTGGCCGCATCCACACCAGACATTTATTCCACTTTAGACAGTCATGGCTTCCCCCAAAGAATCCTGGGAAGTGTAGTTAGTGAAGGGTGCTGAGAGATGCTAGGAGGTGCCCTGTTCCCCTCACAGCACTTCAATCAGAGTGGCTGACTGTTAAACCACTCTGGCCACTGACCAATGGAGCTCTGTCAGGCGAATAGGAGTCTCCTCTCAGCACCCTTCACAAACAACACTTCCCAAGATTCTTTGGGGGAAGCTATGACTGTCTAAAGCGAAATAAAGGCCTGGTGTGGGTGTGGTCCCGATTAGGCAAGCCAAGCAGCTGTGAGTCTGGCTTTTAGAACACTGACAGTTGGTTCTTACTGAGCATGCCCGGCCTTATCATTGACTTCAATGCTAAATTTTTCAAATTAACTAAAAATCAGCTAGGCTTTTTTTTTTAATTTTTAAACTGCAGAAGATGAAGGTCAGAGTATGGGGCAAGGTCAATAATAGGATTACAGGTACTCTGTGAACATGGCTGATTTTTAATTAATTTCAACAAATTATGAGAACTCTGACAGAAAGAAGTCCAAATGGGGTCTGGGTTTTTTCTCTCTTTTCACATTTTGAACACTCAATTCTCTCAGCCATTTTTGTGTATTGCCATGAAAATTTAGAGGGTTGTTAAGCAAGCATTTCTGAGTTCAGTACTATACATGTTGTAAGGTTTTGTTTTAAAATGGCATGGGGGTTAACATTGAGGAATGTGAAAAATCATGCTGGCTATAGTATATAGCCACTCTCATGGCTGTATAATGATGTTTTTACACTAGATAGCTTGGCACCATAGGGAGACAATTCCTTTGGTATCCTTTCACACAAATAAACAATATGTATATAAATGCTGATGATGATATTAAGAATTTAGGGATGTGGATACTATACAGTTTCCTATATCTGGAGATTTTATAGCATATAAAGTTCATCTTCAGTTATGAGGGACAATACAAAGAAGGATTCATATGGAGGATGTCTAGACAATGAGGTATCATCCTATCTTGAAACAGAATTACCCAGCAGGTAATAGTTTGGGGTTACTGGCACAGTAATACGTGGAGCCAGATTGCACCAAACACATGAAACACAATCATTTGGGAAGTTCTCCCGTAGAAGCCTCATTCAAATGAATGGGAACTACACACACATGCCAAAAAGCCCATTCACTGGTTCCCAATGTGGTTATAGTGTTGGACTACGACCTGGGAGACCGGAGTTCAAATCCTCATTCAGCCATGATGCTCATTAGGTGACCTTGGGCCAGTAACCATCTCGTAGCTCAACCTACCTCACAAGGTTGTTGTAAGGATAAAATGGGGAGCATGGAACATAAGGGTAGCATGGAGAATTTTCCAGTACATTATACTCATGAAAAATATAGGCAGCCAAGAAATCTCTGGCACATTCCAGATGATTTCCAGAGTCTTCCACTGTTCCTCTCTTGCATGCATCCCTTCCTCCCAATATTCCTTATGTATTTTTGTACAAGTGCAGTGCAGTGACAGATAAATCCTACCAAATGGCATAATACATTCCCTTCTGCCCTAATCACTGCAGTTGAAAATGGTTATCATAAGCTTATACGGCTCCATGAGTCACAGACCCCTCCCTGTCTCCAAAGACGCAGCCTTGAAGCAGGCTGCCACGCGCCTGCTGCACCTGATTGTCTCATCGGCACATTCCAGCTAACAAAGGCGGACGAGCCGAGGCAGAGCCCTGGACACTGATACACTTGTTCTATCCCCACAGGTGTAGCAGTCTTCTGTTTTGAAAGCTCCTGGGTGTAGGCGTTAAGAGCTGCATTCTTTGTTTAATTTGTACTGGAACAGCAGCCAACAGCAACACTTAAAGCAGAAACACAGACGTTATGTGTGAAAGGAGACGGTGGCATAAAATCACTGCACCAAAATCCCATTTGTGTGGGATTTTGTCATTCAGTTAATACCCCTTACCTGACTTCTTCCTGTCAGCAGGCAGGCAGGCTAGAATCCCAGTGACCTTCAATATTAACTGCAATCAGCTGCTTGGCCTATCTTACAAAAGAAGGATGGGGCAGCCTATATGCCCCTTATACTCGCATAATTTGGCTATGAATTCCCTCATCCAGCAAGTTCTGGGGAACTTATGGTCAACATAGCACTATAGAGATATGTGATGGCAATCATCCATGTCTGATTCTATTGATTAAAGTAAAAAAAAAAAATCTACCGATGTTTTTTAACCAGCACTTGGCACCTAGGCTTTTGCAAAATCAGCCTCTGGAGATGGTCAAAGGTTTCTGATAACTGTGGCTGAAGGAGCACACTGTTAAAACTATGTATGATAAGCACTGGTGGCTGCTGCCCATTGGGACAGGTAGGGCAGGAGGCAGGGAGACCAACAGTAGGTGGAATCAAAACCAATGACAGACAGAGCCACCCTTGACTGGTTTTAAGTAAGAGGGCAGACAAGGTCTGGCTGAGGGCACACTGAGATTGGTGGACCAGTGCTTCATTCACCCTAGTGGACCAGCCTCCACTAATAATATGGAAAAGGTAGAGGTAGAAACCAGTGAGTTGGAGGATACAGCACAACAGTGCAGTGCAGAGTAGAGTAGCATAAGACAAGGACGAAATATGTGAACAGGAGGTAGGCAGTGGTGTAGTCAAGTAAGATGCAGTAGAGAAGCCTTTGTACCTTCCTCAATCTTTGGTCAATCTTCAGTCCTCAATCTTCCATATTCTTGGTCTGATGCATGCTTTGTGAAATATGTAACAGGAAGTTGAGTGTGGATAGTTACTCATAGTTACCTGATGTCTGAGCCTGAGAGGCTCTGAACAAGGATGATTTTGAAATTCATAACAATTTAATTTGATCAATTAAGCTGTCAAGTTCACAATATCCGGTTTTATTACAAATGGGGGACCATTTCTCAGAGATGTTCTTCTCCAGCTCAGAAGATTTAAGATTGAGCCATGTCCAAATCAAGCTGTCCGTAATTACAGCTAGAACTTTTAAAAGTATAAATACAAACAAAATTTAGCCTATTAATATGCTATTTAAAAATATGGGGCATAGTTGGTCTACAGCAGCAACAGCAATGTGGTGCCCTTGAGATGTTTTAGACTAAAACACCATAGTCCCTGACCACTGTCTATGCTGGCTGGGGCTAAGGAGATTTGGCATTCAACAATATCTGCATAGCGCTACATTGGCTACCCTAGTCTACAGTGTGATTTTTAAATGTCAGGTTTACGTTTAGGCTGAGAGACATATGTCAAAATACTTTATGTGGCATTACTTCTGATGATAAGATCTTCATAACAGAGCACCAGTTACACCTGCCTTGAAGTTAACTTTAAGGTAAATCTTGCCAATTTGGGAAAGTAGATTGTAAATATCTGCTAGTTTTACACTGGCAAACTTCTGTTATCTTCAATTCCCTTTGATAAGTAACCTTCAGCTCATTTTTGCCTGCTCTTGCAAAGAAACAAATCCAGCCCCATTTCCAATACAAGTTTAGACAATATGGTTAAATTAACAGCTTGAACATAAGAAAAAAAAGATTAGGATAATTAATGCCAAGATTATAGAACTGGGAGTGTTTTATACTGTAGGTTGGGCAACTATTTGGGAGGCCAAACGTAAACGTTTACCACCAACTTTAAACAGGTTCTGACAGTGAACCATGAAAAAGAAATGCTCCATGCCCTTGAAAGCCTTGGACCAAGTTTTTAAAATGGAAGCCTAAAGGCAGGAACTGAAAGGTTACAACCCTTTGCACACTTACCTGGAAATAGGTTCTATTGAGCATAGAGGGACTAACTTTGAAGCAGACATGCATCAGGTTCCACTGTAAGGGTGCGATGCTACAAACATTTACTAGAAAGTAACCCCAAATGAATTCATTGGGATTTACTTCTGTGCAACCTTGCAGAGGATTGTGTTGCAAGGATGCATTCTGACTATAGGCTTCTAAATGCAGAGGTTGGTTATGCAGAAATACTAAGAACCTGTATGCTAATTTAGAATGTGCCATTGTGTGCTCAGCAGTGTGAGCATTAGGCCAGTTCATTAGAATGAAGGCTGGAGTAAGGTGGTTGGGGGCCCTGGTGCAGTTCCCCAAACCAGCCCCCCGTCCCTCAAAAAAGGAACACATGAAATAAAATTTTAAAACCTTATCAAATTAAAATGTCTTGATTTTATTACACATATTTGTATACCACAACACAGGTAGATGGAGAGGAGAGGCATGTGGTGGGCAAAACAACAGTGAGAGGGCGGAGGCAAGAGGGTCCTTTGCAGACATAGACCCTGGTGCAAGTGCATCATTAAAATCGAGCCTTGATTAGAATCCCAAATACAGATTTTAACACCTTGGCCTGCCTTTGGAGCTGGAGCATTATTTGGAGCTGGAGCATTATTTATGAAAACTGGGAATGCCCATCATTATTTTATTTTTACTGAAACTAGCTCCACTTTTTCTTGGAAAGGCCTTGATCAAGCATACTAAATTTTGTGGAGAATGCAACCTGCTAGAGCCTAAGTAACTCTTCTTTTTCTTCTGGGTAATAAAAGGTACAGTCACTCACAATCATGAGCTCTACTCATGAGCCCTCCATTAATGATGTTTCTGGTATCATGTTGCAACTGGATAAAATGTAGCAGCATATTATATAGAAACACACACTGTATGAAGCAGTCACTTATTTATAGATGTTATCAGAGGATCTAGGCAATGAGCGTAGAAGCATCGATTACAAACCTCCAGCTCTGGACTCTTCTTTGAACAAGATAAATCTGAGGGTTTTTTTTAAAAAAAGCCAAGATTTTCCTCTACCTTTTCTTTTCTCAGAAAATAAATTGAACCTAGAAAGAATATAAAACATTGGGAAGCTGTCATTGGGGGCTAGGCAGCTATATGTATACAACATCCTACATTTTCTTCTTGTTCATATAGTTCAACTATCTTAACTCCTTACAGGCCCAAAGTGCCACCTGGTTTCACATCAACCTGCTTTTCTATTAAAATCACCACCTGAGGCCCTTCTCTAGATGCTGCCTCCCTCCCCGCTTAGGTTGGTGGTGATCAGGAAAAGGACCTTCTTTGTGGTGGTGCTCCAACTTTGTAATATTCTCCCCAGGGCTATTTAATTAGTACCAAGTTTACGAAGCTTTAGATGCCAGATGAGACCCTTTTGTTTCACCAGGGTCTGAATGTTACATCGATTTGCTCTGCTGTTTAGGATTATTTTGCACTTTTAATGCTGTTTCATTCATTTTATGTATTTTTATTTATTTTTGATCATTTAATATGGGGTGAAGAACTTTTTGCAGCCTGAGGGCCACATTCCTTCATGGGCAACTTTCCCAGGGCCACCTGCCAGTGGTCAGGGTGGCCAGAGGCAAAACTGGATGAAGCAATGACTCTTACCTTTATACAGGGGGCTTTATATTTCAGCCATGCAAGAGTCAGAGGTTTCTACACACAAACTTTTCTCTATCCTCCATCGAGGCAAGCAAGGCAAAAGTACTCAAGGAGCAAAGTGGCCTGGGAAAAGGCTGTGCCCTAAGGAGAGTCTCAAAGCTGGGTAAAGAAGCCTGAAGGGTTCCCTACCCCTGCTTTAACAGCTGGAAATTTCTAGAAAACAACTAGAAAAATCTGGAGAAATTAGAAAGTGGAATATGCATTTTAAAAACTTAAATAAAGAAGAGATTATCTTGATTTGTAGATAGTGTTCTCTCTCACACACACAAACACACACAAAGAGAGAGTGTTTTCTGGAGACCTGGTATATCTTTGTTAAATGCACCAAGGATATTCTTTCCTGTGTTTCCTAACTGCATGGGTGGGGATTACATTGAAGCAAATGGGAGTTTTTTCCAATGCAAACATCAGGTGATGTGGATCAGAATTACAGTAAGGGACAGGGTAAAAGTCCCACTACTGAGTCCTAATCCAGACTGGGGGGGGGTACCTGCAAATAACCTTTAAAAAGCCATTCACACAATTGCTAATTAGATGAATGGCATCTTGTCTAGCATGGCCCTTTGCATGTGGCTTCTGAGTGGCAGGAAGAAGCTTTCATTTTATTTTAGGGTCCTGAATGTTTTATTAAACGATACACAGGAAAAATACTCAATCTGTTCTAAAAGTTGCATCTTGCTCAGTGCAGAAACAGGTGCTGGTACTGTAATGCTGCTAGTTAAATTCTCCAAGCCAGCAGCACAGAACTTTGTAATAAAAGAAAAGAGAGCTAGAATACAGATAGCTTCCCTGACCATCAACTTGATCCTGGGAAAATTTCATTTAGGTGGCTTTTTTTCACAGCATAGCATAAATTTCTCTGTGGCTACAGAACTATTTTTATTCAACTATATCCTCCAATCCAAAAATTACAATGATGTTCTTCTCCAAAATCCAATTCCAAACATATCAATATGTCTCTATCTGGTGGCTTGTTTGTTTGTTTCCAAGCAGGTGTGTACAAGTCTTAGGGCACAATCCAACCCACCTTTCCACCAGGCTAGAGTGAGTCAGGTGCTATGGAGCCCCATGGCTGAGCCATGGTGCTGCTAGGGCCCTGCCAGCAATGCCAGGAGTCTGTCGGGGACTGTGCCCGATAAATGATGTGCATCACTGCATGGACAGTGCCATCATCTGGGTCAGGTCAGCTAGGCTGCTATTGGAATAGCCATAACAAGGAAATGATTTTGTATGTCATGTCTCAGAGAGAAACAAGCGGAATCATGCCAACTAGTGTGTTCAGGAAAAAGGGGGGGGGGAGAGAAGATCTTTTTTATTCTGTTTGTCCTAATAGCATTGCCAGATATCGAATGGCAGCTATTCGAGTGACAGCTTTTCTTTTCAAAGGCTATTGAGAAGTAAAGAAGATATAATCATTTGGGTAAAGAAGGATATGAAGCAGGCCAGGGCCTGCACTAAAATGCATTCACCCAGTTATTTCACTGAAAGACGGAGACACTTGCCTATGGCAGGTGCAAAATTCAGGCAGTGCTCCGATTGCCTCAAGAAAAGGGGGGGAAATCTGCAGAAACTGTTGGGACATGTTCTAAACCTCCTCAACTATTATTCATTACTTTTTCTCCCCTCTTCCATGCCTACTTGCACACACACCCCAGCTTAAAGTTCTGGGTTTTATTTCTTTTTTTACCTGTAAGCAAGGCTGTGGTTTGCCAGGATTTGAGTGGTGGTGGTAATAAAGAAAACAGAGATTGCATAAAATTAGAAGCTTTAGAAAAGCTTCAAAATCACTGATATTATGGCAAAGGAGGTCTTTTTTGTGGAAAAAAAGTCTGGGAAATGTATTCATCTATTTAATGGCACACTGATTTAACAGAGAAGGCAGCCTTAACTCTGAATTTTAATGCATTGTCTGAGCAGCTTTCAGAAGTGTCTGCATTGCCCTCAGAAAGGGGGTTTCATACAATCACTCTATAACTTAAAGGCAGGAAAATGAAAAGGCTCAGCTTGATCTTTGCACAGATGTGAGTTCCAAGTGTAATATATATATATATTCTTAATGAAAATGTTATACAAATAAACCCAAATAATGGATTGTATCAAAGTTGCATGAGCAGAGTTCCACTCATGCAATGGGACTTCTGCATCCTCTCCTCTCCACATGCACCCCCTATAACTTGTTCCAGAGCGTCCCCAACCCTCTTTATTAATTTATGTATTTATTTATATATACCACCCCATAGCCGAACCTCTCTGGGCAGTTTACAGCAATTAAAATCATTAAAAACAAATATACAAATTTTAAAAGACAAAAAAAAAATTAAAACTCAATTTAAAAAAATTAAAAGCAATTTAAAACCTTGTCAATGTGCTTGTTTATTGTCACAGATCGATAGAGCCATATAAGCAGACACATACACACACACATATCAGAACCCCAAATGTTCCTCTGAAATAGCTCTAGAGCAGATTTTGACAGTATTGGGGCTGCAGAGGAGAAGAGGGAGAAGTTCCATTGTACAAGCGGGAGACTGTTGTATGAGCAGAACAGCAGCATTGGGCATCAGCTTGCCTTGGGTCCCCGCGCGCATGCACATATGCACGTAGCCCCCCACGCCCCCACCTACCTGTCTGCTGTCTTTTACCATTGCCCTTAACAAAGATGGCGGACGCAGTTTCCCTAAGGGGATTATGCCTCCGCTGCCATCTTTGTTGATGGCATGCGTGTGTGCTATGTACACGCATCTCTGCCATCAACTAAGATGGCAGCAGGGGCTTCAGTACCTTAGGGAAACCATGGCCGCCATCTTCGTTAAGGGCAATGGTAAAAGACAGCAGACAGGTAGGTGGGGTGTGTGTGGGGCGTGGATCGTGGAAGGGGAGCAGAGGGGCAGCTGAGGGGCCCCCTGTAGCTCCAGGGGCCGTCAGGCCAGTGCCCCACCTGGCCACCCTTTAGAACAGGCCCTGATCATATGTTTCAGGTGTAATTTCAGTCTTGATATACCACAGCAGTAATCTGTACCATACTAATAGATAAATGTATATTTGTAAAGGACAGAGCTCAGTATCAGTGACAGATGTGCAGATGGTACACAACTGCATTTTTATCAGTGTTTTATGCAAGGTGTATACACAAGCAATCATGATATCTAATCCATTTCAACAGGGTGGGGGGGGGAATAGTCAAAATGATCATTCAGTAATGTTAAGGAAAAAACAACCTCCTCCTCTCCCCCAAAACCCCTAGAAAACAAAAAATAAAAATAGCTATTCATTTCTTGACCCATGGCCCCAAGCTATTTTGTCTCTGCCCTAAAGTCATTCTAAATGTTACTGCTTCCACATACTTTATCCAGGGAGGAGAGTGAAGTTATGCCAGTCTAAAAGAGCAAATGATACAAGTGTGCCTTCGCTTGCTTCAAGCTGTTGCCTGTTGATGGTGTTCAAGTCAATTGGTGCAATCCCTGGCCATGCCCTTTTCATGAAGATGAGTTGAAGTTGTTTCATTTTCAACTACCTTTCAGAAGTGTAATATGCACAGGCAAGACTCTTAAATGCCCCCTGGTTAACTTTGTCACAGTAACCCATGCTTTGGTGACCACCACACTCAGCTTCTACCATCCCAGCAGTGTTCCTCTATTGCTTGTAACTTGTTCAGAGTAAGGCAGCCTGCTTGCTCCCTGGGCTAGACAGTCCATCATCATCATAGCATTGCACCTACCCTGGGGTCCTGGTGTTGGCTGTCTATCTATAATGAATGTATTTAGCCACTGAATATTTTGTTTGTTTGTTTGTTTGTTTGTTTAAAGAATCTATAATCCACCCATCACCCAAAGACCTGGTCTTGCAGGGCTTTTCTTATATTTGACTCAAAAATGAACCAAAATACATTAAAATGCATATTTTAGAATAAAATGTGTTTAGATATGTGTACATAACGAAATACTCTTTAAATATGAATATACAAAACAGTTTAATATGGATGTGGTTGCTTTTTTAAAAGCATATTAATACAGGCATAGGACAAAATGGATTTATGAATGCACACACACGAAATTGACACAGACCAAATATAGCCTGATCCAGCTATCCCAAGCTTAACTTTACAGATTTGATGTGAGAATAAAATGTGACCAGCAGGTTTGCCCCACAGAAGGTGAAGGAGAAGAGGCAGGTTCAGTCATAAAAACTGCACCTCCAACATCTCCCATATTGGGGGCTCACAGCATATTAAGAACTTTCAGTAACCTCCCCCTTTAGACATTTTAGCAGGAAGGAAGTTCTATTGAGCTTTTATTGAATGAAGGGCAGAAGACTGCCAAACAATATAAAAATATGCAGTATACATTGCTGTGGCTGAGCTACGGCCAAACTAGACTTGATGCCAAATGTGGCTTTGCATTTAACATGCTGATTTTTAATAAATACAAGTAGCATCAGCTGGGAGGGCTGATCATCAGGATTGCAGCAGGCATGAGGTGAATTTATTTCCTCCCCTGTTACAGTCCTAAGGAAAATCCCTCTTCGGAAAATTCCTCTTCGGAAAATTCTATGTACACTTGAGAGGAAGTTCCCTATTACTGCCAAATGGTTTTGGAGGAGAAATTTTCCTCAGAAACGGCAGGGGAGGAAAGAGTTAAATGCCCCCCCTCCATACTTACCGCATTCCTGTTCATTATCAGTCCTCTCAGCTGGTGCTTTTTGCATTTTTAAAAACTACATGATAAATGGGGGAGGGGGACATCACACCCAATTTTGGCCTGTAGAGTCTTACTTACAAGTGCAGTTTTATTAATCATAGTAATCAACTGTTCCCTGTTAACTACCTGCTGCAGAGTGGTGTGGCAGACCTCCAATGAAAATTAAGAATCTGAAGCAGAAACCCACTTGCATCATTGTCCAATGATGTTAAAAGGTAGCAGCTATATAAATCACTGTAGCAGACACGCAAACACACAAACAAACAAACATACACACATGGAGGGCAGAGTGCATCAGGAGAAGAAATCCAGTTTATAAGAGGCTCAGTCAATTCTTTACCTTTTTTTACTCAGTACTTACTGTACCCAGAAACAAGTTTGCCATCATCTACTAGAAAAAGACTGAAGTAGCCAAATTGTTTTGTGTATTATTGCTCAAGCTCAGCAGCACCTTGAGACAGGCACTGACCTGCACACATTTTTTCAGTCCCTGCCCTTGCTGGTATGAGTGACAGTCAAGAAAACATACCTTTTATTTTTATTTTTTTAATTTATTTTATGAAAAGGTTCAAATGATTTGAAATGTGGTTGAATCATTATCTGAAAGCTGCTGAATATTTGGAATTCTATGTCCTGATAAAACATCTTAGCAAGGTGGGAGGAGATAGGTCATGCATATCATTCAGTGCAACTTCTTACTGTGCTTTCCTGGAATAAAAGGCCCTCAGGATGTTAGGGCTTGCTCCCCGCCTCCCATGTGTGTGTGTTTGCTATGAACACACTTCTCTCTCTCTCACCCACAGAGCCTACTGTTGCAAATAATGGAAAGGGGTGCCTTTCGTAAAAATGCTGTTCTGTTGCAGTTGTTTGAAGACATTTTAGTCTTTAATCAATTCTTGGAATAAAGGCTAGCTCATTCCAACAACTGTTATAGAGTGGTTAAAAGTGGTTAAAAAAGACATCAAGATAAGCAACCAGAGGTCAGGCAAGCAGAGAATGGAACAAAATTGGACCATGTGGAGGAAGACTCTTTCACATTTTTAACCTCCTTTATCTTTCTTTTCCTTAGCCACTAAGGCACCCTCTCAGTGGCAAAGTTGTTACCATACTGCACTTAGAGCCCCACCAGACATCCATTTTATTGCACATTCATGATTATTTGTGCTGATGATCTTATTGCAGTGGTAGGCCTGGGCGAGAAATACGATTCGGTTTGCATTTCTAGCCAAATCTATCAAATCCACACTTTCTGAAACAGTATGAGAATCAAAACACACCCAGCCTTTTAATTTTGCACTGATTTTAATTTTGCGATGCAGTTTGCCGACCGAACAATATTTGGTCAAAAATGCATTATGGTGGAGGAAAGTGTGCATAAAATGAATATATGAGAGAAACCAACATACAAAAATACATTATATGGCTTTATTAGGAAAAAGATTGCACTAAAATGCTGGAGAATTTTCATAAGGATTTTTTAAAAAAAGAATTGCAAATTGCTGCGGAAATGTGGAGAACTGAATTTATGACTGGAAATGAGAAACTAAGAGAACCTAAATTGACAGATCTTTCCATCCCTACAGGGTGGTTCTGCACAATGGTGGTTTCAATACTGTTTGCACCTGCAAACATTTTGTGACAGACATACTGCTTCATTTCCAAATGGTGCATGTCCCATAACTTCCTGCTGACACCATGTCACTTTTTGTACCACAAATGTTCCAGGTTTCGTTTGTTTGTTGGTGTGCTTTCATTGTGCTCTCCAGATTACAATAATGCAGTAACATTGGCGAAGCTTCACAGAACAACTAATAAAGTGGACTCATGTGTGGACAATCCAATACAAAGCCACATTAATGCATTATTGTTGTGTCAATACACCCACAAAAAAATATCAGCCTAGAAGGGCAGATGTAAGTCCCAACTTCAAAACCCTCTTCAACACAAACTCACAGGAGAACCCTGAGTGGATAAGGGGCCAGGGGCATATGCACCACTTCCAAAGCCCTAATAACACAGGGTTCCCAATTGCAGGAAGGCTTCAGCCAAATCTGCTTAGAAGTCCATTTCAGATTGATTGATTGATTGATTGATTGATATCCTGCACTTCCTCCCAGAAGGAGCCCAGGGCGGCAAACAAAAACATTAAAGGCCCTTTAAAACATATTAAAAACAAAATACTTTAAAACATATTAAAACAAAATATCTTAAAAACAAGGCTTGTTGAAGAGGAAGGTCTTCAATAGGCACTGAAAAGATAACAGAGATGGTGCCTGCCTACTATTTAAGGGAAGGGAATTCCAAAGTGTCGGTGCCACAACACTAAACATTCACTTCCTGTGTTGTGCGGAGCAGACTTTCTGATAAGATGGTATCTACAGTGCATTGACAATAGCAGTCAGGCTATTCTGCTCTAGAAACGGCCACAGCTGTCTTACCAGCCGAAGCTGGTAAAAGGCACTCCTAGCTACTGAGGTCATCTGGGTGTCTAGCAACAAAGATGGAACCAGGAGCACCCCCAGACTATTAACTGCTCTTTTAGAAAGAGTACATCTCCATCCAAAGCAGGCAATTGACCAATTATCCAGACTCAGGAACCACAAACCCACAGCACTTCCATCTTGCAAGGATTCAGACTCAAATTATTGGCCCTTGTTCAGCCCACCACTGAGTTCAGGCACCAGCCCACGGCTTGCATGGACTCTCCTGATTCAGATGTTACAGAGAAATAGAGCTGGGTATCATCAGCATACTGCTAACATCTCACCCCAGATCTCTCGATGACCCCTTCCAACGGTTTCATATAGATGTAAGTCTAATAAATAATAATAATAATAATAACATTGGGGACAAGATGGTATCCTGTAGCACTCCACAGCGCAACTGCCAGGGGGCTGAAAGACAATCACCCAAAACTATTCTTTGAAAACAACCCTGGAGATAGGATCAGAACTACTGTAAAACAGTGCCTCCAATGCCCATCTCACCAAGTTGGCTCAGAAGGATACCATGGTCAATGGTATCAAAAGATCTTTGACCTCTGAAAGATCAATTAAGAATAACAGGGTTGCATTCCGTCTGTCCTTCTCCCAATAAAGGTCATCCATCAGGGCGACCAAGGCCGATTCAGTCCCATAACCAGGCCTGAACCTAGAATGAAATGGATCAAGATAATCTGTTCATCCAAGAATACTTGCAATTACTAAGTCACAACCCTCTTGATCACCTTCCCTAAGAAGGGGGTATTAGCAACCGGGCGGTAGTTGTCACAACCCAATGGATCCTGGGTGGGCTTTTTCAGGAGCAGTTGGATCACCACCTCTTTCAGGGTGGCTGGGACGATTCCCTCTCTCAAAGATGTGTTGACCACATCCTGGATCCACTCGGTCATACTCCTCAGCAAGCTTTAATAAGCCAAGAAAGGCAAGAATCAAGAGGACATGTTGCTGGCCACATTGTTGCAAGCACCTTGTGAAACACGAGACATTCAGGAGCAGAGGGGATGGGATCAGAAGATGTGGGAATGTTGGGGCTGGGCTAGCATGTATGGTCCTGCCATCCTAAACATTTTTTACGCATACATGTTCAGCCTGAATGCCTGTGCTATCTCTCAGCTAAACCTGTATGTTGTGAGATTCAATTGCTACAAGAATTAAATACCATTTGATCCTGAAATGTGCCATAAATACCGTGCCTTGCAAAAGTAATCAAACCCCTGGCCAACGCTCTCATATTGCTGAATTACAAATGGTACATTGTCATTTCATTCTGTATGATATTTTATATTGAAACACTGAAACTCAAAATCAATTATTGTAAGGTGACATTGGTTTTTACAGTACGTTGGGAAATGTTTGTAAGAAACGTAAAAAACTGAAACGTGTTGCTTGCATAAGTATTCAACCCCCACACATTCATATTTGGTAGAGCCACCTTTTGCTGCAATAACAGCTTTAAGTATTTTGGGGTAGGTATGTACCAGCTTTGCACACAGTGTTGGAGGGACTTTGGCCCATTCTTCTTAGCAGATTTGCTCCAGGTCATTCAGTTTAGTTGGACATCACTTGTGTACCACAATTTTGAAAAAGCGCCACAGATTTGAACTTACAAGTTCTGAACAGGGCTGTTCACGACAGATGCTCTTGGAGGTCACTGATTCATAGGGTCGCCATAAGTCGTAATCGACTTGAAGGCACATAACAACAACAAAAGCCACAGATTCTCAGTGTGATTGAGATCAGGACTTTGACTGGGCCACTGTAGGACATTCACCTTGTTGTTCCTGAGCCACTCCAATGTTGCTTTGGCCTTGTGCTTGGGATCATGTTGATTGTTATTATGTGCCTTCAAGTCTATTATGACTTATGGCAACCCTATGAATCAGTGACCTCCAACAGCAACTGTCGTGAACCACCCTGTTCAGATCTTGTAAATTCAGGTCTGTGGCTTCCTTTACGGAATCAATCCATCTGTTGTTTGGTGTTCCTCCTTTTCTACTCCCTGCTGTTTTTCCCAGCATTATTGTATTTTCTAATGAATCATGTCTTCTCATTATGTGTCCAAAGTATGATAACCTCAGTTTCATCATTTTAGCTTCTAGTGATAGTTCTGGTTTAATTTGTTCTAACACCCAATTATTTGTCTTTTTCGCAGTCCATGATATCTGCAAAGCTCTCCTCCAACACCACATTTCAAATGAGTTGATTTTTCTCTTATGTGCTTTTTTCACTGTCCAACTTTCACATCCATACATAGCGATAGGGAATACCATGGTCTGAATGATCCTGACTTTGGTGTTCAGTTATACATCTTTGCATTTGAGGACCTTTTCTAGTTCTCTCATAGCTGCCCTCCCCAGTCCTACCCTTCTTCTGATTTCTTGACTATTGTCTCCATTTTGGTTAAGGACCATGGCAAGGTATTAATAATCCTTGACGAGTTCAATGTCCTCGTTGTCAACTTTAAAGTTACATAAATCTTCTGTTGTCATTACTTTAGTCTTTTTGATGTTCAGCTGTAGTCCTGCTTTTGTGCTTTCCTCTTTAACTTTCATCAGCATTCGTTTCGAATCATTACTGGTTTCTGCTAGTAGTATGGTATCGTCTGTGTATCTTAAATTATTGATATTTCTCCCTCCAATTTTCACACCTCCTTCATCTTGGTCCAATCCTGCTTTCAGTATATGTTCTGCATATAGATTAAATAAATAGGGTGATAAAATACACCCCTGTCTCAAGCCCTTTCCGATTGGGAACCAATCGGTTTCTCCATATTCTGTCCTTATAGTAGCCTCTTGTCCAGAGTATAGATTGCACATCAGGACAATCAGATGCTGTGGCACCCCCATTTCGTTTAAAGCATTCCATAATTTTTCATGATCTACACAGTCAAAGGCTTTCCTGTAATCTATAAAGCACAGGGTGATTTTCTTCTGAAATTCCTTGCTCCGTTCCATTATCCAATGTATGTTTGCGATGTGATCTCTGGTGCCTCTTCCCTTTCTAAATACAGCTTGGACGTCTGGCATTTCTCACTCCATATATGGTAACAGCCTTTGTTGTAGAATCTTGAGCATTACTTTACTTGCATGGGATATCAAGGCAATAGTTAGATAATTACTGCATTCCCTGGGATCCCCTTTCCTTGGAATTGGGATGTATATTGAACGCTTCCAGTCTGTGGCCCATTGTTTAGTTTTCCATATTTCTTGGCAGATTTTTGTCAAAATTTGGACAGATTCAGTCTCAGTAGCTTGTAGCAACTCTATTGGTATGCTATCTGTTCCTGGTGAATTGTTTCTTCCAAGTATTTCAAGAGCAGCTTCCACCTCACATTCTAGAATTTCTGGTTCTTCATCATACGGTTCCTCCATGAATGAATCTGTCATCCTGTCATCTCTTTTATAGAGTTTTTCAGTGTATTGCTTCCATCTTCCTTTTATTTCATATCGCTCAGTCAGTGTGTTCTCAAAGATTTCTCAAATCTTTTGGAATAGGGCTCTTGTTCTTCCCTTTTTGTTGTCCTCTTCTATTTCTGTACAATAACTATTGTAATAGTTCTCTTTGTCCCTACGTACTAGGTGCTGTACTGTTGCATTTAGGGTTCTAACTGTGTTTCTATCTGCTTTTGCTTTCCTTCTCTCTTTGAGTTTCTTCAGACCTCTATTGAGATCCTTCTCTCTTTTTCTAAGTAGAGGTATTGTCTTTTTGCATTCTTCCCTGATAATATCTCTGACTTCATAGTTCTTCTGGTTCTCTGTCAATTAAGTTTAAAGCCTCAAACATGTTCCTTATTTGATCTTTATATTCTTCTGGGATGTTATTTAAATTGTATTTTGGCATTATGATTGCTTTGTTCTTCTTCTTTAGCTTTACTCTGATTTTCGATATTACTAGTTCATGATCTGTACCGCAACATGCTCCTGGTCTTGTTTTCTCAGAAAGTATGGAACGTCTCCATCTTCTGCTACCAATTATATAATCAATTTGATTCCTATATTGACCATTTGGTGATGTCCATTTGTGCAGTCATCTTTTCAGTCGCTCAAAAAATGTGTTTGCAAGAAACAAATTATTTGCGTCACAGAATTCAATAAGTCTTTCTCCCGCTTCATTTCTGTCTCGTAGGCCCCAATTCCCCACAATTCCTAGTTCTTCTCTGTTCCCTACTTTTGTATTCCAATCCCCCATGATTATCAGTGCATCTTGTTTTGGTGTGTGATCAATTTCTTCCTGTACTTCTGCATAAAATTTCTCCAGTTCCTCTTCTGTGTTTGCTGTTGGAGCATAGACTTGAATGATGGTTATGTTAATAGATTTTCCATTTAATCTCATTGATATCACTCGCTCAGACCTTGCATTGTAGCTCCTAATTGCTTTTGCTACATCACTTCTCACTATTAAAGCAACCCCATTTCTTCTTAATTTCTCATTTCCTGCATAAAATATTTTGTAGTTGCTTATTGAAAATGTCCCATTCCTGTCCATTTTAATTCACTCACATCAAGTATTGTAATGTTGTGTGGAGACCAGAACTGGACGCAGAATTCAAGATGAGACCTAACCAGTGCTGAATAGAGGGGAACTAATACTCCACGTGATTTGGAAACTATACTTCTGTTAATGCAGCCTAATATAGTGTTTGCCTTTTTTGCAGCCACACCAATCTGTTGACTCATATTCAGCCTGTGATCAATGACAATTCCAAGATCCTTCTCACATGCCATATGGCTGAGCCAAGTATCCCCCATCTTATAACTGTGCATTTGGTTTCTTTTTCCTAAGTGTAGAACTTTGCATTTATCCCTGTTGAATTTCATTCTGTTGTCTTCAGCCCAATGCTCCAGCCTATCAAGGTCCCTTCGAATTTTGTTTCTGTCTTCCACGGTATTAGCTATGCCCCCCAATTTTGTATCATCTGCAAATTTGATAAGCATGGTCTGTACCTCCTCATCCAGATCATTAATAAAAATGTTGAAGAGCACTGGGCCCATGACTGAGCCCTATGGTACCCCACTCGTTACTTCTACCCAGTTTGAGAAGGAACCATTGATAAGCACTCTTTGAGTACGATTCTGCAGCCAGCTGTGGATCCACCTGATAGTTGTTCCATCCAGCCCACATTTAGCTAGCTTCCTAATCCGAATATAATGGGGCACTTTGTCAAAAGCTTTGCTGAAGTCGAGATATATTATGTCCACAGCATTCCCATAGTCTACAAGGGAGGTTACCCGATCAAAAAATGAGATAAGATTAGTTCGGCAGGATTTGTTCTTCATAAATCCATGTTGGCTCCTAGTAATCACTGCATTGTTTTCAAGGTGCTTACAGGTTGACTGCTTTATCATCTGCTCCAGAGGTTTTCTAGGGATTGATGTTAGGCTGACTGGTCTGTAGTTCCCCGGTTCCTCCTTTTTGCCCTTTTTGAAGATAGGGACAACATTAGCTCTCCTCCAGTCATCCGGCACTTCACCAGTCCTCCACAATTTTGTAAAGATAATAGAAAGCGGTTTTGAAAGTTCTTCAGCCAGTTCCTTCAATACTCTAGGATGCAGTTTATCAGGCCCTGCTGATTTGAACTCATTCAAAGTGATTAGATATTCCTTGACCGTCAAGCTCAAGCTCCAATCCTGCCCCTTCTACTTCATGTTTCCCGGGAGGGTCATAGACCCTTTTTTGGGAGAAGACTGAGCCAAAGTAGGAATTGAGCACTTTTGCCTCTTCTTTGTCATCTGTTATCATTTTACCGTCCTCATTGAGTAGCTGTGCCACCATTTCTTTTCTGTCTTTTTCTATGGATGTACCTGAAGAAAGCTTTTTTGTTGCTTTTAGCATCCCACGCTAACCTCAGCTCATTCTCAGCTTTAGCCTTCCTGACACCATCCCTGCAATTCCGTGATACCTGCCTGTATTCTTCCTTTGTGGCCTGGTCTTCTTTCCACTTCCTGTATGTGTCTTTTTTTTGTTTTCAGGTCATCTCTAAGCTTTTTGTGAAGCCACATTGGCTTCTTCTGTTGTTTCCCCCCTTTTTTCCTTGTTGGAATTGCTTGCCATTGCACTTTTAGAATTTCCTTTTTTAGAAACTCCCACCCATCTTGGACTCCTTTTCTCACTAGAGTCGCTTGCCATGGAACCATACTTACAATTGTTCTGAGTTTATTGAAATCAGCTTTCCTGAAGTCCAGTGTGCACATGTGGCTACTCTCAGCTTTTGCTTCTGTTAAAATCAAGAATTCAAGTATGGTGTGGTCACTTTCCCCTAGAGTTCCCATAACGGCCACTTCATCCACCAAATCATCTCTATTGGTTAGAATCAAGTACAGGATAGCTGATCCTCTGGTTGCTTCCTCCACTTTTTGTAGGAGAAAGTTATCTCCAACGCAAGTCAGAAATTTCTTGGGGGGGCTGTGTTTGGCAGAATTTGTCTCCCAACAGATATCGGGATAATTGAAGTCCCCCATTATTACTACATCATGACTCCTCAAAACATTGGCAATTTGCTTTTCAAAAGTTACATTCTTGTCTTCTCCTTGATTGGGTGGTTGGTAGTAGACTCCAAGCACCACATTCCTTTTATTACTTGCCCCATTAATTTTAATCCAGATACTCTCGGTGGAGCTACAAAGCTCATCTTCCTGAATTTCTCTGCAGGGATATATATTTTTAACATATAGCACGACTCCACCTCACTTTTAATTCCTTCTGTTCTTTTTGAACAAGTTATATCCTTCAATTGCTGTATTCCAGTCATGGGAGTCATCCCACCAAGTTTCAGTTATACCTATCAAGTCATAATTGCCCTCCTGTATTAAGAGTTCAAGTTCGTCCTGCTTGTTTCCCATGCTCTGCACATTAGTATACAGACATCGAAGACCATGTGATTTATGGCTTGGCTTCCTTACTACTTTTTTCTGAGAACTGTTACTGGGCTCTATTAGAGCCAATCTCTCTGTTCCCATTACTGTGCACAAGCCTTTAAATCCCTTTAAAATCCAATAACCATAAAACCAGCATGAAACAGTTGCAAAACAGCTTAAAGTGGTATGTTTCTGAATTTTGGGTTGGGTGAGTGAAGTTCCTTATCACTTTAGGTTGCAGTTCTGTGCACGCTTCCCTGTTTGAGTAAGCCCCATGGAATACATTGGAACTTGCTTCTGAGTAAACATGCATAGGATTGTATTACAAATATATTTACAGGTTGTGTGAATAATAAACATCTTTGCCAGTCATGCTTATATAAATATTTCTTCATACTATGTCCTGATATGAATCTGATTTCACACTATGGTTGTACATTATTGTTTTGTCTACATTTTAAGTGTGCCCTTCTTCCTTGGGGTAGTCATGGTCCCCCTCTGTTGTTTTCACTTTGAGGGGCAGATTAGACTGAGAGATGGCGAGTAGCCTATGGTCACCCAATAAACCTTGTAGCTGATTTCCATTTTAAAAACTTAATTAAAATTTATTATTATTTATTTATTACATTTATACCCTGCCTTTCTTTTCATGATAGAAACCCAAGGTGGCTTATATATGGTTCCCAGGCAGTCTCCCATCCAGGCACTGGCCAGACCTGACCCTGCTTAGCTTCAGCAAGGTGGTGGCCTCATGTGCCTTCAAACCATAGCTCAGGACATGGTTGGTTGTCAAAGTGAATTTATAGCAACCCACAGGGTAGGCAGAAAAGGGTAGAGAATCTTAACTCTTACTCATTTCTCAAACCTCTCTCTGCAGTGAAGGATCAAGTCTGTAAAGAAGTTTGGAGCAGCCACATTAGAAGGCTGGCAGGGCATACCAGGCAGAGGGTTGCCAACCCTATTTGGATATGGATATCTTTGCAGAGGATCCCTAGTCAAGCCTTAACAACAGCACAATCCTAACAATATCTACTCAGAAGTAAGTTCCGTTGAGTTCTATGGGGCTCAGTCCCTTAGTAAGTGTGTTTAGAATTGCAGCCTTCAGGGGCATCCATCTTTACTCCTGAGTGCTCCCATCTAACATCTCCACAACACTAGGCACTCTTTTTCCTACAATGGCTTTCTGGTGACTAGCCAAGAACTCTAGCATCTACAAAGAACAGGACGGATTCAGGAAAGGCAGGTGTACAGTAGACCACGCTTTCATACTTCACCACTTAATAAATAAGACTATCACTGGACCAAGTAGGTCCTTATACGTGGCATTTGTCGATTTTACCTCTGCCTTTGACTCAATTGACAGAGATTTGTTGTGGCATAAATTGGGGCAGGCCAACTTTCTGCGGGTTTGTCTTGGCCTGAATGGAACTCTCTCCCGAGCCATTCCAGTCGAGAGAGGAGTCAAACAAGGGTGCATACTGGCCCACTTCCTGTTCAAATTTTATTTAAATGACATCATTCCCACAATGGTTTCTCCCACTTTTTTTCCTCCATCAGTTGGGAACAGGAAGATTTCCTCATTGCTATATGCAGATGACTTGGCCCTATTTTCTTTAAACAAAATAGGGCTAAAAAGAATGTTGACCCGCTTGGAAGAATACTGTAAAGATCATCGCTTGCTCGTCAACTATTCTAAAACTAAAATAAGGATCTGTGGGAAGCATAAGAAGTCCAAATTGAACTGGACCCGAAATGGACAACCACTTGAACAGGTACAGACCTTTAAATATCTAGGCTTATGTTTTAATGACAAGATCTCGTGGAGTCAACATCTGGAGGCCACCAAATTATCGGGTGCTAGAGCCAGTGGCCAATTAAGAAGGTTCTTTTATACCCGTGGTGGACAATTAATCAACCCAATGCTAAAAATCTTTGTGACTAAAGTCCAGCCAAAAATCCTATATGGGTCCGAGTTATGGGGCCGCCCAGTTAAATCCAGACTCGAGGTCCTACAAAATACATTTCTGAAGTAGATCTTGGGGCTCCCACATGGAGCTCCGTCAGCCCATATAAGAGCAGAACTTGGCCTCCTCTCTCTGGCAGCTAATATAGATCTGGCATATTTAAGATACTGGAGAAGGATTTTCATCATGGACAATAGCTCCCTTACAAAGCTCTGCTGGCATGACCAGCAGCGGTCAAGGGGATGGGCCCAAGGGTATCAGGAAATACTTAAAATTTATAATCTTACTCAAAGGAAGTTTTTAAGCCTTAACCCCTCAGAGCTCCGTAACTGGGTTTTTTATTACGATGCGACCCAAGATAGGGCATCAATTGTTGTAGCCCCTTTTTCACCTTGGTTTCCTTTATTTAAACTCAACCACGTAAAATCAAGCTACTTTGATATTTTGACACGTGCCCCCTTATGAAGAGCTTTTACAGAACTCAGATTTCATACGATGCCCACAGCCTACCTTGAAGGCAGATATTCGGGAATCCCATCCGAAGAGCATCATTGCGTTTTCGGTTGTAAGGAACCCGAGGATATAGTCCATTACTTGCTTTTCTGTCCCTTGTATAAGAACCCTAGAATGAAACTCCTGGCCCCTCTTATTAATTCCAGAGGGGAGATTTTCTCTGGCCATTTGGTGGTGGAGCTCTTGGCTGACAAATACATCCAGGTTACAATCATAGTGGCTAATTTTGCCTTGGCCGCAAAAAAACTGAGAGCAAATTACACAAAAGCCCAAATGACTACAAGTCCGACGTGACTGCATGTTTTATGATTTTAAACGTGTATCCTCCAGCTGTGCGATGGGTTATGGCTAAATGCAAATAAAGAACTTGACTTGACTAGCCTAGTGCTTAAACCCTTCTTGTCAGAGGCAAGTAGGCTAAATTAAATGTTCCCTACCCAGGCTCCCTAAGCAGGTGAGAATAAATGATCCCATTGCTTCAGCTGGACCTGGGAACACCCTCATTTAGCTAAGATTTCTATCTTAATTTCCAATCAGAGATTTTTTTTTTTGAGTGGTAAGCTCCAAGCTACTGTGGTTCATGCTTAACGTATCATGCTTAATGACATCACTAGGGCCTGCCCCTGTGATATCATTAGGGGCCACCACTGTGATATCACTAGGGGGCACCCTCATGACATCTCAGGGTTTGATGCTTCTGACCTGGCAACCCTATTCATGACCCAAGATGACTTAATTAAATCAATGGCATACCACCAGGTGAGTTAAATCTGCTCACCTGCTGCTTGTTATTTTCAGTGCTAGACTAATGGTAATAATTAAGACCATTATGTAACTTTTTTCTTTTCTTTTTAGTTTTCTTTTCTATACTGACAGAAGATGATTATGGACTAATGCCAAAGAAACTTGAAGGAAATTTTAAAACAAATTATCTATATTTGGATTTCTATTAAGAACAGTTACAGATACTCCTTAGCTTATATGATCTCTTTCAAGCATTCAGCAGCAACAATACAGGATCCAGTTATATACTTGTGGTACTATAACCTCAACCCTTTAATCAGTTCTCTTCTCTTGGTATCAGTTCATATAATGCAAGTCACCATTTAGCAGAGTATTAATCTCTGGAGATCTCTTTCAAACCTCTAGTGTGCAAAAGCACCAAGGGTGAAGTCATCCACGGTCTCTGAGGGTCTTAGATCTCTTACTTTTTTGGTAGCAGGGACCAGGTCCCTTTATCTCTAGCATCCTACAAGCCAATCAACATGAAAGGGGATCGTGTTAGAAGAGTCTTCTAACATGCTTCCTTGTCCTTTCCTGCTGAGTGGAGCCAACCAAAGTGAAAGGAGGTGAATCAGTCACTGAGAAGACTCTTTTCTGTAGCTAACACTCTCTGCTTTTCTGCTGATTGACTCCTAGGAATGTCTGTTGCTGTGGGAGAAGACATTAACAAGGATCTCATTCTCAACACAGCAGCAAAAAGGGAGGAGAGGAGGGGATGTGGCTGTGACTATCATGAAGTGACGCTGCACTTCTGAGTTTGCCATTACACCACTGAAAAGCACTGTCAACAGATATTGCTGGGGCAAAGAGCACAATAAGGTAGAAGACCCCTGGATCAAATAACAATGTATTTGACAGAGTGTGCCAACTCAACATGCAAAATTATTAGAATCATAGAGCTGGAAGTGACCAACCCCATCCAACACAGGAAATCTGCTACTACTACATTCCTGTTAGGTGGCCATCCATTCTCTGCTTTAAAAACCATTTTCTTTGGGGCTTGCCCCTTTTGTTTATGGACCAGGTGAGTGGAGGATTGCTTACCCTGAAAAATGAATAATCCCTAATAAACGTTTTCAATTTCATTTAGTTCCAAATTTTGTCATTTATGAGGGGCCATTGCTCAATGGTAGCATGTACTTTGTAAGCAGAAGGTCTCAAGTTGAATCCCCTACATCTCCAGGCTAAACAGGCTGCAGATAGCAGGGCTGAGAAAGATGCCCATCTGCGATCCTGAAGAGTCCCTCTTCAGTAATAAGAGACAAAACTAAGCTCAATCAACCAGTGGTCAGTATTAAGGCAGCTTCATATGTCAGAGCTTGTTAGATATTAAAGCTCGCTCCTTAAAATCTCATCAAGACTCTAGAAATAATTTAACATGCAAAAACAAAGGAAAATAGAAGTACAGACTTTCTCTTTGACATTTAAACAGCTTGCAAAAGAAATAGAAACCCTGATGGCAGTAGGCTCTGGGAGCTCCTCCAGACAACCTGTTTATTGAGTCTAAGTCCTGATTTGCTTGCATAAGACTTACATGGAGGTTAGGCTGTGTCCCAGCCTAGAAACGGACGGCCTGCGAGGGGAAACAGGAAAATGGGGGGGGCACCCTTTTTCCTTTTAGCCTTATTTGTTTTTTGTTTTCTGAAAAAAAATGGGGATGGAGGACAGAAAACGTTTTCCCCCGCATTTTTTTTTCTGGGTCTTCACATCTCTAGTCCAGCCTATTGAGCATTTGTTTTTATTTGTTTGGAAAGAGATTATATGACAATCAACATTGATTCTGATTTGCTTGTGCAACTTTTATATGTCTTCCCATTAATCATTTTTCATCCCACACTTCTCTCCTCATTTCCCAATCACTTTCTTAATGGCAGAAGTCTGCAGTGTTTTTTAAAGTACATTTGTTGTGCTAAGGCAATATACTGCTCTAATCCACTTTAACTGCACAAACCCAAATTTCCAGTATGTATTTGAATCATTCCTGTGAAATACTGTCTGGAGGCCACCTTAATGCAAATCATTTGGTGATGTGCAGTAGGTGTCAGAAACACTCTCCTAAGCTGATTGTCAGCAGATAGGTATTACTGTTTCAGATGGCAAGTTCTATAGGAATATATAAAGTAAGAAATATTTATATCTTCTGAATGGAAGAAAATAGTCAGGAAAACAGAGAAACTATAATGAAAGTGGCAGTGGTAAATTCATTAAGCAGTAGCAAAGCAAAATAAAATAAACATCATAAATAAATAAAAGCAAAATAAAACAGATATCATTCAAACAAAATACAGAGAGAAATAGCTTTGGCTAGCCAAACTAAGAATTATGTTTTGGTATACATGCAAACATCAGAAGCAATCTAATAGATGCCAAAGTGCAAACATTTATTGTTTTTAAAGCCAGCAAAATAAATAAATTTAAAAACACATGTAACAACCACATACAAAAATATATAATAAACTTTAAAAATACTTACAAAAACTATCTTCACAAGCATCTTACTTCCAAAGGAAGTAATATTTGTTATTATTACCTATATTACAAACATAGCCCAAAAGGAGAAATAACTGATCCTGTCAGATTTAAGTAGCAGAGCCTGTAAACCAGGTTTCCTTCAGCTCAGCTGATGTCTATTAATGAAGAGCTTCCAAACTTCCAGTCCCATTGACCAATATACTTGATATTTCACTTGTTCTTGAAAGCAGACTTGGAGCATAGGCCTGTAATCTCACCTAAATTTGAAAATACCTTCCACTTCTGATGTTACAAGCCTGGGCTGAAATGCCACTGAACGGGCCAAAGCATAACAAAAGTGTTTTGCAATTGTCTTGGCTGCACATTTGCTGCAGTTATGAGGAAATTGCACTTAACCACATGTTTTATGAGTTTTATCTCTTCTCTCTCTTCAATTAACACAACTGTTTTGCATTTGCTTTTTTTAAAAACAAAATTGGTAAAAAAAAGTTTCAATTTCAAGAGAGAAAAGACAGAGAGTAAACAGATGATTACATTAAGCATAATGAGGGATACAAGTGTTTGAAAGCTAAGAAATTCTTTATTAAACTGTCTGTTTGGCTGATCATAATTGGATACTGCACCACTGCATGACACCTGTACATTCTGATATGTTGTCATAACCCTCCGAGCTATGTAAACAAGCAAGTCCTGTCGTGTTGCTGACTGACTCCAGTAATCAGAGAGGCAGACAAAGCAATCTCTAAAGGAGTCAGGAATACGTACATGCACTTACACACATAGACAAGTGAAATGACTAAGCAAACGAGACAACTTTAAAGGAAAATTAGACAAAATATCAAACCGCATTAGGACTTTACTGACATTCATATTTTCAGAAGCACCATGATTCAGAGTTTGTAGGAACACAGGAAATGGCCGGACCAACAGTCCATCCATCTCACTATTTTGTACACTGACTAGGAGCATCTCTCCACAGTTTCAGACAGGGAGTCTTTCCCAGCCTTATCCAGAGATGCTAAAGATTGAAGCTAAGACCTTCTGCATGTAATGCAAATGGTCTACCACTGAGCAACAGCCCTTCCCCATCATGGTAAAGGTAAGCAGGTATTTCAAAATATGATTGTAATGATCACAGGGTGTTGCCTTGTCATTTTAAGGCCCACCTGCACTATACATTTAAAGCACTATGAAAGCAATTTAATCAGTCATGGCTTCCCCCACAGAATCATGGGCACTGTAGTTTGTTATGGGTGCTGAGAGTTGTTAGGAGACCTCTATTTCCCTCCCAGAGCTATAATTTTCAGAGAGGTTTAACAATCAATTCCTCTTCTCAGGGAACTCTGAGAATTGCGGCTCTGTGAGGGGTGTTATCCTAATGCATGTCTTGACAACATATTAGCATACTCTGAAACAGTTCTTTTCTACAAGTGAACGTATCCGTTAGTGGAAGGTAGTTTGCACATGATAATATTACCACCATGTGATATTATTATTATCCAGAGCCACTCTGGTTGTGTTTCTCCTTCAGGCTGAAGGTTCTAAAATATATGTCCAAGATGTGATTTACCAGTCAGCACTTGGCTAGAAACAGGTAACTAAGTAAAATGTTATAGAATAGCCTGCGAAAAGTGATTACTCAAAATGATGTTTTATTTATTCAGATGTTCTCTAAGATGCGCATTTTGAGTGCACACAGAGTCCTTTGTTTATTTGTTTTGAAGCATTTCTGTCCCACTTTGCTATTCACAATCAAATAAAAATAAACATTAACAATTAAAATGAAATTCAAAATGCTACCAAAGTAGTGGGGAGTGAGAACAAAGAAATCATTTAACAGCAAAAGGCCAGGAGAAAAAAATCACATGGGCACCCTCAGGAAGAAACTTCCAGAGTCTCATGGCAACATCAGAAAAGGCCCTTCCCTTGTCCCACCCACCTACTCTCAAACAGCAAGGGAATGCAGAGCAGGGCCCCTGCTGAAGACCTAAGAGAGGGGGCAGACATATAAGAGAGATGTTCCTCCAGATAACCCTGGTCCAGAGATATTTTGGTCTTTGAAGGCAGATATACACTAAGAGATTCTCCAGGTGCCAAAACCCAAAACTGGTACCCTCCAGATTTTTTTTTTAGTACAGCTCCCATCAGCCCTAGCCAGTATGTCAGTGGTCAGGGATGATGAGAGATGTAGTCCAAACCATCTTTAACCTGGAGTCCTGCATTGAACAAGAGGATGGCCTCACAGACCCCTTCCAACTCTATTCTATGATTCTATGATCTGCTGAGTGTCAGGTTAAGGAAGACTGGAGAAGAGTTCACAGCTCTTTATCTGGGACAACTTTTCATAAAAGCTTTGCTCACATACACTAACTAAAGATGTGGTCCTAAGCTCTTTATAGCAGAGTGTTTTACATTATTTTATATATTATTTATTTATTTCACTAATGCCCACTTCAGAAATCCTCTGCAATTTCTGATATCCTACAAATCTATGGACACCAAGCCCAGTTCCTGATACCCAGCAATGCATTCTGCCCATCTAAGCAAGATCTGCCATTGTGTATTTTAAGCAGGGTTTGTATTGATCAACGAGCTTAAAGCAACTGCACTATCCCAATCCATTCTGTATCTCTCATATACCCCCAATAGGATATTCATGATTCCCTAAAACTCAGCAATGAGTTTTACTTGGGCATAGTATCTTATAGTACAGAGGCAGGGAACCTTTCTGGTGTGGTGAGCAAGATGCTTACCTGCCCCACCTCTGCAGGCCAACATTGACAACTGAGTTGGACAACCCACTTGGCAATCATGTGACATCATAATTATGCTAGGTGATTGACATCTGCCAAAATCCCTTGTGAAGCACTTTCTAAACACTCAGCCACCAGCTGCTTGTCAGGCATTTGGGAAACACTGGGCAAAAGACTTTGACAAGCAGAAGGAACTGCCTAGGCTTTGGGCTCTGACTTGGAGGTCCTGCTCATTGTGAACAAAACAAAGGGATTTCTCAGAGATGGCATCACCGTTCTGGACTAACCTCCTGGTTGAGAATCAGTTGGCTCTATCAGTACAGTCTTTTAAACTGAAGTTATAAAAAATTCTGTGTGATTAATGTGTGATTCTGCTGCTGTTTTAAAACTAATTTCTATTAATTGCTATTTTAATTTGTATTGTGTTAATATTTGTGTATGTGGAGAGAGAGAGAGAGACCCTGTGTTTGCATAATTAGGTATGGCTCTTTCCACCTGTCTTGTCCCACCCTCCAGCCCTAGGAGCCTTCAAAAGGAAGTTGCTTCCAGAAGAACAACAAAGGAGAGACTCTACACTTCCAGATGACATGTCTATTGAATATTTATCTTGATTTGTTTGCAGGGAGTTTAGATAATATTGGTTAATGAGCATTCATTCTGATTTATTTGCAGGGAGGTTAGATTATGTTGCATCAAAGCAAGTGTTATCCTATTGCATTTTCCCATCACTTTCCTTATCACAAAAAGTCTGATCTTTTCGGGAAGAGAGTCTGTTGCACAAAACCTCCAGTTAGCTATAACTGCACAGCCTGACTGAATCCCACCGAAAAAGAATGACAGTCTAGAAGTCTAGAAGTGCCTTTGCTGTTTGCCATCAGGAGATGGCTGTTTCCACTCCCTTGCTCCATCCTGAAGTCCTCAGAGCCATCATAAGGGAGGTGCTTCCAGGGGGTTGGAACACGTGTGTGTGTGTATTGCTAGGTACTAATGCTTTGGGGCTAGTTTTGGATGTGAAGTTATTCGATATGTTTACTTTGTTGGTGAACTTTATGCTCACTTAAATTTTGATGTATGCTAAATGAACTTGAATTATTGGCCTTTTTTAGTGTTGTAGTGATATATACGTTATTGCTATTGCAGTATTGTATTTCAACAGTTTTGTCTTTTATGTGAACCATTTGTGGAAAATGCAGTATATACAGTAAATATATCTACTCAGACCACTGCATTGCAACTTTTAAGCAGGTTGGATCCATCAGAAGCCTACCCCAGCAATCACAGTCAGATATCACTTGCTGCTTCTGTATATGGCCAATGCCCATTTATGTCACAGCTCCAGAACTGCTTTGCACAATTTGCAATTAGGAAACTGCTTTGAACTAGGACAGACTACTTGTGCATCTAGCCCAGTACTGTCTACTCTGACGTGCAATGGCACTCCAGGGTCAAGGGCTGAACCTGGGTCCCTCCGCTGCCCACAGACCACCTGAAAACTGCTGAGGATCTTGGCGGACTACTTAATGATTTTTCTGCCTGTTGTAGCAATTTTAAAACATTATGCTAGATGATGTGTGATTTTAATTGTATTTTATTGCTTCTCTTATTTCATGTATATTGTATTTTATTGTATTACAATTTTAATTCCACAGAATATGATATAAGAAATAAAAGAAGCAATAAAATACAATTAAAAATCAATATGAATGTTTAATTCTGTGGATGTGCCTGTTTTCAGCTACAAATCCACAGACATGCTGCGGACCACCTGAATTAAGCCCATGGACCACTAGTTAATTAAGCCCATGGACCCTCCCCAAATACATGTACAGTTAATTTTTAAATAGCTAATAGATTCCAGCACTGAAATTATACCTGCTTCTTTCTGCCTGCCTAGCCTCACTATGACATGAGGGCTGTACATGTAGGATGGCACAGCCCATGTACTATAAACATGGTAATTTCTAATAATAAAGAAAGTCATGGGGCTTTCTAGGGTAGTGACTCAAGCAAGCAAAACAGCTCACTCTCCAGAAACAGAATTGCATTTCAACTCCTTTGGCTCAAATCTCTACTTTTCACTATTGCAGTTTAGGCAGGTCCAGAAGATCCTTTTAGACAAATTATCATTTCAAATCGGCAGTATGCAAACACATAAAATCCATCTATTTAGAAGCTGGCTGCACATATTTGCTCCTACTCTATTTTTTATCCTTGATACATGAACCACCACATTTAATAATGCAAAGTGTGTTGACGGGCATGGATGAAAAAAGTTTCAGCTAAAGCTGAGATTGTTCTTTGAAAAAAATCCAAAACTTTGCAAAAAATTTTTCCTGCAATTGGCTGTCAAGACTGAAGAATTATCTGGAATCACACGACAGAAAAACTTTTGCAAAACAGTGACCATTCAGCCTTGATAAGTCCTGTCAGACTTCTGAGACAGCCTCAGACTCAGGGGACAGCTCAGATGCTGCTTTTGGGGATGAACAGTCGAAAAGACAATCACAGTGCAGAGCTTTGCCTTTCCAGTGACACATTTTCTGCAGATTTACCGGACAGGAAAACCCTAACCTATTTATTTATTTATTTATTTATTTAAAATTAAAACCCTGGGAAAAGCCAAGCTTTCCCTCAGATTCTGATTTCCAACTGAAGAATTAAGACTGGCATGTAGTACAGGCAGTGCATTCCTTTTGCTACCTAAATTCATTGTGATTGGTGTACAGGTATGGAGCATACCTGAAAGATGCTTTACAGACAGTTATCTGTTAATAAGAGTGCCCCCCTGTGGTACTGTTCTTTCTTCTTTCTGGGGGAAAATGAGATACTTGTTGCACACACAAGCACAAATAACCTGTTTCTGCAAGAGGCATCCAGTTTCACAGCAAGGTAGCCTTACTGTGCCATACTTGAAAAGCAATTAAAATATGCTGTTGGAATCACTCGTGATAAAGTAAATCTGGAAATCCCGCACGCAGCATGGGAACGAAGCAACAAAGCTCTTCACAGTGACTGAGATTGGAGATTTAACAATGATATTTGAAAGCTGGGTTTAGACATGCAGCAATGAATTCATTATGGTTTGTTTATTGTTGGTATTCTCTCGCGACAGCTTTGAAGTATGTGAGCTTCATATATAAAATGACAATACCCGAATTAAAGTGGCTTCTCCCTGCTTAGCTCAAGTTCAGCTGAGGTTGCATCTCATTTTAGCAGACTATTCTCTCCTGTCTAGGGTTGCCAACACCTGGCTTTTTTAAAAAAAAAGTTTAAATTTTAATTGTTATTATTGGACCAATGGTATTTGACACACAGGCTGGGAGCTGTATGGAAATCAGCACTGATTAAAAAATACAGCAATTATAACATCAATAAAATATACACTGTAAATAGCCTCTCTCTCTCTCTCTCTCTCTCTCTCTCTCTCTCTCTCTCTCTCTCTCTCTTTTAAGAAAAACAAAAACCATCACAATCTAAAGCATACCTCTAACTCTGTCCTCATGCAGCCTCTCAGGGGCTGAGTGCATTTTGATACTATAGACCATACACATCTCTAAGAGCTTCTGGTTCAAATGCAGTACCAAAAGAAGTAGCTTCTTAGCAACAGCCAATCCTGAAATCTTTTCTCTATAGAACTCACTGTGCCTTTGCCTTTGCAGTGGCGGGTTAAGGCCACACTATGCCATCTGTCGCTCTGCTATTTCATCCAGCATGGAGAAACAGGAGCGTAACAGACAAGAACTCCAAGGATGCAGCACTCAACGACTCCCTGTTGATGGCATCACTTCTGCATAGGCCCATTGCTCCAACACCATGCCCGACAACTGCCTACAAGGCAAAGAGATGTGGGATAGCTATAGAGAGTATATCAGATGGACATACTGCCCAAGCAAATAGCACTGCCTAGTGTGTTTGCTCAGTGAGGGCAGGGCAGTGATGTTCAGCAGTATAAAGCCTACTTTTCCTGTTGGAATGTCCTTGAGCTCTATACCTCCATGCTGAGAGTAGTATCAATTCTACCTGTGGCTGCTGCTCCTCTAAGTCTTACATCCAAATGTCTCTCAATAGTACAATAATGGAGCACAGAACTCTGTTGGCATGTAAACCACATCCTTCCCCCACAAGAGGTATCTTGTCTCCACGTGGATAAAGGGATTTGTTTAGAAGAATGATGCATTTTCTTTTTCTTATACCCACAGCTAATTTTTGTTCTGGATATTGAATCTGGATTAACTGGTCCCTGAGGTAAAAATATCTGCACAGCCTTGCAGCCAGTGCTGTTTTATTTCCACCCACTTTGCCCATCGTTGCTAACTTAAAAGCAACAGGTCAGCTTCCTCCAAAGCAAGCAGGGTTTCTTTCAACACATGCCTCATTATGGAAAGATGTTTTTGGGTAGTATAAATTGTAGTTGGAACTTGCTATGGTTGAATTCTATTTCTAAGACAGAATTCCTAAATCTCAAATTTAGATTGCCTTGACAAGGGTTAAGGTTTAATATGTACAGTTGTATAAGGAATAGTGTTTCACAATGCTTACAAAAAGAATGTGGTCTATTTATGTAATTATTACATGCTTCTTTGGGTATTATATATTCTCAGCATATCTCCAATTTTTATTTATTTTTTCCATTTATTTTTTATAATTTTTACACTTATTTTGCTTGTATACTTTATTTATATTCACATATTATAGAAAGTAACTACATTGCTTAATTCTAATTGACTTGTAAATCTGTGATATATACTTAAAATTATTTTTATTGTTCATTTCTGGAATTTTCAGTAAATGTTATTTATATATTTTTTAAAAACTCCTGGCTTTTGAGAGTGATAGCCTGCTTCAAATAACTGCAGTGGCAGGAGAAGTCCAGCCAACTCCCTGGGTTCAGTGGATATATTTTAATTATAGGGACTGCACTCTAATATGTGTGTGTGTGTGTGTGAGAGAGAGAGAGAGAGAGAGAGAGAGAGAGAGTACATACCTGCACACACTATATAGATATATATACGCGATTGAATATTCACATTTTTATGACTCACTGTAATGTAGCAGCAGTGTGAAAGCAGGCACATCTGATAGACTCCTTCCTTGTTAAGGCCAGCAATTGCAACCCTAAGCCCCATCTGCACTATACATCTAAAGCAGTATTATACCACATTTAACAGTCACAGCTTCCCCCAAAGAATTCTGCAAACTGTAGTTGTGAAGGGTGCTGACAGTTGGGAGGAGCAGGGCTGACGCCAAACAGCAGCCAGGTCAGGCCCTGGTTGAGGGCCCCTGAAGGGCCCCTCCTTAGGGTGGGAGGATAGCGCTCCCACAATCCATGGCAGCGTTGACTCCCGATCCTGCCACAGATCACAGACAGGGAACTGCCAGGCACCCCCTACAAACTGCTGGCACACAACGCCTGTCCGCACACCCCACCTACCCTTCCTGTTGTAGTGAATGCTGTGCGTGCATACCTATCGTCAACCAAGATGGCGACAGAGGCTTCCCTAAGGGGCTCATGCCCCTGCTGCCAACTTGGTTGATAGCAGGCATGTACGCATGTAGGGTAGCGCACATGGGTGCCATCAACCAAGATCATGGTGGGGGTGTCATCCCCTTAGGGAAGCCCCTGCTGCCATCTTGGTTGATGGCATTCATGTTGAAGTGATGGGTGAGATAGATATGGCATGTGGGCAAGCACCACGGGCCTAGGGCAGGTTAGGGCCCAAGGGCCCAGTCATGCCTGGTACTGGCCCTGGGGAGGAGACCCTTGTTTCCCTCACAGAGCTACAATTTCCAGATCAGTTTAATAGGCAATCTCTCTTTCTAGAGAACTCTGAGAATTGTAGCTCTTTGAAGAGAACATAGGTTTCATAACAACTCTCAGCACTTTTCACAAACTACGGTTCCCAAGATTCTTGGAAGCAAGACATAACTGCTTAAATTGGTATGATATTGCTTTAGAGCAATTTAGAAGGCATTTTTAAAGGAATTATTACTTAGTGTCCATTTTTTCATTCAAATGGCTTGCATGTGGAAGCCTCTATCATGTACAAGTTCTGAAATTTGGACTGAGGCAAAAGTGGTTCAAACTACAAACAAAGAAACAAAAAACCTCAGAGTGAATACAGCCTTGCAAATACATTTACACAAATTACTAGCCTAGCAAAATTCTTACTAGCCTGCCAACTCAAAAGATATGAATTAAAAACCAAATTAAAATTAAAAACTGCTGCTTGTGATCCATACCCTGCTGTGCAGAATTCTTACCAAAAAAAGAACAAAGATAGAGAACCAGACATCACAGTGTATAGAGAGACAGATTTTGAAAAAAGATTTTCAGAAAGACTGGTGGTTTATAAGAACCCTAAGAATTATTGTGTAATGTGTCCCTATGTTCTACTCTTTCTATTCAGTTTCACTAAAACATCATACCTCTAGTCAGTGTTTCAATGGCTTCCAATCTGAATTTGCATTCTTGGTTCTTTCATTAAATTTTATATGTCCATTTGTGTCTACTAGGCGTCCATGGACTGGATGTCCATTTAGACACACAACTATTACTTTAAAAATGCCTTATTGCTTTAAATGTATAGTGCAGATGGGGCCATAGTGTCCATTAAATATAATGGAATGTGGCTGATTCTTCAAGGAAACAGGCCCTGAGTTCTAACTTCCAGGCTTTACTAGCAGGGCCGGCTCCAGGCATGCTGGGGCCCTTGGGCACCAGCCTGCCCTGGGCCCCTCCACTCCCCTTCCGCGATCCACGACAGGAGCAGCGGGTCGCAGGACAGGAGCTTCTGAGCCGTCCATGAGCCGCCCACCATCCCTCCGCTATCCCCCCACCATACCCCCATTTCACCTACCTTTCTCTGCTTTTTTTGCGGCTGCGCGAACTGCGCTCGCAGGATTGCCATCAATAAAGATGGCAGCCAAGGTTTCAGTAAGGGGCTGAAGCCTCTGCCGCCATCTTGGTTGATGGCACGCATGCACACGCATTGCTGCCATCAACCAAGATGGCAGCAGAGGCTTCAGCCCCTTACGGAAACCTCGGCCGCCATCTTTATTGATGGCAACCCTGCATGCAATTTAGATGTTTTCTTTTTGGAAAGGAAAGGGGCTTCCCCTCTGCCCAGTGCCCACCCACCCCTCACCTTCCTGCCCTCCTCCTTCCCCCTGCCTCTCCTTCAGGTTAGTTTCACCTATCCTAAGCATGATTGCACAGGAGTAAATCCCACTGAACTCAAAAGGCATGCAAATCATCAAACCTGCCCTCCCCTTCTCCTCCCTCCTATCCCCTTCCTCTTGCCCCTTCCTGCTCCCTTCCTTCACCCCTTCCTTCCCCTCCCCATCCCCTTCCAATCCCCCCCTCCTTCCCCTCCCACCATTCACCATATGCTCAGAGGCACATGTTACCAAATTCTTTCAAGCTACATAGGAATTGGATTGGACTGTGAAAGACCAGCCAAATTGTGTTTGCATTTTTACAGATTTGTAGGGCAGTACAATATCTCAGAGAGGAGGTCAGGTCTCCTGCTCCCCTGATGCATTCACTATAGCTGCCCAATTTCCCTGCTTTTTAAAGTTTGATAGAAATATCTGTTGGCTACAGGTACATTCTTAAACCACAAGGTTTTCTGCCTATTAGAGAATAAACTTTGTTTCCAGTTCACGATGGCAAATACGATGCTACCCAGCAGGTTTTAGTTAAGACTAGACTTTCAACTTTCCTTTGAAATTGACTTTGCTTCCTTAAATCCAGCTTCACTTTTCCTCTTGATGTTAAATTGCTTTGAGAAGGATTTCTCATCTTGGAATTTATTTCATCCAGAGGAGGGATATGTGTTCCTGAAAGAAAACCATAGACACAGCTAAAGATCTGCTTTGTTTTTTTCTGCAGCAGTTACCATTGCTAAAATGACAAACCACTTTTCTGCTTGAAAAGCCCTTTGCCTTTTTTTCAGTGGAAACTGCTGCAGCAAAATAAGGAAGCCAACTAATGGCAGTATGTATGTGCAGTTTTTAGGATCCCGACCCTAGAACTGTATGGTGCATCTAACAGCAGAGGAGACTTTCCCATAATATACTTTTTATGAATGTCAGACAGGAGCATGTAGAAACTGTTAAAGCCAATAGTTCTGTCTCCAGATTTGCCTGACCTTTACTGTCTAACTAGGCCTTCTGGAAAAAAAGAAACTAATCATTTAGTAGAGATACATTTGTGTGGCAATTCTGCTAGCAGCACTGCTGTGACCACTAATTCACTTGACAGACTACTAAGAGGTGTGATTTGCAGCTGGGCTAGGATATTTGTGAACTGCTGACCTAGAAAGCTATCCCATCACCAGAGCGCTGTGCCATCTAGTCCTCATAAATATTGTTTCACTTAACAAAATTATTCTTGACAGGTACTTAATCCATGTTATAGCTTAATTCCTTTTGGTAGTTTAGGAGGAAAAAAATCAAAACAACTAAATTTTGACAGGTTAAAATTAGCTACCTGTTGGACACAACTTAGAAATCTGCAACTAAAGTTGATTCAGCCCTGTATCTTTTCTTTTTTGCCGTCAGTAAATATATTCTTCTTGAAATTTATTTATTACATTGTTGTTGCTGTTCTTATCATTTATTTATATACCACTTTTCAGCCCCAAGGCCCCCAAGGCAATGAACCACATATTAAAATAACAAAATATACAAGAGTACACAAAATGCCATAAATAAATCAATGCAACAATGCTGTGGCAATTGCTGGTTTTTAGAGCAAGCACACAAAAATTGATGCACATTGGTCATTGAGCAAGGCAGTCACAGCCAATGCAATTCCATCTATCGTGTGCAATTGTCTCTATTAAGGACCTCAAGAGTAGTATCTCCAGTTCTTAAAAATTAGCTGTTCTTTGTGTATATAAGTAAGACATGTGTTCATGCACATGTAGATCTAGTTCTAGTAGATCTGGTAAGTGTACAGAATGCCATTTTTTGCCATCACCATCCTTCACCCCATACTCCTTCCCCTATCCATTATGTATGGGCTATTTTTGTACAATAGCCCCTTCCCCTACCTGGAGATGCCAGGGATTGAACCTAGGACCTTCTGCATGCAAAGCAGACACACTGCCACTGAGATACAGCCCCCCTAATTGTGTCTCAGTGATGGCCATGTGACTCAGCAATGCAGAGGGGAAGGTATCAATATCAACCCATTGTTTTGTGTTTCATTTTCTTTCCTACAAAGCACAGTAAAATCCTATCCTTTTTAAGGTCTCCCAACACCTCAAAAGTGAAGATCAAGTGAGTGGAGCATGAATTATTATCTGGATTATCTTGGCAGAGGACAGAGAAATAGAAAAGGAAAGGAAACAGACCAGCACATTTCATGCAAAAGAAAAGCATGTTTGTACCTATAAGACACTGGAGAAATTGTTCAAGGACAGTTAATGTATCTAAAATATGACTCTTGCAACTGGGCCAAGGTCAACGAGGGCTAGAATGACCTGCCACAAAACTGTTTTTCTATATTCATTTGGGCCAACATCTCCTTCCCCCCGCCCCCATTCCCCCCGCAATATTTCAGAGATGACTATAACTCCTCCACTTCCGGAATATTTGGCACTTCCTCAAAGATGTGCACAAATATCTGAAAGCAAAATACAGGCGTTGCATAGAGGACAAGTTGTTCCCTAATTCCTAGACTTGTGGGATTGGTTTTGTCTAATGGCATTTTGTGTTTTAAGAACAAATGCCACTTGATTTCATATGCCTGGTTCCCTAGACCAAGATGTGAGCCTTATGCTAGAAGCAGTGCTTCTTTGATCTCTTCTCTCCTTGACTTGTTGACTGAAATATTGCTAACAAGTGCCATGGAAATTGTTTTATGGTCCATTCCCAATTTGGGAATGGACATTTTGAGGTCCTGGTGTGGGTTTTCCTTAATCAAGTGTGCTCCTTTCATGCATTTCTCTCCTCTATCAGTCTTAGAGCACAATGCTTTGAGTACAAAAGGTCCCACGTTCAATCCTTGGCACCTTCTCCAGGTAAGACAGGGAAAGGCTCTTATCTGAAACCTGGAGAATCACTATCAGTCAATGTAGACAATAGTGAGTGAGATGGACTAGTGGTCTAGCTCAGTATAAGGGAGCTTTCTTCCTGAAATCCTGAGCAAACTTGCTTAGAAGTAAGATCCATTGCACTCAGAGGTAGGGATGGAAAGATCTGTCTGTTTCAGTTCTCTCAGTTTCTCATTTTTCCAAAGTTAAATTCAGTTCTCTGCACTTCTGCAGCAATCTGCCATTTTTATTTTTATTTTTAAAAAATCCTCATGAAAATTCTTCGCCATTCTAGTGCAACTTTCTCCAAATAACTACATTTTTGTAGGCAGGTTTGACAAAGGTACACATTTTTGCAAGCCATTTCTCACCATTTTATGCCTTTCACTCATGTATTCATTTTTATGCACACTTTCCCCTAATATATGCATTGTATATATATTGTTTAGTTGGCAAACTGTATCCCAAAATTCTAATAAATGTGAATTTCGAAGGATGCCTGTGTTTCGGTTCTCATATGGTTTCAGAAATTGTGAATTTAATAAATTCTGCTTGAAATACAAACTGAATCAAAATTCTCACCCATACCTACTCAGAGGACATTACTTTTTAGTAAAAATGCTGTAAATCACAGGTGGAGGGGAAGGAGCATAGCTCAGTGGTAGAGTATCTGCTTTGCATGCAGAAGGTCCCATGTTCAATCCCCAGCATCTCTAGGTAAGACTGGATGGACTAATAGTCTGTCTCAATAGAAGGCAACTTCCTTTGTCCCTATACTGTAAGTCACGGATGGGAAACGTAGCACTTATCATAGTTTCAATGAGCCATTAGTCTAATTTCTTGTGTCTAGGGAGGAGAAAAGTGGTTAACAGAGAGAGAGGGGAAGAGAGAAGGGGGTCTCTCTCTCCTTTTCTACCACCTTTGGTCCTGGCCCCACCCACTTTAGTCTCCAGTTCTCCTCAGTGTTGGTATGCAGCCCCTGGCAACGTAGCCCTGAGGAAAAGCATCTCCCATCAGAAAAAATAGTTGCCCATCCCTGATGCAAATCGCAAACAAATTCATCTGCAATAAGTAAGGCAACAATGGGCCACAATGCTGTACGATTGCTGACTCTTAAATTATTCCATGTCTGAAAGGTGTTGATTTAAAACAAAACTCCACACTGAATCCTGTTTACCCATGTGAAAACAGGTAGATAGAATCATAGAATCATAGAATCATAGAGTTGGAAGGGGCCTTGTAGGCCATCGAGTCCAACCCCCTGCTCACAGCAGGAAGTCCACAGCTAGAGCATCTCCCGCAGATAGCTGTCCAGCCTCTGCTTGAAGACATCCAGCGAAGGGGATCCCACCACCTCCCTAGGCAGTCGGTTCCATTGCCGAACTGCCCTTACTGTCAAGAAGTTCCTTCTAATGTCCAATCTGAATCTACGCTCCTGCAACTTAAAACCATTAGACCTAGTCCTACCCTCTGGGGCAGCAGTGAACAAATCTGTACCCTCTATGTGACAGCCCTTCAGGTACTTAAAGAGTGCAATCATGTCACCCCTCAGCCTTCTCTTCACCAGACTGAACGTGCCAAGTTCCTTCAACCTTTCCTCATAAGACTTGTTCTCCATACCGGCTATCATCCTCGTCGCCCTCCTCTGAACCTGCTCCAACTTGTCTATATCTTTCTTAAAATGAGGCGCCCAGAACTGAACGCAGTATTCCAGATGAGGCCTGACTAATGCAGAATATAGTGGGACTATTACTTCCCTCGACCTGGAAACTATAGCTCTGTTTATGCATCCCAAAACCGTGTTTGCCTTTTTTGCCGCAGCATCACACTGCTGGGTCATGTTCAACTTGCGATCCACTACAATTCCAAGGTCCTTCTCACACGCACTACTGCTAAGCCGGGTATTTCCCATCCTGTACCCATGCATTTTGTTTTTGTGGCTTAAATGCAGAATCCTGCATTTGTCTTTATTGAATGTCATTTTATTAATTTCAGCCCAATTTTCTAATCTATCCAGGTCCCTTTGGATTTTATTCCTGTCTTCCATTGTGTTAGCTATCCCTCCCAGTTTTGTATCATCCGCAAACTTCATAAGGCTTCCCTCCACACCATCATCTAAGTCATTGATAAAAATGTTGAAGAGTATCGGCCCCAGGACAGAACCCTGTGGCACTCCACTCGAGACCTCCTTCCAGTCCGAAGCAGAGCCACCGACAACCACTCTTTGAGTATGGCTTTTCAACCAGTTGTGAATCCACCTGACGGTATTTCCATGTAGTCCGCATTTGACTAGTTTGCTAATCAAAAGGTCGTGGGGGACTTTGTCAAACGCCTTGCTGAAATCTAGATAGATGACATTTACAGCATTTCCACCATCTACTAAGCTAGTGACCCGATCAAAAAAAGAGATGAGATTTGTTTGACAGGATTTATTCTTGACAAACCCATGCTGGCTCCTTCTAATCACAGCATTGTCATCTAGATAGTTGCCAATGGACTCTTTTATTATCTGTTCTAATATCTTTCCCGGTATTGAAGTCAGACTGACCGGCCTGTAATTCCCCGGATCTTCCTTTTTACCCTTTTTAAAGAGTGGGACGACGTTTGCCCGTCTCCAATCCTCCGGCACCTCTCCCATTCTCCAGGATTTCTCAAAGATGATGGCAAGAGGTTCCGAGAGTACATCCGCAAGTTCCTTCAATACTCTGGGATGCAGTTCATCAGGTCCTGGAGATTTGAACTCATTTAGGTTAACTAGGTATTTCCTGACTATCTCCTTATCAATCTCGAACTGCAATCCCAACCCCTTACTGAGATTGCTACCGATGCAAGGTTGCACACTGTTCCCTTTTTGGGAGAAAACGGAGGCGAAATAGGCATTGAGCAGTTCTGCTTTTTTCTCATTATCTGTCAACATTTTGCCATCCTCATTGAGCAGCAGTCCCACTGTTTCCTTGGTCTTTCTCTTGCTTCGAACATATCTGAAAAATCCCTTTTTGTTGTTCCTCGCTTCCCTCGCCAGCCTCAGCTCATTCTGGGTTTTAGCTTTCCTTATGCTATTCCTGCAAGCCCGAGCTGCTTGTTGGTACTCTTCCTTGGTGATGCGTCCTTCCTTCCATTCTTTATACATGCTCTTTTTTACTTTTACCTCCTCCACCAGACTTCCGTGTAGCCACATTGGCTTTTTCCGATGTCTTCCATTTTTCTTCCTCTTTGGAATTGTTTGTGATTGCGCTTTTTGTAATACATTCTTCATGAACTCCTACGCTTCTTGGGCTCCTTTTTTCTTTAGTCTATCTAGCCACGGGATCCTACCCATCATTTCCCTGAGCTTGTTAAAATCGGCTTTCCTGAAATCCAAGGTCCATGTTTGACTATATTCTTCTTTGGCTTTCCCCAGAATCCCGAATTCCAGCATTACGTGGTCACTTTCCCCCAAGGTACCGACCGCTTTAATTCCCGTGACCAATTCGTCCGTGTTAGTTAAGATCAGGTCCAGGATTGCCAATCCCCTTGTTCCTTCTTCTACTTTTTGAAAGAGGAAGTTATCAGCAAGGCCCATCAGGAATTTGTTGGAGGCTTTGTGCTTCGCAGAGTTTGTCTCCCAGCAGATATCCGGGTAGTTGAAGTCCCCCATCACTACTACTTCTTGCCTCCTTGAGATTTCAGAGATTTGTTTGAGAAAGGCCTCGTCTACCACCTCTTCTTGGCCAGGGGGTCTGTAGTAGACACCTACTACCATGTCGGTTTTATTTGTTTCTCCATTTATTTTTACCCAAATGGTCTCTACCCAGACCCTTTTGTTCGCTCTGTAGGATTTCCATAGAGGTGTATTTGTCTTTGACGTATAACGCTACTCCCCCTCCTTTTCTGTTGCTTCTATTCTTTCTGTAGAGTTTATATCCTTGAATGGCTATATTCCAATCATAGGAGTCATCCCACCAAGTTTCTGTTATCCCTATGAAGTCATATTTGCCTTGATGCACTAAGACTTCAAGCTCCCCTTGCTTGTTTCCCAAGCTCCGTGCGTTGGTATATAGACAGCAGAAGTCTCTTTTGTCCCGATTGGATTCCTCCATTAATATACCGTGAGGTTTGCCGTGCATCCCTTTCTCCCTCCCAGTGTCTGCAGTACCCTTCAAATCGTTGTGTTTACAACCCGCTGTCTTTGGATCGATATTTAAGCTATCATCATCAACTAAAGCCAGAGGCTTTAGTTTAAAGCCCTCTTGATGAGTTTTGCCATACTTCTGCCAAAGAGATTCTTCCCAGTCCTCGTGAGGTGCAGCCCATCTCTTGCCAACAGTCCCCCCTCCAAGAAGCTTAGACCATGGTCCCAGAATCCAAACCTCTCCCACCGACACCATCTGTGCAACCAGTCGTTGACCTGCAGTATCTTCCTTTCCCTTTGTAGTCCTCTATCCTTCACGGGAAGATCTGGTGGGCATGTGTGATGCTTGCATAGAATGGCTTCATTCAAGTGCTGTTTGTGTTCAACTGATATTTAAATGAGGTGAGAAAAATCATGTGGTACATGGACAGAAAGTGCAGAACATTATGCCAAGTATAAGAGGCAAAAGAGAGAAAAGGTGCTAAATTAGAAGAACACTATAAAGTGGCTTTTAGGGTCTTGCATTATAGCTATTTTTAAGAAGCATTGCTTGTATAAATAGATTTTTCTCTTGTGTGCTTGCCCAGAAAAGATCACTCATTTGTACAATGTTTTGACAACCATCTTAATTTCTTTTTGATTGCGATTGTTGGCCATCTGCTTCTATTTCTTTCGTATGTGTGTGTTACATATCAAATGTAATGTGGCCCCCTCTCTTTATATTAGCTCTGTTAAAACTGCATAAGATGGTCCAGAAAGAAGTTCAATGAAAACATTAGAAAATGTCAATGGCTCAATTCTCTTTTGGGGAATTATTGCAGAGTTTCGTATTTTTATTAGTGTTCAGCATTTGGAGGTGAGTGGCTCATCCCAACCAATACAGAACTGCAAGATTTATCTACCCACGAAAAAACATAAAAAATACAAGTAATGTATCCTTGTAACAGTAGTACTGCTCAGAGGTTATGCAAAACTAGGGTCATCACTGTGGGACCTAACTGAGAAGAGAGGAGTTAAGTAGAAGGCAAGCCATCCAGGAAGGAATAGATTTGTCTTCAGTCAAACAGCCAAAACTGAAGCTAGCAACAACATTATTTTAGCTGAAAGTGTTTTTGGTAAACAAGGATTGGGCCTCCTTTTAGATTTATCTGTTATTTACTCTAGCTTTTCCTCTAGTGATGTCAACTTTTAAAAAGCCTGTAGTTCAGCAGGGAGCTCCAACAGCGAAGAGCCAAAGCTCAGTGGTAAAACATCTGCTTTGCCTGCAGAAGGTCCCAGGTTCAATCTCTGGCACCTCCAGGTAGGGTGGGAAACAGTCCCTGCCTGAAATGCTGGAAAGCCACTGCCAGTCAGTGTAGACAGTACTGAGCTAGATAGACCAATGGTCTGACTCAGTTTTACATGTGTTTCTCATTGCTGCTCCATTATCAGTGCCGTGCTTCAGGTGGCACCCAGGCAGAGCAGCTGCAAGTTAACAGGAGCAGTCTCAGAATCACAGTCTTAACTGCAGTCTGAAGCCCAAACAGAAAGACACAATGAGAAGCAAGATTAAGAAGTGGCCCACATCTAAACACAGGGGCAACACAGGAAGCAAGTTCCAAATATAGTCTACAGTCCAACGCAGAAGGTCCAGTGATGCACCCATCAGGGAGATAATGCAAAGATGCTGTTCTAGCACTCTGTGCCTGGTACTGAAGGTTTTCAAACCTGAGCTTTCAGAGCCATCTGTGTTGCTTGCAGATTTAGTTTACTCATTAGGAGTAGCATAATCAGGAGTATTCCTTTAGTCCTGAGGAGTCCTTGTTCCTCAGGTGAGCATCTGGTAATTCCTGTGCTCCCTAGAGCTCAGTGATGTCTGCCTCTGATTCTGAGAAAGGGCTACCTGTGTTGTGAGGAGAAAGTTATATTGCCAAGTTAAGCTCAGTTTTCTCCATAAATCATTGACTTAAACATTTCTAGCTTGAGTTTAACATACCGAACTAGCTGAGCATATTTAGCCCCCTGAGGCAAAGCACAAGTGCCCTTCTGTGCTCAATGTATAGAAGTTGACCAGATTGGCAACAGGATAGCAACAGGATAGCAAATTCAAGAGGTCCATGGGGTCTCCAACAGAGAGAAATACTCAGGGGGTTAATCCTGCTACCCTGAAACATATGCCCCCTGAGGGGATTGCCACATTCTGCCTAATGGTATAGCTAGCCAGGGTAATGTATTTCAGCGTTACACAACAACTTCTGTCCATCTCTTACACATAAAAACAGTACACATTTTGACAGGGAAACGAGGAGAGGCTTTGTAATGAAGCCCACCTTGCAATGCAGAGTAATAGGGAGAGAAAGACAGAAAACTATAGAAGTGAATTGGTGCACAGTAACACTACACCCTGCTTTGGATATACCTGCATAAATTACATTTGAGCTACTGTGAAACTGGAACTCTGAGAAGCTGAGAAAGTACGAATAGGAGCTGCTGAGAATATTCTCCAGCTGGGAAGTTCCCAAAGCAACGTTTAAGATAAGTGAGTAAACACCTAGCTTGCCCTCATCACATTGTGAGTCTCCACCAGTGCAGACTAGGGTCAACAAAAAACATGGAGTGGGGTTTAGGTTGCCTCCAGACTGTCAGTATTTTGTGGGAGGGACTTAATTTCATACTGGAAATTTAGGTTTGTGCAATAAAAGAGGACAGAAGTGCTCTGGTGCAGCAAATCTGCTTCTTAAAAAATATGTACTTTTTTGCAATTCAAAAAGTGATGGCAAAATGCACTAACAAGTGTGGGTCAAATGACTGATTGATGGGAAGATGTATAACCTCTGCTCAAGCAAATCCAGATGAATGCTCATTGTTGTATAACCTCCCTGCAAACAAATCAGAATGAATGCTCCGTAAATAGCAGGCATTGTATAACCACTGCATAGGCTTTGTGCAAACAAATCAGGACGAATGCTTAGGTCTTCTAGAGGTCCTCTGGAGAAGTCCATGGAACTCACAAGATCATGGGGAAGAATGATATGTTGCATTCTCACAAACATTACAGGCCAAGCAAATGGTAAGACACTTTTTGTTTGGGGAGGCTTTGGGGACAAGAGGATTGGTCCTTTGTTCCCTCTTACTGGGTTCTTCCATTGTGCAGTCTCTCTGCTCTTTTGCTTGTATATTTTAATATTTTATTACATTTTATTGTTTTGATGTTTTCTTTTAATTTCTGAGCCATTGGAATATCTCTTTTCTAAAAGAAAAGCAGGCTAGAAATATGATAAAATAAAGAAGTACTTGCACAGCAATACTGAAAGGGTGAGACATATCCAAGGCCCACCCTATGAACTTCACAAAGGAGCTAGAATGTTGAACCTATCTATCCACAGGCCCAAGCTGTCCCACTGGTTATCACAAAGATGTGATTTGTTGGAAAGCAAATACTGCTGTAGTTCTTTGGTGCAAGGAATTGAAGGAGAATGACCGTGAGAGAATTTTTCCCCTCATTTTCATTGCTAATTGTCATAAAGCAAACATTTGGACATTATCCATTCATCTGGAAATACTTTTGTATCATAAATATGCTAAAGCGCGCACACACACAAACAACCCAAGAAATCAAGTTCTGGTATGTCTCTAGAAGAGAAAGCTAATATTACACGTGTTTTCAGATGAGCACAGCACCAAATAGCACCACTCAGTGCAAAATCCTGCACTGTCAAATACTGCATTTGGTTTTAATGGCAAAATATACTTAAATGACACGTTATCTTATTCTATATTATCTTACTTACTGTATTTTATTCTATTTTATATTATGGATAATGTGTTTATGCTGTTCTTGAATGCTGGTCTTTGACCATAATAAATAATGATTTGGTTTGATATACATAAAACAATGCAGAGAGGATACAGCTCTATAAAATGTGTAAAAGAGAGAACTACTGAGAGAATCTATAACAAATGTAAAGATCTATCTATAAGAGTATGTAATGGCCAAATGGCTGTATGTCAAAACTATCTTCTGAAACATTCATATGTAAAGACAACAGATGATTGAGATATATTTATAGTAAAATAGTCATTTCAATATGCGTAGTTTCTGCTAAACAAATGAGATTTGCTATTTAGTTGAAATAGATGTTAAATGTATGAATAATAAAATACCTTTGGGGTCACCATGGGCTGGTCATAGAATCATCGAATCGTAGAGTTGGAAGGGGCCTATAAGGCCATCAAGTCCAATCCCCTACTCAATGCAGGAATCCAATTTAAAGCATACCTGACAGGTGGCTGTCTAGCAGTGTTGATGTTTGTTTTGTGTCTGCCATCGTATCTGTCTGTGCTTGCTTATTTTGTGGTTGCTACCAGTGTTAATGTTAGATATTTGTTATGGGGTGAGGTTGCTCAATACCATGTATTGATTCTGTGGCTGGAAGTTACTGAAGTAATTGACGAGGTACGCCTGGTGCCTACATTACTATCCTTTCGGCGCCAGGTGAAAACCTTCCTCTTTGCCCAGGCATTTTAGTATTTTTAGTATTTTAATAGTTAGTATTTCGTATTTAATGCTGTAAAGATAGTTATAGGTTGTATCCTTTTCTAATTACTTTTGATTTGTATTTAATATTGGTTTAATTATGTTAATTCTTAGTTTTTGTTGTATGTTTTAAACTGTTGGTTTGATGACCAGTTGGTTTTAAATTGAATGTAAAGTGTTTTTATTCGATGTACACCGCCCAGAGAGCCTTGCTATGGGCGGTATAAAAATTGGATTAAATAAATAAATAAATAAATAAATTGTATACCCCCCCTGAGTGACAGCCTGGACTGGTGTAGAACAGAGCCCTTCCTGAGTGAGAGGTGGGAAGGACAGGAAGTATTTGATAGTTCAGTGGGTGTGGTGGGGCATGAGCCCATTAGTGCAGCAGAGATGTGGAAAGCCCATTGTTCTTGAAAGCTTGGCAGTGGCCCTTTATAAGAAGGACACAAGAGTAGTGAGCATAGGTGGATTGTAGTATTGTTGACTGTGAGTGGTTTGGGTAGAAGTGGTTGGTTGACAGAGATATTGTACGAGATAGTGATTGTGTAAACAGACAGTGAGAGTGACATTGTGTGAGTTGCCATGTGAACAGGGTGATAGAAGTTTGTATAATCCTGCCTGGTAATTTTCTTTGAACTGAGTTGATAGATATAGCTATTATGGGTATGAGTGTATTATCTGTTTATGTTATCTGGATTTTTAATGTAAATTATTTGAAATTGTGCTTATTGTGCAGTTATGTATTGTGATTTTGTATGTGGATTTTCCTTCCTGTATTAACAGCTTCAAGATCTGTGGAACGTAAGTAGTCTATAAATGGACTAAATAAAATAAAATAAAATACCTTTTTCTGCCCTAACCACTCTGAACTATTCATAATGAGAAATATGTTTTCTCTTGGTATAGCTGATAGCATTTTATTGGGTTACCACTTTATTATATAGTGATCTTTTGTTTTACCTTTGCAGTTCAAAATATAGTGCCATCTGGTAACATTGTGGATGTTACTGTGATACTTGCATCAAGTTTTTTTTTTTCATTTGGAAGTAGCTTCTACGTGTAACAGGAGCACTGATAACAGGAGCAATGAACACAGGATCAGGTGACACACCTATGTGAAATGCTATATATCTTGTAATTACAGCCATTGGCATTGTACTTCGCATACACACAAAAATGTATCTTTACTTATATCTGTCTGATCTTCCTAATATAGAAATAAAATTATGTATGTAATATTATTAAAGACAGTGTAATATTATTAAATGTCCTCTTTTGGTTTACCTTTTCAGTTTAAAATAAATTAAAGGGCCACTGATCAAAACTGAAACATTTTGTTCAGTGGTTGGTTTAAGATTTCTCACAACACATGCACAGAACGTCCGAGTTTTGTCGTCTTCACTATGTCTGCTAGACTTATAGCCTGTCCTACAGTTCCACTTTAATCAAAATACTTGGATCGAAATATACTGTAGCATAGCACAATCATTTATGGATGAAAAATAAATTTCAGTGCTTCCTTTGGAGACCTCAACCCCCTTTGGAATGGTACTTACCAACACAAGGCTGGGCATTGCCCGTATGTGTGTTAAGCAAGATGCAAGAGCAACTCCTGTGGACAGAAGGCTTTAGATGTTCTCTCACCAGTGTAGGAGCATCACAGGAGCAGGAGTAACCATGCTGGTTAGAGCAAGTCTGAAAGGGGTCTTCCAGCTTCACGTGCTTCAGATTCGTCTTCCCAAAATCCACTCTGGTGCAGTCCCACAAGCTTTAATCACACCTGGTCAGTATGTTATGAAAATGTAGATATTGGTCTTTTTAGTAGTGTGTAGAATGTACCAGTCTCTTCTTGTCTGAGGCTGTCATCCTATAAACACTTACTTCTGAGTGCATAGGATAGCACTGTAAAGGCATTCAAGACCAGTTAACAATATTATTGGGCTCTTATAGTTTACTGCAGGAATGGGGAGCCTCAGGCCTTGGGGGGGGAAATGTGACCCTCTAGGCCTCTGTAACTGGCCCTCAGGATTCTCTCCAGGCCACAACATCTCCTTAGTCTCATTCTCCTCACATGTTTTTGCCTGGCTGGAAGGTGTCCTTGAACTCTGATACTACCTGTTGCTTGCCTGGATGGAAGATTGAGGGGGTGCATTTCTGTCTGCATGGAAACTAGCCTACTGACCAAAGGTAACATGTTCATTCATTTATCTACACACATTTTGCCTCTGGATCCCGGAATGTTGCCCAGTAGGGAATGTGGCCCTCGGGCTGAAAAAGGTTTCCCATCTCTGGTGCACTGTAATATAATCCTCTTCTTTTTAAATGTCTGCTGTTTGCTACATAACAGTAGCCCCAGATGGGGACACCTGAGGAATGAGATCTTTGCAAACTCCAGTACAAACTCACCTGATTTGCACTTTGCAATCTAATGTGAGGATCAGAACTTGGTTATCCTTTGAGTTTTGTACTTTCTATATGTTCCAATGCAGTTCTCAGCTGAAAAAAAATATTGAAATGCATTTAAAAGTGAGTAGTATTTTGAGGGGGAAATATATTTAGAGAGCCAGCATGGTGTAATGGTTAGAGTGTGTTCTGTGTCCTGGAAGAGCAGGGTTCAAATTCTCACTCAGCCATGAAGCTTACTGGGTGACCTTGGGCCAGTCACTTTCTCTCTCAGCCTAACTTACCTCATAGGGTTGTTGTGAGGATAAAATGGGGAGGCGAGGACCATGTACACCACCTTGAGCTCCTTGGGGGAAAAGGTGGTATATAAATGTCAGAAAAACAATGCCTATTTGGGCAGATAATATGTTTAAAATTCCATATTGAAATGTTCATTTCTGTACTTTTTTCTAAAAAGGCAGATCAACGAGGAAAAGGGATGGAATGGATTTATGGGTGAACTCATGCTAAAGTGTCTGAATGAGAAACAGTCTCGTTCACCCACGCCAAGACCTGGATTTAAGGCTGAAACATATTAAATACTTAAATCACTGTACAGAAACAACATATTAAATACTTAAATCACTGTACAGAAACAAAAACACAAGGCCTGAATTTAGCAAAAGCACCTTGGGGAGGGGTCTAGATTCTTACACTCCTCAAAGAACCAACTGCTATTTACGTGGTAGAGTGTGGAGAGGGTGTGTGGCTTTGAGAGAACTATTGTTTCTGGAATCAGTGTTCATATGCCAAGCTGTAGCAAGGAATTTCTACAACCACCTCCTGCAATGAGGTTTTCACAAGAACCTTAACTCTAATGATGCCCTGATACTATTTATATGTTATATTATTTATAAACTTACATAAATATTACTTATATTTATTTATTTATTTATTTCATTTTATTAAATTTTTATACCGCCCATAGCCTGGGCTCTCAGGGCGGTGTACAACAGAGAAAGCATTTCATATACAATTTAAAACCTAGTCATCATAATCAACAATGTAGATATACATCAGTAAAAAAGTTAAAAACATAATTAAACCCATAGAGAAATGCAAGTTAATAGATAATTACAAAAAAGTGTGGCATACAAACTGTATGTTTTATTAAAATACCAATACTAAAAATACTAAAATGCCTGGGAAAAGAGGAAGGTTTTCACCTGGCGCCGAAAAGATAGTAATGTAGGCGCCAGGCGTACCTCGTCAGGAAGGGTGTTCCATAGTTCGGGGGCCACTACCGAGAAGGCCCTCTTTCTTGTAGTCGCCTTCCGGGCGTCTTTCTGAATAGGCACTCGGAGGAGGGCCTTCGATGTTGAGCGCAGTGTACGGGTAGGTTCATATCGGGAGAGACGTTTCATCAGGTATTGCGGGCCCGTGCCGTGTAAGGCTTTATAGGTTAAAACCAACACCTTGAATCGGGCCCAGAAACATATAGGCAGCCAGTGCAGGCGGGCCAGAATCGGTGTTATATGTTCTGACCGCTTGGTCCCAGTTATCAATCTGGCCGCTGCATTCTGCACGAGCTGCAATTTCCGAACCGTCTTCAAGGGCAGCCCCACGTAGAGTGCATTGCAGTAGTCCTATTCTGAGGTTACCAGAGCATGAAAGACTGAAGCAAGATGTTCCCTGTCCAGATATGGGCGTAGCTGGGCCACCAGTCTAAGTTGGTAAAAAGCACTCCGTGCCACCGAGGTCACCTGCGCCTCAAGTGACAAGGACGGGTCCAACAGGACTCCCAAGCTGCGCACTTGCTCCTTCAGGGGGAGTGTAACCCCATCCAGAGCAGGTCAAACATCCATCATCTGGTCAGGGGATCCATTTACAGTCTTGTCTGGATTGAGCTTCAATTTGTTCGCTCTCATCCAGTCCATTATTTTGGCCAGGCATTGGTTTAGCACCTTGACGGCCTCACCTGAAGAAGATGAAAAGGAGAAGTAGAGCTGCGTATCATCAGCATACTGATGAAAACGCACTCCAAAACTCCTAATGACAGCACCCAGTGGCTTCATATAGATGTTAAAGAGCATGGGGGACAGAACTGATCCCTGCGGAACTCCATATTGGAGAGCCCAGGGCGTCGAGTAGTGCTCCCCAAGCACTACTTTCTGGAGACGACCTGCCAGATAGGAGCGGAACCACTGCCAAGCAGTACCTCCAACTCCCAAATCCTCAAGCCTCCCCAGAAGGATACCATGGTCGATGGTATCAAAAGCCGCTGAGAGGTCGAGGAGAATCAACAGGGTTACACTCCCTCTGTCTTTCTCCTGACACAAGTCGTCATACAGGGCGACCAAGGCCGTCTCCGTGCCAAAACCGGGCCTGAAACCCGATTGAAATGGATCCAGATAATCGGTCTCATCCAAGAGTGCCTGGAGCTGGGATGCAACCACCCTCTCCAGAACCTTGCCCAGGAATGGAACATTTGCTACCGGCCTGTAGTTATTAAGATATTCAGGGTCCAGGGAAGATTTCTTCAGAAGTGGTCTCACTACCGCTGCCTTAAGGCAGTCCAGGACCACTCCCTCATATAATGAAGCATTAATCACTTCCCTAGCCCAGCCGGCAGTGCCATCCCTGCTAGCTTTTATTAGCCAAGAGGGGCAAGGATCTAACACAGATGTGGTTGCACGCACCTGTCCAAGCACCTTGTCAACGTCCTCAAGCTGTACCGATTGAAACTCATCCAAAAGAACATGACAAGACTGTGCTCCGGAGACCTCATTTGATTCAACTGCTATAATATTGGAGTCTAAGTCCTGACGGATGCAAGAAATTTTGTCCTGGAAGTGCCTAGCAAATTCGTCACAGCGTGCTTTAGAAAATTCAATATGTCTTTGTCGCACCATGTTCTAATCTAAGGAACACTTTATATTCACAAGATAAGTTTCCTTATGCCTGCCAAAGCCAGTGAATCTGCTACCTTTCTGTTAAAGCAGCTCCAGACCCTTCACCACTATCTCAAATCCCTAGCTGTTTTTGATGCAGTAAGAGCCCTTTACAGTGCAACCCCCCACACAACCCTTCCTTTCCTTCTTGAAATTTGCAGTGTTGCATACTTGTTTTTTTGAAAAATACCCTTTAAAAAAAAGTAAATTCAAGCCTTAAAGGCAACGTATGACAATTGCCCTTACATGATTTTGGCCCACTCCCAATAAACAGAGAAAAAGAAGAAATGTATAAGACCACTTGCTGCACCGACAGCTTGTATCAACCTGTTGACGAAGGTTCCCAAGAAAAGTGATTGCCTGATTGTGATGGGCATTGACAGGGATTTCCTAGCCCTCCATGAAGGTCTCAAAGCAGGGATACATATGGTCCCAAACATGCCTGGCACTACTGATCACCTCAGCAGACATTGCCAATACCCTGTGCAGGGCACTCTAAGACAAATGAAATGAAACCATTTATTTCCCCATGTGATATGATGGATTGGTCACATAATGTCACCACTGACTGAAACATTTACCATGAAGATCTCTTACTCTGCAGCAAAGTCTTAAAGTTCAATCCAAGTTGGCAGAGTGAACCTGCTTATACATGCTCCACAGAGGCAGTTATAGATGCAGTAGCTGTCATCAACTGGTGAATCAATGGATAATTGCTCACTGTTCCAAGTGACATAAGAGGACTCCTTAATATAGCTCTTGTTTGGCTGAAGTTTCATCTTTCAGAAGCCTTCAGTTACATTCTTCCTACAGTGGTCATTTTTTCAGCTATTTGTTTTACTACTAAGAATTCATAATATCGGTAATTTTATAGAGTGAGAAACACAACTTTTGTGTTTTTAATGGTAATGACGAAGAGATATACAGCTTATAGTGTTCATTTGTTCCAGTTTCAAAAAACTAAATGGCTCAGGGATCAAGATACTTGAAGCAGTGATGGGGAACCTGTTGTCTTCCCGATGCTGTTGAACTACAACTCCCATAATCCCTGACCATTGGTCATCTGGTTGGGGCTGATGGGAGCTGCAGCCCAACAACATCTGGAAGGCCATGAGTTCCCCAAGGCTACTTAAAGGACTGCCTCCTGCCACATGTGCCTGTCCATACCCTCAGCTTATCTGGAAAGGCTTGTTGCATCATGCCATCTGACGTTTAGTTAGCAATAACATGTGATAGGCCCTTCTTGGTGCATAGGACTGCACTATAAGCACAGTGACAAAGAAGACCCTATCCCAACCTTTGCCAGCTTGGTGCCCTCCCAATGTTTTGGACCACAAATCCCATCAGCCCCTGCCAGCACAGCCATACTGGCTGAAGCTGATGGGAGTTGCAGCCTGAAACATCTGGAGGGCACCAGCTTGACAAAGGCTGCCCTTATCCCTTACAATAAAATGCTGAATATTTATTTATTTTCTAAATTTATTGCTGAAGCCACTAGATTGTTAATTGCAGTAAATACAAAAACAAGCAGGAAAATCTCTCTTTAACAAGGGGGGGATATATTTGTGTACATAGGAGTATTATCCCACCAGTCCAACGTGTAAGGAAATAACACATGCAATTATTATCTTCACACAACTTCATCTTTCCTCACACAGACTGCACACAATAGACTGCATTCACTCAAATGGCATGGATGCTTGGAGAAGAACCAAATTACTACACATGCCATACTTCCCCAAGTTGGGGAAGTATGGCATGTGTAGTAATTTGGTTTTTCACCAAGCATCCATGCCATTGATCCTGCCTAGGCACTGGAAGAATAAAATATCCTATGATGTCAGGGCCTTGCAGAAACGACACCATAGAGCCTACACAACCAAGACCTGCTGGGGCGAAAGCAGAGAACGTTCTGAATCAAAACCTAAATGTTATAACCTGGCTTCATCCCCCTATACATTCTCCATAGCTGAAAAACTATTGTGATACAACAGGGGTAGCCAGTGTGGTGCCTTCCAGATGTTACTGGACTGCAATTCCCATCAACCCTGACTGTTGGCCATGTTAGCTAGGGTTGATGGAAGTTGAAGACAGCATCAAGAGGGCACCACATTGGCTATCCATGTAATAGGAAATCATTTACCCAAGAAAGACACTGAAAAGAAAACAACTTGTATGTAATTATGGCTCTATACTAGTCAAAAGTGCATGGGACACCTAATTTTTGGCAACCCCGCCTATTGCAGGCCCCTGTTTCATATCACATATTATTCCAGAGGGTCCCCCAACTCTGTGGAGCAGCTGAGTGTGGAATCAGCAAAAATTGGGTACCCAGTTTGTGCAAGCACAAATGCTTGCAAGTACAAGTACACTTACTTGGTTCAACCCAATAATTTTTAAAATCAAACCTCTCATTTTTAACAAAGTTATATTTAGCTTCGCTAATGGTTACAGTAAGTATTATGAAACAATTCCAACTACTTCAGGAAAACCTTCAATAGTGCAGTGTTAGCTACTTTTGTGTGGCCTGACCTTATGAGCTCAGATGCATGAACTCTGGTCAATAAGTTCCCTTTAGGGCTGAATGAAACTGCCTCCTGTTTTGCTGTCTGGGTGGGTGTGTAATCATTGTGACACCTGCAGTCAGAAAAAACTGTTATTGCTTTGCCTATTATAGGCATCTTGTTTTGTTAGCCTGTCTCTGTATCTGGTTTTGGATTGTCTTTGAAAACAGGAAGCAACTGCTATAATTTTAAAGAAATCTGGCAATCAACCCATTAAACGAACAAGAATTCCAACTTTTTTAAAAAGAGAGAGTGCGACTTAAATTTGGAAGCATCAAAACAAGCTTTCATTAGCTAACCGCTGACAGTGATTTGAATAAGTACTAAAATAGGGAAGGGACCTGATTTAAATTAGCCAGTGTAGAAAACAGTAAACTATCTATTATCTAGGAGGAGATGGAAATGATGAAAATCAATTTATTTTCACTTACAATCATCTTCCAGTGAAGGAAAACAGAACATCATTATGTCTAAATAATTATTTTCATAAAGTAAATATATTCACAAATTAATGCTGAACTGAGTTGTTAGAAAAGAAAGTGAAGAATCACTTGATTCTCATTTTTAAATACATTGCTGTAAAATTGCAGGAGGATTATTCAGGGCAGTGGGGATGTAGTGAAACCCAGCCTAACAGAAAGTTCTATTCTTGATCCTAGTGATGGTGGAAGCCTTTGGTTAGTGGAAGCCCAGAAACCAACCCTCCACTGTTCAAAATAGTCCAGCCTCATTCTGAGTTGGTCTCAGTCCACTTTGAACTAGGCCCACTCAAAACTGCACTCACACCCTGCCTCCTGCCTCTGTGCTTCCCCCCATTTGCTACCCCCTCTCTCTTCCCCAAGGTAAGACCCCTTTTGCTGAAGAAAGTGAGCTTCAACCAATCAGGCTTCCAGAGTGTTTCTACGGAACGCTACAAACATACTTTAAGGATTTTTGAGCATTTAACAGGAATGCTCAAAAAGTCCATTTGGTTTTTCGAATGAGTCAGAGGTGGACCACATATCATTCTATTTCCAGTGTAGAGGTGAGTACTATTTCTTATGTTGCTGAAATGATACCATTTACACCCATGAAGGACATATCAGCAGGCTTGGGTGAACTCCAAGTTTTGCAGAAATACAAAGGATCTTTAAGAAAAGAACTCTAAGGGATGAGAACCCCAAAAATAGCACAAAGAGGATTGAGCACACAGAGTGGTCATGAAATGCTGACTAACTATTGGGGGAGGGAGGATGAAAAATTTAGTGGAAAGAGAGGGGAATAAAATGGTGTATCGTGGAAAAAGGCATGACTGACTGACTGAAACACTGAAAAGGCATACTCCAGACATATTTTGCACTGCTACCCTGGGTTCCTATTGGGAGGAAGGGCAGGATATAAATCTAATAAATAATAAATAAAATACATTTTGTTGCAGGTTCAACTTGTTGATAATTAAGGGTGTTTTTTATTTACCAGTTTCCTGAATATATTTTCTCAGTGTATGTTATAGTAAATTTATTGTCAGAACTTGTATGCCCTATCTCAGTATGGGGAAGAAATTTTATTCCATTTACATGTAAAGGTACATCTATCTAATTTGCACTTCCAGAAACAATAAGTAAACTGAAATGCAGTCATCCAACTAGATGCACACTTCTTCAAATTTTGTAATGCAGTTCTCTAGCCAAGAGATGCAGTTCTCTAGCCAAATTTTGTAATGCAGTACAAAACTGCATTTAATAGGTAGTGTGCATAGAAATGCATATATTGGTGAAAATAACAAAAAATACATCGAAAGGGAAAATTGCTTGCAAAAATCTTTATATTAGGCAAAATTACATACAAAAATGTGTATATTACGAGAAATATACACTGAAATAGTGATGTATTTCTTGAGGCTTTTTTTAAAAAAGGAACTTGCAAACTGATATGGAAATGTGAAAAACAGAATTTAAGACTGGGGACGTGAGTTAGTGAGAGAAACAGAAATTGACAGATTTGCCTATCTCTAGCTGTGTCTGGCAATATCTATAATATTAATATTTGTGTCAAGAAAGAACATCCCAGATACATATTCTGGGAGGTGGGATGTTTGCATGCATGCATAATCTTGTGCACTGAAATCACTAGCAAAAAAAAAAGTATCCTTGCCTGCACATATCAATGCTTGATATTTGTGGCCTAAAAGAAATAAAGAAATAACACTTTTGTTTTGCCTGTAAGTCAGGGCCAGCCTTCTGAATGTACAGCAGGTGCTCTATCACTGAGCTATGAGCCTTACCGCTAACCTGGAGGCAGCACTACTAATGTGACTCTTAACTTGTTCCTTAACAAAGGGTAGAACTGACGTGGATGAACAAAAGAGACAGGACCTTTTCAGTGATGGTACCATGACTGTGGAACATGCTTCTAAAGGTGGCCCTTCTGACCCAATCAACGGCTTGCCTTCCAGTGAGCAGTGGAAAAAAAATGTTCAGGAAACTTTGTGATCATTGCCTGGGATGAGAAAAATAGAGCCTTGAGGAGAGAAACTAATACTTTAGAAGAAGATGCTGTGTGCTGGCTATGGATGGTGCTTCAAATAAGCCATAGAGCCTGACACCAAGCATAGAACCCTGGCTAAGAGACACATAAGAAAGTCCTTTTTTCAAATCTTAAAATCTCAGCCATGGGTGGACAATGTGGCCTCAGAGACAGATCACTGCTCTTCAACTTTTAGCCAGTCACCACGTTTAAGCTTCAGCTTTCCACCTCATTAGTAATGAAGTTCTAAGATTCTTTTACTCGGCTTATGTGATTTACTGAAGAGTTCAATTTTTTTGTTGCCTCATGAATTTCTTTCAGCTCTGGAAAGGTAGAGTCAGGACACTATTGCTAATTCCAGAGGAGGAGAGTGGAAACACCTGCAGCTAATTGACTGTGCCCAGCCCACAGATAAGCTATGAAGGTTGCTACAATCAGGGCTGGCTCCAGGCATGCACGGGCCCTTGGGCATCAGTTTGCCCTGGCCCCCCGGTGGGTGGGTGGGTGTGCGCACACGTGCATATGCGCACGCCCCCCTCCTGTCTAGTCTTTACCATTGCCCTTAATGAAGATGGCGGCTGCGGTTTCCCTAAGGGGAATGAAGCCTCCGCCACCATCTTTGTTGATGGCACACATGCGTGCTATGTGCGCACATCTCTGCCATCAACTAAGATGGCGGCAGCGGCTTCAGTACCTTAGGGAAACTGCGGCCGCCATCTTCATTAAGGGCAATGCTAAAAAGCCAGCTGACAGGTAAGTGGAGGGCGTGGGGGGCACAGATTGCAGAAGTGGAGCGGGGGGCCCCTCAGGGGCTCCTGTAGCTCTGGGGCCCTCGGGCCAGTGCCCAACCTGGCCGCCCTTTAGAACCGCCCCTGGCTGCAATGCAGAACTTTTGGGGTCTCCATGAGGGCATCACCCCCTTTAATATTGTACCATTGAATGTATTATCCAGGAGAGAGAGAGAGAGAGAGAGATGTTGTATTATTGGTTTATAGTTGAATTGTGCATGTGCGGCCCAGAGTGAGAGTCTGGGTTGTCATCTTTTTCTGTGCTTCAAAGATGCCCAATACCACTCATAATGAGAAACTGAACTGGTATTGAATATGGCCCTACCTGGGTGAGAGACGGGGAGGGAGTGGTTGCGTTGGATGCTATGTATTTTTGTAGGCAAAGTGTTTGTTCCTTATGGTGGTTTGGCTGGAGATAAGTTATCTGTATGGTTTGTGGGAATGAATCAGAGTGGGATTTAGACATGGAGGACTGTTAAGGACATATTTGGGAGGGATTATTGGGGGGGGGTGTAGCTCCTAGTATAGTTGTTTTAATTAATTAACTAATGATGCTGTTTTGGGTTTGTATTTTGTATTTGATTATTAACTCAATGTTTATGTTTAAGAGAATACTTTTATTTTTCTGATAATTGTGCTGTTTTGAGTGTGTTTTTTTATATTTGGCTTGAATTTGTAATGTTTTCTTTTAATATTTTGTGATGTTTTGTTCAGTGTTTTAATCTAGGTTGTAAACCGCTTTGAGATATGTTTCCCAAACAATATAAAGTGGTATAGAAACTACATAAATAAATAAATAAATAAACTTGCCACAGGTGATCAGGATAGTGCTGATTTACAACTCTACAGTAAAGGACTTACATGCTTGTTTGTGATTGCCCTGGTCTGAAGTTTTAAGCTGTCTTTCGTAACCATTGTTCACTCCTCCTTTACTAGTAGACCTCCCACCACAATTTTTTTTAAAAAAATCACGATTTTAAATATATATATTTAGGCATTTCTCACACGATGGGAAATCTGTACATACCATGGCTGGAAAATATGCAGAGCACGAAGAACATCTTGGTCACTACTAAACATTTAAAAGCACTCATCAAAACAAATTCTTCTGGGGCTTCTCACCCATTGCTATTTAAATCTGGCTACATAATTGTGTCCTCCGAGACTCCTCCAAGAGGCATTCCCCACCCCTGAAGTCAAGATTATGAGCACCGTTTATCTAAATGTGGAATTACTTTTAAGAACGTGAACCTTTTGATTCATTTGCTCTCCAGTTTATAAGCATTCTTTCCTGTCAAAACCCAGTGGCTGTGCTGTAAGACTTCAGTCCAACCGTGTGGCTGAATATTACAGAGAAACACTTGAAAAACAACTTTCTTAAAGAAATAAGCTTTCTTGCTCTTGAACTTTATGCTCATGGTAATCTTTGCCCTCATTAATCAGACTCAACATTTGACTTAAAACCCTGAAGAAGAAAACAATGAAAAGGAGCAGAGTGTTGGGGGGGGGGTGAGTGGACAGGGAAAAAATACTCTAGATTAAAAGCATGCTGAAGTGTTGAAGTCCTCTTTTCCATCCAAGTGAAAGTCCCTTCACATTTTATTCATGTGAAGGGAGCATTGGGGAAGTGCTGTTGGTCCCACTTCTAATGTTGTGCAGCTACCTGGCTCAACCCTGACGTCCACATACTGTGCATGAACTTCTGCATAAGGGAAACCTGCATACATAAAGCTTAGGCATGTGGATTTCCATGTATTCTGGAAACTGGCATGATCGGGGTTCTCGTACACATGAAAGCCTACTCATGCAGATTTCCCCTATGGTGACATCAATGCATAGCTGTAGAGGGATAGGAAGTTGCACTACATCAGGGGAGGGACTATGTAAAGAGGCCTCAATTGAAGGGGCAATTTACATTTACATTTATTTATTTATTATTGCATTTGTATCCCACCTTTTCCCCAAGGAACTCAAGGTGGCATACATTTTTCTCCCCTCCTCCATTTATTCCACAACAACCCTCTAAGGTAGGTTAGTCTGAGAGGTAGTGACTTGCCGAAGGTCACCCAGTGAGCTTCATGGCTGAATGGGGATTTGAACCCTCGTCTCTCAGGTCATAGTCCAGCATTCTAACCGCTTTGTCACACTGGCTCTCCTACATGCCATCCAAACAGTCCAGGGTAGGCTGTGAATCCACTTAATGCCAACTGGCTGCACATCAGAGCAGTCATGTGATTATTCAGTCATATGGCCAGAGATTTCCACATTACAATGAGATGTACAATATTTTCAGTTTGCACAAAATGTAATCAGATCCTGGTCAGATGCTAGAGCTGTTTGGGTTGTTGTACTTTTTTATGTTAACTTTGCACTACATGTTAATGTGCCCCTACATGCCCAAATTGGCAACATGACTGTTGCCCCAGATATCTTTGTTTCTTCATGCACCTAGATCCAGATCTCTTCAGATCCACAGAAATGAGTTTAGCTGTGATGTGGTAAACATGAGTTGAATTCCAAGATGAATTGAATCAAGTAGATGACTCTGCAATAGTTGGCCTTGTTTTTACTGTACTCGTAATGTTGTAAACTGCTTTGATGTTTTTAGAAATGAAATAGTGGTATACAAATATCTTAAAAACTGAATAAAATAAATAAAAATTGGAATAAATGGAAGCCATCTCACCTCTTTCTCCTACAAATCATCTCATGGATTGGAATCACCACTTTCTTGGAAGCTATGGTTACATCACAATGAGGGAACAATTTATGAGCTGTAAATACATTTTTGGAATGTTGGAGGCAGATGGGGCGTCCAAAAGTCAGAGCAAGGCTGAAATGAATCCATGGTGGGACATATACAACAAACACAGCATAGGCTGAAATGGCGAGAAGTCAGCACAGGCTATGAGTATTACATGCTAAACTGGTTATATAAATTGGCTCAGATTCCTAAGAGGTCCAAACTGTAAGGCCCTGGATGCAATCTTGAGCTGTAAAAATCCATGTGTTTTTCACTATTATATTGAGAGAGATGAAGAATGGGCCCCATTTTGTATGACAGAGGTTATCTATATACTAATTCTGATTCACACATATACAGATGCAGCTCTGTGGACTCCATGTTGAGACGGTGTATAAATCACTGCTATCACAGGAATCATGTATCCATCTTACCTTTGAGCCACTAATATGTCCTTCTGCTGCTTTGGAGTAGGATCTCTGTTTCATTCATGTTTCCCAAGGTTTGCTGATTTGTAGCTGTCCTTATACTAATAATTAAGTGTGAGATGCCATCTGATAACAGTTATTATTGTCATGGAGAGATTATTGAGGTGTCAAGAGTATATAAATGTTTTTCAAAGGAATAATGTCCATGCAAACATCCAATGCACCTGCTAGCCTTGCCTCCCCCCCCCCAAAATCAGCTCAGTAGTGCCACCTTCAAAAGTATAAGAGAAGACAAAAAGCTCTTAGACAGATTACTGGAATAACAACAGCAAAGAGAAGTACAAGAAGTGGAAGAACAACAGCATGTTGAAGCCGAAGAGGAGAGGAACAACGAAGTGGAAGAAAATCTGTGGGAAAAGGTGACAGGAGCAGAACATCTAGAAGACCTGTGAAGACTGGTGAAACGATGGTACTGTTTTCAGATATTTGAGGCTGAGACTGGAGGAAGAATTACAGGACAGCAAGAGGCTGAAACTCAGTTAAGCTGAGGCAATGAAACTACATCCCATGACAAGAAGAAAACAGTAGTAGTAGTGGGAGACTCCTTACTGCATGGGATTGAAACCCAAGTATGCCGAAAAGACTCGCCAAGTATGCTGTCTCCCTGGAGGAAAGGTTAGAGATGTGACTGAGGGTTGCCATCACGTATAACGCTCTCTGACACATATCCTGTACTTCTCATCCATGTGGGAACGAATGTTACTGCCAAGTGAAGCTACGCTGAAATCACATCAGACTTTAAAGCTCTGGGAAGGAAACTCAAGGACTTTGTAGCCCCGATAGTTTTCTCATTCATCCTTCCAGTATTTAGAAGAGGAGTAAAAAGGGAAAGAATAAAGCTAAGAATGAGCTGAGGTTAGCGAGGGATGCTAAAAGCAACAAAAAAGCTTTCTTCAGGTACATCCATAGTAAAAGACAGAGAAAAGAAATGGTGGCACAGCTACTCAATGAGGATGGCAAAATGATAACAGATGACAAAGAAAAGGCAGAAGGGCTCAATTCCTACTTTTGCTCAGTCTTTTCCCAAAAGTGGGTCTATGATCCCCCTGGCTAACACGAAGCTGAAGGGGCAGAATTGCAGCTTGTGATTGATAGACAAATGGTCAAGGAATACCTAATCAGTTTGAACACTTTGAATCTCCAGGGCCCAATGAACTGCATCCTAGATTATTGAAGGAATTGACTGAAGAACTCTCAGACCCACTGTCTATTATATTTGCGAAATATTGGAGGATGGGTGAAGTGCTGGATGACTGGAGGAGGGCTAATGTTGTCCCTATCTTCAAAAAAGGCACAAAATAACCTGGAAACTACAGACCAGGACACCTGACATCAAACTGGGAAAATTCTGGAGCAGATTATAAAGTGGACAATCTGTAAGCACTTGAAACCAATGCAATGTTTACTAGAACCCAACATGGATTTGTCAGTGACAAATCCTGCCAGACTAATCTTATCTCATTTTTTGATTGGGTAACCGCCCTGGTAGACTGTGGGATGCTGTGGAGTGGACATAATGTATCTCAGCTTCAGCAAAGCTTTTCACAAAGTGCCCCATGATGTTCTGATTAGCAACCTATCAAAATGTGGGCAGGATGGAACACCTATCAGGTGGCTCCACAGTTGAGTACAGAATTGTATTCAAAGAGTGCTTCTCAAACTGGGGGGAGTAACAAGTGGGTACCACAAGGCTCAGTTCTGGGCTGGCTGCTCTTCAACATTTTTATTAATGACTTGGATCAGGAAGTACAAGAATGCTTATCAAATTTGCAGATGAGATAAAATTGGGAGGGATAGCTAATACCCTGGAAGAGAGAAACAAAATTCAAAGGTATCTTGATAGGCTGGAGCATTGGGCTTAAAACAACAGAATGATATTTAACAGGGATAAGTGCAAAATTCTATACCTAGGAAACAGAAATCAAATGCGCGGTTATAAGATGGGGGATACTCAGCACAGCAATACTACATGCAAGAAGGATCTTGGAATTTTTGTAGATCACAACCTGAATATGAGCCAACAGTGCAATGTGGCTGCAAAAAAGGCAACTGCTATTTAAGGCTGCATTAACAGAAGTATAGTTTCCAAATCACATGAAGTATTAGTTCCCCTCTATTCAGCACTGGTTAGGCCTCATCTTGTGTCCAGTTTTGGATGCCACACTTTAAGAAGGATGCAAATAAACTGGAACAAATTCAGAGGAGGGCAACAAGGATGAACAGGGGACTAGAAACAAAGCCCTATGAGGAGAGACTGAAAGAACTGGGCATGTTTAGTCTTAAGAAGACTGAGAGGAGATATGATAGCACTCTTCAAGTACTTGAAAGTTTGTAATAGAGAAGAGGGCCAGGATCTCTTCTTGGTCATCCCAGAGTGCAGGATACAGAACAATGGACTCAAGTTACAAGAAGCCAGATTTCGACTGAACATCAGGCAAAACTTCCTGTTACAGCGCTACGACAATGGAACCAATTACCTATGGAGGTGGTGGGCTCTCCAACACTGGAGGTATTCAGGAGGTAAGTGGACTGCCACCTGTCGGGTATACTTTAAGTTGGATTCCTGCATTGAGCAGAGGGTTAGACTTGATGGCCTTACAGGCCCTTTCTAATTCTACAATTCTATGATTCTACGAAATGTCCATGCTTGAAAAGGAAGCCTGCACATATGCAGCTCTGTGCACATAGGATGTCCATCAGATCAGAAACTCTGGTTGCATAAAGTTTCCTGAGCAAGTGGAGAGCCCATATGAATACATAAAGCTGAATGAGTCAGTATCAGCCAATGGGATGTGCAACATTGGAGGGGGGGGTTAGCAGATGCAGTCTGCTCTATCCTCCACGCATTGAATGTATGTATAGAGGAAGTAATTTTGCTTCCTGAAAAATAATTTTGTCAAAAATATCTTGGAGAACTTAGTTGGATATCACCTCTTGTGTGATATTAAACACAAATGTTAAGAACGTTTATCAGAAATGTTGACCTAAATCTAACTCCATTTATTTTTCACTCTTTCCCCCATATTTTCTAAGCACAAATACAGAATGATACCTCTTACTGCATAGGAAATAAATGAGATGTGGAAATATTCTGCATTTGTAAATGAGGTTTGTGTGTTGTTTTGTTTTGCAGTAGTTCACTGATGGCAGTGCCAAGAGACTAATCGGCACAGGTTAGTTTGCACCCAAAGTGCTCTCTGCCAGTTTGGAATAAGTCACAGCCACTGCTCAGAAATAATGGAGGTATAATTCCTATAAGTAAAGGGCAGGCTGATATTTCAGCCGACTGTCAGTAAAAATGTATTATATGTACTCAAGTAATATCAGTTTATCCTTATCAAACCAATAATATTGAACTATATAACCAAAATTATCCTTTCCTTCCCTTTCTCCTTAAAAAAACAAATCAGCAAAAACCAAAAAAAGTTTGCCATTTTTGCCAGCAGGCAAATTTACTCACTCAACTAAGGTGGAGTTACTTTAACCACCCAAGAAGTATAATTATCACCCTGATTCTCTGTCTGGAATATATTATTTCTGTCATGAAATGGAATTTCTACATAATAATGAAAACAGGCCCATGGATTTACCGGACTTCATTGGCATTGCTATGACACTAAGAATAACCAATCGTAACACTTAGCAGAATTTAGTCTTTCCAACCATATCATCATTTCTGTGGAGTTATTACACAGAGAAAAGACAAAGAAAAAATATATTTACTTAGACTGATGTATCAGTCTTGCAAACTATTTGGCATTGTACCTAAAATCATTGACCATTATAAAATCGCCAACAGCACCTCTGGTCATCAAACCACCTAGTACTGTTTCTATCCCACTTTCATTGAAATACCATTGCCCTAACTGGCAGAGCTGTAGCTCAGAACCAGGTCCAATCCATGGCATTTCCAGGGAGGAAGGGGAAAGACTCTAGTCTAAAACCCTGGGCAGCCTTGCCAATGAGTGTACTGAGCGAGAGGGACCACTGGTCTGATAGGCAGCTTCCTGTGTTCCTATTCAACAACAAGGGAAAAGCTAGAGGATGTTTACAGAAAACAGAAATGCAAAAAGTGTGGTGAAGGCCCAGTGTGAGAGAGGCACCAGCTTATTATATCAATTTGCTCTATTTTTTCGTTGGCTACGTTATTATTTTCTCCGGTCTATTTCTTTACTATCAGAAACTCTTTTTTCTTTTTCTCAGTTATCTTTATTGCATTTTTAATCATTTGACAAATAAGAAGGTATCAAAGAAAAAACTAAACATAAAAACATAATATTAACAGGAACATTCAACAGTAAGTGTACATTCTTAATCGGTCCTAATCAATCCTATTGCACAATACAAGGTTACATCTTCCATGTTACATTTTTCTTACATATTATCTGAAATTCTTGATATTATCTGTTCTTTCTTTTCTTCTTTCTTTAAAACATATGAAATAGACCCAATGGCAGAAAAGGTAACTGTTAGAAAAATGTGATGCAATAAAGACAAAAACATGCTAGAGATGCAAAAAAGTTGGCTGAATTTGCTTTTATGTTCAGATGTGTGCTGGGTTTTGCTTTTGTGCTCATATGATGATGATGATGATTAGTTCTGGAGACTTTTTTATGGTTTAGTTAGTTATTCACTAATAGGCGAAAAACCTTGCAGTTTAAGAACGTACCTATAGCCAACAGATATTTCTATCAAACTTTAAAAGCAGGGAAATTGTGCAGCTATAGTGAATGCACCAGGGTAGCAGGAGACCTGACCTCCTCTCTGAGATATTGGAGTGCCCTATAAATTTGTCAAAATGCAAACAAAATTTGGGTTGGTCTTTCATAGTCCAATCCACTTCCTGTGTAGCTTGGAAGAATTTGGTAACATGCGGGCAAGGGAGGAGGAAGAAGGAAGTGGGGAGGGGAGGGGAGGAAGAAGGGAGGAGGAAGGGACAGGAGAGGGGGAGGGGAAAGGCAGGTCTGATCATTTGCATGCTTATTGAGTTCAGTGGGATTTACTCCTGTGCAATCATTGTTAGGATATGTAAAACTGATCATGAGGGAGGAGGAGGGAGAGGGGAGTGGAGAGGGAAGGATGAAGTGAGGGAAGAGGGAAATGGAAGGATGGGGAGCAGGAAGGAGGGAATTGGAAGGGGAGGCAGGAGAGGTGAAGGAAGGGAGAGGAAAGGAGCATAAAGGAGGAGATGGGAGGGAGGAGGAGGGGAGGGCAGGTTTGATCATTTGCATGCTTTTTGAGTTCAGTGGGATTTACTACTGTGCAATCATGCTTAGGATAGGTGAGACTGACATAGGGAAGGGGGAAGGGGAAGGAGGGCAGGAAGGGGAGGGAAGGGGGAGGGGAAGAGATTGGGTGGGTGGGCACTGGGCAGAAGAGAAGCCCCTTTCCTTTCCAAAAGGAAAACATTGTGAACAGTATCATTTCTTTAGGGTTTCCCCACCTTTTTATTCTACAGCAGGCACACGTAGCCTCCCACCCAAATTTAAACCAAAGCTGTCCCTGGCCACATCCACACCAGATCTTTATTTCACTTTAGACAGTCATGGCTTCCCCCAAAGAATCCTGGGAAGTGTAGTTAGTGAAGGGTGCTGAGAGCTGCTAGGAGATGCCCTGTTCCCCTCACAGAGCTGCTATCAGAACAGCTGACTTTTAAACCACTCTGGCCACTGGGCTCTGTCAGGGGAACAGGAGTCTCCTCTCAGTGCCCTTCACAAAATACACTCCTCAAGATTCTTTGGGGGAAGCCATGACTGTCTAAAGTGAAATAAATGTCTGGTGTGGGTGTGGCCACCTGATTAGGCAAACCAAGCCCAGCAGCTGAGTCTGGCTTTTAGAACATTGACAGTTGGTTCTTACTGAGCATGCCTGACATTATCATTGAGTTCAATGCTAAATGTCTTCAATTAATTAAAAATCAGCCAGGCATTTTTTTAACTTTTAAATTGCAGAAGATGAAGGTCAGAGTATGGGGCAAGGTCAGTAATAGGATTACAGGTACTCTGTGAACATGGCTGATTTTTAATTAATTTCAACAAATTATGAGAACACTGACAGAAACAAGTCCAACAGGGATCTTTCCCCCCCTCTCTTTTTACACTTTGAACTCTCACTTCTCTCTGACTGTTGTGTGTATCACCATGAAAATGTAGAGGGCTGCTAAGCAAGCGTTTCTGAGTTCAGAACTATAAGTAAATAAGGTTTGGTTTTGAAATGAGCTTATGGGAAGCATCAGAATGGCATTGGGGATATTTTCAATTTGACATTGCGGAATGTGAAAAATTCATGCTGGCTATAGCATACACCCACTCTGGTGGCTGTATAATTTAGTAAGTTTTAAGCCTCTTTTCAATTTGAATAAATTTCCCAAAGCAGGTAACAATCATAATATAAAATAAACCATTTAAACAATGCAGCTTGCACAACCTGTTTGTCCAGTGTTCATGCTGACTTGCTTGCACAAAGCTTACACTGTGATTAGACTATGTCCTGTCTATATTTATCATTCATTCTGATTTGTTTACGGGACATTTATACAGAAATCCTCTTGATTTGCTTGCAGGGTGTTTACACATCTTCCCATTCATCATTTGTTCACTCATCCCACATCTTTTGGTGCATTTTCCCATCACTTTCATTATTGCAAAGAGAGAGAGAGTGTGTCTAATGGGGATTTGTTGCACTGGGGCAATGGAGCATTTTAATGGTATGTGCTTGAATCTCTTTGCAAAACAGTGACAGTCTAGAGCACCCTAAAACAACAAAAGCAAGAAAGCAGCAGATGAAAATTCGAACACAGAAGCAGCATAAAGCCAATGTGCCGCTGAGGGGAGGTAACAGATAGAACCATTAGTATTTTTTTCCAGAAAACATCTTTTTTATAAAAACTCACTAAAATGCCTGGACAAACAGAAAAAAATTAAAATCAAATAATGAGGATGCTGGGTGAGTCTCTTTCAGGAGAGCATTCCTTGAACAGAACAGTACCACTGACAATGCCCTTTCTCCTTTTCCATCTGCCTCACCTCATAGTACTTGGGGACACTCAGAGAAGTACCTTAATTCTTAAGCTGGTTCATAAAAGAGAAGGCAGTCCTTCAGATACACTCTTCCCAAGCTGTTTGTTACTGATTTTATTGTATCTACTGTATTTTAATCTTGTTTTGTTCACCGCCCAGAGAGCTACTCGCTATGGGCGGTTTATAAATGAAATAAAATAAATAAATAAATAAATAGGGATGTGGAACCTGAGGCACTTTAGATGTTGCTGGACTGCAACTCCCATCCTCCCAGACAATTAGCCATGCTGGATGGGTCTGATAGAAGCTAGAGTCCAACAACATCTGGAGGGCCACATGTTCACCATCCTTGGTGTATAGATATGCCTCCCACACACACACTCACATCTGCCTGTCATATTGGCTGATGACTTGTGATATTTTGCCTACTGCTGCGTTACTTTTTAAAAGTTATCTGGAGTCCTTTTGCTAAAGGTTTTTCCCTCTGGCGTAGAACCTCTTTATTTGTGATGCAATGAGCTACATTTTAAAGGTTTTATGGGGCCCTATGTATGTGCCCCAACTGCCTTGGGTTGTGGCCCTCAGAAAATGGAGAAATTGGCAACAGTTTCCCCACTCTTGCCCAGAATACTTCATGTTTAAATTAAATTCTTCATGGACTCCAGATCAGCCAGCCAGGGTAGCACTTCTTACTGCACCACTGCAAATGATTTTGTAGGGTTACATTTCCTGTGGAATCCTTTCCCATTCTGGTTCCCTGATGCTAGAGTATTGCTGTTTCATTTCTCCTGCAGACAAAGGCCTCCAGGTCAGGCCAACAACTCTGCCTGCACCACTCTTAATTTTGTTGTCTGTCTCCAGCCTTGAGCTTCCTTTCTACTCTACAGACCACATGTCTCCCTTCTGGCCACATTGGCCACATTCCCATCATCGTTGCTCTCTGGGGTCCCCTTCGTTTTAGTGCTTCCAAGTGGAACAGAAGAAGCTGCCTTCTAATTACCCAGATCATTGGTCCATCTAAAAGCAACCCCAGCCAGTAACCTAGTTGCTGTACTTTGGGCCAGTTGAAGTTTCTGAATAGTCTTCAAGGGCAGCCCCAAGTACAGTGCATTACAACAATCCAATCTGGTAGTTACCATAACATGGAGTATTATTATTATTATTATTATTATTATTATTATTATTATTATCTTTATTTATACCCCGCCATTTTTCCAAAACTGGAACTCATGGCGGGTTCCAGATAAAAAATACATATAATTAAAAACATACAAAGTCTACGTTAAAATAAGATTAAACTATTTCCAATATTAAAACCATACACACATATAGCTAAAAAAGTTCAAACTAGTTTAAAAATGATATAATAGACATTAGCAATGCAGCACCCTTCAAGCCCTATCCTTAGCCTTCAATTCCAAAGGCTTGTTGGAATAGGAAGGTCTTTGCTTGTCGGCGGAAGGACTGTGAAGAGGGGGTCATTCTTACCTCCCTAGGAAGGGAATTCCAAAGCCTAGGGGCAGCCACCAAGAAGGCCCTCTCACGCGTCCCCACTAGTCGTACTTGAGAAGATGTGGGTATTGAGAGAAGGGCCTCTCCTGAGGATATCAGGGCCCGGGCAGGCTCATACAGGGGGATACGGTCTGATAAATAGCCTGAACCTAAGCCGTATAGGGCTTTATAGGTCAACACCAGCACTTTGAATTGTGTCCGGAAACAGACTGGCAACCAGTGGAGCTTTTTTAACAGGGGGGTAGTACGGTCCCTGTAACCCGCCCCAGTTAACATTCTGGCTGCAGCACGTTGTACCAACTGAAGTTTCCGAACAGTCTTCAGAGGCAGCCCCACGTAGAGCGCGTTACAATAATCTAAATGGGATGTAACTAAGGCATGTGTCACCGTGGCCAGATCAGACAGCTCAAGGAACGGGCGCAGTTGGCGCACTAATCTTAATTGTGCAAAAGCACTCCTGGCCACTGCAGAAACCTGGGACTCTGTCGGTCTTGGACTTCGGCTGCCTTGGTCCCCGGCCTCGCCTCTGGGATTCCCTGCTTTTGTTGGACTATGACTAAGGCCTGACTCAGGGTTAAGAGCTAGGCCCTGACTCAGCAGTTTTGGTGACCCACTCCAGCAGTTTTCTACGTGTTTATACTGGCTTGCTAGTAGTGTGTTTGCTCAAGAACAACACTTTTGTCTGTCTTATAGCGGTAGGATGTGTCTTCACTACAAGAGGGGAGGGAGGGGGATCCAGGGGGCTACCATTAGTGTTGTAGAGGGCAGAGGGAGATATGGAGCAGGGAGGCAGTTATGTTATCAGGGGAGAGGGGTATGCAACAGAGCCTGGATAGCCGTGGTGACATTTCCCCCGGGCTGAAATTGCTGCTTGTGAATGCCAGGTTGGTGAATGGTAAAACAACGGCCATTCAGGACTTGATCCTGGATGAGCATGCCGACCTGGCTTGTATTACTGAGACCTGGTTGGATGAAGCTGGGGGGGGTGTTAATCTCTCTCAGCTTTGCCCACCAGGTTTCTCTGTGCAGCAGCAGGCAAGACCTGGGGGGCAGGGAGGTGGAGTCGCAGTGGTCTATCGGGATACTATCTCCCTGACCAGGTGCCCTACCCCACAGTGTCCAGGGTGTGAGTGTGTGTATTTGAAGTTGGGTGGTCGGGACAGATTAGGGATTCTGTTGGTGTACCGCCCACCCCGCTGCTCAACAGTCTCCCTTCCTGAGCTAGCCGGGGTGGTTTCGGGGCTGATGTTGGAGTCCTCTCGGCTTGTGGTGCTGGGGGACTTCAACATCCATGCCAAGGCCGCCCTGTCGGGAGTGGCTCAGGACTTCATGGCCTCCATGACAACCATGGGTCTGTCCCAAGTAGTATCTGGCCCCACTCATGTTGCTGGCCACACCCTGGACCTTGTTTTCTGTGTGGAGGGGGATGATGGTGATCTTGGTGTGGAGGAACTTTCTGTAGTTCCTTTGTCATGGACAGATCACTACCTGGTGGGGTTTAGACTCACTGGGACACGGAACCTCTGCAGGGGTGGGGGACCGATTAGGATGGTTTGCCCCAGGAGGCTGATGGATCCGGATGGTTTCCTGATGGCTCTTGGGGATTTTCCTGCCACCTCGGCAGGCAATTCTGTCGAAGCTCTGGTTGACCTCTGGAATGGGGAAATGGCCAGGGCGGTGGACATGATCGCTCCTGAGCGTCCTCTCTCACAAAGTGGAGCCAAACCAGCCCCTTGGTTTACCAAGGAGCTGGCGGTGATGAAACGAATGAGATGGAGACTAGAGCGACGTTGGCGGAAGACTCGGAGCGAGTCTGACCGAACACGGGCTAGAGCCTCCTTGAAGGCCTACTCCGTGGCAGTGCAGGCAGCAAAGAAATCATTCTTTTCTGCCACCATTGCATCTGCAGGGAGCCGTCCAGTGGAGCTGTTTCAAGTGGTCAGGGGTCTTTTACATTCTGGCCCCTGAGAGGTAATATAGATCACTCAACAGCCCGCTGTCAAGAGTTTGCACAGCACTTTGCAGATAAAGTCGCTCACATTCGTTCCGACTTAGACGCTATAATTGATACAGTCTCAGGGGATGTAACTTTGGCTCCTGTCTGTCCAATAATGATGGATTCTTTTCAATTTGTACAGCCCGAGGATTTGGACAAGATCCTTGGAGAGGTGAGAGCCACCACATGTCTGGTAGACCCTTGCCCTTCCTGGCTTATAAAAAGTGCCAGAGAGGGACTGGCTGAGTGGGTGGGGGGAGTGGTTAATGCCTCCTTACACCAAGGCAGAGTTCCAGGTTGCCTAAAGGAGGCAGTTGTAAGGCCTTTGTTAAAAAAGCCCTCCCTGGACCCCTTCATAATGAATAATTTCCGGTCAGTGTCCAATATTCCATTTTTGGGTAAGGTAATAGAGCGTGTGGTGGCCTCCCAGCTCCAGGGATTCTTGGATGAAACAGATTATCTGGATCCATTTCAATCTGGTTTCAGGCCTGGTTATGGGATGGAGACGGCTTTGGTCGCCTTGGTGGACGACCTATGCAGAGAACTGGACAGGGGGAGTGTATCCCTGTTGGTTCTGCTGGACCTCTCAGCGGCTTTTGATACCATCGGCCATGGTATTCTTCTGGGCCGCCTTGCTGGGATGGGACTTAGGGGCACTTTTTTGCAGTGGCTCCATTCCTTCCTGGAGGGACGAACCCAGAAAGTGGTGCTGGGGGATTCCTGTTCGACCTCTTGGCCATTGACCTGTGGGGTCCCTCAGGGCTCAGTTTTATCCCCTATGCTATTTAACATCTACATGAAACCGCTGGGAGAGGTTGTCCGGGGATTTGGGGTTCGGTGCCATCAGTATGCTGATGACACCCAACTCTATGTCTCCTTTCCACCTAATTCCAAGGAAGCTGTCTCGGTTTTAAACCAGTGTCTGGTGTCAGTGGTGGACTGGATGAGGGTGAACAAATTGAAGCTTAATCCAGACAAGACAGAGGTGCTCCTGGTCAGTCGTAAGGCGAATCAGGGAATAGGGATACAGCCTGTGCTGGATGGGGTTACACTCCCCCTGAAGACACAGGTTTGCAGTTTGGGTGTGCTCCTGGACTCAGCGTTAAATTTGGAGTTCCAACCTGGGACAAGTTGTCTCTATCCACAAGGGGCCATAGCTTGCAAACCAGCCTTAGCTGGAAATAGGCACTCCTAGCCACCAAGGCCACTTGGGCCTCAAGTGACAATGTTGGACCCAGGAGTACCCCCAGACTACAATCTTATTCCTTCCAGGGAAATAAAATCCCATCCAGAACAGGCTGTCTTCCCACATCTGGACTTGAGAACTTGGAACACATCTCTGTCTTTTCAGGATTCATTTTCAGCTTGTTGGCCCACATCCAGCCCATCACTGCCTCCAAACACCTGTCTAGCACTTCAACTGCCTCTCCTAATTCAGATAGAACAGAAAGACAGAGCTGTGTGTCATCTGCATATTGATGACACTTCATTCCAAAACTCCTGAAGACAGCTCCCAGGGTTAAATAGCATGAGGGATAGGATGAGACTTTGGGGACAGCACAGGGAAGCTCCCATGGTGTCAAACAGAAGCCTCCCATAACTATTTTCTGGAAACATCCCTGGAGGTAGGAGCAGAACCACTGAAATACAGTGCCCCCAACCCACACCTCCTTGAGCCACTCCAGAAGTATACTATGGTTAACAGTATCAAAAGCCACCAAAAGATCAAGAAGAATGAGCAGGGTTGCACTCCCCCTATCTCTCTCCCGACACATGTCATCAACTAGGATGGCCAAGGCAGTTTCAGTGCCATGACCAGGCCTGAAGTTAGACTGGAATGGATCAAAGTTGTCAGTTTCCTCCAAGCATTCTTGAAGCTGGACCACCACCACCTCCTTCTCGAGCACCTTGCCAAAAAAGGGGATATTTGCCACTGGCTGATAATTGATTAACACTTCTGGGTCCAAGGAGGTCTTCTTAAGGAGGGGACACACCACAGCCTCGTTCATGGCAGATGACACTTTAGCATCTTCAATGAAGCACTGATGTTTTAAATTTTTTATTAATTTTCAAAAAAGTCATACATCCACTGAAAGTAAAGGGTAAACAACATATATATATATATATATATATATAATAAGATTTCCTGCACTTAAATATACAAGCAAATAATCAGGTGGTTATTTGGTCACCTTTATAGATTCCATAAATTTTGGAACGCCTTGGGAACCTTGTTTTTATTGTCTGCTACATTAGTATATGTAATAAAGCTCCCCCACTGTGCCACAAAAGTTTTTTTAAATTTCTGCCCTTTTGCCTTTAACTTCTGTGACAATTCCTCTATTAAGGCTAATTGCAAGACTCTACAATACCACAACAAAATAGATATACCTTTCAGATCCTTCCAAAATTGTGCTATTAATAACCAGGCTGCAACTAAAAGAAACCTAATCAATTGTTTATCCTTAAGGGTCTGGTTTCCATTCAAGAATAGATTTAACAGGGCTAATTCTGGGGTTTTATGTATCCTGATGACAGCTTTGTGATCCTGCTTTGTGATTTTTTCTATTTGTGTGCACACTAAGACCCAAAATACAGCCACCTTAACACATGTCCACTACATGTGGGGGAAAGAACCTTTCTCTAAGCATCCTCTCCAGCATAGAGGGGAGATGGTTTTATTAATATGCGACAACTTGGAAGATACCATTTTTGCACCACTTTTAACATTAACTTTTAACATTTAAATTGCTTTTAAAAATATGTTTTTTAAATTTGTATATATGTTTTTAATGTTTTTAATTGTTGTAAACCACCCAGACAGCTTCAGCTATGGGGCAGCATACAAATGCAATAAACAAACAAACAAACATTAGTTCCTTCATGGCTGTTGATATTGAATGGTATGGAAATTTAGTCCACATAGTTGTCCATGTTGCTTCTTCAATCTCTATATTCCCCAATAAAGCATTGAGAACTCCCTGGACTCACCCAGTCAATCCCCTATGGCTAACCCTAAGAAGCCAAGATGGGCAAGGGTTAAACAGAGAGGTCATCGGTTGCACTTTTTCAAGCAGCTTGTCCACATCCTCAAGCCACAATAATTGAAACTGATCCAGTACAGAAGGAACAGACAGGGCACTGGATGCCTCCACTGGATTTGCGCCAACTGTGGCATCCAACTCTATCCGAATCTGAGTGATTTTGTCCCTAAAGTGCCTCCCAAGGTTGTTATAGCAGCCTGCTGAGGGTAACCGAGCAAAGCTTTCTTGGGCAGGTGACAAAAGTCCATTCATCACTTAGACAAGCTCTGCTGAGAGGCTACTTGTGGATGCAGTGGTGACTTTACCATTGAGCTACAGCCCTTCCATTAGGTTGGGGTAAAGTGTAACAATACAGTACAAAATATTCATCCACAAGAATGCTTCCAGGTTATTGTTTGAATGTTCATCAACAGCAGCCCAATAGTAAGAACTAGCCAACGTTTTACTAGTTTACGCAAGTGACCCATACATGAGTGCACACACACACACATACTGTCAGGTCACTTTCATGTAATTATCTGGGTTTTAGATAAACCTATCTGTTTTTTTCATTCAGGAAGTGTCCTACAAGCTGAATTATTTATTATGACCTCTAGTTTCTATCAAAAGTCTTGGATTATTATTAGTGGACAGAGGTTTTAAAACTCACATCCCTCTGACTGCAGTATTCACCTCTTATTTTAAAACTGAAAATACACTGAATAACTTGCTGCTATCAAGAATTTCTGGTCATTATTAGCACTGAATGATGCGGCATGTCTTTCCTCTTCATCTCTGGCTGGCAGCTCTTCGGTTTCCTTTCTCTGGTTCTAAGGGGAATGTGAGAGGCTGCTTTGCATTGTCTGGCAAGGAACACTTTCCCCTTGGGATAAACAATGCCTTTCTACAGACAGGAAGAAGGTTTCAGCAGACAGGATACACAGGACTCCCAATACAACAGTTTATTTTATTATCATCAGATGAGTCTAGTAGAGCCCATATACCCTCAGGCATTAGGGAACCTGACACAATTCCTGCTGAGAAGGGAGAAACAACCCGATACAGTAAGGAAGGATGGTCTTCATGTAAAAGACATAGGTCACATATAAAATACTCTTGCACAAATATAAAATTGAAGATATAGATAGCCTTCAGAGACACAAAGTGTTTAGACTTCCTACACCAGTTAAATAAGTTCCTCTGTTTCATGTAGAAGTGAAAGTATAATTGATTATATCATCTCCACCAAGGTGGTGTAAATAATATGTCCTGAGCAACCATATAAACAAACAGCAGGATCTTGTTTTTAAGTGGTGTCCAGGATCCTGGATGGAAACAATGACCTCAGCCTTATGAAATTCAACATATCTGTGCTCAGTTAAATCCACCATAATAATATTCAATTTCAAAAGGAGAAATTTCACCCAGAATGAGAGGGTGAAGCTCAAAGGTACCTTTACAAGCATCAGACCATTTCAGGAAGCTTGTTATGCATAACTATTTATGAATCTTTGTTGTGTAAACAATTTGTAAGTATGATTTTGGGGGATTAGTTACCTCCCAGCAAATTTATTAATCTCCATGTTCACTAAATCTGCAATTCACTGTAGGCCAACTTCCATGATTACACAGAGCTGTTGTGAAATACTGACTTGTGGAGTCAGGAAAAAAAACCCTCAGTTTTTAGCACTGAGGATTCTTCAAAAGAGTAACTATGGAATAATTCTATGAAACTTGAGCACAGAATCAGATTTTTTGAGCTGGAAGGTACCTTGGAGATCATCCAGTCCTGCTCAATACTAGTCCTGTTCAGTGCAGGAATAGTGCTCCTAAGAAGTGTAGCAGTTCTGTATAATCTCAGTTGTGGGGGGGAAAGCTAACATTCACATCGGGACTGATGTTCTTAATTTTGCTTTGCAACTGATAGGATTCAGTGGTAATTTCATTGTAGACTGCAGAGCTCCAAAAAAACAGGGCATATTAGAACAAAACACAACATATGTCTGTGTGGCTGGCTGCCTAACTAAAATTTCCAAACTGTCTCAATTTGTAAAGCGGACCTCAAATAATGATGTGGGGAAAGTCTTTCTAGTGTTTTCCAGAACATAGTGTTCATGTTTTTGCAGAAGTTATATGTCAACACAACACATTATCTTGCTTTCCTTCCCTCTAGAAAGATTTGGCATAGTTTGGATCAATATTAGTCTTGCTTCTTGAGCTACACATGAACTGGCTTGTCAATATGAATATTGAGTCAGACTTCAATGCAATCTTTTGTGTGGGAGATGTCCAGAACAGAAACCTAGTTTTAATTAACATAATGACAGAAAACACATGCATTTTATAATAATAATAATAACTACACTACTACTACTACTACAACAAATATACCCTCCTTGTCCTCCTGGACCTTTCAGTGGCTTTTGATACCGTCGACCACGGTATCCTTTTAGCTCGCCTGGAGGGATTAGGCATAGGGGGCACTGTTTTACGGTGGCTCCGTTCCTATCTCTCAGACAGGCATCAGCGGGTGGCATTGGGGGATGAGTTTTCAGACCCTTGGCCTCTCACTTGTGGAGTGCCACAGGGTTCTATCCTCTCCCCCATGCTATTCAACATCTATGTAAAGCCGCTGGGGACCATCATCAGGAGATTTGGGCTGCAGTGCCACCAATATGGGGATGACACTCAGCTCTATCTCTCGTTTAAGTCCTCACCAGAGTTGGCTGTGGATACCATGTCCAAGTGCCTGGCATCCGTAAGTGGATGGATGGGAAGGAATAGGCTGAAGCTGAACCCCGATAAGACCGAGGTGTTGCTCGTGGGAGACAAGAGAAGATTAGGAGATATAGACCTGGTGTTTGATGGTGTAAGATTACCCCTGAAAGACCAGGTCCGCAGCCTTGGGGGTCATTTTAGACTCCCAGCTGTCCATGGAGGCTCAGATTTCGGCAGTGAGCCGGGTGGCTTGGTACCAACTACATCTGATACGAAGGCTGCAACCCTACCTTCCTGTTCATCTGCTCCCACGGATGACACATGCCCTGGTCTCCTCTCGCTTAGACTACTGTAATGCGCTCTACATGGGGCTACCCTTGAAAACGGTCCGGAAATTACAATTGGTACAAAATGCGGCGGCATGGCTGATTAAGAACAGCCGTCGTCGTGATCACATCACTCCGGTGTTAGTAGATCTACACTGGTTGCCAATTGTTTACCGGGCCCAATTCAAGGTGTTGGTCTTGACCTTTAAAGCCCTATACGGTTTCGGCCCAGTTTATCTGAAGGAGCGCCTCCAGCATCACCAATTATGCCGCCTGACGAGATCAGCCACACAAGACCTTCTCTCGGTTCCACCAACTAAAACAGCAAGGTTGGTACGGACCAGAGAGAGGGCATTTTCAGTTGTGGTCCCCACCCTCTGGAATTCCCTCCCGTTTGATCTTCGTCATGCCCCCTCCTTAATTGGTTTCCGCCAGGCCTTGAAGACCTGGCTATTCAGGCAGGCCTATGGGATTTCTGGGATGGGTTAGTTGTTAATGTGTTATTAACTGGAAGAGTGGGTTAGCCGATGATGGTCTTATCTATTTTATATTGTATTTTATTGTATTAATGTGCATCGCCTAGAGTGGCCGTTATTTCGGCCAGATAGGCGACTCAGAAATAAAATTTTATTTTATTATTATTATTATTATCAACCATTAGCAGCACCACCAGGAAATCCACACTTAAAGCTGCAATAATGCTCCTGTGGAAAATGAAAGGCACAGTGGCTTGAGTTCAGTGGCTTGAGCCAACCACAGCTCTGAATGTCCAGGCTATGTGTCAGGTTCTGTCAGTGTTACATTATTTAAATGGAGTTTTATGTCTGTGATTTCAGTATGCTTTAAAAGTAGGGCTATTTTAAGAGAAACAATAACAAGAAAGAAATGAATTTAGGAAGGTTATTTATTTATAAAATGTGTTTATGTAGGCCTGAAGTAACAGAATGGGAAACCATATAACAGTAAAACTTGTATAAATCGATGTTTCCTCTTGGATCAATATAAACACATTAAATGATTTAAAAGATATTGTTATCTGGGAAGCTGTGTTTTAGCATATATTATGCAGGCATCTGTTTAATGTGATAATCCTGGTGAGGTCTGTGGCATAACCTTCTGGTACCCATATGGAACCCCTGGCCTACAAACATGTAGTCTACACAACCTTACAAGACTATTTGTTGGCTCATCAGAAATGTTAAGCAGAAATTCTAAAGGAGCCCAATGAATGCTCTTTTCTTTGTCTGTCCCTAAAAAGGAGCACCTCCTGAGTAAGGTTGGTTTTTGCTGCTGTCCTCATCATTTGTAAAAACTGAAACAAGTCCTTATTGGGATGCAGTCTTGACTCATGGCATTTACTGAGAAGGAAGAGGAACATTTACTAGTGATGAGACAACTTGTCAGCAGGCCCTTTAGATCAGGAATGGGGAAACAGTGAACCTCCAGCCACTAGCTTCTGCCATTTCTCAAAGTGGCCTTTCTCCAAGATCACTTTCTGCTAGAAAAGAAAAGTTGTCAACAATTGTAAAAATGTCCACAGTGGTTTCTTGGGTTTAGTCTATACATATGATGCTAATGATAGCAAAGGGCCTGTTTAAACAGGCATAGATGAACACCTGAATATGTATGTTTAACTGACAGGACTTAACTTACTGTTTTACAAATAATTATTTAAACCCAGCAGTGTGATGGACTTCATCAAGATGCCTTTGTCAGCTTTTCTAATGGGACTTGCATGTTTTCTTTCCATGCTCCCGGGTCTTGTTTGAAAGGGAAAGCTGCATTTCTTCTCTGAACTTTGATTCATGTGTTGCATTACCCACAATATGAGATTTCACATGACTCTCAGAAGAAACCCAGGAGAATGATAGTCACATTCCCTGTTTCTCCTTCTAGATGGACAATGCTTTATATGTATATGTGGAAAAAGCATTGTCCCCCCACATGTCAACTGCCTCTGACTTCCCTTCAGTTCACCATAAGGTTCCCTTTCTTTTTCTTCCCACCCAGCCTGCTCTCCCATTTTTGTCTCAGAGAAACAGTTATTATTGGACAGTGATGGAGAAACTTTAATGGGACTTAAAATAATTTGGGAGGGAGACTGGAAGTAGAGGAGGATTGGAAAAAATTCTGGAGCAGACCATTGGGAAACACCCCCTCTAATGAAATATGAGACTATACTAAAAATAGTTCATAGGTGGTATCTCGCACTGGTACATCTTTCTAGGATAAGTCGGACACTCCCCCAAATGCTGGAGTCATGTTGGTTGGTACCTGTCACCACATGTGGTGGGAGTATGCCTGGATGCAATAATGTTGGAATTTGATATTCAACGAAATTGAATTTATAACCTTCCAACACATAGACAGAACCTCAAAATTCACAATTTTTTTGAAGGGGCTAATAAAGATGTCAAATATAAAATATTAATAGGACATCTGTTTATGGACACCAGAATCACAGTAAAAACACACTGGAAAATGTGGATGATTGGTACCTGGCTTTCATGGAAAAGCTAACGGTTAAATTAAGAGTTGCTCAAGGTGTCACCAAAAAAGATAACTTTCTCAAAATATGGCACCCATTTGTAATTTATGTGAACCAGAAAGAAAATTGTAGGGAGCCTCCATCCCATTATGTCTGGGTTTGGAATGCTGATGGTTTGTATGTTTCATTTTGATATTGTGTAATTGTGGGTGTGGGTGTCTGTCCCAGAGATCTGAGACTATGGTACATTATGCATAACCCTGAACAGAACAAGTTGGAGGGCCATTATGAGAAGAGAGGAAGGGAACATTGAGCATATGTCTCATCCCTACCTCCTAAAGCAGGGATGTGGAGCCATGACCCTCAAGATGTTGTTTTGAGGAGCCCGGTGTTGGCATCAGTGGTGGCATTTTGCAAGTGAGTGAGTGTGGTGGAGGCAGCTGTGCTGGATGGGCCTGACCCTCAGTGGGTCAGTGGGAGGGAGGGGAAGGGAGGGAGGAGCACTGGTGATCCATGGGGGGAGGGTGCTGGCAACCCATGGAGGGAGCATGCCAGCAACCCATAGGAAGGATGGGGAGGTGGAGCATGCTGGTGACCCATGGGGCGAATGGGGGTACACTGCTGAACCATGGGGGAGAACACTGGCAACCCATGGAGGAGGGGGAGCATGCTGGTGACCTGTGGGGGATGGGGAGCATGCTGGTGACCCATAGAGGGGAGGAGGAGCATGCTGGTGACCCAAGGAGGGGAGGGGATTGCACTGGCAGCCCATGGGGGAAGGGGAAGGGGAGCACACTGGTGACCCACGGGGGGGAGCACCAGTGACAATAGGTAAGGTTGGCGAGTGAAGTGAGCAGGAGCAGAGCTCCTAGTAAATACATAAAATGACAAACTAGGTAACCCCTCAGAGGACCAGGTTTGGCCTGGGGACCTCCACTTGCAGGTCCTTGATATAGAATCTTTTCAACAATGAAATTATTATATATATATTATCTATAATATATATATCAAATATATGGCTACCCAGATTATTCTGGTGACACATCCATAGGATTCATACTCACAGATAGCCATAGGTGCCACCACATATTCAAATATACAGACTACTACTACTACATGAAAAGAAAGGGAAATTGTGTGAACTACATTATGTCAGACAGAGATGAGATTTACTTGAACTCTAATTGACTGATATTTGGTGTAATCATGTCTGTGCTTTTTATCCCCCTATAAAGATTATATTTCTAAGATTTATTACAATTTCTCATCATTTTCATTTTACATTTCCAGCAACTCTAAAGTACTGGAAAATAGTCCATCAGGGGAAAGTTTAAGATAATATCTTTATTTCTGTTAGACTTTTAAAAACAAAACATGAGATAAAGGCAAGTCTGAGTTACTTAAGCAACACATGCAGTCTGGAAGAGGAAATGCAGGACAGCCTTTAATTCATATAATCCCATCTGAGATGGAAAGTGTGACAAATCATTTTTAAAGAATAAGCTCACCATATACTATGGCACATTTCCAACTTGGCTGTGAAGGAGCGCTCAGTAGTAAACTGGATCAAAAAATATATTACACAAGCAATATTAATATAGGCAGCATTTATTAAGGTTGTTCAATATATGTATGATATCATATGCATGATATAATGCTCGATATATGTATCATAGCTTTGTCCCACTTTTTCAGGGTTAGTTCATGGGGAAAGTGTAATTTGAAGCAGCAGTACCGAGTACTCTGCTTGTGAGCTTCACAAAGCCTGGTTGAGCACTGCAGGAGGCAGTGCTTGATGGAACCCTTGGTCTGATGCAGCAGAAGCTGCAGTTAATCTTACAAACTATTCCCCTCTCGGAACTTTATAATCTGATGTCTTAACAATCTAATCTTATAATATCATGTTTTAACATTTTTTCTTGTATTTCCTTACCCCATTTTATTGCACTTTATTCTTCTGTATATTAGAATAATCTCTTATGAGAATTGTATATCTCCATTTTATGCTGGTCATTGAGCATAACAATAAAGATTTGATTTGAATCCAAGATGGTAACTAATAACTATGTTTGTTTAACTAGAATGTAATATATAATGTTCTGCATGTCCTTATTCTTTCTTTTCCTAAAGATACAGGTCCCAAGCCAGTACAAGTCTAAATAAAGTTTGGGGAGTGGCATGTACTAGGCATTTGAATTTCTGTCACTACTGGTGGTTTTATTAGTAACTGAATCCTGTATTTTGTTTCACACTGTTTAAATTTCTTGTTTAAGAAACTGGCTTGAACTGTGTATACCCCCACCCCAGCCTTCAGGTGAAAGGCAGATTATAAATACTTTAAATAATATATTTCTAATAAATACATAAATGCTAGCCATACTTTGTTGAATGAGCCTAGATGTCCTAGATGAGAATGCATTATGTTGTGAATACAGTAACATGCATTGCAATATCCTAGGTAAAAAATGATCTCAGGCTATAGTTCTTGGCCTTTCTGAAACACTGATCTCATTTGCTTACCTTTTCATGTTTTTCTCTGCAGTCACGTAGATGAAAACTGTACTTTACTTTCTCCTCAAATATTTATTATAAATTTCATGGCCGCTGTCACCATTTCTTTCTTGAGGATGCAGGAAGATAAGACCATATGTTGTAGCTGCTGTTCAGAAAACACCCCCATGTTCCTTTATTTTTCTTATTTCACTCGTAAAGAAAAATATATTTGTTTTTATTGTTTTTAAATTTTATTTAAAGTATTTATTTTTCTAAAAGCAAAATGGCACATTATTGGCAATCTAGGTTGAAATCTGCTCTCCAATTTTCTTCCCCTGTGAAAGAGGCTTCCATTTTTCTGCCCTGTTTGGAAGTCACTTTAGAATTTCAGTCAGTGCGGGGTTTTGAGCTTACCTTATCATTGTGAGGTAGTCAAGGGCAGAATACATGGTTTTCTTTCCAGTAAACATTCTCTAGCACTTTCCAGCCTTTCCAACGTGACATTACTGAGGAGATGCAGGTCAGCAACTCCCATACATAGTCCCATAAACTGTAGTTTGGGCTACAGTGCATTGTTGTTGCTGCTGCCAAGGGCGTGAAAATGTCCTTTTTATATAAATGAAAAAAAAAGGAACGGCACTCTGTACACCTTCCCAGAAAGCACTGTAAAGGTTTACAATTTATTGCCCCTCTTTCTTCAGTCCCATTTTAATGAAGTTAAAATTAAAAGCAATGCTATTTCTAACTCTATCTGCCAGGGCTGTTTTAACAGCATTCTTTAACAGAACCCTCAAAAATATCACACAGATGCGAGCTTTCCGTATGTGCTTGCATTGTGAACTCTAGCCGATATGTATTTGAACTCAAACTCCCATTTCAGTGCCAGCATTTGGACTGTTGAGCAAGCTAGTGCAAGGAAGCCAAAACAAATCTAATTATCCCACAAGTTCAATGTGAGCTGCCGAACTAGCAATTTTTTTACAAAAAAATGAAAATCTGGTATCATCATAATGAGCACCACAGTGGGGATAAGAACATTGACTGTGACAAAAACAAATTTGCTTAGCTTTGACATATTGCCTTCAAGAGAGAGCTTTTGATTCCAGAATTTGAGGTAGAAAAGCCAGCTGTCCTTAACACTGGAACTAGTAACACCTGTCAGTAGAATTCAGACCACCTGTTCAGGCTTCCTTGGGAATTTGGTCTGCAGCTGACAGCATGCTTTTCAGCACAGAGTCGGGATCTTCTCTGCAACCAACCAGGGTTGCTTTCTTTTTATTATTTTATGTATCAAATTTATACCTTGTCTGTCCTCCCAAGAGAGAGTTCAGAGCAGCTTGCAACATAAAAGCAATACAACAAAACCTTGGATCATTTCACATTTAAATGATGATCAACTCATAAAATAGCAGCAGATACCCTGCATGGTGCAATCCGTCAGCAATCAATATAAATACCAAACAGTGAGATAGCAATATTTAGCAGCAGCCACTATTCATACCTTTTTCCCAATAATGTAAAGCAGTATAGTGTGCGAGTGTGCTGGTTGTAAACTTGTATACTCTTTCAAGATCTTAATATACTCAGAGCCTATGCATATCAAGTGTGTCATATCAAGAGTCCACCACTCCTTTCTGCAGACCTCCCTGCTCAACCTCCCTGCTCAACCTCCCAGCCTTGCATCTGAGGTCCTCTTGTCCCTTGTCCCACACTCAGAACCACATTTTCAGCTATCCATGCATAGCAAGAAAAAGTCTAACAATTTGGGGCTATAACTCTGAATGATACTCCCAGTTTAAGCTACCGTTCCTATTAGGTTATCATGTATACTACTTTCCCTGTAGATATTACTATGTATAACTTCTAGTAGCAGACAAAAAATAGCAAAACAAAAAAATAGTGGTTGCATAAAAAGGGCAAGGCAGAGATATACAATTAATTGCTGATGGGTTTGTGGGGATATCTTACCATGGGATGCTATGAAAAATTCAACTACAAATTACTGCAATGTGCTCTACATGGGGCTGCCTTTTAAGATGGTTCGGAAACTGCAGCTTCTGCAAAATGCAGTGGCCAGATTGGTAACAGGGACCAGACAGTTTGAACATATAAAACCAATTCTGGCCCACTTGCATTGGCTGCCAGTATGTTTCTGAGCCCAATTCAAGGTGCTGGTTTTAACCTATAAAGCCTTACATGGCTCGGGACCACAATACCTGATGGAACTCCTGTCCCGACATGAACCCACCCATACACTACGCGCAACATCTAAGGCCCTCCTTCGGATGCCTCCCCGGAGGGAAGCTGGGAGTCTGGGAACAAGGGAGAGGGCCTTCTCAGTGGTGGTCCCCAAATTATGCAATGATTTCTCTGACAAGGTGCACCTGGCGCCAACACTGTTATCTTTTCAGCGCCAGGTCAAGACTTCCCTCTTCTCCTAGGCATTTTAGCATGTGTTTTTAAATTGCTTTTTAAAAATGTGTTTTTTAAAAAAAATTGTATATTTGTTTTTAATGTTTTTAATTGTTGTAAACCAGCCAGAGAGCTTCAGCTATGGGGCGGTATATAAATGCAATAAATAAATAAATAAACTATTAAAAAATGTACATTGCATTTCCCATAGCTGTAACTCAATTTTATCTCATGTGAAGGAGACATTTAAATTAACTTATACACACTGAAAAGCTGCAAAAGAACCAGGCAGTTGCAATGTTGCCCAATCCATCATCATCTTTCACTGCGCCCAAATCATCATGTCTACGGGTTACATGTCTATGGGTAAACCCACTGGAGGGATATACCTTTGTTGATGGCCCTTTAGCAACCAGAAAGCTCTAGCAAAAAAAGGTGGAGCAAGTAGAATGTAGGAGGGAGAGAGAGATGAAAAGACAGAGTTACATTCAGTGAGGTGCAGTGAGTACAGTGTTGTATCTGAAGTGGGAAACCTGAGTTCACAACTCCACTCAGGTGATCATGGTCATCCTGGGTCAGACTCCAGTTCTCTGCCTAATAACTCACTTAGTTATTTTAAAGAAAAATATAATAATGGCCACATACGCTGGCTGTAGAAGGGAACACCCACATGTACATATAAACGGATGACTCATATCCAAAGCCAAGTGCCCAAATATTTACAGGTGGCTGGAGATGGAAGGACCTGTCAGTTTTGGTTCTCTCCGTTTTTTCCAATCTTAAATTCAGTTCTCCACATTTCTGCAGCAATTTGTGGAATGTTTTTACAAAAACAATCCTCATGAAAATTTGTCAGCATTTTAATGTGGATTTCTCCTAACAAACACATTTTTGTATGCAGTTTTGACTAATGTATACATTTTTGCAAGCAATTTCTTGGACTATAATGCATTTTTGTATGTTATTGTCACCAATATATTCATTTTTATGCACACTCACCCTAATATATGCATTTTTGTAAGCTTTCTTTGGTTGGAGAACTATATCATAAAATTTGGATAAGTTCAAATTTCAAAGGACAGCTGTGTTTTAGTTTTCATATTGTTTCAAAAAGTGTGAATTTGATGCATTCAGCTTTAAATGTGAACTGAATGAAATTTCTCCCCACTCCCTACAGTTGGCCTTAACCTAATTCTCTTACTCATTACAGTGGGTGCATCAGTTTGGAAAATTATGATTGACACAAAGTGTCCACGCTCACTGATGTTTTTAATACAAAAAGGATCCCTGCACTAGGGGAGGGGAGGCGTGAGAGAGGTCTGTGTCTTGCCTTTCTTCTGAAAAGATGAGATAAGCTTTTCTGGACTTCAGTGAACTTCCCCAGATCCATGAAATCCTATCTGATGGTGGAGTACGGTGGGGTTGGGTGTTTGTAAACAGTAAGATCAGAGGGAAATTAAAAGACTTTAGGCCCTTAGTTGACCCTTTTCTTCCCAGCTACAATGTCCATGAAGATTGCCCCCTCACCCCAGAGCAATTACATTTCCACACAGCCTTCTATTGATACTGGTAGCCTGATTCAGTGCAATCCTGAGCCTAATTGCAGCACAGAGGGAGGTTTCAGGGGGCATAGAGGGAATGTTTGGGGTTGCAGTGAGTAGGGAGGGGTTACCAGTTCCTTTCCCAGCTGCAACCCTCGCCCTCAAAAAACTCCCCGCCATTCAAATTAGGCTTGAAAATAGCCTTCTATTGGCATTAATAGAAGGCTGCCTACAAGCCTAAATAACACATGTGGGGGATGAGTGAATGCTGTGAGTTGACTAGGAAAGCCCCATGGGCCATATTTGGCCCATGGACCTGCAGTCCCCCACCTCTGACTCAGGAACAAACTACTAGCACAAGTTCCAGTACAGAATTCATGTTATTTGCTTTGCTTTTTTAAGGACCCAAAAATAAAGAAAATCAACTATTCCAGAAATATTGACATCAGACTTATGCATAAGCAATTAGATGAAATGCCAAAAGTAACAGTTTCAATTGGATCTCAGTACCTTACTGTGAGGTAGCTCAATGTTATTTTTCATTTCGCCTTTGATAAACTGCACAACTACAGCAGCCTAATATGCATTTGCTTTATGTTTTCTTTTGTTTAAAAACTGTGTTCTCTGTAGAAGTGGTTACAAAATACACTGAGGTATAGAATAAAATGCTTCCCTGTATGAGGACTTTTTCCCCCCATGGATAACAAAGGATTGTGAATTCCCCAGCCATTTTCTTTCTTTTGGATTTCTACAAAGCATGAACTTTTTATTTAATGGTCTGGAACCAAAGGTTGCAATGTGTGGAGGTGAGCTGAATAACATTTTAAAAGAGGAAAATTCATCTCACAAGTCACACATGTAGAGATTTTACAGCAAAAAAACAGATTATTCCTTGGGCATATAATTGTGCAATGTACCTTAAACCTCATTTACAAGGGAGAAAAGTCTCATTCATGAGAAACAGTGCCTTAAATATATGGTGTGTACACAGTCTATGTTAAACTTAGCTCCCACTGATTTCAATAGGAATTAAGTTAAATCATCACTAACATATCCAATAGATTTCAGTGGGATTTAAGTCCAACTTAATTAGTTGGGGTCTTCGTGATCAAGGTATCTCCCTTGCCAGGTATGGATCTAAATCTAATCCAATGTGAATAAATAGCTGTATAGCCTCCAAGAGGTTTCTGTATCTTTAAAAGTTGTGCAGGGGGAAGGGAGAATTCCACCTTGTGGTTTTTTCCATTACAGTGTTGCAAGAACACCTGCACTTGGCTGACTTTCTCTTCTCCTAAAGATACAGGATCAGTCTCAGGCCCTGAACCTGGCAACCCTAATAGAAAATAGAACATAGAAAAGGATTGTGTTGTAAATCTTTCTTTCCACCTCAGATCCCCTTTTTTTAAAGCAGTAAGGCAGGGCTTACTTTGGTGTCACTGCTTTTATTTGGCAGGAAACTAATAGTTATTTTTTTAAAAAAATGTTCTGCAATGGCCAACTGGTTTTGACAATAAACTATTGTATGGGGTGTATGTGTTTTTACATCTCCAGTGTGTGCGTATATTAAATATTTCCAACAACCCTCTGAGGTAGAGTTGGAAATAAAGGCAGCTCATAACAAGAAATAAAGCCATTTAAAATCCAGTAACTGTAAAACAAATATAAAACAGTTGCAAAACAGCTTAAAGTGGCATGATTCTGAATTTTGGATTGGTTGAGTAAAGTTCCTTATCATTGAATTGCAGTCCCGTGCATGCTTCCCTGTCTGAGGGAGCCCCATTGAATACATTGGGATTTGCTTCTAGGTAAATATGCATAGGACTGCACTATAAATATAGGGGGCCAGGTGGCACCCTGTCTGAGAGTCCCGTGGCACATGGGGGCCCTGAAGGGACCCTCATTAGGGTGGGGGACTAGCACTCCCCTTCTGAGGCAGGATCCCTGGTGCGGATCGTAGGGAGGGAGCTGCCTCCCCCCACATGCTTGTTTGCCCTCCCTCCCTCCCAACTGCTTGTCGTTGGCCTTCCCCCGTGCCCACTTGCTTGCCTGCTGGCCTTCCCCCTCCCACTTGCTCACCCATTCTCTCGTTCACCCCCACCCGCTTACCCTCCCTCCCACCTGCTCGCTCGCTTGCTGACCTGCCCCTGATCGCCCACCTCTGATTGCTTGTCTGCCCCCTGCTCACTCAACCCCCCATCCACTCACCCACTCGCTCGCCCAACATCCCGCCCCTCTGCCCACTAGGTAGGTAGGTAGGTGGGGCATGCGTGCATGTGCCAGGGCCCAGGGCAGTCTGGTGCCCAAGGGCCCGACATGCCTGGGCCCGGCCGTGTCTTTACAGGTTGTGTAAATAATAAACATCTTTGACATTTATGCTTATATAAATATTTCTTCATAATATGTCTTGATATGTATCTGATTTCACACTATGGTTGTAAATTATTATTTACAAATGATTATTTCCTCCACATTTTAAGTGTGCCCTTCTTCCTTGGGGTGGTTATGGTCCCCCTCTGTTCTTTTCAACCTGAGAGGTAGGTTAGGCTGAAAGATGCTGCGAAGCCCGTAATCACCACGTAAACTTTATAGTTCATTTCCATTTTAAAAATTAATTAGAATTATTTATACATAGGCAAAGTTTATGAAGTAATGGAGATCCACATAATACATTTAAAGCATATCCAGCTCACATTTAAAGCACATGACTTCCCCTAAAGAATCCTGGGAAGTGAAGTTTCCCCCTCACAGTTATAGTTTGCACCACCCTTAACAAACTACAGTTCCCAGTATTCTGTAGTGGGATTCATGTGCTTCAAATGTATGTTGAATGTGCTTTAAATGCATGGTGTGGATCTGCCCTAGTATGTGGTGCATTCATTAGTAAATTCAAAAGAACAATTTTAAAATATACTTTTTTAAAAGGGCTGTAGCTCAGTGGTAGGGCACATGCTTTACATGCAAAGGTCCAAAATTCAATCTCTGGAAGAGCCTATTGCCTGGAATCCTGGAGAGCCAATGATAGTCCATGTCAGTACTGAGCTAGATGGTACCAAGTGGCCTGACTTGGTACAAAAGAGGAAAGAGACCCACAGGCCACAGTGACTCCAAAATTTATTTATTTATTTATTTATTTTACAACATTTATATACTGCTTTATTATAAAAAACCTCAAAGTGGTTTATAGCAGGAATTAAAACAATACAATTATTGGCAGAAACAGTTAAAGACAGGTATTTAAAAACATTCAAAATAACAAAACCAACAATGAGTTAAAATAGATAAAAAAATAATAGCTTCTACTTGCCTGGGTAGGCTTGCCTAAACAAAAATATTTTTAGAAGGTGCCAAAACGAGTACAATGACTGCACCTGCTAATGTCAATAGGCAGGGATTCCAAAGTGTAGGTCCACTCTAAACTATCGGTTTCTTACAAGAGCAGAACAAGTACTATGTGGCACCTGTAACATGGAAGGCACACCTTGAACTTGGCTTGGTAGCAAATCAGCAACCAGTACAGATTTCAGAGCAGAGGTATTATGTACTGATAGGGTCTCACTCATGTCAGCAATCGTGCCACAGCATTCTGCACTAACTGCAGCACTAACCAAATCATGTGTACTTTCTGTCGGTTATATTCACTGGAATTGGGTTGGCTGACAAAGTGAGTTTATAGCAGCCCACAGGGGAGACAGAAAAGGGCAGAGAATATTCTTACTTATTTCTCAGATCTCTTTCTGAAGTGAAGGGTCAAATCTGTAAAGAAATGTGGATGTAAAAAGGATGGGGCAGGGCATTCCAGGCATGGGGTTGCCAACCCTACTTGGATATGGATATCTTCACAGAGGATCCCTAGTCAAGCGTTACCAACAACACAATCCAAACCATATCTACTAAGAAGTAAGTCCTATTGAGTTCTATGGGGCCTAGTCCTTTAGTAAGTGTGTTTAGAATTGCAGCCTTTGGGGACATCCATTTTACTCCTGAGTGCTCCCATCTAACATCTCCACAACACTAGGCTCCTTTCTTCTTACAATGGCCTTATGGTGACAGGCCTGGCCTAAGGGCACTCAAACCTTTTTTTTGGCTAGATTAAATGTTCCCTACCCAGGCTCCAACTTTTAGCTAAGATTTCTATCTTAATTTCCTATCAGAGAAATGTTTTTGTATGAATTGTATGCACCAAGCAATTGTGGTTGATGCTTAATGTATCATGCTTAATGACATCACTCGGTCCCACCCCATGAGGTCACTTGGACCCGCCCCACGACATCACTGAAGCACACCCCATGACATCACTCAGGCCCACCCCCAAAATCTCAGGTTTTGTGATGCTTCTGACCTGGCAACCATATTCCACAGGTCTGATATTTTGCAGCAAAATATTTTTTAAAAAACACAAAACATGCCAACACACATACATACACAAAATACACTCTAAGCATGTACAAGTGAGTGGGCAGGTACATGTGCTGCTGCTGAAAGCTATAAAGACAGGCAGAAAAAGGCCTCTATTTTCAGGACTTGCAAAGGGTACTAGCTGTTGCCTGAAGGTTAACAAATCCCTCAACAATTCCAACTCTGACTTCACTTATTGGCTAAAAAACAGAAAGGGTGGGTATTGAAGCAACCAGCTACAAGCGTATTTAACAGAAGTTGCGGGGGGAGACATTTTGGTGTATATCTCTTCATCCAGAGCACTTAGGAAGTTTTTTTTTTAAGCTAAGAGTCTGGGCCCCCTCTAGAATGCACACCTTAACATGGTGAGAGGGTTTGAAGTGTTGAAGAAGCTGAGATCAATGCAATCAGGAGTTTAGACCAAGAGGCTAGGCTCCTAGCAGGGGCACCCACAGCGGAATGGTCAAAGCTGAGACACCAGACTAAGATGCATCCAAACTCAGAGGAAGGCAAAGGTAAACCTCCTCTGAATACCTCTTACCACGAAAACCCTATGAACTGAGTATCCAAAATGCAACACAAGATAGTGCTGGAAGATGAGTCCCCCAGGTCAGGAGGCACTCACTGAGCTACTGTGGAAGAACAAAGGACAGGTATGAGTAGCGCTGTGACTAATAATGCAGCTGGGTCAAAGCCGAAAGAAAACCCAGAGGTTTCGCAGATGCGAAAGGAGAGTCTGGAGTTGTAAGATGCACACAATAGGAACATGGAATGTGAGAAGCATGAACCAGGGAAAGCTGGAAATTGTCAAGCAAGAAATGGAACGTATCAACATTATAATACTTGGTGTGAGTGAATTAAAATGAATGGGACATTTTCTATCAGGCAACTACAAAATATTTTATGCAGAACATGAGAAATTAAGAAGAAATGGGGTTGCTTTAGTAGTGAGAAGTGACATAGCAAAAGCAAGTAGGAGCTACAATGCAAGGTCTGAGTGAGTTATATCAATGAGATTAAACAGGAAACCTATTAACATAACCATCATCTAAGTCTATGCTCCAACGGCAAATGCAGAAGAAAGGAATTGGGGAGACTTTACACAGCAGTACAGGAAGAAATTGATCACGCACCAAAACAAGATGCACTGATAATCATGAGGAACTGGAATGCAAATGTAGGGAACAGAGAAGAACTAGGGATTGTGGGGAAATGGGGCTTAGGAGACAGAAATGAAGCAGGAGAAAGACTTACTGAATTCTGTGAATCCAATGATTTGTTTCCTGCAAACACACTTTTTGAGCAACCGAAAAGACGACTGTACACATGGACATCACCAAATGGTCAATATAGGAATCAAATTGATTGTATCATTGGTAGCAGAAGATGGAGAAGTTCTATACTTTCTGCAAAAACAAGACCAGGAGCAGACTGCGGTACAGATCATGAACTGGTAATATCAAAAATCAGAGTAAAGCTAAAGAAGAACAACAAAGCAATCATAATGCCAAAAACAATTTAAATAACATCCCAGAAGAATATAAAGATCAAATAAGGAACAGGTTTGAGGCTTTAAACTTAGTTGACAGAGAACCAGAAGAACTATGGACTGAAGTCAGAGACATTATCAGGAAAGAATGCAAAAAGACAATACGTCTAGTTAAAAAGAGAGAAAGACCTCAATGGATGACTGAAGAAACTCTTAAAATGGTTAAAGAGAGAAGGAAAGCAAAAGCAAAAGGTGATAGAAGCACGGTCAGAACCCTAAATGCAACAATACAGCGACTAGTACATAGAGACAAAGAGAACTATTACAATAGTTATTGTATAGAAATAGGACAACAAAAAGGGAAGAACAAGAGCCCTATTCCAAAAGATTAGAGAGATGAAAGGGAAATTTAAACCAAGAATAGAGATGTTGAACAATCAACAGGGGAACACACTGACTGACCGAGATGAAATAAAAGGAAGATACAAGCAATACACTGAAGAACTCTATCAAAGAGATGCCAGGATGACAGATTCATTCATGAAGGAACCGTATGATGAAGAACCAGAAATTTTAGAATGTGAGGTGAAAGCTGCTCTTAAAATACTTGGAAGAAACAAATCACCAGGAACAGATGGCATACCAATAGAGCTGCTACAAGCTACTGAGACTGAATCTGTACAAATTTTGACAAAAAATTGTCAAGAAATATGGAAAACTAAACAATGGCCCACAGACTGGAAGCGTTCAATATACATCCCAATTCCAAACAAAGGGGATCCCAGGGAATGCAGTATTGAACTATTGCCTTAATATCCCATGCAAGTAAAGTAATTCTCAAGGTTCTACAACAAAGGCTCTTACAATATATGGAGCGAGAAATGCTAGACGTCCAAGCTGGATTTAGAAAGGGAAGAGGCACCAGAGATCATATCACAAACATATTTTGGATAATGGAATGTACCAAGGAATTTCAGAAGAAAATCACCCTGTGCTTTACAGATTACAGCAAAGCCTTTGACTAACATGAAAAACTATGGAATGCTTTAAAAGAAATGGGGGTGCCACAGCATCTGATTGTCCTGATTCGCAACCTATACTCTGGACAAGAGGCTACTGTAAGGGCAGAATATGGAGAAACCAACTTGAAGGCACATAACAACAAACAACAACAAGAGTCTGGGGGCTCTGGGGGCTCAAGGCCCAGGAGAAATGGACACTTTTAACTTGTCTGTTGGTGGCCCTGACCACAGAAGAAAAAAGCTATTGTTGTTGGATGTGCCTTCAAGTCAATTACGACTTATGGCGACTCTATGAATCAGGGATCTCCAAGAGCATCTGTCATGAACTACCCTGTTCAGATCTTGTAAGTTCAGGTCTGTGGCTTCCTTTATGGAATCAATCCATCTCTTGTCTGGCCTTCCTCTTTTTCTACTCCCTTCTGTTTTTCCCAGCATTATTGTCTTTTCTAGTGAATCGTGTCTTCTCATGATGTGTCCGAAGTATGATAACCTCAGATTCATTATTTTAGCTTCTAGTGACAGTTCTGGTTTAATTTGTTCTAAACACCCAATTATTTGTCTTTTTCGCAGTCCATGATATGCGTAAAGCTCTCCTCGAACACATTTCAAATGAGTTGATTTTTCTCTGATCCACTTTTTTCATTGTCCAGTTATCACATCCATACATAGAGACTGGGGAATACCATGGTCTGAATGATCCTGACTTTAGTGTTCAGTGATACATCTTTGCATTTGAGGACCTTTTTTAGTTCTCTCATAGCTGCCCTCCCCAGTCTTGGCCTTTTTCTGATTTCTTGACTATTGTCTCCATTTTGGTTAATGACTGTACCAAAGTATTGATAATCCTTGACAAGTTCAATGTCCTCATTGTCAACTTTAAAGTTACATAAATCTTCTGTTGGATGAAACGGATTATTTGGATCCATACCAATCGGGTTTCAGGACTGGACATGGAACTGAAACAGCCTTGGTCGCTCTGGTTGATGATATGAGGAGGGCATTAGATAGGGGAGAATTCACCTTTCTTGTCCTCCTCGATCTTTCAGCGGCTTTTGATACTGTTGACCACAGTATCCTTTTACATCACCTGGAGGGATTGGGAATAGGAGGCACTGTATTACGGTGGTTCCATTCCTTTCTCTCCGATAGGCATCAACAGGTAGCATTGGGGGAGGAGGTTTCAGACCCTTGGCCTCTCAATTGTGGTGTGCCACAGGGCTCTATCCTCTCTCCCATGCTATTTAATATCTATATGAAGCCGCTGGGGACAATCATTAGGAGATTTGGGCTGCAGTGTCACCAATATGCGGATGACACTCAGCTCTATCTCTCGTTTAAATCTTCGCCAGAGTTGGCTGTGGAGACCATGTCCAAGTGCCTGGAATCCGTGAGTGGATGGATGGGAAGGAACAGGTTGAAGTTGAATCCCGATAAGACTGAGGTGCTGCTTGTGGGAGATAAGGGAAGGTTGGGAGATGTTGACCTGATGTTCAATGGGGTAAAATTGCCCCTAAAGGACCAGGTCTGCAGCCTTGGGGTTGTTCTTGATTCCAGGCTGTCCATGGAGGCTCAGATTTCGGCAGTGAGCCAGGCAGCCTGGTATCAATTACACCTCATTCGTAGGCTGCAACCCTACCTCCCTGTCCATCAGCTCCCACTGGTAATACATGCCCTGGTCACCTCTCGTTTAGACTACTGCAATGCGCTCTACGTGGGGTTACCCTTGAAAACAGTCCGGAAATTACAACTTATACAAAATGCTGCGGCTCGACTACTTACAAATTGTCGCCGCCGGGAACACATCACTCCAGTGTTATTCGATCTACACTGGCTTCCAGTTATTTTCCGGGCTCAATTCAAGGTGTTGGTACTAACCTTTAAATCCCTACACGGTTTCGGACCAGTTTACCTGATGGAGCGCCTCCAGCGTCACCAATTATGCCGCCCGACAAGATCAGCCACTCAGGGCCTTCTCTCAGTCCCACCAACTAAAACAGCTAGGTTGGTGGGGACTAGAGAGAGGGCATTTTCAGTGGCGGCCCCCACTCTCTGGAACTCCCTCCCGTACGATCTTCGGCATGCCCCTTCCCTGAATGTATTCCACAAAGCCTTGAAGACCTGGCTTTTCAGACAGGCCTTTGGGACTTCCGGGGAGGGTTAATTTTCAGGACTAACTGCCTATTACTCTGAACTGTTATCATTCCTATTTATAGTTTCCTTGTTATATTGTATTTTATGTGTATTTTATTGTGCTGCATTTACTGCAACTGATTTGTACGTCGCCTAGAGTGGCCATTGGCCAGATAGGCGACACATAAATTAAATTATTATTATTATTATTATTATTATTATTATTATTATTATTATTATTATTATTATTATTATTGAGCTGTAGTCCTGCTTTTGTGCTTTCCTCTTTAACTTTCATCAGCATTTGTTTCAAATCATTACTGGTTTCTGCTAGTAGTATGGTATCGTCTGCATATCTTAAATTATTGCTATTGCTCACTCCAATTTTCACACCTCCTTCCTCTTGGTCCAATCCTGCTTTTCATATATGTTCTGCATATAGATTAAACAAATGGGTTGATAAAATGCACCCCTGTCTCACACCCTTTCCTATTGGGAACCAATCGGTTTCTCCGTATTCTATCCTTACAGTAGCCTCTTGTCCACAGTATAGGTTGTGCATCAGGATAAGCTTTTGACACTCATATTCCTTGGGATCTCTCAAAAAAGGGTGAGAGAAAGGGTGATAACTTCTTAGTTATGCCATATACTATTTTTTTGTTTTACACCTTTTGATATCCCCTTATTCACTGTACCCTTAACACCCTTTCTTTCTTATGAAACAAAAAATATGCCAGTCATTTAATTCCTGGTGTTCATATTACATTTTCTGTTACTTGACCTTTACATAGCCCATTAACACACTCGCTGCATGGATGAAGAGTGAGGGGAAGGCCATGCTTTCCCTTCTCCTGGCCTGGCCCTGACATTCTCTCCACCAGTGAATTGAGGGGAGGAGGGAATTGACCAGCACTATGTGCTCCCCCAAAATGCCCCCCTTAGAAATGTGGCTGCCAAAGAGGGTTTGACTATCCTTTCCATATACGGCAACTAACTGGAATTGTTTCCCCTTAGGCATTTGCCATAGGCCAAACATTTTCCATAAAGCAAGAGCTTCTTATCCAACTTGGGAAACATTTTAACGGTTGACGATAAGCTGGCATGGAGTGTATTTTAAACTGGACAGTAATCTTGTTAGTATTAGTATCCTACCAAGCTTTTTTTTTTTAGTTGAATACTCTAAACCATGTTGTGGTTTCACATGAGTGAGGTAGGAAAAGGAAAGGAACACAATGAGGCTATATGAACTTTATGCAGCTGCAGGCTTCTTGGAGAGGAGCAGACTACTGCCACACCATGGTGCCAAGGGCGTCCATCATTACTTATGAAAGAGTTGCTGTTTTCCACTATTTTGCAATGCACAAAGGAGGGGCCCTGGGGATGCAAAGCCTTGGTGGAGCAATGAGCCACGTGGATCATATATCTCTTACCTAAATAAGTGGCATCTGTCAGAGCTTCTCTTTGACAAAGCCCTTTTAAAAAAAAAGCACAGATGGAACAACAGTGCCAACAATAGGCACACCTGAGTACAGGTAAGCCTATTTTCAGAAACTCATAGCAGAAGTTGAAGATGCAACAACACTTTATACTACTTCATGTGTCCTTGCAGTATATATCAATCAAAGGTAATTAACAAACAAGAAGAAAATTCACTAATAGGCAAAAAACCTTGTGGTTTAAGAATGTACCTATAGCCAACAGATATTTATATCAAACTTTAAAAAGCAGGAAATTGCACAGCTATAGTGAATGCACCAGGGGAGCAGGAGACCTGGCCTCCTCTCTGAGATATTTATTTATTTATTTATTTATTTATTTATTTATTATTTATTCGATTTCTTAGTCGCTCATCTGGCTGGCTACCCAGCCACTCTGAGCGACGTACAAAGCAAAAAACATATAAAACATCAAAACCACCAAACACTAAGCAAGAAAGCTAAACAATAACATAAAAACTAATTCAGTTACAATAAGGCTTCTCATCTGTATAGTCCAAAATGTGCGCCTTCAGATGGAAACTCGTGATGTGAGTCTTCCCACCCTTGCACAAAGACCGGTGTGGGTGATAGTCCATATGCAAGACCGAAAAACAACACCCCCTCTTGATCTCAGCATCCAACATCCAGTACATTCAGCAGGGGGTGGGGCGCAGCAAACAAACCCCTTAAAGTCGCGACTAACAGGGAAGTTCTCTTCAGAAGCCAAAAACAAAGGCATTAAGATGTAAACACTGCCGATATTAAGGGCAAGCAGACAGAGGTCAGATGGTAAGATAGTAGCGGCTGCAGGGACGCTCCCCCGCCCTCAGCATTCACCGAAAGATCATCACAACAGCATGGTTCTCCCAGGGACAGGCCGCGGCATCAGACCCGCCAAAAGGCCACAGCCCCAGCCCAGCTCCAGCTCCAGCATGGCTTGGTGCGACGGCGGCAGCAGCAGTAGCCCGGCGCAGACGAAAGCACCAAGCTGCATCCTGATAAGGTACGAGGGAGACGGCATAAAGAGGGGGGAGGCTGCCCCGTATTTCCAATATGTTGTAGCCTCCGGCAAGGGGAATTTATATAGAAAATTACCCCATAAAAGCCGTCAGTGGTGGAGCTCCCTCGTCCGTAGCTGTTGCGCCTCCGCCATTTTCCTGCACTGTTAGCTCTGTCAGGGGAATAGGAGTCTCCTCTCAGCACCCTTCACAAACTATACTTCCCAGGATTCTTTGGGGGAAGCCATGACTGTCTAGAGTGAAATAAAGGTCAGGGGTGGGTGTTGCTCCCTGATTAGGCAAGCCCAGCAGCTGTGAGTCTGGCTTTTAGAACATTGACAGTTGGTCCTTATTGGGCATGCCTGACGTTATCATTGAGTTCAATGCTAAATTTCTTAAATTAATTAAAAATCAGCCACACATTTTTTTAACTTTTAAACTGCAGAAGATGAAGATCAGAGAAGATGAAGGTCAGAGAATATGATTACAGGTACTCTGTGAACATGGCTGATTTTTAATTAATTTCAACATATTATGAGAACTCTGACAGAAAAAAGTCCAAAAGGGGTCTGGTTTTCTCTCTCTTTTTACGCTCTGAACTCTTGATTCTCTCTGACTGTTTTGTGTATCGCCATGACAATTTATAGGGTTGTTAAGCAAGCATTTCTGAGTTCAGGACTATTAGTTTTATAAGGTTTTGTTTTGAAATGAGCTTCTGGGAAGCAACAGAATGGCATGGGGGGTATTTTCAATTTAACATTGCGGAATGCGAAAAATCCCCGCTGACTATAAAATGCAGCCACTCTTGTGGCTGTATAATATCTTATCTGCTATCAATATAGCCGACATCTATCATCTAGTGATGGAGTATGAAGACCAAAATATTTTACTTATTAAGGAAATGATGCTGTTTTCAAGCTGAAAGATTTGGACGTTGGAAGACAATCAGTTTTGCTTTGCATTATCTGCCTTTCTGGGTCGTCTGTACAATTTGGGAGGTCTGAGTGACAGAGAGGGTTCCAGATCTTCTAGACTGTGCTGAAACATTTAATGAGATCCTGATATATTGTTACGTAGCAGAATTCCAATGCCATAATCACGTGTTATATATTTGCACTTTCTTTGCCAAGAGTTTTTTAAAAAGCAATTATAGCTTGAAAGTAGAGAGACTTTTGGAATTTGCTTTATATATTATTTCTCCTGCTCCCTATGCCTTGTCCCAGTCTCTCCAGAATGTGCATTATAAATGTCCTGAGTGTCATTTTTAAGTAGAGATTAATACAGCCTGTATGTTAAGGAGAGGTTAATAAGGTCCAGAACAAATTAAACTAGAGGTATCACAACAAAACTGGATAATATTGCTACCCTGGGGCTTCTAAAAATGGCATACAAATGCAACTGGGAAAAAGGACAGGATATAAATTAAATAAATAAATAAACAGTTTTAGTTTGCTAGTTGAGAATATTTCACAGTGCATTTGGTTCTCACTAAACATGCTCCTAGTTGTTGATATTTTGGTTGATATTCTATGAAAATGTCAGATAATTATGGTTCCCCAGTTTGAGTTCCTTCAGAATTCTGTTCTTTTTATTGGCATTTTAGGGCACAGCCTGTCTTTTTTTCTTCTTCTATTTCTTTCTGTTTTGCTCAACCTTAACGATCCCCAAAGAATCACTTAATCACTGTAATTGTGCTACAGTTTGACCTCACAGTTAGGGAAAACACTTGCATTTGTTACAACACTCGGTCAGATTCAACCCACTTAGCCAGTCCCTCCTGATGTTTTACAGACACTGTATTGGCAAATGAGAAATGGGTAAAGGGTGGCTTTCACTCTTAGTGTCCTAGAACAGGAGTGCAGAATTCAAATCAGTCTGAGGACCACTTTTACATTTTTACTAAGTCAAGAGGGCTGTATAATTACATCAACGGCGCAAAAGCATTTTTAGTTACAGTTTTAACTCAGTGTTCTCTGTTTAACCCACTTGCAGCTACCCCTCTTTCCTCTGTGTCCCATAGTATAGGCTTTCCAGAGCTTGGAAAAGTTACTTTTTTGGACTACAACTCCCATCAGCCCCTGCCAGCGCACGCTGACTGGGGCTGATGGGAGTTGTAGTTCAAAAAAGTAACTTTTCCAAGCTCTGATTTCCTCTCTCTATATATATAGAAGTACAGCTCTCCCTTTCTGACTCCCTTTCTCTGTTAAAGGTCCCTCCTTCTTACTCCTTCCAGCTCACAGCATTCTTCTCTTGCTCTCCTGCAGCCCCATCCTTGTTGTCCCCCGTTTTATTGCCACAGGGATCTCTACAGCCCCATCTTTCTTATCCATCCTCTTTTTCACTCAGCTGCATCCTCCATGCTTTCTTATTTCTCTACAACCACAGATCTCTCAGCACTCCATTTCTGTTGTCTTCCTCTTTTTCCCAACCCCACAGACATGCATCTATGGATGGAAGGATCTTTCCATTCCAGTTCTCTCAGTTTCTCATTTTTCCAGTCTTAAATTCAGTTCTCCACATTTCTGCAGCAATTTGCATTTTTTTTAAAAGTCCTCATGAAATTTCTTCAGTGTTTTAGTGTGAATTTCTCTGAATAAATGCATTTTTGTATGCAGTTCTAATTAGTGTACACATTTTGCAAGTGATTTCTCCGAACACAATGCATTTTTGTATGTTATTTTCACTAATATATTCATTTTATGCACACCTCCCTGTAATATATGCATTTCTGCAAACATTCTTTGTTTAGAGAACTGTAAATTCAGATATTGCGAATTTTGAAAGATGGCTGGTTTCAGGTCTCATATTGTTTCAGAAAGTGAGAATTTGATAAGATTTGGCTTTTAAGGTGAACTGAATCAATTTCTCTCCTATCTCTACTTGTATCCCATAAAACTTTTTCTCCCTGCAGCTCATAGCACAATCTGATCTCTGCACCCCACATCACAGGTCTCTCTGCTCCTCTGCCTCTGTCTGCCTATTTTCTTTGTCCTCACTCCACAAATCTCTGTATCGCATATCTTAGTTTCTTCTTCTTCTTTTTGCTCTATTTCTATCCCATTTCCTCTCATCTCTGTTGCCGAGTTCAGAGGCAACAGCACACAAAGTTTTCATTCTCTCAGAAATTCACACAATCTCAGACTCAGGGGAGCAGTGCCAGTCTGTTATGGCTGGCTGCAACAGGCTAGAAAGCCTGTCACAATCTCAACCATGCCATCTATGAATCTACAGAAGAAAGAACAGCAGAAATAGTGGATTTTCCACCTTCTGTCCCCCATTTTTGATCAGCCATTTTTAGTGGACCAGATGTCCCATAAAGAGAAGGGGAAATGCCACCAACACTGGGTATTTGGAACTGTCCCAACAGGCTGCAGATAATCAGGAACGGCATTGCCACTTCCACTCATTTCCTACTGAATTGGCCTGTTCTAAGTATTTTAGATCATTGGACATGCTTAGCAGTTTCTGTTACATTCTTTCTTTCTGCCATCCTTATTTCAGAGTAGTAATAATTTTCAGTGCAAGCAGACTTGCTTGTCTTGTGAAAACATGCACAAAACACCTAGCATACTGAGCAGGGAACATTCTTATTATTAGCCAGTTAATTTCAAAATCTGTTAGCATCCCCCTTTAGTGATACCTCTGAAAATACACATTTTAGTGGCTTTCTAATGCTCATGTCAATATGAGGCAAGCGTTACAACCACAAAAGCAATTCTCTAACAAATTTAAATCCAAACCAGAAAGGAATGTCTGCCCTCCTTCCTAGAATCCCACCCACATACTTGTCTTTCCTGCTGTTCCAGGAGTGGTGGAAAGAGCATGGTTTGGAGCCATCCCTCTCTCATGATGCCTGGCTTCTGGACAACACAGATGACAGGGGACAGAGTTCTACCTGGCTTCCTCTGCTGCCTCCAGAGCATCAACAAAAGTGAAGGGTGGGTGAAAAGGAAGGGACTTGGAAGACTGGGGCAGACATGCATATGTGTGGGAAGAAAGAAAGGCTTGGAGGCTCATCAGGGGGTTAGGAGACAGATTGGATGTCATGATATTGATGGCAGATTGGGCTGAAATTAGGCTTAGAATAAATGGAGGAATTTTCCAACTACAGTGTAGTTTTTACTGAGTCCAATCCTGAAACTGTTAGAGAGAGTTGGAGGAAGATCACAGCTCAATGGTAGAACATCTGCTTTGCCTGCAGGTCCCACATTCAGTCCCTGGCATCTCCAGGTAAGGCTGGGAATGTCCCCTGTCTGAAACCCTAGATATCTGCTGCCAGTCAGTGTAGACAATACTGAACAAATTGGACCAATGGCCTCACAGTGTAAGACCACTTGCTATATTCCTACTAAATCACTATATAAAACCAGCCTAAAATGTTATCTTAATGTCCAGATCCCAGTTCACATGTACAGCTGAACCCCTGGGCTTAAAGTGGAGAGAGTATCTGGTCATGAATGCAAACTCCACCACCCACATCCCTGTGCATGCCAGCTCCACAGCTGACATTTGTGTGTTGAGCGTGAAGGTCTGGAGAGAGATTCTAACCATGTTCAGTGTCTCCAACACTATATAAACCAACCTGAAATGTTATCTGGATGTTGAGGTCTTCCTTTCAGAATTGCTTCATTTATGTTATTCAGCTAAGCATCAGCTTTGCCTGTGCAGGAAAAGCTGCTGAAAACTCACTTCACCACTTATGGACTGCGTTCAAGTCAATTCTGACTTATGGCGACCCTATGAATAGGGTTTTCATGGTAAGCGGTATTCAGAAGGGGTTTACCATTGCCTCCCTTTGAGGCTGAGAGGCAGTGACTGGCCCAAGGTCACCCAGTGAGCTTCATGGCTGTGTGGGGATTCGAACCCTGGTCTCCCAGGTTGTAGTCCAACACCTTAACCACTACACCATACTGGTTCTCACACACCACACTGGCTCTCTTATAACGAAACTATAACTTCTTTACAAGGAAAGGGGGCTGGGGTGGGAGAAAGGAAGGAAGGAAAGAAAGAAGTCGTCTTGACTTAGACATATCTTGAGAACTAAACATGGTATTCAAAATATTCTCTTTTTGCCTAACACTTTCCAAAATGGTGTGTTGCCATTGAAATCCTCTAAAAGCCATGCAACGATAGAAAGATGCATGATGGCCTACTCAGCTTTAAATTACAGGAGTTTAGTTCATCCATTCCCAACCACAAGTCTAACATAAGAAACACCATGCCAAATTGGCAGGTTTATTGTGTTGCTTCATGCAGAACATGTCTCATCTGTCCTTCTGTCTGTCAAGAAGATGTGGCAGTATACAGCTGGCAAGATGCCACCAGCAACCAAAGTGAGTTAGCGGACACACAATGCTACGCCTACGTCAACTTTGTTCTGGCTGTAATACTATATACAGCACCCTAAGTTCCCAATTGAATTTTTTTAAATTTAAATAAATATGACACTTTGGGAGCATGTAACTGGGACTGGAGACTGGAGAAGCAGCTGGGAGGAGGGAATGTGAATTTTTTCCCCCCAGCCTCTGTTTCCTCACTCCACATTATTCCCTCCCCAGCAAGAGGCTCTTTCTTTTCTTTTTAACAAACACACATTTGGAACCCTGCAGGGGGAATGCCATTTGAGGAGGCAATTTGAGGCAGGGAAATAGAAGGTAGAGAATAGGTAAGGCACCTCAATGTTCCTCCCTCCCTAGTAGGCTTTTCCATTTTCCAGTTTACATATTTACATGGTAATATGCAGTTTGGCCTTCACAACAGAAAACATGATGACTGTCATTTCCATCAGCCATGTGGATGAACAGGGCATCAATGATGGATGAAATCTTCACTGTATGAGGATTGCAAGGATTGGCTGAACTGCAAACATATTACTGTGCTGGTCTGCTCTTAGACTGACCCTCAGATTGGTAAAACAGCTTACAACTGCACGTTTAGAAGACCACAGATGTAACTGCAAGCCACTTCCATTCAAATGCAGTAAATAATGTAAAAAAGCATCTTAGCATCTGTTTAGTTCTAAATGTAGCTCAACCAAAATAACACAAATTAAGCAGCTTATGATAATTGAAGTTCTGAGTAAGGGGTTTAAAATATAGAGATGGAGCTGACACTCATGAATGTCAGGCTTGGAATATGAACAAGCAGGGAGGTTTCTCCACTCCCTAAGTCTTCCACTCTCCCCTCTTCCCTGAGATTTGAAATGCTACTAAGGCAGCACACACAGGAAGATTTGAGAAATGTAGTTTTGCCAGTATGCCTAAGAAATATAAGATGACCAGAGAAAACTACATTTCCCAGGGCTCCCTGGGATGTGGAGGAGACACGAAAGCTTGAGAGAGGGGCGCCCTGGCCCCTCCATTGCTCTTCTGCTGCTGGTGCCCCTTCTGGAAGGGTGGGGATAGAGGTAGTTGCTCAGGAACCCATCAGTGCAGAAACCAAGTATGTTTTGGGGGCTTCCAGGCAGTGGCAATTACAAGCAAAGTTAGAGCTCTTGGTTTTAAAAGAGGGTGTTTTCTTCATAACTGTGAGAACCAATCCAAACTGAGCCAGAGGGAGCTCACCCATCTCTAAAAATATTGCAGAGGAGGAAAAAGAGAGAAAATTGTCAATTACAAGCTTGGTATAAATCATCCAGGAAATTATGTTCTTAAATTATGAACACGCTGACTAGTTTTTACGGGTAGATCACAATTAGGATTATTAGTTTCCTTCCAGGAAATTCAGATAATCAATTCAAACAAATACAATTGCAGCAACAGCAAAGACTATGTTTTAGATGAACAGCTAATTGTCATGCAGCCAGCTTTAAATATCCCTTGACTCATATTACGCAATATAATAGGATTAATACTTTGCTTTGATATAACTCTCTGGAGCATTTGAATCTATTATCTTGTTGTAGTCTGCTTACAACAAACTATAATATATGTCAGCAGTGTTATTATAGTTGCTGTTTTCATATTACCAATGCTTTTTTGGTTTAAAAAAAATTAGGTACCGGTACTCATATCTTGATAAAAATACCAAGCAGGCCAGCACAAAATGGCTGGCATGGACAGCAAAAAGAAAGGAAGAAAAGAGGTGCAGCTACTCCATATTGGTGAGCACTGTCACAAAAAAAGCCCTGCATGTTACAGAAGTTGGACTCAGGCCAAGAGAAATCAGCTCTATCAAGGCCAGCCAGCAAATCCATAGCAGAGGCAAGATTTGAACCTGGGACTTCCTTATTCACCACTCAAGAACTTAGCCACTCTACCACCCTAGTATCTTGACAGCATTTGCAATTATAGTGAAAATTAACCCTTCTAACTGTATGCTAATTTAAGCATACCCAAGGGAATGGACATGCCTCACATAACGTTGGTCTTTTTTTCTTTGAAGAGAGGACCTATGCCATAACACATATTTGAAAAGCAATTTGCCGTGTAGCTTGGAGAAAGCTGCTGTTCAAGAAAACCCAAGCCACCATGACCTCTTGGATGAACAGAATTAGTTGGCATGGTTCTCTGGATTCCTGCCCATATATTTCTTTTCAGTATAGCTTATTTATTCATTCATTAAATTTATATCCCATCCTTCCTCCAAGAAAGAGCTTAGGGTGGCAAACAAAACACAAAAAATACTCTAGAACATCTTAAAAACAGACTTTCAAACATATTAAAGCAAAACATCTTTAAAAACAGTTATGTGGCTGAACTACTTTTGGTCTGGGTAATTGACCAAACCTGTGATGCATCACTTCTGGTGCTGCTTCAACACCATATTCCCCAATCAGTCACATGTGGCTTTAGGAAAGTTTTAAAAAACATAGGATTGTGCACTGTAGGAAGAACTGAGGGAACAGCTCTAATGGGGCCCAATAATAGTCTTCATAAAAATGTAGGAAGAAAGCCAGGCCATAAATCACATGGTCTTCAGTGTCTGTATACTAATGCCCAGACTATGGGAAACAAACAGGACGAACTTGAACTCTTAATACAGGAGAGTAAATATGACTTGATAGGTATAACGGAAACTTGGTGGGATGACTCCCATGACTGGAATACAGTGATTGAAGGATATAACTTGTTCAAAAAGAACAGGAGGAATACAAAGGGAGGGGGAGTCACGCTATAAATAAAAAGTATATATCCCTGCACAGAAATACAGGAGCATGACCTTGGTAGCTCCACTGAGAGTATCTGGATTAAAAGTCTGCTTTTTTGGAGTCTGCTACTGACCACCCAATCAAGGAGAAGACAAGGATGAAACTTTTGCAAAGTGAATTGCCAATGTTTTGAGGAGGCATTATGTACTAGTAATGGGGGACTTCAATTACCCCAATATCTATTGGGAGACAAATTCTGTCAAACACGGCCCTTGCAAGAAATTTCTGACTTGTGTTGGAAATAACTTTCTCTTGCAGAAAGTGGAGGAAGCAACTAGAGGGTCATCTGTCCGTGACTTGATTCTGACCAACAGAGGTGACTTGATGAATGAAGTGGCAGTTACAGGAACTCTGGGGGAAAGTGATCATGCTATACTAGAGTTCTTGATTTCAAAGGAAGCAAAAGCTGAGAGTAGCCATACATGTACCCTGGTCTTCAGGAAAGCCGATTTTAATAAACACAGAGCAATGGTAAGTAAAGTTCTGTGGCAAGTGACCCTAATGAGAAAAGGAGCCCAAGAGGGGTGGGAGTTTCTAAAAGAATTCTAAAGGCACAATGGCAAACAATTCTGTCTAAGAAAAAAGGGGGAAGACAGCAGAAGCCAATGTGGTTTCACAGAAAGCTTAGAGATGATGTGAAAACAAAAAAGGACACATACAGGAAGTAGAAGGCAGGTCAAACCACAAAGGAAGAGTACAGACACGTAGCACGGAATTGCAGGGATGGCATCAAATGGTATTTTAGGCTGCATTAACAGAAGTATAGTTTCCAAATCATGTGAAACATTGGTTCCCCTCTATTCAGCACTGGTTAGGCCTCAACTTGAGTACAACATCCAGTTCTGGACACCACACTTTAAGAAGGATGCAGATAAACTGGAACGGGTTCAGAGGAGGATGATCTGGGCACTGGAAACAAAGCCCTATGAGGAGAGACTGAAAGAACTGGGCATGTTTAGCCTTGAGAAGAGAAGACTGAGGGGAGATATGATAGCACTCTTCAAGTACTTGAAAGGTTTTATTTATTTTATTTATTTATTTAAAATATTTCTATCCCACCCTTCTACCCTATAATAAGGCACTCAGGGCAGCTTACAAAAATAAAATCAAACATGTACATAATAAAATTGTAAACTGTAAAATCACAAAAACATTAAAATAAATTAAAATACATAAAATACCATTAAAATACATTACACACACACACACACACACACACACACACATGTATATAGGAATTGGTACTAAAGAGACTACAAAGGTAAAATTTAATGTAGAAGGCATAAAATCAGTGTCAGGCTCTACCTTCAGTCCCTCCCAAAGGCTCTCCGGAACAAGATCGTTTTCAGAAGTCTCCGGAAAACCAACAGGGAGGGAGCAGAGTGAACTTCTTGGTGTAGAGTATTCCAAAGCTTGGGGGCCACAGCTGAAAAAGCTCTCTCCAGCGTGCCTGTCAATCTAACATCTTTCACTCCAGGCACGCAGAGGAGACCAGAGGCAGATGATCTTAAATCCCGGGCAGGTACATATGGGCCTAAGCGGTCCCTCAAGTACATTGGTCCAAGGCCGTTTAGGGCTTTAAAGGTCAGAACCAGCACTTTGAATTGGGCTTGGAAAATTGGAAGCCAGTGGAGTCGATAAAGCTCAGAGTAATATGCTCCCTGTGCCGTGCTCCAGTTAACATTCTGGCTGCTGCATTTTGAACCAACTGCAATTTCTGAACCGTTTTCAAAGGCAGCCCCACATAGAGTGTGTTACAGGTTGCCACACAGAGGAGGGCCAGGATCTGTTCTTGGTCATCCCAGAGTGCAGGACACTGAATAATGGGCTCAAGTTAGAGGAAGGCAGATTTCAACTGAACATTAGGAAAAAAGTCCTGACTGTTAGAGCAGTACAACAATGGAACCAATTACCTAGGGAAGTGGTGGGCTCTCCAACACTGGAAGCATTCAAGAGGCAGCTGGACAGCCACCTGTCAGGTATGCTTTAACTTGGATTCCTGCATTGAGCAGGGGGTTGGACTCGATGGCTTTATAGGCCCCTTCCAACTCTATGATTCTGTGATTAACTTTCAAACAGCATTATTGATATCTAATCTCAACATTAACTTGTATTCAAAGATCAGCAAAACATGCCTCTTTACCACTTGACTCTTTACAATACTTCAAAGAATGTTATGTTGCTTTTAAAATGCCTCCTTGTTGAACTAGCAAGTTCCATTTGAATTTGAACTTCCTCAGTCAGAATGTTGCAATGGATAAAGTAAGAGTATTGTCCATGAAAGCTTATGCCATAAATACACATCTTTAAGATGTTGCAAGACTATATGGTTCTCATAATGAAAAGTCATCTTGCAACTATTATTGTAGTCTAATAGAAATAGGGTTGCAAGGTTTGGAAGATCAGTTCCATGTCATGTAAATATAACGTACATCATGTTTTTACATCTTATGTCTACTTCCATCTTAGGTCTATTCTTACTTGTATTTGATCATTGAAATGCCTCTGGAATGAATTTTTACATATTCAGTAAATTCAATAAATGAATATTTTGTTTTCTGGATGTTGCAAAGCCATTCTTGTGATTCATCTTGTCAATTATAAGTGTGTTTCTTTTTCCACCTATGGAAAACCAACACACAGCTAAAGCTTTTTCTATTATCACTAGCAACTATTGAACTTGTACATCTATAATTATTACTAAGCCATGTTTTCCCCCCAGCATCAAGTTCAGTTGAAGGAAGGATGGGATCCAGAACACAATACTCTGTAACCTAGATAATTTATCATCCTCCTTGATGCAAATATACTTAAATGGTTTCAAAGACATGTTTAGAAAACCCTAGAAAATTGATGATAATCAAGTAAGCCGCAAGAAATAAAATGTCTCTGAGTCTGAATCCCATGAAACACAATGACAGTTTCTTGAAATCAGATTTTTCCCCTTTTAGCAACAAATGCTAACTTTGATTTGAAAACCTGACAACAGTTAGTCAACCGGTGTGTTGAATGCCCTGCCTTTTGACAAGCCAACCAGGAGGGCTGTCTCATTCTTCTACTGCCTGGAGAATACGGATTATGTGCTCCTTATCCATTTGGCCTACACTTACATTGTCACTTGTCAACATAGATTGCAAAGTCTCTCCCTTTGTTACTATAGTCCAACTCCATGACTGTAGCATTAGGAGTGTATTACTCCTGTTAACTCTTGTTTGCCCTGGCAATCTGTGTCCAGGCATGTTTTCCTGGGGGGATCTTCCGGGAAGCAGACCCATTAGTTTTTTTTGCTGCCGGCCCCCAGCTTGAGTTCTTCTGTCTGTCTCTACAGCCAATCAAGCCACTGCAATTCCCAAACGGGGAGTGTATGCTTGCGTTTAAAAGCTACGCCCTTTCCTCTTGCCTTAGGAGACCCAGAGAATCCAGCAAGGTCAGGAGTCACTGCAGCTAATCAGCAGTCAGTATGAATCTCCCTGCATGCTATTGTCGAGGGGAGGAGAGAAACACAAGGAGGGAGAGAGTCAACAGGAGTTGAGAGGGAATTTTACTGAGAAGAGGAGGGACAGCCAAGTCTGATTTAAGAGGGGTTTGCATCAGAATCTTACTAAAACGAAGGGCTTTCAAACAGTCCCACACAGACCCATAGCAGCCAATGCAGAGGGTAGGTGAAGACAACCACACGGGGGGGGGATGGGGCTAAGAGTGAGGCAAAGCAGCTTTTTCTCACAGAGAAGGGGAATGAAGGAAGGCTGAAAGAAGGAAAGCTGCTTGTAAAATACAAGGTGCATTGCTTGTAAAGCTTTTTTTCTCTCTCAATGGTACTTTTTGCAGATTGTCTGGGAGAAAGTGGAGGGTGGGGGAGACAAAGGACTAAGAAGAGGGGGGTATTTTACAGACATCACTGCATGAGACAGAACTCCTTCTCACAGCTGATCTACAAAAGCAGGTTTCTTCCCCTTGAAAAATAAAGGCAGCCTCATTTTTCTTAGCCCTTTGCTCTTTCTGTCATCCCCCACCCTCCGTGAGGCACTCTCTCTCCCCCCCATCCACTTTCTCACAGACAATCTGCAAAAAGCTCAATCTAGAGAGAAAAAACTGCTTTGCAAGCAATTCCCCTTGTATTTTACTGGCAGCCTTCCTTCTCCCTTTCTTCAGCCTTCCTTTGTCCCCTTCTTTGTGAGGAAAAGCCACCTCACCTCACTCTCCATCCACTCTTCGTAGTCCTCTTTCTCTTTCTCCCTGTGCACCCTCCAATTTGGCTGCAGTGTGTCTGTGCATGGAGAAAGAAATACTTGTTAAGCAATGCCCCTTGTATTTTACAGGCATCATGTGTGAGAGAGAAGTCCTTCTCTCAGCTGATATGCAAAATGGAGGGGGAAGAAACCTGTTTTTTTTTTACAATAATTTTTATTCAATTTTTCATAAAACATACAAAACAAAATCATAAAACATTCAAAGACAAAAAACAAAACAAACAAAAATGATTAAACAAAAAAATAAAATGTTGACTTCCCATTTGTCGCAGATCAAATCAGTTATAGGTCTACAATATATAACAATCCTGTCTCTTAAATTATATTATAAAATCACTTTCCTCCAGTAGTTATCTTAATTAATCATCAAATCTCATAAACATTACTTTATTCTTTCCACAAAAAGTCAAAGAGAGGTTTCAATTCTTTAAGAAATATATCTATCAATTTTTCTCCAAATAAACATGTCGATTAATCCATCTCGTTAATAATTATAATAATCTTATTGTCATAACCATAGTCCAAATAAACATATCGATTAATCCATCTCATCAAAATCTGTTAGGTCCAATAATTTCAATAGCCATTATTCCATTATCCATATTAATTCCATCTTCCATCTTCAATAGTCCTGTTAAGTCCAGTAATTTCAGTGTCCAATCTTCCATTATCAGTATTCCATAATAATCTTGCTGTCATAGCCATAGTCATATAATAAGAGTCTGATGGGAATTTCCTCTATCCCAAATATTTTCTTGCCATCAATTCTGAATAAGTTGCTGAAATATTGTTGTAAAGTCATATCTCTGTTCTTCTTTTTTACAAAATGCACTGGCTCATCTCTTGAGAGTTTTTCCATTGTCACATGGCTGCAGTTAATTCCATAGATTTTCTCTATATCAAGCTCCATCACGTCATTCCAGTCCAGAAGATTATCCAAGCCATTGATAACTTTATCTCTAATATCTTCATTAATTTCTTCAGAGATAACGTTAAATTCCAAACAGTAGATTTTATTTCTAATATCCATAAACTCCAGATCTTTTTCCAATTCCACATTTGTTCCAATCTCCAGGGCTTGTATCTTCCCTTTATTTTTTCTTTTCTCATCTCTGATCTCATTCTCCTCTCTCACAGGATCCCCTATTTCTTTAAGCTCCTGCGTCATTTTGCTCAGTTCAATTTTCAGCTCCTTACTGCCCTGTCGCAGGGTTTGTTTCGTTATCTCAATCTCATCCATTATTTTCTGAAACATAATTACTTCCAGATTCTCAGCCACTTTCTTGATTGCCATTTTTAAAACCACGAAAACAAAACAAAACAAAAATAAAGAAGAACCACTTCTTATTTCAGCAACAATTGGGTTAATATTCCAGGCTTGATGACATCACAGTATAAACAGAGCAGCCTGCCTTATCTCTCTATGTTCAAGAATACAAAACAAATTTAGTTCCCAGCATCAAAACAGTTAGTGGCGTCGTGAAGAAGCAGATTCGTCAAAATAAAATAGACCAAAAAGAGAATAGTCCCAGACAATATAATGTTCCTCGGAATAGAAATCCCTCTTCTGTTTATATCTTTAGAATGCACTTCCAGGACAGCTTTTTGCAATAGAAACAGAGATAAGCTGTTAATTTCGTGAATAACAGAGAAGAGTTATAGCTCACCCAGAAGTTCTTTAAAGCTGATTCATTTGACAAATCTCTTTTTGCTGCAACAATTTAAACCAAGTAAAAATATAATAGAAAGAAGGGTGCTTGCCTGTTAGTCCGTTTTCTCTTTGAAGAAAAGATAAACGTATCGCATTAATCAGATAGAGCTTGTTCGGAAGTCCGTCCGGCATTGCTGGCTGGACCTTTTCTCATAAATTAATGAAATCCAGTCCTCCCAACAAAAACAGGCTTTTGAGGTTGATCTCTACATTTCTCCCTGCCCGGGAGAAATTTCATCAGTCAAAAAAAAAATGTTCTGACTGATTTATATCTGAATAAGCTTCTTTTGAGGCGGGAGCCCGTCTCAAAAGCAGGCACAAGCGAAGTCACCCTTCCCGGAAGTCTCACCCTTCCCGGTTTTTTGCATATCAGCTCTGAGAGGGACCTTTCTTGCAGGCACCAATCCCTCTAAAATACCAGCTTCATCATCATCATCATTATTATTATTATTATTATTATTATTATTATTATTATTATTATTATTATTATTATTATTATTATTATTAACTGCATTTATATACCACCCCATAGCCAAAGCTCTCTGGGCGGTTTACAACAATTAAAAACATTAACAACAAATATACAAATTTAAAAAACAGATTTTTAAAAAACAATTTAAAAACACATGCTAAAATGCCTGGGAGAAGAGGAAACTCTTGACCTGGCACTGAAAAGATAACAGTGCTGGCGCCATGCGCACATCATCAGAGAAATCATTCCATAATTTGGGGGCCACCACTGAGAAGGCCCTCTCCCTTGTTGCCAGACTCCCAGTTTCCCGCGGAGTAAGCACCCGGAGGAGGCCCTTTGATGTTGGGTGTAGTGTACAGGTGGGTTCGTGTCGGGAGAGGCATTCCATCAGGTATTGTGGTCCCAAGCTGTGTAATAGGTTAAAACCAGCACCTTGAATCAAGCTTGGAAACATACAGACAGCCAATGCAAGTGGGCCAGAATTGGTTTTATATGTTCTTTTTTTTTTTATATAATTTTTATTCAAATTTTTCCAAAAACAAACAAAACAAAGTAAGAAAAAACATAACAATACCACTTCCCGGAAGTCGGTTTTATATGTTCTAACTGTCTGATCCCTGTTACCAATCTGGCAGCTGCATTTTAGACAAGCTGCATTTCCCAAACTGTCTTCAATAGAGTGCATTGCAGTAATCTAACTTGGAGGTTACCAGACCATGGACAACTGAAGCCAGGTTATCCCTATCCAGATAGGGGCATAGCTGAGCCACCAATCGAAGTTGGTAGAAGGCATTCCATGCCACAGAGGCTACCTGAGCCTCAAGTGACAGAGATGGTTCTAGGAGAACCCCCAAACTACGAACCTGCTCCTTTAGGGGGAGTGCAACCCCATCCAGGACAGGTTGGACATCCACCATTCGGTCAGAAGAACCACCCACTAGCAGCATCTCAGTCTTGTCTGGATTGAGCCTCAGTTTATTAGCCCTCATCCAGTCCATTGTTGCAACCAGGCACTGGTTCAGCACATTGACAGCCTCATCTGAAGAAGATGAAAAGGAGAAATAGAGCTGCGTGTCATAAGCATACTGATGGCAACACATTCCAAAACTCCAGATGACCGTACCCAACAGTTTCATGTAGATGTTGAACAGCATGGGAGACAGAACTGACCCCTGTGGAACCCCATACTGGAGAATCCAGGGTGCCGAGCAATGTTCCCCAAGCACCACCTTCTGGAGCTGACCCGCCAGGTAGGAGCGAAACCACCGCCATGCAGTCCCTCCCACTCCCAACTCAGCCAGTCTTCCCAGACGGATTCCATGGTCGATGGTATCGAAAGCCACTGAGAGATCAAGGAGAATCAAACAAGTCACACTCCCCCTGTCTCTCTCCCTACAAAGGTCATCATACAGGGCAACCAAGGCTGTTTCCGTGCCAAAACCAGGCCTGAAATCCAACTGAAATGGATCCAGATAATCTGTCTCATCCAAGAGTGTTTAGGGCTGGAATGCAACCACTCATTCAAGGACCTTGCCCAGGAGTGGAACATTTGCTACCAGCCTATAGTTATTAAGATTTTCTGGGTCCAGGGAGGGTCTCTTTAGGAGTGATCTCACTACCACCTCTTTCAGGCAGCCAGGGACCACCCCCTCTCGCAGAGAGGCATTAATCACTTCCCTGGCCCAGCCAGCTGTTCCATCCCTGCTAGCTTCTATTAGCCAAGAAGGGCAAGGATCCTGCACAGTAGTGGTTGCACGAACCTGTCCAAGCACCTTGCCAACGTCCTCAAGCTGTACCAACTGAAACTCATCCAAGAAATCAGGACAAGGCTGTGCTCTGGATACCTCACTTGATTCACCTGCTATAACACTGAAGTCTAAGTCCTGGCAGATGCTAAAGATTTTATCCTGGAAGTGCCTAGCAAATTCATTACAGAGGGCCTCAGATGGTTCTACCATGTTCTTGGGGCGAGACTGTAATAGCCCCCGGACAATTCTGAAGAGCTCTGCTGGGCGGCAGATTGATAATTTGATAGTGGTGGCAAAATATTGTTTTTTTTTGCTGCTCTCTCTGCCCCTAAACACAGCTTACCATAGGCACTTACCAGTGTATAATTGCATCCACCAGGAGTTTGTCTCCATCTGCACTCAAGTTGTCTCCTATACTGTTTCATCGCTCTCAGATCTGAGGTATACCATGGAGCCGTACAGGCTCTACACAGGAGAGGGTGCTTAGGAGCAATCATGTCAACCACCCGGGTCATTTCTAACTCCCCAGAGCCCTTTGGAAACCATCCAGATCCATTAGTCTCTGGGGGTGGACCAACTTAATAGGTCCCCCACCTTTGCAGATCAGAAAAGATGCTGTAAGTCTAAACTTCAGCAAGCAGTGATCTGTCCATGACAGAGGGACTGATGTAAGGTCCCCCACATTCAGATCACCATCTCCATGTCCAGTTGCAAAAACCAAGTCTAGAGTATGCCCTGCTACATGTGTTGGGCCAATGGCATATTTTGGACAGTCCCATGGTTGTCATGGAGACCCTGAAATCCTGAGCTGCCCCAGATAAGGTGGCCTCGGCATGGATGTTGAGATCCCCCAGAACCAACAGTCAGAGAGATCTCAACAGTATACTTGAGACCACCTCTGTCAGCTCAGCTAGGGAGTCTGTTGGGCAGCGGAGTGGGCGGTACACCAACAGAATCCCCAGACTGTCCCACTGAACCAACAAAAGGTGCAAACACTCCAGGCCAGTAGTCACATGGGCAGGGTGCTTGCAGAGGGAGATGGAGCTCCTATAGGCCACAGCAAACCCCCCTCCCTGACCCTCAGGTCTACCCTGATGCTAAACCAGATACCCTGGCAGGCATAGCTGGGAGAGTCTGACTCCTCCCCGCTCACCCACCCAAGTCTCAGTTATAAATGCCAGATCAGCTGCCTCATCCACAATTAAATCGTGAATGAGGGAGATCTTATTATGCACCGATCTGGCATTTAGGAGCAGCATCCAGAGGTCTGAGAGCTGGCTGATAGGGCAACCAACAAACCTGTGGGTGTGGGGATGACTGGAACAAGGCACAGTTGCTAACTGCCTGGGCCACATTCCCCTTACCTGGCAAGTCCTCCTCACAGCACCATATCTCCCTCTTCCCATCACTACACTAATTGGGGGGGGGCTCAAGTCTCCCCACTTGGCTGAGTCTTGTCTCCCAGGCACATGACTCAAGACCCGCAAGTCCCACAAAAAGCCAGGCAGTCTGCAGAGCAGGAGCCACCTCAGCCAGCCAGCTTATGTATCCCCTCCAGGGAAGGGACAGGTGGACAATATCAGTAACAGCTGGCTGAGTACCTGGGTGCCTGGTCCTACAAGGCATGACAACATGCAGAGCAGAAGTCCAACAGGGAGAGGGTGGTGGTGATAGCCAAGCAGCAGCAGCAGCAAGCAAGCAGGCAGGCAGGCAGGCAGGCAGGCAGGCAGCAGCAGCAAATGGCTCTCCTTCTTCCCTGGGCGGTGGTGGTCCCCTTCCTCCTGCAGGCACTGGGTCTCCACTTCTTTGTCCCCACCCCCCATGCGGAGGGGAGAAGCAACCACTTTGCTAGCTCTATGTTTGGTGCTTTGGGAAGCACCGAGCACAGGGCTAGCAACACCCCATGTGCAGCAATTTCCAAGCACCTGATTGCTAAGCAGGATGTTGTGGCTTGGGAACCCCCTGCAAGGGGTTTTGATTAAGTGGGTTGGATAATGATGTCATGTGATTAACAGGTGGGTGCCCCCAGTCACCTGTCAAATTTGGCCTGTGAGGCGGATCCTGATGACTCATGAAAAGACCCTGGACTTCTAAATTTGCCACTACACTACTGTCAGAGTCACTAGAATGATATGTTCTTGGTTCAAAGACCAAGCCCAGGAAAACAGTAAAGTCAGAAAACATTCCTAACTACAAAGGTCAGTAGATCTGCCATCAGGTTCACTATGCCACACACGAGATATTTGTTACCCTCAACTGAGGCTCAGGTTACATGTGCAGGTTTTCTGTTTACAGGGAGGTTTTAATATAGGGAAGTATTCAAAATTGTGATCTCTCACAATATGCTCAATAAAATAAGATACCCAGATCTGGTGGGGGTGTGCATTCCATAACCTGGGGTAGTATTCAACTAGTCCTCCTCAGAGGTAGGAATGGGAGAGAAATTCAATTCAGCCTGCATTTAAAGATAATTCTATCAAATTGCCACTTTCCGAAACAGTATGAGAACTGAAACACAGCTATTCTTCAATATTTGCACTTATCCAAATTTTGCAGTGGAGCTCTCCAACCCAAGAATGTTTACAAAAAAGCATATATTGGGGAAAATGTGCATAAAATGAATAGTGAAAATAACAACAGATATTAATTATATTCGGAGAAATTGCCTGCAAAAATGTGTAGACTAATCAAAACTGCATACAAACTGCATATTAGGAGAAATTCACACTAAAATGCTGGAGAATATTCATGAGAATTTTTATTTTAAAAATTTGCAAATTGCTACACAAATGTGAATAACTGAAGTTAAGATTGGAAAAATGAGAAACAGAACCAAAATTGACAGCTCTTTCCATCCTTATTCAGAGTAGACCTATTAAATTAGTCAACATAAGTTAGTCATGTCTATTAACTTCAATGGGTATGCTCTTAGGACAAGTATTGAATACTACTCTTTGTTTCCACTGACAAGAAGACCCAATCCCGTATCTTTGTTCACCATGCCTCACAGGGTGGAAGAACATACAACAAGGCCCCTCCTGACAACCAGTGCATTCAGGCAGGTTCATGTGGAAGGAGAAGTTCCCTCAGATAGCCTGGTTCCAAGCTGCTAAGGGCTTTAAAGCTAAGAACCACTACCTTCAGTTAGACTCAGACAGAAACTGGGAAGTGATGCAACTGGTATAGTAATGGTAAAATATTATCAAAGAAACAAGCTCTGGTCAGCAAGCCTTGCTGCTACATTTTGCACTAACTGATTTTTTCAAGGGCAGCCCCATCTAGGGGCCTTTAGTTTCTTTGTGACCAGGCAAAATCATTCTACCTTAGGAAAGCTCGTAATTGGTAGGCTTATTAAAGCTGGGCAAAAGTGCTTCTGACTATAACCTCCTCCAGTCTACCAAAGCTGGGTCCAGGATCACTCCAAACTGTACATGTTCCTTTAAAACATGTTGAATACTTTTTCCCAATTGGACCCTCCCTCCTACCATCAGTACTTCCATCTTAGTTTACTACATCAGTGCTAATAGTGGGGTGGGATTCTATCATACTTCTTTTCAAGTAGACCTAAAACCATTCCACCTCTTTTCAACAAACATAATTGAGCCTGGCCTAATTTAAACTAAAACCATTCTCCTTATATTTTTCACCACTTGAAGCACTGCAGGTAAGGGATGAGAATTTATTAAAAGATTGATCAGTTTCTCAGAAATCATAGCACTGTTCCAAATAACTAACCATTAACTGGCTAGGCTTTTCTTTAAATCTAACATATAGAGCAGGGATGGGTGACATGTGGCCCTCTGCATCCTGTTGGACTCCAGCATAGCCAATGGTTAGGGATGATGAGACAGCCCAACAACATCTGTAGGGCCACAGGTTCCCCATCCTGGTACAGAGTTTCTCCAATTAGAGGTGGCAAGGAGACATATATAAAGTAAAAAACATGTATATTGTGGTTTAAGAAACAGAAAGAAAGTTTATGGTGTTGAAGTACTATGAGGTCAGGAAATCAAAGTGACAAAGAAAAATAATTAGTAGGGAATTGAACTCTCTGGAAACAGAACATAAGGTACAACATCAACCTCAAAACAATCAGCAAGAATGCTATTAATTATCTTCTATATAGTTATTTTAGAACACCATGTTCTTTACAACATTTATCTGGAAACAGTCTTGTTAGGAAAGTTATTATTTCCGTTCCCACTGTCACAATATATGTAGCATCACTAACAAAGATCATAAGAATCATGTTCCACAATTGAGATGGGGTGCGATTTGTCTGTGGTCATTTGTTTAATTCAAACTCAGCTGATATTTCAAATCTGGTCTCCTCAATCCAAATCTGAAATCAGATCATCTGAGATATGCTGACTTTAAAAGAGACAGGAGAACAGAAAGGTTTGAAAGCAAGTTAATCAGGAAATGTTGAGAAGACAACAAGAAAAGGTCATATGATCCTTTAACAGGGCAATCCAATACATGTCTACTCAAAACTGGGTTTCACTGTGTTCAGTAGGACTTGCTCCCAGATCATAGAATCATAGAGATGGAAGGGGCCTATAAGGTCATCGAGTCCAACCACCTGCTCAATACAGGAATCCAAATTAAAGCATACCTGACAGGTGGCTGTCCAGCTGCCTCTTGAATGCTTCCAGTGTTGGAGAGCTCACCACCTCCCTAGGTAATTGGTTCCATTGTCGCACTGCTCTAACAGTTAGGACGTTTTTCCTGATGTTCAGTTGAAATCTGGCTTCCTGTAACATGAACCCATTATTCCGTGTCCTGCACTCTGGGACGATTGAGAAGAGATCCTGGGCCTCCTCTGTATGGCAACCTTTCAAGTACTTGATCTCCCCTCAGACTTCTCTACTCAAGGCTAAACATGCCCAGTTCTTTCAGTCTCTCCTCATAGGGTTTTGTTTCCAGTCCCTTGATCATCTTCATTGCCCTCCTCTGAACCTGTTCCAGTTTGTCTACATCTTTCTTCAAGTGTGGTGTCCAGAACTGGACACAGTATTCAAGATGAGGCCTAACCAGTGCCAAATAGAGAGGAATCAATACTTCACATGATTTGGAAACTATACTTCTGTTAATGTAGCCTAAAATAGCATTTGCCTTTTTTTTGTAGCCACATCACACAGTTCGCTCATATTCAGCTGATGATCAATAACAATCCCAAGATCCTTCTCACATGTAGTATTGCTGAGCCAAGTATCCCCCATCTTATAACTGTGCATTTGGTTTCAGTTTCCTGGGTGGAATTTTACAGTGATCCTTGTTAAATTTCATTCTGTTGTTTTCAGACCCATGCTCCAGCCTATCAAGATCTCTTTGAATTTTGTTTCTGTCTTCCAAGGTATTAGCTAACCCTCCCAATTCTGTATCATCTGCAAATTTGATAACTATTCCCTGCACCTCCTCATCCAAGTCATTAATAAAAATGTTGAACAACACTGGGCCCATGACCGAGCCCTGTGGTACCCCACTCGTTACCTCCTCCCAGTTTCAGAAGGAACCACTGATAAGCACTCTTTGAGTACGATTCTGGAGCCAACTGTGGAGCCACCTAATAGGTGTTCCATCCAGCCCACATTTAGCTAGCTTGCTAATCAGAATATCATGGGACACTTTGTCAAAAGCTCTGCTGAAGTTGAGATATATTATGGCCACAGCATTCCCACAGGCTACAGGGAGGTTACCCAATCAAAAAATGAGATAAGATGAGTCTGGCAGGATTGTTCTTGATAAATCCATGTAGGCTTCTAGTAATCACTGCATTGTTTTCAAGGTGTTTACAGATTGATCGCTTTATAATCTGCTCCAGAATTTTCCCAGGGATTGATGTCACACTGACTAGTCTGTAGTTCCCAGGTTCCTCCTTTTGGCCCTTTTTGAAGATTGGGACAACATTAGCCCTCTTCCAGTCATTGCGGTTCCGAGAGTTCTTCAGCCAGTTCCTTCAATACTCTAGGATGCAGTTCATTGGGCCCTGGAGATTTAAACTCATTCAAACTGATTAAGTCCTTGACCATTTGTCTATCAATCTCAAGCTGCAATCCTGCCCCTTCAACTTCATGTTTCCCAGGAGGGTTATAGACCCTCTTTTGTGAGAAGACTGAGCCAAAGTAGGAATTCCCGCCTTTTCTTTGTCATCTGTTATTTTGCCATCCTCACTGAGTAGCTGTACCACCATTTCTTTTCTCTATCTTTTAGTATGGATGTACCTGAAGAAAGGTCTTCTTTTGCTTTTGACATCTCTTGCTAGTCTCAGCTCATTCTCAGCTTTAGCCTTCCTGATGCCATCCCTGCAATTCCGTGCTACCTGTCTGTATTCTTCCTTTGTGGTCTGGCCTTCCTTCCACTTCCTACATGTATCCTTTTTTGTGTTCAGGTCATCTCTAAGCTTTCTGTGAAGCCACATTGGCTTCTTCTGCTATCTTCCCCCTTTTTCCTTCATTGAATTGTTTACCATTGTGCCTTTAGAATTTCCTCTTTTAGAAACTCCCACCCATCTTGGACTCCTTTTCACCCCAATGAGGTGTCCAGTGCAGCATCTGCTGCAACTTCTTGGGAACAGCTTCAGTTGATGCAGCCTGATGACGTGGACAAGGTGCTTGCGATGATGCAGCCAGCAATGTGTCCTCTCGACCCTTGCCCTTCTTGGCTTATTAAAGCTTGCTGAGGGGGTTTGAACGAGTGGATCCAGGGTGTGGTCAATGCATCATTGCAAGAGGGAGAGGTTCCAGCCACCTTGAAAGAGGCGGTGATCTGACCACTCCTGAAAAAGCCCACCCTGGACCCATTGGTTTGTAACAACTACCGACCGGTTGCAAATACCCCCTTCTTAGGGAAGGTGATTGAGAGGGTTGTGGCGCAGCAGTTACAGGTACTCTTAGATGAAACAGATTATCTTGACCCATCCCAGTCTGCATTCAGGCCTGGTTATGGGACTGAATCTGACCTGGTCGCCCTGATGGATTACCTTTATCGGGAGAAGGACAGGGGGAGTGCGACCCTGTTATTCTTCCTTGATCTCTCAGCGGCTTTTGATACCATTGACGATGGTATCCTTCTGGGCCGACTTGGTGAGATGGGTATTGGAGGCACTGTTTTACAGTGGTTCCGATCCTATCTCCTGGGTCGCTCTCAGAGAATAGCATTGGGTGATTGTCTTTCAGCCCCCTGGCAGTTGTGTGGGGTGCTGCAGGGTACCATCTTGTCCCTCATGCTGTTTAACATCTATATGAAGCCCTTGGGAGCGGTCAACAGGAGATTTGGAGTAAGGTGTCAACAGTATGCTGACGATACCCAGCTCTATTTCTCAGTAACATCTGAATCGGGAGAGGCTGTGCAAGCCCTTGAGCGCTGCTGGGACTCGGTGGTGGGCAGGATGAGGGCCAATAAACTGAGTCCAAATCCTGGCAAGACAGAGGCATTGTGGGTTGGTGGTTCCCGACTTCAGATAATTGGTCAGTTGCCTGCTTTGGATGGGGTCATACTCCCTCTGAAAGAGCAGGTCTGTAGTCTGGGAGTGCTCCTGGATCCATCTTTGTCGCTAGAGGCCCAGGTGACCTCCATGGCTAGGAGTGCCTTTTACCAGGTTCGGCAGGTAAGACAGCTGTGGCTGTTACTGGACCGGGATAGCCTGACCACTGTTGTCCACGCACTGGTAACCTCCAGGTTGGATTACTGTATTGCTCTCTATGTAGGGCTGGCCTTGAGGTTGGTCCAGAAGCTGCAGCTGGTGCAAAATGTGGCAGCAAGACTGCTCACGGGGGCAGGGTATCACCAACATGTCACCCCTTTACTGAAAGAATTGCACTGGCTGCCCATTTGCTACCGGGCCAAGTTCAAGGTGCTAGTTTTGGTGTACAAAGCCCTTTACAGCTTGGGACCAGGATACCTGAAAGACCGTCTTACCCCTTATATACCCAGTCGATCACTGCGCTCTGCAGGTGAGGGCCTCCTGCAGATACCATCTTATCAGGAGGTCCATTCTGCACAACATAGGAAACAGACCTTTAGTGTGGTGGCACCTACCCTGTGGAATTCCCTCCCTTTAAATATTAGACAGGCGCCATGTCTGTTATATTTTTTGTGCCTATTGAAGACCTTCCTCTTTCAACAAGTTGAGACCTATCCCAGTCTGCGTCTGTGTTGGAATTGCTTTTTAATATGGTTTTTTTTTAAGAAAACAGTATGTTTTTTAACCCTTTTAAAAGATGATGTAAAAGCTTTTTTAAAAAAATGTTTTTAAAGTTGTTTTGTTTTGGTGTATTTTAGGGTCTGTTTTTATGAGGTTTTAATGTGTTTTTAGTGCTTCTGTTTGCCGCCCTGGGCTCCTGCTGGGAGGAAGGGTGGGATATAAATCAAACAAACAAACAGTTAAATAAATAAATAAGGATTTTCTGGCTTAAAGTCCATTCTCTTATCTACCACGCCAGACTAGCTCTCTGTTAGAGCCCACATCAAGTGATACAAATTTTGCAATAGAGTTCCCAATTTCATGAATAGTTCTATCATATCCCGTGGAATGACTCAGGGTTGGAGTCTCTGTTGGGTGGGGAGGTGTAGATACAGCAAATGCTTTTTGTTAGCTCCTGCAGCAGCTGCTGGCAGGCATGATGGGCTGCTTAAAACTGGGTTCTAGCTAGGAAGTTAATATTGGCGCAATCCCCAAAGCTGCCATCAACATGCTTTCAACTTGTTCCGCTGCCAGCTCCTCCTTGTTCTTCTGTTTGTGGGCTACCAGAAGTTAGGATCTGAGAAAAATGGGCTGGTGTAGAAGCTTAAAAAAAATGCCTACAAATGATGGCAGAGACTTTTTTTTTTGTCAGCAGAGCAGCAATTTGGGCCCAGTATATTTCTGAAATATCCTCTGGGTGTTAGTAACAAATTGCCATTTTCCAAAGCCTACCCTGGCTTCTGTATACAGTTTATGTTCCATTTAATTCAGCAAAGACACAACTTGTATGATAGGCACTGTTTTAAAAAGCTTATTCACTGTGGTTGATGGAGTGCGTCTCCATAATTAAATCACATGTTCCCTGACTTTCCTGGGACAACCCCTTCCCGCTGTACCCAGTTTTGTGTTCTTGGAAGTTCTTTCAGGATGCATGCAATTGTTTCAGCTTTCAGTACACCAATAAAACATCTTAATGACTTTCAAATATCCACCAAAATGGTTGGGGTACTGATTTTAAAAGAAAATAGAGTTTGGGGTCCACATAGTGTTTGGAAGGAGGGGAGAAGTGGAGAGCATACAGAGGTTTCATAATTGCCATTTGCAACTCCAAGTGTGCATGCAGCACTTGTTCATTATCTGATTAACAGCCACACAGACATTAAACATCTGTTGCTGTTGATTCACATGCTGGCAGTAATTATTTCACTATTCCCCTGACCCAGCCCCACCACAAATCATGACAAATTTGCCTGATTAATCTTTTTCTTTCTTTCTTGAACATGATGGGGGGACGACGACTCTTTTTGAAACAATCCCGCTAGAACTGCAGTTCACCAGGAAAACCTGGCCATCAGGAATTACTAGGCAACTTCATGGAGGATAGGCCTATCAATTACTATATGCCATGCCAGCTAAATGAGATCATTAGGTTCAAGGGCAGTTACTTTCAAATATAAATTGGTAAGGACTAACAACTGTTGAAAGTGTTTGCCTTTATACTTCCTGGAAGCACCTGGTTGGCCAGTATTGGATAGAAGATGCTGGATTAGATGGGCCTGATCCAAGAGGACTATTCTTGTGTTCTTCTGGTTCTAAATAGGGTAAATATGAGTTGAATGTTCAGGACAAAAGGTATTCTATTAAATTCTGGAAAAGCCCAGAGGGTACTTGCAGACTGTTGCTATTTTTAGGTGGGATTCAATCACATCCTGGCAAATTCGGGTTGTACATTTAAAGTTGATTTTAAGCTTTTGTGTAACCAAGTTGCTTCTCTTAAAAATTGGACTTTTTTCATCATCATATCAGTTGAAGACATGAGCCCACTGAGCCACCAAGACTCTATTGGTGCAGCCTTTGCGGTGACTCCTATCTACCCTTTCATGTGTTCTTGCCCATTTAAATTTCTAGCCCTCTTCAGCTTTCATTTCCCCCTTCCCCCCTCCTTATGATGTGTACATGTACACTTCATGATTATCCAATACTGTACTGTTTTGATGTTCACCTGTTTATTTCTCTTGTTATGTCTGCTTCGCTTTTCCAGGACTATATTTCATATTTCATATGGATAAATAGTTTTTTAATGGATTTTTGCAGTAAGGAAAGTAATGGGAAAATGCATTGGAAAGTGTGGGATAACACTTGCTTGACAGAACTTCTAACCTCCTCACAAACAAATAAAAATGAATGCTTTATAAACAACTGATATTATCTGACCTCCCCACAAAAGATAAACTAGGATCAGAGCTTGGAAAAGTTACTTTTTTGAACTACAACTTCCATCAGCCCCAGCCAGCAGGGCCACTGGATTGGGCTGATGGGAGTTGTAGTTCAAAAAAGTAACTTTTCCAAGCTCTGACTAGGATACATTCTCAATAAACAGGTAATCTGCAAGCAACCACAGTAATGGTATAATAATAATAATAATAATAATTTTAATTTATAAGTCGCCTATCTGGCCAATGGCCACTCTAGGCGACGTACAACTCAGTTAAAATACATCATAATAAATACAGTACAACAATAAAACAGTAAAACAGTGACAGTTCAGAGTAGCAGGCAATTAGTCAAAAAGATTAACCCTCCCCGGAAGTCCCGAAGGCCTGTCTGAAAAGCCAGGTCTTCAAGGCCTGGCGGAATACATTCAGGGAAGGGGCAAAAAAAAATAGACAAAAATGTCCTGATGCTACTGTAGTTTTAAGCCTGTGCCTGTTAAAGTAATTTAGTTTTCACTACCTTTTTATTTCATCCACAGTTAACACATATGACATTAGCAACTATAGTGGAATTTGATTTTTTTTATCATATGTACAAAAATCATCCCTCAGTTACCATTGTACTTTCATATTTAAATACTGGTGCCTGCCTGTGCTCCCTTCTACTAGCTCTGCCTGAGAGTGAGGATGTATTTCCCAGAGTTAATGGTCTATCACACATGCCTTAAGAGTCTCCTGTGTATTACCAGCCCATGTTTTCTGATTGTTTTCTTGGGGGGAAAACCCACAAGTGTCAGGCTGGCATATGAGAAAAATAAATCATGAAGTATTTTTGGTGGGCTTTTTTGTTTTTTTCATGAAAGTTGCATTCTCGGTTCAAGAGACAGCACATGTTTCCTGACCACTGAAGAACCTTTTCCGCTTCATGTAAGTCAACACTTCAGCTGTGTGTGCAAGGCCAGAAAGAGTGAAATCAGCCCTTCAAAAATTCAGTTTTAGTACTTTGCAGGGACTCTAGAGCAGCCTTTCCCAACCAGTGTGCCTCCAGATGTTGTTGGACCACAATTCCCATCTTTCCTGACCATTGGCAATGCTGGCTGAGGCTGATGGGAGTTGTGGTCCAACAACATCTGGAGGCACACTGGTTGGGAAAGGCTGCTCTAGAGTATAGATAACCAATGCATCATTAAATTACATAGGACTTTGTTTGCAGTACTATCCAGCTTCTTGCCTTGGATGCTTAAAATAAACTTTCCAATGGCAGCCCCTGTCATTGACATTCCATGTTCTAGAGCAGAGGTGGGGAATCTGTGGCCTTCCAGGTGCTGTTGGACTCCGTTTCCCATCAGCCTCAGCCAGCATGGCCAATGGTCAGGAATGATGGGAGCTGTAGTCCAGCAACATCTGGAGGGCCATCATTTCCCCATCTAATTTATAGAGACTGCTTGCTTTTAAAAATGCCCCCAAGTTAAAACTGTGCTCAATGAATGAGGGTTAGCTATATTCTTATTGAGTGCTGAATATATCGGCGTTTTTAAAAGAACTTGCTCTTTCATAACCCAGCTTCTCCTTGGCTTGAAGTTATACTGAAGTATTTATGATACTGAAGATTTTTCCAAGAAAAAAGGTGATATCATGAATCTACTGTGTCAGGGGACCGTTCTTTATTAAAAATAGAAACTGCAGTGAACTTCCACCTAAATGGTATACTCTTTTTAAATCAAATATGGGATGATGAATTCAAGAGAGATACCTTTCCTTCTTGTCATTTTAGGAGTTGTGGTGGTCTTTAACTATCTTGTCCATCTTCTGTCTCCCAATCTCAGTGGACTGTGAGATCTTTTAAAATTCCTCCAGCCTCATACTCAGGATTATGTTTTGCTTCCAAAACAATTCAGTTTCTAAGGCTGAAACCTTTTGGCTTTAAGAGACACTTTAGACAAGAGAAGGCCTGAAAGGCAGTTAGAACAGCTTGATATTAATGACAAATAATGTGAATAATTAACAAAGGTAATGAAAATAAAACCAGGGCAGCATTTGGGAGTTTGAGGGGGATGATTTTTCTGAGTATGGAAGTTTCATTGTGAGCTCTGCACACACTGTAGTTTAGGCGTGTGGGAAAGGTTACACTGAATTTGCCCTCTCATAAGAATCACTTTAGAGCAAATAACAGTTCCAACATGAGAAAATAATTCTATGGCATGAGAAGCTGAAGTCTGATTCAAGGACTTGTTAAATCTGTTCTTTGCATTTCTTTCTCCATATATTATGGCTTTGATAAAATTTATGGTTTTAAGAACTTTATTGGCTGTGGTGTACACTTTAATAAAACTATTACATGCAGAATGAACCAGTGGCTCTGGTCTGTATCCTACACCAAGGTTTTATGCTTATGTAGCACAATCTATTATGGTCTGCTGAAATTACACTTGCTCTTTAATCACTCTTCCCTTTCCGACTGGTATCTAATTGTAGGCCAAATGTGAAGAAGCAGATCTGTTCTACATTTAAAAAATGCTATGCATAATTACATTAATCTCTTGGTTGAGAATGCCATGACCAGAAAATCTGGACATGTTAATCAGTGTTTCAGAATGGTTGGCACTTGCAGTGCACACTCTTATGAAAGTATTCAAGCTCCCCAGTGTACCCCAATGTCAGAGGAAGGCACATTGCCTGCTTCCATTGAGAAAAAAAGTATGGTTGCCAATACCATAGCTTCACCTAGTTCATATGACAGTGTCTGACGAATGGATGGAGCACTCTTCTGTAGCCCATTCAAGGACAGCAGGTTGCATTTGTCCTGATTGTGTGATAAGACTGTTTGGGAAGACAGCTTTACCTAGCGGTTCAAGAGTGACTCTGCCTCTCCACCGCTGTTAGAACTTGACATGACATTCCAACAGCCCTATAAGTGAATCAGTGTGGTTAGTTGATCTCACTGGGAGATGGGAGTCTTTTGCTTCTGCAACTTCTTTAGGTTTTTTAACCACATGGTGGACTGGACTTGGGTAGAGGCAAGGCACAGGGATATTGGGCTGATTTGCAATTTTGAACAGTTGTCACTAAGGTTTTGGGTTAAGGCAGGGGTAGCCATCATGGTGCCCTCCTGATGTTTGGGACCACAGTTCCCATCAGCCCCAGCTAGCATGGCCCATGATTAGGGATGATGGAAGTTGTAGTCAAACAACATCTGGAGGACACCACCTTAGCTACTCCTGGGTTAGGGTACAGTTTAAGAGGCCACAGTGATGAGCAGTGCAAGACATTGTTCTGGTGAGGGAACTTCCTCATCACCCCCAAAGAGCTCACTGGCTTGTAGGAGATGGGCTGGTAGCACACACACATACACATGGTTAGTCATAGCAGCTCAGAGCTTAGCAACTTATGTATGGTGATGCTTGCTGGTCTCCCTCAGCACACCTTCAATGTGTGTGAGTTGGAAAAAGAGAGGAGCAGTATTAGTATGGGTGTGGGTCACTCAGAGAGGCTACTTGGCAAGGACATTCTTTCCTCCCTGTCTTAAAGGGGGTGTAGCTCCTCTTGTTGGGAGAATGGAGGTTGCAAGTTAATAAGTAGGAACTGTTAGGCATGTTGCAGATCTTTTATATTCAATAACATTGTGACTTTATTTTATTCCAGACATTTTTCATACAGGGGCAATGCTTGGAATTCCTTTTGACCAACATGAGGAGTGGATGCTATAGGGAGGTGGGCAATTTGCCCATGAGCACCTGTTTGTCCATGAGAGGCCAAGCAGCTATGCCAGGAATCTGATTTACACTTTTCAAAACTGATGAAGAGGAGGGAAAATATAAATGAAACTGAAATTATCTGGATGCCACTATGATGTTCACTATGGACATTTTAGCATGCATTATTTTTCTAATAAATGCCTTATAAAAGATTGAGAAAGGAGGAACATCCTTGAGCATTATGAATGAAATGTGACCATGGCATCCCAGTAACTAGGAATCTGCAGCATGTTCTTTTTTGCTATTTTGTATCTACTGCCATTATTGAAATGTTCTGGGTAAGTTTCAATTACTTCCACATTGTTTGGATGGAGACCAATAATACTTCCCCTCCTCCCTGTGACCTCCTGTCACTCCTTTCCTCTGTAGGGTACTGTAAGTGGTTTTGGTCAGTGATACTAGTTCTTCAATTCTATCTTGATTATCAGACTTTTCATGATGTGCACAGGTGATCAACATCTATGGATGGTCAAGGTTTTTCAACAAGGACTACGTTTTGCTGTTCCTAGTAATTTGTACATATTGGAATAGGCACTTTAAGGGATATTTGGGGAAATATCCCATGTACCTGTTTACCATGATGTAACTTCCTAATGGGTGGGGTTAGTTACCTGGCTTCCTCCTCCTTTGTCCTGGGGATTCCTGAATATTCTCCATTGCTGATCTTTTTACCTCTGGAAGAGGCCACATGGCAGATGCTCTCCTCTGAGAGGATCACTACCAAAGACTAAGGTGGACTAAGACTTCTACTTTTTCTTTCATCTAAGCTGGAGCCAATGTTTCTGAATATATGAAAGGTAGTGAGTAAATATTCTTTATCTTTTACCTAAGAAGATTGTGTCTGTTGTTATTTGTGCCTAGGGAAAGGTGTGGACTGGTTTTATCTCACTCTGCTGCTTGCAGTTTTATATCTCTGCTAAGAAATAGGACCACGAAGCTTAGTTCCTATTTCAGTTTATATTTTTAAAATACCGAACAGTACATTGGCCCAGTGCATTCACTGAGACTTCATGTGCTAGTCTAGAGGCTTCTAGCCATGCTCATGGGAGCTATTTGTTTGTCCTAAAATAAATCAATCTGAACTGTTTGATGGAATTATTTGAATACCAATTGTCATAGGGGACTTCAAATATTTACCACTCTAAGGCTGAAGACAGTCAAAAGTCACTCAGAGAGCGAGTGAACAGAGCGAGCTAACAGGGAGAGCTAACAGGGAGAGCTAACAGGAGTTTGGCAGAAGAGGTGTAGCGAGGAAGAGACAAAGAGGGCTCTGAAGGTGTGTGCTCTGAAGGGCTTCATAGCAGCTTGATTGAAAGGGGCATGGCCTAATAGCTGCTGGCTGAAGGGGCATGGCCTGATAGCTGCTGAGTGCAACTAGGAGCAGTTGGGTGTGCTGGGAGTTTTCATTCTATTTCCTGACTCCTAACTGAGCAGAGCAGAGGGAGCTGTGGCAGCTGGTCCAGAGGAGATACAAGCAAGCCAGCTCTCAGAGAGTGAGCAAACAGAGTGAGCGAACAGGGAGAGCTAACAAGAATTTGGCAGAGAAGTTTGGTGGGGGAGGTTCCTAAAAAATATTTTTTCCCTTGTACAACGTACCACATACCAGTGTGACTATCCTATTTACCCTGAAGGAGAGCAGGACAAAGCACAGGCCATTCCAATAAAAGTAGAAAGAAAGAAAAGGCAGTAGATACTATGGACGGAAAGGACATTCCAGTGGTGGTGACTTGCAAGATGAGTGCAATGTTTGTTTTCTTGCCTGAGAACAACATGGCATACACATGCAACAAGTGCAAGCTGGTGGCTGTGTTGGAAGGAAAAGTGAGGGGCCTGGAATGGTGGGTGGCCACACTGAAGAGCATATGAGAAGATGAAGAGTTCTTAGAAGAGCTACGAAGAAATCACATCAGACTTTGAAACTCTGGGAAGGAAACTCAAAGACTTTGGGGCCCAGATAGTGTTCTCGTCCATCCTTCCGGTACTTAGAAGAGGAGTGGAAAGGGAAAGAAAAATACTTCGGGTGAATGACTGGCTATGAAGGTGGAGCCAATATGAGAGATTTGGATTCTGGGACCATGGGCTATGCTTCCTGGAAGATGGACTACTGGCAAGTGATGGGTTGCATCTCACAAGGACTGGGAAGAATGTGTTTGGCCACAGCATGGAGAACTTCATCAGGAGAGCTTTAAACTGAATCTTAAGGGGGAAAGGGACATAAACATGGAGGTAACAACTAACAAAGGCTTGTGCACAGTAAGAGGAACCGAGGTAGTGGCTCTAATTGGGCCCAGTAGTAGTCTTCATAAAAATGGAGGAAGGAAGCCAGGCCATAAATCACATAGTCTTCGATATCTCTATACTAATGCCCAGAGTATGGGAAACAAACAGGACGAACCTGGACTCAATACAGGAGAGTAAATATGACTTGATAGGTATAACTGAAACTTGGTGGGATGACTCCCATGACTGGAATACAGTGATTGAAGGATATAACTTGTTCAAAAAGAAAAGGAGGAATAGAAAGGGAGGGGGAGTCACGCTATATGTTAAAAGTATATATCCCTGCACAGAAATACAGAAGCATGAGCTTGGTAGCTCCACTGAGAGTATCTGGATTAAAAGTAATGGGGCAAGGAATAAAAGGAACATGGTGACTGGAGTCTGCTACTGACCACCCAATCAAGGAGAAGACAAGGATGAAACTTTTGCAAAGCAAATTGCCAATGTTTTGAGGAGGCATGATGTACTAGTAATGGGGGACTTCAATTACCCCAATATTTGTTTGGAGACAAATTCTGCTAAACATGACCCCTCCAAGAAATTTCCGACTTGTGTTGGAAATAACTTTCTCTTACAGAAAGTGGAGGAAGCAGCTAGAGGATCAGCTGTCCTTGACTTGTCCACCAACAGAGATGACTTGGTGAATGAAGTGGCAGTTATGGGAACTCTGGGGCAAAGTGACCATGCTATACTAGAATTCTTGATTGTAAAGGAAGCAAAAGCTGAGAGTAGCCATACACGTACCTTGGTTTTCAGGAAAGCCGATTTTAATAAACTCAGAGCAATGGTAAATAAGGTTCCATGGCAAGCAACCCTAATTTATTATTTTACCCAGGGCGGCAAACAGAAGCACTAAAAACACATCAAAACCTCATAAGAAAGACCCTAAAATACACCAAAACAAAACAACTTTAAAAACATTAAAAAGAAAAAAAAGCTTTTAAAATATCTTTTTAAAAGGGTTAGAAATATATATATATATTTAAAAAAATTAAAAAGCAATTCCAACACAGATGCAGACAGGGATAGGTCTGAACTTAAAAGACTTGTTGAAAGAGGAAAGTCTTCAAAAGGCGCCGAAAAGATAACAGAGATGACTCCTGCTTAATATTTAAGGGGAGGGAATTCCACAGGGTAGGCGCCGCCACACTAAAGGTCTGTTTCCTATGTTGTGCGGAATGGACCTCCTGATAAGATGGTATTTGCAGGAGGCCCTCACCTGTAGAACGCAGTGATCAACTGGGTATATAAGGGGTAAGACGGTCTTTCAGGTATCCTGGTCCCAAGCTGTAAAGGGCTTTGTACACCAAAACTAGAACCTTGAACTTGGCCCGGTAGCAAATGGGCAGCCAGTGCAATTCTTTCAGTAAAGGGGTGACATGTTGGTGATACCCTGCCCCCGTGAGCAGTCTTGCTGCCACATTTTGCACCAGCTGCAGCTTCCAGACCAACCTCAAGGCCAGCCCTACATAGAGAGCAATGCAGTAATCCAACCTGGAGGTTACCAGTGCGTGGACAACAGTGGTCAGGCTATCGCAGTCCAGAAACAGCCACAGCTGTCTTACCTGCTGAACCTGGTAAAAGGCACTCCTAGCCACGGAGGTCACCTGGGCCTCAAGTGACAAAGATGGATCCAGGAGCACTCCCAGACTACAGACCTGTTCTTTCAGAGGGCGTACGACCCTATCCAAAGCAGGCAACTGACCAATTATCCGAACTCAGGAACCACCAACCCACAGTGCCTGTCTTGCTAGGCTCAGTTTATTGGCCCTCATCCAGCCCACCACCGAGTCCCAGCAGCGCTTAAGGGCTTGCACAGCCTCTCCCGATTCAGATGTTACAGAGAAATAGAGCTGGGTATCGTCAGCATACTCCTGACACCTCGCCCCAAATCTCCTGTTGACTGCTCCCAAGGGCTTCATGTAGATTAACATGGGGGACAAGATGATACCCTGCGGCACCCCACACAACTGCCAGAGGGCTGAAAGACAGTCACCCAATGCTGTTCTGAGAGTGACCCTGGAGATAGGATCAGAACCACTGTAAAACAGTGCCTCCAATACCCATCTCACCAAGTCAGCCTAGAAGGATACCATGGTCAATGGTATCAAAAGCCGCCGAGAGATCAAGGAAGAATAACAGGGTCATACTCCCCTGTCCTTCTCCCGATAAAGGTCATCCATCAGGGTGACCAAGGCCGATTCAGTCCCATAACCAGGCCTGAATGCAGACTGGGATGGGTCAAGATAATCTGTTTCATCCAAGAGTACCTGCAACTGCTGCGCCACAACCCTCTCAATCACCTTCCCTAAGAAGGGGGTATTTGCAACCGGTCGGTAGTTGTCACAGACCAATGGGTCCAGGGCGGGCTTTTTCAGGAGTGGTCAGATCACCGCCTCTTTCAAGGCGGCTGGAATCACTCCCTCCCGCAATGATGCATTGACCACACCCTGGATCCACTCGGTCAAACCCCTTCGGCAAGCTTTAATAAGCCAAGAAGGGCAAGGGTCGAGAGGACACGTTGCTGGCCTCATCATCACAAGCACCTTGTCTACGTCATCAGGCCGCATCAACTGAAACCGTTCCCAAGAAGTTGCAGCACACGTTGCACTGGACACCTCATTGGGGACTACAGTAGATGTGGATGGGGCATCAAGACTGCTACGGAGGAGAGCAACTTTACCCTCAAAGTGCCTTGCAAACAATTCACAGTGGGCCTCCGAAGGGTCTAAAACTCCATTTCCTGGAGTTGATGTCAACAGATCCCTGACAATATGGAAAAACTTTAGGATCCAATGGAGGCAGAGAAGTGGGCCTTCTTCACCACCCTCACCGCCACAGAGTAAGCACAGTTATGATGTTTAACTTCACATCTTACCTCAGTTAGGAACTCCCTCATGGCCTTGAGCATGCCACCTTTTCTCAGCCTTGCATATATAACATGGGAATAATACTGGGTGACTGATCTTACAGAGTCACGATAAATGTGTGACTACTTCAGAATGCGCCATATAGTAATAATTATTAAACTTAGTAGTAGCTTTTTATCTAAAAGGTCTCCAAGTGACTCATGTTTAAAAATATCAACATAAATACATTATACCATAGAAAAAAGAAAAACTCACGAACATTAACATTTTCATACAACATAGAAAAAAAACACCCCACCCCCATACAAAGTTATCTGCCAGCAATGCCCTTCTGCCTAGGACAACCAGGTCAGTTCTTGTACAAAAGGAACAATGGGCACAAGCCTGATATCAGAAATAGCAATATTCATAAAGCAATAAGAGATATTTCAACCTACTGGGACACTCTGCCACTGATCTTCAGGTAAGCATTGAACATGGAAACTTGAACAAAAATTTCAAAAGGGGACTTCAGCATGAAACTGACAAATTGAATGTCATCAATAAATTGAACTCTATTCATTGGGGTCTAAAATGGAGAAAATGGTTTCCTTTCTCTCTACAGATGTCAATAAAATCTGAAGTACAAGTTTGTTTTTATCTCCCATCACTGTCTCTTGTCACTGTGAAATTTAGCCTGCATTCTCGCTCTGTGGTAATTGTCACTACCTGTACATTTTGCACTTAATTTCCCTCTAACATCACTGTTTACAGTATGTATATATACCTGCAACTGAGGATTACTTGCAACTGAGGGTTTTGAGGACTCTAGGACACCAAAGAATACTATAATAAAATGTTAGTCTTTAGAATGCCACAATATTCTTTGCTATATGTTATAATAAATCCCACTTCCCATAGCTGGGGTACTTGTTAAACTAAGGAACTGTTCCCCTTACACTATAAGGCTTACAGCTACCACTATCACAATATATCACAGCCGACCCTTCTCTGCATCTCTTATTGCCTCAAAACCATGGTTCATATCTGTGATCTGAGGCAGCACTAATATAGTATGATAGAAGAGTGGCCTATGCCCATCCCTTCAGTTACCCAGATGATCTCTAGTGTGAACTGGGCCCTCTGAATACAAGCCAAATAGCACATAAGCCTCATACACATAATTCTCCCTCCTTGCACTTTTGTAGAGAAGGAATAGCATGAACTGGGTATCCATACTGTTGGGTGCTGATGTGGAAGGTCCAGTTCACATTGGAAGTAAAAGGGAGGAAGGGTCTTGCACTGTTCCACCAGCAGCAGCCTGTTAAACTAGGGCTTGCTATGTACAGCACAGCAGACAGAAGGAGAATGCAGTGTGATTAAGATAGTTCTTTCACCACCGAAGCCATATCTGTGCCCTATCTGGGCTGAACTATCAGTGCACATACACAAAAATATCTAATGTTAACAGTGCAGAAATTGTGACTAACAGCACAATTCTATATTGTGATATTTTTGTGACATGCACTCCAGTGCAGTTAAAGTGTCAGTCTGGAACCTGAGAGACCATGTTCAAATCCCTGCTCAGCCATGAAGGTCACCAGGAAACCTTGGACCACTCACTGTTTCTCAGCTTAACCTACTTCACAGGGTTGTTGTGAGGATAAAATGGAGAGGGAAGGAAGCATGTACGCCACTTTGAGCTCCTTGAGGAAAGGTGAGATATAAATACAATAAATAAATACTTCAATAAAGGTATTGCCCAAGTGTGGATTTTGGAATCCTGTATGTGTTCACTCAGAAGTAAATCCAACTGAGTCCAATGAACCTTATCCTGAAGTCATCTGAAGACCATTGCAGCCTAAATAATCTTCTGAAATGAAATGTTACTACCTATATTTTTTTCCTCTCATACTTTCAATCACTCCCCATTCCCTGTATATTGTCTAGCCCTCCTGCTTTCCATATATTGGGAATTATCTGAGTAAACAATAGTCCCATTCACTGGTGAAAATTATAAAAATACATACCCGGGGCAACCCAATTGGTTCTGCTTTACTTCATGAAGCAGGGATTAAAATGACTCTTGCCAAAATGCCGAAATATAAAAGTGAATGGGAATTTCAAAGTTTGGAAAGACTCTGTGAAGGATATGAGATATGTTTCTGGCAACATGCCAGCCAAAGCAGTTGCCTCTGGATTTTTAACCACAATGGGTATATATCTAAGAAACCTTGCAGACTGTAATCTGGCTAAATTATGCAACAATGTCTGCTACATTATTAAGCAGGTGTATTTCCAGCTGAAAATAACCGAGTCATTCTCCAAATCTGAATCACTGGTAATTTCCATCACTCTTCACCCTTTCCTCTGCCACCTGTACACTCATGTGTTAGTCAGAGGGTAGAGACAGCACGCCGACAGAGCACAAGCTCAGAAAATCAAAGCCAGGAGGCGGATGATGGCATGAGAGACTGTGTCTGAATTGTAACAAGCCTTCTGACTAACATTCCATCAGGGAAGCATACAGGAAGACTGGCAGAGCCAGGAACGACACAGCCCTGATGCTTCCTTTCTGCCCCTTGAAAAATATCAACCATCAGACCCATTCAAGGGGTGCTTTGGACAGATCCTGACATTAACTCTTGACCTTAGCCTCATATTATGTTGCTGAAAACCTGAAGAAAAGAACTGCAAATGGGTGCTTAGTAGATGCTAAGAATAATTATTGCAAACTAATCTGTATGTAGGAAGTTTTTTTAGTAACAAGAGCATTGTAGGGGAATTCAAAAGTCAAAGCATGACATTTTATCTTCAAACTGTGGTGTTTTCTTCTTTTTAAAACTTCTCTTTTGGTATATGGCTACTTTCTGAATTTCCAATTCATGTCACATTCTGCAAACAGGGAATCCTGTTATCTAGGAGTAACTGTAGCTCATGATGTAGAATCAAAACAATCCCTTACTGTGAATATATGCTAAGGGTGCAAGTGCCATTCCCTTCTCTGTCTCACCTCTCAGGGGACCAAAGGTAGCATACTCTGTATTGGAGCCCTGGCTAGATGAAAATAGAAAAACAGTTATCTGGAACATGTGGGGGGAAACAATCAAGAGGTGATGGGAGACAATGAAACTTCAGCTCAAATTTGTTAATAGTGGTATGCTGAAATATTTCCTTTTTTATCATTCATCAATTAACAAGAAAATAAATTGCATTCAAAAATTAGCAAAGGGTGAAGTTTTGTTGAACTTACCTTACTTTCAAGATGGCCAAGGGAGTGTTCTTTTATTCCACAAATCATCTTTCTGGTCGTTTGCATTCTGCAGCCTTCACAGCTGCCTGCACTTTCTGAAAGCCCCATGACATCCTCAATTGGGCTTTCCTGTTGGCATAGGAAATTCAGGAAGGCTACATACTCTGTGAAGTCTTTTTGCTATTTAACACATCAATGTGGAAAAATTCTTTAAAAAAAAAAAGAAAGCTAAAAGGAAAAGGCTTCTTTAAAACAAAATTAGTGAGTGCACTGATTTCAAGCAGTCTGTAGCAGGGATGGGGTGGGAGAGAAATTAGATTCAGTTCACATTTAAAAGTGAACTTACCAAATTTGCACTTTTTGAAATAATATGTGAACTGACACAGAATCAGACATCAAAATTCACACTTCTCTGATTTTTGTAATGCCGTTCTCCAGCCATGTAATGGGTACAAAAATGCACATACTAGGGTAAAGTGTGCATATATTAATGAAAATAACATCCAAGAAAATTAGGGAACATTGCTTTGCAAAAATGTATATATTAGGAGACATTCGCACTAATATGCTGATCATTTTCATGAGAACTTTTTTTAAAAAAAATAATAAACTGATATGGAAATGTGGAGAACTGAACTTAAGACTGAAAAAATGGGAAACTGAGAGGAACCGACAAATTTACCCATCCTTACTTGGACCCTTCCCAGCTTTCCTCACTTCAGTTAAAACCATGGAGGCAATGTCATGGTATAACTCCTCCCATGGGCTTTTGTCCAAGGGGAAGCAGCAGACCACTGGAAAAATGCACACACCACCCTCATCCTCCTTGTAATGATAACAAAAGCTCAACTCCACACCAATTGAAAATTCCAATTGCTAAAGCACCCTGAAAATGAGGAAGAAAACCTGAAACCTCTTTCGAAGGGGACGAAAACTCAAGAAATTGGAGGACAGGTTTCAGCACACCACTAGCACACATGGACCTTTGAATTCCAAAAACAAGTATTTTATTCTGTACAGAGGAAAAGAAACTAAAAAATACTAGAAAGTCCACTAAATACATTTTTCATTGTTAAATTTTAAAACAAGATTAGGACAAAATTAAAACCAGTACTCCTTAACCATTCTGTAAAAGTTGCTTATGAATCTTTATAGCTTGGAATACAAATTTTACATCTGATTCAGTTACATGAGACAAAGACCAAGAAGGCCATATACCACTCTAAAGACCTTCCTGGGAAAGGAGCTGTAAGCCTAGTTCTTTTGTCTCTATAAAAATTATACAATAGTAACATGTGTAGAACAGTTTCTAACTCTTCACTACCACACTACATAAAGAGCTTTTTTATTTGAACACTACAAGTAAGGTATGCTACGGCCCAGAAGTCATTTTATCTAACCTTATTTCAGTAACTAAGGGGTTCAGAAAGGTTGTGTCCATGTGTAAATGTAGTTTGATCGGTATTTAAATAATTAGCCCCTATACTGGCAGGCATTAACATACAAGTTCTTTATACAGACAATGCAGTACCGCTATTGATAACTAAGGCAGGGCTTCAATTAAATTTTATTTCCTCCTACTGTCAAAAAGATTACGGTCCTTTCCAAAAGAGTTGTGAAAAGCAGATGGGTTTTGGGTGGGCATCGGTAAGGTGTTGGGAGACCAGGGTTCGAATCCCCACATAGCCATGAAGCTCACTGGGTGACCTTGGGCCAGTCACTGCCTCTCAGAGGACGGGAATGGTAAACCTCCTCTGAATACCGCTTACCATGAAAACCCTATTCATAGGGTCGCTATAAGTCGGAATCGACTTGAAGGCAGTCTATTTCCATTTTCCCATAGAGTAAGAGATGAAAACAGAAGGAGAAATGTGGCAGTGACTAGAAAGAAATGTGTCCAATTCTGAAATAAAAAATAAACACTAGTTTCTACAGTACAGATTGGGAACCTCAGGCCTGGCAGTGGCCCTCCAGGATTCTCGATCTGGCCCTCAGAATTCTCCCTAGACCATGCCTCCTTCCCAGGCCACACCCCTCATCAGCCCTGATCATAGCCTCTTTGAGTGCTTTTACCCAGCTGAAATAAGTCCTTACATAGGAATCTTTTAAGTAGAACCCTTATTCCAGTCTGTATATGTGTTAGAAGATGTTTTAAAGATTATTTTGAAAAGATATTTTAAAAATGCTTTGTTTTTATTAGGTTTTTAAGATCGTTTGTACATGTTTTTAGTGTTTTGTCATTTGTTTGCACCCTGGGCTCCTGGGAGTAAAGGTGGTATATAAATTTGATTAAATAAATAAATAAACAAACAAGCATAGGAAGCTCCTTAGACTGAGTCAGAACACTGGTCTATCCTTGTCGTGTCCAGGACTGGACTCAGGAACCAGACCAGTTGGTGAAAGCAATTCAGTCTTTATTAAAGTAATATCCAAACAGAAACTATGCCTTCTCATGAAGCAACACAATAACACGTGCAAGAGAGTTGACAGAACAAGGAATCCCTGCTCCCCCTGACTCTTATAAAGGGGGCTTTCTGGCGCAAATTCTCTCACTCCGCCTCAAGGTGCTCTCTTCCACACCCCTCCTCTCTCTCCCCCTTGCTCTTCTTTGTTTTCTCCGGGTTCGTGGTGAAGGGGGAAGCGCTGCCCCCTCCCCTTCTGAGGATTCTACCTCTGGTATTGGGGAAAGAGGGGGGGTGGACGCCATGCCCATCAGGCGGGCTTTTCTCTGGCTGAGGAGGGAGTTGAATTCCCCCTCCTTCCGTTTCTAACTGCTCTGGCCTGGGAAGGGGGGTGAGCGTGGGAAGTTCCTGGGAAGAGTCTGTGTCTGTGTCGGCTAGAGTTTCAAGGTCTTTACTGCTGGGCAACACTAACTCTGGGATTCCTCCCCCCTCCTCTGGTTCTTCTTCACACAACTCTGGGAAAATGATCTCCTCCCCCTCCTCATCCTCTGAAGTGCCAGGACCCCAATCCTGCATCCTGACACCATCCCCTCTCTCATGCTGTGCCCTCCCCCCACTGGTCAGCGTAGGGCGATGGGGAAACTGTTGATGGAATTTTTTCACTAAATCTGGGGCATGCACATCCCTCTCATTTTCCCATGATCTGTCAGCTGGCCCATAACCCTTCCAGTGAATTAAGTATTGTAATTGATTACGCCTCCTTCTGGAATCAAGAATATGTTCCACTTCGAATTCTGGTTGTCCATCCACTAGAATGGGTGCCCCCGGAACCTCCACTGGTCGTAAATCGCTGGGAGGGGCTGCTTTCGTTAACAAGGAGCGATGAAACACAGGATGTATTTTGAAAGTAGCTGGCAACTTCAGTCTATAAGCCACGGGATTGATTTGTGCCTCTACTTCAAAGGGCCCCACTCTCTTATCCTGCAGCTTCCTACACTTGCCCGGCATCTGAAGGAAGCGAGTGGACAACCACACCTGGTCTCCTGGTTGGAGGGGGCCCCCCTCTCTTTGATGCTGATCAGCAATTCGTTTATACTCAATTTTGGCATCGTTTAATTGTACCTGCTGCATGGCCTGTAGTTCCTGCAGAAATTCCCCTGCTGCAGGCACAAGCACACTCTCTGTACTACTGGGGAAGGCTTTGGGATGGAATCCATAGTTAGCAAAGAAGGGTGTTTGCCCCGTGCTGGTATGCAAGGAGTTATTATATGAAAACTCTGCGAAATGCAAATAGGAAACCCAGTCATTCTGTTGATAGGACACATAACAGTGTAAATACCTCTCTAAAACAGCATTCAGTCTCTCCGTCTGCCCGTCCATCTGGGGGTGATGAGCCGAAGAAAGTTTTAACTCCGTCTGCAACTGTCTCCAAACTGCCCTCCAAAACTTAGCTGTGAATTGAGTTCCCCGATCCGAGACTAAGCTATTTGGTAAACCATGCAGCCGGTTGATTTCCTTTATGAACAGCTTGGCTGTCTCTTTAGCCTCTAAGGCCCCTGGGCAAGGGAGGAAATGTGCCATCTTTGTAAGGGAGTCCACGACGACCAATATGGCCGTCATTCCTTGTGACTTCAGTAAATCAGTTATAAAATCCATGGAGAGGTCCTTCCAGGGTTTGTTCGGAATAGGGAGAGGCTCCAGTAGTCCTGGTGGTCTTCCCGTGTCTGTTTTCGCCCGCATACAGACAGAACAGGATTTTACATAGTTCTCAATGTCTCTGCGCATTTGGGGCCACCAAAAGTCCTTGGCTACATTCTGAATGGTCTTAAAGATGCCAAAGTGCCCAGCTGTGATAGAGTCATGACATTGACGCAAGATTCTGAGTCTTAGATCCCCCTTTGGCACATATCTGGCGGCTTTAAACCACAACAGTCCAACTTTCCAATGGAAGTTTACTTCTGGGTCCTGACTCTGTCCCATCTCCTGAAGATACTGTTGCATGCATGGATCCTCCTTTTGAGCCTTTCTGAGCTGTTCTTCCCAAGAAGGCTGACATGATCCCAACATCAGCTTCTCTGGCAGAACAATGTACTGGGGTTGGTTGTCAGTTTCGCCTCCTTTGTATTGCGGTTGCCTGGATAAAGCATCTGCTCTCTGGTTTTTGGCATGGGCATGGTAAGTAATCTTGAAGTTAAACCTGGTAAAGAACTGCGACCAGCATATCTGTCTCTGGTTCAGCTTTCGGGCCGTCTGTAGACTCTCCAGGTTCTTGTGGTCTGAACGCACTTCTATCTGATGCTGAGCTCCCTCCAAATACTGTCTCCAATTCTCAAAAGAATCCTTGATGGCTAGTAACTCCTTTTCCCATACTGTGTAATTCCTTTCAGCATCCTTTAGTTTTCTGGAAAAATACGCGCAGGGGTGTAGCTCCGTTCCTTCCCCATTCAGCTGCAAGAGAACCCCCCCGATGGCAAAATCCGAAGCATCCGCTTCCACGACGAAAGGACGGGTAGGGTCGGCAAAACGCAAAATGGGCTCAGAGGAAAACTTTCCCTTCAGCTCTTCGAAGGCGCTTGCAGCGTCCTCTGTCCATTGAAATTTCCTCTTTCCCCTTAAACAGTCAGTGAGAGGGGCTGTTAACTTGGAAAAGCCTGGAATGAACTTTCTGTAGTAGTTGGCAAATCCCAAAAAACGTTGTACATCGTTTTTAGTGGCCGGTTGCCCCCAATCCAATATACAACTCACTTTTTCTGGGTCCATTTCCACTCCTTCTGCTGAGATGCGATATCCAAGAAAGTCCAAAGACGATAGGTGAAACCCACATTTCTCTAACTTAGCATACAAATGGTTCTCTCTCAGTCTTCCCAACACAGTTTTCACATGCTGATCATGGTCTTCTTGGTTCTTTGAAAACACCAGAATATCATCTAAATAACAAATTACATACTTGTCCAGGAGGTCTCTAAACACTTCGTTCATGAACTTTTGAAACACGCCAGGACTTCCACAAAGTCCGAATGGCATTACCAAATATTCAAATTGACCATAAGAGGTCAGAAATCCTGTCTTCCATTCATGTCCCTCCTTCATTCTGATCAGATTGTATGCTCCTCTTAAGTCCAGTTTCGTGAAGATTTTTGCAGAGCGCAGTAGGTCTAACAACTCCGAAATCAGGGGCAGCGGATAGCTGTTAGGAATAGTGATTTGATTTAAGGCACGGTAGTCATTACAGGGTCTGAGCTCACCTCCTTTCTTCTTCACGAACAACAGGGGTGCTCCAGTGGGGGACTGCGAGGGACGTATAAATCCTCGCTTCAGGTTTTTCTCCAGAAATTCCCTCAGTGCCTCTCTCTCTTTCTCTGTGAGAGAGTAAATTCTTCCCGATGGAATGCTCGCTCCTGGCACTAAATCAATTGCACAGTCATAAGGGCGGTGGGGGGGGTAAGATCTCTGCCTCTTTTTCATCAAATACATCTTTAAATTCCACATACTTCGAGGGAAGGATCACTTGCTTGGCTTCCTGCACTGCCCCTGCCAGCGTGTTGGTGGTTCCTTCTGGGTGACAGTTTTCCTGGCAGTACCAAGAAGTGAACCACACCACCACGTCCTTCCACACTATCTTTGGGTCATGCTTGACTAACCAGGGCATTCCCAGGATCACATCAAAGTTCGAGAGGTCTGACACATACAGCGAAATGAACTCTTCGTGCCCCGGGATTTGTAGTTTCAATTCCTCCGTGGCTCGCGTTACCCCTCCTGATTTCAAGGGTCTCCCATCTATGGTCTCCACCAACAAGGGGGTGTCCAATTTCCATTGGGAAATTCCGTAACGCTTTGCTAGCTCTGCATCAATAAAATTTGTGGTTGCTCCACTGTCAACTAACGCTGTGGAGTTAAACATTACTCCATTGGGAGTTATAATCCGAATAGGTAGCACCAAGACTCCTTTTGAAGGAGGTTTTGCCACCAGAGGCCCTTTGTACAACGCGGCCCCCAGTCTACCGGCCTGTACGTGGACTGGGTTCATTAGTTTCCCGCCGGCTCTGTTTTTCCCCCTTTCAGTCCGCAATCCCGGGCCACGTGGCCCGGCTTTGAACAGTAGAAGCAGAGGCGTTCTCGACGTCGCCTCTCCTTTTCTTCTTCCGACAGCTTCGGCCTAGCCCCCCCCCGTCCTTCGGTCGCATTGCCTGATGTTCCTGGGGTTGAAAGGGTCTTGCTGCGAGATGCTGAAACTGAGTATCTCTGGATCTCCTGTTTCTTTTCCAGGCGCCTTCCTTCCAACCGGTGATCGATCTGCAGGCACAGCCTAATCAGTCCAGGCAGATTATTTGGTGGGGTAGTTCTAGCCAAGTCATCCAAGATTTCAGAACTCAGTCCACTCCTATACATAAACATCAAGGCTGCATCATTATAACCAGTTTCCTGGGACAGAATTTTAAAGGCGTTAGTGTACTCTGACACGGTTCCTTTCCCTTGCTTCAAGGCGCCCAACTGCCTAGCCACCGTCTCAGTCCTTTGAGGGTCCTGGAACATCTCAGTCATGGCTCGCATAAATTCTCTATATCTTCCCAGAAGGCCATCCTTTCTGACCAGGTACGGAGTTACCCATTTGGCAGCTTCTCCTTCCAAGAGACTGATCACGAAGGCCACTTTGGCCACATCACTAGGAAACTCTGCATTCCTGATGTCCAAATACAATTCACATTGAGCCACGAAAGTAGAGAGCTGCTCACTCTGTCCCACATATTTTGGTGGTAATCCTATAGGAATCTTCACCACAGCGGCCGGAGGGGCTGTTCGCATCTGATCTATTGTGGTTTTCAAGGTCTGATTGTCAGTCTTCAATGTCCTAACCGCCGCTAACAAGGTTTGAACATCTGCCTGTAGATCCGCCACATTAGTTCTCAGTTGTCTCACTTCCTCCATCTCAGAAGTGGGATTTGTTCCCCCTGCTCCCTTCTCCATCTTGTCACGTTCAAGCGGTGGGAGCGTTGAGGGTGAAGTAGGTGGTTCTGTCAGTCTGTCATGTCCAGGACTGGACTCAGGAACCAGACCAGTTGGTGAAAGAAATTCAGTCTTTATTAAAGTAATATCCAAACAGAAACTACGCCTTCTCATGAAGCAACACAATAACACGTGTCCAGCGACATGCAAGAGAGTTGACAGAACAAGGAATCCCTGCTCCCCCTGGCTCTTATAAAGGGGTCTTTCTGGCGCAAATTCTCTCACTCCGCCTCAAGGTGCTCTCTTCCACACCCCTCCTCTCTCCCCCTTGCTCTTCTTTGTTTTCTCCGGGTTCGTGGTGAAGGGGGAAGCGCTGCCCCCTCCCCTTCTGAGGATTCTACCTCTGGTATTGGGGAAAGAGGGGGGTGGACGCCATGCCCATCAGGTGGGCTTTTCTCTGGCTGAGGAGGGAGTTGAATTCCCCCTCCTTCCGTTTCTAACTGCTCTGGCCTGGGAAGGGGGGTGAGCGTGGGAAGTTCCTGGGAAGAGTCTGTGTCTGTGTCGGCTAGAGTTTCAAGGTCTTTACTGCTGGGCAACACTAACTCTGGGATTCCTCCCCCCTCCTCTGGTTCTTCTTCACACAACTCTGGGAAAATGATCTCCTCCCCCTCCTCATCCTCTGAAGTGCCAGGACCCCAATCCTGCATCCTGACAATCCTGCTCAGTATTGTCTACAACGCTGATCTTCAACCTTGGGCCCCCAGATGTTGTTGAACTACAAATTCCATGATCCTTGGCCATTGACTAAGCTGCCTGGGGTTTATGGGAATTGTAGTCCAACAACATCTGGGAGCCCTAGGCTGAAAAACAGGGGTCTATAGACTTACCCGGAGACCTAGAGAGGGCCCAAAAAAACTGGAGTTTCTGGGCAATAACTGGAGACCTAGTAACCCTAGTGGTCTACATTGAGTGGCAGCAGCTCTTCAATGTTTCAGACAGGAGTCTCACCCATTCTTACCCTGGAAATTGAACCTAGCACCTTCTGCATGCAAAGCAGATGCTCTATCACTGAGCAATGGCCCTTCCCCCAACTTGAACTATGATGATACCTCTTGCTTGCTTGGATGGAATGGGGGGGGAGTAAAAGCTCTTACTTTTGCATGGCTGGGATGTAGTACATTATACAAAGATAAGACCCTCACCCATCGCTCCACTCACTTTTTCCCTGCCCAACATTGACATGTGGCCCCCAGAAGCTTGTCCATGAGGGAATGAGACCCTGAGGCTGAAAAGGGTTCCCTACCCCTGCTCTACAGCATTGGGTTAAGAGCTCTAAGAAGGTCAACATCTTGGACATCCTTTTCAACAGAATGTTTTACAGTGACAGCTAACAACATACCTAATTTTTTTGTTGCTTACTTTTGGTACAAAGTGTCATTTATTTTGCTGGTGGGTGGACAAAAGTAATACAGAAATGGATTTCTCCCTCCCCGCCCCATTAGGGCCCTGACCCAGTGAGAGATTATCAAGAGAGTGGTTTGGGCTCTCTTATTATCCATCATCAAAAGGCTTGCCTTGGCAACTCCTTCCAGTACAATTAGAAGCCAGTCAATTCATGCCTAAGTTATGTATGAAAAGATAAGCACACTATTAACTAGTTGTAATGCATGAACGTGATACTTGTTCTCAAATCAAAAGCTTTCTCAAAAGTCTTTCAACTTTGAAAAATATGACCAAATCTAATTAAACATATGAATACAGAGAAAAATATTAAATGTCATTAAATGTGGAAGAAGTGTGGGTCGTCAACTGCCCATCAAGTTCACCAAAACAAATGAGATCAGTTTACAATGGTTAAGTACACACTACATTTTATATATTACAGTTCAGTTTAATCTAATTTCAGCAGAGCTGCGTAAGAGTTTCAAAACTGATTTCCCAGACTGAACATTTTTAATGAATGTTAATACTCATATCATCCCAAAATTGCAGCTACCAAAAAACCAGAGCTACATTAAGAAGGTGTTTGTTTTAGACCCATGGTTGAACTGCCGTTTGTCTCTTTGCCATTCACACATCTAAAGAAGCCCTCCTTATTTTTACAGTATTCTCCATTTTATCTTCTTGTACTTTTCAGAAGCTCTGTGATATAGATAGATAGATAGATAGATAGATAGATAGATAGATAGATAGATAGATAGATAGATAGATAGATAGATAGATAGATAGATAGATAGATAGATAGATAGATAGATAGATAGATAGATAGATAGATAGATAGATAGATAGATAGATAGATAGATAGATAGATAGATAGATAGATAGATAAAGCACGCATTCCCGAGCTAGCTGCCATGGTGAGAGTTTAGGAATAACAACAGTAAACCACCCTGAGATGAGACTCACTGGTTTTAGCTAGTCTGAAAAAAGTAACTCACAAAACATATTTCTAGTAAGGGAGGGAAACCCTGTGTGGATAGCAAACTAAAGGCAGAAATAACAGATTAACAGCAACAGAGCCTTCCGTCTTTTACTTGTCCACAAATGTAAGTTCCTAGAGTTGAGACTTTATTCAGTAAAACAGTCTACCTCAACAGAGCACATGATTAACTGGCACCTTGGAAGTAGTCCCACTGAGCACTACATACATTCCTTAAAATTATGGGCTTTCACGATTGAAATATTGTGCTCAGCACTTCACAGGATCCAGTTCTCAATTATCAAGTTCCCTCATATCCTCTTTCTTATGGGCAAAATCTATCCCAGTGCCAAGGGCCTGCACAGCCTACATAAAGCTAATTCAAAGAAGACCAAATTAAAGTCTTCTCTCATTTGGTCTCCTTTCAAGCCCTTTCATATCGAGGCCATGGGGCGGGGGGGGGAGGGAAGGGGAGCACATGTTTTTGAAATTCACACTTTCTTCCCCAAAGGATTCAGTCAATAAGAGAAAACCTCACCTTTGTCTCTTGTATTTTCTAGGGCCAACACAACATGAATTCAAATATCAAATTATTAAAGCCCATATGATACAATGGGAACAGATTAGTTCCAACCTAGCACAGTTTTTTTCCCACAACAAAATATATTTCAAACATATAACAAATGCTTTTGGCTGTCCACCCAGTTTCATACTTCATAATTAACTTTAACGTGAGCAGTGTGGTACTGCATGTATTATCATAGGCCCCCATATCAAATTCACTAATAGGCAAAAAAAACTTGCAGTTTAAGAACATACCTATAGCCCACAGATCTTTCTATCAAACTTTAAAAAGCAGGGAAATTGGGCAGCTATAGTGAATGCACCAGAGGAGCAGGAGACCTGACCTCCTCTCTGAGATACTGGACTGCCCTACAAATTTGACAAAATGCAAACACCGTTTGGGTTGGTCTTTCACAGTCCAATCCACTTGCTGTGTAGCTTGCAAGAATTTGGTAACATGTGCCCCTGAGCATATGGTGAGTGGTGGCAACACCTGCCATCTCCAAAGATGGATGATTATATTTTTGTATGTTTGTTGGTGTTCTTCTTACTTTGCTTCTTTCCTGTGTCACTAATGTTTCTACAGAGAATCTAAACTAGAAAATATTATTTCCCTCATTATACATCCCAGAAATCTGTGTCAAATTTATTTTTATTCATTTCAAAGCCTTTTTATTGGTCAACGTCATATGATGGTGAAAACAGCCTTTTGTGTTTCAAACGGAAGGTTATGTTCTATTTCTATTTTGGGTGCATTAACAGTTGAATCTGAAACTGCAGTTTGATGTAAAATCAGACTGATTACAATACGTTGCTGCTTCAGCAATGACTCTAGCTGTTGGAAAAAAGAGGATGCATGTTTTCAGCCTGCTATGTTTAAACCACTTTATTTAAGGCAAGGTGGACACGGTCAATTAAAAACATAGAGCACGCCAACCAGTGTGCCTCCAGATGTTGTTGGATCACAACTCCCATCAGCCTCAGCCAGCATTGCCAATGGTCAGGAAAGATGGGAGTTGTGGTCCAACAACATCTGGAGGCACATTGGTTGGGAAAGGCTGTGCTAGAATATATTTCACCTCCCACTGTTTTATCTTGAGACACTCCTGAGGTCCACTGGAGACTATTCTGCAGAAGTCAGTGCCATTATTCCACAATTATGTTTGGAGATTTTTTAGTGTAAATTTTGCAAAGTGTTGCTGTACTTTACATATTCACAGAAATAGAAACAAAAGAAAATGATTACCTATAGGAAACTTCACTAAAATTGCAAAGTAAATCAGACATATTTAAAGTGACCATCTGAACTATATCAACTGTCTTAAAAATGTTGCTTCCTCTCTGCTAAAATAAGATCAGCACAGCATGTCTTCTTTCTATTATTTGGGCTGAATGCAGGGGTGATCGTGGCCATATAATACCATTAGCACAACTGATTTAACTGTTAACCCCACATTAAAAAAAACAATAGAACAAACCATTTACAGTATGTCATTTCATTGAGAATCCAAGTAACAGTTTCTACCAATTACTTGTTTGCAACTGAGGGCAAAACTACATATTCAGGAAAAAAATGTGGTATCGCTCTCCAGAACCTTTCAGAATACAGATGAGCCAACTCCCTGCGCATGGAAAGAGAGCATGCCAGGGAAAAGCCCAACTCTTTCCCTAAATAGTTTTCTTCATATATAGAGTTTTGTTCCAAAATGGTAAATCTCAGAAGGGCTATACTATGTGAGGGTTCCCCTACCAAAAAAATAGGTTTAGAAAACATAAATGCTGGCACTATTTTTCAGCAACTTAATGAGATGTCTATGTCTAGGTGACATCCTGCATTTTAGTTTGGTCAATACAGTGTCCTGTGGTATTCCCTCCATAACTGCTGGAAACCAGACATTCAGACATTACTTGTTCCATTTCAGGTACATGCAGATCATGTGGCTTAACAGAGACCAGTGTAGACAAACTGAAGATATGACTCTGAAGAACTGAAAACGGCTACTTCTAACATTATAGCCTTCTGGAAAAGCTTCTAGTTCCATGTTTCAGCTTCAACTTTTCCTAGGAAGTGTGCCTAAGTCATGGTTATCGCTATTTTAAGGGTCATTGAACTTATTGCAAAAGTGAAATGTTGACCAATTTGCAAAATTTAAAATGAGGAGCAGGTAGCTCTTAAGTTGTTATGACAGATAAGTAACAGCTCTGCTAAGTGAACAAACATGGTAATTGCCCTTTACTCATACTTACAAACAGGAGTTATTGTAAGAGCATCTCATCTGGCTTTTTTTTTTTTCTGGTTCCACTAAATGGACGAACTGTGTGAAATGAAGTAACATGCTGGCATCTGTACTTGCCATGGTAAAATTATTCAGACTTAGGGAGAACAAAGTTGCTTGTACAATTTATTCTAGAAAGGGAAGTGCCTGATTTGTTCTTTTAAAGATTTCCTTCTCTTCCTTCTCTCTGATTCTCCACTTAATCAGATTCACGACTGGCAAGCTGCCTACCTATTTCTTCATGAGCCAGAGCATGAACAGGGTGTAAGAATGAAGGCCTGGCTTTATTGGGGCAAATGCTATGAAGGTTTATTAAGGGAATTGCTGCACATAAGGCTTGAGGAAGGGAACCCCAGAAGTGTCCTACATGTTACTAGAAGCCAGAAGGAAGAAGCGGTTCCCCTAGAAAAAGCACACAAATACGAGCTCGCTGGGTGGCAGATTTTACTGCTAGTAAAAATGAGCGGAAACTGTATCATATGATATGGTTTTCAGAAAGACTGCCTGGAGTTGCGGTTGCGGTCTGAATCTACTTCTCTCCATTCCTTAGTTTTATGAGTAAAATTTTTAGAACTTAATAAATAGAAAAGGCAGTTTGGAAAAGCCAGATTAAAGCAGAAGAACCATCATTATCCTTAAATCATGGGGTAACCTTTGGGCAGAAATGATGTGAATAAATATTTCTATGAGAACCATCCACAATCTCCTCTTAGTCTAAGAGCAGAGGAACTCTCTGTTCTTCATTCCCCTGCAGTCTCCTCTCAATCCTGCTCTTATACACTCTCTCCCTGCCTGCCTGCCTGCCTGCCTATCATCTTGCTCTAATTGTTTCCAGATTTGTGTGGGAGGTCAGGGCCCAGGAGTGCTGCTTCATGCCAAGTTTATAAACAGAGCAGTGTTTCCAGATGGCCACTGGCTCCAGCCTGGCTAGCAGGTTGATTGGGACCAGAATAACAACAGGTGGAGGACAGACAATGAATTCCTTGACACTTATTTTACTCCCTTTGCTTCCCTGCCCCCTGTTCAACAGTCACCACAGTTATTACCAGGCTCACCAGTAGACCCAAATATATTTCAGCCTGGGGAAGGAATGGAACGCACCAGAGGAAAACAAGTGACTTCCTCATCTGAGGAAAAAGAGGGGCATGAGGTGAACTCTGACTTATTTTACTGCCACAGGCTAGTTATTGCTGCTGTTCATTAAAGTTGCGGGCACAGCTTTGTAAAAGGTGGGGAGGGTTCTTAAAGGTAAAGTGTATGAAGAACAAATGAGACCTAGCATATACATGTGTGTATGTGTATTAACATTCTCTTAACATGCCTCAGCTGCATGAGTTCTTTCTCTAGCAATACAGTCTTCCCTCCACCAAGGGCCCCATAGTGCTCTCTTTAATAGTCCTGCTTTTGTTCTTCCATATAGATAAGCTGAAGTTTTAAGCAGTGTGTGGAAAACATGTTTTGCATGCCCCATTAGTGTTTCTGATTGCGTAGACACATAAAGATGTGCTCTTTTGTGCACTACATCGCTTCCAGGTCATCCGAACCCAAGAGAGAGAGAAAAACATAAACCCCAATAAATGGTGCCGCTTGCTGATCACAGAATGTGCTAGCTTGGTGGTCCACACAAACTAAAAACTAAATCTCCTCAAGAACAGTGTCATAATTTTAAAGATGGACAACAAAAATGGTATGTGGACAATAATTTATCCAGAGTAACAGAAGATACTACCTCCTTTACTGCTGTAATGGCAGAACCCTGATCCTGCATCACTAGCTTTAAAAACATACAAACATAATTGGAAGCACCATAGAGGTAAATCATATTGGCTCCATTTCCTAATTTCTAATGGCAGACACTTCGCATAGTCCTATGTCAACCACTGGTATACTGAAATTCACTATAATAGATTTAGAAACAGCTTTCAATGTATTCAGTTTCACTAGAAACAAGAAATGTTTTGTTTTTTTCTCTTTAAAATCCATTGCTGAACAGAAGCAATTTGAGACTGATGTCACAAGGAGGAAGTTACTAATTAAACATACAGTAGCCCTGAAAAACCTCAATAGTACTTTTCCAATTCACTCTGGACAGGCTGGTGCTGCAATTACATTGTAAGTGGAAAATACTTGCCAAAAAAACTGATAAAAAAGGCAAGAGGATGATACATAAACACTAGAATGCAATGGGCTGGTGGCAATGTCATATGGATTCTTCTTATTTATTTATTCCATTTATAGACTGCTTACAATCTGAAAGATCTCAAAGCAGCTTACAACAGAATACACAAGGTACCATGAAAACCCTAACAAACTATTACATAACAAAATACATGAACAATATCCATATCCATTTGCATTCTTCTTGTAAAGAGAGTGAATGGATGATGACAATTCTAGACTAAAGAGTTTTAATATGGAAGCAACCCAAGTCTTTGCCTGGCAAGCTATCATCTGTGCATTGCCTGTAAGGTAATAGATAGAGAATTGCTAAATTTATCCCAATAACAATGGACCACATCAGCTATCCATTGTAGTTCTGTATCTATATTAGAAATTTGCAATTTTAAAATTGATTTTTAAAATCAATTTTAAAAGAAGCCAATCCATTGAACAGATTTATAATCTACATATGACATGTTTTTTTCCCATCCACTAAATTGAATGTGATGCACGGGCATCTGGGAATGGTGCTGTTATTGTTAAATTCTAGAAAAGCAGTTTAAAATGTGCCAGTTTGATAGCATCGCTTTCCCAGGGCTTGTACAAATTCATTCCAAACTGTGTTTAGAAGTGAACCACATAGCTGACTTCTAATGTTCCTGCAAGTAGCCAGCTATGCTTCTCCTCAAATAACTTTTGAAACACCTCAAACCAAAATGAAGTTATTTTTTCCCTTCAAAAACTTGGCAGGAGGGTGAAAAGGCTTGTGTGGAGGAGGTGAGAAATATCATTTCCAAATGCTGAAAAAGCCAAGTAAACTGTATGTGGTGGTAACCCAAAGTCAGCGACAGTACATTATTTATTACATTCATTCAAAACCGTTGCTGTTCAAAGTTAATGATAAAGAAGTTACAGCATGAATAATACTGCAAATAAGCCAGCAAATAGAAACTTTAATTTCACAATTAGATTTTTTGAAGCTTTGGTCCTATGATATAATAAAGACTACAAGTCCTTCTGGTAAGAACACTAGGAGTTATTATACCAACCAGTTATGTACAATGTAGGAATTTCTGGATTTCATCCCACTGTTGTCATTTAATAATTTTCATTTCTTCATGTCATTTAACAATATGACTACATATTCATTACTACTCATTGCCCTCCACAGACATCAAGTATTGCAATATCCTGTGATTTTTCTATCACAAACTACCTGAATGGAGCTACATATCACTTAGTTCTCACTGCTATCATTGTTTTCCAATGTCTACTAGAAAGTAAACTCATACTATGTCAAAAGCAATAATCATTCCCATGGGTTCATGTCAATGTTCTGTATTACAAAGTCTTTCACTCAAAAAACAGAAAACTATGTGTTTATTATTACATTTGGCTGAATTGTGTATTCTATTATTGATTTTTCAACTTTTATGATACGTTACGCTCACAAAAAAATAAAGTGGAACATTCTGTTTCTGCTGAAATACAAGCTTAACTTTTTAAAAAGAAGCAATGAAATATCTAGAAAATCAAGAAGTTGACCATACATACATGAGGTTAAAGAACTTCAATCAAAAGTCCAAACTGAAATTTAGACTTTTGCAATTTCCTTGTGGGCCTGTTTGTTGGTGTCCTGCCTCTTTCCTTCCAGCTTTTCTGTAAGGTCATAGCAGGCAAATGTAATATACTATATCAGGGACTTGAGGACACCCTTAAGTTTCCCAGGAGTGAGCAAATGACTGTGAGGGGCTCCATGCAGCTTAATTACTGTTCCACCAATAAGCTCATCTCAACAATATAGAACAGGGGTGGGGAATCTCTGGCCTGCAGACCAGATGTGACCCATAGGGCCTCTCAGTATTGCCTGACAGCTTCTGTCCCCAGTCCATGCCACTCTCTGTGGCCCTGGCCCCACTTCCCTCCTCTTTGCATACCCTGCCACCATGGTAATCAACTCTGCCAACCAACCAGACTGCAAACACGGCCCTGTGCCCCACCACTCCTCCTTACAAAGCAGTCTGGCATACTGTTTGGTACCCAGTCATTTCTAGAACTCATGATTTATCAGAAACATGCTACTTAATCATCTCTACTCTCTGACATTTTTTGAAGTATACCTGCAAGCACTCTCCCCATCTTCCCCTTCTGCTGAAAAAAGTTCCTCCCTGCGGGACTCTCTCTGTCTTCCTCTTATTTCCCATTCACATTGCTGTGATTCAGCTCTAGGTGCGAGAAGAATGTGAGAGACAGAGAAAGGAGAGAAAGTGAGCATTGCAGGCTGTATCCGACTCTGACCTCATATGCGCACTTGTCTGCTAGCCTCCTTCCAGGTTTCTCTCATTCTCTGCCTCTCCTGCCTACTGGATCACAGCAAGAAGAATGAGAAAGAGCTGCAGGCAGACACTTCTCAGATGGCAGCATTGCTATCCCCATATAATACAATCCCAGGAGAAATACTCCTCTATGTAGCAATTAGGGTTAGCCTAATAGCCCTATTCATAGGGTCACCATAAGTCAGAACTGACTTGAAGGCAGTCCATTTTCATTTTCAAAATGCATGCTTTGGTGCCAATGGGAAGTGTTTCCTAACTCTAATTGACTCAGTGGGGGAACAAGGGGTAGGTGCAGATCTGTGTGAACTGGGGGGATATATGTTTGTAAATGGAGGAGTAAAAGGGGAGAAAGGCAGTGGCAGAGAAAAAGATAAGCAGGTGATAGGAAAAGAGAACTGGGTATCTCTGCCCCACCCAATTCTGGGTTTGGCCCCATCTACTGCCATATGTGGCCTCCTGTGACAACTTAGCCCTGTGAAAATGCTGCTCTTAAGATTTAAAATGTTGCCAACTCCTCATATAGAATTAAAGCTAGTTCCAGAGAGCAACTTACTCTTTGGAACTGCTAAGAGTTCCTCCCAACCAACCTGAGGTTCCAAACTGTGGTCCATGGACCATTAGTGATCTGCAAGCCTCATTCAGGTGATCTATGGCATGTGCACATTAAACCTAGTTTTAGGTGGTTTGTACCGAGAACCTATTTTTGGGGGGAGACCTGCTTCACAACTTTCTCTCATCTCAAGCAGAATGGGTTACAACTCATCAGTGCAGCTCAGAGTTCAGCTCAGTGGTGTCGGGAGGCACTGGGTTGGATATCAATGCTGATCTTTCAAGGGGTTAGAACTACTTCCTAGTATTAGGTGATACATGCCTTTCCTGTTCTTTCAATAAAGTTGTGACCTGTTTAACACATTATTGACACCCCGCTCTTTCTTTTCCCCTGTGTGTCCCTCCGTGTAACAAGCTATGTGTGGATACACCTCTTGGTGCAGACCTGCAGAAGGCTAACATGTATCCTGAAATCGAAGGAACACTCATTTAAACTCCATCCTAAATAATAGAATAGCATTTCTTCCATTAAAACCATTCCAGCCTTGAAATCAAGCAAGTCAAGGGTAGATATTGGCAGCATACTTAGAACCCTGCAGCAAGTTCTAGTTTTTATTTTTTATATATGTTTAACAGCAAGAGACCGATAATTCTAGATAAATGGTCAAAAACTAGCTTCAACTGAGGATTTGAAATGTATGGTTTGTGACAGTCACAACACAAAAATGTCCACATTTTAGCTGCTGGTCACATATGTCAGAGTTTCATCCAGATAATCCTCCCTTCTATAGTGATGAGTTGTTCCCCTCCACTCCATTATTTCTAGAAATCAAACTCAAGTTGCATCATTAACGCCACCCTTTAGAATTCCACACCTGAATTCAGTGGGATAAGGAAGTGGAATTTATTACTTTCTGTTTTGACAGTAAATCTGTGGTATTTTTTTCTCCTCTCTCTTCACCTAGCTGTACTTTTCAGCATTCTTTGCTTACTCAGCATATTATTTAATGCCCACAGTTTTCCCTCCATTTTTGTGGTTGCCTCTCCCGATGTTTGTTCTTTTTCTTGTAGTTCTCTCAATTTCTTTGTTTTAGTTTGTGCTTATTCTAAAATGTACTGTGGTTTATTTTAGGATACATTTATATTTGGAATGGAATTATAGTCTGAAAAATTAAGCAATAAGTATATATTTTTGTTGGAGAACTATTACCGTCTGTCTTTTTTTGTTTTAAAATGCTATTTACAATTGACAAGTTGTAATTCAATTGCTCTGCTACTGCTAAGCAGGCTAAAAAACTATATTCATTAGAGACTTACAATGCAATCCTGTGCATGTCTACTCAGGAGTAATCCCCAAGGAGTTCAATTAAGTGCATATAGGATTACAGCCCCGACGAATTGGAATCTTTAAAATTTATATTTTTAGCATATAGCACACTGTTCCCTCTGAAATAGCTCTTGAGAAATATTGCTGTACACATTGTGGACAGCAGGGGTAGTCAACATGGTGCCCTCCATATGATGTTGGATTCTAACCCCAATCAGGCCCAGCCAGGGTGGTCAACGGCGAGGGATGGGAGCTGTAGCTCACAACATCTGGAAGTCACCCCATGAGCTACCCCTGATGCACAGAGTTAAAAAGAAAAATAAGCACCATTAAAGTGCAACATTTTTTCAATGTCCAGACAGCAAAATATAATACTTTCTTTATAGCAAGATATAAAGATGAGCTTGTGTGGTAAGTTTCAGACTAGCTTCTGCATTTCTGGCACAGCATATGTCTGGTCATCACAGGTGTACCTTTCACCTTCCTCCGTACTAATCAAAGGTGCAAACCAGCCCACTGGTTGGGAGAAGCTCCTCTCTTCACTCAACTATAACCTGGCAACAGTCATTCCATCAGACTGCAGTAGGTGGTAAGCAGAACTGCTGAACTGGCTCCACTGAAAAACCTGCTCTATTTGGCTTTCCCTCAGTTGTTGTCTAGTAGCCAGATAGAATGGCTCCTGAAGAAACCCTCCTTGGACCCAGATAACTTGAACAACTATAGACCTGTGGCGAATGTTCCGTTCCTGGACAAGGTTCTGGAACGGGTGGTGGCCGGCCAGCTCCAGGGGCTCTTGGATGACACTGATTATCTCGATCCGTTTCAATCCGGTTTTAGGCCTGGGTTTGGTACCGAAACAGCCTTGGTCGCCCTGTATGATGACCTTTGTTGGGAGAGGGACAGGGGGAGTGTGACCCTGTTGATTCTCCTTGATCTCTCAGCTGCTTTCGATACCATCGACCATGGTATCCTTCTGGGAAGGCTCACGGAGTTGGGAGTTGGGGATACTGCTTGGCAGTGGCTCCGCTCCTACTTGGTGGGTCGTCAACAGAAGATAGTGCTTGGGGAACACTGCTCGACACCCTGGACTCTCCATTGTGGAGTCCCACAGGGAGCGGTACTGTCCCCCATGCTGTTTATCATCTATATGAAGCCGCTGGGTGCGGTCATCAGGAGTTTTGGAGTGCGTTGTCACCAGTACGCTGATGACACACAACTTTATTTCTCCTTTTCATCTTCCCCAGGTGAGGTTGTTAATGTACTAAACCGTTGCCTGGCCGCGATAATGGATTGGATGGGAGCTAACAGACTGAAGCTTAATCCAGACAAGACCGAGACACTGTTAGTGAGTGCCTTCTCTGCCCAGATGGTGGATGTTCACCCTGTTCTGGTTGGGGTTACACTCCCCTTGAAAGAACAGGTTCGTAGCTTGGGAGTTCTTTTCGACCCTTCCCTGTCTCTTGAGGCTCAGGTAGCCTCAGTGGCACGGAATGCTTTCTACCATCTTCGATTGGTAGCCCAGCTACGTCCCTATCTGGACAGCGACGACCTCGCCTCAGTCGTTCATGCTCTGGTAACTTCTAGATTGGACTACTGCAACGCGCTCTACGTTGGGCTGCCCTTGAAGACAGTTCGGAAACTACAGTTAGCCCAGAATGCAGCGGCCAGATTGTTGACGCGGACCAGAAGGTCTGCTCATATAACACCTGTTCTGGCTCGTCTGCACTGGCTTCCTATTTGTTTCCGGGCTAAATTCAAAGTGCTGGTTTTGACCTATAAAGCCTTACACGGCATGGGACCGCAATACCTGGTGGAGCGCCTCTCCCAATATGAAACTACCCGTACACTGCGCTCAACATCTAAGGCCCTCCTCCGAGTACCATCCCATCGAGAAGCTCGGAGGGTGGTGACTAGAAATAGGGCCTTTTCGGTTGTGGCCCCCGAACTGTGGAATGGTCTCCCCGATGAGGTGCGCCTGGCGCCGACGCTGCTATCTTTTCGGCGCCAGGTGAAAACCTTTTTATATTCCCAGGCATTTTAATGTGTACTATTAATATTTATTGATGTATTTTGCTGCTGCTTTGATTTTTGTTTACGTCTGTTTGGTTTGATTCCATTGTATTATTGTATTTATATATTTTTTGATTGTTTTATTGTTATGTACACCGCCCAGAAAGCCCTTGGGCTGAGGGCGGTATATAAATTAAATTAAATAAAATAAATAAATAAATACAACAGAGGAAGTACCATCCACTCCATTTGGTTTCTCCTCTCCCTGAACTGTTTCTGTTCCAGCCCATTATTAAAAGAACTGCATTGCTTTAAGAAATGGTGTAGCAGTTTACTTGCTTTCCTCTTCTCTCTCCTCATCCTTTTTTTTTGTTTCATATCTGATTAGACTGTAGATCTGCAGGCAGAGATGTTTGTTATTGATTTCAGGTGAGCCACTTGAAGAGCCTTTTTTGGCGGGATGGGCAGGGGGGGATGTTTTAAAGAAATAGATTTGGTGAAAAGAAAGTATTTACAGTCATGAAAACTTCTAACCAGGAGGGTGCCAGAATACAGGACAAAAAGCAAGTGTGGCCTCTTGTCAATGGCTCTTACCTATCTTATTTGTCCTTTACAACTATCTTCTTGTCTGAAGGCACATGAGGCCAGTACGGGTCAGGTCAGGTCAGTGCTTGGATGGGAGACTGCCTAGGAACCATATGTAAGCCACCTTGGGTTTCTATCATGAAAAGAAAGGTGGGGTATAAATGTATTAAATAAATAAAATACCCTTTCATGTCTCTTTGCTCCACCACTTTTATTTGCATCTGCCCCTACATTCACTTCTATCCTTTTGTAGCTACAACAAAAATCCAAGGCGGTCACATTTAGGCTATTGCCATGGACTTTTTTCTACAGTGTATAGCATATTGTTTCAAGTTTATATCATCCATTTCAGACAAGTACTGAAAGTTGTAAATCCAAACAGTTCAGTAGCTGCAACCATCTGAATTGTTCTTCCTATGAGTGTACCCATCTTTACATTTTGTTATCCTCTTAAGCACAAGAATCTGTATGTGCAGCAGTTATAATACATCTATACATGTTCACGTAGCCATTTTGCATGATTCTAATAATAATAATAATAATTTTATTTATTGGTCGCCTATCTGTCCAGGTTAGTGGACACTCTAGGCGACTTACAATAGCTAAAAGCTATACATAATCTACAATATACAAAACAATCTACAGTCCTAACAATTTAAAACCAATTTCCAGTTAAAACATCATAAAATTAATCCTCCTCAATCCCATAGGCCTGCCTGAAAAGCCAGGCTTTTAAGGCTCGACGAAAACCTATCAGGGAGGGAGCATGTCGGAGATCATACGGAAGGGAATTCCAGAGGGTGGGGGCCACAACTGAAAATGCCCTCTCTCTGGTCCACACCAGCCTAGCTGTTTTAGCCGGTGGGACCGAGAGAAGGTCTTGAGAGGCTGATCTTGTAAGGCGGCATAATTGGTGATTCTGGAGGCGCTCCTTCAGATAAACTGGGCCAAAACCGTATAGGGTTTTAAAGGTCAACACCAACACCTTGAATCGGGCCCGGTAAACAACTGGTAACCAGTGAAGATCTATTAATACTGGAGTGATGTGATCACGGCGACGGCTGCGCTTGATCAAGCATGCCGCCGCATTCTGTACCAGCTGTAATTTCCGGACCGTTTTCAAGGGTAACCCCACGTAGAGCGCATTACAGTAGTCTAAGCGAGAGGAGACCAGGGCATGTATCACCTGTGGGAGCAGATGAACAGGGAGGTAGGGTCGCAGCCTCTGTATCAGATGTAATTGATACCAAGCTGCCCGACTCACCGCCGAAACCTGAGCCTCCATGGACAGCTGGGAGTCAAGAATGACCCCGAGGCTGAGGACCTGGTCCTTCAGGGGTAATCTCACCCCATTAAGTATCAGATCTGTAATACCCAACCTTCCTCTGTCTCCCACAAGTAACACCTCGGTCTTATCGGGATTCAGCTTCAGTCTGTTCTCTCCCATCCAACCACTTACGGACTCCAGGCACTTGGACATGGTATCCACAGCCAACTCTGGTGAAGATTTAAATGAGAGATAGAGCTGGTGTATGTCCTTTTAGTTCAGAATATCTTCCAAAGAATAACAGTATTTACAAAGTTTATAAACACCTGTGCTATGTGTCCCATGCCCCAGGGAAAGGGGCACATAATAAGAGCTCTGCTCCATACTTTCCATGGGGCCCACCAGATAAGGAGGTCAAAATAAACGCACCAACTCACATCTACACCCTTGTAACTCCAGTTTTATCAGACATGTTTTCACATTCTTTGGTGAAGGCTTCCATTCCTTCTAGCTCCCCATTCTTTAGCAGCCCTTTCCTTCTTTGGATTGTTTCAGTGTTCCAGGGGAGGTTCTTCCCCAATGCTTCTACCCAGAGCTTGGAAAAGTTACTTTTTTGAACTACAACTCCCATCAGCCCCAGCCAGCATGGCCACTGGATTGGACTGATGGGAGTTGTAGTTCAAAAAAGTAACTTTTCCAAGCTCTGCTTCTACCTCAATGCCCTTGACATACTTAGATCAAGAACTCCAAAGCCTCTCCAGGATGGCTAGGTAAGCCTAGGCTGCTGGCATCACTGCTCTAGCCATGCCAAAAAGCTCTTTGGGGAACAGCCTGATGCAGGAAGAAAGGGCCATATCTCTCCAGCCTCAGCAGAGGTACAGCTTGCCCCGCCCCAGGCCTCTCACCTCCTCTTCCCTCTGTCTGAAGCCTTTTATATCTTCCCTGACTCCCTTCACTTCCTTTTGCCTAAGACACAACAGTTGGGCTCCTTCACCATCATCAAGCAGCTGAGGGAGAGCATCCCACCCATCTTCTCCCACAGGTGGAGTCTCCAGGCAGTGGCCAAATGAAGCCTCCTCAGGAGTCATTGCTTGTGTGTTACTTGCTGGTGTGGGTTGGGACCTCCTTGAGGGGCCAGCAAGCCCTGGCAGCCCATCACACTATGCAACTAAATAATGTTTCTAAGCCCAAAATAAATTGGCTTGTTTTAATATTGTAGACCTACTTTCAGCAAAGTCAGTGTGCTTGGCTATAAGCCACACAACTTATGCAAATACTTACAGCCTTTGTATACTTCAATGTTAAACCCATGTTTAAACATTTAACTGACTGGAGATCTTAAACCAAGTTCTGATAGTAGTTTCATATGTTTTCAAATCAATGGCTCCAATGTGTCTGCAATATCATAGTACTTTCATATCATATGACTGGAAGAGGATATCTGTTCTTTAACGGCTGACACAACCTTTTCAGAAGTCCTACTCTTCTATTAACATTGGCCTGTATGGAATAATCACTATAGCCTGTCTCTATGCTATTCTTTTCTTATAGTTTTCCTGTTTAGTATTTTATGTTACATGCATTCTATCAGTTCTAAGCTGCATACCTACCCAGGAAAAGGCAACTGCAAAGGGCTGTTCTCCAGATTTTTCACAAGTATAATCCATGTGGAAAGGGGGGAAAGCAGGTAAGGAAAGCATTTGTGGCTAGAGCATGGTTTTGCATAAACCTACTGTTTAAGTTTGGATATATGTTATTAATCTAACTGCAGAGAAATAAATGGTCTGTAATTTATGAACAAAATATATTCTTACTCTAGATTCAAGCCCCTAGATTGTGTGGGCTTTAGGGAGAAGTCTAAAGTGGAAAACTTATCAAGTGAAACAAAAGAAAAGGAAAATTACATCTGTAAATCAGTCAATACCATGATGTTTCAGTTGTGCAAATATCTATGTAATCCCACACATAAATCAGGAGTCAAATAATTACATTTATTTCTACTGCAGAGTTAGAAAAGCATATTGGCTGGAAAGTACTGATGACCATTCAAAGAAACTCCCAGGGAGGAATTTGTTCTGATAAGTCATCAAGTTTAGATGCTTATCTAACCTATTTTTACCAAATATATAACTTTTGTCCTTGAAGATTATCTCATCCTGTTATCCTTTCCAAAGCATCTTGTCACATGAACAGCCAATATGTATGGTAATACACACAAATTAGTTCTAAATAAACTCACAGAGTATTATAAAGTATTTCTTGATTATCCATGTTCTTATCTGTAGTATTTGTTCTCATTCATCTTGTTGCTGTTCAACTTTTCATCTTTCTTTTTAGACCGTTATACAGTATAGGTAAATATTTGACCAGGATGAATATTTTATAGAAGCATTTTTGGCAGTGTCTGGTTTGACAGGGACAAACCCTTATTTAGGGAGAAATTTAAATCAGAGAGAGAGAGAGAGAGAGAGATTCTACACACTATAAGGTGGCTGGTGCTGTGTCAATGTTCTCTGTGCCACTGTATACAGTGGACACATGCAAGCACAGATCTGTATACAGCCCTTTCATGTTCGTAAGTATCTTTGGTTCTGTGCCCTGTGTGTTGTATTCAAGGATAGTAAATTAATGTGCACTGATTCCTTAAGTAAAACCTAACCCCATTCCCTCTCCCTCTCCTCCCTTGGTCTAGGAGCCAAACTAGATGGGGCACCCTAATTGAGTGCTTTTTAAAAAAGTAAATAACAGGTGGGGGGGATTAACCCTTTGCTCCCAGCTGTGGCCCTAAAAAGCACCAATGGTAGTTTTCCCATTGTGAATAGCAGACCCAGGAGCCCAATCCAGGTTGGGGTTGCAGAGGATTAAAGGTCCCTTCCCAGCAGGGTCCCAGTCTGGAGGAAAGGCCCCCACACCTACTATTTGCTTTTTTAGAAGCACACAATTGATAATTGTGTAAATGTTGCCACTTCTAGTTTGGCCCTAGGAGCAACTGGGCAGCAGGTATGCTTTTTAATATGCCTCCAGGGTCTGTATATAGTTGTTTAATAAATCTGTTATATAATATGGACACCTGTGTGGAGCATGAAGTGCTAAAACAAGTGTTCATAGCCATCCAAGTGTGAACCTTCTGAACAAGACTTCAGATGTGGAATAAAGAAGCAATGTTTGACTTCTGAGATAGAGGTATTTGACCCAGGTAAGCTGAAAAGTTATGTGCTCATCATCTTAAAACATACACACAAACCCTATTCACATCTTATTCATGTAGAGGACACTCATGCATAAACCAAGAAAACGGGATGCATTGCTGGCCCTGCCCTTGATATTACATGATCACCTCAGCACCATCCTGACATCCTTGTGGGGAACATGGACATCCAAAAAACAGACTTCACTACTCCTTACAATTATTTATTTATTGAATTTATATCCTGCCCTTTCTCCCCTGGTAGCAAATGATAAAACACTAAAAATATCTATAAAAATACTAAAAACAAAACAGTCAAAATGCCTATATAATCAGGATCCTGAATGATTGCGTGGAGCCCCTACATATGAACAGCAGCTGCTCATGTGTAGGAGTTCCTCTTCAGGCACTCACACATAGCATTTTACACATCAGTGCCCTCCACACAACATCTCAGGGCCCTCTGGAACTATTGTTCTTTTCTTGGTGAGGGCAAAACAATTATTTTCTCACATCCCTGTTAGCTCCACCAGCTCTTCTTAGTGCAGGACAATAATGCTCTGCTACTGCAAGGTGCTCCACCCACCAGGTCATGGGTGGTCATCTGCAAGGGGCTTCTGAGATTATTGTCCATCTCCCAGTTTGAAAGACAGCTGGAGGATGTGCAGCAGCAATATGCTCTCACTCCAAGAAGCCTGAGAGAGTCGCTGTTTAATGGCCTCCAAATGTCCCTCCCCACGGGCCTTGTCTTTGAGGCCCCTGCAATGGCACAAAGGCCTCTGTGATGAGCTTCCATAGAGGGAGCACAACAGCAGAAATCCTTTTGCATTCCAAGAAGTCAGGTAACAGAGTTTCTAATCTGTTCTGTTCCTTCCAGGCATTCCCTCCCAAGAGGAAATGGGGGCTTGTCCCTGAGGCTCTTGTCATGATTGTGAGACCTTGTTCATCATGAAGGAATCACTGTTGATTTAATTAAATTAAATTAACGCATTTAATTAAAAATTAAATTGGAAGCTTCTTTTTTAATTAAAGCATTCCATTTTGCTTTTTTCAGAAATTTCAATCACTTTGCTTATATCCATTAGTTTTTTTAACACAAAGATCATTTCTGTAGTGTTCATGTTATGCAAACCCTTTCTCTCTTGTAGTTAGGCACACTAATAGCAGAATCCTATTTTAACTGTTTTTAATATTGCATTTTAAATTGTTATCTGCCCTGGGACTGGCTGGTGAAAAGTGAGATTTATTATTATTATTATTATTATTATTATTATTATTATACATGCCTACCCATATATAGTCACCAGAGCTTGGAAAACTTACTTTTTTGAACTACAACTCCCATCAGCCCAATCCAGTGGCCATGCTGGCTAGGGCTGATGGGAGTTGTAGTTTAAAAAAAGTAACTTTTCCAAGCTCTGATAGTCACATTGAATTCAATGGGGCATACTCCATACCCAGATAAGTGGGTATATACATGATTGCAGCATTAAAATGATGTTCTGGCTGTTCATATGGCAAGTCGGACTGCAATGCCCAGAAAAGTTTAGTAGGTAATGGTCCAAATAACTCTCTTATGACATGAGTTTGCATTTGAAAAACCTTAAAATGGGATTTGAAAGGTCAGAAAAGGAAACTGGTACTTCAGAAAAACAAAATTCCTAAATGCCTGTGTGGGTCTCGTGTGGGTTCCATGCTGCAGCCAATATGCCATATCCTTCAGCTCTCAACATTAGCCTAATCATGCTGTGACTAAACTTATGTTGCATCATTATCTTTAATCGTTTAGGATTAAAACTGAAAGGCTCGCTGAGTGTTTTAAAAATTCTGCCCATTTCATTTTAGTGATAATGGAGTGTAATGAGACCCCATCACCATTTCTTCCTTCTATCTACAGCTTCGTTTTATTCATTTGCCTTCTACTTTAATTGCCTATGAAATAAGATGTCAACTTCTTGTTCCATGTAAGGCTACTATTAAAAACCTCATATTTGTTGGCAAATAACTCAGAGATTCTGTTAGGAAATCATCCAGATTAAAACAACCATGTCCTCTGGATGCAGAAAAGAAATTAAGAGTCCTCTGAGTTCCAGTTGGCACCCAGATGTACACGTTATTTGCTGTTCAGTAAAACAAAGCTTCCATGTATGATCTTTTTATTCTATTTCCAGATAATATAACAGGGGGTTACTTTTAAAAACGGGGGGGGGGGGGTTGGTGTATCTTTTTGATCTGTTACATTTTTGTTTTTAAACTGGTGCAGCTGTAAACAGAGATGCACTCTCTTTGTGTGCTAAAGTATCCTCCTATATATTTAAAAAAGAAAAAAAAGAGGTGTTGAAACTTTAGCAGAGACAAACCATTTGTTTCTCATTTGGTCTTTTGGATAATGAAATTATGGTCCTAAATGATAATAAAAAGGAGCAAATAAACAGAAAAGTGCCACTTCCCCCCCTCCTCTTGGCACAAAAATAGAAAGAAGCCACTATAGTAATATGCAAGCTTTTAGCTATTTAGATGAAAAGCAACACTTCTGTTTTTCTAAGGCACTATTTTGACCTCAAGTAGATAAAGCACATTAAACAACAAACATTCTGCAAAGAGTTACTGTGTTCTTCCCCCATCAACTCTGTTTACTTTAGGAAATCTACCCAGGGACAGAGGGGAAGGAGAAGGCGGGAAAGCCGCCTTTCATCGGCTGCTCTCAGTTCCACTGGCTCCAGTTAAAGCTGGCCCCTGTTTCTTGGTAAGCTCACTCCACTCCAGATGTGCCTCGGCTCCAGAGTGGCTGCCATGTACAGTAAATCGGCATCTGAGGGCTCGTCAATCTGTGGAGTAGAGCAATTGTGGTCTCGCCAGGCCGCCCCCTGGCACAAACAGAAAGTTGTGCTGCTAACTGGTGAACGAAGAGGGGGAGGAGGGGGTGAAATGGATGGGGTGGGGGAGAGGAAAGAGTGGGTCGCTGGCAGTGTGTGAAAGGTGAGAGGGATAGTGCCCAAAAGAAGACGGAGAACACTTCTGGGGAAGTGGCTCTTTCTTAATGCATTTGCAAATTTACTCGTAAATGTTTTAGGCATTAAAAACAAAGGGGAATGCTATACAGCTTTTGGAATGGTTGGCGGTCTATAAGTCCCTGTGGAGACGCTGGTTTAGAACGACTTGTAACCAGAGCAGGAGAAACATAAAATAGCTTGGGAAACTTGGCAAATTAGTCATTACATTCTACAATGCAAAATCGGAAGAGAGCGAGCGAGAGCGCAATGGTTCTAAAATTGTTTGCGTTTTTGTGTGAATTATATATAGAAATCTATTTCATTTACATCACTAGAGTAAGTGGCAGAAGCAAGGTGCTTTGCACTAATTAAAATGTCATCAAGAAGTCCCTGTCATCTTATTCTGAGCTAATCCGTTAATTCTGATTTCTCCTACCCTCAGCATTTATCTGCTATTATTTTAGAATATAGACTGACTAAAATATCCAGGTAGTTTTCTTTAATTTAATGTATGTGTTTTAATTTCTGATCCCCATGTTGCCTACAAAGTAACACTTTTTAAAATGTTAAGTCAGTTATGTATTATCTGTCTTTGTTAAGGAACATTTAGCTCTGTTGGCTGATCACTGTTTTATATTCATTAGATTATGTTGCCCAATATTTTGGTATCCAATCCACAATACAATCAAAATAAGTCATTTCTAAATCAAACAAAACTGTTCACAGTCACAGTTCTAGGTGTTTAATACAAAAGGAAGAATTAACACTTAATGATTTGCATGCATGTACGCACACACAGGGCTGGCTGGCCTGTTAGGGAAGCCTCCGCCACCATCTTGGTTGATGGTATGCGTGTACAGCACATACAGCATTCACGGCAATGGGAAAGGTAGGTGGGGTGCGTGGATGGGTGTTGCGGACCCACGCAGTCTGTATGGGGGGGCTGGGAGTTCCCTCTGCGAGCTGAAGCAGGGTTGGGAATGGATGCTACCACGGATTGCAGAATGGGAGTGCTACCCTCTGGGCCATAGGGGCCCTCAGCCAGGGCCCAACCTGGCCGCCCTCTGACACCAGCCCTGCACACACACTCTCCTATGCCTCCTTTTCTTTCACATGCACACACTCACATCTGGGTAAATAATTTAAACAGGGAAAAGCCTGCAGTACAGGTCTCATGAAAATATGACACTGGATATCCTTCACTTGGTAGACCACAAAACTGACCACTAGGCAACATCACACTTTGTAATACAATGATCAAGTGATAGCCACCTCCATGATATGCTAGTTTTCTTTTTGTCCAAGTGTTGTGGGGGTAGCATTCCAACATGTGAATACCTGCCATCAGGTACGTACAGCCCAGACTGAAGTGTACCAACAAAAATATGGCTTGTGAGAACGAGGTAGCAGAATGCTAAGGTGGTAGAATGGACTGCACAACTTCAGACTGCAGATGGGATCATATTTTGAATGATCCTTTATGGTTGGTTGGTTTTTAAACAAAAAATCTCCCTGCAAATAGAAGACCAGCATAGCAGGCAATGAACTGGGCTAAATATTTTCTCAGGCCTTACGATTGGCAGACAAAGCTCTGTTCTGGTGTCACCATTGGGTACTTCCTGGTTGGCACTTACTATCAACAGGGCCTTCTCTGTAGTGTTTCCCCATTTATGGGATGCTCTCCTTGAGAAAGTGTGTCTGTCTTCTTCATCATTAACATTCAGGAAGAATTTTAAAACATTCCTGTTCATTCAGGCATTTGATGGCCAAAATATTGTTATAGGGTGGGGGTTTAGGATAGATGATTTCTATGAGTACCCTTCTAGCCTCTGATTTGGGACCCTGCACCTGGAGGTGGGTTCTGCAGCTGAGAAACTTGCTCTGTTGGTCAGATGAGTCTCCTTTGTTAGTCTAATAGAGTGGCCAGGTGGGCTAATGGGTCTATAAAGTGCCCATTAACTGGTGAATGGGCCAGGGAGATCCTGTTGTTATTAAAACTCTTCAGGAGAGCGCCCCCCCCCCTTCCTGGGGCCAAAAGAGAGGCTTGAGTTTTAGTTGAACAAGTTTCCTTTAGTTGAGGAAAGGCTAGGAACTGGAGACACACAGAGAGGCTGGCCCCCCTGCACCATGGCTTCGGGATGCCTCCTGTAAGCCTGATGGATAAGCAAGATCTATTGAACCGCTGATGCTTTGAACCCCCTCCATCTTAAGCTGAGGTTGGAATGTGTGTAAATAAAAACCATATTTCCTAAAAGACCCCACAGTCTCCACTGACCTTCTTTCCAAGGAAACTAAACCCTGGGCAAGTGCAGGGCCCCCTGGAGATCTCTCACCACTTGGAGATTGGGGTGGTGCTCAACAATATACCGTTCCTGGTAACCTTGAAATTATTACTTGTGAGGATATTTGATGGTTCTTCAATGTTTTTAGAAGTTTTGATTATTTGCTTTAATGTGTATTGTTTGGCTGTTGGGTTATTTGCCATCCTGGGCACTTTTGGGAGGCAGGATGGGATAGAAATTTAATAAAATAAAATAAATACAAAATAAACAATGTGCTAGTTTTCTGTTTGCAATTAGTTGGCTTTTTTAAGATGGGGAAGACTGAGGTGATTTTCTTACCTCAGGATTACCTCATTTGTGTGTGTGTATACCTAGCCTTGGGAGTGAGTGAAACCACTTTCAGGGACTGAACTGCATAAAGTGCCCCTTCTCCAGGTGCATCCTTTATCAGAGGTATATTATTTTTAAAAAATCTGTTTGACGCCACTGGGGACAGTCATTTGAAGATTTTGGGCAAGGCCTCACCAGTATCCAGATGATACCCAGCTCTCTTTTTCTGTAATATCTGATTCAGGACCGGCTGTGCATGTCCTAAACAGTGTCTATGTGCAGTCATGGGCTGGATGAAGGCTGATAAACTGTGACTAAATCCTGACAAGACAGAAACCCTAAGGATAAGTAGTTCCCAGGTCTGGGAAGTGGATTGTGTATCAGGCTCTGGATGGAGTTGCATTCCCTCTGAAGAAGTATGTGCATAATTTGAAGATGCTCTGGATCCTGGAGACACAGGGTCCATCCATATGACTGCATAATCTGCAATGTTACAGCTTTGTGTCCTCATTAATTCACCACCGTCCATATGACGTTGCGAGTACGGATTTTTGAGTTCACAAATCCGCATTAGAAACACCACTGAAAACCCGATACAGTAGGGCCCCACTCATACGGCGGGTTACGTTCCGGACCCCCGCTGTAAAGCGAAAACTGCTGTAAAGCAGAATTCATTTAATAGAATGGCACGCAATGCCCGAAAACCGCCGTAAAAGCGGAACAAGCACCGTATGAGTGGGGCTTTAGTCTAATTGCATCTAATTGAGACTGCTGTATTAGCGAATCACTGTAAAGCGAAGTGCTGTAAAGCGGGGGCCTACTGTATGCTTTCCTAAACCCAGGGCCGGTTCCAAAGGGCAGCCAGGTTGGGTACTGGTCCGAGGGCCCCGCAGCTACAGGAGCCCCTGGGGGGGCCCTGAGGGGCCCTCCACTCCCCTTCCACAATCTGTGGCACAAGCTGCACCGTGGATAGCAAGACGAGCTTCCGAGCCACCCACCATCGCTACCCGCCACCATCCCCCCCACTTCACCTACCTTTCTCTGCTGTTCTTTATGGCTGCGCGCACTGTGCATGCAGGGTTGCCATCAATCAAGATGGCAGCCAAGGTTTCCGTAAGGGACTGAAGCCTCTGCTGCCATCTTGGTTGATGGCAGCAATGCTCACGTTGCGTGCCATCAACCAAGATGGCGGCAGAGGCTTCAGTCCCTTACGGAAAACTCGGCCACCATCTTGATTGATGGCAACCCTGCATGCGCAGTGCACGCAGCCGCAAAGAACAGCAGAGAAAGGTAGGTGAAGCGGGGGGATGGTGGCGGGATGGTGGCGGTGGCGGGTGGCTTGGAAACTCTTGTCTTGTGATCCGCGGCGCAGCTTGTGCCACGGATCGCGGAAGGGGAGCGGAGGGGCCCGGGGCAGGCTGATGCCCAAGGGCCCCGGCATTCCTGGAGCCGGCCCTGCCTAAACCAACCAATCATATTAAAGTCCATGCCCTTGGATGCAATTCCACAGACTTTCCTGCAATAGGCGGTCCATGGGCTTCCTCTGTCATATGCCAAGGCCCTTGTCTCCTTCCCACCCAATAGCACATCCCACCCAAACTTGCACTTGTGTGGGACTAAAATATATATATATAAGTTCCTACGCTCTTCCGAAAAAGTGTGCAAAAAGCAAACAACCATTATGGACCAATCACTGAAAAGGAGTGGGCTTAGGGGAGTGGCAAATGCTAAAGCAATTTAGACCACGAAAAGAAAAAAGCCCATACGTATGGATGTTTGATCATCAAATTTTCACAATAATCTGACCACAAACAGGACATGTATGGATCTTGAGGCCACCAACCAAATATAGAAAACACGGATATTGCGGTTAGGTATGCCCACAGGTGACACAGTGGCTCAGAGCACCAGTTGACTTAAGCTGGTATGCCAACTGCAACCATATCTGGACAGGAATAACCTTGCTATGGTGGTCCATTATACTACTGTATGTGTGAATACCATTGTATTTTGTTTGGAAGCTGCAGCTAGTACAAAAAGCAGCTTCTACGCTGCGTTGTGGAACACCCAGCTTTACACATATTATGCCAATGTTGAAAGATCTACACTGGCTGCCTATTAGTTTAAAGCCCTAAAAAACATGAGATCAGGATACCTAGTAGACCACCTCCCGTGGTATAGTCCAATCTGAACTTTAAGGTCTTCCGAGGTCATTCAGCAATCAGCAGATTACAACCTGATGACAAGGCATAAGTGGGCCTTCTCTGTGATAGCACCCACCCTCTGTGAAGCAGAGACAGTTGTGACCTTTATGCACATCTTTAAAACATACATGTTTATACAAGCTTTCCTGTACTGTGACTCTTAAAAATTAACTTTTTGTTTTATACACAGTGTATTTTTCTTTGTGTTTTGTTTTTATCTCATTTTTTAGGAAATATTATTAAATGTTGTATTTTTATGGTTTTTATGTAAACCGCTGAGAAACTATTATTAAGTGGTATAAAACAAAATAAATAAATACAAGTGACAGGTGTTTCTTAACAGTGGTTCTCCTGCTGTAGAATCTCCCTGGAAAGATGCTTGCTAGGCACCTATGCTGCTGTTTTTCTGACACCAGGCAAAAACATCTTTATTCATCCAGTAGTTTTATCTTGTAAATCTGTTTTGTTTTAAGGATGCTTTCTGTTGTTTTGTTATTAATTTCTGTTCTGATACAAAAATGATTGCACAGCTGCCCTAAAACCTGAACAGGATGAAGGGTGAAATGTAAATAAATAAATGGGTTGAATCCAATGTAATGCTGAGTCAGGGTCCTGTCAGTGCAAGGATTACTGCTAGTGCAACAGGACTTTCCCCCTCTTCTCCTCTGTGCATCCCCTAAATCTGTTCTAAGGGTTTCCTCAGCCCTCTGGAGCATATTTGAGGAAGACACAGGGCATGCATAGGAGGAGGGGAGGCAGTTCTGTTGCGCAAGCAGTAATCCTTGTGCTGCCAGGACATGTTAGTACAAGTTTAGAGAGCCATTGGCCTTAGTTGTTGCTGAACTACAACTCCCACAATCCCTGGCCATAGGCCATGCTTGCTGGAGCTGATGGAACATATAATTCAGCAACGTCTGGAGGGTTGCAGTTTCCCACACTTGTGTTAGCAGAATACAGCCCAATGTAAATAAAGTGCTAACCCTATGGCTCCAAATATATTATTAAGTGATGAGAAATTCTGAGCTGAAAAGAGGCAAATTAACTTCATAGACTTCATTTTAAACTAATCTAAAGCTTCATACCAGGAAATCATTTAAATAGGTTGCTGAATTGGACCCTTTTACTCCATTAAAAGAAATGGGGGTTGCACAACTTTTTGACCAATATACTGTGCTCACTTTTGTGCGACCACACAAATACTTTTACACTAATCCTACAGCAGATCATACATCTGGCATTTTAAAATTTCCCTGTTACCACAGCTATCTTCCACTATTATGAGAGCAGCCAAAACTTTCTGAGCTGCAGAGTTTCAAAGGAGCCTGGTTTAGAAAGGAGGGTATCCCCACACATGCCTATATGCAGAAAGCTGCAGGTTGGGGCACAGCAAGACTGGTTGTTTTGCTTTGAAAAGTTTAGACTGTCCCCACCCAGTCCAAGTTCATAGACAGCGAATTGTGTGTTCTTTAATATCTAAAGTAGAAAAACCCAAAGGTGGAGAATAAAGGTGCATAAAGCTGATAATAATCTGTAGAGGAGAATTGGGCAACATGTTCAGAGGAGAGGAGCCAATGCTGAGTGACTGGAAAAGAATGTATCTTAAAAAACAGGAGGCGGCAGTGTGAATGAGTGAGTAAAGTGGGAGGAAGGTGCTGAAAAGCCTAACAGCAATAGGTCTGGTTTCTGGCCTGCCTGCTGTGGCTAGCACCTAGTCTCTTTAGGAAATCTTACAGGACCTCATCCTACTGTTATGTGCTTAACTAAGCACAGTGTTTTTTTTTTCACCCAGCTGTCTTTTCTTTTCATCTTTTTAAAGACGTCTTTTTTATGCTTTGTTACACAGGTAGCAACAGCACATTAGGGAAACTGTCATAGCTCCTATAGCTAACATTCCATTCCTGGCTACTAGACAGTTGATAGGAACTTCTGATGGGTTCATCTACAATCATTGTTTTTTCAGTTATATAGCTATATATATTTAATACATTTTGTTGATTTTTTTTATAATCATCCAGCAGTGGACAACATGCAGAAGACATGATTTCAAGTTATTATTTCTCTTTTTAAATTTTTGTTGTATTGTATTTAGTTGTATTGTGCATTTTACAATTCTGTACTTGTACATTTCCAACAGCCTCAACAATTACAGCAATCTACACCAATTTATAGAAAAATATACAATGTATTTAAATAATATTTGCTGTGCATTCCTTCCCAATAGCCTTTCATGTGTGCAGTTTGCAAAGCTTCCACCCAGTTTTTTCCCCCTGAGATTTGCAATTATATTTGTGGCAACTCAAGATGAGTCTTCCTGATACCTTCATTGAACCAATGATACAAAATGTGTTTCTGACATCTAACTGGCTTACTTTGGCCTAAGATTCCTTCAACAACAGCCTACTTCATCAGAATGACCTAATTGTGTGGCACATCACTCACTTTTGTACCATTCTTGTTTGAAATCTAAAAATTCCCGCTTTCTCTTAACAAAATATATACAAGGCAATAATTTGTGCCATTGCAGAGAAATTGTGTTTTTTATTGTTTCTTTTTTGGAGAAGGAAGAAAACTAAGCATGGTAGCATATCCAGAACATAGAGAACCCACAGGTCAACTTGAAAGACATCAATATTTCTTCATATTCCCCCCCCAATACAAAATTTTAAAAACTTTTAACCTAGTTTTGAAAGAACAAATACATTTTCACATTTGGCAAAAAAAAAATCATTAATAAAGATATTGCACAAGAATTGTAATGTGTCCGCCCAGCATTGACACAGCACCTAGCATTTTCTTGCCAATGCTTTGTAGATCTTTGTTGAGTTAGTCTGCCATTTTTATGAGGTGGCACATGAAAGGAAGTGTTGTACAGTAGTTGTACATGTACATACACTGGAAATAAACAGGGATTTGCAAATCATTGGTATTGTGTATTGCTGAACAATGGAAAAAACAGACCTGCTATAACAAATTGGTTAAGAAAAGTTGGGGAAACATCCTTAATGATAAAATTAACATATCAAAGAAAAGATTTAGGCAATGGCCAGCATGACAAATTTACTGAGAGATGGATCTTCTTCATTCAATGCTGGAATTAAAAAGTCAGGCCCCAACTGTACTATACATTTAAAGTAGTATCATACCACTTTAAAGAGTTGTGGGTTCCCCCAAAGAATACTTGGAACTTCAGTTTGTTAAGGGTGCTGAGAGTTGTTAAGATACTCCTATTCCCCTCACAGTGCTGTAATTCCCAGAGTTCACTAGGAAGAGAGATTGACTGTTAAACCATTGACTATTAATCAGATATGAATATATACAAATCAGACTATTCTCAATGGCTGTCAAGTGTGCAATTAACAGTAAGCTCTCAACACCTGCAGATAAATGATATAAAATCTGCATCAACACTGTTAGGTAATACAGCAGAATTACAAAACATCCGTTTGGTGCAGTCTTGCCCTTTGTTCTTATACAAAAGAAGTTAAAAATATTTTAGGCTGTTGATGATGTGCCAGATTTAGATGGTTATTCACTAAAAGGCAAAAAACATTGTGGTTTAAGAATGTACCTATAGCCCACAGAGATTTCTATCAAACTTTTAAAAGCAGGAAAATTGGGCAGCTATAGTGAATGCACCAGGGGAGCAGAAGACCTGACCTCATCTCTGAGATATTGGACTGCCGTACAAGTTTGTCAAAATGCAAACACAATTTGGGTTGGTCTTTCACAGTCCAATCCACTTGGCCCTTATTCAACCCAAGCTGATGTGTCTGTGTCTTATTTCGCCCCTCAGCTGCAACTAACTTATCACATGTTCCATTGCTCCTCTTTAGAAATATGCAGCCTGCCATGGGATGATTCTTCTCACAGAAGCAGCACCACAGCCGCATGTTCAGTTACATGGATTAGGGTTATTTAGATGGTCAGCAGTTACCAAGCAGTGTAACACATGTGGAATTGGATTATCTACCAGGATGAGTGCCAGTGTATATAAAGTCTAGGAGTGGGGAGACTCAGTTCAAATGCCACTCAGCCAGGAAGCTCACTGGGGACCATGGGCCAGTCAATATTTATTTATTTATTTATTTATTTATTTATTTATTTATTTATTTATTTATTTATTGCATCTGTATACCATTCCATAGTCGAAGCTCTCTGGGTGGTTTACAACAATTAAAAACATTAAAAACAAAAACACAAATTTAAAAACACATTTTTAAAAAGCAATTTAAAAACACATGCTAAAATGCCTGGGAGAAGAGGAAAGTCTTGACCTGGCACCAAAAAGATAACAGTGTTGGCGCCAGGCACACCTCATCAAAACGATCATTCCATAATTTGGGGGCCACCACTGAGAAGGCCCTCTCCCTTGTTGCCAGACTCCCAGCTTCCCTCCCAGTAGGCACCCGGAGGAGGGCCTTAGATGTTGAGCGTAGTGTACGGGTGGGTTCGTGTCAGGAGAGGAGTTCCATCAGATATCGTGGTCCCAAGCCGTGTAAGGCTTTATAGGTTAAAAACAGCACCTTGAATCGAGCTTGGAAACATACAGGCAATCAATGCAAGTGGGCCAGAATTGGTTTTATATGTACAAACTGTCTGATCCCTGTTACCAATCTGGCAGCTGCATTTTGCACAAGCTGCAGTTTCCAAACCATCTTCAAAGGCAACCCCATGTAGAGTGCATCGCAGTAATCTAACTTGGAGGTTACCAGAGCATGGACAATTGAACCCAGGTTATCCCTGTCCAGATAGGAGTGTAGCTGGGCCACCAACCGAAGTTGGTAGAAGGCACTCTGTGCCACCGGGGCTACCTGGGCCTCAAGTGACAGAGATGGTTCTAGGAGAACCCCCAAGCTACGAACCTGCTCCTTCAGGGGGAGTGCAACCCCACCCAGGACAGGTTGGACATCCACCATCCAGTCAGAAGAACCACCCACTAGCAGCATCTCAGTCTTGTCTGGATTGAGCCTCAGTTTATTAGCCCTCATCCAGTCCATTGTCGCAGGCAGGCACTGGTTCAGCACAGTGACAGCCTCACTTGAAGAAGATGAAAAGGAGAAATAGAGCTGTGTGTCATCAGCATACTGATGGCAACGCATTCCAAAGCTCCAGATGACCACACCCAACGGTTTCATGTAGATGTTGAACAGCATGGGAGACAGAACTGACCCCTGCGGGACCCCATACTGGAGAGTCCAGGGTGCCGAGCAATGTTCCCCAAGCACCACCTTCTGGAGCCGACCTGCCAAGTAGGAGCAGAACCACCACCATGCAGTCCCACCCACTCCCAACTCAGCCACTCTTCCCAGATGGATTCCATGGTCGATGGTATCGAAAGCTGCTGAGAGATCAAGGAGAATCAACAGGGTCACACTCCCCCTGTCTCTCTCCTGACAGAGGTCATCATACAGGTCAACCAAGGTTGTTTCCATGCCAAAACCAGGCCTGAAACCCAACTGAAATGGATCCAAATAGTCGGTCTCATCCAAGAGTGTCTGGAGCTGGCCTGCCACCACTCATTCAAGGACCATGCCCAGGAAAGGAACATTTGCTACCGGCCTATAGTTATTAAAATTTTCTGGGTCCAAGGAGGGTCTCTTCTAGAGTGGTCTCACTACTGCCTCTTTCAGGCAGCCAGGGACCACCCCCTCTCACAGAGAGGCATTAATCACTTCCCTGGCTCAGTCGGCTGTTCCATCCCTGCTAGCTTTTATTAGCCAAGAAGGGCAAGGATCCAGCACAGAAGTGGTTGCACGAACCTGTCCAAGCACCTTGTCAATGTCCTCAAGCTGTACCAACTGAAACTCATCCAAGAAATTGGGACAAGGCTGTGCTCTGGATACCTCGCTTGATTCACCTGCTATAACACTGGAATCTAAGTCCTGGCGGATGCTAAAGATTTTATCCTGGAAGTGCCTAACAAATTCATTACAGCGGGCCTCAGATGGTTCTACTATGTCCTTCGGGCCAGCATGTAATAGCCCCCGGAGAATTCTGAGGAGCTCAGCTGGGCGGCAGATTGATGAATTGATAGTGGCAGCAAAATATTGTTTTTTTGCTGCCCTTACTGCTCCTAAATACAGCTTACCATAGGCACTTACCAGTGTATAATTGCATCCACTAGGAGTTCGTCTCCATCTGCACTCAAGCCGTCTCCTATATTGATTCATCACTCTCAGCTCTGGTGTATACCATGGAGCTCTACACAGGAGAGGGTGCTCAGGAGCAATCATATCAACCACCCGGGTCATTTCTGTATTCCACAGTTCAACCAGGATTTTGACAGGAGCGCCAGCCCTATCAGCTGGAAAACTTCCCAGAGCCCTTTGGAAACCATCCAGATCCATTAGTCTCTGGGGGCAGACCAACTTAATAGGTCCCCCACCCTTGCAGAGGGGAAAAGCCGCTGTGAGTCTAAACTTCAGCAAGCTGTGATCTGTCCATGACAGAGGGACTGATGTAAGGCCCCCCACATTCAGATCACCATCTCCATGTCCAGTTGCAAAAACCAAGTCTAGAGTATGCCCTGCTACATGTGTTGGGCCAATGGCATAATGGTTTCTGCCCTTCCAGAGGGACAGTGGACATGATCTTCACTGCACAACAGCTTCAAGAAAAATGCAGGGAGCAAAACCAACCTCTGTATATGGCATTTATTGATCTGACTAAGGCCTTTGATACTGTAAATTGAACTGCTCTCTGGACTATCCTTCTGAAAATTGGATGCCCTGATAAATTTGAATATTTTGTGACTCTTCCATGACAACATGACGGCAACAATTTTGGATAACAATGGCTCTCAAAGTGATCCATTCTAAGTGGGATCAGGCATCAAACAGGGATGTGTCATTGCTCCGACCTTATTTGCTACTTTCATCGCCATGATTCTATACCTTGTTGAGGGGAAACTTCCCACTGGTGTGGAAATCACATATCGAACAGATGGAAAGATTTTTAATCTCAGTAGGTTGAAAGCAAAAAGTAAGGTAATTACAACCTCTGTCATACAACTTCAATATGCCGATGATAATGTAGTCTCCACACATTCAGAGGAAGATCTTCAAACTATCCTAAATGTCTTTGCAGAAGCATACGAAAAACTTGGCCTCTCGCTTAACATCAAAAAACCCATAGTGCTTCATCAGCAAGTGCGAACCAATCCCTCTGAAGCACCATCAATCCAGCTTAATGGTGCGACACTGGAGAATGTCGATCACTTTTCTTATCTTGGCAGCCATCTCTCTGTAAAAGCTGACATCGACGCTGAAATTCAGCATCATCGCAGCTCTGTGAGTGCCGCATTCTCCCGAATGAAGCGTAGAGTGTTCGAGGATCGGGATATTTGCAGGGAGACCAAAATGCTTATTTACAAAGCCATTGTACTACCGACCTTACTGTACGCCTGTGAAACATGGACCATCTATAAACGGCACTCCCAACTTCTTGAAAGATTCCACTAACGCTGCCTCCAGAAAATTCTGGAAATTACTTGGGAAGATAGGCAGACTAATGTTTGCATATTGGAAGAAGCAAAGACCACCAGTGTTGAAACAATGATCCTCCAACATCAACTTCGCTGGACCGGCCATGTTGATCGCATACCTGATCACTGTCCTCCAAAGCAGCTACTTTACTCCCAACTTAAGGATGGAAAACGGAATATCGGTGGACAGCAAAAGAGGTTTAAAGATGTTCTCAAAGGTAATCTTAAAAAATGTAACATAAGCATCGAGAACTGGGAAGTCTTGGCCCATGAGCGTCCCAATTGGAGGTCAGCCATTATCAAAGATGCTATGGACTTTGAAGAAGCACGAGTACAGGGCGAAAGGGACAAATGAGCTAAGCTGAAGGCACGTCAAGCAAATGCTCATCGTGACCATCTTCCATCTGGAAACCTATGTCCTCACTGTGGGAGGCTGTGTGGATCCAGAATTGGCCTCCACAGTCACTTACGGACCCACTGTTAAAGACCTTACCCTGGAAGACAATCTTACTTGGCCACGAGTGATCGCCAATGAATGAATGCATACACTGGGTCTCCAATATCCCTCTGCCTATCTCACAAGTTGTTGTGAGGATAAAATGAGTGAAGGGAGGATTATGTTCACCACACTGAACTCCTTGTAGAAAAGATGGGATATAAATGTATTTAATAAACAAGATCAAAACTAAACACATTCAGTAAAGTAGACTTTGAATCCAACATGCATTTGAATCTATCACACACAGAGACTGCAAATATTAATGTTAATGGAATAAAATGGTAATTCAAACCCACCCTTAAAAATATTCAGATTAGAGTTTTTTCTTCAGCTCCCAGCTTTGGTGATTCTAACTGAATATCCAATGTTCCCTAGCCATAGTCTTAAAATTTACTTAGATACATGGCAAGCAATCTCATGTTTCGTATTCTTAGCATCCAGCAGTTCTTCAACAAGAGTTTTACCATGTTAAATACTTTAGAAAAATTTGGTCATTAATATTTGAAGCTAAATGTGGACTTTGGAACCTAGTCTTAGACACTTTATTTTGGCAATTTGAACCCAAAGTTCACCAGTCTCAGACTTCTCTGTGGTCTGGTGTAGCTGCAGCTTTTATTGATCATTGAAGACTGATGGCTCTCTACACTTGCTTGTTGATTAACTCATTCCTCAAGATGCTTAATTAGTAAAAGAACTACATTGTGGAAAACACTGTTTACACAGAGCAGTCAAAGTCCTCGCAATCAATTAGATATGCCTTCTGGGTTGTATTCTCCTCAGACAGCCATGCCAATGCCTCTTTTTTTCTTCAGCCTGAGGGCCAAGAATCTGTATTCTGGTCACTTCGCTGAAACCACAGGAGATCTTGTAAATGCCCTGACCCATCACACTGGGGTCTGATACATCATGTGAGTACTGTTCAGAGGATCTGTAGAGGAATTTCTTTAGCACAGAGGGAGGCTGACCAGCAATGTGACCTTCTATAAAGGCAATATGAAGCAGCTCCCTTTGACAGACTGAAAAGACGTCCTCTAAAACCCATTCGTGGATACAGTCTACTCTCTTAGGAAACTGCAGATTGATGCCCTTATGTCTATGTTACTGATTATATCAAAGCACTCCATGCTGTGCCCTTTGTCTTATTTAATGAACAGAAACACAGAGGAGAGCTAGTAAGACATGGAGAGTTTTACATCCAAAAACGTTTTGAGACTAGATATAGGTGATTGCTCTATGTACAGGTTTGAAATGTTATATTGTATTTTTTTTTCATTTTGAGACCTTTATGTCTACAATGGATCAAATGAAGAGGAGTGAACAGCATATTGGGTTGAAGCCAAACTAAGTTAATTGCACTTACTTTCCATTGATGTTAATGGAAAGCAAATCATAACAAGGTATGGGGGAGAAATTTGATTTAGTTTGCATTTTAAGGTGAATCTACCTAATTTGCACTTTTCAAAACCATATATGAACTGAAACACAGCCATCCTTCAAAATTCCCACTTTTCCAAATTTTGCAGTGCAGTTCTCCAGGTAAGTAATGTGTCCAAAATGCATATACTAAGGTAAAGTGTGCACAAAAATGCATATATTAGTGGAAATAACATACAAAAATGCACTATATTAGGGAAACTATGCTTTGTAAAATGTGTATATTAGACAAAAATGCATATAAATATGTGTATATTAGGAGAAATTCCACTAAAATACCGATAGATTTTCATGCTTAAAAAAAAGTCACAAACTGATGTGGAAATGTGGAGAACTGAACTTATACTAGCAATGTGAGAAACTGAAATTGACAGATTCATTTATCCCTAATCACCACTAACTAGTCTAATTCATTTTTGTGGGAATTGAGTGCAATTTACTTAGTCTCGGTTGACAGGTAACAGCTTTGAAAATGAACAAGCTAAACTGTTAATTGAAAACTCTCAACAGCATAATGCCCAAACCTACCAAACACCACCATCATCACTCAGACAGATTGACTGACCATTTTGTTTTCATCCCAGTCCATGTCTGTGCCCCCTATCCTAGGAACACATGACCTTTGTGCCCACACTGCTTGGCTAAGGGGCAGAATTTGAATGGCTGAACTGGGAATGGTATATAGACCATTTTCCAGTTCCATCTGGCCCATTCAGCATGCTTCTCTTCTCCAGACATCAGCACAAACTATCCCTCACATGAGAAAGAAACATCGTTATTGAAACTCTCAAACCAAATCAATTGTATACTCATTGTTCTATTGAATCAGGGCCAGGCTGCACACTATCATTTATTTATTTATATTTATTAAATGTTTATCCTGCCCTTCCTCCCAAAGGAGTCCAGAGTGGCAAACAATAAAACAGTATAAACAATACAAAGATTTTTAAAAGCATGTTTAAAAAATCAAATACCCTCACACGTTGCTAGGAACAAAATATTTCAGACTTCAAATGCCTGGAGGAACAGGAATGTTTTTAAATTATGCCTGAATATGAATAATGAGGAGGACAGATGCATCTCATCAGAGAGGGGATTCCATTAATAGGAAACCACTACTAAGAAGTCCCTGTTATCCTCTGCATGTTTAAGGACAACTGTCTGTTGTGAGAAGCTTTCTGTACTTGTGGAGAATCCATGATTTTTGGAACCTTGAAAAATTATGGTTCCAACATGCACGGAAACCTCCATGAGCACAGGAAGGATCCCCATTCCTCACTGCAGACAGTTCCCATTGAAAACTCTAAGGGTGACAAGGATGGAGCTAGTATGTTTGTGTACACTCTCCCCTCCTTGTGTGCTTATTTAACCCTCTAATGAACACCTGAATAGAGTTTACATGTGATGCAAATTCCACAGTTTGCCCTTTAGTTACAAGTTTTTCTTTTACAAATTGCCAGTGCAGGTGTCTTAGTTCATGTTGTGGAGGTAGGGAGGCTTTAAGACTTGCCACTCCGGCTGTGATTCTGATCTGATTAGTGGGTCATAGAATCACAGAATAGTAGAGTTGGAAGGGGCCTATAAGGCCATTGAGTCCAACCCCCTGCTCAATGCAGGAATCCAACTTAAAGCATACCCAACAGGTGGCTGTCCAGCTGCCTCTTGAATGCCTCCTGTGTTAGAGAGCCCACCACCTCCCTAGGTAATTGGTTCCATTGTCATACTGCTCTAACAGGACGTTTTTCCTGATACTCAGCTGAAATCTGGCTTCCTGTAACTTCTCCATTATTCTGTGTCCTGCACTCTGGGATGATCAAGAACAGATCCTGGCCCTCTGCTACATGACAACCTTTCAAGTACTTGAAGAGTGCTATCATCTCTCCCCTCAGTCTTCTCTTCTCCAGGCTAAACATGCCCAGTTCTTTCAGTCTCTCCTCACAGGGCTTTGTTTCCAGTCGCCTGATCATGTTTGTTAAAAGCCTTCCTCTGAACCTGTTCCATTTTGTCTGCATCCTTCTTACAGTGCAGTATCCAGTACTGGACGCAGTACTCAAGGTGATGTCTAACCAGTGTCGAATAGAAGGAAACTAGTACTTCATGCAATCTGGAAACTATACTTCTATTAATGCAGCCTATAATAGCATTTCTCTTTTTTGCAGCCACATTGCACTGCTGGCTCATATTCAGCTTGTGATCAATACCACTTCCAAGATCCTTCTTGTATGTAGTATGGCTGAGGCAAGTATCTGCCATCTTATAACTGTGCATTTGGTTTCTTTTTCCTAAATGTAGAAGAACTTTGCACTTACCCATGTTAAATTTCATTCTGCTGTTTTCAGCCCAGTGCTCCAGCCTATCAAGATCACTTTGAATTTTGTTTCTGTCTTGCTATCCCTCCCAATTTTGTCTCATCTACAAATTTGATAAGCATTCCCTGCACCTCATCCAAGTCATTAATAAAAATGTTTAAGAACAGTGGGCCACTGAGCTCTGTGGTACCGTGCTCATTACCTCTGCCCAGTTTGAGAAGAAACCATTGACAAGCACTCTTTGAGTATGGTTCTGTAGCCAACTGTGGATCTACCTGATAGTTGCATTCAGCCCACATTGAGGTAGCTTGTTAATCAGAATATCGTGGGGTACTTTGCCAAAAGCTTTGCTGAAGTCGAGATATATTATTTCCACAGCATTCCCACAATCTACCAGGGAGGTTACATGATCAAAAAGTGAGATAAGAGTAGTTTGGCAGGATTTGTTCTTGACAAATCCATATTGGCTTCAAGTAATCACGACATTGTTTTCAAGGTGCTTGCAGACTGACCACTTTATAATCTGCTCCAGAATTTTCTCAGGGACTGATGTCGGACTGACTGGTCTGTAGTTCCCAGGTTCCTCCTTTTTGCTCTTTTTGAAGATAGGAACAACATTAGCCCTTCTCCAGTCGTCTGGCACTTCATCCATCCTCCATGATTTCACAAAGATAATAGACAGTGGTTTAGAGGGTTCTTCAGCCTGTTCCTTCATTATTGTAGGAAGCAGGTCATTGGGCCCTGAAGATTTGAAGTCATTCAAAGGAATTAAGTGTTCCTTAACCATTTCTCTATCAATCTCAAGCTGCAATCCTCTCCCTTCAACTTGTACTTCATGTTTCCCAGAAGGGTCATAGACTCTCTTTTGGGAGACGACTGAGCTAAAGTAGGAATTAAGCACTGCTGCCTTCCTTTGGGCTCATCCAAACAGAGCGGGATAATCCACGTTTTCCATATCCGGTTCATCATCTGACAGTCCTCACTTTGCCTGTTTGTTCGCTCTTTCCCAATAAAAAACCAGCTTTTTTTTGCGCCCACACACGCAGTGAGAGGACCCGTACTACTTCTCGCTTTTTCCTAGCTCCGCCCATAACACTCCCCCTATCAGCCAATTGGTTCACAAAAATATGACGTATGCTCCTCTCTCCCTTTGCAACAAAGCACAACAAGGCGCATGCGCTTGAATGTACGAGCACGAATGTTTGAATTTCCGGATGGTTTGGTAGTAGTGGCTGTAATGGAGTTCCTTGTTGCTCATCACTCTGGAGCAGCGCCTGCCAGGGTGTGTGTCTCCAGGTGCCCCTGACTATCCAGGGGGGTTGTGGGCAGTGCAAGGGATTAGCGCTTGTAATCACCGGGCGAATCCCCCCATAACCCTTGGGCTCATTCACTGCACGGTTCAGCCCCGGATCGTTATGCAGCTCGGCAGCAGGAATGCTGCCCCTGAGGGAAGCAAACAGCCCCCCCCATGGGTGGCCGCTCTTGGCTCGGGCAGGGAATGCGAGCAAACAGCCCCGCATGCTGCTGTGTCAATCTGCGCTGAAGCGACCAGCACAGGCTTTGCAGTGTTCCCTCTGATAAAAGAAACATGCAAACCACTTATATGCCTATAATTCCTGTATTTTTGTTTGTTTGTATTTGTGATATTTCACAAAACCGACTGTATGCTTTTCTACCTTTAACGTTTCTGGACATACACATGATTGCAATTCCACTTATTTCTCCAGAACAGCAAGTAACAATGTGTCATGTCTAGGAAGGTAGACCACCAGTCTCTATGGTTGCGGGTGGCTGAGACGCTCTAACAAACCACTTATATGCCAATAATTCCTGTGGGTTTTTTGCTTGTATTTGCGATATTTCACAAAAGCGACTGTATGCTTTTCAGCTCAGCTGGGTTGTGGAGAACCTGCAGGCTGTGGTTGAAATTGACAAGACTCAAAGAGAGTAGCCTTGCAGGCAGGAAAGCGAAATTGACTAAGGGTGCATGAGTGTCTGTAATCCAAGAGGAAAGCCTCTATTTCTCTTCTCCCTCCCTCTCCCTCAACTCTGGATGCCTGGAAGCAAAGACCAATACGTTCAAGAAGGGCATTTGATGTGGGGGTGAGGGGTGGGATGTGGAGGTTAGGCAAAGATAAATATTTTCTCCCTTGAAAAAGTTTACAAACAACCACAATTGCAGATCTCACCCTGAGTGGTTGCCCAGTTTGCAGGCTGGCTAAAAATTAACCGCTGTTGCTGCTTCTGCGCAAATGCACTTTTTTGCATCTGCACAGTAGAAGTTGCAGGGCCCCCCCCAACACCACACAATTGCTCTGATATGTTCCTTTTTCCCAGGCTTTCCCCAGACATTCGCGCACATGCGCAACAGTGGAAACATGTGATTGGCTGAGAATGAGGGAAGGGATATGGGGAACCGCCCAAGAACCGCCCATCAAATGCCCACAGCTGTAAAGTCTGCGATATTGCATCCCAGCGCCTGAAGGTATAGTGGATGATTCCCGGTTTAAAAAAGCAAATTGCATGATTTGTGGTATTGCAGGAGCGGATTTAACCGCACGAAAATGCGCAAAAGCGTGCGGCGGCATATGGACGACTGAAAAATAATGAAAACACAAAGCAATCATGTCACGCATTTTACAGTCGTCTGGATGAGCCCTTTGTGATCTGTTTTCATCTGCCATACTCACTGAGTAGCTGAACCACCATTTCATTTCTCTGTCTTTTGTACCTGAAGAAAGCTTGTTTTGTTGCTTTTAGCATTCCTTACTAACTTCAGCTCATTCTCAGCTTTAGCCTTGCTGATGCCATCCCTGTCTGTACTCTTCTTTTGTGACCTAGCTTTCCTTCCATTTCCTATATGTGTCCTTTTATGTTTTTAGGTCATCTGTAAGCTTTTTGTGAAGCCACATTGGCTTTTTCTGCTGTCTTCTACCTTTATTCATTGTTGGAATTGTTTGCAATTGTGCCTTTAGAATTTTCTTTTTTAGAAATTCCCACCCATCTTGGACTCCCTTTTCTCATTAAGGTTGCCTGCCTGCAATTTGCATTTGGAAATAAAAGCTTCAAATGGTGGTGGTGGAAGCTTCAAATAGGAACTTTGTCCGAATGCAAATTACAGGTGCAGAATGCAAAAGCAGGCCACACTGACCATTTGTGAAAGAAAAAGCTTAAACTCAGGGGCAAACTAAAAATCATGTGTAATTTGGCCCTAAGTAGCTTAAATAAATTATATAATAGGCTGTATCCTTGAATTAAAAACAAAAAACAAAAAATGGCATTATTGATAAATATCTACATGCTAGACCGTGCATCTATGTGTGCTAAGCTGCTTTCTAGAAACCCATCAATGTATAGTGTGTGTGTTAGACCTATGATATTATATGTGCATGCATTCACAATGATGGTTTAAGGCTGAATGTGCAATTAATTAAACTTCTGAACAAACATAATTTACACAATTTGATGTGTAAGAGTACCTTGTTGCACACATTTCAGTAGCTTTAACATGTATTTGTATTTCCCTTACTATTTATACATGGATCCCACCCAAACTTATTAATTTGGCATACATTTACTCATGTTCAAGTGCACTCTTCTACATATGCAGTGCACTCACTGCCAGAGTGGATGAAAACAGTTAACTTCAAAGCATAGTCACATTAGCACATGAAGATTTAGGCACCGCATTTCAAAAACTACCTAATTCTTGCAAAATATATTCTCTTCCAACTTCCATTACTAAGTGGAACAATTCAGTAATACAGAGCTCCAACCAAGGTTTCATCATGGTGGCCTAGATGCAGCAGTTCTGCTCCCACAGCAATGTGATACAGTGGTGTCATGTTATACAGAAGAGACTTACCAAACAAAAGTGGGGTGAGCTACATTGCAAGAAATTATTTTACTGCTTTCAACACATATACCTTTCTCTTTTTGTCAGAATAGCAAACCGGTTTTCTGATTTTGTAAGAAACTAGTGATTTTATTTTACTGTTGAACCATCCATTCAGTATGTTTCTATTTTTACATGTATCTACATCTAATACCACTTCCTATGTTTGAGATACCACCAGTTTTATTACTGCTTCTGTGGAGAAGGGATGAAACTCTCCAGGTTTGCCAAATTACTCTTACATATAACATTTTTTACAGTTTTCTTTTTCTAATTAACTGCTTAGCTTTGCCTCTCTGCGATGAATCCATTAATATGTGCTGTTGTGTAAGCTATTGTGTAAGCAGGAAAATTACAGAAGTCAGTATGTTCAGCTTCTGCTGTTAATACAGATGAGAAAAAACATCCCTATGGAAAGCGGCAAATATTAAGCAGACCTAATTTATCCTCATAAAAGGAGTGGAACATATGAAGCTGCCTTATATTGAATCATATTGCATTGTCTATAATGCAGCAATTCTGGTTATTCATGGCCCTGCTGAGTAATGTCTCTTTAACTGAAGATGCCAGGATCAGCCCTAGGATATATTATGTGCAAGGCATGTGTTCTACCCATCCTTCATATGGGTACAAAACAAACATTTTCACAAATGAGAACTATGCTCATAATAGTCTAAAAGCTAGTTGTTGCTTACATGCCTCCACATTGGCTGGACTGCTATGATGTCACAGAATATTCATATTCTACTTTCTTGGCGCAGTCACTAGGACAATATTTACAAACCTGAAGCTTCTATGCAGGAAATATAAGGTGGTTTCAGCACAGAAAAATCTCAAATAGGCTAGGAGAAAGAGGACTGAGTGCCATTATGTATATCCTACTTTTTTCCATTTTAGAACTCAACAAAGGGTACCCAGCTGGTCTGCCATCCAGGCACTAACTAGACCGCAGTTCTACTTAGCTTTAGCAAGGTTGTTCTATCATATACTATAGTCCAGAAATAAGAGAGTTGAGGAAGTTGGGCTGGCAGGAAGACTAAAAGTTTGAATGGGAAGGGGACTCAAGAGGAAGGAGAGCCAAAGGAAGGCAAGACAGGAAGGAAGACAGTTGAAAGAAATTGGCCACAGGGTGACCAGCAGGAACTGGAGGGAAGGTTATTTGGAAGAGGTGGGAGGCTGAGGGAGAGGGGGAATGTGTATGCAGGAAGTAAATGGAAGGATCCAATGAGAAAGAGGGTTTGAGGAAAATCTCACACAAGGCCTAGAGTGACTAGGACAGGAGAGTCTGTGTGCTGCTCTGCAGGAGGTGGGGGAGAGGCAATGGGGATAGGGAAGCATTGGGACTGTTTCCCAGGCAGCCAAGAAGGTGAGAAGGCCAAGGAAGCAAGCAAAAAGGGCTGTACTTTATATCTTTATCTGAAGTAACTAGCAACTTCTTTGGCTAAGTCTGCCAGTCATAAATAACTAAGAGATTAATGGCAGATGTTTTAACAAATCTCATATTTAAAACCTTTTTTTCACAGAGTCACAAATTACAGTGCAGAGGAAAGAATAAAGGTCAATGGTACAATGGACGTGGGATGTGTGTTCTTCTGTTCCTAAGCATGCATTTAGTTTTTTGCTAGGGGCTGAAGTGAATGGCAGTTCATTTTACAAGAGTGTGACATTACTTTCATTAGAGCTAAAGCTAGTGAGGTCCCAGTGAGTCGTGTCCCCAGGTCTCCTGCTTCTCCACTAATGTCTTCTTTCAGTCTACATAAAAACACAGTGAGTTTTCAGATTCTTGACGAAGCCAGAGACCTGCAACTTTCATGAATTAATCCACAGTTCTTAAAACACATGGTTCTATTTAATATGGAACATCTGACAGTAGGGTCTGCATATCTCTTTGTTCACATGCAGAGTATTAAAGGAAAGTGCTGTGTAATCAGGTCAAGGGAGGGTGGAATCAGTACACCCATTTACTAGCAAAATCCTAGACTTTGTGAATACAGACCCACGAAGGCAATTTGGAAATCCCATAAATGCATTTAGTTTTATACTGAATGGCTTAATCCTATTTGGCTGACTATATAGGAACTGAAAGAATAGGCATGGCTTTGAACCAAATCCCATCCTTCACCTGTTCTTTGCAAATACTTTTTTCTTCTTCTTAAACTTCAAAAGGCAATTGCAAATGGTTGGCTGATGGCTAAGCTATGCTGCTGCTTAAACCAAATAAACTATTAATTGATATTATGCTTCTGCAAAGTAGATGCCTAACCAAACAGGCCGAAATGCTGCACTCAATTATACATGTATAACACCTTGAATCAATGGGGTGTATGTCCGAATGACTGCATGTCATAGTACCTCTCATCTTGTTCTCCATTTCTTCCGCCCCTTTTAGTTCAGCCACTAGGCAGTTGAATACACAGACTGAAGGTTTACTGAGACAAATCTCTGCTAAGTTACTGTTAGCAATCAACAAACCTTTTAAGTGGATTTTTTTTATCACAGTCTGTACCTGTATTGAATGTGTAATTGTTTTTTATGTTTTATTGTTAAATCAGTTTGAGATGTTTCATAGGAAGCAATTTATAAATGGAAATAAAAAAAAATTCCACACTATTTGTGAGCAAAGGAATTAGGGGGACAATTTCACCAAATTTCTCAAGCAGGTGAAATTCTTCAAAGGTTCTCAGGGGTGGAGCTCAACAATAGCAACAGCAGTACCACAGCATGTTTCTTTTTCTTAAGCTTTTTTCCATGCTGCTGCTGCAGTAAATGGCAGCACAGCAGCAGCAATTGTGTTGGTAGCCTGATCCCCATATTTCATCATCCACAGTGCCCCAGACCTACAATCAGGGCAATGGAGGCCACCAATAAAAAGTCAGAGAATATTTGGAGAAAAAATTACAAATTTTGCCTTCTTTTTTCAGGGGAGTTAGAAAAAAAATTATCAGAAATGTTCTGCTAAACATTTATTCTGTGAAATTTCAGGAAGGCTGCCTACGACTGTGTTCATAACTATATTGCCATTTAGTTTAAGCCTAACCTTTTATCACTGTCTGGGACTTTACTTGTTTTCATCTTCAGTTCTAGTTTATGGACAACTGTAACTTGCATATATAATATATATTTATGTACTTTAATCTAGGAATTTATCTCTTGTCCTTTCCAGGGCAATTAGGAAATGTAGCATATGCAACAAAGTGATGCAGATCCAGTGCAGTATAGAAGATGAAGTGTAAGACTGAGGAGATCTGAGTTTAAATCCCCACTCAGCCATGAAATTCAGACCTAGGACCACTCACTATCTCTCAGCCCAACCTCCTTCACAGGATTGTTGTAAGGATGAAAGGAGTGTCAAAAACTATGCATGCTGCCCTGAGTTCCTTGGAGGCAGGCAGTAGAGGCCAGTGGAAAAGAGCTGCAGAAATGCTTTCTTGACACTGCTGTCACTACAACTTACCTGGATGGTGTGATTATTCTCAAGGGTACCTATATTCATCATCAACTCATAGGTGGTATACACTCATTATGTTATATAATGGACCTGTGTTCTAGGTATGAATGCCAAAGGAACAAACTAGTTTGCTAGGGGTGTGCAATGGATTCAGGCAAATCCCAAATGCTGAGCTGGTGATGTGGGATTTAGAGGGATTTTGCACTTGTCAGAGGCAAAATGGTATCTGTATGAGGTGGCATGAATCAAAGCAGCAACCCATGAAGTGCACTGCAGCACCTCAATAAATCAGATGTAAAAAAAAATGCTGCAGACTAGTGTCTACTAAAAGAAAAACTAAATGTCTCTACAGTAACCATAACACCAAGCTGAGGTGAAGGGGGAAGGGGTAACAAACACAAGAGTGGGGAAAGGCAGGAGGGAGAACTGTGTTGTGACTATCAGGTTAAGCTTTTAATCAGAAAGAATGGCTTTATGATTACCCAAAGCAAATTCCTTTTAGTTCTTCCCACCACTTCAAAATCAATTTTAAACTAAGGTGCCTAGCAGAAAGCCCCTAAACATATTTGTCTGTAATTTGTCATATTTCTTACCCAAGGAATCTTCTCTGTAGCGTTCAGACCAAAAGCCCACAAAGCCCTATGCTTATGAAATGTAGCAGGACTCATGTCTCCAGAAGGGGCAACCTTGCCTGCAAATTTCATCCCATTATGCCCAACAATAAAGAGTTATAGATGTTTCCTTTTCTAAAAATAACAGATTTTAAAGATATCCAGCACAAAAACACCACTACCTATATGTAATCTGGCAGACTGTCCTCTGCTGGAGGGATACTATGTCTGCAAATTTAATCTACATATGTCAAATAGAAAATAAGCTACAGCCATTTTTATGTCCCAGTAGTGAAGGAGGGGAGTGTAATAGACTAGGACAAAATATGGACCAAAGTGCTGAAGTGTAGACCAAATCGTATGGTTTTTGTACACTCCTGCTGTATGCGTACAAAAATAATAAAGAGTGACTATTCTGTGTTGCTAACAAGTTATCATTAGAAGGAAAAATCTCCAGCAAAAGGTCTTAATATTCTTGACTGTACCTTGCTGTGAGGCTTGCCCCTCCCACCCAAACCTCTTTGCTAAATCCTCCACTATATATGAAACAGCATCCCAATAACCAGAAACAACAATGTCCTGAATTAGGAACTATCCCATGTCCACTGTTGGAGTACTTTAGTGATAACCAACTAAGTCATATACAGAGCAGATCAATTGATTTCAATTATTCTACTCTGAGTTTGCCTAACCTTGAATATCACCCTTTGAACCAAGCTTCAGCAGTCAGTTCTAGCCTTAGACCTTTTTGCACCTAAAATAAATAGTCAAAATGGTGCCCATTTGCTCAGTCTGGAGACAGGAAAATGGCACCACCTCTGGATTCTGCTGCTCGAAGAAACTGCTTCATACTGCTTCATTGTAAGACTGACTGATGACACAAAACTTCCTTTTAATACTCTGCAGGCCCTACTGTCAGATGTTCCACCAGATGTTCCTCTTGGCTAACCTTGCTGATGTGCCTACTTCCATTTCTTGAAGACTACATTTCAGTATAGCTAAAGATAGATTTGATGAAGTGGTAGCAGACTTGGTCAATTCCAAATCTTAATTTTGTAAGATAGATTTTCATAATCAAAAGTTAAATTCAGTATGTTTTGCCTTTCATTAAAAGATCTCTCAGCAAAACATTAAACAAAACAAACTAGGATTTTACCTACTGACTTATAGGCATCTAATAAATAATAATAATAATAAATTTAATTTATGTGTCGCCTATCTGGCCAATGGCCACTCTAGGCGACGTACATACAATAAATATGGGAGAATACAATATAAAAATACAGTGAAATATATAAATTATAAGAGCAAACAATACATAATAGGAGGCATTTAAAACAGAAGAATATTAAGCCTCCCCAGAAGTCCCGAAAGCCTGCTGAAAAAGCCAGGTCTTTAAGGCCTTGCGGAACATATTCAGGGAAGAGATGTGCCGAAGATCTTGTGGGAGGGAGTTCCAGAGGATGGGGGCCGCCACTGAAAAGGCCTTCTCTCTAGTGCCCGCCAACCTAGCTGCTTTGGTTGGCGGGACTGAGAGAAGGCCTTGCGTGGCCGATCTTGTCAGGCGGCATGATTGGTGGTGTTGTAGGCGCTCCTTTAGATAAACTGGGCCGAGACCGTGTAGGGATTTAAAGGTTAAAACCAACACCTTGAATTGGGCCCGGAAAACAACTGGAAGCCAGTGTAGATCGAACAACACTGGCGTGATGTGGTCCCGGCGACGACTGTTTGTGAGTAATCGAGCCGCCGCATTTTGAATAAGTTGTAGTTTCCGGACCGTTTTCAAGGGTAACCCCACGTAGAGTGCATTACAGTAATCTAATCGAGAGGTGACCAGGGCATGTACTACCAGTGGGAGCTGATGAACAGGAAGGTAGGGTTGCAGCCTTCGTATAAGGTGTAGTTGGTACCAAGCTGCCCGGCTCACAGCCGAAATCTGAGCCTCCATGGACAGCTTGGAATCAAGTACAACCCCGAGGCTGCGGACCTGGTCCTTTAGGGGTAAACTCACCCCATTGAACTTCAGGTCAACGGTTCCCAACCTTCTCGTCCCCCACGAGCAGTACCTCGGTCTTGTCGGGGTTCAGTTTCAGCCTATTCCTTCCCATCCATCCACTCACGGACTCCAGGCACTTGGACACGGTCTCCACAGCCAACTCTGGTGAAGATTTAAATGAGAGATAGAGCTGAGTGTCATCCGCATATTGGTGACACTGCAGCCCAAATCTCCTGATGATTGCCCCCAGCAGCTTCATATAGATGTTAAATAGTATGGGAGAGAGGATAGAACCCTGTGGCACACCACAATTGAGAGGCCAAGGGTCTGAAACCTCCTCCCCCAATGCCACCTGTTGGTACCTATCAGAGAGAAAGGAGCGGAACCATCGTAATACAGTGCCTCCTATTCCCAATCCCTCTAGGCGATATAAAAGGATACTGTGGTCGACAGTATCAAAAGCCGCTGAGAGATCGAGGAGGACAAGGAAGGTAAATTCTCCCCTATCTAATGCCCTCCTCATATCATCAACCAGAGCGACCAAGGCTGTTTCAGTTCTGTGACCAGTCCTGAAGCCCGATTGGTATGGATCTAAGTAATCCGTTTCATCCAAGTGTGTCGACAACTGATTGGCCACCACTTGCTCAATGACCTTGCCCAAGAATGGTAAATTCGAAATTGGGCGAAAGTTATTAAAAACTTGGGGATCCAAGGAGGGCTTCTTTAAGATGGGCTTTACAATTGCCTCCTTGAGGGCTGATGGCATCTATTTCTCTTTCATCCAAGACCCATTAATACTGACGGCATTTTATGGGCCATAAATCTTATCTTGAGTGGCCTGGAAGGAGCTACGGTGCAGGGATTTACCCATGGAATTCTCACCTCCCATACACAGCACAATCAAAACAATGTAACAAAGAAATTGAACAGCATAATCATCATCCCAATAGCGATGGCTGGAAATATCATCTTGAAAATATTTACTGTCCTTATGGCACAGAAACAATCAAGTGACAGATCTTTGTTTTAACAAGTATTGCTCAATAACCAAACTCTGCACAATTTAACATACTTGGCAGAAATCTCCTTGTTTTCTCATCTCATGGAAATAAATTGGCTCATTGCCAAAACTGGGTTGTTTGGTACAGTAACAAAAGCAGTGGTCTGACTATTTTTCATAAGAATGACAATGTCTCTTGAGGTTCTCAGACAATGAGTAAAAAAAGTCCACATTTCTCAGCCTGTTGTATCATGTTGGCTGTTGATGTTAATTTAACTGAGGAGCATTCACATTTCACCTTTTCTGCCTTATCCCTCAACTTTGCTTGCTGTTGGAATGCACTCCCCTTTCCAGCAGTGGCTCTCTGTTTTAGTAACCATACATGTAATGCACAATGTTAGAATGGCTGGGCAGATCATCATACCCAATTCCCTGCTCAAAAAAAGAAAGAAAAAAAGACGATCCTGCAAACATCAGGCCCTCCTTCCAAAATTAATTTCACAAAATTCAGAATACGGTAGTGTCACAAAGCTAAAAACCAGCAAACATGGTATACTACACCAAGGTTCATGTGTGCCAGTGTCGGGTGGGAAACCTGTGGCCCTCCAGATGTTGCTGGGCTCACAGTTCCCATCATTCCCAACTAATGGACATGCTGGCTGGGGCTGATCTGGAAGGCCAAAGATTTCCCATCCCTGCTGGGGATTCAAGCAATGTCTGATCTTATGCTAAAGGGGAAGGAAATTATCTAACTAACGGGGGTGGGAGATGTTCCATCCTGACATCACTTGGCAATCAATGGACATAAAGCAAAGCCTAATGTTCATCCCATTAGCCAGTCTCTGATGGTCCAGGCCAAAACCTAATGTCCATCCTATTAGTCTCCAATGTTCCAGGTCAAAACATTTTTAAAAAACTGTTTTAAAAGATTACTGAGAGTTAATTTAGCCACAGATCCTCCGTGGCGCAGAGTGGTAAGCAGCGGTAATGCAGCCAAAGCTCTGCTCACGGCCAGAGTTCAATTCCAACGGAAGGAGGAAGTCGAATCTCCGGTAAAAGGGGTCGAGGTCCACTCAGCCTTCCATCCATCCATGGTCGGTAAAATGAGTACCCGGCATGTGCTGGGGGGTAAAGAAAGGCTGGGGAAGGAACTGGCAATCCCACCCCATATATACGGTCTGCCTAGTAAACGTCGCAAGACGTCACCCTAAGAGTCGGAAACGACTCGCACTATAAGTGCGGGGACACCTTTACCTTTTTTAATTTAGCAACAAAATAGAATACAGAATACAGTATTGGCTCCTGGGCAATGACAGTTTCTTGCCCAGGATCCCTGCTAAACGTTGCATTGAACAGTATCCATGTCAATGCAAAAGGGGTCTGAAGAGTGGCAAGATAGTGAAACAAGGCTGACACTTTAAATTCCCCGTGTAATAGTCATGTTTTCAGTAGCCTTTCAAAAGTTGCTGCTGAAGATTCAAGCATAAGAGAGCATTATTCAGTTCATCTTCCTCTTATTTTTTTTAAAAAGAAGGAAGGACACATTTACACTGGCATTTTATATTTACCACAATAAGCACCTCAATGACAATTGCATTTGCCAGTAAATACTACTTTAAAATAGTGTTAAAGAACTGATTTAGTATGGTATGTCAGTGTGACAGTTTTTAATGTCCTCTATTAAATCATTGTTTTAGAATTTCCTTTTTCACATTGCATTTCCTGGGGAGGGGTGTGGAATTACGACAGAGAAAATTGTTTCAGGCATGCACATGAATACCCACCAATTTATGCTTCATCCACAGCTGTTCAGCTTATTATAATCACATGCACCACAGCAATCGGCAATGATAATCTGGGGAGACAAAATCAGAGGATGCATGTCCATGAATTGACTCAAGCCAAGTAAAACCAAAGCAAAGGGCAATAACACAAAACTGCTTTCATACAGAAAATAGCTCCCCAACAATCACACAGTTAAACTGTGGTTGGGGTCAGCTTGACCTAAGCTGCAACAGCAGTTGCTCAAGGACAGGGAGAGCAGAACTGACAGCTTAAAAAAGAAAGCCATGAATACTCATCTTCCAGCAATGGGAAACCAGAGAATTCACTTTCATTACGATAGTTCTTCTTTTAAATACATCCTTTGAGTAAACGTTAAAAACCCCAACACTTTTTTTGGCCCCTCCTCTTTAGCTTTCCATTCCTACTTGTGATGAAGAGCTCTGAGGATTACTCCAAATGGGAAAAGATCAGACTGCTGGACAGGGACAAGAAAGGGAATGTGATTTCTTGAAAAATTTCCAGAAATGACATGGGAAAATAACTCTCGAAAGAGATGTGGAACTGGAAACACTTCCTTTTGGAGCAGCATTTCCACAGTGCTGTTTTGTTGGGCCAAAAGTAATAATAGTTCTGTTATTATCATTGCAAAGAGAGTAGGCATGGAGGGAGAGAAGTAATTCATGCAACAAGCAGCTGTAATTTCTGAGGTTACAAGCCATGTCTACGATGAGGCATGGTATTCATGTGGTTTTTAACTCTGCATTTAAAAAAGAGAGGGGGTGGTTTTTTCACATCCTACCAAAAGCTATCAGAAGCTGTGTTTCCAGGAAAGGTTTGGGCAGCAATAATCCAGATTTGAAAACATGCCTTCATTCTTTGGTTTTTAAGTCTGCTTATCTTCCTTTTTCAGACCTACATGTACAGTTACTCAGCTTTTTCTGCAACATTATCTTTAATGAAGCTGCAGCCTCCTCTGGACAAGTTACTGTGCAATCCTGTATATTGAGTCCAGTGGGGCTTACTCCCAGGAAAGCCTGCAGCCTTAGTTGATGGATATGCTGTATGTATGCTGTGAACTGAGAGCTACTATGGCTTCCACTGCAGAATCCTGAGCATCTGTGTTTTTTTTTCTTTTTCAAACAAGACGAAGGTTTTATAGCATTCGTAGTTGCAGAGAAGTGGAAAATGTGTGGCATATTTTTAGAAAGCTGAAAAGGCCCAGGGGAATCCTGGGATGAGAGGAAGGAACTTCCAGCACAGTTCACACACACTCAACCTTCTCTACCCGCTCCCTGACATAAAAATTAAAACACTTTAAATCCTGTAATTGGAGCGGTTACAGTACATGCAAAACAACAAATTTATTATGGCATAAGTTTTCATGGACTCAAGCAAATCTTATGCCAGAATAAATGTCTTCATCTTTAAGGTCTTTGTTGGTTTTGCTGCAACACACTAGCATGGCTACCTCCCAGTGTTTCATTAATTCCTATCAATCTTTACAAAGAACACGGAAAGAGTGAGTTCTTCTCTAGATACCCCTCTTTTGAAGTTAGGCAGGTGGCTACTGGAGAGATCCTTTTCGATGGTGGCACCCATACCATGGGACTCCCTCTCGAGTCATGTACACTTCATGCCTTTTGTCAGAGCCAGCACCAGGCATGACTGGGCCCTTGGGCACCAGCCTGCCAGGGCCCACAGCACTGCATAGCCCAATATCCCTACCCAATATAGGCAGTGCGGGACTTAAATAGGCTCACCTGCCCCACGTACCTCTCATGTCAGTGCACATACCATGTGCACCTGCCTGCCATCACCCAAGATGGCGGCAGGGGTATCAAACCCTTAGGGATGCCCTGCCACCATCTTGGCAGGCATGCACACACAGGGCGTGCACACTGCTGCACTAACATGACAGGTAGGCGAGGCAAGCAGTCTTATTGTATCGGGGGGGTGACTGGGAACTCCTGCTCCATGATCTACAGTAGATTGCAGAGAAGGAGCACCACCCTCCCACTGTAAGGAGGGGCCTCTCTGGGCCGCAGGGGCCCTCGGCCAAGGCCTAACTTGGTTGTCCACTGTCACAGGGCCTGCCTTCTGTGAGAACATAGGAGCTGCAGCTGCCTCCCATGATTCATCTCCTTGCTCACTCAAATGAAAACAGGTGAATTGGGAAAAAGGCAGTTGGATGGCAGCAGCTGTAGAGTATTAATCAGAGGCCCAGAGTGGCTACATAAAAAGCAAGCTGTGGGAGTGTTGAAGGAGAGATCCCAGAAGAGAGGAAAGGGTTAGACAAGGAAAATACGTAGAGCACTAGGCTAGCTACAATTATAGCCAAAGAGAAAAGAAATTAAGTCTGGGAATAACCCCCAGTAGTGAGCCAATAAGGGAACATTGCAGAATAACATGGGCAGATGAAGGGAGCCACTATGCTATAGACAATTAGTCATGGGTGTACATAGGAAAACCCTACACCTTGGAAATAAAAACAGAAAAGAGGTCCTGTGATGAAAAGGAGAGTTCCAAGGTTTAATGTTGAGGATCCCACCAGGCAGTCTCTGAGGCTGAGAGGCCACCATGAGTTCTGAGGTTGCTAGGAATTGAAAGGAGGAGATTCTGGCACCTTTGTTACAACCTTCTACACACCAGGCAAAGTCTATCCTGTTCTCCTGCTTTTTAGTATTTGAGATCTTTTAATTGCTTTCAGTGATTTTTAGCTTTAGCTTATGCTTATAATAATAATTTTTATTTACGGTATAGACCCAACCTAGTACAATACATTTTCCATATCTGCAGTGTATAATACAGGAAACTTTGGAGTAATAAAATTAAAAGATTAAAATATTACATTGGATTTAAAAGAAAGAAAATTACATTTTTGGTCGAATAAGCTAAAACAGCTAGACTCCCGAGCATTGTAATTGGGCCGTATAAACAAATTTAGCCACATTCAGTGTAATTTGTTTGTTCTGTCCGGATAATAGATAACGTAACCTATTCTCGGGTGACATTTTTGATGTATTCTCTATAATTCTTGACAGAAATTCGGCACGTATAGAATCATATAGAGAACAGTCAAATGCTACATGATAAAGTGTTTCAATTTTTCCAGACCTACAAGGACATAATCGTTTTTCAATTGGTATTCCTTGATATCTCCCAAGGAGAAGGGATGAGTGAAGAACATTGAATCTGGCTTTTGTAAAAGCCAGACGTAGTTTTGGAAGTGTGAGAAAATCTAGGTATAAGGCGTAGTGAAGGGGGATTGGATTTAATTGAAAGTATAGTGGCGAACAGATTTTGGTGGCCATAGAGATGTCATTCTGAAAATCGATATGTTTGAGGCGAGTATGGATTAGTAGCTTGGCCGTGGTAAACGGTTGAGTAGAAAGATATGCCATAGATAGCCCTATTGAAGAGAGTTTGCACCCAAAGTTTTTATTCCAGCTTGACACATATGAGTCCCTCCAAATTTGTTTTAAAAGGCCCGGGGGCTGTTCGTATGATATTTTAGTCCAGAAATTTGAGGCTATCAACCAGGCCTGAGAATTTGTGGAGGAAATGCCAGCCTCCAATCTGAGCGCTGCCGCCGGAGCGCACCTTGGCACACCCAGCAGGCATTGTAGAAAAGTTGTAAGTATTGCTTCAATCAAAGAACTAAAAGCATGAATCCATATTGGCACGCCAAATAGTAGCTGGGGGATAATTTTAAGTTTGAAGATCTTAAAAGCTTATGCTTTATTTTACTATTTTTCTGTTGTTTTATGATTATTGTTTGTTCCTCTGCTTTTTTGTTTTGTTTTTAAATTTATATTGTAAATCTCCTTGTTGAGGCTATATGTGTTGAGGCAGGATTTTTTAAAAAATAAAAACAAACTGCCTGTGCCATGCATAGAAGACACCTCTGAATCCTCCCACTCTGTCACATCAGACCATGCCCTGGAGCCCTCCCTATCCCCTGGCCTCCCCAGTCTCTAACAGCCCCTCTCCTCCACCGGCAAAGGAGAGGAAGCCTCTGGGATTCCTGCATCAAGAGCAGAGCCACTAAGCTCTGCTCCATTGTCTCATTCCCCTCTTCCTCCTGATCATCATCCTTTTTCTCTAGTGGTTGCCACTCCTGGTCAGAATCAGAGCACTCAGGGAATGGTGACAGGCATTTTGACAAGGATGATGCTGTGTGGATGCTGCAAAAAAACCTGAATGGATGTGGAAGTGCCCAAAGTTTAAGGAGACATATAGATGATGATGATGATGATGATTTATTACTTGCCCTTCACCCAGATGTCTCAGGGCAGGCCACAACAATTTTAAAACACATAATGGAAACAGTTAAAAACACTAAACAACATCACAGAAAATAGGGTGGGTCCTAAAAATATACATCTCAGGTGTTGAAGGCCAGGGTAAAGAGGCACATCTTCAGCATTCGCCAAAAGTTGTACAATGAAGTTGCCAGACACACCGGGGGGGGAGGGAGTTCCACAGCTTAGGGGCTGACAAAGAGAACGCCCTCTCCCGGTCCACCACCAGCACCCTGAGCTACCAAGGGTGGCAGAACTACCAAAAGGATTCCCTCTGCTGATCTCAACACCCAAATGGGTCTGTAGAGAAGGAGGCGGTCTTTCAGATAGTTGGGACGTAAGTCATTTAGGGCTTTAAACACTAAGGTGAGCACCTTAAACTGGGCCCAGAAACAAACTGGCAACCCATAAAGCTGTTTTAAAACAGGTTACATGAGTTCTAAAGGGAAGCCCCACTTGTTATCTGGTATAGGATATCCCATATCTTCTATTATTCCAAGCATCACTTTCTAAAGTGATTTTTGTTTTTACTATTTTTTACTAATTTCCCAGTTACAGTGATAACTTTCTACTTTCTAGTAGGGTTTTTGAAGGGACTGTCATTTCTCACAGCTCCATTGGACTCTTTCTGATTAACCATGCAATCCTATGAATGTCTACTCAAATGCAAGTCCCACTGGGTTCAACAGGGGTTTATGTCCAAATTAGTGTGTATGGGATTGCACCCTAAGAGGTCCAATTTAATTTCAAGCTGAAAAGATTATGTTGTGTTTTGCTTTCCAGATGGATGTGCAGCTCTGATGTTCCCATGCTCTGCTGTCTCCTCTTCGTTTGGCTTTTCTCACAGTGATTTACAGGAGAAATTACCTCACGCTAGCAGGCAATCAAAGAATTTAGGAGATAGGGATAGAGTTTTAAACCACAGCCAATATACTCTGTGCCAATGAAACATACATACATACTCTCTTTATTTATTATGTGATGTAAAAGAAGTTGTAAAAAAACCCTCTAAATGTTAAATTTCGTTTTAATTTCAGGTTTGTTTAGGGCTTTTGTGTAGAGTTTGTCTTCACCTTTCTACTATTATACCGATCTTTGAGGAAGTCTCTTTTAGCTGTCCCCCATGGCTTAGATGCATGGCTTGTAGTCACCAGGAGCAGCCAGTGTTGTTGGCCTGATTCTGTGGCACTTCCTCCTGACTGAAGTTAGACAGGCCTCCTCTGGCTGAACTTCAGGTGCTCAACAAAGACCTTTCCATTTCAGCAAGAGTTTTAAGGAAGGTTATATTTTTATTTTTAGATCATGAAAAACTGTGGAATGCTTTAAAAGAAATGGGGGTGCCAGAGCATCTGATTGTCCTGATGCGCAACCTATACTCTGGACAAGAGGCTACTGTAAGGACAGAATATGGAGAAACCGATTGGTTCCCCATCAGAAAGGGTGTGAGACAGGGGTGTATTTTATCACCCTATTTGTTTAATCTGTACGCAGAACATATCATACAGAAAGTGGGATTGGACCAAGATGAAGGAGGTGTGAAAATTGGAGGGAGAAACTTCAATAATTTAAGATATGCATACGATACTTTTAGCAGAAACCAGTAATGATTTGAAATGAATGCTGTTGAAAGTGAAAGAGGAAAGCACAAAAGCAGGACTACAGCTAAACGTCAAAAAGACTAAAGTAATGACAACAGAAGATTTATGTAACTTTAAAGTTGACAATGAGGACATTGAACTTGTCAAGGATCATCAATACCTCCAGGGGCGTACCGGGGTGTGGAGGGTGCGGCCCGCACCCAGGTGTCACCATGAGGGGGGTGACACCCAGAGCCGCCCCACCCCACGCCGTTGCCCAGCAAGGCTGCTCCAACTCCTCCTCGGAGGCGGGTGGGCAGTGAGACTGGGAGCAGCGTCGGCAGGGCGAGGGAGGCACGCCGGCGTTCCCAGGCCTTCTCGGGTTGGGTGCCCCTCCGGCGTGCGCCCTCCCAGGGGCATGGATGGGGTGGCTGGCCTCGAGTGCATGCACATGCGCACACGCACGCAAGCCCAGCCACCTCATCCATGCCCCTGGGAGGGCGCACACCAGAGGTCCGCACCCCCCTGCACTCCCGCTAGTGACGCCAATGAATACCTTGGCACAGTCATTAACCAAAATGGAGACAATAGTCAAGAAATCAGAAGAAGGCTAGGACTGAGGAGGGCAGCTGTGAGACAACTAGAAAAGGTCCTCAAATGCAATGATGTATCACTGAACACTAAAGTCAGGATCATTCAGACCATGATATTCCCGATCTCTATGTATGGATGTGAAAGTTGGACAGTGAAAAAGGTAGATAAGAGAAAAATCAACTCATTTGAAATGTGGTGCTGGAGGAGAGCTTTGCGCATACCAAGGACTGCGAAAAAGACAAATAATTAGGTGTTAGAACAAATTAAACCAGAAGCGTCACTAGAAGCTAAAATGATGAAACTGAGGTTATCATACTTTGGACACATCATGAGAAAACATGGTTCACTAGAAAAGACAATAATGCTGGGGAAAACAGAAGGGAGTAGAAAAAGAGGAAGGCCAAACAAGAGATGGATTGATTCCATAAAGGAAGCCACAGACCTGAACGTACAAGATCTGAACAGGTTGGTTCATGACTGATGCTACTGGAGGTCGCTGATTCATAGGGTCACCATAAGTCGTAATCAACTTGAAGACACATAACACCAAATTTTTATTATTAATTTTCATTTATCTTACTTATTGTATGCTATTTAATTTATATATACACCACTTAGAAATTTCAGGAATTAAGCAGTAGATAAATAGCTTAAATTAAACTACATTCACTAATAGGCAAAAAACCTTGCAGTTTAAGAATGTACCTATAGCCCACAGCTATTTCTATCAAACTTTAAAAAGCAAGGAAATTGGGCAGCTATAGTGAATGCACCAGGGAAGCAGGAGACCTGAACTCCTCTCTGAGATATTGGACTGCCCTACAAATTGGTCAAAATGCAAACACCATTTGGGTTGGTCTTTCACAGTCCAATCCACTTGCTGTGTAGCTTGCAAGAATTTGGTAACATGTGCCTCTGAGCATATGATGAGTGGTGGCAACACCTGACATCTCCAAAGATAGAGAATTATATTTTTGTATGTTTGTTGGTGTTCTTCTTACTTTGCTTCTTTCCTGTCTTACTACTGTTTCTACAGAGAATCTAAACTAGAACGTTTTGTTTTCCTCATTATTCATCCCAGAAATCTGTGTCAAATTTATTTTGATTAATTTCAAAGCCTTTTTATTGGCCTGTGTCATATGATGGTGAAGACAGCCTTTTGTGTTTCAAATTGGAGGTTATGTTCTATTTCTATTTTGGGTGCATTAACAGTGGAATCTGAAACTGTAGTTTGACGTAAAATCAGACTGATTCCAATACGTTGCTGCTTCAGCAATGACTCTAGCTGTTGGGAAAAAGAGGTTGCATGTTCTCAGCTTGCTATATTTAAACCACTTTATTTAAGGCAAGGTGGACACGGTCAATTAAAAACATAGAGCACACCTAGCATTTTACTAGAATATATTTTACCTCCCACTGTTTTATCTCGTGCAAATTGAGACACTCCTGAGGTCCACTGGAGACTATTCTACAGAAGTCAGTGCCATTATTATGTTTGAAGCTTTTTTAGTGTAAATTTTGCAAAGTGTTGCTGTACTTCACATATTCACAGAAATAGAAACAAAAGAAAACTATTTCCTATAGGAAACTTTACTAAAATTGCAAAGGAAATCAGACATATTCAAAGTGACCATCTGAACTATATCAACTGTCTTAATAATGTTGCTTCCTCCCTGCTAAAACAAGATCAACACAGCACATATCTTCTTTCTATTCTTTGAGCTGATTGCAGGTGTTGCCACCACTCACCATATGCTCAGAGGCAGGGCCGGCTCCAGGCATGCGGGGGCCCTTGGGCATCCGCTTGCCCTGACCCCCCAGTGGGTGGGTGGGTGTGTACGCATGTGCATACATGTGCGCATGAGGGCCCCCCCCCCACACCCCACAGCCCCCCTACCTGTCTAGTCTTTACCATTGTACTTAACGAAGATGGCGGCCGCAGTTTCCCTAAGGGGAATGAAGCCTCCGCTGCCATCTTTGTTGATGGCACACGTGCGTGCTATGCACGCACTTCCCTGCCATCAACTAAGATGACGGCAGCGGCTTCAGTACCTTAGGGAAGCTGCGGCCACCATCTTTATTAAGGGCAATGCTAAAAAGCTGGCTGACAGGTGGGGGGGCGGATCGTGGAAGGGGAGCGGAGGGTCCTCAGAGTGTGGGGTCCTCAGAGTACTTGCTCTAGAGTAATCTCATTAATCACACTTCAGTTCAAATAGGCAGATACGGTCATGTTTGTCATGTGAAAGGCAAGAGTGTTACACAGATTAAAGCAAGTCCAGAATATATACTATTCAGCCAATTGTTTTACAATTCAGCATTGTGCACCTGCACACACAAAATAATAAATCCCATTCAAATCCTTCTTAGATAACCCACTCCAGCAGACCAGGGGTCAGTGGTGGTGGTGGTTGTAGTAAAAAATGTACCCTGCCCTTCTCCCCAAAAGGAGTACAAGGTGGTAAACAACAGAAGAGGGCAACCAGAATGATCAAGGGGATGGAGCGACTCCCTTACGAGGAAAGGTTGCAGCATTTGGGGCTTTTTAGTTTAGAGAAAAGGCGGGTCAGAGGAGACATGATAGAAGTGTATAAAATTATGCATGGCATTGAGAAAGTGGATAGAGAAAAGTTCTTCTCCCTCTCTCATAATACTAGAACTCGTGGGCATTCAAAGAAGCTGAATGTTGGAAGATTCAGGACAGACAAAAGGAAGTACTTCTTTACTCAGCGCATAGTTAAACTATGGAATTTGCTCCCACAAGATGCAGTAATGGCCACCAGCTTGGATGGCTTTAAAAGAAGATTAGACAAATTCATGGAGGACAGGGCTATCAATGGCTACTAGCCATGATGGCTGTGCTGTGCCACCCTAGTCAGAGGCAGCATGCTTCTGAAAACCAGTTGCCGGAAGCCTCAGGAGGGGAGAGTGTTCTTGCACTCGGGTCCTGCTTGCGGGCTTCCCCCAGGCACGTGGTTGGCCACTGTGAGAACAGGATGCTGGACTAGATGGGCCACTGGCCTGATCCAGCAGGCTCTTCTTATGTTCTTATGTTCTTATGTTCTAACAAGTGATAAAACAATAAAACATCTTAAAAACATAACATCTAAAAACAACTTTGAAACAATTCCAGTACAAATGAATACTGGAAGGTATCTACGTTGAAAGAGCAAGATTTTCAGTAGGTACCAAAAAGACAACAGAGGCTGTACCTGTCTAATATTCCAAATGGTAGGTGCTGCTTCCTATGTTGTGTGGAATGGGCTTCCTGATGAGATGGTATCTGCAAGAGGCCCTCACCTGCAGTCCTCAATGATCAACTGGGTATAAAATAGTGAGACATCTTTAAGAACATAAGAAGAGCCTGCTGGATCAGGCCAGTGGCTCATCTAGTCCAGCATCCTGTTCTCACAGTGGCCAACCAGGTGCCTGGGGGAAGTCCGCAAGCAGGACCCGAGTGCAAGAACACTCTCCCCGCCTGAGGCTTCCGGCAACTGGTTTTCAGAAGCATACTGCCTCTGACTAGGGTGGCAGAGCACAGCCATCACGGCTAGTAGCCATTAATAGCCCTGTCCTCCATGAATTTGTCTAATCTTCTTTTAAAGCCATCCAAGCTGGTGGCCATTACTGCATCCTGTGGGAGCAAATTCCATAGTTTAACTATGCACTGAGTAAAGAAGTACTTCCTTTTGTCTGTCCTGGATCTTCCAACATTCAGCTTCTTTGAATGTCCACGAGTTCTAGTATTATGAGAGGGAGAAAAACTTTTCTCCATCCATTTTCTCAATGCCATGCATAATTTTATACACTTCTATCATGTCTCCTCTGACCCGCCTTTTCTCTAAACTAAAAAGCCCCAAATGCTGCAACCTTTCCTCATAAGGGAGTCGTAGAGCCCTATCTGGCTAAGCCCCACCCCCACCCAAAGTTATGAATTTACGTCATTAACTGAGAAGATACCTTTGAAATGTGACTACAAACAATGAATTGCCTTTGTTGAATTCTAGCATTTTTGTTTGTTGCAGTGTTTCTACTCTTTATGTCTTCTAATCCTTGATTAAAGTGTAGCACCTGTTTAATAATATAATAGTAAAGGGGAAAGAATAGGGACCCCTAAAAGGGCTGCACGCATGGCCCCGCATACTATATATCCACCACTGCAGCAAATGGGACATAAGTTATTCAATAAATTACCAATAAGTCTTTAAAGCCTTCCAAAAAATGCTGAAGTTTTTTGCTTGCCAAGATCTACTGGGAATTCCAAAGCCATGTAGCTACCACAGAGAAGCCCCCCTCTCTGGTGGCCATCCACCTCACAGATCTAGGCAGTGGACAAGAGGGACGAGAGACAAATTCAATTCAGCTTTACATTTAAAGGTGAACCTATCTATTAATCACACTTTTTGAAAAATACACTTCTCCAAATTTTTTCGGTGCAGGTTTGTAACGTGTACAAAAATGCATATACTAGGGTAAAGTGAACATAAAAACAAATATATTTGTGGAAATAGCATACAAAAATACAATACAAAAGGGAAATTGCTTTGCAAAAATCTGTATATTTGGCAAGATTGCATAAAAGATGCATATATTTGGAGACATTCACACTAAAATGCTGAATTTTCATGAGGACTTATTTTTTAGAAATTCGCAAAGTGGTGTGGAAATGTGGAGAACTGAACTTAAGAGTGGAAAAATGAGAATCTGAGATAAAATGAAATTGACAGATTTGCCCATTCCTAGTGGACAAACTAAGAGGGCCTCTGATTGAATCTTAGCATGCAGGGAGGATGGTACAGGTTCAGGCGAACCATGAACAACACATAGTTCCTTCTTTGCTCCTGCTGGTGAAAGTGTCTAGAGAGACCATATAGTTGTGAGCCCTGCAAGTCCTACTCCTTGCTTCTCTGCCTGGCTCAATTCCACCCAATCTGGCAGGGCCAAATATGCCTCTGACTTCAGAGATGTTGCTAGGGACAACTTTTCATTTTTGAGAAGCTGTACTACTATTTTTGCTGTTGTTTAGATGATGTTTTTGTATGGCCTTAATGTGAGTTATTAGTCGACTGTTGGATCTTAGTGTACATTCCTCTGAGATATTTGGCCTATTTATATTTTTTGAATTATTTATATTCTGTTATGTTTTGTAATTGCTACTGAATTACCTTGAAATGTTGCTTTGTTTACCATCTCATTTGCAGGCTGCAAAGCTGGATTCCCTTTTTTATGGGAAGGCCCTCACTCTTTGCCCATGCTGGTGACTGCTTAACTATAGTCGTCTCTAAGCAGTGTACAGGATACTCAATACAATTAAATTAAAAATTAGTTAAAACTATAAAACCAGATTTCAATTTAAAAGCCTGATGGAATAAAATAATGACAAAATATGGATCCAGGAGTCTCCCCAAACCCTGAATCTGTTCTTTTAGTGGGAATACCCATCCAGATGAGGCTACTGGCCAATCTCCTGGACACAGGAACCAGCAACCCACAGTGCCTCTGTCTTCTCCAGGTTCAAGATCAGCCTATTGACCTTCATCCACTCCACCACTGTGCCCATACAGTGGTCCAGATCATGCACAGCCTCTCCTGACTCAGATGTTACGGGAAAGTAGAACTGCTGATGATAATTTGCCCCCAAATCCTGAATAACTGCACCTTGTTGTTTCATATAGATGTTAAACAGCATTGCAGACAAGATTGTACCCAGCGGTACATCATAGCATAAGGGCCAATGAGCCCAAAACATAGTCTCCCAATGCTGCTTTCTGGACATGACCCTGTAGGTAGGAGCAGAACCACTGTAAAACAGTGCCCCCAATACCCATCCCACAGAGATGATCCATGGGGATGCCATGGGCCATGGTATTAAAAGCCATTGAGAGATTGAGAAGCAGTAGAGTTGCACTCCCCCCGTCCCACTCTCATACAGGTCATCCACCAGGGCAACCAAGGTTGATTCAGTCCCAAAACCACACCTGAACCCAGATTGAAATGGATCCAGATAATTCATATTCTCTCAGAACTCCTGCAACTGCTTAGCCACCACTCTCTCCACCACCTTTCCCAAAAAGGGATGATTTGTAACTGGGCAATTCCAATTCCTTCTCCTCCAGCACTATGCTGTAGTCTATAAACTACCGCAGCACAGCATGGGAAGAGAGGGAAGAGATTACCGATTGTCCAGGCAACTGGATGTCTCGCCCCCTCATCCAGTGCCATGCTGTAACTAACTTAGGCCAAACCAACTGAGACACTAATCACACAATTAGCAATTATGTAACTGGCTTTTAAAAAGTAAAGTGCAGATGTGGGAGCCATACTTGGGCTCCCACACCTGAAATTTGCATTGGGGGAAAAAGCTCCGATTTGGCCAAATGGGGGGGGGGGTTTCACTGCAAATTGCAGGTGTACGGCCCCAGTCCAGATCAAGACCCAGTGAAGATAAAGTGTTAAATCCCCCCTCCCCCTTTTGCCTGGATCTAAATCCAAATCTGGGCTCCCATGCCTGAAATTTACTTTTAAAAGCCAATGATGGAATTGTCATCTCATATAGTTTGGCCCTTATTCTATAGTTCTGAAATCTGCAAACTACCACAGAAGAAGGCAATTACAAGCAGCTTTTTTCAGAATGGATATTTCATAGCCTACAACCACCACCCATTTCACTCCAGATTATTTCCTTGGCAACAGTTAGTTTCAGCTCTAGACTAGAGGCAAAAACACCCCAAGGTGTACCAAGATCTATATGTTTACTGTAATGTTTACTGGAGTGGCGCTATCCAATACTCTGGACTTGGCTAATACTACATTTTTCAAAAAGGTTCATCACCACTAATCTAAGTCAATGGAGTTATATCAGCTGGAGACTGGGCTTTAAAGTCCTTTTCCATACATATAAATCCAGATTTGCAGGTGACACAAACCTAGGAAGGATAGCTAACATCGTAGAAGAAAGAATCAAATATCCTGACAGGCTTGTACACTGAGCTGAAACCAAAAATATGGAATTTAACAGAGATAAATATTAAGTCCTACATTTAGGTACAACAACAACAACAAATTAAAGTTACAAGTATAGTATGTGGGAGATATGGCTTGGCAACAGTACATATAAAATGCATCTAGGTGTATTAGTTAATCACAAACTGAGCATGAGCCAGCAATGTGATGCAGCTGCTTTAAAGGCTGATGCAATTTTAGGCTGCTTTAACAGAAGAACACTGTACAGATCATGAGAAGTAAGAGTTTCACTGTTCCATCTGGAGTGTTGTGTCAGGTTTTTGGCACTGTAAAGAAGAACACTGACAAAAGGGAACGTATCCAGAAGAGGACCACCAGGATGGTGAAGCTTTGAAAACCAAGTCCTATGAAAAACAGTTGAAAGACATGTAGGAATGTTAGCCTGGAGAAAAGAAAGTTAAGAGGACACATAATAGTAATCTTCAAATATCTTAAGGGCTGTCATACAGAAAATGGAGTAAATTTGTTCTCTCCTACTCCAGAGGGCAGGACTAGTGGGTACTAGCCTGCTTGCAGGCAAGCAGATGTTAGCTTAACATTAGGAGAAACTTCCTAACAGTACAAGCTGTTTGGCAAAGGAACAAATTGCCTCCAAAGGTGGTGGGCTCTTCTTCACTGGAGTTATTTAATCCAAGGTCGGATGGGCAGCTATGATGGATATTGTAGTTCTACCTCCACTGTGAGAGGCAGTATGCCTCTGAATACTGGTTGCTGGGAATCACAAGTGGGGAGAGTGTTGTTGCACTCGGGTCCTGCTTTGAGGCTTCCCATAGGCATCTGGTTGGCCATTATGAGAATAGGATGCTGGACTAGATGGGTTATTTTTCTGATCCAGCAGGTTCTTCTTATGTTCTTAGTTGCATCCTGCATTGCAGGTCCTGCACTGAGCAGTGTATTAGACTAGATCTTGATGACCTCCAAAGTTCCTTCCATGATTCTATTATTAAAACAAAAGATAATAGTATATCCCTGTCAGTTTATGTATGTCAAGAAACCAAAATGTTACTCAGCTACAAATCAGTTTTAACTATCCTTTGGTGCAATTCAGCCAATGCTAAGCATTTCTAAATCAAGTCCTATTGATTTCAGGGGGACAATTAAGCATTGTCTCTGACAATGACATCAATGTGACTTCAACAGTGTCTAACTTAAGCGAATTATGCTTCACAGCTGAAGTTTTGCTGTGTTAGGCTATGTCATTGGAGCAAGTATATAAATCTTCAGACACCTTTGGGAGTCCCCATGTCCAATCCCTCTACCGCCACTGCTTGTGAAAATCACATTGGTTAAGCAAGTCTTAATTCCCCAAGGCATTTTTTCCAGGTGGTGAGAACTGCCTGCAAATACACCTGCTGTGCTTCAGACAGCACAATGCCATAGAGCCTAAACATAGTGAGTCATGCTGCACAGTCAGATGAACTTTCAGAGCAGTCACCCAATAACTGTTGGTAATTTTGCTGATTATTCCAGGATGTAGAAAAAACCTGTCTGAGAAAAAACCGCTTTAGTAAAAGGATCAGCCAGAATGACAATTTAGCTTGCAAGTCATGCCAAGGAATGATGCCAGTTTTTACCTGTTGAGAAACAGACACAGACAGGATGGAAATAAACTTGTCTTTGCATGTTAGGTACAAGAGTGTGAGCAGGTGTTTTCAAACTATAGCTGTATTCTTCCAGCTAATGCTAGCTGTCTTAGATTTACATATGTAATTCCTGGTGCCCAGAACAATGAACTGTAGTTTCCTATCGTGTCCTCAACCCACAATTGCAGCAGTCAGGCAGCACTGAAAAACAAAAGAATGAACCATTGGTTTAAGTTTTTACTTTCTTTTAGGCCAGCTAAATATTTTCATATTTTCTGCACTTAGCCCCACTCCAAAAAAGGGAAGGAAAAAAACCTTTTTTGAGCAACTACATTAATTCATTAGTAGTGAAAAGGAACCCCACTAGGGATAATGGACAACTGAATTACTAAATAAGGAGACTTGTTGGGAAGTAAATTTCAGCTTTAGATGTATCTAAATCCTGCTGGACACTGAATCAATTCTTTTGTATGATGTGTGTGTAAGAAAAAGATGCAATACATACATGAATCATGACTGAAATTATGAGTGGGAGAGGGCTACTGCTATGAACTTCCCATAGGCATCTGGTTAGCCACTGTGGGAAACAAGATTCTAGACTAGATAGGTCTTTAGTCTGATCCAGCAGGGCTCCGATGTTCTTATACTGATGACTGTGTCACAATGCTTAGTAAGAGTGACTAAAGCTAAATATATTCATCTGGAGCTGTGAATGCTCTTGTATTCTGAAGGTAAACTAAGAGCATAAGAACAGCCTGCTGGATTCGGCCAGTGGACCATCTAGTCCAACATCTTGTTCTCACAGTGGCCAACTAGATGCCCATGGGAAGCCTGCGAGCAGGACCTGAATGTGACAGCACTCTCCCCTCCTACTGCTTCCAACAACTGGTTTTCAGAAGCATACCGCCTCCGAATATGGATACAGAGCATAGCCATCACGGCTAGTAGTCATTGATAGCCTTATCCTCCATGAATTTGTCTAATTGTCTTTTAAAGCCATCCAAGTTGGCAGCCATCACTGCCTCTTCTGGGAGTGAATTCCAGAGCTCTGCTTTTGTCTGTCCTGAATGATTCAACATTGAGCTTCATTGGATGACCACGGGTTCTAGTGTTAGGAGAGAGACAGAAATTATATTCCAACCATACAAAAGTCAGTGGTTTCTACACACACCTCTCTCCAGGCAAGCATGAGACATTGTCATAGTTCAAGGACACATTTCAGCCAGGCAAAAGCACTTGAGGAGGGCATGACGCAAGGCCATTGAAAGGTGTGACCTCGGGAGACATGGCCTAGGGCAGCCTTTCCCAACCAGTGGGCCACCAGATGTTGTTGGACCACAATTCCCATCTTTCCTGACCATTGGCAATGCTGGCTGAGGCTGATGGGAGTTTTGGTCCAACAACATCTGGTGGCCCACTAGTTGGGAAAGGCTGGCCTAGGGAGAATTCCAAGGGCCAGATAAAGAAGCCTGGAGGGCGACATTTGATCCCCAGGCCTGAGATTTCTCACTTCTCCTATAAAGTTCTGGTAAATGTATATCCACTTGTACATGTATTTATAAAGCTCTTCACCATGGTATTGTATATCAGTCAGGGCAAAACTGCACATTAGATGAAATTCACAGATGCCACTGAAAATGGCATCTCTACAGACAGACATCATGTCCTGGCATGATTTCTGTGTCCCCACTCAACATCTGCTGGAGAAGGTGGGAAAACACAGAATGTGATGATGTCATAGCACAGAGAAAGCTATCCAATGGGTTGTATTCAACTAAGTTTTACTCAGAGTAGACTCACTAAAATGAATTGACCTAAGTTAGTCATGGTACTTTCTTTCAGTGGGTCTATTCTGATGCCTAGCATTAGATACAACCCTTATGTTTTAGCTGATATGATGAGAGTACCATTTTAGGTAACAGTCCCATTCCAAATGGACCATTTAACTATAAGGCCAGTGTACTCTTCTGATGAATATTCAGCACTGAGTTTACCATCTATCCAACAGGCAGGTTTCCAGAGCGCAAACTCTCAAGAAGATTTTCTGAAGAAGATCTGCAGAGTCATTGGCAGGTGTTTGACATGATGCACTCCAAACTGTCACAGCCCAGAAATCCAACATGACTGCAACACTGATGTCCATCACCATCCAGAAATGACTGAGTATTTTCTCTCTAAAGTTTTCTTCTGGACTGAGCACTGTGTTCAGTATCAATACCAATTGCTTATTTCATATTGCAGCATTGATGTGTGTCCTCTTTAACCAGTATTGCAATAAATATATAATGCCACCCTGGGCTCCTACTGGGAGGAAGGGCGGGATATAAATCTAATAAATAAATAAATAAATTATAATGAAGATAATCCACTAAACTAAAAGAATCCACTGAAAACTATAGGGGGGAAACTTTGAGCCTTACTAGGGATCTATTGTTGAATCAGCTCACAGTTCTAAAGATATGTTTGCTTGCTTAAAATGTGGGCATTTGTCTTACACCATTAAAAAGCCATATCCTGAGTTCATGCACTTATCTGAGGGTGATGTGCAGTGTTTACACATAATAGAAATTATTTTAATGCAAGTTTTTAATGCTATTTATTTATTTATTTATCCATCCATCCCACTCTTCCTCCCAGCAGGAGCCCAGGGCAGCATTATTATTTGCAGAGAAGACTTGTGGAATTAGAACAATCTTCCTCTGGCACCCATAAATTTTTATTGTTTCTTAGCCTGTTCTTAGCCTTAGCCTGTTTCAAACACAGATGAAATTCATCGTTTCTGGATGGGTCAGAGGGGGGAGGAGAAAGAAGATGTGAAAAAAGAGAGAAAATAGCTTGAAACTACCATTGTTGAGAAAATGAAACCAGATGCATGGAATGGGAAAGATGCTGGTGGGAACAATATTGAAATAAAGCACTTTTTTTTCTTGGGAGATGACAGCCTTGTGCAATCCCTCAAGGCTTCCTTCCCACAGACATCTCCCCTGTGGAAAAGATTCTCAGGAGGAGGTGCAACCTAACCTCTGGGAAGAGGCATAAATGGGGAATGTGTCACAATCCCAAGTGAAATATTTCATGTCAAACCTGCATTGTCCTGTCCCCCTGGTTCTAAGGAAGGAAGGAAGGAGGGAAAACACCCCATCAGCTCCTCAACAAGGGCTGAGGAAAGAAGCATCTGCAAGCTCAAAAACAGAAAGAAAGATCTTGTCTAATCCTGTTTATTTGAAGAGGCTCGGGCAGTGCTTTCCAGCAGGGTGATCCCAGCCTGCTCTGAACTGACATAGTGACATGATGACTGGGCTTTGAAGATAGAGTAGCAGTGTTTATGTGGAGAGCAGTCGTGGTGGAGAGGGAAAGCGGAGGGGGGGAGGAGTTGGGAGGGAGATTGGGAAACTGTAACTCATTGTGGATGGGCTGGGCTGGCCTGGGTGGCAAGCTCTTAAAGCTCAGAACATTCATCAACCTGCCTAGCGGGCCGACATGCTGGAGCCACAAGTTGCTCTCTCCCTCTCTGACTGTGTCAAGCGTGATCTAGTCCAACTGTGCGGAGACAGCACAGCCCCGGCCAGACAAGCTCTGGTCAGTGCAAATAATCACAGCTCTGACTCCTTTCTCTGTTACTCAGCAAAGCCTGGCCATTGAACACAGAGTTCTCACAGGAAGTTTACGTCAATTCTCTTACACACACATACACACACACACAGAGAGAGAATCCAATTCATCTCATACTCCATTTTAATCTCTCAAGTTACACCCAGGGCTCTATGTGGCCTGCTGTCTTAACTTTTAGACATTCTTCACCAATTAAAGCCTGATTTCTTTCAAATCATATATCCCTAACATAAGTCTCCCAACGGCTATAGCAAGGCTTCTGGCCTACAACCAATGGTATGTTTGCCATCCTTTGGGGGGGGGGGGGAACCTGCAGCAGCCTGGTAACAACCTCAAGGAAAGCAGGTTTTTATATCTACCACTTGTTTCTTGACACTATTACTGGGAATTAGGATATGCAACTGGGTTATAAATATCCAAAAGTAATGCACACACCCAAAAATGAAAGTTGCCAAGAGCTACATAAGAGTCCAGTGTCAGTGTTGGAATTTGATTCTAAGAAATTCAGTCTTGCTGTCTAATTATATATTGATTTATATAAGAACATAAGAAGAGTCTGCTGGATCAGACCAGTGGCCCAACTAGTCCAGCATCTTGTTCACACAGTGATGCAACCAGATGCCAAAGGGAAGTCTGAAAGCAGAATCTGAGTGCAAGAGCTCTCTCCCCTCCTACAGTTTCCAGCAACAGGCATTCAGAAACATACTGCCTCTGACTATGGGCTTATATTACATTCTATTCTGGAAGCTCATGACAGGTAGCAATGTGGTGTAGTTTTTTTAAAAATTCAGGACCCTCCACCCCCATGCAGATGAATACCATCGCACATAAGCCCCGCTACCAAATGTTTGCCCATAAAGTTCTCCAAAATGCTTCCAAAATGTGTTCAGACTAAGGCTATGGTGAGCCTCTTAAGTCAGGAGAAGGGAGCACCAGAACATGGAGTAGCAAGCAAGAATGTCTCCCATCTGCGAGAAGTATGTTCAATGGGGTCCTCACAGGGCCAAACCAGGCAAGATATGGAAGATATGTCATGAGGTTTCCCAACATTTTCATATCCCCATGAAAGCAGCTTGGGAGATCCAAAACTCCACTGTGTGCTAGGGAAGGGGGATTAACTCTTTCCCTGCATGCTGTTTCCCCAATGTAAACCATCACTGCCCTCCCCCACAAAAACAAAACGAAACTGTGACTAGCCCTTCAGCTACAACTGTATGTTTTCTGCTATGGGGTTAGCAGTAGCTTCAGTGGGGCTGATTCAGATTGGTAAAATGATGCAGAGGAGTATGTTTAGCCTACAGAAGAGAGGGAGCCCCAGCTGACAAAGCGTCAAGGCCCCAGCTGACAAAGCGTCAAGGCGAGTTAAGCAGCAGAGCGAGTTCGGCAGCAGGGCGAGGAGGCCAGGGCCCCCACTCTGCACGTCTGTTCCCTGACCTCAACTAAACCGCAGTCCCCAACCCATTGACGTAATAAACCTTAAACAAAACTATGCAGGTAAGAAGCCAGCAGGGGTGTGGGGGCTTTCCAGTGTTTTGCACCGCCTGCAGCATGTACGACTATCTGCCTGTTGGACAGAAGTCGCGGGTGTGCTCTAGGTGCAATGAGCTCCTGGCTCTCTGGGAACGACTTCATTTCCTTGAGGCCAAGGTGGCTGACCTGGAAAAGCTGAGAGAGGCAGAGAAGTGTGTGGAGGAGGCCTTCAGGGACATTAAAGCTGTGTCCCACTCCAAGGTTGATAGCTCTTCTGCTATCATGGAGAACGATGGTCTCAGGGAAGGACAGCATTCAGCCGAGGAAGAGAGAAACGATCCCTTAGAAGGGACCCATTCCTTGGGGGATGAGCAGCTATCCTCTCATGCCGAGGATATATCTCCAGGGGGTGGAGGGATCCTTGTAGTGGGTGATTCGATCATTAGGAACATAGACAGTGGGGTGTGTGATGGGCGTGCAGACCGCAAGGTGTTTTGCCTGCCTGGTGCGAAGGTTGCGGATATCGCCCGTCGTTTAGATAGTTTGGTAGACAGTGCTGGGGAGGAGTCAGTGGTCGTGGTGCACGTTGGCACCAACAACATGGGGAAATGCAGCCGTGAGGTCCTGGAAGCAAAATTTAGGTTGCTAGGTAGGATGCTGAAAGCCAGGACCTCCAAGGTGGCTTCCTCTGAAATGCTACCAGTTCCATGCGCAGGACCAGCCAGACAGGCCCAGCTTTGCAGTCTCAATGCGTGGATGAGACAATGGTGTCGGGTGGAAGGGTTTGGATTTGTTAGGCACTGGGGAACATTTTGGGACAAGCCGGGCCTGTACTAAAGGGACGGGCTCCACTTGAATCAGAATGGAACCAGACTGCTGGCACTTAAAATTAAAAAGGTAGCAGAGCAGCTTTTAAACTGACTGAGGGGGGAAACCTGACAGGAGCTGAGAAAGGTCCAGTTCAGAATAAACCTCCCCCTCGGGATAAAGACCAAAGAAATGATGAAATTTTAAAAAGGGTAGGCCTAGAAGTAGGCATTGTGAGAGCAGGGGCACAGGATATAAATTCAGAAGGGCAAAATTACCACAGGCCAAACCACAAGTGCCAAAGACACTTGAAGAGAGACACTGCTTACAAGTGCCTGTACGCTAATGCTAGGAGCCTCCGAACCAAGATGGGAGAACTGGAGTGCTTGGTCTTAGAGAAGAGCATTGATATAGTGAGCATAACGGAGACCTGGTGGAATGGAGAAAACCAATGGGATACGGTTATCCCTGGATATAAACTATATCAGAAGGACAGGGAAGGATGTATTGGTGGCGGAGTCGCTCTACACGTGAAAGAAGGCATTGAATCCAGCAAGCTTGAAACCCCAAAAGAGGTGGACTCCTCCACAGAATCGTTGTGGGTGGTGATACCATGCCCCAGGAGGGATTTAATACTGGGAACGATCTATCATCCCCCTGATCAAAATGCTCAGGGAGACCTTGAGATGAGATATGAAATTGAGGAAGCATCCAAACTAGGAAATGTGGTAGTAATGGGTGACTTCAACTACCCAGACATAGACTGGCCGCATATGTGTTCCAGTCATGACAAAGAAGCAAAATTTCTAGATATTCTAAATGACTATTCCCTAGACCAGTTGGTCATGGAACCAACCAGAGGGACGGCAACCCTGGACGTAGTCCTCAGTGGGGACCGGGACCTGGTGCGAGATGTAAGTGTTGTCAAACCGATTGGGAGCAGTGACCATAGTGCTATTAAATTAAACATACATGTAAATGGCCAATTGCCAAGAAATTCAACACGGTCACATTTGACTTCAAAAGAGGAAACTTCACAAAAATGAGGGGATTGGTAAAAAGAAAGCTGAAAAACAAAGTCCAGAGGGTCACATCACTCGAAAATGCTTGGAAGTTGTTTAAAAACACTCTATTAGAAGCTCAACTGGAGTGCATACCGCAGATCAGAAAAGGTACCGCCAGGGCCAAGAAGATGCCAGCATGGTTAACGAGCAAAGTCAAGGAAGCTCTTAGAGGCAAAAAGTCTTCCTTCAGAAAATGGAAGTCTTGTCCGAATGAAGAAAATAAAAAAGAACACAAACTCTGGCAAAAGAAATGCAAGAAGACAATAAGGGATGCTAAAAAAGAATTTGAGAAGCACATTGCTAAGAACATAAAAACCAACAACAAAAAATTCTATAAATACATTCAAAGCAGGAGACCATCTAGGGAGGCGATTGGACCCTTGGATGATAAGGGAGTCAAAGGTGTACTAAAGAACGATAAGGAGATTGCAGAGAAGCTAAATGAATTCTTTGCATCTGTCTTCACAGTGGAAGATATAGGGCAGATCCCTGAATCTGAACTAACATTTGCAGGAAGGGATTCTGAGGAACTGAGACAAATAGTGGTAACGAGAGAGGAAGTTCTAGGCTAAATGGACAATATAAAAACTGACAAATCACCGGGCCCGGATGGCATCCACCCGAGAGTTCTCAAAGAACTCAAATGTGAAATTGCTGATCTGCTAACTAAAATATGTAACTTGTCCCTCAGGTCGTCCTCCGTGCCTGAGGACTGGAAAGTGTCAAATGTAACGCCAATCTTCAAAAAGGGATCCAGAGGGGATCCCGGAAATTACAGGCCAGTTAGCTTAACTTCTGTCCCTGGAAAACTGTAGAAAGTATTATTAAAGCTAGATTAACTAAGCACATAGAAGAACAAGCTTTACTGAACCAGAGCCAGCATGGCTTCTGTAAGGGAAAGTCCTGTCTCAGTAACCTATTAGAATTCTTTGAGAGTGTCAACAAGCATATAGATAGAGGTGATCCAGTGGACATAGTGTACTTAGACTTTCAAAAAGCATTTGACAAGGTACCTCACCAAAGACTTCTGAGGAAGCTTAGCAGTCATGGAATAAGAGGAGAGGTCCTTGTGATGTTCCTGTATTAATGTATATATGGTAAGTGCTGTTTGTATAGAAGATACATGGTAAGTGGAATGAAAGAGGAGGGGGGAGTAAATGAGCAGTAGAATGCTGGATGATTGGCTGAGGGTTTGGATGGCTGAGAGTATAAATGGAAGGATGACAGTTGAATCTGGGTGGACGTGAGTGGGTTGTTTTGGTGGAGTTTGGAGGTGGGTGTGAGTTGGTGTATGTCAGGAGAGTGTGGAGAAAGAGGGAGGTGGAGTTCGGATTAGTAATAAGTCAAATATCACAGTAATAGATGAAACCATAAACTTGTAGATCATTATCAAAGTTATCTTGTTATTAATGTTATTTAATAAATACTATTTTGGTTTACCGAAGGCCTGATCCTTGGCTGGGGTTTCACAGACCAGAAGGGAGGGTAAGGTAATAACCAAGGCTGAAGGGAAACAGTAACAAATGGTGGCAGTGGTGAAGAGGAGAAGATAACATTATAAGTATCCAGAGCAACCCCGAGTTATGAGTTATCTGCATTGATACAAGGGGGTTGGGAACAGCATAGGCATGCAGTCATGAATGTAACCAGATAGAGAGACTCAGGCAAGGTCTCTGGGGACATTGGTTGTAGAACGTGACTGGTGGTGCTGCCTAGCAGGGGGATCTGGTGAGGTCTGTGCTAGAGCGGAGAGAGAAACCATAAAAAAGGACAGTCCGGACTGGTGGAGTCCCTGGTGGTGCCTAGTGAAAGGCAGTAGCCACGAGCAGGTAGGAACCTGACAGGGAGAGCCAGGGAAGGGCATCACAGTCCTCTTGTGGATAAGGAATTTGTTACGAAGCAGAAAGCAGAGAGTAGGAATAAACGGACAGTTCTCCCAGTGGAGGGCTGTAGAAAGTGGAGTCCCTCAAGGATCAGTATTGGGACCTGCACTTTTCAACTTGTTCATTAATGACCTAGAATTAGGAGTGAGCAGTGAAGTGGCCAAGTTTGCTGACAACACTAAATTGTTCAGGGTTGTTAAAACAAAAAGGGATTGCGAAGAGCTCCAAAAAGACCTCTCCAAACTGAGTGAATGGGCGGAAAAATGGCAAATGCAATTCAATATAAACAAGTGTAAAATTATGCATATTGGAGCAAAAAATCTGAATTTCACATATACGCTCATGGGGTCTGAACTGGCGGTGACCGGCCAGGAGAGAGACCTTGGGATTGTAGTGGACAGCATGATGAAAATGTCGACCCAGTGTGCAGCAGCTGTGAAAAAGGCAAATTCCATGCTAGGGATAATTAGGAAAGGTATTGAAAATAAAACAGCCGATATCATAATGCCGTTGTATAAATCTATGGTGTGGCCACATTTGGAATACTGTGTACAGTTCTGGTCGCCTCATCTCAAAAAGGATATTATAGAGTTGGAAAAGGTTCAGAAGAGGGCAACCAGAATGATCAAGGGGATGGAGTGACTCCCTTACGAGGAAAGGTTGCAGCATTTGGGGCTTTTTAGTTTAGAGAAAAGGCGGGTCAGAGGAGACATGATAGAAGTGTACAAAATTATGCATGGCATTGAGAAAGTGGATAGAGAAAAGTTCTTCTCCCTCTCTCATAATACTAGAACTCGTGGACATTCAAAGAAGCTGAATGTTGGAAGATTCAGGACAGACAAAAGGAAGTACTTCTTTACTCAGCGCATAGTTAAACTATGGAATTTGCTCCCACAAGATGCAGTAATGGCCACCAGCTTGGATGGCTTTAAAAGAAGATTAGACAAATTCATGGAGGACAGGGCTGTCAATGGCTACTAGCCATGATGGCTGTGCTGTGCCACCCTAGTCAGAGGCAGTATGCTTCTGAAAACCAGTTGCCGGAAGCCTCAGGAGGGGAGAGTGTTCTTGCACTCGGGTCCTGCTTGCGGGCTTCCCCCAGGCACGTGGTTGGCCACTGTGAGAACAGGATGCTGGACTAGATGGGCCACTGGCCTGATCCAGCAGGCTCTTCTTATGTTCTTATGATATGATAGCTATCTTCAAATATTTGAAGGACCATGCTGTAGATGATGGACAACATTTATTTTACCCAGAGGATAGGACCAATGGGTTCAAATGATAAGAAAAGGGCTTTTATACTATATTATAGGAAGAACGTCCTGATGGTACATGCTGTTTAACCTACAGAGTACCTTGGAGGGTGGTGGACTCTCTTTCATTAGAGGTCATTAAGCAGAGGCTGGATGGCCACCTATCAGGGATGCTGTAATAGTGGGTTTCTTGCATCTATAGGGGGCTTTGCGCATACCATGGACTGCGAAAAAGACAAACAATTGGGTGTTAGAACAAATTAAACCAGAACTATCACTAGAAGCTAAAATGATGAAACTGAGGTTATCATACTTTGGACACATCATGAGAAGACAGGATTCACTAGAAAAGACAATAATGCTGGGAAAAACAGAAGGGAGTAGAAAAAGAGGAAGGCCAAACAAGAGATGGATTGATTCCATAAAGGAAGCCACAGACCTGAACTTACAAGATTTGAGCAGAGTGGTTCATGACAGATGCTCTTGGAGGTCGCTGATTCATAGGGTTGCCAAAAGTCGTAATCGACTTGAAGGCACATAACAACAACATAGGGGCTGGACTAGATGATCTTTGAAATCCCCTTTAATGCTATGATTCTAACCCTCTCTCACCCCAGTGGCACTGCTCTGATCAATTTTGAAGTCCCCCACACCTGCGTTCAGAAGAAAATGACAATATTGGGAAACTGATCATGGCCCTCATCAATTCCCACAGCTTGTTTTAGGCGATACAATGAGACACAGGGAGGAACACCATTAGATAGATGTATACAATCATGTTTATAGGGGTACAAACCTCTTGCCTGACAGAGCTTCAATTTGCAGAGTTCCCTGGGAAGGGGATTGATTGTTAAACCACTCCGGGAGCTGTGACTCTGTGAGAGTAGGGACTCCTAACAATTCTCAGTACCCTTAACAAACAACAGTTCCCATGATGCTGTGGGGGAAACCACAGCTATTTAAAGTGGTATAGTGCTGCTTTAAATTTATAGCGCAGATGGGTCCTTTTATGGTGAAGCAGGACAGAAATTACTGTTTGTATTTATAATTGAGTTTGTCAGCAGCATACTATACAGATAGTATGTCATTAGGTTTGTCAAGTGCCCATTAACTGGCAAATGGGCCAGGGAGATCCTATTGTTATTTAAACTTTTCAAGGGAGCCCCCCCCCCCATTCCTGGGACCAAAGATAGGCTTGTGTTTTTAGCTACTCTGAGGAAAGGCTGGGAACTGGAGACATGCAGAGAGGCCTGCTCCCTGCACGATGGCTTCAGGATGCCTCCTATAAGCCTGATGGAAAAGCAAGATCTACTGGAATGCTAATGCTTTGAACCTCTCCATCTTAAGCTCAGGTTGAAATGTGTGTAAATAAAAACCATATTTCCTAAAAGACACCACAGTCCCTGCTGACCTTCTTTCCAAGGAAACCAAACCCTGGGTAAGCACAGGAACTCCTAGAAGTCTTGCACTGCTCAGAGATTCGGATGGCACACAACACTGGTGTTAACAGTGGGATTGAGTTTCCTGGAAGAACTGGGAGCAATGTGTGCCTGAGTAAAAATGGAGGGAGAACTAGCAGCATTCCTGGAGCAGATGAAACCGTAGCACCAGGAGGACCAGCAGCAAAGGCAACGAGAGCACCAGGAAGACCAGCAATGATTTTAAGAGAGAATGGAAAGCCTCTTTGGAGACAAAAAAGAGGCCCCACGTGAGGAGGTGAGAGCCCTGCCTGATCAGCTGCTACAAGGGGTTGAGAGTGACCCAGGAGTCCAGGTGCAGAGCACCCAGACTGGGGTGGATAAAGAGATCTAGAAAGTGGATGGGGAGCTGAAGGGCTTGGACTGTGAGGAGTTGCAGTCAGTAGTGAAGGAGGAAGAAGAAGCCTTGATTGTCCAGGAGTCTGCCAAGGAGGAAGATGCCAGAAAGATGGAAGTAAAGCCCCCAAAATTGAAGGAGGACAGGCTGGAAAGTGAAGCCTCGAAAGAAAGTGGAATACAGGCTGGAGGAGATGCTGCTCATAGATTTCTCCATTCCATGTGTGCCTGCTGTTGAAGAAGTAGTGCAGGCAGGAGAAAGGGAAGCCTTGGAGAAAGGTGACCTACAGGCTGGGGAAAAGCAGCTGCTGATAGATTTCTTCACCTCGTTTGTGCCACAGAAAGTGTAAGGGGAAAAGTTGAAGGCGTGTATGCAGGAGGAGCTGCAAGCACCTGGAGAAATGGCTGTGCAAGAAAAAGTGCAGGAGGAGAAGCCTGAAGTGGGAGTTCAAGTCCCTGAGTAAGCTCCAACAGCGAGAGGCATTCAGGGTCCTGTGAGTTTGGAGGGCAAGAGACAGTGGGAGGGTTACCTGCCTCTGTTTGGGGCCATGTTTCACACTGGAGATTGTGAGGGAGAACAGAGAAGATTTCTTTCTGCCAACCTGGGTAGGCTAGGCCAGCTAGTCCTGAAGAAGATGCCCCCAGATAAAGACTTGTGAAAGGACTTTGATCTGGACTTTGGGGCAGGAGATGAAGTGGACTGACTTAAAAACTTTTCCTAGGGCAGAGAGTGGGAGGAAGATAGCTATAGTCTGTTGTGTGCTGAGAAAACAGTTGTGTTCTTGGAAGTGCATCCCAAGACCCTGCAGGCAGCAGCAAGGATCAGCTTGGAACTCCATGGAGCCCCAAGCCAAAGGGCCACGTGGGCAACTGCATGGATTGGGGTGGGGGTTGTGCTTATGGGACTGTGTACTGATTTGCTGTAGGAATTCTTCCTGATTGTTTTAGTATTGCCTTTTGGAATGATTTTGATTTGTGCTTTTTGCATGCTTGTGGGGATATGAACTGTTTAATGATTTTTTTTAGGAATTATGCTGATAGGTTTTTGCAATAAGGTATTAATGTTTATGATTTATTATACTATGCCTGTTAGATTTTGTGTGTGTGCAACTGTGTGGGGGAGCAAGGGGAAAATGTGTGTGTGTGAGGTCTGCTCTGCTATAGTGGCACAAGGCAGGACAAAGGAACTCCAGTACTGAGGCTGTAATCTGGCTTAAACATGTTGGGAACTCACTATCTTGGGCACTGCCAAGTATGAGGACTGGGTAAGTGGTTTGGATGCAGAACTGTGACTGGAAGCTCCAAGAAAGCAGAGGAACCCTGAAGAGAGAGTAATTAATTGAAAACTTGCTGTAAAGGAATGAACTGTTTTTGTACTTCTGTTGTGTGGAAATGCCACTATGCTATGACTATGCTTTTGGTGATGAATATTTCAATGTCTTATTAACCTATATCTGTTTTTTTTTATATAGGAAACATGCAGAGAGGCCTGCTCCTTGCATGATGGCTTCAGGACGCCTCCTATAAGCCTGATGGAAAAGCAAGTTCTGTTGGACTGCTAGTGCTTTTAACCCCTCCATCTTAAGCTCGAGTTGGAATGTGTGTAAATAAAAACCATATTTCCTAAAAGACACCACAGTCTCTTCTGGCCTTCTTTCCAAGGAAACCAAACCCTGGGTAAGCGCAGGACCTCTGGACATTTCACATCACTCGGAGATTGGGGTGGTACACAACAGAACCAATTACCTAGGGAGATAATGGGCTCTCCAACACTGGAGGCATTCAATAGGCAGCTGGACAGCCATATGTCAGGTATGCTTTAAGTTGGATTCCTGCATTGAGCAGGGGGTTGGGCTCTTCCAACTCTACTATTCTGTAATTCTACCTATTTCTGTGCTATTCTGTATCCCAGTGCTGTGGGACCTTTGGCCCTCCAGACATTGTTGGACTTCAACTCCCATCAGCCTCAACAAATGGTCAGAGATGACTGGAGAAATAATCCAGCAACATCTAGTTCCCCTCTTCTGCTGTAGTCAAACATGAGCTGGCTGGTATAATGAAATGGAAATGGACTGCCTTCAAGTCGATCCCGATTTATGGCTACCCTATGAATAGGGTTTTCATGGTAAGCAGTATTCAGAGGGAGTTTACCATTGCCTCCCTCTGAGGCTAGTCCTCCCCAGCTGGCTAGGGCCTGCTCAGCTTGCCACAGCTGCACAAGCCAGCCCCTTCTTTGTCTGCAACTGCCAGCTGGGGGCAACTGGGCTTCTTGGGACGATGCAGCTTGCCCACGGCTGCACAGGTGGCCGGGCACATAACCCCTGAGCCACTCACTGTGGGGGTGATCTTTAGCTGGCCTTTTACACCCAGGAGACACGAGCGGGGATTTGAACTCACAGACTCTGGACTCCCAGCCAGGCTTCCTCCCCACTGTGCTATACCAGTTCTGGCTGGTATAATAACAACTCATAAATCTTAATTGCATGTATAGTTGGGGGTGGTCACACTAGCCAGGCTTATTTTAACCATCTCAACCTTTAAATAACACCTGTTTTTAAATTGTTTTTTAAAATGCATTTTTAAATTTGTATATTTGTTTTTAATATTTTTAATTGTTGTAAACTGCCCAGAGAGCTTCGGCTATGGGGCGGTATGCAAATGCAAATGCAATAAATAAATAAATATTAATGGGATTCTCAGGGTGGTTCATATAACCATTTGCACTGTGATGGCCATTTACAGTCTTGTCATCATAGGATGAATGCAACTGCATGGACAACCAGAACCAGAATCTGGCCACTCAATGAGATGAATGTTATCACAGTTCCACAACCAGTCATAAATGTGCATGGAGCTGCTGATGCATGTAGCTGAATACTGTGTTGCCCACACAATGAGTCTTTAAGCAGCCACTACATGGCCCAGAGTTTGCAACAAACATGGATGTTTTTCAATTTAAGTCACTCTGGTCGATATGTTTATACTCAATTCCAATGAGTATTAGAACACCCAACAGATCACAACGTATACATACCGGGTAGTTTTCTTTAACATATTGTTTATTGTATTATCACTGCTTCTAGAAATGATGCTCTGGATATTAAGAGAATGAAAAAGCAGTGGCTATAACATCCAGAATATACGTACAACAAAAGCCATGCTAGCAACTGAAATTTTGCCGCTGATACACTACAGGCACTCTAAACACATGTGAACTTATTTGACATTGGTGAAAAGTACAGGTGCCAAGCACTCTGACATTTAGAAGCAAAGAACGTACTTGATTCCTAACACAAAAACTTTAACTCATTCTAGAGATGTTAAAATATCTCAGAACTAGTATATCGTGCCATATGCTTCTGGCTGCAGAGTATTTGAAGTTGGCACCTAAGAGCTGGTTTTAATAGCTGACCTATCACTTATGTTATGGGGTGCTGGAGGTGATTTAATAATCACATTCATTGGTGAAGTCCCATTAATTTAAAAATTGTATCACCATATGCTGTATCACTTCACAGAACAGTCAGTCCCACGGGAGCGTTCTGCCATACTGATGGCAAAATTGTACTCTAGGACTATACCATAGACTATATCCAAGCAACATAGCCTTCAGTTTTCAGAGGATAAGTGTCCACATTGCATGGCAGGTTTTTTTTTAAATCTCTGGCCACAATCCAGGAGTTAGCCATGTTTAAGACCAGTAAAATCAGCAGGGTTAATTGCACCTAGCTTTGCACTGGACTCTAATTTCTGAGTTTTTCAGTCAGCTTTTAATGCTATATGGAGAGCTTACATACTGTGCCATTTTTAAAAGCCCCCCCTGAATGCCCTGATCTAGTACATACATGTCTTGAGATTGCAACCTTTAGCATGTCTGCAGGTTTGCGAATGATAACCAAAAAAGGTATGTCTGCATCACTAAATCTCCAGGGGTATAATATGTTGGAGTAATTCTTTTAATTCATTTTTAGTTATTTTTATTGCAGTAAGATATTCTTTCAAGGCAGTAAAATGGGTTGCTATTGCTTTGCCAGTGTTCGTCCACAAGTAAAAAGGAGTGTGCTTAAAGCCGGTATGTGCATGTTTATGTGTGCGTGGTTTTGCAAAATCAAAGCCTGGTTTTACAATGCAGAATGTTGTCTTGTAGTAAGGCTTATAAAATGCCGACAGAAAAGTCACACACAGAAAAAGTGACACCACCCTTTGAGCTATTCCCAAGGGGGGGGGGAGGACTTGCTGCTGCACTAGACTTTAGGTGAACTTTTCTTAAGCTATAATATATGTGCACATCCGTAGCAGGTTGCATAATAATACTAAACCCTGTGGATCTAATTATTCACCCCTAATATAAAGGGCAAGGCCCCATGGGAATGATACATTCAGAGCAATACCATGAACTGCATTTCACAATATCAAGGGGAAAACAGTGTCAGTTGATCCCTTAACATGGGAAAGTTTTATTAATAAAGAGTTTGGTTCCATAGGCCTTTCTCAAAATAATGCAAAAATGAAGGATGGACTATATTAACAATATTAAATAACTACCTCTGTCTTCAAAATTAGCTGTATTGTATTTTATGTTTATTTTAAATTCTTGTATTTTTTTGTCTTAATTTTTTTTATGACTCAAGTACCAGTGATTTGATGCAAAGTCTAAAATCAGGGTGAAGGAAATTCAGATACCTCCTTCTTTCCTTTTTAAAGTCCTGAGTTGTACTAGCCATGCCCATATTGGCTGATGAAGACCAGCTGAAAAAAGGGGTGACTTCAGTAACTGCGCAAGGTAGATTGCCTAATGACTTAGATCTATGGTTTTCCAGCCCCACAAGAAATCAGTTCTTGACACCAATACCATAGTCAGCTAGTGAGGAGTTGTAGAATGGGTGCTCATCAACTCACCACTCCAATGGCACCTGAATCAAATTAGGACCTGAATCCACACAAGTCAGGTCTCAGAGCTGACAGGTACAGAAATGAGATCCGACTCATAGCCATGATCCACATCCCATGCCATATAATTGACTGGAGACATTTTGTTCTGTTAATCTTACTTCAGAAACATTCTCACTGTTCTACTGGTTCCAGTGCATCTCCACCTCTCTTCTGAAAAAGGGGCACACAACACTAGTCAAACCCCACCCCTTTTTACTGTAAAATCTGGTTGGATCAGCTTAGGTGTCTTTTTTTTTAGATTCAGCTTCAAAGAGATTTCACAGCTGATTGGCAGATCAACCCATTCCCCCTCCAGGTGTGGCTAATGGAAATGCTTTGCTGTAGTGACTAGTGTGTTTACAGCCTTCAGTCTTTCAGCAGCATTTAACTCTATTGATCATGACATGTTGCTTTTAAGACTGCAGGACAAGCATGTGTTAATTGGATTTCTCTACTTTTTTCTAGCAAGATATCTGACAGAGAAGCAATTGGTCCTAGACTCCGCACTGACTCATGGCCAGATTGGGTAAAAGAGTTAATGAAAGGAAAATAGGTAAATCATTGGTTTCTTATATCAGTATGTTGCCCACACAGCGCTTGATAACAATAGAATTAGAAGGAAAAGATTGGAGTGCACAATAACTAAGTACATATGAACAGTAGTGCAGATAGGTAATTTTAGACTTCATGGTCTTGGAGGAAGGGCTCTTTAGATGGTCATGTATATGAATTCTTTTGTGAAGCACACAGTTAACCATTTCCTTGTCTGTTCTTCTCCTCCTTCCTCACAATGCCATTCCATGCTTTACAATTGCTGCTGTATACCTGATTTGTTAGAGCAAAACAGTCTGCCAAACCCTGTGGTTTAAAAAAAAATCTGCATGTGCAGTTTTGCATTATAAATTAACTCAGATCATAGCACCACCAGGAGTAAAAAAAATAAAATGTGATTTGCTTCTTATGCCTTGATATTAAAACATATTTTCTTGGGAATAAGCACCATTTTGTTGTAAAAAAGGATAATATATACTTAAAGTAAACATAATAGAATGAGCATCTGTGAGCATGCACATGCCTGTCTAGCTTCCCCCTGAGTATACTTTTTAAAATAACAATAACAAATGCCCCAGGGACCAACATTGGCCCTAGTAGACTCCAGCATGTCCATGCTAGCTCAGGGGCTGATGCAGGATCCGCAAAAGGTTTGTACAATCATCAGAGTGATTGGTTATGACAGGTTATTGGTATGTTTCTAAGCAGGGTCAGCATCAGGAGTCAGTATCAATGGAATGTGTCCATGCCCTATGGTATACAGGGCCCACGGACAGCTCCTTGAGGCCACTGCCCCTGCTTCTCCTCCACCACCTCCATGTTTCTATTGCTATCTGCTCATTTACCTGCTCTGAGTAAACAGCAACAGGAGTGGCTGTCTTGGTTTGGCTTGCCCTTTTCTTCTGGATCGGGCCTGGAAGAGGGCAAGCTAATGGGTAGGAGCAACAGCACGAGACCTCTGAAGGCATCTTACCCAAGGTCCCATCCATAACTGCAGCTGGCATTGTTTCTACCAACTCACAGTTTCCGAATTTCCTTTTTAAATCAAGTAATTGCTCTGACTTACCAGCAAGGGAAATCTGGCTCTTTCTCCTTTCTACCCATAGTTGCAACTCCACCCTGGTTCCTAATAATCCCAATCCACTTCCAACTCTTTTCAAAGAGAGAAGGAGAGAATACACATGTTTGCGTGAGTGCTTGAGAAACAACAGTGTTCACGTATGTTTTTTGGCATGACTCACTTGCCAAATTAAAATTGGCCCTAGAGATTCCCCACCCTTGTAGTAATACCTAATAGGAACCAATAGTACAGCAAAGGGGGAGTTAGAGAGTCCCAGCCCAAAAAATAATGCATACAATATGTTTGACTTTTTCCCATATAATAAACGTGGGAATCCCATAGAATTTGTCCCAGGATTTGAGGAATTTTTTTTTAATGATTCATATTTACTACATCCCAGCTTCACCAACCCACTCTAACTGCAAGATGATGAGTAAGGAGCCAAAGCATTTTTGCAGACACTTCTAAGTTGTTCACAAGCAGCAGATACAGCAGAACATACAGGAACTGAGAGAAGCAACATAGCGAAAGCATGTCTCAAATGGAAGAGCTGCACTCCAAGAACATAGTGCTACTACACAGTTAAGACTAGAATGTTTAGATTAGCCTAAGTTTGGGGAACCTTTGGCCCTCCAGATGCTCCTGAACTACATCATCCTTAGCCATTGGCCAAGCTTGCTAGGGCTGATGGGAGTTGTAGTTCAGCAATATCTAGAGGGCCAAAGGGTCCCCACTCCTGGGCTAGCCCTAAATCAGATTCTCATGGTAGAAGATCTGTTTATATCGGGAGAGCTGGTGGTTGGGTGAATCTGATCCCAGGTATGTTAACTCAGAGTGAAGTCCCACTGAATATAGTGGAATTTATTGTCAGCATGCTCAAGATTACAATATTACTCAACTTTTCGTATTTCAGGTTTTTTTTGCACTCAATTAAAAAAAGAGAACTGTCAAGTTATGCAAGCATTTTAAGAGGGTTCAAAATAAGATTATTCATCTTCTAGCTTTGCTGACATAGCAATTTATTGACTGCCTGACAAGTGTTTTCATATGGAGAAATAATAAATAACTGCATTATCTGTTTTGCAGGTAATGGTTTTAGTTTGATGCCCCAAACAATCATGGTTTGCTGATTAATGTCACTGGGGCTGACAAGGAACTAACCAGAACTGTGTCTAAATTAATCCAGTTGTACAGTGTACTGATTCTTTTATCCCCTTTCTAGGATAATAGTTCTCTTGAAATTATTGCAGGCTTTATTCTGCATGTCCCATCACTAAGACTTCCAGATGCCCCCTTATTTTGAGGGACGTCCCTTATCTCAGTAGATCACAGTACCAGAATTAGTATGTTTAACTGCAAACTCCACAAGTATAAAAGTGTTCAATTTTTAAAATATTCTGATTCAGCATTCCTATTCATGTTAATACCAAGTTAATTTGGTGACACAAAACCAACAGAGAGCCATGCAGCCCGTTCAATCAGTCTTTCCCAACCTGTGGTCCTCCAGATGTTGTTAGATTACAATTCCCATCATCCTTGACACTGACCACATTAACTGAGGATGATGGGAGTTGTAGTTTAACAACATCTGGGGATCCAAATTTGGGAAAGGTTGCTTGAAATAGTAACAAATTGAATCTAGTATGAGCTTTCACAGGCAACCATCTGCTTTATCAAGCGCAGCTAGATTAATATGGTAATTTTAAGGTGCCATGGGGTTCTATAATGCTTTTCTTACCACATTTTTAAATAAATAAAATGTCACAGCATTTACCGATGTGGTGCATATAGTTTTCTATGCTTTCTGATTCGATTAAATTAGGACCAGTTAATGAGAGGCCTACCCAAAGTCCTCTTTACAGTTCTAAATTGCCTTAAGAGGCCGCTGCCTTGTATTTCTGTTTTTATGAACTTTCTTGGGGAGGAAACTCAGAAAAATCCATTGTTTTTTTTCAGGATTCTCCCAGAAAGCACCTTTGAAAAAAGGAATATAATTACAAGCCCAACCTGGAGGAATGGGGGAAGCTTGCCTATAACTAGTTTAGTTGCAATCCTGCAATTTTTTGTTAGGTTGTCCTCAACAGCATGGTCAAGGGACAAGTGGGGAGACCACTGTTACACCTAGGTCCTGCTTGTGGATTTCCCTTAGGCAGCTAGTTGGCTACTGTGAGAATGGAATGCTGCACTACATGAACCTTTGGGATGCTCCAGCAGGGCTTTTCTTATGTTTTTATGACACAACTAGGGGCTGTACACCTGCTCGCTTCGCTCGCTAACCCACCTAGCCCATACCGAACCCCCTCAAAGCCCACCTACTCCCCTCCAACCCCCCTTACAACCCACCCCCTCCCTTTACAGTTTGCCAAAACCATCCCCACCCTTTATACCTGCCTGCCTCTGTCTCCCTCCTCCACTGGCACAGCAACTCTCAGAAGTCTGTCAGCACACTGTTGTTTGTAGCACCACCTGCCAGCAGCCATGTGAATTGCTGTATGATGACATCCATTTTAGGCATGTATAGCATACTGAAGCTAAGAGTTCTGGATCTGGTCAGTGACTTGATGTTAGACCGCCTCGCCTAGTGAACCATATGTATCACTTTGATCTCCATGATGGAAGAAAGATAATGGTAATAAAGTAAATCTCACTTGTCATCAGCAGAGTGGTTTGGGGATCACTAGTGCACTACTACATTTTCTTGCGATACGTTAAAATGCACTATTGAAATAAGTTTGCTCATGATATGTGTGAATTTGATATTGATTCCAGTGAAGTTCTAAGGCAGGGCTGAGTGGCATTGGAATCAGCTGTTTTTATTATAGAACTTGCGAGCATTTTTGTTTACTGAGAAAAAAGCTGCCATTTACTGTAGAAAATCCCTCTTAAACAATCCAAACATAGAAATGTTTAAAATATCCTAAAATGTCCTTAAAATATCCTTAAATGCTATTCTTCCATACCACATTTCTTATTTTTCTTTTGCTTGTTCTCTTACTATGAATTGTGTGTTCCAACAGAGCATTCATCACCTGATGGGAATGCCACAGACTGCAGTAATCTGCTGAGAAATATATTTCTGAATCACTTCACACACTAGCCAGAAGTTCATGATGTCAATAATTTATTGTCTCTGGCAAACTTCTCATTGCTGCTGAGGACTTAAACTAGTTCAGCTGCTCTGGGTGATGAGGTACCAAAGGAGATTACAAGCCCACAACAATGTCTGAAAGCCCAAGTTTAGGAAATGATGCCTCTGGAGTGGATTGAAAAATACTGTGTTGAGGACAGAAGAGCTGAGCCCCAGAGCATAACTTATTGGGATTTTCAATACAGCTGAGCCCCAGAGCATGACTTATGGGGATTTTCAGGAGCCAGAACATGAGATCTTCCTTCAACTGTCTCTCAGACCTCATTCAGGTGAACAACTAGAGGTGTCTTCATATCTCTACCTTCTGTACACATCTGCATCTCTTAGTGGTTGTTATTTTACACCAGGGATGAGAAATCTCCAGCCCATGGACTAGTAGGTTTGGCATGGGTTCCAATTTTGCCCACGAGGCCGTTTTTTTCAAACCATGCCCACCTGTCCACACCTGACATCATATGTGATATCAGGTCTGGGGCAGGTAAAGACATGGCTCCAAAAGAACAATTGAAAGTTTAAAATGAGCTCCCAGCTGTTCCACTGGGATTAGCTGCCTTAGGAAATTCTCAACTGAGTACTCCCTAGTGCAACTGAGGCAGCACAGGGCTTTGCAAGCGCCAACAATCAGCTGATCCTGGCGGTGCTTGCAAGAGCCAGATTTTGCAAGTGCCAATTTACACTGTTCTGCAATATTATACTACTTTCTATCATAACAAACATTTATAATGCCTAAACCAAAGGTCACCAACTTTTGGAGGGCTCATGGGCACATTTGTAAAACAGAGAAAGTATTGTGGCCACCACACCACACTGCAACCAAGCACAAACCTCAGCATATTCAGAATGCTTCTTTCAAGCCTAATTTTGGGGGAAGGGACCCTGTGGGCACTAGGGAAGGCCTCCGTGGGCACATGTAGACCCACACAATCTCAGGCTAATTTTACCAAATGCTTATAAATTCTGATTTATAAATTCTCAGAGCACTGGTGTTATTATTTCTATTAAGTGAATGACACTGTAAAGCGGTAGAAACACCCCCTCAGTTTTTGAATGGAAAGGGAACACTGACTTTTAAATCATTCTCAGGATCAGCTTTGTGACATATTTCTAAATGCTTTGCCTTTGAAAGCATCTAGTAAATTTTTCAACCTAAGTACTTTTTGGCATGTTAATCAAAAACAGATCTTTCCATCAAATACCATCATCCTGACTGGAAAAGTCCCATCTTTCTTCTTTTTGCACATTTTTTATACAGAATTGTTTTTCCTTTTTAAGGATTTACTTTAAACCCTTATAAAAAACTTCAAAGGTGTGCAACAAGGAAGCAACACTAACAATATGTTTTCTGTGATTTTTCCCTTAGTGCTTAAAGTGCTTCATATCCATTATCTGTGTTACCTACAAAAACTCTGTAAAATAGGCTGGCATTGTTATCTACATTTTACAGATGGCAGCTGGAGGCACAGAGCAGTCTCTTGCAAAGGGTCACTCAGTGGGTTCATGAATGAATCTGAAACCAGTTAATTGCTCAGGTTCTTAACCACTGGGCTTAGTGTGGGGTTCCATTTCAGTATGTTAGTCCTCAAGATAACAACATAATAAAGTCCACATGGATTTTGTGGGTCTGATATTTCATAAATGAGACTAAAGTGGAATTGACCTCCCACTGATTATGGGCCTGATAGGAGCTATGGCAGTCCCACCAAGGTAATATAAGAACATATTATCAGTAACAGATTATGCTATGATTTAATTGTGAAGCTTGTTCTGTCACATCTTTGTGCAAAATGTTCTTCACGTTGTTCCAGTGACATCAAACAGGCATGTCAGTAGCATTTCTAATTCCAAGTAAATCACATTTAACAGAGATTCCCCCAAAGAATCCTGGGAATTGTTGTTTGTTAAGGGTGCTGGGATTTTAGTTCTGTGGAGCATAAACTACAATTCCCAGGATTCATTGGGGGAAGCCATGTGCTTTAAATGTGCATTAGATTTGCTTCAAATGTATGGTGTGGATTTGACCATAGTTAGCTCTAGGGTTATTTTTCCTTCTTAGTTTTTAACTGTGGATATGCAAGAATTAGCTTTATTGGAGGCAGAGAGAAGTGGATGCAATCTTTTCCCCCTAAAATCCAGAGCAATCGTCTATATTACCTGATCACAATCTCTGCCAGTAGCCCACTGAAGTCAATGTCTCAGTCATGTTAGCTCCTGATTCAGTTTCTGGTCTAACTCCAATAGGAACTCTGAACTTCTTAAGCTGTTTTCCCCTAGTCTAATCCATCACATATAGTGCCTGCTTTCTTTCTATCACTATCTCCCTTTTGTGGTTATTTCAGCATATAGTAATTCTGTTGGTGGTGAAAAACTGCATCAATGCTTAACTTGCAGATTCTTACCAGAATAATTTTGCTTGGATCAAAGGTATCTGAAGTGTATCTGCCCAATGCAGTGAAAAGGAGAAGTCTAATGCTCTGTTGCATTTGCAGCCCAGAGGTTTAAATGTATCACCACCACAAGCCACACTATGTTTATACATTCAGACTATCAGTAATTCAAGCTAAGTAACAGAACTATTCTGTTGCAGGTAACAAAGCAGTCAATAGGCCTCACACAGAAAGACGAAGAACAAACTACAGAGCGTTAAAACACCAGGACCCTAATACAGAGCTGGGCATACTCTGAATTGCGCTCATCAGCTCTTTGACAGAGAGGGGAGAGCAGGGAGATTAATCCAGCTCCGGGATCCAAAGAGCAACTGAGACATTTTCAGAGAATCTTAACTCAGATTAAGTGTATGTTGCCCCAAACTGGTCAATGGGGCTCAGAAATCATCTCTGTCTGAACTGAAAGATCATCTTACCCCTGACCCAGTCAATCACTGCACCCTGCAGGTGAGAGCCTCCTGCATCTTATATTATCAGGAGGTCCATTCTGCACCACATAGGAAGCAGACCTTTAGTGTTGTGCTTAAATATCAGACAGGCACCATTTCTTTATCTTTTTGGCGCCTACTGAAGAGCTTTCTCTTTCAACAAGCCTTTTTAGTAGAGACCTGATCCCAGTCTGCACCTGTGTTGGAACTGTTTTTTAATATTTTTAAAGCTTTTTTTAAAATATGTTTTTAAAGATGTTTTGTTTAAATATATTTTCAAGTTTGTTTTTAAGACTTTTTAGAGTGTTTTTGGTGTTTTTGTTTGCTATCCTGGGCTCCTTCTGGGAGGAAGAGTGGGATATAAATTTTAACAACTGTTTGCATGTGCAATTCCCGTCAGCTAAGAATAGAGGCACTGAAGCATGCACCCACATGCATATGATTGCTAGCTGGATCAGTTCAAATGTGCTGATCCTGCTTCTCTTGATATAAAGCAAGGGTGGGGAGACTCTGGTCCAGGGGCCAAATTTGCCCTGAAGAGGTTGAAATTTGGCCATGAGGCTGTTTTCCCCAGACCACACCCATGTGACATAGGTGTGGGGTAGGTAGAGACGCAGCTGCCAATGCACAATCAAAAGCCTCAAAGTGCACTCCAGATTATGCATTGGTAATGGAAAGCAAGCTTTGGCTCTCCTGCTGCTGGTTGGTAGAGCGGAATGCTGCTGGATCAGCTGTGCTAGCGAGTTCTCCACGAGAAACTCGCTCACACAGCCAGTGCCTGCAAAAGGGAGGCATTTTTGGCACCAAGCCAAAAAAAAAACCAGCTTAGTTTTTGCTGGCATTTTAAAACATTTTTTTCCATCTTACTGATTTTACTAAGGCCTTCCGCCCTGCATGCTTTGCACGCCAGTCCCAGCACCTAACCCCAGGAACAGCAACCCTGGGCTCCTGCTGGGAGGAAGGGCGGGATATAAATAAAATAAATAAATAAATAAACCCTCCCAGGTCTTGTCAAACTCCTCCTCCCCTTAGATCTGGCCAAGCCTCACCTCCCTACAAGTTGCTAAGCCTCCTCCTGCCCTTCAGATCTTTTCCTATGAATAAGAGAGAAACAGAGGAGGGAAATGGCCAGCCAAGGCACACCACACAGACACAACTACACTGGCCTGCCCTACTGTTTCTCTGTGGCTCACCCAGCCTCTGCCGCCTCAGTCACTTACTTGCCATGCCTGCTGCCTGCCATGGCCCCACAGCATTTCCCCTGAAACTTCATTCACTCCACCACCACCATACTCGCCCCTTGCTACCACCACCTCACTCACCCCCTTGCTGCTTCACTCATTCGCCCCAGTCACCCGCCTCCCTGCTCACCCCCTGCTGTATCTAGCCAGCCTGCTGCCATGGATGGCTGTCTTCATGGTGTGTGATGGCAGACCAAGAAAAAAACAGATATAGGAAGCTTTTCCTTCTATTAAATTTGTATCTGCTGTTTGTCTTTTATATATATTTATTGCTGTACTTGCTTTACGTTTGGTAAACCACCTTGAATTCATTAGTAAAATATGGGATATAAATGTTTTAAATAGATAAAGAAATGAATTTATAGTAGTGGGTGCCTAGCTTCAGGCATTTAATCCATTATTTAAGAAGTCACTTTTTGTTATCCAATGTTTAAATATGCCAGTTTGAATCAGTACTGTGGAGACACTATGTCTCTAAAACAGGCCACGTATTTAGTCATAAATATGTGTTTCTGTGACCCATTTTAAGCATGTATGTTGTTCTGTTGCCTAAGATGTGGTTTACTCAATTTCAGATGGACTACTCAAATGCTTAAGTTCATGCTTAAGTGTTTTAAATGAGGATGAAAGTCTGGTGCAGTTAGCAGAAGCCCAGGTGAAGCATTATGTTTCAATCTACATCCGTTTTTAAACTGAATGCTGATTCTAGCCAATATAGGTTTTACACTGGAATTAGAGACATGGGAAACATCCAAATGGATTTAATTATCACTAGCAAAAATAGCCTTAGAAAGAGCATTAAAGCCAGACCAAACTGCTTCTAATATACAAGTTGAAAAGAAAGAATGTAACTACAGCCCCTGGTCACCCAAGGGAATTACACCTGGTAGCAACAACAGTGACAATTACACAGTGACAATAAAATCTTAGGATCCCTGCTGTTACAGACACACTAATGTCCTCCAAAAATGTTAAGTTATTTTCTCTGCACCAGCGAAGGCCTGTGGTGGGTCGGCTCCACTGATCAGTTGGAGATTTTGTTTAGAAGTCTTCTTCATGCTGTTTATGTCACTAACAGATCTAGTTCACCGCAAACCTAACACTGCCACCTTTTTTTGTTTACATTCCTCCTTTCCAGGACATGACTGCCCTCATCTTCTAATCCAGCTCAGTGTATGAGAAAACAGTTTCTTTTTTTATGTGAAGTCGGTTAATTATCTTTCTAGAAGGCATTCACTCAAATGCCACCTGAAGAGACCTCTTGCTGTCTGTGTTTAATTAATGCTCACATTGCTGTATACAGAGAGACTTCATCAAAACAAAACTCTCTTTTTCACAGGGCAGGAACATCTTTAGAAAAGAGAAAGAGGCTTTAGCAGCAGCTAACCTTTGGACATAAATAATTTTTGAACACAAAATAATGTGTGTACTGGAGAGGCCTCTGTTAGATTGAGTCCACATGTCCTTTCCACACATCTTCTCTTATTCTTATATATATATATATATATATATATATATATATATATATATATATATATATATATATATATATAGGGTGGGGTGTTTCCAGCTACCCCACCACCCCGTGCCTTTAGAGGGCTTGCAAGAAGTGGCTGCAAGAGTAGGACAGCGAGTAACTTCATGGGTGGGGTGTCTCTAGGAGCAAAGTTGAAACTCTAATTTCCTTTTATCTTTGCTATGAGTGTAATGTTGCCTGCTAACAGATGGAATGATACATTTATAGTGTTGAAAGGGTTTTTGTATTTGCTGTGATATTTGTTGTTATGTTACTGTTTTATTACTGCTGTTTTATTATCGTTGCTATTATGAAATTGTTTTTGTAATTGTTTATTTTGTTGTAAGCCGCTTTGAACACAATTTTTTGTGGAAAAGTGGCATACAAATAAAAAGGATGATAATGATACCTCTTCCTTAGTGGACATTCTGGCACACTTTAATGTACAGCTTTGTTAGAAGGACTGGATATACAAAATAATTACCTGATTCTGGATGAGGCAACCCCAAGATATACATTACAAGTGCAATATGAAATGATCCTTTGCTGCAAGAAAATCAGCTACACCAGTCGTCCTTTTCCCTCTCAAAGTGAGTAGTCAAATTTTATCTGACATTGTTCCATGTGATATTCTCAGAAAATAAATGGAGTTTCTGGCCAAAGGTAGGTATGCCGAAGAATAGTATTGATATGTTGCCATCATGCAAAAAAATATGGCAGAATCAACTGCCAAGTGCTCTCATTCCTTCCTTTCAGATCTGAGGATCAGGTATCATCTATATGTTTTAATAGTTCAGATTTTGATCAAATGTTAACTGAAGCAAATGTCTGAAGTTTTCAGCTGGTCAGAATCTGACTTGCAACAGATATATCCCAAGGGGGAAAAAACGTAACAGCATAGACTCATCAAAGCATGAAGTCAGGCTTCTATAGATACCTCTGAACCAGTGCATCTTATTTTGTGTAACATTATAGCAAATGTGTTAAAAGCTGTTTTAAGAAATGATGTTTTAGAGTGTTTTTGTTTGCCACCCTGGGCTCCTACAGGGTGGAAGGACAGGATATAAATTTAATAAACAATTAAATAAGAGTCCATTGGACTAAGAATGGTGGTTATTTTCTCTGGCTGAAAATAGGCAAGTAGATAAGAGTTCTCTTTTACTATTAGACAGCCACACTCTCTAGAGGATGCTCTTCTCAAGATGTCCTGTCACCCACTACATGCCTTTCCCATCTTGCCTGATGTGGGAGAGAGTCTCTTGAGACTGTTGCTCTACCAGGACTGTCTTCCCAATGACATGACTAGCCCTCTGTGCCCTGTACAATATCCAATTCTATCAGTGCAGCAAAGGATCCATTTCCACTAGGGTATGCTCTTTGAGTTGTATCCATCTAATTTCTACTCAGAGTAGACCCACTGAAATGAACCTAAGCTAGTCATGTTCATTAATTTCAACAGGTCTTTTTTGAGTACAACTAAGATTGGATACAACCCTTTGCTTCTCTCCTTCTAGCCGAGTAGCTGGCAAGTCTATTCTGCCACTCTCCTGTAATTCAGAATTATCCCACATCTATCTTCCTCAGTGAATTTTTCCTGATTCTCGTATGGCTCCTAGTTTTGACATTCTGTTGCATCTGCGAGTGAGCTTGCCTGCATGGAATTTAAGCATGAACTGTTTGCATTCACCAGCTTGACTCTACTCCCTCTAACTTTTTTCAGCCCTCTAATGATGATGTGGCCATTGTTTAGTTACGAGTTGTCTGGTGAGACAGATGTTAAGAGGACAATTTGCTTGTGATTGAACTGAGATCAAACTATTACGTTAGAGTAGAAAAGGTTATCATTGCAATTCATCCTGTGCATATGTGAGGAGTACTACCAAGAAAATAAAAGGAACAGGTACCAGATGTTGAAAACATTACTGAAAGAGGTTACACATACATCCTGCTATAGGTGGCAGTTCAATGTGTTAAAGTCTAATTTTCATTCCTAGTGTAGAGATTTGAGCTCAGGGCTCAAAAAAAGGCATGGGTCATGGAAACATAAGAAGAATCTTACTGGATCCGACCACAGGCCCATTTAGTCCAGCATCCTGCTCTCACAGTGGCCAGACTTATGGGAAGCCCATAAACAGAACATTTAGCACTACAGCATTCTTCCCAGTTGTGATTGTCACTAACTGGTATTCAAAGATATACTGCCTCTGATGCTGGAGGCAGCACATAGTACACTGTGGTAGTACACTGGAGGCTCAGCAGGCAGGAGAGGAGTACACACACACACACACACCATTATAGCTGGAGTCCAAAGCAGCATTAGGCCTAGAAAGACCTTAACCAGGTGTGGCTTATTTTTGGTCCTCAAGATGATGCTGAACTTCTGCTCCCAGAATCATTGACTGTTGGTTATGCTGGCTGGGGCTGATGGGAGTTGGAGCCAACTACAACCAGAGGGCCACAGGTTAGCTACCCCTGTCCTAAAGCACTGCCTTCTCCCACAAGAACTTGCCCAAATACTGAAATCAGCCTCTGAGGCCCTGCTCAGAATCCTCCGCCACCTAAATAATGAATGAATTCAAATGAATGAATAAATAATACAATCACATATTTTCTTTGTATTGCTAGTAGTAGTAGTAGTAGTAGTAGTAGTAGTAGTTTGCTTTTGTATTACTTTGCTGCTGGGAGTGCACAGAACTGTGATTATGTTCTGCTGGTGTGGCCTGCTGGTGTAATGGGGCTATATGATTGCCCTACCTGACTCACCAAACTTGCCTGGGATTGGGGCCACTGTTTAAGTGCTTTGCACAAGTCTGAATACTCATTCTCTAAGGCATAAATATAACATCAAGCCAGTTATACAATTAATTTAAAGAAGTTTTTTTTCAAACATAGCATGAATCTCCCTAAGAAACTGGAACATACATTCACTAATAGGCAAAAAAAACCTTGCAGTTTAAGAATGTACCTATAGCCCACAGCTATTTCTATCAAACTTTAAAAAGCAGGGAAATTGGGCAGCTGTAGTGAATGCACCAGGGGAGCAGCAGACCTGAACTCCTCTCTGACATATTGGACTGCCCTACAAATTGGTCAAAATGCAAACACCATTTGGGTTGGTCTTTCACAGTCCAATCCACTTGCTGTGTAGCTTGGAAGAATTTGGTAACATGTGCCTCTGAGCATATGGTGAGTGGTGGCAACACCTGCCATCTCCAAAGATAGAGAATTATATTTTTGTATGTTTGTTGGTGTTCTTCTTACTTTGCTTCTTTTCTGTGTTACTACTGTTTCTACAGAGAATATAAACTAGAAAATTTTGTTTTCCTCATTATTCATCCCAGAAATCTGTGTCAAATTTATTTTGATTAATTTCAAAGCCTTTTTATTGGTCAGTGTCATATGATGGTGAAGACAGCCTTTTGTGTTTCAGAATGGAGGTTATGTTCTATTTCTATTTTGGGTGCATTAACAGTGGAATCTGAAACTGTAGTTTGATGTAAAATCAGACTGATTCCATTATGTTGCTCCTTCAGCAATGACTCTAGATGTTGGGAAAAAGAGGATGCATGTTTTCATCCTGCTATGTTTAAACCACTTCATTTAAGGCAAGGTGGGCACGGTCAATTAAAAACATAGAGCACACTTAGCATTTTGTTAGAATATATTTCACCTCCCACTGTTTTATCTTGTGCAAATTGAGACACTCCTGAGGTCCACTGGAGACTATTCTGCAGAAGTCAGTGCCATTATTATTATTATTATTATTGCTAGTCGGGTGGTATATAAATTTAATAAATAATAATAATAATAATAATTATTATTATTATTATTATGTTTGGAGTCTTTTTAGTGTAAATTTTGCAAAGTGTTGCTGTACTTCACATATTCACAGAAATAGAAAAAAAGAAAACTATTTCCTATAGGAAACTTCACTAAAATTGCAAAGGAAATCAGACATATTCAACGTGACCATCTGAACTATATCAACTGTCTTAATAATGTTGCTTCCTCCCTGCTAAAACAAGATCAGTACAGCACGTCTTCTTTCTATTCTTTGGGCTGATTACAGGTGTTGCCACCACTCACCACATGCTCAGAGGCACATGTTACCAAATTCTTCCAAGCTACACAGCAAGTGGATTGGACTGTGAAAGACCAACCCAAATGGTGTTTGCATTTTGACCAATTTGTAGGGCAGTCCAATATCTCAGAGAGGAGTTCAGGTCTCCTGTTCCCCTGGTGCATTCACTATAGCTGCCCAATTTCCCTGCTTTTTAAAGTTTGATAGAAATAGCTGTGGGCTATAAGTACATTCTTAAACTGCAAGGTTTTTTTTTACCTATTAGTGAATAATTACATTGCTGGTTTGATACATCACTTGTGTTGGCTTCTGAAGAAGACATCCATGTATGAACACTTTATTTCAACTACAGAACAAGAATGAAATGCAAAGTTTACAGTCCTTGGTCTAGATGGGTTGTTCTTTGAACCTGTTGCTCTGGGTGTAATGAGCCCTGTGGATAGGGTATGGGATGGCGCGAATGAGGAGGCGGACTTTGAATGGGCAGAAGGCACCAGAGGCATGTCTACAGGCACACTGGAGACTGAGAGTTCCCATGCTGTAGCCAGTGAGAGCTCCGCCCCTAGAGATCCCATTACCAGCGAGGAAGCCAGACCCAGTCAGGAAGATCACTCTCTGCCTAACTTTCACCTCCTTCCTTTGCCCACTCTGCCATTGCCACTGTACAGCTCCCCTCCTCCTGTTGGGGAGGACCTTGCTGAGGCAGTCCAACTCTCCTTGCCTTGGACTCAGAGGCCAGCAATCTCAATGAGCCCTCACTGTCCCTCTGAGGAGGAGTGCTTGCCTATGCGCACATCCTCCACAGTGACACTCAGTCGACGCAAGGAGTGTGCCCGTCCATCCTTACTTAGTTGGTAAGGAGGCATGTCTACTTGCTGTGACAACATCTTAATGCAGTGTAGTCATGCCTTGTTAGTTCTAGCAATGATGCTGAATTCTGTGTAATCCATACACTGATTCATGTAGTGCTTTGAAGTAAAACTTTCCATTAATCTACTAAAGAAAAACACACCTCTGTGTTTGTGTGTGACTTCAGCAGTTTCAGGAAGGGCACTGTGAGCCCTGTCCAGCTGAATCAGCTTGCGCGAAGTTCCAGCAATAATGGATGATGTAGTTAGGTGCTGCCGCTCACCTGACCCCCAGTCGATCACATAGCTGCAACTTACAGGGAGGCAGAGGGGAAAAGGCAAGGTGGCAGTGAAGTTGACAGGTGCAAGCATACCAGCAGAAACACCAAATTGGCTCTGCCAGTGCAATTGCACTGAACCAGCCTCGCCCCTCTACCTCCCAGTAAGCAGAAATGACATAACCAAGTGGGGGGTCATGTGAGCAGTGACACCCATCACACTGTTCGCTCCAGAGTTCCAGCACACCTAGCTCAGGAAGTAAGGCACTCTGGGAGATAAATTCTCTATAGAACAATGCTCCCATCTTAGAGAGAATACTACTCAAATAACTGGAAAGACAGTTCTATGTACAGTTGCAGGGATTCTGTAACCTTGGTTCATGTGTTGTTTGGATGTTAAAAACTTGACTTGTCAATCACTAGCCACCTCATATATGTAAAGTGCATATGTAATCCACTATTGTCATATATTATGAGAATTGCCATTCATCTTTCAGCCATGGGGGCAGGCGAGGAGAGAGAAATAAAACAAGGAACAGCTCGCATCACTGATCTTAGCCTCATTAAGTCTGAGCACACATGACATGGAAATGCAAATGTTCTCGTAAAATTCACAGACTCCTGAGTTCACAGGAATGGCAGCAGCAGAGGAAAATTATTCCATATCCTGCGGAGAGGAAATTAAAGGTATCATAGAAAAAAGAATTTGCTGCATGGTGCAAAAAGCAAGTTTTTTGCCTTCTGATGCTGAACATCTGCCACATTTGTGTGTTGACTCACCCGATTTAGTGAGAGAATATAAGCATCGTCAAACTTACAAGAAGCCTGTCCCAGACACAAGCTGTCTATGCTGGCAGCTGTGGGAAGACCCACAGGAAGCAGGGACCCTGGAAGAAAGAGTGTGGGAGTATATCCTGTGAAGACAGATAACAAGTCATAACAGTACTATGGGAACTTCTTCTGCACCAGTATGAGAATAAAATTTCACAAATCAAGGACCTGGTTGTTTGTTCAGGGATTTTGTGTGTGTTTTTCTTATTTTTTTTAAAAAAGGTCTGTTTCACATTTAACTGAATTAATATAAATGTATTCTCCAAATTATATATATATATTTGCAATTTTTCTTTACTCCTATCAAGAATAGTTAAATTGGACAACACCCTAACTCAGTTATTTGCATAAGCATAGAAAAATAACGCATCAGTTTTCTAATATGTTACCTTCAAGACTGGTAAATTCAGCAATGGGATTGTATTACTTTTCACAGGGCAATTGAGATTTTAACAGATCTTTGCATTAATTGGTATATTAGCAGTGTGCACAGATGACAAAATGCTGGTTCAGACCATGATCCAACAGTTTGGAAAACAGCCCATCTTGATATAAGGTGCTTCGGTCTCCCCTTCCGAGAGCATGAATCTTGTCAAATTTGTTGCTTTCAAAACTGTCTTATATATATATAAGAGCCATCAGCAGGCCTCCTGTTATAGCATTTCGCCAACCTCCTAATTTGCGCAGACTGTTGGTGAGAGCTGTGCTTAAGCCACCTATCACCAATCCAGGGTCTCATCCTTGTCACTCCAAACGCTGTATCACCTGTGTGTACCTCAGGGAGACAGCCACTTTTACAAGCACTAGGACAGGCAGGACATATTACATCAAACAGAACATCACTTGCATGTCCTGCAATATAGTTTACATCATAGAGTGCAAAAGACCAGGATGTCATATCCAATACGTAGGAAAGACCACAACTGACCTACGCACGCGCTTCAGGAACCACAAGTCGGCAATTTTGACCAAAAAAAGTGGAGCAACCAGTTGCAAAGCATTTTAATATCGAGGGTCACAGCCTGTTGGACTTTTCCATTACAGCGATAGAGATGCCAGCAGATCCAGCAGCATTGACCAAAAGGGAGAACTTTTGGATATACTCTCTGGACACATTGGCACCACATGGCCTGAACCTGGAGGACAGTACCACCACTACTTAGCTTCTGCAAATGAAGCCTCTGTGAGTATTCCATCCTCAAAGCTCTATAACTGCCACCTTGGTAACAGCATTTGTATGTTAGCAGCTGATGAAGGGGGAAGCTGAAACCTTTTGTTAATACAATAAAAACCTCTGTTTGGTTAATCACAATTACGTTCATATATATATATATTTGGGGGCAGAATTGAATGAAATTTGCAGGCTAGAGCATGAATCCTGCCAAATTTCAGAAGGATAGCTCCAGTGGTTTTCTTGCAAGTCAAACTGTTACAGTTTTAGGATGGGTAAAGGGAAGGAATCACTTAATCTCCCCATGTGTTTAGTGGGGAATTCGTCTGAATACTGCAGACATGAAAGAGTTTTCCCTTGATAAGAATCCTGCCCAATGTAGACAAATAGGTCCAGGGCTTTTTTGTCCAGGTCTAGCAATTTTTGTGTGTGTGCTAGAAACCTTTATTGGGGGTGTGGGAGAGAACAAATCTCTCCTTCTCTTCTCTAGTATTTGCAGTAGCAGACAGCATGGTGGAGCAGTGCTGCCCACCTAACCTTCACTCAGTTGTGTCACTGTTGCTTACCAGGAAATAGAAGGGGAGGGCGAGGTGGCAATGGGGTCAGCACAGTGCAAATGCACTGGCAAGAGCACCAGATTGGCTCCACCAATGCACTTGCACTGCACCAACCTCACCACAGCTTTGTCCCTACCCCTCTACCTCCTGGTAAGCAGCAGTGACATGACCATCTGGAGGTCAGCTGAGTGGCAATGCCCCACCATGCTGTCTGCTACTGGGTATTTGCTACCTCTTCTCTCATCAACCAATCTTGGTGTTATTCCTTTTACTGTAAGCTTAGAGACATTTAATTTTCCTTTTGTAGATGCTTGTTTGCAGCATTTTTTTTAATGTTGGGATCACCAAGGTGCCACAAAACACTTCGGGAATCCTTTCTTTGATTCATGCTGCTTTGTACAGATCTTTCTTTGTCTCTGACAAAACCTCAAGCCCCTCTGAGGAACCTTGTTTCAGCTCAAGATTAATCCAACTCTAATGTACATCCCTATGGTATATTAATTGGTGTAGCTCTTTAATATTTTACAGTATATTCTTTTATTCAAACTCCACCTTACATTATAGTTTCATGAATTCCCAGCAAAAAGCATTCATAAATGCCCCCCTTTCCTTCTGCACCATGGCCTCAAGTCAAATCACCCTTCCCAGAGCTGCTTCTTACTGCAGAAGGGAAAACATACAATAACCAAAGTTTTATCTGTGTATTTCTCCTCTATGATAAATAGCACCTTAGGGGAACAATTTAAGTCATGATGCAGGGGAAAGGGTTGGACCATCTTCCCCCTGCACAATGGCCCTGATACAAATAATCCCCCACACACAAACCCATAGACACTACGTTTTGAAGAAGAAATTTCATGGGGCATTCCAATCACAGAACTCCCAACATAACATGTAGTTTGGCCCTTTATCACATCTTAATAAAACCTGATCTCTCACTCGCTTCTTGAACATCCTGAGCAGATGTGTTTTCCTTAGTGACAGCTTTTCCTTAGTGACAACTAAAAAACTTATCTGGATATTAATCAGAAGACTCTATTAAGACATCCTACAAACAGCAGGTCAATACAAGGATTCCGTTAGTTATGAAGGACCATAGCTTTGTAATGTTTGGTCTACAGAGATCACATGCCTTAAGTAAACCTCCTTAAAAGAGCAAGCTCTCTTGAAAATTACAGTGAAGCATGGAGAACTGGTGAGCATCTTTCAAAGCATCTTTTGATTCCCCTAAAGCTGATGGGAAGTACTCTGGAGGCATAAATAGAACGCAGATGTTCAAAAATGCATGTCAGTGTTCTGCTGAACATATTACCCTACTGGGAGGCTGCTTCTCGTCTCTGGGGACATTCCAAAGAGAGCCCAGCTGATTGTCTCATATTGAAACAACATGTCCAAGAAAAATTCCAAGAGAAAGAAAACAAAGCAGGGCTACTCTCGGACCAAACATAAATCATGGAGCTAAAAGGCAGTTTATCTTCCTCATTCTATCCTTCCTTCTGTCGTCCTGCCTCATCTCTTCCCCCTTTCCTCCAAATTCACTAAAGAGCTCCCCAAAGAGAGCAGAGTGGTGGGTAAATGACTGCCAAACATAATGATTCAGGCACTCACCACTGTTCCCAAGTGCTCCATAGATGGCTGCTGGATGGGGAATCTACAGCTTTCAGCGCTAGAGCCTTTCTTTGCGAAAAGGAAGTAAAAGAAACTTCCATGCAGCATTACTTCAGATCTCCTGGATAGCCCTTACAACAGTCTTACATACCTGACACCTTGAATTTTGACCCTACCACAAAACTCTGCAAACACATTTTTAAAAATGGAGAGGGGAGAGAAAAGTCTAACACTGCTGGAGCTAAGTAGTGTTGCTAAACCTGACATCATTGTGGCATATCCAGTGAAGAAAAAGTACAAACACATTAACAGAACACAGCATTATGTCACAGGATATCCCAGATCCCAGACCCTGGGATGTTTAAACATGTGATGTTTAAATCTACTGCTGCTAATTAATGTGCTGCAGGGGTTGTCTATAGAGAACTGTTCTTGGTGGCTGTCCCACAGTTAGGATCTCTCTTCTGTTTAAGGCCGCTCCAAAGCACGAGTCTCTTTCAGGTGTATAGTTTTTGGGTTGTATTCAACTAAGTCCTGCTCAGAGCTGACCTAATGAAATTAATGAACCTAAATTGGTCGAGTCCATTAACTTCAATGGGTCAGCTCTTGGTAGGACTAGCATTAAATACCACCCTTTATTTATTTTGTTTTCTATTCTTTGTGTCACATGATGCAAGAAGCAAAGAGCATCGTATATACCCATTCCACTTGGCTGGCATTTGTATGGGTTAAGCTTTAATTGGCTTGAGATGTTAAACATCATTCAGCCCTTTTTTTAAAAAAATTGGATATTGTGTTATATGCTTTCCCATTCTTCCCTTCCCCATATGTATGGAGATAAAGGAAAGGAGAGGGGGGAAAGAATGAGAGCCCAAATCAAAACAGTAAATTAGATCCAAATGAGATGTTACAACAAACACACAGCTCCCCTAAAAATGGCAGGTGTGTATCACATTCCCCAGTCTTCCTCCATAGCAGCTAGTACAATTTATCCACATCCTGATATCAGAATATTCCGTATTTCACTACCTCCATATCATTGGCTACTGCTGGCGTGTGGGGGGGAGGAGAGACAGAAAAACAGAACATTGTGTCTTCAGGATATGTGTGATTTGTACTAGAACTTCAGATAGGGAAGGAAATCAAATGTACAGCTGTCATTTTCGGTAGTAGCTACCACATGTCCTAATGCAATTTCTAGTTTGGCCCTCGAGGAGCTTAAGAAAGCTGAGATGGCAGTGCATTAAATGAGCAGAGCTTGGAAAAGTTACTTTTTTAAACTACAACTCCTATCAGCCCCAGCCAGCAGGGCCGGTTCTAAAGGGCGGCCAGGTGGGGCACTGGCCCGACAACCCCTGGAGCTACAGGGGGGCCCTCAGCCACCCCTTCACTCCCCTTCCGCGATCCACGCCCCCCACCTACCTGTCTGCTGTCTTTTACCATTGCCCTTAACGAAGATGGCGGTCGCGGTTTCCCTAAGGTACTGAAGCCCCTGCCGCCATCTTAGTTGATGGCAGAGATGCATGCGCATAGCATGCACAAGTGCCATCAAAAAAGATGGTGGCGTAGGCATCATCCCCTTAGGGGAACCATGCCCCCCTGCATACATGCGTGCATGCGCGCACACACACACACGCTGGGGGCCAGGCAAGCTGATGCCCAAGGGCCCCGGCATTCCTGGAGCCGGTCCTGCCAGCCAGCATGGCCACTGAATTGGGCTGATGGGAGTTGTAGTTCAAAAAAGTAACTTTTCCAAGCTCTGGACTTGAGGATAGATTTCCTCATTAGAATAAGGGCATAACTATGCTTTTAAAATGAATATGACATTTTTGCAGAAATTTGCAATCTTTACCTGCCAGATAGTTGTGTGATTCTTCTGTTTTTAAAGCTGGGGAGTGCAGAATGATAGAGAATTGTTTGCCCAGGCTTACCAATGGAGTCTATGGTCTGAAGTGAGTTTCAAAACCGGTTCAAAATTGCTGAACCACACCAATTCCCCCACTCCCCTTTAGTTTGTGTTCATATTCCCAGAAGCATGATAATCCTTGGAATCCACATCTGTATGTGAAGCAGCTTGGGTGGGAAGAATATATGCTGTTTACTTCCCTAACACTGTCTGTTTACACTTCACACTGGGAAAGCAAGCCCCCCTGTGGAAAAGGCACATAGATATTTCACACACACACACACACACACACACACACACACACACACACACACAAGGCTTGGGGAAAGCTCCGTAGGGAACAATAGATCATGGACTATAAATCAAGCCATTACAGCTGTAAACTTGTATACCATGAGAAATGAGAACTAGCCATTGCTTACAAATACAGACACAGGCCCAGCTGCGGGGGATAAAAGGAATGGATAAATCAGCAGCTGAGAATAACCAGGATCTCCCCAACTCCACCCACCTGGCTTTTAGGAGCTATCAGGTATATCACGCAAACTGATTATAGCTCTTTATGACAGCTGTATTACTGTCAATTCTTGTGACACTGCATTGCATGATAACTGCAAAAATGACATGCAAGCAGATGCCTCTCAGTGATACAGCTTCTCTGTGACAGAAATGCAGAATACATCAACAGAGGGAAGCTTTCAGAGTGATAGATTTACTGCTAACATTCATTCTGCTTGTCTCTAGCAATTCCATATTGATATTAGATAAGGCATGTAATGATCCATTAAACTATAATCAGTGGCGACTGATAGCTCTGTGTCAGTGGGGCTATGGAATCAGTGCCAGTTTTTGGCCAAATTTTCAAGGAGCTGTCCAAGGTGCTGAAAGCTCCTTGAAAGTTTGGACTAAAACCAGGAGCAGATTACGGTGCCTCACTGACATGGAAACCCAACTATAATTATCTGTTCTAAACATACACTTCACCTATTATTATTATTATTATTATTATTATTATTATTATTATCTTTATTTATACCCCGCCCTTTTTCCAAACTGGAACTCAAGGCGGCTTCCAGATAAAAATAAGTACACATCATTAAGAACCTATAAAAATATAAAACATATAAACATATAAAATCAGCATTAAAACAGGATTAAACTATTAAGATGTTAAAACCAATTACTCTTAAAATACTGCAACCCAGTTTAAGAGCATACAAGTAAAACAATAACATACAGCATCCTCTTCAGTCACTACCCTTAAAACCTTCAGTTCCAAAGGCCTGCCGGAAGAAAAAAGTATTTAGCTGTCGGCGGAAAGACTGCACAAAGGAGGCCATTCTTGCCTCCCTAGGGAGGGAGTTCCAGAGCCTAGGGGCAGCCACCGAAAAGGCCCTATCTCGTGTCCCCACCAGTCGCACTTGTGAAGGTGTTGGGATCTAGTGTGTGTTCCAAAATTATCTTCACATCTGGTAATATACTGACTCACCTAAAAGCCAGGGATGGAAGGCTGGTGGCCTTCCAATTGTTATTTGACTCCAACTTCCATCAACCCCAGACAGCATGGCTAATGATCAAGGATGATGGAAACTTTAGTCCAACAACATCTGGAGAGCCACCAGTGCTGCATCCCTGCTATATTTATTTTTTTATTTTATTACTATATTAACATCTCACCTTTCCTCCAAGAAGCTCAAGGTAACATACATTGTTCTTCCCATTTCAACCACGCAACAACCCCATGAGGTAGGTTAAGCTGAGAGAAGGTGATTGGCCCAAAACCACCCAATGAACTTAATGGCTGAATGAGGATTTGAACCCAGATCTCCCAGGCCCTAGTTCAACTCTCTAGCCACTACATCACATTGTAATATGCTGTCCTCTAACTTTAAATGTTTCAATTAATTGGTCATTCAACAGAAATACACTGAAATATATCAAGTTAAAACAATGTAAAAAAATAACAATCTAGCACTAACATCAGTTCAGGATTTTAAAAAATTACAGCAAAACCCTTTGTAAATAAAAGCCTGTGTGCTCTCCTGAAGGCAAGGAGGTTTGGAATAAAGAGATGCTCTCTTGGACTAAAGAGATGCTCAACATAGTCCTCAAGGCAGGGGCTCTTACAGCCCATGGTGTGCCAGGGCTGGAACTTGGGGCAGAGGTCCAGGGCCCCTCTCAGCAGAATGAGCAAGAGGGGTCCCAAATGCTGGAGGGCTGGTTTATCAGAATTTGAAATGTGAAGTGGATGAAGCACAAGATCATTAAGTCCAGAGTCTAAAATTACCTCACTGCACCAGTGACTACTGCAAAGGCCCTACAGAGTTTTCCCATCTGTTTTAAACGAGCAGCTTCCACACACATACACACATAGCAGTTGTAAAGTGTATAAGAGGACCTATTTGCACAGGGATAACCATGAATGAAAAGTGGCACAAAAGGACATATATTAGAGGAGATCCTGCGAAAATGAATCATGGATTACTGGGATTAAAACAAAGCCTACTTTTCAACCATTTGGGAAATGGGGTCCTAATAAGTTCCTCTCCTCAGTATCACACACTGATTCTAGGAAATGTTCAGTGGAGATCTAATACATGAGTTCAATATAAGATTTCAAATCTAATGCCAAGAATAGATTTTGATCCTAATCCCTGTAAAAAGTTGATAGGGAATTTTCCTTCTGTCAAATGTTGAGGCAGACAGATATAGAAGGAGAAGAACTTGCTGAGATCTGCTTCTTTTAGGCTTTATTTCACCAAACTCCTACATCTATGCCGATATGGTGAAAGAGAAATTGAAGTTGTAAGTTAGGGGTAGGCAGACTTTAGGTTTGTGGGATCTACTCTGGGGTATGTTTCTTTTACTAAAATCCTGATATCCAGCAACCAGCATCGAGTACGAAAACATATTTAGAATTAAAGAATGATGAGTCCAGAAATGTCTTTTGACTACCAGAACTGAATTGAATTTGCAGCCGTTCCAGAGAGAAAGGGAAAGCACTTTCTTTGTTGGCAGCTGTATAATATAGGGATATTTTTTTAATTGTTGTTGCCATTGTTAACAATTGGGAGTCAGAAATCTTTGGTGATCTACTTCAAATTACCCAGAGATCTGCCAGAAGATCCTGATCTACCTTTTGTCCTTTCCTTCAATAAGTGATTTGCCTGAAACTAAATCACTTATCAGCTGTGGTGGCATATTTAAGGACTTCTTGAATATGTGTCAACAAATCCACTTATTGGGCTCAAACTGTTTCTCAATAAATGTGCAGATGTATTTCACTGCCCATGAATGCAAGAATGAATTGGGAGACCAATGCAAAGGTATGTATGTGTGTGTGTTCTTTGCAAGCTTCTTCTGTATATCTGTATCTTACATCTATATCTGTAATATCTGCAAACGTAAAAGATGAGGGAGTTTCCACTGCAGACTGACAAGAACAATGCACCCAGTAGAATCAAGGTGGCACGACATGCTCGTAAGTGCCTCCTCCCATTTTGGCCTTTCCTTTCCTAATAAAGGATCTGAAGTCATGCTATTGTCACCAGAGTTTGGCATGTGCTCAGCCACCGATACCGTGGCAACAAGAGTGCGCCTGGTGCCAGTCCTTATTGTCACAGCAGCCGCAGGACTGTATGAAGAAGGGCCCTCCAGGATGCAGGACAATACTGGGAAGGAAAAGGAGGGAATCCTTGACCTTGAGGCAGGGCCTGGTGGCAGACTATTGAACCCAGTGTCTCGACAAGCCACTAGGAGAAAAAAAAATTAAAACATCTTGGAAGCTGCAGAGGTTGCATATGGAAACAAAGGATTCTATCATGTAGGAAATAGAACAAAACACAGAGAAATGTGCTTTGTTTTCAGAGATAAAATAAGCACAGAGCATTCCAGGAGGGTCAGGAAAGCTCTGCATCCTTCAGAGAAACTGAAGACCACAGGGGAGAAGGTAAGAAAACAGGCATGCATTTGAATGTAGGTAGCAAATCCTCAAAGAAAGAAGCAGTCTATTTTTAAAATTTGCAATCTCACTTTTGGAGGAGAAAAATGTAGGGTGGGAGGAATTGCAGCAATTTCATCCAGACTAAGAAACTCTAAAAATCATGGACGGGGAACCTGTGACCTTCCAGATATTGTTCATAGGGTAGCCATAAATCGGGATCGACCTGAAGGCAGACCATTTCCATTTTCAACTCCCATAATCGTGACTGTCAGCCATGCTGGATACAGCTGATGGAAGCTGGAGTTTAATGTCATTGGACACATTCCAAACTGATATGCAAAATTTGACAGGCCAAGTATACTGATAGGGACGTGAAGCTGGGACCTTGTCCTCTGACATGTTCATCGTTCTAGTTTTCTTTTCACCTTTTCTTTTTAACTCAGTGAAGTATTTCAGGAGGATTGCAGGTGGAAAAAAGAGTGGGCACCAGAAGAAAGTTGAAATGAAATGTCACAGAATTTCTATACTGATATCAAAATTTGGCCTTGAAATTTACCATGTGAATGTTGGCATCAAAATATGACATCAGAAGTTGAAATTGGCCTGTTTTGATTTGGATGAGCGAATGAATGAATATAACATTGTGAGAGAGACCACCAGGCTCACCCCATCTCACTGAGGGCCTTGTTGGAACATTGGTGGGAGTTGATGCTTGAAAGTAAGATCATGGCTTTGCCATAGCTGCCATCTGTTGTGGAACCCTGGGCTTATTGATCTCCACCTTCTTTGGGCCATCACCTTCCCTTGGTGGTGAACATCACCATGGATCAGGACAGCATTCCATCATAAAGAAGTGCCTGCAGTTGCAGCTACCCCTGATCCTGTTTCTCCTTGCCAATCTGTCATGCCAATGGCCACTATTCAGCCAGCACAAAACAAAGCAGGATACTCCAGCTGAAATGTAATTGCAATCCTAAACCCACTTACCTTGTAATAAGACCAATTGAATTCAATGGGACTTACTTCTAAGGAGATGTATATAGGTTTGAGTTTGGCCAACCCTGCCATTAGACAAAGGACTGATTCACACGGGAGCTGAACTTTGTATTAAAGACACAGCTTTTGCCATTGCAATAGATTTGCAGGGTTCACACTTCCCTCCTTCCAATCTGCTGTTTTCCATTCACATTAATCAGCGTCCCTCTTGAAAGGTTTAGTATCGCTGTTTCCTTTTGGCCCCACCCTCTAATTTTACATGTGTATTCCCTCTGGTTACTCAGTTACTGGGCATATGCAAAAATTCTTTACCTGCGCAGTATTTCAACTGCCTCCTGCCCCCAACTGCTTCCGGAAGTTTAGCAGTTGAAAAGAAGTGGGGTCCTCTTTTCCCCATTTTTCTGAGGTTCCTTTTTTTTTTAGAGTAAATTTTTCCCCTTGCCTTGAAAAAACAATTTCCAATCCCCATGACTGTTTGGGCTTCAAGGCTGAAGCCGGGAGAGCGACTCGGCGTGAAATTGATGTGACATTGACTAGACACCCCCCCCCTTCTATTCCTAGTAAAACACCTTCTCCTTTTTTAAAAATTAGCTAGTCGGAGACAGGTTTTGTGTGTGTGTGACAGTGCCTCCTATCACATTGCTGGTAATTGGCAGATAGGTTTTGGGGAGATGTGGAGGTAGTTCAACCTACCCCGGAGTTGCTCTTTTCCCCCTCCACTGGGGTGGCGTGCAGCAAAGTGGAAGGGAAAAGCAGCGCTTCATGTGCAGCTGCCGAAGTTGTTAGCCTGGGTCATAAAAGTGATTTCAGTGGAACACGTTATGCACTCTGGGCTGCCCTGTTTCTATTACGCCAGGGCGTAGATGCTGACACCGCCCCCACATGCTTCACAACCCTTCCTTCCTGCAGATCGGTGGCACTGTGTCACGGGGGTAGTCAGCTTCACTTTTGCAAAGCCCAAGGGAGTGTGGGTGGAAAGAGTTGGAACTGTGCCGAAGTTTAAAAAAAGAAACAACAGGAGTGAAGGAAGCCAGTTTACTGGGACAGAAAGGGGTGAAAGAAAGGAGGGCTGCAGAAGTTCAGGAGCAGTCAGTTGGAAGTTGCTTGTTGAGCCGCCAGAAACACAAGTGGAAATTCATGGGGAGTTTAATGGGCGGAGAAAGGGGAGTATCTGAAAGTGACAATCCACACACACCCCCAGCAAAAAACATCAGAGCAAAGCACCTACATGGAGCAACGCTGTGAAGTGGAGATGTTTTTTCCTTCACTTTTCGCATTATCCCCGGATTGGTTTAATGCGGGTTTAAAGGGAAAAACTGCGTCCTAGCTTCTCTTTGCCTGCAACGTCATGTGAACCCTGAGAATTAAATGGGGATGCAAGTGGCACCAATCTCACAGTAACTTGCAGTGTGAACAAACTGTAGCAGCCACCTCAGGCAGCTGGTTTTCCGTACCATAAAAGGACAGCCAATTCTTAGTTATTTCATGTATTATTGTTTTGTTTTATTTTTTACTGCTAGGAGAGACCTTTGTGAGATTTTATGCCTCAAGTGCCAAAATAACTTGACCAGCCATGAGTACTATGCACCTTCACTTATGTGTGGAGGACACACCATTTGTTTCTCTGCCTAAAATAGTAAAATGTCTTGGGCCAGCTCTGTTTCAAGCTAAGAGCATAATGACATATTAGTGTGATCCAAACAGAAACAGGTTTAGCACTGTGTGCATGTCCATATTTTTCCAGCCATGCCTACAGAAACAGTTCATATCACACCTACAAAATGGCCTCCTCCTTCCATCCTGTCGCATCCTGTCCTGCCTCATCTATGGCAAATGTCGTCTTCTTTTTACCTCCCTGGTAATGACATAGAAACAATTGATTTTCTTGACAACTCATCACATCTTCTGTGAACTTATTCTAGCAGTTTTTAAAAAGGCAGTAAGGAGGGGGAGTGGATGTGGCATTGGCTTTTCAACTGTGGTTTTCATTTCCATAAACCTTACAGCACAAGAATGCATGAGATATTTACACAAATCTTTCCACAATTCCTGTGGCCTTGAGGGGCATTGTGTTTGCATGAGTTCACCACTGCGGCTCATTTGTGCTTTCTCAGCATCACTGCCTGAGACAAGGAGCCACCAAACCCATTCCTAAGAGTTTTCTCCCTCCCTCCCTTTCTCAGAGTTAACCCAAATCCACACTAAGCAGATGACAAAAAATGTTTTAATGCTACCAGAAGAAATAGCACAAAATATTTATTGGGCACCCTCAAACAGTTAATTTGATATGTTTTGTTTATTTATCAGATTTCTATCTCATCTCTAAAGAATTCACAGTGGTGTGCATGGGGATTATGCTATTTTATTCTCACTACCATAATATGAAGTAGGTGAAGCTGAGGGGCAGTGACGGGCCCAAGGTCACCACATGAACTTCAGGGTAGTGCAGGGATTTTTAACCCTTGTAGTAATTCTCCTGTTAATGTATATGTCAGGTGATCATAAAGTTCTGGTCCTTCAAAGTTCCTAGTCCATTGCAGGGAGAACCTAATAAAGGAGTGAAGAACACGGTAGTGTGTGCCTCTTTCTTTAACACAACAGTGTGAACATAATTCAGACAAAGATTCACTGCTCTGAAAGGCAAAACCTTCATTTTTCCAACTGTTCCCCCTTCTTCATCTAAGTTTGAAAATCCAATGCTTTGCCCATTAAAAACAATGCAGATTTCTCAGTTTGCAAAGTCCAGCCTTTGTCAATTGTCAGAATTTCTCAATCCTCACAGAGCAACGGATACTTTGTCAGATTTGAAAATCCTCTTCACACAAAGGATCAGTTACCTCTGACAAAGAGTTTCTCTGCCTTTAAGAAGTGAGCAACAATCAGAAGAGTACCGTTACCTCTAAATGCCAGATATTATTATTAATCATGTCTATAAAACCAGTAATGTGTTATCTGCGGTACAGAACACAGAACTGAAACATTCTCGCTCCATAAGGCTTAAAAAGAATGCATAGCTGTATACAGTGCCCGATTTAGGAACACGCGAAGTAAGCCATGGCTTAGGCCCTCACATTATCCAATATATCTAAATATGTTGGAGATAACAAAGATCATTTATTATAATTGAAATCATTTCGGCTTAAATAACCTTTCAGATAAAATCCACCACCAAAATTCTGAACCCTGACCTCCCCATCCCATTTCACACCCAGTCTCATCAACTTCCCTTCCAGGGCTGCTGGAATGCTCACATCATCAACAGACCTCAACAGGAGACAATGGGAACTAGCATACCAACACATTCCAAAGTCCTGTTCCACAACAGGGCATCATCTGTACTCATCCCCTCCTTGCCACTTTCCCACTTCTTCACATACTACTACCACACAGCTGGGGGGCCGTATCAGAAAATACATGCAAGACAAATGTGTATTTCAAGGAGATAGGTGGAACCCAGCAGTTGCCCCTTTGATGCCCCACCTGAGGCCCTTGTAGGGGCCAGAATCTGCTTAATAACATACTTTTATATGTAGTTGTGCCATTGCAATATTTGAATTTCCTTTCAGACTGTGACTTGTAAGGAGTTAAGTTTGTGTAGGAATAAATGACAGAAGCTGCCAGAGAAGAGGCTGTGGTCTTCAGTTTCACATATGTTAAGAAATCATAAAGTATTTAATAATGCAAATAAAGCTTTTTACAAGTGTGTTTTATTCCGTTGTTTTTCATTGCATTGTTGCCCACATATATATGCAAATATAATGGTTTTCCATTTATTTTTCATTGCCCTTTCTATGATAATGTAATACACTGTTTTCTCTTTAATTTTTATGGTACGGGGCCTCTGAATCTTGACACAGCCTAAGGTCTCAGCATGTCTTCATCCGGCCCTGGCTGTATAACACTGCGATAAAAAGAAAAGTTGCTCTTGTGCAATTCCCCTTGGAATCCAATGGGGACACGAGTGGGAGACATTTCTGGTTTGCCAGAACAATATTACATTTCTGAAAGCTTACCAAAGTGCTGCTAAAATTATCCTGGAAAGCAGCAGGGCTCTGTCAAATCTGGCCTCAGCTAAATCAACAGCTCAACTCACTCTGTAGATACTTTTACTAACCTCCTGAAGAAGTACATGAATGGTTTCTCAAAAGACTCTTTTGCAGTTCTTTCTATCAAAGTGATTGCTGGTATATCCTTGTGTGGGAGTGGGTATTTGGAGACAACTCACCAAAACAGAAACTAACATCCAGGTGAAGGATGTCAAACAGAGTGTTAGTTCAAACAGTCCTTGAGAAAAAAATCCATGGACTATTTCTTTTATCTGTGTCCCAAAGTTTTTGACTCAGCTGAATGTCGATGTGCCCATAGTAAAATGGTCATTGGAATGTTTCACTATGGATGTCAACACAGATTCAACGGAAGTGTGAATGATTAAGCAGTATACATATGTCTTAAATGAATAATTAAACAGACCCCCACTCCACCCACTTTAGAGTTGTTTTTAGCAGCATTGCAGTTCACAGCACTGCTTAAATCACTCCTTTGCTACAAGTCTAAAATAAGCGGGGGGGGGGGGCTCAACAAAGACTTAAAAGAAATGGCCAGCTATGCACTTAAGACAGGGAAAGCTAATGTGGTACCCTCCAGATATTGTTGGACTCCCAACTCCCATCATGCCTGGCCATTGGCCATGCTGGCTGGGGCTGGCAGGAGATGTAGTCCAACAACATTGGGAAGGCACCACATTGGCTATCCCTGTTCTAAAAGCTGCTTGAAAACCACATTCCCATATTAGGGTGGATTCTGCCCCTTTGAGGAGGCCTGCATTACAACAAGCAGCATGCATTCAGTTCCCAGAATTCCTCCCAAATGAAAAGCCTGCATCTTTTTACAATTAGGGTTGCCATATTCCAGTTCCACAAATCCGGGCAGGTTAATTTGCATATTATGTAAAGTATCTGCATATTATGCAAATATCTGCATATTATTTGCATATTATGCAAAATATCTGCATATTAATATTTGGATTGTCCAGTTGTTTTGTTTTTGTGCCTAGGAATTACCATCAAAAGCTGGGGAAAGATGTGAGAAATCTTTTTTTTAAAAGCAACATTTTCAGCCTTAAATGCCTAGACTCTAGTTTCCAACACTATGGAGTATTTATTTATTGATTAAGAGAATTTATATCCTGCCCTTTTGCTGTTAAAAACAGAGCTCAGCACAGCTTACAAATATAATAAAAACAATAAAAATACACAATCAATATAAAAACATAATAAAAACACAAAATAGCAACAAACATAAAGTAAGTCAGGGCACCAGTACGGTTAACCATATACGATATATTTCAAAGATGCGGTGGGTGGAGAAAAACAAGAAGCCAAAATGTTAGGAAAAGGAGTCTTTCACACCACATGCTCAGTTCTAAATACTGTTGCAGCAAGTTTTACAAATTCCTCCAGTATTCCACTGGTGCAGGCACTCAGACATTCAAAGTATCTGTATGTTTCTTAGGTTTTATAAAAGCAGAGCTTTGCTTAACTCAAAATTTCTTCTCCCTTTGATCAACCACATCTACACAGGTTCCACCTCCATACTCAAAATGAAACTGGGCCTGGAAGTGTGCAACAACCCCACACATACCTTGCTAATTAGATTACCAATGCCAGGATGTCTGTCTTATCGACTACTGTCCTGCTCCCCCCCTCCCCCTGGGCATCATGAAAGACCCAGTCCTGGGCTCAGAAACAAAATAAATATCTGGTCCTCTTCAAAGTATTGATAAGCCTCTTGTTTTAATTGAAATAATAATTATAAATTCTTGTTCTTATCACTAATGGGAGTTAATTATCTTGCATATGCTGCTGTTGCTTCTATGGCTGTAACGGAGTGAGGTTAAAGATAAGTGAAATGCAAATAGGAAAAAAAAAACAGAAGGCAGTAACACTTTCCTAAATGTAATACCATACCAACCACAACAAGATTCCTATGAGTAAGGCAAAAAACTAAGCATCTCACAACCAGTCAGGATTCCTAACCAAAAACCAAAAATATGATAAATGAAGAAGTATTTATATAAGCATGACTATCAAATATATTTATTATTTACACAAACTGTAAAGATATTTATAGTGCAATCCTAGGTTTATTTATTCAGAAGCAAGTCCCAGTGTATTCAGTGGGGCTTACTCAAACAGGGACAGAAATGCAACCTCAAGTGATAAGCAACTTCATTCACACAACCCAAAATTCCGAATCATGCCACTTTATGCTGTTTTGCAACTGTTTATACTTGTTTTTATGGTTATTGGATTTTAAATGGCTTTATTTCTTGTTGTGAGCTGCCTTGGTTTCCAACCCTACCTCACAGGGGTGTTGGAAAGACTCCATACACACACACACTGCAGATGTATAAATACATACAGCCCATATAATAGTTTATTGTCAAACCAGTTGGTCATTGCAGAAAAATCAGTATTAGTTTTAAAAAAATCAGTATTAGTTTCCTACAGAATAAAAACTGTAATACCTAAGTAAGCCCTGCCTACTTGCTTTAAAATAGGACTGGAGGGCACAAACACAATTCTTTTTTACATTCACTCCAAAGTCCCATTGATTTTGAGCACATTCATAACCATGTCTACTCAAAAGTAAGTCCTATTGAATTCAATGGGATTTACTCTGGGCATATGGGATTAGCATTGCTCTTACAAAAAGCAAGCATTGGGAAGGTTTTCAAAACACTGCCCAAGATCTGACTCCTGCACACAAGAGGAAAAAAAACTGAAATGTATAAACTTACCCAATTTATGAGATTTTCAGATAAACAGGGGGTGAAACCACCATTTTGTTTTCTAGACACTGCCTCAAATCAATGAAACTGAAACACAATCCCTGATTGGCTGCAATCCTGAACGGGCGGGGTTAAAGCTAGGAAGTGCATACAGTACTATTTAAAGAAAGATTTAACAGTTGGGGGGGGCTGCTGACGTTTTTATGCATATCTCGAGAACCGGACCACCTAGAAACTTAATTTTTTTTTTAAATTAAAGCTGAGAATCCGGGCCACTAAGGAGCTAGCCGGGGGCCGGGTGGCATGCATAGAATCCGGGCAAAACCCGGCTAACCGGGCAATACGGCAACCCTATTTACAATTGCCAATCACATCATATCCCAGCTGACTGTGTGTTGGACCAAATTCTATTTGGATCTCATCACAGGATCACCTCAAAATGTACCACTCAGCAGAATAGAGTAATATTCTGAATTCATTTGAAGTGCTGTACAGATGGGTAGATCCAAAGCTCAATTCCTGCAGAGGCGCAAGCTGCAAGATGAGAACGAGTAACCCAAGCACAAGATACTGGCCGACAGGATATCCATGGAGCAGGCCAACTCGCTGGTGGAGAGGAAGAGCATAGCCCCTGGTTGGCTGCAGCAACCCCAGGCTCCAGTTCTGGGTGTTCAGCAAAGAACTCAGCAAATTCATGTGTAGCAGAAAAGATCCAGCAATTCAAGATGGTTCTCAGGCTTATAAAACGTGGGTCCTAAATGCCATCTTTGGGATCCCCTGGGAACCCACTTTTTTGTGAGACTTTGGGGGATTTGTGTGTGTTGGGCCCTGGGTGAGAGCCAGGGTGGATTGGTGGAGTCCTGCGTGGGAGCCAGGAGGTTGAGAGATGTTGAGTGGGGACGTGTGAAGGAATTTGTGTCTGTATTTATTTATTAATAATCAGAGCTTGGAAGATTACTTTTAAAAAGGAATAAATTACATTTACTGTTACATGGCCCAAAAAGGAATAAATTACCATTGTAATTACAAGTGTTCTGAAAGGAAATGATTACTTTACCATTACTCAAAAGTAATCATTACAATTAGAGTACTTTTTTTAAAAAATAGAGTGCCTATAAGCTGCTGTCCTTGGCTGCTGCATACCTAAGTAGCCTAAAACATTATTAAAAATAAACACACCCACACCCGCAGAGGTAGTAGAATAATTCCTTTTATCCATAAGATAGCAGTGGTGGTCTCTCCGCTGGTAAGAGAGGCAGGGAGGGAGGTAGAGGCCGCCGCTCAGATCTTTGTGCATCAGACCAAGTGCAACCCCCAGTAACAGCCAAAGATAACGCTGGAAACTCTACAATTACTCCTCAGAAGAAATAAAATTACTCCTTGTTCTATTACAGTCTAAATGTAAAGAAATTACCCACTCGTTCCTCAAAAAAATAAGTAATAAATTACAAGTAATTCATTTTTGTAACTAATTACTTCCAAGCTCTGTTCATAATTTGCATTGTGTATGTATTATTTGTATTATGGTTTTATGGTGCATTTTTATAATACTTGTAGTTGTTTTACTTTTCTGTACACTGCTTAGAGATCTTTTTATATATTAAGAGGTATAGAAACAGTCTAAATAAATAAATCCATTCTGGATATTTCTAGCAACAGTTTCGCTTATAAGGCAAGGAAGTGTGATTTAAAAAGTCGTGTATTGGCATTATAAAGAAGCAAACAAACAATTTTAGGTGGTACAGAAAATCAAAACAATTCACACATCTGACACCATATTCATATATCTTCTTTCCATTTTAAGCAAACTGTTCTAGTGACCAAGCCTGGTGTTTTATTGCAGATGTATTCTGCAACATGTTCTTAACACAATAATAGTGCTTCAGTGGTGGATTTATTCTGCTTTATTAGTTGTTCTTTGATGCTTTTCCAATGCTACCACATTATTGCTGTCCAGAGCGGCTACAGGGCAACCAAAGCAGGGTGGGGGGCACCAGAACATTTGTGGTAGGAAAAGTTACAGGATTTCAGCAGGAAGCTACATCATTTGCATTGATTGGAAATGAAGCAGTGTGACCAAACCAAAACTTTTGCAGGCACAAATAGTATTGAAAGTGGGATTGCACATGACTGTCCACTGGCATCATGAGAACAAATAATCATGAAAACACAATAAAAAGGATGTTTGGAGGGGCCCTTCGACTGGTTTTTTATATAGGCTATCAACTTTGTCCATAGACATATTTATGTTTAAATAATTGTGTATTATCCACGTGTGGAAGTGCTCAGCAAGGAACAGTTCATCTTGATAAACTCTAGTGACTGCTAGAAAATGTCGAAATCACAGGCTTATGAGGTACAAAGTGTTGAAACACCATCCTAATGCAACATGTGGGTAAAACTTGACATTGCTATTTCAACACCTCTGAGGTCTTTCAAAAAGTACCACGATTGGTCGGAACAAAAATGTGATGTATGATGGAGATATAATTTAATTTCACTGTTTGGCATCATACAGTTATTCTTAACTTTGTTGCTAGTGTAAGATTAGTATTCTCAAGGGAAATATGAAAAAGTGGATGTCAGCTGAAGAGACAGAAATCTAAAGAGTCCAGGGACAGATAGCACTTCCCCTTAGAATCTCTTCTTAGCATTGATCCCTTTCATTGCATAGAATAACATAGTTCCACTTGATAATAGCCTGGAAACAGGTATTCTTCAGTCTTAAAATGTGAGTTCCATCCTGCTGGTCCTACATATTAAAGAAGCGGCTACAACCCAGTGGTAGAACACCCCATCACTTGGAAATGCCCATAATCCTCAGGCCCTGGCTTTTTAAAAACAAGGATACAATTTAAACTTCAACATTGCAGGTGCCTTTTTATTAGAATATTTTTTTCTCTCCCTGGGAGGCATTGGAAAGATTATCTGTGTCCTGGAAAACATGGCTGTTATCCTGAAAGATCTGGGACAAAAGCAGTGCTTCAGCAGAACAGTCATTGATAAATCTGTTTCTTAGTAAGTATGATTATATTATTTGGCTATGGATAGATCCAATTCATTCTTTTTTAAAAAAAAAACTGCTTTCACAAAGGAAGATTTTTCAGTTGCACTGCCGGAGAGTGATTTATTATTTTCTAATGTCTGATGATTGCTCCCCAAATGGCACAGGGTGTGATGTTTATTGTAATCCTTTCTCACTCCATTCATGTTCAGACGTCAGAGATTTTTATTCCAAATCCCTGCTAGCATTGACCTTCAGGTTCCACATCTTTTCCCCCAGTAAATTTCCCTCCTACAGCTGGCCAGTTTTAGCATCCGTCTCCCACTCTCTACAGCAAGGACATGTGGTTTTACCGACGACTGATGTTAATGCCATTGTGTGAGTCACTAGTGCATGTATCCCCATAATTCCCAAAGAACCAAATGATATGCTTTGCAAACCCCAGTTTGATGTATGCCATTAATCATTCCAGGGGGGGAGAATTAGTAATTTTGGGGGAAGATCACTGGTTAAGAGATAGGGAGTATGAGTTTTATTGCTTAGCATGAACAACAGTTCTTTGGTGGTTCTGCTGAAAGAATACCCCAAATAATTTTCTTGCCACTTCCCCACCCCCAAATCTCCTTAGCCAATTTGCTAATGTAATTTAGAAGCTTATGCAATAGGTTCCTACCAAATATGCCAAAAACACTGTATTTGACAGACAGATTTCTAAAATTTTCCACTAAATGAGACAAGTCAAGTTTGTAGCTCCTCACAAGTCCACTGTCAGCCTGGATTTCTTTGCTAGCAGTGAATATACTGTATGAAGGATCAGTTTCATCAAATGGCGAAATCACCACCATTTTATCTTCTTGCTTTCTGAGCCAAAGTTCTTCAGTGGCCTGATACTATAAGCTGATGTGCTGAGGTGTAAGGTGACAAGTGATGGTACAATGGAACAACTTATACCTCCAGGAACTGCTGCAGCATTGATGTTGTTGTATCAGTCCATTCCCATTCCCATGGTGAAGCTGTGTTATGTGAAGATATGTTGAGGGTAGTACAGGGATGATGATGATGATGATGATGATGATCCAACTTCTCCCCACCTGACTAAAAACAAATAGAAAATGAAACTCCAAAGGTCTGGGTGAATAAAAATGTTTTTACCTGGCTCCTGAGACAGACAGTGATGGTTCCAGGCATTCCTCACTGGGGAGAATGCTCCACAAAAAGATAGCCACTTCTGAAAAGGCCCTTTTTTGTGTTGCCACCCTCAACATTTCCATCAGAGGGGGCACACAGAGAAGGACCTTACATGACAAACACAGGGTTCAGGTTCAGGTTGGTTCATGGGGACAGAGGCAGTCCTTGAGGTACTGGAATCCTGAGATATTGGAGATGAGACAGGAATAGAGATATGATGATGAAGTTCTCTTATGCCAGGAGCAGCTAACCTTTTTAGCCCAAGGGACACATTCAGTATTGGCCAACTCTCCAAGGGATGCATGCCAGCAAACGTCATGGCCAAAGTGGATGTTGTTGCCCCACACACACAGCAGATACATGCACTCACCGCACACATACATTTCTCACACCCACCTATAAATCTCACCACACACACAGAGGGTGGTATTCAGTGACAGTCCTACTCAGAACAGGCCCACTGAAGTTAACAGGCATGACTAACTTAACTAATTTCAATGGGTCTCTTTTGAGTAGGACTTAGTTAAATACAATCTAGAGAGATTACATACAGACATACAAACCACAGTTCTCACTCAACACCATTGCCAGAACTGAGTGCAGCAGTGGTGTTGGCAAGAGTTAAGCACACTGCCCAAGCTCTTGTTCTTACTATTTAAAAAGCAGAGCTAGAAACACACACACACACTTCCATGGAATGCTGGCTCTGTTCACTGAGTCTCCTCTTGGATAATGTTATCTGGCTCTGAACCCTGACAAAGAGGTACAATCTCTCCCAATTGATGCCGAGAAAAGCCAAGGCAAAAGCAAAGTTTCCTAAGCACTGCAGAGACACTTAACGCTACAAAGCAACAGACAGCTCACAGGACATGGCACTGCCGTGGTTTCTATTGATTTCTAGGAGATCACAGAGTGTTTTGAACCCCCAGAACTGCCCAAAACAAATATAAAGAACTAGGAAGGACAGCAGAGAATAAAGAATAACTTTAAAAAAAACATCAGCCACTGCTGCCATGACATTTTGGAGGGGTCTTGGCGGTCTGCATGAAACCCTGGGGGGAGACATATGGTCCGCAGGCTATGGGTTAATCATCCCTGCCTTGTCCTATATCTTCTCTGTACCATTCATTTACAGTATAGAACCAAAACACATTCCATAGGATCAAGTTTCCCATCATAGGCTGAAATCACTTGGAATAATTTAGAATAATCCAGTTTCTACCATTTTCCTCATTATGATTTTAACAGTTCTAAAAATGGCAAGTGCAGATGAAATGATTGTATTAAAGATATAGGGAGCTGAAGTCAGTATACAGTCAGTATAACTGACTGACTCTGTTTTTTATTAAATGACTTTGTATTTCACTCATTGATTAGAGGAAGGTAGACGATTGTGCAATGCTGCTTATGAGGCAATGTCCAAAATGTCAGAAGCACCAGGGCAATGGGAAATGGACAGGTTTCATTTAATATTTTGAGCAATAGCAGGTATAACTCACATTTCAATACTTTTTCATTTCAAAATCTGGAAACCAAAATCATACATAGTTTTGGAAGTTTACTGTGTTTAAGCTGCTAACTTTTTGGTAACTATGATACTGAGTTTAGAATTTAAACTTTTTTAAAAAAATTAAAAACAAAAACAGTTAAGATAAAAGGTTTCTTTGAACTTTATGGAAATTTTTGGTTTGCAGTTTCTTGGACTTTGTGAGGCTTACTCATGATAAAACAGACCTTTGCTGAAAGAAACAGAATCTTTTAGGTGGCATAACAAAACATTATAAAAATTAAACAAGGAAAGGCTAAAGAGACCAAAAGAAGAAGGAGACATGCTTATTTTTGTTTGTGTTTTAAGATTATTAAGATATGTTAAGATTTACTTGCCAAAGAATCAGCAGCAGGTCAGACTATCATTATGTGGGATTTACATAGATCACACAGCCGATGATTCGGAAATCTCTTTCTCTCAGATTTCACTGGTTCCTTTTCATTTTCCCATTCCTTGACAGTTCCACCAGTAGAAGGAGAGCCTGGGATTGAATGCCTGCAAGTGTCCATACCCTGAAATGTTAGAGAAATGACCTCTGAAGAACAGGAAGAGTGATTTTCCTCCCTTGCCCAACACTGCAATGGAAATCCTCTGATTATCTTGCAAAGGCATGTCTCTTGCCTCATGTGCACCATCACTGCTCAAAGGTTAGAGTGCTCAGGAAACAGGAAGCAGCGCTCCTGTTTCCAGTGTGCTAAGATGTCCTAGCAATGGTGGCACACAGGAGGAAGAAGATACATCTTGCAAGAGGAAGAGACACTGCTGGTTTTGCTGGTATCTTGCAGGGCACTTCAAACAGCTTGGCAGGCCTGATCCAGCCCACAGGCTGGCCACCCCTGTCATAAAAGGCAGACCAGCTGTTTACTTTATTTCACTTAAACTGTCAGGACCTATGACTGCTACACAAAATGTCCAATAAGACTTTACAGAAGGGAAAACTTGCAAGATTCAATAAATAATAGCATCCCTGAGGGTCAAATGAGGGTCAAATTTTTAATACTAGTTGTGGGAACCTAATTTTGATGGGGACCATAGCATGTGAGTAAGGAAGGTTTAACCCATCCCTCTCCAATCATGATCCTGAGAAAAAATCCTCTTTTGCACTGCAATTAGCCTTTGGGAAAATGTTTCTATTGTCACTTTTAAAAAAAAGTGAGCAGTTGACTGCGTATAAATTTATGGAATTCATCAGTGGATTGCACATGCATGCATAAAGGCTATGTTTGGCCCAAATTTTTAATTCTATTTAAACAGTTTTTAAAATCCTCAACATTTCATAAATTATAGGTGTCATTTCTGGGAGAAGGCCTCATTAAACCTGCCAAATGCTTTCCATTAGAAGCCCCTTCTTTCAGTTGCTTTTAAGCTAACCAAACACTAATTGTCGAGGCAAAATTATTTGACACTGGTAATTCCAACAGTTTTTTCACATATCTCCCCCTACTCCTGCAAAGGATACAGTGAGTTTGCTGAAATTGCTCCAGCTTTTCCTCGGGATGATGTTACTGGAGAGGGCAAGGATTGGTAGCTTTCTCAATATTCAGTTTTTAACAACAGCCCATTTCTTAAAAAGTTCTAGCCTTACTAGCACTTCTGGTAGGAACCTGGAATTTGCCAGGGAATGAAACTGGATTTAGAAGGATCCTGTTTGCTGCCCCAGGCTTAGTATGGATCGTAGTTACTACTTTAGCAGCAGTGGTTCTCTGGAAAAGAAATAAATAAGCAGCATCTTTCCCACGCATAGAGAACAGATTCTTAGAGGTTTGCACACTCCACAAACCTTGCCTTAACCGTGCAGACAAGGCCAATTGAGACTTTCGAATACTCTGTTCAGTGCAGAGAAAAAAATGGGGAATAAAATGGAGTTATGGTTTGTAAGTATCTCAGAACAAAGGGAATAAAACAGTTCTTCCTTGCCTGCTCAAGGCAAGACAAGAAATAAATTGTTCTGAGTTATCTGGAAACAGGACGATTTCAGCAATGAAACAAGCTGCCTATAGAAACTGTGGGATTTATTTCCTTGTACTAGGACCAGGCAGGGTGAGAATGGGAGATGTCAGTACCCAAATCTGGACTTGGAGGGTGTGCTCTCCACTTCAGTGTTCCTTAAGTCAGTGACTAGAGCTAGAAGCTGAAACCTAACGTGCGGTAATCAGCAGATACTGCCAGACCCCACAGGTAGAAGCCTGGTCCTATGCTCTACCATTGAACCAGAGCCCTTGCTCTGGCAGATTTTCTAGAACCCCGTTCCGCGCCGGGACTTACCGGCAAAGGGACGAGTTTTGCAGCCGCAGCCGAGCCGCCATCTTGGTGAGGGAGGTGTGCTCACAGCGCGCTGGCGCGCTGACGTAGCACGCAGCGAGGGGGCAGGGCGGCAGACGGCCATTTAAGGACGTACTGCCAGCCGCCCACACTCACTGCAAATTTTTGGCGGCAAATTTAAACGGCCGGGAGGCCCTTTTGCATCGGCGGCGCGACGCGGCTCAGATCGCCCGCCGACGCACGCGGCTTCTCCAGGCCTACAGGCCAGGCCTTGGTGCGGGGCCGGCAGCGAGGAGCGGTCGGCGCGGCTCGATCGCAGAGCGGCGTGGCTGCGGCGCGGCTGCGGCGCGGCAAAGAGCCCCGGGCTCCGGGCTGAGGCAGTGGTGAGCCTAGGCCTCGGGAGGCCTTCCAGCTACGGAGGAGCGGCCTGCAGGAGCAGACCCGGTGGGGCAGCAGGGACAGCTCTAGGCCACCCAGCGGCTGAGGTGTGGCGGCAGCGGCCATCCAGCGGCCATCCAGCTGCAGAGGTGCAGCCTGCAGGAGGCATCGGCGGGCCCGGTGGGGCAGTGGAGGGAGCCCTAGGCCATCCAGCGGCGGAGGTGTGGCGGCAGTGGCCATCCAGCGGCGGAGAGAGCCCTAGGCCCCGGGATGCCTTCCAGCGACGGCAGCACGGCCTAGCGGCAGTGGCGGAATTCAGACGAGGCGGCCTTGTGGCCGCGTTCTTTTATCTTTAAATTACTCTTTAAATTACTATCTTTAAATTACTATCTTTAAATTACTTTAAATTACTATCCAGGGGACCCCTGTGGGAAGGTTCTCAGCCCATAGCAAGGGAGTGGTTCCCAGACCCATCTTGCACACCACCCCATTGGTTGCTTAGCAGCCCAGGGGCCAGGATTGTGGGGGTGAGATAAAGGGACTGGTTTGAGTAGGGGACATGGTCCAGCTGGACAGTGAGGGTGCGGGGTCCCCCCTTACGTATCCCCAGGCTGACCACCTCTCATTATTGCAGAAGGCATCGTCCCCCTACACGCTAGCTCAGGATGCCACCCAAAAAAGGTCAAGGTGGGCCAAAAGGGAAGGGAAGGGCCCCCAGGGCAGAGGGTAGACGCCCACCCCCTGCTGCGGAGGATGGGGGACAGGGGGCAGGCATACCATGGACCACTATACTGGCTAGGTTAGAAGCCCTGGAGAGGGGCCCTGCCCAGCCGGCAACGGGGAGGACAAGGGAACCACCCCCCAAGCGGCCCCGGGAGAAAGTGCAGCGTCTAGTTGGCGGGGCTAACGCTGCGGCTATTACTTCTATCTTAGCGCGACTGGATGCACTAGAGGCAGGGCCTAGTGGGGCCGCAGCAAGACCACCCGGAGCAGAAGCAGGAACAGCGTTGTCTTTGCATGCAGCCCCAGGACCACAGCCCATGCATGGGCCTTCAGCGGACAACATAGGGGGTGAGTCTCCCTGGGCAGCACAACAACAGGGGCAGCCCCAGTGGGGCTGGCCCCCGTGGGGGTTTCCATACTGGCCCTTTTCCCCACCAGCTGAAACCGAGCGGTATGGGCAAGCGGGGATCACCATGGGGGCGGGGCATGGCACACCACAACAGCTGCCTCCCCTAGGGGTGGCCTGTGAGCAGGTCTGGCAGGCCACTGCCAGAACAGGGATGGGAGTGGGGGCTCAGCCCTCCTGGTCGGTACCCCCCCCAGCAGAGGACACTGACCCTCTGGGCTCAGTGAGGGAAGGGGCTATACCTTTCGGGGAGACATCAGCCCCACTGGGCTTTCACCTGCTGCCCGCTACAAAAGAAAAAGTTTGGAAGGGGGAGTACGTTGACTTATTCTCACTTCTGTACAGGGAACCAGTGAGGAGGGAGAAGGATAAGGGCGAAGAGGCAGAACCTGACAAGCCCAAGAGGCGGCGCATTGAACACACTTGGGCTAATTGGTTGCCTGCATTTCTGACATACATGGGGGTGGTGATGCAGAAACAGCCACAGAGGGGCCCTATTCTGATTAAATACCTCGATATTATATATCGGGGCTACTCCGAGTCCCAGGGGGCAGCATGGCTCGCCTATGACGAATCATTTCGTATGAGGGCGGCCTTTGATACCTCCCTGCCCTGGGACAAAAAGGAAGCGGACCTGTGGCTACAGTTTATGTCACACTCCAAGCCCATAGCCGGGGATAGAACGGACAGCGGCCACCTCCTGGCCCGCCAGACAGCCGCAGCTCATTCCCGCGGGCCTGCGGGGCAGGGGGTTCAACCCCGCCTGCTCTGCTGGGAGTTCAGCTCCCGAGGCCGCTGTGGTCGTAACCCCTGCAGGTTCCGACATGAGTGCGCAATATGCGGGGGCCCGCATTCCTGCACTGCCTGCCCCAGGGGCCGCCCCTTCAGAGATGGGAACAGGAACTCACCTGGCGCAAGGAGACCGGGAGCTGCTAGCGCAGCTCAAGGAAAGGGGCCCCAGTCCAGTTAAACTCTCTGAACTCCAGTGCTTGCTCTGCTGTTACCCCTGAGTCCAAGACGCCCACTTTTTGCTACAGGGCTTTACAGAGGGTTTCCGGATTCCCTATTTGGGTCCCAGGCACCCCTTCATGTCCCGCAACCTAAAATCAGTGGCGGGTATGGAATCAGTCGTGGGGGAAAAAATTAGGAAGGAGGTCATGACAGGCTGCGTGCTGGGCCCCTTTGTGGCACCACCCATCCCTTCACTCAGAGTTTCCCCGCTGGGCCTTGTTCCGAAGAAGGCACCAGGCGAATTTCGCCTTATACACCACCTGTCCTTTCCCCAGGGTGGGTCAGTAAATGACTTCATCCCATCAGACCTCTGCTCTGTCCGCTACACGTCATTCGACTGTGTGGTTCGTATGGTTAGGGACTGCGGGATGGCCGCCCTCATGGGAAAGTGTGACATCAAATCAGCCTTCCGTCTCCTCCCTGTGCACCCAGGGGATTTTGAGCTGTTAGGCTTTGCCTTCATGGGCAAATACTATGTGGATAGGGCATTGCCTATGGGCTGATCCATCTCATGCTCGGTTTTTGAGCGCTTCAGTTCTTTCTTGGAGTGGGCAGTCAGGAGACGGGCAGGCCGGCAATCAGTGGTGCACTATTTGGACGACTTCTTGTTTGCGGGCCCTGCAGACTCGGGTGCCTGTCAGGCATTTATGGAGCAGTTCGCGGGGATGGCGGGGGAACTGGGTGTTCCCCTCGTGGCTGAGAAAACTGAGGGCCCATCCACTACCCTCACTTTCCTGGGCATAGAGATCGATACAGTGGCCCAATGCTGTAGGCTCCCGCGGGATAAGCTGGGGGCCCTTAAGGGGAAAATCTCAGAGGTGGTTGGGGCGAAGAAGGTGACATTGGCCACACTTCAACAGCTGGCAGGACATATGAACTTTGCATGCAGGGTGGTAGCACCCGGGCACGCATTCTTGCGCCGCGTGTACGATGCCATGGTGGGCCTATCACGCCCCCACCATCACACATGTGTTACAGCCGCTCTCCGGGAGGACCTGGCAGTTTGGTCCACCTTCCTGTGGGAATTCAATGGGGTCTCCTTATGGAGAAAGGATCGCCTGTTGGAAGCGGAGCTACAGGTGAGCTCCGACGCCTCAGGTTCCTGCGGTTTTGGGGTCATTTTCCATGACTCATGGTGTCATGGCAGCTGGCCACAGAATTGGGCGCAGGCTGGCCTAACCAGAGACCTGACCCTTCTGGAGTTCTTCCCCATTGTCGTGGCCGTACACCTTTGGCCGGACAAACTGGGCAATTCCTCAGTCCATTTTTGGTGCGACAACCTCCCCACGGTACATGTCATCAACACCCTGTCCTCTAGAAACCCCGATGTTATGCGTTTGGTTCGAGTGTTTGTGCTCCAATGTCTCCGCTATAATATACAGTTCCTTGCGCGCCATGTCCTGGGTATTGCTAATAGCATTGCTGATGCTCTATCACGGAACCAGATGGAGAGATTTCACCAGCTGGCGCCGTGGGCAAGGGCTCAGCTGGACGTGGTACCCCCAGCGCTGTGGGAGATTGGAGGACCGAATCAGAACGGGCCATAAGCCTTTCTGTGGCACCCAGCACTTTGGCCAGCTACCAGGGGGCAGGTAGGGACCTGGCAACCTTCAGGGAGTCCAGAGGCTACACCCAGGAGTGACCCATCCCCGTGGAGCATCTTATGGAGTTCTGCGTGGAAGGGAAGCGGAGGGGGCTTTCAGTCAGGACCATCAGAGGTAAGCTCTCAGGTCTATCCTTCCTAGGGAAAGCACGGGGCTTTCAGGACTACTCCGGTGACTTTAGGGTACGCCAGATGCTGGAAGGGTGGTCCCGTGAGCACCCGCACACACCTGATGCACGCTCCCCCTTTTCCCCAGAGCTACTGTTGGGTCTGCAGGGACAGTGGAGGGTGCTATGTTCTTCCCATTTTGAGGCACTGCTATACCATGCTGCGTCCCTCACCTTGTTCTTCGGGGCCTTCCGAATAGGGGAGGTGGTGGCAGGTTCTAAGACGGATAGCTCCCTCCGGGCCCTCCAGGTTTCTGATCTCAGCTGGGAGGCAGGGGGGGCCCGCCTGCGACTCAGGCAGTCAAAGACGGACCAACGCCACAAGGGTCGCCTGATTGTGTTATCCCCATGCCAACAGGAGGAGCTCTGCCCGGTCAGGGCCCTACGCATTTTTCTGGCAGCCCGCGGGCTGCAGCCAGGGTACCTGTTCAGGCACAGGGACCTCCAGCCCCTTACCAAGTACCAATTTTGGTCGGTGGCAAAGACAGCACTCCAGCGGCTAGGTGTGGATGCCCGCAAGTTCGGGACACACTCCTTCCAAATAGGTGCAGCTTCCACCGCTGCTCACCTGGGTTTTTCCAAAGGGCAGCTGCAGGCAGTGGGCAGGTGGTCCTTGGATGCATATAAGACGTCTGTTAGACCACTAACAGAGATGCATGAGGCCAGCAGCTAACGGCGATGTTGTCATTTTTAGCAGGCCGCTGGGAAAGATCGGAACAAGTGAGCATCCTCCTCTGCGGCCACAGCATGATTTTCTGGGCAGGCCTCAGGGCGGCAAAGTCCCGCATTGGAACGCAGCTGGGGCTCAGTCAGTGGGCCTCAGTGCGGTGGCTGGGACGACGGGGGATGCGTTGGGACAGCCTCCTGCCTACCTTGTTCCGGTCCGCTGTGGACTGGGCAGTGCCCCAGGTGCTGGTCATCCACCTGGGAGGTAATGATTTGGGTCTGTTGAGGGGCAAGGCCCTAATCGAACAGGCATGTAGTGACCTCCAGGCCATTGCGCTGCGCTGGCCTAGGGTGCACTTGGTATGGTCTGACATCCTGCCGCGCAGGACGTGGAATTGGGCTGATGACCCACGGGGAATGGACAGGGCTCGGAAAAAGGTTAATAGACAGATTCAGAGGGCCATTAAGGGCCTGGGGGGTTCTGTCATACACCACCCAGAGATCAAGCAAGACAGGCTGGAGTTGTTTAGGCCAGATGGCGTGCACTTGACTGACGAGGGCAATGACATCTTCCTAATGGACCTGCAGAGGGGTGTGCACCGGATTCTTATCAGGTGTGGGGCAAGGGGAGACTAAGCAGAGGCTTGTCCCCCTTTTGTGGCAAGGAAGCACGGGGGAAAGGTTAAAAGGGAAAGGGCAGCTAGGTGACACCTTTAGGCACCTTTGGGGGTGATTGGCGGTCCGGGGGCCTGCAGCTCTGGGCTATACGGCCCGGGGGAGCAGAACACGGGCCGCTTTTGGGGCCAACGTGCCTCATCCGCTCGGAGTTTCACGGCTCCGGGGGGCGGTGATGCGGGTTGGACCCCCTACACATCTTCAGGGTGTGGCCAGAGCTGGGGCCTGGCACAGGGCAGCCCCAGGCTCTGGCAAGGTTTGGTTGCCCTATAGCTGCAAGCAGGCTTCGCCTGGATCAGCTGAATTCCCCCGCACTGTATTGTCCCTCTGCAGGTTCATTGGTTATAATTGACTCTGTTTTTAATAAAGTGGCCCATGATTTAACCCAATGAACGGTGTCTGTGTTTATTTTGGCAATAGGCTGCAACCCCCGTTCCGCGCCGGGACTTACCGGCGAAGGGACGAGTTTTGCGGCCGCAGCCGAGCCGCCATCTTGGTGAGGGAGGCGTGCTCGCAGCGCGCTGGCACGCTGACGTAGCACGCAGCGAGGGGGCGGGGCGGCAGACGGCCATTTAAGGCCGTACCGCCAGCCGCCCACCCTCACTGCAAATTTTTGGCGGCACCCGCCCGACCCTCCCTTGGCTGCAATGTGATTAATTTGGTCGCTATGGGGCCAACTAGGAATTTTTGGCCTGCCTGCCTCGCTTTGCTGGCGGGTTTCTTTTGCCTACTCCACACTGTGGTTGCAGAGGAGTCAAGGGTTAGCACGGGTGCCTGTGGGGGCTAATAGGCTAATTGGTTCATTTTGGCTGAATAGTTTAATGGTCACTGGTCAAGGAAGCGTGGGGGGGGCTAACAGAGAATCCAGAATTAATTAAAGAAAAGGGTGCAGAATAGACAATGGGCAAAGAAAGAGGAACTTAAATGATAGAGGACTGCCATTTTGTTCAATAAAGTTATGTTTGTATGTGAGCAGTATATCCCTTGAAATAATATATCTGATATTTCTCAGAGCGCAGGACACAGGATAATGGGTTCAAGTTACAGGAAGCCAGATTTCTGCTGAACATCAGGAAAAAACATCATAATTGTTAGAGCAGTACAACAGTGGAACCAATTACCTGGGGAGGTGGTGGGCTCTCCAACACCGGAGGCATTCAAGAGGCAGCTGGACAGGCACCTGTCAGATATGCTTTGATTTGGATTCCTGCATTGAGCAGGGGGCTGGACTCGATGGCCTTATAGGTCCCTTCCAAATTTACTATTCTATCTTCTGCTATGACAAGGTGAAAAGAAATCAAAACCCAGCAACAGAGAAGAAAGCCAAACAAACAAGATGATGAAGAAAGAGGCAGCCTTGCTTTGTGGAACAGAAAGAAAGAGAAAGCTTTACAAAATGTAAAAAAAACAGAAATTAACCAGCTGTAATTATATATATTTCAAGCCCTCTTGAAGTCATTATAGATGCAAATGTTGAATATTTTTGTTTACTTTGGTGCAACAGGGTCATGTCAGAACATACACAAGAACATTAACAGACACAGAACAATGGTACTCATTAACAGACACAGAAGCCCTAGCAGTTGTGTGGGGATGTGATCACTCTCATTTGAATCTGGAAAGAGACTTACTCCACTCAGTGACCACAGACCACCAGAACCAGCAACCCAAATTCAAAAACACCAGCTATCCAGAAACGGAGACATTGACTGTAACTCTATAGTTTCACCATGAAGTATAAACCAAGCAAAGACAACTCAGCCAACTACTTGTTCTGTGCTGTGTGGCTGGCGAGAGATACTCACCTTTCCACACTACACAAGTCATATATGACAGACTTTTTTGTCTACATTCTTGCAATTAATGCCACACCCAGATCAATATCATTTGCTGAAGCCAAAAGAAATTGCACCAGAGGTAATCTTTCAGAAAGAATAGGAAATGGTAGATAACTGAAAATGAATGTTCAAGGTACTGTTTGCTAAGGAGGGAGAGGAGAAACATGTCCAACACCAGGAATGGACAAAGAAAACCACACCATCAGCACAAAACAAATGACGGCACCCTACCTGAAGGACTGTATGCTATACAGAGGTCTTGTTGAATAGCATATCAGTATAACTGTTGAGTGTATACTTCCATTATTGCAGCACGTGAACAAACTATTGGATACCAAACTAAGAAACGTCAGGACTGGTTTGATGAGAATGATAGTGAGATTGAACATATCACCGAGAAGAAAAGGAAAGCCTTCCAGATATGGCAAAAAGACATTAACTGTGCTGCTAAGAAAAAAAATCTATGCCAGTGCAAAGGCTGAGGTCCAAAGAAGAACTAGAGAACTTAAGAATGCCTGGTGGATAAAGAAAGCTCAAGAAATCCAGCATTTTGCAGATGCTCATGATGTACGGGGCTTTTTTAATGCTACAAAGGCCATCTACGGACCAACAAATTATGGTACAAATCCCTTACATCCAATAGATGGTGCCAAACTTCTAAAGGACAAAGAGTCTATTGCACTGCATTGGAAAGAGCATTACCACGACCTCCTTAATCGTAACTCTATTGTGGCTGATGAGGTCTTCTCACAAATTCCGCAGCAACAAATTAGAGATGAGCTTGCAGTATCCCCTAACTTGGATGAAGTCAGTAAAGCCATTAATCAAATGAAGAATTACAAAGCTAGTGGACCTGATGGGATTCCTGCTGAAGTCTTTAAAGAAGGTGGGCCTGAACTTACACAACAACTTCATAAGCTCATCGAAAAAATCTGGAAGAGGGAGGAGATCCCAGAAGACTGGGGATGCCATAATTATCACTCTTTTCAAGAAGGGTGATAGAACAGATTGTGGGAACTACCAAGGCATCTCTCTTCTAGCTACTGCAGGTAAAATCCTTGCAAGGATCCTCGCAAATTGCCTCCTACCTATCTCAGAAGACATCCTCCCTGAATCCCAAAATGGTTTCCGCCCTTCCAGGGGGACAGTGGATATGATCTTCACTGCACGACAGCTTCAAGAAAAATGCAGGGAGCAAAACCGACCTCTGTATATGGCATTTATTGATCTGACTAAGGCCTTTGATACTGTAAATCGAACTGCTCTCTGGACCATCCTTCTGAAAATTGGATGCCCTGATAAATTTGTGAATATTTTGCGACTCCTCCATGACAACATGACGGCAACTATTTTGAATACCAACTGCTCTCAAAGTGATCCATTCAAAGTGGGATCAGGCATCAAACAGGGATGTGTCATTGCTCCGACCTTATTTGCTACTTTCATCGCCATGATTCTATACCTTGTTGAGGAGAAACTTCCCACTGGTGTGGAAATCACATATTGAACAGATGGAAAGCTTTTTAATCTCAGTAGGCTGAAAGCAAAAAGTAAGGTAATTACAACCTCTGTCATACAACTTCAATATGCCGATGATAATGTAGTCTCCACACATTCAGAGGAAGATCTTCAAACTATCCTAAATGTCTTTGCAGAAGCATATGAAAAGCTTGGCCTCTCGCTTAACATCAAAAAAACCGAAGTGCTTCATCAGCAAGTGCGAACCAATCCCTCTGTAGCACCATCAATCCAGCTTAATGGTGCGACACTGGAGAATGTTGATCACTTTTCTTATCTTGGCAGCCATCTCTCTGTAAAAGCTGACATCGACGTTGAAATTCAGCATCATCGGAGCTCTGCGAGTGCCACATTCTCCCGAATGAAGCGTAGAGTGTTCGAGGATCGGGATATTTGTAGGGAGACCAAAATGCTTATTTACAAAGCCATTGTACTACCGACCTTACTGTACGCCTGTGAAACATGGACCATCTATAAATGGCACTCCCAACTTCTTGAAAGATTCCACTAACTCTGCCTCCAGAAAATTCTGCAAATTACTTGGGAAGATAGGCAGACTAATGTTAGCGTATTGGAAGAAGCAAAGACCACCAGTGTTGAAATAATGATCCTCCAATATCAACTTCACTGGACCTGCCATGTTGTTCGAATGCCTGGTCACCGTCTTCCAAAGCAGCTACTTTACTCCCAACTTAAGGATGGAAAATGGAATATCGGTGGACAGCAAAAGAGGCTTAAAGATGTTCTCAAAGCTAATATAAAAAAAGTAACATAAGCATCGAGAACTGGGAAGCCTTGGCCCATGAGCGCCCCAATTGGAGGTGGGTCATTATCAAAGGTGCTATGGACTTTGAAGAAGCACGAGTACAGGGCAAATGGGACAAACGAGCTAAGCGGAAGGCACATCAAGCAAATGCTCATCGTGACCATCTTCCATCTGGAAACCTATGTCCTCACTGTGGGAGGCTGTGTGGATCCAGAATTGGCCTCCACAGTCACTTACGGACCCACTGTTAAAGACCTTACCCTGGAAGACAATCTTACTCAGCCATGAGTGATCGCCAATGAATGAATATTATAGAGAAAAAGAATTTTATTTAGGTGAAAAGATACATAAAATCAGTGAATTATTTTATATTGAGGTATGTTCTAGATCTAGAAGGTGTGTTGTCACATTAAGAGAAAAAAGCTTCCAAACTAGGAGAGAAATGAACAGGATATGTAAGGTAAAGCTGATGATTTTCATTCAAGTGATGGTAGTGTTTAAAGCAACTAAAATGTGTGATCAGTCCTTCATGAGCAAAATCATAACTTACAGAAATTTCCCATTAGAATTAGTTTTTGCCATTTCTTAATTTTGAATGGCCTTACATTCAAACTGCAAAAGTGTATCTGATTATGCAGTATTTTTATGAAATCATTGTAAAATACTATGCAAGCTAATTTCAAAGAATCAGATTCTCCATATCATCCAACTTTACATACTGTCTCAGCCTAACTGGTAAGCACCCCCTTCCCCTGAACCATCACAACGCAGTTCAGGAACCAAATCCTCTGAAATCACACACCCATTTCCCAGAGATGGGGAAACAGTCCTCCCCCCCTTGAATGTTCGTCTCTGAATTCCCTGAAGCAGAGTGACTGTAACCCTATCTGTCTGCCTGTCTGATATTGTTCTTCTTCTTGAGAATTTGCTTTTTGTACAATGCACACCCTTTCACCAAAGTCCCACCCCCATCACCAAATTTCCCTCTTGTGCATTTCCATACTCACAATTTTATGGATATATTCCTGGTAGTGTGCTGTATGATTAGTTGCTTAGTTAATCAGAATCTTTTCCTCTGACATGGGGAAGAGGTAGAGGTGGTAGAAAGTTGTGTTGAGCTCCCCATTGACTGCAGTGACAGTGGATGCCCCTTTTTCAGGTGTAACGTTACCAGCTGATACCAAGGGCAGGAGTGAGCCCTGAGCACCTATTGGAATCCACCTAAACCTTGCTCTCAAGCAACAACCCCAACTTCACCCCCACCCATGACTCTTCAGTTACAATGACATAGTAACAATTCCGTTACAATTACATAGTTAATAACATAGCTATGGTCACTTCCAGACAACCTGTTTTTTGAACATTCTTTCTGATTTGTTTGCACAAAGTGTATGGGGAGGATATCAGACATCCACTGCTTACTAAGTATTCTGATTTGTTCATGGGGATGTTATACAATGTCATTTGTTTGTCGGGCATTTATTCCAATTTGTTTGCAGGGAGGTTATACAATGGCAACTGTTTATTGAATGTTCATTCTGATTTGCTTGCAGGGAGGTTATACGATGTTGCACCAAGCAATTCTTGTCTCACACATTCCAGTGCATTTCCCCGTCACTTTCCTTACTGCAGAGACTTTTTAAATTCTTTGAGGGAACTTGAGGTTTGTTATGCGAGAGGGCTACATCCACTTAAATTACACAACCTGAATTTGCCAGTATGCAGTTGTGTCCCATCCACAGAATAGCAATTGTCCAGAAGCACCCTAAATTACTGTTTAAATAATAATAGCATTAATTTACACTTATGGCAGTGAAGCATCACTGTGACTGGCATAACTTAGTGTTTAGACTGGCATAAGGGATTTGGGAGCAATCCTACCGTCATCCAACCAACATAACTTGAGGATAGGATTGCAGTGTTATTGCTGCAAACATTTGAAAGTGTGATTCCCTATTTCAGTGCTCTAATGCTTGTGTCTTCTGAGACCCAGTCAGCTGAGTATGACATGAAAAAATCAGGGTGGTGCTTAAGTGTTGTTGTTTTTTTAAAAAAGGTAGAAGCACACTCTTAAGCTAGGGCATATCTTGCTTTCCAAATCCTATTTCTGTAAAGCATTTGTGCTTTTCAAAGGGAAGCTGTTGAGCTGATTAGCTCTTTCGCGACCTTTGATAACTGTTTTGTTTTGTTTTGTTCAGCTGCTCTGCCACTGCCAAATATGGATGGAGCATTCCAGCTCTTGACTTAAGCAGCTTGTGGGGGGAGTGGATGAAATAAGTCACTCAAAGAAGAGGGGGGGAAATAAAAGCACACACCAAACACTCGCTGCACACAATAGCTGGAAAGCGGGAGTGGAGTGGCTTTTTCCTCTGTCAATGGATCAATGTGTTCTCTAAGCACTTCCATCCTGTCAAGTCCCTTGTACTGTCTCCACCTGCTAGCTAGCTGGCTCTAGAGGGAGCCCTGACCTGGCCACTCCCTCGTTTTGCTGGCGCCAGCGGCTTGATGGACCTTGCACTTTCATTATTTGTGTTAACAGCTAATTTAGCACCAGGGACACGTGTGCCAAAGCTGCCTCCACTTCCTTCAGCCTTCCAACAAATGAGACTTTTATGAGATGCCTTTCACAGCTCTCCCGCCTCCTCTGATTTGACTCCATCTCCCTCCGTCGCCACCCCCCTTGCTTCAGTCGGGGCTGTAATCTTTTCTACATCTTGCAGGAAAAGAGCTATTTCTGGCAGCTCTGTCTCTTAACACTCACCCCAGTCAAACTGATTTAATGGAGATTTATAGATGCAGGGCTACAGAGCTCTGAGGCACTTTCCCAAAAAGTTGTGCCAACATTATGTATGGAATGTATTTAACGTTTGCTGTTGAAGTTATATGATTGGCTAGTAGTGTAGCATAGTATGCTGGTTTGTTTAGCTTTCTTTGAACAATAATGCCAGCAAAATCTTGTGACTCCAGCTCATTCACAATCCAACTCATCCCTGCTGCCTGAGCGTGAAGGCCAAGATGGCACCCCCATGTACAATCCACATACAGAAGCCAGCCAGGCTGATGCTGACAGCATCTTCCGGGGCACCTGAGGGCAATGGAGTAGCTGTAGGGCAGGGCAGGGCCATATAAAATACACAGCTCTGTCCACTCAAATCTCACTGCCACTCCCTGCCTCCAACATGTCACCTGACACCACTGCCTCACTCTACCAAATTGTAAGGGTGGCCCTACGTCTTAGCTGCTAGAATAGCAAGATTGATGGAGAAACCCAGGTCCAGGTTCACAAAAACTTGTTGGTTCAGTTCTCTGTGTTAATATGTTGTGCATCAAAGTTCAAGGACTATGTGCTCTAGCTTCACCACAGTTGTCCATGTGCTAGTAACCTCCAGGCTGGATTACTGTAATGCACTCTATGTAGGACTGCCCTTGAGGCTGGTCCAGAAGCTGCAGCTGGTGAAAAATGCAGCAGTGCAACAGCTTACTGGGGCAGGATATCACTAACATGTTATCTGCTGCTGAAAGAATTGCACTGGTTGCCCATTAGCTACTGGGCTAAGTTCAAGGTGCTGGTTTTGGTGTATAAAGCCTTATTCATTAATAGGCTAAAAGCTTTGCAATTTAAGAACATACCTATAGCCAACAGCTATTTCTATCAAACTTTAAAAAGCAGGGAAATTGGGCAGCTATAGTGAATGCACCAGGGGAGCAGCAGACCTGACCTTCTCTCTGAGATATTGTACTGCCCTACAAATTTGTAAAAATGCAAACATAATTTGGGTTGGTCTTTCACAGTCCAATCCACTCAGCTTGGAAGAATTTGGTAACATGTGCCTCTGAGCATATAGTGAGTGGTGGAGATTCGGTGGGTGGGCACTGGGCAGAGGGGGATGCCCCTTTGCTTTCCAAAAGGAAAACACTGTGAACAGCATCATTGTTTTTCAGCGTTTCCCCCACCTTTTTATTCTACAGCAGGCACATGTTGTCTCCCATCCAAATTTTTTAAAAAGCTGTCCCTGGCCACATCCATACCAGTCCTTTATTTCACTTTAGACAGTCATTACTTCCCCCAAAGAATCCTGGGAAGTGTAGTTTGTAAAGGGTGCTGAGAGTTGCTAGGAGATGCCCTGTTCCCATTACAGAGCTGCAATCAGGGCGCCTGACTGTTAAACCACGCTGCCCACTGAAGCTCTGTCAGGAGAACAGGACTCTCCTCTCAGCACCAGAATTCTTTGGGGGAAGCCATGACTGTCTAAAGTGAAAGAAAGGTCTGGCATGGATGCAGCCCCCTGATTAGGCAAGCCCAGCTTTAGAACACTGTAAACCACCCAGAGAGCTTCGGCTATGGGGTGCTATACAAGTAAAACAAACAAATAAATAAATAAACACTGACAGTTGTTTCCTACTGAGCATGCCCGAGCTTATCATTGACTCCAATGCTAAATTTCTTAAATTAATTAAAAATCGGCCAGGCATTTTTTAAACTTTTAAACTGCAGAACATTAAGGTTGTAGTATGGGGCAAGGTCAGTAACAGGATTACAGGTATTCTGTGAACATGTCTGATTTTTTATTAATTTCAGCAAATTATGAGAATACTGACAGAAAAAAGTCCAATGGGGACTGGATTTTTTTCTCTTGTCTTATACTTTGAACTCTCGATTCTCTCTGACTGTTTTGTGTATTGCCATGAAAATTTACAGGGTTGTTAAGCAAGCCTATGTTCAAGACTATACATTTTGTAAGGTTTTGTTTTGAAATGAATTTATGGGAAGCATCAGAATGGCATGGGGGGGTATTTTCCATTTAACTTTGTGGAATGTGAAAAATCCATGTTGGCTATAGTATACAGCCACTGTTGTGGCTGTATAATACAGCTTAGGACCAGGATACCTGAAATATTGTCTTATCCCCTATATAAACCCAGTCAGTCACTGCTCTCTGCAAGTGAGGACCTCCTGCAGACACCATCTTACAGGAGCTCCATTCCGCACAACATAGGAAGCGGACCTGTAGTCCTGTGGCACCTATCCTTTGGAATTCCCTCCCTTAAATATTAGACAGGTGCCGTCTCTTTGTCTTTTCGGCACTTATTGAAGACCTTCCACTTTCAACAAGCCTTTTAAATAGAGACCTCATCCTAGTTTGCATCTATGTTAGAGTTGTTTTTAAGGGTTTGTTTTTTTAAAATGCTTTAAAGATTTATATTTAAAGATATTTTTAATATGTTAACGAAGTTTTATTTTTAAGATATTTTAAAGATATTTTTAGTGTTTTTGTCTGCTGCCCTTGGCTCCTTCTGAGAGAAGGGACAGGATAATAATAATCATCATCATCTGCTCCCTAATGTTTGTTATGCTCCCCCTCTCTCAGCAGGTACAGGATCCATCCCACACCCCATTCCATGAAGACAAGGTGGGGAGGCCCAGCCCATGACCATCAGTGTAGTGACCAAGATGCTCCTAGCAGCTCCTTCACAAGGTTCCTAATGTCTCCTGTGCCCTTGGAAGCTCTATGACAAGCAGTTATACTACAAGTAAAAGTGTTCCTAGGATAGAGCTGATGTCCAAATGGGACACTGCACCTGCTAACCTACTATCTGTAGAGCAGGGTGAGGAACCTCAGGACCAAGGGTCAAAAGTGGTCCTCCAGGTATCTCCATCTGGCCCTCAGATCTCTCTCTTCCCAAGGCCATGCCCCCTCCCCAGACCACACTCTTCACTGGCTCTGATCAACACTCCTTGGGGGATTTTATCTGGCTGGGTCATGCCTCATGCTTGCCTGGATGGGAATGGAGACATTTTCTGTGTGGGCTATGCATAGGATGTGTGCAGAGACCTCCAACACTTGTATGGCCTGCTATAGAAAGATAAGAGTTTCATCTGTTGCTCCTCTTACCCCAGATGGTTCCCCACAAGGGAATGTGGTCCTTGGGCTAAAAAATGTTCCTTCCAACACCCCTGCTGCAGAGTCACTGTCCAAGCACAGGAAGAGCTCTGCTAACATGATCAGGAAGCAACCCCACATATGTCTTACCTTTTCAGAATCTCCTCCATTCTAGATTCTGTTCAATGCCAGATCCGGGATTGCCGTGTGTTTAATTAATTAATTAAATTTGTGTCTCAGCCTTCCTGCCAAAGGATCCCAGGGAGGTATTGTTTTGTTGTAGCCAGTGGTAGATAAGAATCCCTTTCCAACACCCTAGTAGGATGTGGCTTCAGCTGGGCTCAGGATGGGGACCTGAGGGTGTAAGCAGAGTCCCTGGTAGGCTCAGAAACAGTGTTTGTTCACTCAAGTTCTCTCGACTGCAAGGACACAGGCCACTCAGGTTTCCCAAGTGGAATGGCTGCTGTGGGGATGTTGACCATTGAACTGTACTGTCACTGAGTTTATTTTTCCATCAAGTCTGCAAGTCTGGAAATCTGTAACTAGAAGGAGTTATGTCTGGGAACGGACAGCCAAGGCCGTTGTCATGGTAGCATCAAGATAGGCTGGGAGAGTTCTAGCAGCTATCTGTGTTGAGCTGTGTCTTCTGTGTCATGTCTTTGAACTGAGAACTTCTCTCCTGGGGGGGGGAGCAACTCTACATGTAATCTTAAAGCCTTAAGCCATAATGTCTTGTAGTAAAGACTCTTAACCTGATCTAATGCCTCTGTGATGTTTCTTGCTCAACTTAACTCCAATGTAACGTATGCTGTTTCACGCAACAACGCACACACATCAACAGGGTTATGGGACCAGATCCACAGCGCATTACACAAGAGTAAGTTGCTGGTCTGAACGGCAGACGGAGTTCCAGAAAGGGCAGCTTGATTGATTGTACCAGACAGAGGTGAGCAACATGGCTGTAAACCTGTCTGGGGGAGGCTTGCCAATGGAAAGATTGACGGAAAAGAATTATGCCAGCTGGAAGCCGAGGATGCGGGCTTTGCTGATAAAAGACGATTTATGGGACATTATAGATGGACCCCCTCCGACGGTACTGACCGCGGCCTGGACGCGTAGAGATCAGAAGGCACAAGCTTTTATACTTCTGGCTCTATCAGACTCTCAACTGTTACACGTGAGAGATGTTACGAACGCCAAACAGATGTGGGACGTGTTGGAGGCCCTACATGTGCAACAGACTGCGGGATCTAAATTGTGTTTGGCAAGGAAGCTGTACCAGATGCGCTTCACGGGTGAGTGCAAAATGAGTGAGCATCTCACGGAATTCAGGCGCCTATTTGCTGAGTTGCAGGATCGAGGCATGGAACACTCTGACCTTCAGAAGACCTATCTGATCCTGGCTTCACTCGATGGGACTTGGAATAATATGGTCATGGCTTTCGAAGCCATGCCTGACGGAGGTCTGCATGTTGCGTTTATTGAGGAAAAACTGTCCCAGGAATGGCAGCGGAGACAAGAGGCGAAAAGTGCTGAGGAAAAGCAAAGAGCCAAGCTGAAAGAAGAAAGCAGCTGCAGACAGGAAAACAAGCTGGAGCAGCAGCGGCTGAAATCTTGTTATGCCTGTGGGGCTCGTGGGCATCTTCAAAGAGACTGTGCAGTCAAGCGCAACTCCAGGGAAGGAGGCTTGAAGCAGGGAAGTGTGAACTTTGTTTGTAAACAGAAGTCTCAAGATTTAGGACCTGTTAACTGGATTCTTGACAGCGGTGCGAGCCATATGTTAATCAAAGACAGGAGTTTGTTTTACACGTCTACAGATGAGCAGGACTTTGTTTTACTTGCGGATGGATCGCAGAAGAACGTGGAAGCCCGAGGGCTGGTGAGATTTGATAAACTTGGAATACTGTCAGATTGTTTGTTTGTACCAGAATTGGCTCATAACGTATTGTCAGTAAGAAAACTGGTGAGTTGTCAATTTTCAGTCTTGTTTGACAGAGGGAAATGTTTTGTGCAAAGAAGAGGCAAAGTTGTCTGTCAGGGTTTTATGACACAAGGGCAGTTTAGAATGTCCATGGGTGTGAAGTGTGCTGATGCCTTGAGTTTAATGGGGTGGAAAGAGAATGACGGTCAGAGCTGTAAAAAGACAGCTGTTAAAAGCACACAGCCACAGTATTCATGTAATGCAGTCAGGCTGATGCCTGAAAGAGTGCATCGCAGCCGAATTGACAAGCCACAGGGTAAGAGACGTGGCAAACGTGCACCTAGTGCACAAGAGAATGCATATTTCAGAGTTTGGTGTCCAGAAACACAGCAATTAGTTCTGAGCAGAAGCATTAAAGTCTCAGAAAAGCCTTGGGATCAAAGGGAAACAGTCATTCTTACAGGGTCAGATGACACACAAGCACAAACATTTAAGCCAAATCTAGACATAAAGGTGGAGGGCACACATATTCCACTCAGAGATGCGTTAAATGAGCTCATTTGTGGGAAACGAAGATCGAAGAAATGCAAGGCTGAGGAAATGGAGGATCCTGGGCACGCTGTGCCAAGCACAAGCACAAATGGGGGGGCAGAGAGAGCAGAAGCCCTAGTGCCTTTAAGACGTTCTACAAGATCAAACATAGGGAAACCGCCTGAAAGATTCACAGTGGGGGTGGTGACCAGTCCTGGAATGCACAAACAGGTTGAAATGGATCCTGAAACGTTATATCTGACTTGTATTCAGCCAAAGTTTGATTGAATAAAGTGTTAGCTAAATGTACAGAGATGTTCTGAACTGTACTGAAATGTAAACTGTATTGCAAGATGTATTGTAGAAATGTATTATTGTTATTGTTGTCATGAATTACAGACATGATGGGGAAAAGGGGGATTGTTGACCATTGAACTGTACTGTCACTGAGTTTATTTTTCCATCAAGTCTGCAAGTCTGGAAATCTGTAGCTAGAAGGAGTTATGTCTGGGAATGGACAGCCAAGGCCGTTGCCATGGTAGCATCAAGATAGGCTGGGAGAGTTCTAGCAGCTATCTGTGTTGAGCTGTGTCTTCTGTGTCATGTCTTTGAACTGAGAACTTCTCTCCTAGGGGGGGGGAGCAACTCTACATGTAATCTTAAAGCCTTAAGCCATAATGTCTTGTAGTAAAGACTCTTAACCTGATCTAATGCCTCTGTGATGTTTCTTGCTCAACTTAACTCCAATGTAACGTATGCTGTTTCACGCAACAACGCACACACATCAACAGGGGATGGCCAATAAATCATGCCAGGATTCTAACTGGCAGGGCTGACCTATCTGTCAAAATAGTGGGGGTTGACTGGTCACATGGGTTGCCAGGAGAGGCCAGAAGAAGTGGTCAACCCATGCAAGAGTCAAGCTGTTGGTCTATCGTGAGCTTCTGCTGATTGGCTCAGGTGTGCCTAGGTGGAGTGGGGTGGGGCATCCCCTTCTTCACTAGTGCAGGGTTGTACTCTGAAATCAAGCCTGGGACTCCCTGCGTGTATATCATGAACTGTTGCACCCAGTTTGCTTTGCTCCACGATGTGCCATGATGGAACTCTGCTGCTGTAGCTAAGTGGGCAGAGAATTTCTCTGTGGAGGTTGAATCCTGGGAGCTCCCTTTCTTTTGCCCCTGGCAGGACTCTCTCTTTTTTCAACTAGGCATGCAAAAGAAGAATGGGACTATATTCACCGCTTCACCTTGGTAGGGCTCATAACTCCCATCATCTGTTTTCCAGCAACATGCCCTATGTCCATGCAATTCTGGAGGCAGCCACAGGAGGCTGGTGCTATCAGTGTGCATCTATAGCTGCCCTTCTGACATGTCCTTGATCCTCCTCGTGGCTGCTTGTAAAAAGAGAATTTTCTTCCCTGGGTGGATCTTGAACCCTTCTCCCAGGCAGGCTGTGTCTGCTGTCTGCAGGCATCCTGTCCAAGGTCCTTCATGGCTGCTGTGTTATGTGTCTTCTCCATTTTGCCCCTTTATGTGGGTTCTGCTCATAAAACAATGATTGTATACAGCTTAAAAGGATTTTAACCTCCACCTGGCAGAATGTCTGGAGACTGACAACAGCAAGATTATTGCTGGTTGTACCACTGGGTTTATGGGGTAGGGGTGGGGTGTTATGATATCATCTCATGTGTTGTAATGAAAAGGATGTGCCCCCATATTCATGAGTTTATTGGCTGTGTGGGTATTTGGTGGGCATCAACACCAGCGCAGTCTTTGATTGGTAGACTGCAGCCATGCTTCCAGGGATGCTGTGGGCATGTGTGTAATTCTTTATGCAAGAGGTGGGAAACTGGATCTGGGCAGCAGACCTTATCTCCCTTACCCCTTGTGGGTCTAATTTGATAAGTGGGTGTGGTCAACCACCTGTCCATCACCTGCCATCACAATGTCAGTGATGGGGCACGTTGATAGTTGTTAGGACTTCAAATGGCATGCAGGGCTTGCAAACAGCCCTGGCCCAGCGCTTTGAAGTGCCACCAATCAGCTGATTGGCAATGCTTCAAAGCCCTGAGGAGCTCTATGCAAGACCTTCAAGGACTGGCTGGCTACAGAGTTCCTCATGGGAAAGTCAGTAGCACAGCTGATTCCAGGGAGTTTGAAGTAAGTATCTATCAGCTAATAAACACTTACTTCAAGCTCTGCTTTCTGCAGGTGCCAGCTGGGCTACTGAGTTCTGCATGGGGAGCTCAGTAGCACAGCCAATGCCACAACAGATAGGTGCTTACTTCAAGCTCTGCTTTTCTCCTTGGATCAGCTGGCTGATTCTCGCTGGCTTGCTGTCACCATCAGTCAGCTGATTGGCGGTGACAGCAGGCCTCCCTTGCTAATGCATAGTCAGGAGCACACTGTAAGTCTCCCTATTGTGCATTGGCTGCTGTATCTTTACCTGCTCCCATTCTGAAATTATGTTGTTATTTATTTATTATTTATATTTATTGCCCACCCAATAGGTCCCAGGGCGGCTTACAAAATCTAAAATACAATATTAAAAAGAATTAAAACACATTTCAATCACAAGAATGGGGTGGGTTCTGAAAACATATATCTTAGGAGTCGAAGGCCAGGGAAAAGAGGTATGTATTTATCACTCACCAAAAACTATATAGCGAAGCTGCCGGACACACCTCTGTGGGGAGGGAGTTCCACAACTTAGGGGCTGCCACAGATAAAGCTCTCTCATGGACCACCATCCCCCAGACTTCAGAGGCTGGTGGAAGAACCAAGAAGTCCCCCTCTTCTGATTTTAGCTCCCCAGAAGGTCTGTGTAGTGAAGGAGACAGCCTCTGAGATATTTGGGACCTAAGTCATTAAGGGCTTTCAACACTAGGGTGAGCACCTTGCATTGGGTCTGGAAATGCAACCAATGCAACTGTTATAAGGAATCCCAGCCAGTAATCTGGCCTCTGCATTTTGGACCAGTTGAAATTTCTGAGTTGTCTTCAAGGGCAGCCCCACGTAGAGTGCATTGCAGTAATCCAATTTGGAAGTTACCAGAGCATGGAGTAGTGTTGCCAAGTTATCTCTGTCCAAAAGGGGCCATAGCTGGTGAACCAGCTGGAGCTGGAAATACGCACTCCTAGCCACCAAGGCCACCTGAGCCTCCAGTGACAATGGGGGATCGAGGAGTACTCTCAATCTACAAACCTGCTCCTTCTAGGGAAGTGCAACCCCATCAAGAACAGGCCATCTTCCCATCTCGTGGACTTGAGAACTTGCAACACATAACACTTCTGTATTTTCAAGATTCAGCTTCAGTTTGTTGGGCCACATCCAGCCCATCACTGCCTCCAGACACATATGATCTCAGGTGTGGGACAACTGAGTGTGCTCTGGGGGCTCAGGCTGGAGGTTCCCCACCTCTGGTTTTCACCAAGTTTGAATTTTCTGGTTGTGTGTCTTCTCCTCTACTCTCCTGGGCTAAACAAATGGATACAACAGCTGTCGGGAAGGTTGTAACATTCTGCATGGAATTCTTTCAGGAGGGTTGTAACATTCTGCATTCTTTCTCCAATGGAGATGCTTTCCAATACACTTCTTCATCTACAGCCTGAAGGAGTTCATCCTGCATGTGTCAATCAGCTGTCTATCGTAAGCTCTGTGAAAGGTCCATGGAAAAATTATACACACGAGAAAAGAGAATGAATAACCCTCAAGATCTGGGAGAATAAGGAGTAGCTGCCCACAAAGTATTGCTCATTGCAGGAGAAAAGATTAGGAATAAAGAAATTTCACTGGGTAAAGCAAGTAGCAGGCTGAAAAGCAGAGCCTAATACTCAGTTTACCCCCTTTCCAGTGAATGCTCTGCAAAAGTGGAAGAGCCTTTAGAAGAAATAAGACACATGGCTGTGGGTAAAATGGGGGGAAAGAATTAGAAACTGTAATTCAATCTAATATTTGAGGCTTGGCAAGTGCACCTATGGGATTTCATGAAAAATCCTGAATCTTTTTCATTTTTGAGCAATTAACCAGATCCCCAGTACTGCTGGCTCCAGTGAGCCGCTTAGCTTTGTTTTATGACCCATCTCCTTTCCCCTTTGCCAGCATGAGCTCCCATCCTTCAACTTGAAAAAGAACAAATCCCAGGCTGCTAAGGTGCCGCAATGGGGCCACCACCGACAAGTGCCAGGCAGCGCATTGCAGAGCTAATGCAGAGCACACATAAATGAGACTTCGCATTTGGATTCAAATGCTGTTGTGTGGAGCCATTTATGCGTGGCATAATTAAAAACATCCAGCAGTAATTTAATGGATCCCGCCAAGTACAGACATAAAGTCTAGCTTAGTTTTTTTCCTCCCTTTCCTTTTCTGCACATTTAACTCTTAGAAAAAGAACGACAGAGAGAGAAGAGGAAACTTGAAGTACTCACTAGAGATACAGAAAACTCATTTGTTCTTATTCTTTTCATTTTGGGAGAGAGGGAGAGAGAGAGAGAACACAAATGGCTTTGGGAGAATGGGGTGTGTATAAATAGCAATCACTGTTAAATTGCTCTTAACACACACACCCCCAAGCAACAATACTAGGAAATGATTCTTTGAGTTTGCACTGTGCATTGTTTGTGGTTACATGGAAAGATTAATGATCTGTGAAGATACTAAGAGTTTTGTTTTCAGCCTATGAAGCATGTGGTAGCCTATTCAAAGGAATATATGTGTGCACAGTGTGTTTCCTTTTCTATGACTTTCTGTATGTATGCACTGCTGTCCTCATGCAGATTTTGTGTGAGAGTTGGTAGAGTTTCCTAATCAAAAGCATATGATAGAAGTCTCTCATTCAAATCCCAGTTCACTGGGTGAGCTTAAGTATCAGCTCTCCTGTAGGCCATATGAAGAAAAGAGGCCTGGCCTACCTGGCATGGTTGTCGTAAAAGAGCCGAAAACACTTCGTTTGGACTCTTATGAAACAGTAAACAGCATTTAGCACTTTATCCTGCCACTGAAATAGCCCAATTCATATTAGAAAAGCAGAAGCTACTCCAAGAGGAAGAAGAGGGCATGAGAACCTTACCTGCTTATATGCTTTGCTCCTAATGGTATTATCCACGTGATGCATACCCCTGATTTGTGTAAGGACTAGCCACAATATGTGTTTTCCTGACTGAAAAGTCAAGTGTACAAGAGCACAAAAGAGAGATGCTTTTTCTAATAATTATGCATTCCAAAATTTGGACTGCATAAGAAATCCAGTGTTGGCCTCTTAAGCCTGATTATTTTGTCAGTTGCTTGTGTTCTGTTGACTTTGGGTTCTGAATCCATTACTCTCCCCCCCCCTGCAGATTGGATTACCAGCAAATTTAGGAAATTGCCTCACTGCCTGCTTAAAAAAAGAAGAGTAGTAAATGGTACTCTCCCCCACCAAGACCATGAGCAACCCACAGAGGGAGAGAGCTAAGAAAATAATAGCTGGAGGTTTTTCTCCAATAAATTCACATTTCACTGGCATGATTATATGCCAGAACTGAATTTCATTATCCACCTCTGTGAATGAAATGAAAACTGCTGCAGTGCATAGATAGTTATAACCTAGTGTCAACACAGTGTCATAACCTACGACACACAATCCAGCTCCGTTATGAATTTGGTCACTTCCAGATGACCTGTTTATTGAGCATTCATCCAGATTTGTTTGTGCATAGTTTGTGGGGAGGTTAGACAACATCACCTACTTATTGAGCATTCATTCTGATTTGTTTGCATGGGGGTTTTACAACTGTTGTGTCAAGCAAGTGTTGTCTCACACATTCCAATGCAAAGTCCAGGGTTTTTTGGAGAAGAAAGTTAGTTGCACAAGAGCTCCAAGGGCCCCTCCAGACATTCTTTTTATTGCACATTCATGATGATTTGTGCTCATGATGCTATTGGGGCAGTCATATGCTATCCTGCTTTCAATACTGTTTGTGCCTGTAAAGGTTTTGAGGTGGTCAAACTGCTTCATTTCCAGGCAATGTGTCACCTGTAACTTCCTGCTAAAATCCCATAATTTTTTATACTGCAGATGTTCTGTTTTACTTTTTGTCCTGCTTTTGTTGCACTATAGCCCCTCTGGACAGCAGTAATATGGTAGCATTGGGGAAGTATTCCAGAACAAACTAAAGCAGAATAAATCCACCTCTGTAGTGGTTAAGGTGTTGGACTATGACCTGGGAGACCAGGATTCAAATCCCCACATAGCCATGAAGCTCACTGGGTGACCTTGGGCCAGTCACTGCCTCTCAGCCTCATGAAAACCCTATTCATAGGGTCGCCATAAGTCAGAATCGACTTGAGGGCAGTACACAATACAATACAATGGACTATTACTGGGGCAAGAACATGTTTTAGAATACACCTGCAATAAAACACCAGTCTGGGGGGGCCCTATAGCAGCTTTCATTGTGCACCCTGAATTTGCTGGTATGTGATCACATCCCACCCCAAAACAGTCTGGAAGCCCCCTTCATGCTATCCACTTAGGGTCTGTCCTGACAATTGGCACAATCTGGCAAAAGTAAGTTGTAACTAAAAGGCTGGTTCGTAGAGCCAGCAGTCCCCACACAACAGTCTCCAGAGTATGCAGGACAGCCGGCAGCCCAGCTAGGATTGTGTTAGCTCTACACTGCATCAGCAGTGTCAGGGGGGGCTGGAAATTCCTGGGTCTTTGGCAGGGAAGGAAAGTCCTTAGCCAGCAGTCGGGTTGTAAATCTGCCAGGCCTATCCGAAGCGTACTTGCCGAGTCAGAAGTCCAGAAGCGAGGTCAGTGGAGGTCCGGGATCAATTGCCAAGGAGGTCAGTCAAAGAGATGCTGCAGGGAAACTAGGTCTACACAAAGCCACGTCTGACGTTGCAGTCAGCAACAAGCTGCAGCCAAGGTGTGCCTTATAAAGAGCACGATGGACAGCAGGTGTGAGCCCTCAGCGTTTGGGCCTTAAGGAGACAGGCCTGCCTCTCTTCTGCCTGACCTTCTGCTGTCTATGTTCTGCAGGTGAGGGGGGAGTATCCTGTTCACTGTCTGTGTCTGGCTGCAGGGCCTCTGCTGTCCCTGGGGTGCTCTGCAGCTGAGGGGCAGAAGGATCTGGATTCTCAGGAGGCTCCTCCGTGTCTCCTGCTGCTCCTGGGTCTGCTGCTGTTACTCCCGAGTCGTCCTCATCTGAGGAGTCCTCTGACGGGGCCATGACAGATTGCATGGAGGAGGTGGCAATTGTATAAATCAGTGTTTCTACATAGAGGGTAACATACAATCCTCACAGTTTGCACAATTGCAGCAGCCTTTCCAAGCTGCTGTGATGCACATAATCCTGGCTAGGTTGCAAACCCCCATCAGCAGCCACACATACTCGTAGGAGCCACTGTGTGAGCGCAGCCTAGATGTATGGGTCAACCTCAAGTCCTAGAGCACCTCCAGATGACCCATTTATTGAGCATTCATCCTGATTTGTTTGCAGAGAGATTAGATAACGGATATTTAATGAATATTCATTCTGATTTGTTTGGAGGGAGGCTAGACGATGTTGCATTAAAGCAACTGTTATCCCACACTTTCCAGTGTATTTTCCTACCACTTTCCTTACTGGAAAAAGTCCAGTCCTTTGGCGGAAGCAGGTTTCATGCACAAGACCTCCCATTCAGCTATAATTGCACATCTTGAATTTGCAAGTAGGTGATTGAATTCCACCAAAAAATAGTGACTGTCTGGAATAGTCACAATAGAAATAGTCACAATTAAGTAAACTATCCATGCCTTTTTGTGACCTCTTTAAAGGTTTTTAATTTAATATTTGAAATATTTATATTTGTATTTTATTTATTTATAAACATATTTGTATACCGCTACTTCATTTAAAAACTTCAACGCGGTTCACAAGAAGTTTTTCAAAAGTACAGTAAAAACCATTAAAAATACAATAAAAACGAAGGTCAACTATTGCAAATATTATATGCTGAACACCCCTCCATTATATCTCGGGGGATAGGGGAGGTAATTCTCATCTAGCACTTAAACAACAAACAATTCTTCCCCTATTTTCATAGATCTGTCATTTCCTAAGACTCCATCCTATCATCACTCAGCTGTCACCTGCCTATTGGCTGCATACAAGCCTTGGAGCTCTCCCTAACTTTCTGAAGGCTTAGTGCTCACATTTTTCAGCACAGACCTCCATTCTCTCCTATCTTGCCAGTTTCATCTCCCCACTTTTGATAGCTCAGGGGTGAAATCAGAGCAGAAACAATTGCCTCCCCAAATCTACTATCCCGTGGATATTTAAGGTAGGAGGAGAACTGTGCAAAGCAACTTAATATTTTTTTGGGGGGGGGAGCTTGTAAACAGCCAATGGGCAGGAGACAGGTGAGAGATAAGATGTAGGCTTGGGAAAAGAGAGCATCACAACCCCTCGGTCACATAAGTTCAGTGAAGCCATATTTCGACAATGGTAGTGTCCTATACCAGAATGGGTAAAGCATGCATTACATACCAGCATGCGTGCACAACATTTTTGACATACTTTTCCCCAAAATTCAAAGCCACTTTTTTGGTGGGGTGCAGAACAGACGGAGAAAGGATGGTGCTTAATTCTTTCCTTGCCTCCTTTTTTCACTTAAAACAAAAACAAAACAAAAAACACAGCACAGCAGCATTTCCCCTTGCCAGGTTCAAAGGCATATTTGCAAAAGGAAAACATATTTGATATCCAGGGTGGGCACTGGCAAGGGGCGAATGGAGGAGAAAAAACAGTGGGTTCCTCTCTGTTCCCTGTCACTTCTCCCCCTGCCTCTGCCAAGCAGTTGTACATTTTAAAAAAAGTGTCAGAGCCAGTAGTGTAGTGGCAAATTTGGAAGTGCAGGGTCCCTTCATGATAATCACAGCCACTCCCCCTTCTAAAATTATACAACATTCTAAAATTATAGAATAATCTGGCCAGACTTGAATACTGCTTTCTGCTTCTCTATCACTGTCACCATTTGACTGCCCTTTCTCACTCTCAGAGGTATTGCTTTAATTGCTGAATTCAGTGTCTCCATGTTTATCTCCTGCTTGATGATGTGCATGGGATGCTATCATCAGGCTTCACTGTCTCGTCTTCTGCAATTACTGAATTCTCACTCTCCACAATTTGTCTTGGCTTGAAGTAGGAACTAATAAAGGCTTGCTTGTAGTTGACACTTATTGGGGCCTGCATAACAGCTCACTCAGGAATCCCTACAGCAATAAAGAAAAACAAACTTTTTAAAACTGCTGGGTACATAGGCTTCCCCCTCTCTTTCTCTGGAGACTTTTTTGCTGCTGGGTTAAGATAAAGCCTGTTTTTTGTAAATGAAGTAATTCACATTGTCTAAGAAGGTCAGGCACTCATTTTGCATAGGAATTTGGAACCTTTTAAACTTCGTCACCTTCTAGAAGGTAAGGATTTTCCTACCCCCATCTTCCATCTCCCTGTGTCACCCCCTCCTCCTTCAACACATACCTAGAATGTTATAAAAAGAGAGGGGTTTTAGCCCATTTAAGCAGTTTTCATCATCATCATGTTATAAGATAAGGAACTTCCTTTGCTGAGTTTCCCTTCTTGGCTGCCATACTAAGACCCAGAATAACTACATTTGGACACAGTTTATGAGTTTTAGGGAAAAAACAAGCATGGACATTTCTGACTCTGACCTCTGGTATTGGCTGCACCATACATACATTCTTAGGCATGCTGATTTGCATTTCACGTCACCATACACTACAGGCACACACATTCACAACATCATTAAAAGCTGAAACACCATCACACAGAGATACACATTTTCTTCCCACTCCCGAATGTATTTTTGTTCCTCTCTTTTCCTCCTCTTCCCCTACCTTGGGCTAAAATAAAACCACACATCTTGGCCCTCCATGCACACCCCACTTTTTTGCTGCTGGGTTTATTTATTTATTATTTTATTTATACCCCACCCATCCTTTCAGCAGGAGCCCAGGGCGGCAAACAGAAACACTAAAAACACTTTAAAACATCATAAAAAGACCTTAAAATACATTAATACAAAACAATGTTGAAAACATTAAAAAAAAATTAAAAATATTTTTTCAAAAAGGGTTAAAGATATTAAAAGACATATTAAAAGCAATTCTAACACAGACGCAGACTGGGATAGGTCTCAACTGAAAAGGCTTGTTGAAAGAGCAAAGTCTTTAAAAGGTGCTGAAAAGATAGCAGAGATGCCCCCTGCCTAATATTTAAGGAGAGGGAATTCCACAGGGTAGCTGCCACCACACTAAAAGTCCATTTCCTATATTGTACAGAACGAACCTCCTGATAAGATGGTATCTGCAGGAGGCCCTCACATGCAGAGCGCAGTGATCGGCTGGGTATATAAGGGGTAAGACGGTCTTTCAGGTATCCTAGTCCCAAGCTGTATAGGGCTTTGTACGCCAAAACTAGAACCTTGAACTTGGCCTGGTAGCAAATGGGCAGCCAGTGCAATTCTTTCAGCAGTGGGGTGACATGTTGGCGATACCCTGCCCCAGTGAGCAGTCTCGCCACTGCATTTTGTACTAGCTGCAGCTTCCGGACCAACCTCAAGGGTTGAGAATGAGGTCCTTGTTAATGTCATCTCCCACAACAACAGACATCCCTAGGAGCCAATCAGCATGAGAGGGGAGTGTGTTAGCTACTGAGAAGAGTCTTCTCACTTGCTGACTCAACTTTTTTCACTCTGATTGGCTCCAATCAGCAGGAAAGGACAAGGTAGCATGTTGGAATACTCTTCTCAGTGGCTAGCACACTCTTCTTTCATGTTGATTGGCTCATAAGATGCTGGAGACATAGGGACCCTGCTGTGACCAAAAAAGCAAGGAGTCTATGACTCCACTGAGGGTGCTTTCACACTGCACTTTATTCCGTTATTCTGACGATTTATTTCCTGTTAATTTGCGCATAAAATTTGAGCTTTCACATGACATAACAGGTAGCTCCGGAATTCTGGTGGAATGTAGTGGAAGTTTAGAGCTAAATTCCGCAATAAATGATACCTGAAAAATTCCAATAGCAGGCTGGGAACCTGGAAGATTGTGGGAGTTTTGCGCTACTGCCGCTGCTCACGTGACAGCATGCAGTGCATTCCCACCCTTACCAACCACCACCGCGGCACCTCCCAGCTGATCCCAGCTGCTCCTGGAGAGCAGCCTAGCTGCTGCTGCTTAACCAGAGCCTCTGCTGCTGCACTACTGCGCCTCTCAGCTGATCGCGATCGCGCCTCCTTCAAACCCCCCCACGCACCAAAAGAACAGGCCTCAAACCGGTAGGTGAAGACCTGTGTGAAAGACTGTTGCGCAAAATGCCGGTATAACAGGTAGTGCAGTGTGAAAGGGATTTTTAAAATCCGGAATGAAGCGCTACCTTTTTAATCCGTTAAACTAGCGCTATTAGCCCTATGTGTGAAAGCACCCTGAGACTCCAGATGACTACACCCCTGGTCAGAGCACTATTACATAATTACCATGCAATTTGTAGACCCAAAGTGAAGTTAGGCTTCTCTTATCAGCTAGCTGTGATGCATGTGCATTATGGTACCTAGTTGTGTTACCAATCCGTATACAGTCACAAAGCCAGAGACATATCTACCTATATTTTTGGTAGGGTATGTAATTTTCTGCAAATAATTATACTGCATATAAACTGTGCTTCTCTGTGCACTTAAGTGAGAGAACATGCCATAGATTTAAATTAGAGGTGTTCATTGATACACACTGGACTACATAAATGACATATTTATTTAATTTGATAGCTCTAACCCTGATTTTACCATCCTTTGGGTTCATACAATCAGAGGGCAAGAGAGTGCCTCTTAACTCTGAAACTCCACTTGCCACCCTTCAGGACTACAGTAGTAGTGGGGTTAATTTTGTTTCAAGGATTACTTTATTACTGCTTTTATGGTTTCTTCAAGAGAATCTGGAGTAAGAGTATGAGCAGAAAAAAGCAAGTCCTCCCTCAACTAGGTAAATTGTGATTTTCTTCCAACTGGAATCCTGATAGAGATCTCTTCCACATATAAAAAAGCAAAACACTTTCTGTAATGCAATTTTTCTGCAACATTGCAGTTTCTCACAATGTCATTTCAAAAGGGTGCTTGGCTGCATACCTTTCCATAGATGAAAATTATCTGCCTTCCTCAATGAATGTACAACTCTATGCACCGTATAACCTTTCAGAAGAGGCACAAGAAGATTGCACTGCACTGAAGATCACAGAATCAGCCACAAGGGTCCAAACAGCGTCTTATCCAGCCTCTTCTCTAGCACAGGATTCTCAGAACATTCATACCACATACAAAACCTCCTGTTGATTAACACACTCCAGAGTGCAGACTGTGTCCAATCCCGCATGCCACAGTTCTGTTATGTCAGTGAAGAATTTGTTACTGAGCACAAAATGCAACAACTTCAGGTATTTTAAAACAAGTTTCTAGCTCTTGAGGTTGACAAAAATTTGGAAAACATGTAGGCAATACTAGATGAAACCTTAGGGGATGGGGTGGGTCTTATGAGCAGGAACTTCCACTGGTAAAGTGGCAAGGCTTCAGAATAAATTAGGCAAACATAAATAATTGCTTAACCTGCATATGTTATATACTGTAGGTCATAGAATTCTGAGTTTTGCCTCACATGTATCATAGAGCTTGGCAATATGGCAATTTCCTGGTTAGATTACTGTAATGCATTGTATGGGGGGGGCTGCCCATGAAGATGAGCCAGAAACTTCATTCTGGCAGCTGAATTCTGAACTAACTGGTACAGCCAGATGGAATCACAGTACACCAATTCTGGAGGAGATACATTGTCAGTTTATTTGGTTCCAGGCCAAAGTGCTAGTGGCCTAAAAAAAAAGAAAATCCTATGTTAATATTGTGTGACCCTCTCTCACACATATAGACACTATACCATTCCAGAGACTTCTGTGTAGGAGGTTACTTGATATAAGTTATACCCATACTGTAATGTTATCAACAGAGAGATTAACTGCAAATGAGAATTAGTCCATGTTCAGTCTCTAAAGCAGGAATGGGGAACCTGTGGCCCTCTAGATGTTGTTGAACTCCAACTCCCATCAGCCCCAGCCAGCATAGCCAATGGTGAGGGATGATGGGAGCTGTAGTCCAGCAACATCTGGGCGGCCACAGGTTCTCCACTCCTGCCCTTGGATGTTGAAAGTCTCATGCGGCAGCACAGCATTCCCATCAAGCTAGCTTGGGTTTTTGTCAGGATTCAGATTGCTTCAGAGTGTGCTTGGACACAGAATGTTTAGTGTCAGAATGGCTGAAATCCAGGCATCCAAAAGAAACAAATCAGTGAAATATGATGAGAAACCCTGAATTTACTGAATAACTTTATTTATTTATTTAGGGTTTATAGGTATATAGGAAAAGGTTGTTTTGAAGTCAGCCATCTGTCTTTGGTTTGTTTTATTTTTGAGTGCATTATAATGAGCAATAATTAACATACAACTAAAACCCCCCAGTAAACTCACGTTGTACTTCAGGGGCACTAATTGTTGCTGTATATTGATCTTGCTTTACTTAACCTATCAGCATTTGGTTATTACCTTTTGCTGTTTAGCTACAGTGGTACAGCACGATGGTGGCAGAGGCTTCAGCTCCTTAGGGAAACCTCAGCCGCCATCTTTCTTAAGTGCACCGCTGCGTGCGCAACCGCAGAACAAGGTAAGATAAGCAAGGGAATGGCGGAGTCCCGAAGCTCTCGCCGTGCGCGAATCGCGGAAGGGGAGGGCTGGGGTCTGCAGCAGGCTTTTACCAAGGTCTCCAGAGTGTCTGGGGGTGGCCCTGGGTGCACGCATGAATGTATGTGTGCATGCGCACATGTGTGCCAGGACCCAAGGCAAGCTAGTGCCCAAGGGCCCCGGCATGCCTGGTGCCGGCCCTGTCTGGAGCTGCTGGGTCCAGAGCTGGGGCGCCTTCTGAGTCCTCCTCCCCGCTCAGCTCTTGACCGGCTCAAACATCTCACGCTAAGTCTTCCTCCTCCTCCGCTTCATTCTCATCAGTCCCCCTCCAGCAGGGCTTATGACAAGACCTGTCTTTATTTGTATTGATCTGTTTTTGGGTTGTGTTTTCTTTGTTGCTTTAATAGGTTTGTTACAATTGCTTTTAAACTTATTGTTGTCTGGGGTTGCTTTGCAAGGAAAGTGACTAAATAATAATACAAATTCCTAAAAGGTGAAATAAAGAGATAACTAAAAGTGATCTGAAAAAATGGCTACACTTTACTCTTTTAAAGCACTCACTATACTTGCTTGCCACAGAAACTTACCATTGTTCCGAGATTATTAAAAATGGCTTTTCTGAAGTCCAGGGTATGTGTATATGGCTACTCCCAGCTTTTGCTTCCTTTAAAATCAAGAACTCTAGTATAGCATGGTCACATTCCCCCAGAGTTCCCGTAACTGCCACTTCAACCACCAAGACATCTCTGTTGGTTAGAATCAAGTCAATGATAGCTGATCCTCTAGTTGCTTCCTCCACGTTATGTAAAGGTAAAGGTGTCCCCACACTTGTAGTGCGAGTCGTTTCCGACTCTTAGGGTGACGTCTTGCGACGTTTACTAGGCAGACCGTATATATGGGATGGGATTGCCAGTTCCTTCCCCGGCCTTTCTTTACCCCCCAGCATATGCTGGGTACTCATTTTACCGACCACAGATGGATGGAAGGCTGAGTGGACCTCGACCCCTTTTACCGGAGATTCGACTTCCTCCTTTCATTGGAATCGAACTCCGGCTGTGAGCAGAGCTTCGGCTGTGTTACCACCGCTTACCACTCTGCGCCACGTTATGTAGGAGAAAGTTATTTCCAGAGCTTGGAAGTAACTTGTTATTTTTAACAAGTTACTTGTAATTTGTTACAATTTTAAATAATGAGTGGGTAATTCCATTACATTTGGCAAGTAACTGAACGACTAGTAATTTCCCTACTTTTCAGCTGCAACTTTAACGTTTCCACGTTAGGTTGCACGTTACTTGGGGGCGGGAACAAGGGGAAGACAGCTCCTGGCTGTGATTGGTTAACACAAGACATGTGCCTCACACTGATTGGACCTCTGTGCAGACTCTCTCTTGGCTCGTGATCTGTGTTAGGATGCACGAGGGAAGAGGTGAATAGGCAGGGCCTGCTAGCGTCTGAGAGGACAAAATGGACGCCAGAGGAAAAACCCAGGGCAAGGACAACGGAGGAGAAAAGGCAGCAGCAGAATGGCGAAGAGCTGTGGAGGTGAGTGACAATGATTTGTGTGTGTGTGTGTGCCCCCCCATGGCACTGTTCTGCCCCCCCCACTGCCTCTCCTTGCCTCTGCCACCCCCTCCATCAATCACAAGGCACTTCCAAAACTTCAGCCTACTGAGAGCTTGGAAAAGTTACTTTTTTGAACTACAACTCCCATCAGCCCTAGGCAACATGGCCACTGGATTAGGCTGATGGGAGCTGTAGTTCAAAAAAGTAACTTTTCCAAGCTCTGGCCTACTTCTCTTCCTTCCCCCCCTTTTTGAACTCTCCCCCTTGTTCCCATGCATACATACCTGTGTGCTGTATTTATCCAGACAGAGCACTCCTGCCTTTTAAAATGCCGGCTAGCTTTTTATTGTATATTTATTTGAACTCCATCTTTCTTTTTATTTGTATTTTTGTCCTGTTTAATCACAAGACTGAATTGTATGTGGGACAAAAACTGTCTCAGTAATAATAATAATAAAAATAAAAAATCATTAGGCGTATAATAAATGGCTTAAGGCTGGTTTTTTTGTTCTTGGCAGAGATGAGGTGAGAAGTAGGGTCCTTGCAGCTCCTCCTCTCAGTCCCCCAGCTCTCAAACGCATGTTCTGTGAGAAAGAGATTCCCAGTCCCAGAGAGAGATAGACTGTTGACAATCTCTGCTAATATCTATACAAATGTACATAACATGCATCACCTGAACTCACATGATCTAGAGTTACCTTAGATCTTGCAAGATTTGCAAATGAGAAGCAATAGGGTTTTATATTAGTTCTGATTGTCTATTGGGCTATCATAGGTTATATGTTTTTTTCATTTTCTATGGCAAAAACTCCAACTTCAGTGGAATTTATGTGATGTGTTCTAATCATTTGAATTTGGCTAATGAATGCTTTATTCTTTCATCAGAACTTTAGCAGTAGTACTAAAATGTTAATAAAAAAGAAAAGGGAAAGAAAAAATACTTTACATACATCATTCAGCTGTATTGCTAATTATAGATATAGATATAAAAGATAAACGGCATTTTGTCAAAAGTATTTTTGTCTACATTTTATACCTCATCCTTGGTTTTCCAAGCTTGGCATGGAATGCTTCTCATACAGAATTAATTTGAAATGCTGCATATTTATTATCATAATCATCATATTCAAATTAAAAAATATATGTACCGCCTTCAAGTTGATTCCAACTTATGGTGACCCTATGAATAGGGTTTTCATGAGGCTGAGAGGCAGTGACTGGCCCAAGGTCACCCAGTGAGCTTCATGGCTATGTGGGGATTTGAACCCTAGTCTCATTTTGTTCTCACAACAACCCTGTGAGATAGTAGGTTAGACTGGCCCAGGCAGGGTTATTCAGTGAGCAAAAATGATGCAAATAGGATCTCTTTTAATTGTGCTATCGACCTGCTTACTTCCACTCTGACTGGGGGATCTTGCAGCATGGGGAAGAGATGGGGGCACATCACAGCTGAAGTTCACCCATATAGCAGCATTATCTCTTGTTTATTACAGAGACGCCTGTTGCAGGTTTTGCTGCTGAGAGCAGCAGTCAGTTAGTGCGGCCACTTGAGTCACAGCTTGTTGATCCTGAGGAGGCAAAACTAGAAAGTGAGGTTCAGAAAGGAGGCCCTGTGCATGAGGAGGAGGAGGGCATGAAGCAGTGCCAGTTGCCCACAGCACATCTGCAGAACAGCAAGTACCATGGTTTGGCTTTGAGAAAGCTTGTACATTTGTGAGCCAGAGTGGGAAAAATGTTGTTGTACGATGCAATTACTGCCTTCCAAGGATCAAAAATCTGAGATCAGCTGTTTCCTCCTCATCCAATGTGAAGAAACATTTTGAGGTAAGCCTTTGTCATGCTGGTCCTCAAAGAGTGTCCATTGTCTATTTATGTTTAAATTGTGAAGTTCCATTTTTTCTTGGATTCATGCTTTGTTCTTCTTCCTCAGAGGGCACACTCTGAGAAGCTGAGAGCAATTGAAGAAGCAATAAAGGCAAGGAGATGTGGCCTTCCTGAACCAATGCATGACACCCCTCCTCCTAAAATGCTGAAGCAGCAGCAGACAACCCTTGAGAGGTGGGGATCTGGCAGGGAGCCTGTCACCCAGAGCAATCTCGACAGGAGAATCATTGATTTCATTGTAGAGGAGACATTACCACTTCAGACTGTGGACAAACCATCATTCATTAATCTGGTTCACATTGGACTCCCCAAAGATCTCACCATCATATGTGCCAAGACTCTGAGAGACAGAATTGAGAAGAGAGCATGCCACATGAGAGAAACTCTTGCAAACTGAATGGGTGCTGTGGCATATATAGCAACCACTGCAGATTGTTGGACCAATGGCAAGAAGAGTTACTTTGGGGTAACAGCCCACTGGATCAACCCAACTACCCTGAAACGTGAGGTCAGGGCCTTGGCTTGTAAGCGTCTGAAGGGGCGCCATACATATGATGTCCTTTCAAAAGCACTGCATGATGTACATGTGCAGTACAGGATCCACAACAAAGTTATGTGCACTACTACAGACAATGGCTCCAACTTTGTGAAAGCTTTCAGAGTTTTCATGGCCAAAGAACCAGTGGAAGCTGCAGGCACCAGTGACGATGATGGTGATAACCAGGAGGAGGAGGAGGCTGAGGTTTTAGTTTGTGCCTATCTGTGAGATCCTGGACACAGGACCTGAGGCAGAGGAAGAAGCTGCAGACTCAGGAGAGGATTTTGTTTTACCACCACACCAGAGATGTGCTAGCCACACCCTCAACCTTGTGGCAACACAAGACATAGAGGCCATGCTTTCTGACTCCTCCAAAAGTAGTCTTCTTGGTCCTTTCAAGAAACAGTTTCGTTCCTTGATGGGAAAGTACAGCAAGTTGTGGTCCAAGCAGAACCAGTCAGCCCAGATTGCTGAGTATATCCATGCGCAATGTGGTGTGTATCTGAAGGTACCGAATAAGACCAGGTGGAATTCCACCTTTGATGCGTTGAAGCAACTACATGAGCTCCTGTCAACTGTGCCACTAAAAATGCATGCCATAATGGACTGCTGCTCCTTGTCCAGGATCACAGCTGCTGAGATTGAAGTGGTACAGGAATACACAGAGATTATGGAGCCACTAGCCCAGTCCCTAGATATCCTGCAACGGGAGAACGGCATGTTCATGGGGTATTTGCTACCAACGCTCTGCAATCTGGACCGCAAGTTAGAAGGACTGGAAAACAAACCTGAGAGGTACACATACTGTTTTCAGCTGCTGAGAGGTGTGCGCGAAGCCCTAAGAAAGCGGTTTGCAGCTATCTGGGAGGACAAGAGGCTTCTTCTGGCAGCCTGCCTACACCCTCGCTTCAAACTAGATTGGCTGGAATCGTGTCAGGCCACCACCCATACCAACAAGTAAGAACATTAGGGAAGCCCTTTGGGTGGATTACTCCAAGGGAAATGTTGTCTCAAGGGAGGCATCAGAGGGCTTAAGGTGGTAGGCAGGGGCTGGGCCTTTTCTTCCTGGGGCTCCTCATCACAACCTTGGGTTGCTGCAGGTAATCCTTAAGGGTCTGCTGTGCTGCCCCATGAGTGTGGTGACTTGGTCACCTTCCTACCTTCCATGTCATCATCCACAGGCTCAGGCTGGACCCTGAACCAAGGGACATGACAAGCATCAGGAAATGAAGAGCAGATGATGGTTTCCTAACATATATGTGTTAACATATCCTCTCTCTTTCTTAGATACACAATGGAAGCCTTGTTGAAAGCTGAAATAAAGATGGGTGTACTTAATGAGGACAGTGATCAGTCTTCAGATAAAGACCAGGAAGGAGATGACTTAGAAGATGACTTCTTTAACTTTCTGCCCCAGGGCAAGAAGTCAGCAGTGGACACTGCTGAGGAGGAATTGGCGAGGTACCTGAGGTCTCCCAGCAGGGAAGTGTCATCACTCCATGGCTTTCCATGTGTGCTGCGGTGTTTTTTGCAGCACAACACAGGCATGCCTTCAAGCGCCGCAGTAGAACGCCTGTTCAGTACTGGTGGCAACCTAATGACTGTAAAAAGACATTCCTTGTCTGACATGCTCTTTGAGCATCTTGTTCTTTTGAGACATAACAGAAACATATTATAAAAGCATTTCAAGTGTAAAATTTGATTTCAAGAGTTGGGGTATCTTCATTGCTTGGGGGGATGTGAGATTCTGTTATGCCATTATGTTAATCTTATGGATAAAAATTTTTATTCTACTACCCCCTGTGTGTGTGTGTTTATTTTTAATATTGTTTTAGGCTTATTAGATGTGCAGCAGCCAAGGCCAGCACCTTGTAGGAGTTTTTTTTTAAAAAGTAACTGAAATGTAATTGTAGTGATTACTTTTGAGAAAAAGTAAAGTAATCAGTTACTTTCAGAGCAATTGTAACGGTAATTACTACTTTTTTGGACCAAGTAATTGTAACTGTAATTTATTACTTTTTAAAAGTAATCTTCCAAGCTCTGGTTATTTCCAACCCAAGCCAGGAATTTCTTGGAGGGGCTGTGTTTCTTTATTTATTTTTATTTATTTTTTGCATTTGTATACCGCCCCATAGCTGAAGCTCTCTGGGCGGTTTACAACAATTAAAAACATTAACAAATATACAAATTTAAAAACACATTTTTAAAAAGCAATATAAAAACACATGCTAAAATGTCTGATATTCTCTACCTTTGTGGAGAGTATGTTGAAGTAGCAACTCTCCATGCCTGGTTTCTGATTCATTCTTCATTTTTTCCAATTCCTTTTTTAAAAAATCACTTTGAAATCATCAATAGTGTGAGTGATACTTTTATCAATATACTTTCTATGTGAGCTCTTCAAATGTGTATTCCCTTTCACTAAAGTCAATGAGCTGTTGATTGTAATTGACAGACAAAAAGCAGCTGGGGGAAATGAGGTCATCAAATCATAGACTCATAGAGTTGGAAGGGGTCTATAAGGCCATTGAGTCCAACCCCTTGCTCAATGCAGGAATCCAAATTAAAGCATACCTGACAGATGGCTGTCCAGCTGCCTCTTGAATGCCTCCAGTGCTGGAGAGGCCACCACCTCCCTAGGTAATTGGTTCCATTGTCGTATGGCTCTAACAGTTAGGAAGTTTTTCCTGATGTCCACCTGAAATCTGGCTTCCTGCAACTTGAGCCCATTATTCCATGTCCTGCATTCTGGGACAATTGAGAAGAGATCCTGACCCTCCTCTGTATGGCAACCTTACAAGCACTTGAAGAGTGCTATCATATCTCCCCTCAGTCTTCTCTTCTCAAGGCTAAACATGCCCAGTTCTTTCAGTCTCTCTTCATAGGGTTTTCTGTTACATACACAGTCGTGACCTGGCGCCAAAAAGATAACAGTGTTGGCGCCAGGCGCACCTCATCAAAACATCATTCCATAATTTGGGGGCCACCAATGAGAAGGCCCTCTCCCTTGTTGCCAGACTCCCAGCTTCCCTCCCAATAGGCACCCAGAGGAGGGCCTTGGATGTGGAGCATAGTGTATGGGTGGGTTCGTGTCGAGAGAGGCGTTCCATCAGGTATTGTGGTCCTAAGCCGTGTAAGGCTTTATAGGTTAAAACCAGCACCTTGAATCAAGCTCGGAAACATACAGGCAGCCAATGCAAGCGGGCCAGAATCGGTTTTATATGTTCGAACCTTCTGATCCCTGTTACCAATCTGGCCACTGCATTTTGCACAAGCTGCAGCTTCCGAACCATCTTCAAAGGCAGCCCCATGTAGAGTGCATTGCAGTAATCTAATTTGGAGGTTACCAGAGCATGGACAACTGAAGCCAGATTATCCCTGCCCAGATAGGGGCATAGCTGGGCCACCAACCGAAGTTGGTAGAAGGCACTCCGTGCAGCCGAGGCTACCTGGGCCTCAAGTGACAGAGATGGTTCTAGGAGAACCCCCAAGCTATGAACCTGTTCCTTTAAGGGGAGTACAACCCCATCCAGGACAGATTGGATATCCACCATCCGGTCAGAAGAACCACCCACTAGCAGCATCTCAGTCTTGTCTGGATTGAGCCTCAGTTTATTAGCCCTCATCCAGTCTATTGTCGCAGCCAGGCACTGGTTCAGCACAGTGACAGCCTCACCTGAAGAAGATGAAAAGGAGAAATAGAGCTGTGTGTCATCAGCATACTGATGGCAATGCACTCCAAAGCTCTGGATGACCGCACCCAACGGTTTCATGTAGATGTTGAACAGCATGGGAGACAGAACTGACTCCTGCAGAACCCCATACTGGAGAGTCCAGGGTGCCGAGCAAAGTTCCCCAAGCACCACCTTCTGGAGCTGACCCGCCAAGTAGGAGCGGAACCACCGCCATGCAGACCCTCCCACTCCCAACTCAGCCAGTCTTCCCAGAAGGATTCCATGGTCGATGGTATTGAAAGCCGCTGAGATATCAAGGAGAATCAACAGGGTCACACTCCCCCTGTCTCTCTCGCAACAGAGGTCATCATACAGGGTGATGAAGGCTGTTTCCATGCCAAAACCAGGCCTGAAACCCGACTGAAATGGATCCAGATAATCGGTCTCATCCCAGAGTGTCTGGAGCTGGCCTGCCACCACTTGTTCAAGGACCTTGCCCAGGAATGGAACATTTGCCACCAGCCTATAGTTATTAAGATTTTCTGGGTCCCGGGAGAGTCTCTTCAGGAGTGATCTCACTACCACCTCTTTCAGGCAGCCAGGGACACCACCACCCTCTCGCAAGGAGGCATTAATCACTTCCCTGGCCCAGCCGGCTGTTCCATCCCTGCTAGCTTTTATTAGGCAAGAAGGGCAAGGATCCAGCACAGAAGTGGTTGCACGAACCTGTCCAAGCTCCTTGTCAATGTCCTCAAGTGGTACCAACTGAAACTCATCCAAGAAATCAGGACAAAGCTGTGCTCTGGATACCCCGCTTGATTCACCTGCTATAACACTGGAATCTAAGTCCTGGCGAATGCTAAAGATTTTATCCTGGAAGTGCCTAGCAAATTCATTACAGTGGGCCTGAGATGATTCTACCATGTCCTTGGGGCCAGTATGTAATAGCCCCTGGACAATTCTGAAGAGCTCTGCTGGGCGGCAGATTGATGATTTGATAGTGGCAGCAAAATATTGTTTTTTTGCTGCCCTCACTGCCCCTAAATACAGCTTACTATAAGCACTTACCAGTGTGTAATTGTATCCACCAGGAGTTTGTCTCCATCTGCACTCAAGCTGTCTCCTATATTGTTTCATCGCTCTTAGGTCTGGGGTATACCATGGAGCCGTACGAGCTCTACACAGGAGAGGGCACTCAGGAGCAATCATGCCAACCACCCAAGTCATTTCTGTATTCCACAGTTCAACAAGGGTTTCGACAGGAGCACCAGCCCTATCAGCCGGAAAACTCCTCAGAGCCCTTTGGAAACCATCCAGATCCATTAGTCTCTGGGGGCAGACCAACTTAATAGGTCCCCCACCCTTGCACAGAGGAAAGAATTTGTTTGGCAGAATTTGTCTCCCAACAGATATCAGGGTAATTGAAGTCCTCCATTACTATTATATCATGCCTCCTTGAAACATACGCAATTTCCTTTCCAAAAGTTTCATCCTCTTGTTCTCCTTGATTTGGTGGTGGTCAGTAGTAGACTTCAACCAACATGTCCTTTTATTCCTTGCCCCATTTATTTTAATCCAGATACTCTTGGTAGAGCTACCAAGCTCATCCTCCTGTATTTCTGTGCAGGGATATATATATTTAACATATAGAGTGACTCCTCCTCCTTTTCTATTTCTCCTATTCTTTTGAACAAATTCTTCAATTACTGCATTCCAGTCAATGGAGTCATTCCACCAAGTTTCGTTGATACCTATAAAGTTGTATTTACTTTCCTGTATTAAGAGTTCAAGTTCGTCCTGTTTGTTTCCCAGACTCTGGGCATTAGTATGCAGACATCGAAGACTATGTGATTTACAGCCTGGCTTCTTTCCTACATTTTTATGAAGACTATTATTGGGCCCCATTAGAGCCATTCCACTCACTGTGCATAAGCCTTTGTTAGTCATTACTGCCAAGTTTACACCTCCCTCCTCCTTAGGATTCAGTTTAAAGCTCTCCTGATGAAGTTCTCCATGCTGCGACCAAACACATTCTTCCCAGTGCTTGTGAGGTGCAACCCATCACTTGCCAGCAATCCATCTTCCAGGAAATGTAGCCCGTGGTCCCAGAATCCAAATCTCTTGCGTTGACACCACCTTAGTAGCCAGTTATTCACCCAGAGTATTTTTCTTTCCCTTTCTACTCCCCTTCTGAATACCGGAGGGATGGATAAGAAAACTATCTGGGCCCCAAAGTCCTTTAGTTTCCTTCCTAGAGCTTCAAAGTCTGACATTATTTCTTCATATCTCCACTTGGCAGTATCATTAGTTCCAACATGGAAGAGAAGAAAGGGATACCTGTGAGGGGGCTTTATGTGTTGATTGTAACTGACAGACAGAAAGCTGCAGGGGGGAATGAGATGTTGATTGTAAGTAGCAGGGGGAAGACACTGACTTGATTATCTGCCTTTGTCTGTAATGCACTTGAAAAGGAATGTAAACAGGCAATCATTACAGAGTTCAGAATAAAGATCAATAGCAGTCGGAATTCATGAATAAATAGCGATTATAATATCTTTTTTTTTCAATTAATTTTTATTCTAATTTTCAAAACCAAAATAATACAAAAAGAAAACAACACAAATCAATAACTAATACAATACAAAAAAAATACATATATATAAAAATATTGACTTCCGATTTGTCATAGTTCAGCTATAAATCTGTAATATATAACAAACCTATCTCTTAATAGATTATAAAATCACCTTCCTCCAGCGGTTATCTTAGTTGGTTTCAAATCTCATTAACATCATATCATTTTAATATTCCACAAAAAGTCAAAGAGAAGTTTCCAATCCTTGAGATATATATCAATCAATTTTTTTTCTAAATAAACATGCCAATTAATCCAGCTCATCAAATCTACTAAATCCAGTAATTTCAAAACACTATAATTCAACTATAAATCTATAATATATAACAGACCTATCTCTTAATAGATTATAAAATCACCCTCCTCCAGCAGTTATCTTAGTTGGTTTCAAATCTCATTAACATCATATCATTTTAATCTTCCACAAAAAGTCAAAGAGAAGTTTCCAATCCTTGAGATATATGTCAATCAATTTGAGATATATGTCAATCAACTTCCCAGGAGGATCCCTCTGCCTGTGCTGCCTCTGAGACGGGCTCCCGTCTTGGATGAAACTTATCCAGTTTTAAATTCAGTCAGAAGGGTTTTTTCTGACTGGGGATGATTTCTTCCGGATAAGGAAGAAACGTGAGATCTGCCACATAGTTTTGTTTTGATTGTTGGAGCCTGGAATTCGTCAGAATTGTCTGTCTTCCAGCAGTTCAGACAGAGCGAGGATTTTATGCTAGCTCAGCTGGATAAGTGACCTGTTTTTTTTTAACGGACTAGCAGGCAAACCTCCTGTCTACATTTATCATTTTCTTATCTATATAGCTAAAGAGATTTGTCAAAGTAACAGCAATTAAGATAACCTAGATGAGGTAAGACTTTCCTTCTTTATTTACGGAACTAAGGGGGAAGAAAATATAAATAGCTTATCTTTTTTTTTTTATTGCAAAAAGCTGACATGGAAAATTGCGTTTTAAAGATTACAACGGATGAGAGCTTTCTGATTGGAGAGATAAGAAATCTTTTTGATTTACAAGACTTTTGTGTAATATATATAAGGGACTATTTTTTCTGATCTACTTTTTTGTTGTTGACGAATCTGCTCATTCTCTCTGCTACTAGTTATTTGAACGCTGTGAACTAAAAGCTGTTTTTGCACTTCTGGACATTTAAGAGATAAGGACTGTCTAGCGTGTGACGTTAGTTGGTTGGAAAGATTAACTCCTTTGTAACTGGATAAAGAAATAAACTGCTCTTTGCTTGGGACATTGAAAATTGAAGGAGTTTTGTTCTTTTGGTTTTAAGAATGGCAATTAAGAAGATCGTGGATGTACAAGAAGGGACTTTATTTCTAGACATGCTTCAGAAAATAATGGATGGGATTAACTCAATAAAACAAGAACTGAGAAATAATAGACAAGCGTGGAGAACTGAATTTCATGAAATGAGACAGGAGCTGAAAGAAACTCAGGATTCTATGAGAAAGGAGAATAAAGATAGATCTGGAAAACAAAAAAAGGATGAAAGAGAAATTAAAGGCAAGGTTCAATCTATGGAGATTGGCTTAAATATGGACATGAAAAAAGATTTGAATTTCCTGGTTGTGACGGATCCTGGAGATAAATATTACAGTTTGGAATACAGCGCTGTCTCTGAAGGAATTGAAGAGATTGGAGATAAAGATATTATTGGTTCAAAAAAATTCCTGGACTGGAAGGATTTGATGGAACTTGAAATGGAGAAAGTTAATAGAATTAATCCCTGTTTTGTGTCAATGGAAAAACCTTCAAGAAATGTACTAGTGTATCATGTGGAAAAGAGGAGCAGAGATGCAGCTTTGAAACAATACTTCAGTGTTACGTTTGGATTTGATGGTAAGAAAATATCTGTGATGGAGGAAATTCCTATCAGACTTTTATTATATGACTATGACAGCAAGATTTTTGGGTGCGTAAAGATGGAAGATGGACCCAATATGGATAATGACAGAAGAGCGATTTGAAACTACTGGACTCAGTAGATTTGATGAGTTGGATTAATTGACATGTTTATTGAGAAAAAAAAAAGAAAAAGAAAAAAAATAAAAATAAAAATAAATAGCGATTATAATATCAATAATTCTCTGCAAAGCAAATATACTGGAGGAGATCGGAAAAATGAAGATATCAGAGGAAAAAGGAATCACATCATTAAAGACCATGCTTAAAAATGAAATGTAAAAAAGGAGTGGATTCCACCCCTACTATACTCACAACCATAGCGGCTATTCCCCCCCCCTTTTTTTTTTCTTGAGTATTTGATGGCAAAGGATTAAAATAGCCCTAGAGGAATAGAAATATTGCTGTGTACGCTACAGTTAGCTAGCTGGCTGGCTGGACACCGAAGCTGTAACTCAGGCCTTATTTCTGATTTTCCCAATATGTGCAGCTTAGCATGAGGCCTTTCAGGGTTTGTGGACAGAAAAATCAACCCAGCAACCAGCAATAAAATTCCAATGGCTTTCCACAATTAGTTTCTAATTGCTTAGTTAGTCCTTAGTTAGCCAGTTAAACAACTTTCCCTTGATTGTCCAACAAGAAGCAAAAATCTAAAGCTCAGGAAGAAGACTAGAAGGAGGGACTCTCAGGGAGGATTTAACAAACACGCCCTAAAGTATTTATTTTCTCTCTGCCCTTCCTTAAACTTGTAGTATGAACAAGTTTTTTTTCACGTCGACTGTAAAACCGAGATACCTAATGCAGCATCAAAGCCAAGCCCAGAAGCTCACTGCCATTAACAAAGTAGTTCAGTTCATGAAGAATCAGAACACAGGACAGACCCCAGGTAAAAGAGGACTGTAGCTATAGGCAAAAGCAAACTTTTGAATTTGGAATTCCTGGGGATCCCCCGAAAAAGGGTGAGACAGTACAGCCAATTAAACTTCATTCATGTAAGTTAACACACTCTCTGGATGGAGGAGGAGTGAGGAGGAAGGTCTCTGCCTTTCATTTTCCCTCACCCAGCCTTCGTCCTCTTCACCAGTGGTAGGGGGAGGATTGGCTGGCACTATCTGCCTCTCCCCCCCAATGCCCCACATAGAAGTGTGGCTGTCCCACAAGAAAGGCAGCTACAGGCCTGTTTCAAATAGAAGTCTTGACCAGTTCTATCTGGAGATGCTGGAGACTGAACCTGGGACCATTGGCATGCAGAGAGCATGTGCTCTGACACTGAGCTATGGGCCCACCACACAACCATTATTTATATTGAATCTACATTATTTTGCAAGAAAATTCAGGTCAGCCAACAGATTCAATAATATCGTATAACATAAATAATATACCAAACTAACCCCAATACAACAAAACACAAATGAGCAATCCCAACAGTCACTAAAATAAACATAACCTAAACCAGCATGAAAGTTATTTAATGAATCAAAAGTCTTGTTAAAAGCGACATCACCAGGTGCCTGAAAAAATTCAGTGAAAGGGCTTGACACACCACGCTTGGCAGGGCCTTCCTAACCCTGGTTGACACCTGCCTTGTCTCATGGCTCAAGACTATGAGGCCTAGAGCAGAGCCTCAGACAACAGAGGATGCAGAGAGGAATATATGAAAGAAGGCACGCCTTAAAGATACCCAGGGCCCAAGCTATTAAGTTTTTAAAGGTTAACACCAGCATCTTGAATTGAACCCAGAAATTAATTGGGGGCCAGTGGAAACCACACAGGACTGTCAGGATGGAATCGAATCACCAGGCTTCTGTCAACAGCCTGGCTACAGTATTCTGCACAAGTTGCAGTTGCTGAACGTTTTTCAAGAGCAACCCCATGTAGAGCACTTTACAGTAGTTCTGTCTGAATAAATCATTAGGCCATGGATGACCATTGCATGGTCTGACTTCATCAAGCAGGTCAAGTTGGCAAACCAGCTGAAGCTGAAAAAAGGCACCCTTCCCCACCAAGGCCACCATCACATTCAGTCAGAGCACCAGATTGAGAAGTACCCTCATTGCATACCTGATCTTTCATATAATTTAATGGAGAGGTAGGCAGCCTCATGCCATGGGTAAAGTAGTATTGTTTATCCAAACAAATCACAATGTCACCTTTAAAACGTAAAGAGATCAGACAATTTGTTAAAGAGGAGAAATTTGGGACAGGTACCAGAAGTTAGTGAAAGGATCCTGGGCAGCAGGAGTTCATGTGAAGACACCATGTTAGGGAAGACCACCAAAAAGCATGCTGCTGAAATAAGCTTTTAAAGTATGAGTGGCAAACCTCAGGCCTAGGGGCTAAATGTGGCCCTGCAGGCATCTCTGTCTGGCCCTCAAAACACCCCATAGACCACACTCTTGCTGGCCCTGCTTCATACCCCAAGTCTGTTTGCCTGGCTGGAAAGTGGTGGATAGAGTGTAAGTGTGTAGAGAAACAAGCCTACTGTAGAAAGATAATATTTACATTCATTATTCTACCCACTTTTGCCTCTGGCCCAGAGCTTGGAAAAGTTACTTTTTTAGACTACAACTCCCATCAGCCCCAGCCAGCATGGCCACTGGATTGGGCTGATGGGAGTTGTAGTTCAAAAAATATTTTTCCAAGCTCTGCTCTGGTCACACCCATTAATGGCATGTGGCCCCTCAAAGGTTATCCAGCAGGGAATGTGGCCCTTAGACTTAGAAAGATTCCCCACCCCTTTCTCTTTAGAGAGTATTGGGATTTTATTCTTTTGGTGCCCTTTTCCAAGCCTTCTTCCTCACTAACCTACCCAGCAGCATATTAAATATTAAGTCCTAACCCCTTTTAAAGCCTTGCTGTCCCAGCTTTTCAAATTCCAGGATATGGGAGGGTGGATGGTGGGAGAGGGCACAATCAAAGTCAAAACAAGAATAATGTTAACTCTAACATTTTTCCAAGGTTCAGCAAAAATCTGCAGTGACACTCTGCAGTGAAGAGTCTATCAATCTGGCAAATGTTATCTTCTTCATGGTCGCAGGAACTCTACAGATGGAGAGGCTGGTTTATATGGAGGAAATGGAGGGAAAGGACCAGGCTATAGTGATTAGTCAGTTATCATGGAAATTGCTGTAATGATGCCTGTGATGTTTTGGAGAGAAACAAATTCATAATCTTCAATGAGCTCTCCAGGTACCAATGCCAAAATTGCAATAGTTTCTCTTTTTCTTGATGAGTTAGCAAATTCCATAAAAGTTCTTCCGTGGTGGTTGTTGGCAAAATATTAGCTAAAGACTGAGGATCAAATCAAAACCATGTGGATGGCTGTTTTAATACTATTATTATGACCAATCATTTATGTGGTACCCTTAAATGTATGCTGTACTGCTCCAGAAAAGTGTAAGACACGTTCCTTCTAATTCTGGATTGCTGCATTAAGACAAATGGCTGGCAGACAGATTGCTGAAGGAACAGCAGAGCAGTGTTCAGAACATCAAAGAAAAGCATATTGGAAAGATACCTAAATTGGGTCTCATTTCTGCCACCTGTTACCATGTGTTATGCATGATGTGCCTTGTTTCAGTGTCATGATTTGTTCTGAGCTGAAAAGGATAAGACAAGCTAAAATTTAGAAAAACTGATTTACCAGTGCACACACTTACTAAAGATGTGGTTTCTTAACAGCTATGCCAGTACACCATCCCAAAACATGATGTTGCATTGGCATCATAAGCCAATATGCCAGCACAAATATTTAGGATTGGAGTGTAAATAGTATAGTCTGTCTAGGTGACAAAAACAACAAAATAATGTAAGAGGGAAGGACAGAACAGAATATAAGTAATGGCCTGGTTTGCACGTAACTAAACTAGTGGTTCCTAAACTTTTTTCCTCACAAACCACTTGAAAATTGCTGAGGGTCTTGGTGGACCACTTAATGATTTTTCTGCATGTTGTAGCAATTCTAATACACTGTGTATTCTAATACACTGTGCTAGATTCCATAAAATTCCATAAAATTCAAATTGTAAGTGTTCTACACAAACATGCCATGGACTATCTGAATGAAGCTTGTGGACCACTGGTGGTCCATGGACCACAGCTTGGGAACCCCTGCTCTAAATCATGGTTAATATTAACCATAGTTAACAAACCATAGTTAAAGCCAAAGTGTCTGGCAAACAATCACTTAAACCTTGGGATGTTATGCTACTGAATAGTTAAAAGCATCAGCAAGAGCAGCTGAGCCTTGAGAATGGTTTGAATTTTTTGCCGCTCTTCACTTGTGTCTCTGTAGCCTTTGTGCGGTGATGGCTCCTACCTTAACCGTAGATGAGTGGTGGTTTGGGTTTGCACATAACAGTAAGCTATGGTTAACATTAACTAAGGTTTCTGACCTAACCATAAACCTTGGTACTGCAAAAAGGAAATAAGCGGCACATTATACCATAAACTTATACTGAAAAGCACTTGCGTGGTGCAATCCTTTGCATATTTATCTAGAAGTTAAGTTTCATTGTGTCCAATAAGACTTACTGCCAATTAAATCATAGTATCCTTCTGAGAGGACTTGGTAAGATGGGTAGCGGTGGCACAGTTTTACAGAGGTTCCAGTCCTACATCTGGGGTCGGTTTCAAAGAATAGCTTTGGGTGATTGCCTTTTGGCCCCCTGGTAGTTGTGCTGTGTGGTGGTGCTGGGTACCATCTTGTCCCCAATACTGTTTAACATTTATATGAAGCCGTTGAGAGCTGTCACCAGGAGATTTGGGGTGAGGTGTCAGTAGTACCCTGATGATATCCAGCTCTATTTCTCTGTAACATCTGAATTGGGAGAGGCTGTGCAAGCCCAGGACCAGTGCCTGGACTTGGTGGTGGGCTGGATGAGGGCCAATAAACTGGGTCAGAATCCCACCAAGATGGAGGCGTTGTGGGTTGATGGTTCCCAAGTCCAGATAATTAGTCAATTGCCTGCCTTGAATGGGGTTGTACTCCTGAAAGAGCAGGTGCTCCTGGATCCATCTTTGTTACTAGAGGCCCAGGTGATTTGGTTCTGGTTTTGATGTTCAAAGCCCTATACAGTTTGGAACCAGGATACCTGAAAGATTGCCTTACACCTTATATACCAAGTTGATCACTGTACTCTGCAGGTGAGGGCCTCCTGCAGATACCATTTCATCAGGGGTCTGTTCCACACAACATAGGAATTGGGCCTTGGTGTTGTGGCACCTACCCTTTAGAATTCGCTGTCCTTAAATATTAGATAAATTGGCTTTCTCTGTTATCTTTTTGGCACCTACTGAAGAACTTCCTCTTTTAACAAGCATTTTAAATAAAGACCTTATGATCGTCTGTGTCTGTGTTGGAATTGCTTTCTAAGATGTTTGTAAGTATGTTTTTAAAGGATTTTTTAAAGATGTTTTTAAGGTGTTTTGTTTTTTAGATGTTTTAAGATGTATTTAGTGTTTTGTCTATTGTTTGCTGCCCTGGGCTCTTTCTGGGACAAAGGGCAGAAAGACTACTAGTAGTAGTAGTAGTAAGTGTGTGTAGGATTGTAGCCCAAATGTCATGGGTTTCCCCAATGAATGAAAAGAATTGCCATTTGCTGACAACCCAAGAAAGATACACACTCTAAAAGAATAAACTCATATCCATTTGTAACTGCAGAAGCAAATCATCTTTGTTTTAAAAAAAATCTAAATATTTGAAATCTACACTTTGCCTTATAGAAACGGAGAGTAAATTAATAAGCAAACCATACTTAACACACTTACTAGGTGGCAAATCCTACTCAATTCAATAGGACTTCTGAGTAAGCACACTTAGGTTTGCCTATGAATCTGTCCTTTCTATATAGTCATAGCATGGGACGGCATAATAGAAGACTGTAATGAATTGCTATTCTCATGATCTGAAATTTCTGGTCAGCTTTAAAACATTAAGCACTACAAAGGCTATGAGCAAACTCCACCACTGCAATTTTAGCAATGATCTAGATAAATTTAAATGCACTTTAAAATCGACCTTGTAAAGATTAAATTAATGTCCAGGTCCATTGAATTAAGACCACAGATTAGAAATCTGCCTTTCATTAAAATTAAAAAGGTCACCTGGAAGTTTCATTCTTTCTTCCTCAAATCTCTTACATTTACTTAAAAGTAAAGCAAAGCAACAGGATTTAAATACTATTTGAAAGCATAGAGCTTTTAGTAATATAGCTGCAAATACAAGTATGCCTTCAGTGAGAGGGAGACTGCTGGTGAGGAGTCTAATAGTACAACCCTATAAACGTCTACTCAGAAGTAAACTCTATCAAACACAGTGGGACATGCATCCAAGTAAGAATGCAGTCATATGTTTCTGTTTTTAGCACAAGTAGTAATTGGCAATACTGGCCTTATCTCAGGCAAAAAGGTAAGTGTAATAAAATTTAAAAACAACTCTCTTTTTGCTGTTTCCATACTATACATTAAATGTTAAAGTTCTTAAGATTTATTTTAATTCCAATGTTCACCTCAGTTACAGTACTGATACTCCAGGGAAATACCAGCAAACAAAGACTCTGGAGGTAGTGCTCCTAAAGTCTTTTTAGAGTAGTACCACATCAAATTGCTTGCAAAATCTGATGGTTTATTAGGAGGGCTGCAGCACAAGCCTCTTTAAGTCTTGAACAGATTATTCAGTGGAAATGGCTAGGAGCACAGAGCTTGCTCTATGCCAGCCTTCCCAAACCTGGCACCTCCAAATATTTTGGACTACAACTCTGATCAGCCACAGGCAGCATAACCATGTGGCTGGAGCTGATGGGAGTTGTTAGACTAAAACAGGGGCAGCCAAGATGGTGCCTTCTAGGTGTTCTTGACCTATAACTTCCAACATTCCTGATGACTTGTCATGGTGGCTGGGGCTGATGGGATTTGTTGGTCTGTCCAAAACAAAACAGCTATATTGTGGATGAGGAGGAAGACTTGGCATGTATAACTGAGATCTGGGTGGGTGAGCTCACTGGCCTAGTGCTAACCCAGCTGTGCCTGCCTGGGTACTTGGTACAGCAGCACCATCCCAGGTCAGAGGGATGGGGATGGGGAGTTGCAGTCATCCATAAAAATCCCATCTCCCTCACCAGGAGACCAATCCACACTGTGTCTGGGTTTGAGGGACTGTTTGTGCCAAAGAGACAGAACAGGGATGTTGTTAGTGTACTGTCCATCCCGCTGCCCTACAGCCTCCCTAACCAAGCTGGCAGAGGTAATCTTGGATATGGTGTTGGAGAACCGTTTCACAGTGGTGTTGGGGGACTTCAATATCTACTCTGAGGCTGCCTCAAATGGGCCAGCTCGGGACTTCATGGCCTCCATGACAACCATGAGGCTGTCCCAATACATCAATGACCCAACACACATGTACCCTCGACCTGGTTTTTGCCACAGAGCAGACTGGCACTACTCTGTTGATTGGGGGACTCACTGTGAGTCCATTGTCATCCCCTGGTAAGGTTTGGGTTGAATGTAGCTACTCCACTCTGCAAGGGTGGGGGACCCATTAAGATGGTCTGCCCTCAGAGATTTATGGAATCTGATAGATTCCTGAATGCTTTGGGGGATTTTCTGGCTGGCATGGTTGGTGCTCCTATCGAGGTTCTTGTCTCACTGTGGAATGGTGAGATGCATAGAACCATCAACATGATCGCTCCTGAGTGCCCCTGACTGTCAGGCCCAGGATGTGACTCAGGAACCAGACCAACGGCTGTAGTTAATTTGTGTTTTATTAGGGTAATGTCCAAACAAAGACTGCGTTTTCTCATGAAGCAATACAGGGATACAGGTCCTGCGGCATTGGGAGAAAGTTGACAGAGCAAGGGACTTCTTCCTGCCTGTTCTTTAAGAAGGGGCCAAACGGGCGCGCAATCTTTCGCTCCTCCTTAACTGCCCCTCAGGTACTGCCCGCCTTCCCCCCCTTCTCTCCTGTCTTTTCAGCTGTCTGCGTGTGCGCGGTGAGGGGGGAAGCATCACCCCCTCCTCTTCTGAAGTTTCCGATTCCAGGATGGGGGATAGGGGAGGGGCTGATGGTAAACTGCCTGCCCGCTTTTCGGCTGTGAGCAGCCCTCCCTCTTTCCCCTCTTGCTCTGAGCCTGAAAGAGGGTGAGGCGTGAGAATGTCCAGGGAGGGCTCAGGCTCCCCGTTGCTAAGCGACCTTATCACTGGCAGTTCCTCTGTTTCGTCTTCGCTCCAAAGGGGGGAAGTTCCTCCCCCTTCCCTCTGCCATCCATCCGAATACTCTTCTCCCAACTCTCCGGGATCCAGCTCCCCGGGATTGGGACCCCAGCTCTGCCTTCCGACACTGACGTTACTGTGGAGCACACCTTGGTATTCCAGTGATCTGTGTGCAATGAAATAGGAGGGTCGGTTGCTGGAGCGCAGGTGGTGGAAAACTCAGTCCAAACCTGACCAGACAAGGGTAAGGCTGCATTGTCATGGCAGTGGTGGCAGCAAAGAAAGCTTACTTCTTCACAACCATTACATCTGCAAGTAGCCAGCCAACAGAGCTTTTCTAAGTGGTGAATGGGCTTTTGGCATCTGGCCAAGAGAGCACTGTTCTGACACTCTCGGAGACCTGCTGTAACAACTTTGCAAGGCACTTTAGGGACAAAATCGATCAGATTCAGACAGAGTTGGATGTCACAGTTAGAACAAGTCCAACAGAGGCATCCAGAACACTGTTTGTTCCACCTGTATTGTATTAGTTTCAATTATTGTGACCTGAGGAGGTGGACAAGCTGCTTGAAGTAGTGCAAGCCCACCACCTGCCCCCTTGACCCTTGCTGGGTGAGGCCTAGCACAGAACAAGCTCAGATGTTTTACTGTTTAAGAATTATTAAATAAAGAAGATATATATGTTATCCTCAGTCTCATCCTGATCGATATAACATGGTGTCAGAAGTTAAGAAATACTCATAGTGTCTCCAGAGTAGCAGAGCTCCTGGGACAACTGGAAGAAGAAGAAAAACAAAGGAAAGCAATGGCAAAGTTTTCCCCACCAGAGGCCTTTGATTTCACCAGGCCTGCAGCATGGCCAGATTGGAAGCAGAGGTTTTCCAAATACTTCATTGCTACAAAACTGAATGACGAGAAGGAAGAAATTCAGGTATGTTCCTTGATTTATGCCATGAGCCAGCAAGAAGAGCAGATATTTAAATCATTTGAGTTTGCTGCTGCAGAGGACCAGGATGACTGTCTGCTAGTACTGGGGAAATTTGATGAATATTTTGTGCCAAAGAAAAATCTCATTCATGAGTGGGCATGAATCTGCAGAGGCCTACATAAGATGGCTGCATGAGAAAGTTGATGAATGTGCATTTGGGGACACCAGGAGTGAAATGCTCAGAAACCAATTGGTAGTGGGAATTTTGGTTAAAGACCTGTCCCAGAAGCTGCAGATGGAATCCAATCTCACTTTGGAGAGGGCTGTGGAGGTGATAAGAAACTCAGAGCTTATAAAAGGCCAGGTCCAAGACCAGGGTGCTTTAAAAGGGCTGCAAGAAACAGCCAAGAACCCCTGCAGAAATGGAAACCCCAAACTCCAAAATACCAGAAACAAACATACAGCCAAACATCTAATGCTCAAATAAAAGCCTCTAGATGCACAAGATATGGGAAAGGGCATACACAAAGAGCAGTCTGTCCTGCAAAGGCTGCAGAATGCCACAAATATAAGAAGATAGGTCATTTTGCTGCTGTGTTCCGCACTAGAATGGTGAGTGAAACTGTGGAGCAACAGAAAAGTCAAGAACATTTTTTTCTGGGTCCAGCCACACGGGTGGAAAATTCCACAGATCCTTGGGAAGTATCACTACAAATCAGTGGGCTCTCGATAAAGTTTACGACACTGGTGCAGATGTCAACATAATTTCTGAATCTGTTTAAAGTCTTTTTCTAACCCGCCTAGTCTTCAGCAAAAAACAGCAATTTTAACTGGTCCTGGAGGACAGAATCTAAATCGCATGGGATACTTCCTAGCAAGAACCTGCTATAGAGACAATGACTATGACTTTAAGGTCTATGTGATCTGTATAAAGACTAATAACCTCCTAAGCCGAGATGTTGCAACTGTGATGGGGCTGGTGCAATGTTTAGATGAGCTTTCCACAGAAATTCCTGACACAGTTGGAACTTTGAAGACACAAGTACAGATAAGGTTCAAAGAAGAGGCTGTAGCTTATGCTATTCACACTGCCAGAACAATATCCGTTTCACTGCTACCCAAAGTAAGGCAGAACTGGATAGAATGGTTTGCTGTGGAGTCATAGAACCTATCACAGAGCCTACTGATTGGTGCATGCCAATGGTTCCAGTAGCAAAAAAGGACAGGACAGCATGCATATGTGTGGATCTCAAACAACTAAATAAAGCTGTCAAGCGGGAAAAGTACATTCTTATTTTATTTATTTATTTATTTGATTTATATCCTGCCCTTCCTCCCAGCAGGAGCCTAGGGTGGCGAACAAAAGCACTAAAAACACTTTAAAACATAATTCTTCCTACAATGGGTGATATACTGCCACAGTTAGCAGATACCCATGTATTTTCATTGCTTGATGCTGCAAGTGGATTCTGGCAGATCTGCCTAGCTGCCGACACTGCTAAAGTGACTACATTCATCACTCCATTTGGGAGATACTTCTTCAAGAGATTAACATTTGGAATTTCATGTGCACCTGAGCTGTTTCAGAGAGAAATGGTGGAGCTGTTACAGCACTTGGAAGGCATTTCAGTGTTCATGGATAATGTGTTGGTTTATGGTGCCACAATGGCAGAACATGATGAAAGATTGGCCAAAGTCTTAGCAACAGTAAATGTATCTTACAACAGAAAGATCTTACATATCTTGGACATTGCATAAATGAGCATGGTGTGAGTCTAGATCCTAAGAAAGTAGAAGCCATTTCCACAATCCATGCTTGTATAATCAAACAAACTTCCTAGCACTGATAAGCTACAGAGCAACACCTATCAATGCAACAAAGTGCAGTCCTGCACAAGTGATAATGGGAAAACAATTAAGAAGACCAATTCCAACCTTAGAAGCACATTTATATCCAAAGTGGCCTGATTTGGGAAAGGTCTGTGTCATAGACAACATGGCTAAAAGAAACTACAAATATTATGACAGATGTTATGGAGTGAAGACACTTCCAAAATTACAACCTGGTTAACAAGTAAGACTGAAACTGGATGACCAGAAAGGATGGTCTGAACCAGCAACAGTCTAGAGCCAAAGTCAAACTTCAAGATCTTATGTTGTCACTACCAGCAATGGAACATTCCAAAGGAACAGGAGACATCTACAGTTAGTTCCTAAACCACAACCTATTTCACAACAAAGTGAGAATTCAGAAGCAGAAATACCAGAACAGCAGAATTTATTGCCAGAACAATCTCAAAAGACTGAGAACAAAGAACTGACAAATTCTTGTGAGCAAGCATCACCTGCCAAAGACAGCCTCTTTCTTGAGAATCTGAAGAGAGAGACACGCAGAGGAAGAGGGATTCGAAAACCATAATGTTATAGAGGCTAAATGTTATTCTACACAATGTTTATTGAAAGAGGAAGAAACGCACAAAATAAGTTAGAACTCAAAGAGAGGGAAATGTGAAATATGTCTTAAGTTAGAGGCACAGCAAAGAAAGAGTTAACTTTCTCTAGAGGGTATGACACACTCTGAGGGAGCTAGACTAATTTAGTTACTGGAGTTAGTTAGTCAGTGTTGTGTGTGCTGGGTGAGGCCTAGCACAGAACAAGCTCAGATGTTTTACTGTTTAAGAATTATTAAATAAAGAAGCTGTATTTTATCCCCAGTCTCATCCTGATCGTTATAACAGGTGGAAGTTCATTTTTCCTCCCGTAATCAATGTCTGTTAAGAGGCATTTTGCTTTCATTTAAAAAAATTATTGGAAAAGGAATCTCTCACTCACTTTTCATTCCTTTCTTTTCATATTTACCTTAGAACATACACCATCTTGCCAGATTTAAATTTTTTAAAGTGTGAGATTGGGAAAGCTATTCCTCACTATCATTTTCAGTCTGGCTTGAACATCTCTGAATAAAAATGATATGATATAGGAAAATGAGACAATACCCTTATCTGAGCCAAGTAGTTTACACTGCTGGAAGCAAGCCTTTAAGTTGTACAGAACATAGTAGCCATTATTCAATCCAGAGTAGTACTACAGACTTCCTTGTGTAGCAAATGCATAAGATATGTACGTAAGGTCTACTGTTTCTCCAATTTACAATTTTCTGGTTGTTATTCATACACCTCAAGTCCCACCCATAAAGTAGGGATAGCCAGAATATAAGATCCTGTTCATGACAGGACACCATACTTTTTCCCAACAGAGGAAGACAAGAAGTGCAGATGGCCTGAGTGACTATCATTTTGAGCACCCAGCCTGTTGGGGCTTTTTCACCTCCTGATCTTATCTGCTCTAGTGTATAAGGAAATGTGAGGAACTGTGGTTTCGTAGTAGATTGTGATTTTTCTCCTTCTCCTGTTAAGGGAGGATGTGGAAGAGCTTCCAAGAAGTTTGTACTCCAATTTGCTTTAGAACTTTCTGCATCTGGCATAAGCAGCACTGGAGATACAAAAACATGTAGTACAGCCCTACAATTCCATAGTTGTAGTCTACTAACTATGAATAGTGATTTTCAATGAGACAACTCATCAGGAATTAGGAATACAAGTGAGAATATTGTAAGATCCCAAGGACAACATCCTGATACTTACACATAAAACAAATCGTTTTTTTTTTTTAATGTTACTATTCTCCAATATCAATAATTATTTTTCCTGGGAATTGTGAATGCAGCAACCTAAATTTGTATTTTATTAAATAAATAAAAAGGAATATAAAAAAGGAATTAGGAATGCAACAGCTAATAGTTCTTCTACCAATAGTTCTTCTCAATCCCGCCAACTAAAACAGCTAGGTTGGCGGGGACAAGAGAGAGGGCATTTTCAGTGGCGGCCCCCACTCTCTGGAACTCCCTCCCGTATGACCTTCGGCATGCCCCTTCCCTGAATGTATTCCGCCAAGCTGTTCAGACAGGCCTTTGGGACTTCCGGGGAGGGTTAAATTTTTACGACGAATAGCCTACTACTCTGTACTGGAATTGTTTTATTGTTATATTGTATTTATGATGTATTTTATTATGATGTAATGTATTGTTGTTAAATTGTACGTCGCCTAGAGTGGCCATTGGCCAGATAGGCGACCCACAAATTAAATTATTATTATTATTATTATTACCAGAAGGGGCAAACTATGGCAGCTATGAAATCAAACTAATTCCCATGACTTACCCAACCTAAACCAAGGCTGGCTCTGCCATTAGGCAGAATGAAGTAGTGGGACATGAAGCGGTGACAATATGTTAGCTTACAGTTGTATGCATACCACTTAGTTTACTGCCCTGAGGTATAGTGGAAGATGTTGTCCCATTGCCAGAGTTGAAGAAAGATGTAACTGCTAGTCCAGATAGCTTCTGACCATGCAATAGGACAGGACACCATCTTGTCCTTTGCCTCAGGCAGCAAAATTACAGCCACTTCCTACATTGTATTTCCCTAAACACACTAATGAAAAATGGAGCCAGAGAGAGGAGGAGCCAGAAGATGCACATTTATATAGCTGTAGAGAGACAGGAGCCTGACACAAAGCTAATTTCCCCCCCAAAATAATTAAATATGGACATTTTAGGTATTTCACATATTTTAGGAAGAAGGGCTCTAGGATGGTCTCTATATTTTGTGAAGTAGGGAAGCAACTAGAAATGCAATGCTGACATATATTATGTCATAATACATGTCACATGCAGGCTGTGATGAACATTGAAACATGCATGCTCCACTTTCATTCTAAAGTGAAACAATCTAGGAACAACTACACCACACACTTTTTAAAATGTGTCAGATTTACATTCATAAAATTTCCTGGAAGCTGGTCAACTATATGCATATATAAGAAATACCTATGACTCTTTACAAATGACAAAGTGCATCTTTAAGATGCTTCCTCAGTTATGCCTGTCACATACTTGAAAAGAAGGGGCTGGGTTGAAACTTCATCTTCTGCAGATGGCTCCTTGCATCCATAGAAGTTTTTTTTATCCACTAGAGGACTTCCATTGGCAGAACATGGGATGGGGGGAGTTAATTTACCTAATTCCCTCCCTTCACTGCAGCCCTCAGTACCACCTCCCACACTGTTCTGAAGAGTCCCCAACATCCCAGATGTGGGAGGTGGCACTAGGGTCTGCAAGGGAGGGAAGGATAGGCAAAAATCACCTTCCCCTCCTCCACCAGCCTGAGCTCTGCTCAGGGGATGTTCCCAGCCATGGGAATGAAGTCTGGATCCAACCCAAGCTCTGCATTTATTTCAGAACTCATATCATGGTCACTTCTATATGACCTGCTTATTGAGCATTCATTCTGATTTGTTTGTAGAGACAGTAGACACAACAGGCTTATCCAAACGGAGTGGGATAATCCAAGGTTTCCATATTCGGTTTGTCAGCTGATAATCCTCACTTTGCCTTTTTGTTCTCTGTTTCCCAATGGAAAAAACGCTTTTTTGTGGCACAGCGATGATTCCTGATTTCAAACAGCAAATATCATTTTTGCCGCTATTGGAAGGAGCGGATTTAACCCGCGAAAATGCTTGACAGCGCCCAACGTCATTTGGACGACCGAAAAATAATAAACACACATAGCGCGCATGTCACACATTTTGCAGTCGTCTGGATGAGCCCAACATTGTGTCAAGCAAGTGTTATCCCACACTTTCAAGTGCATTTTCCCATCACTTCTCACAGAAAGTCCAGTCTTTGGGGGAAAGTGGGTTTGTAGTGCAAGACCTCTCAATCAACTTTGATTATGCAACCTGAGTTTGCTGGTATGTCATTGAATCCCACCTGAAAATAGAGACAGTCTGGAAGTGCCCAAAGATTCCTCACAGAAAATCTTCACCACATTCTCAGCCACTGGGTGAAAGCCTGATGTTCTGAGACATCAGTAAAACTCCTCTTGCTCTGACTTATCTTTTTAGGGACTATACCACAATAATTTCAACTGCAGGATGTAACAGCATTTTGAAAATCCATTATTTTGAATAAGCTTCAGTGTAGAAACAATTATATAAAGCGGCCACAGTGTAATCTTATTCAGTCCACACATTCCATTTAATATTATGTACATGTGGCAGCATTCCTTTAGAACATTGTTATGCTGTTTCTGTTTATTGGGTGGATTGACTTGAATTGGCAGAGTTCTAAATATTGGCCATGATTCAAATACAATTAGGCATGCTTAAAACAAAGCTGTCCAAAATACTACTCCATGAACACCAAAATAAACATCTGAAACGATAAACAGAAGAATAATTCACAAAGGTTTTGATTAATCTGAACTACACATGAGGATCACATACTGAACTGAGACATTCAGATAACTGAGTGTTGACTAATGATAGTCTTTTTATGTCCATGAAACCTCAAATCAACCACTTGATTTGCAATATTGCACTTGCTGGCCTTAGACCTAACATAGGCTGATGCAGAAGCAGGTGTGAACCAGTGTGCAAGAAATGCTCAGCAGATGTGCTACTGGCTTGCTGTTACAGTTCATTCACAAAGATTTCCCCCATAAAGAACGGAATGACCAGTTGCTTCTTCAGATGAACTGGATAAAGTTAACCCAAATAATGAGCGTCTTTCTATGTACGTTTTAGAAAATACTATGTCAAGGGTTAAGCAAGTGAAGGCTTTGGAAATTATACCCTGGGACATTAGTTCTACTTGTATCGTCTTTTACCTTGGCACAAAACCACTGAAAATGATCCAAAAACGATAAACATCTACTGAGGTCATTTCTGCAGTACTGTGGTGCTACAGTTCTATTCAAACACGGTGGGCTGTGTGCCTGTGACTCATTCAGTTCATTAAGCAAGTCCTGCAGAGATTTGTGAACATGTTGGAAAGAGTGGCATCTAGTGGTTCCTCCTGGCAGATGGGTTTCAAATCATCATGAGTTTCATTCATCAAATCAAAACTTTCAGTAACAGTAAAGACTACAGAGGAAAAATCCAAGAGTTTATAAAACAGGGAAACAATATTAGGTTCCTTTAAAATGCACACTTTGAATTTGGAAGAAACAAGGTGGAAACAAACAGGAAATTCTGCTTCCTTCTTTTAGACAGAGCATTCTTTGGTTTGACATTTTCATCCTGACCATATTATACATCAGAATCACTTTTTTAAATTAGGATATTTATTTTTTTTAAATGCAACAATAAAAACAGCAATGCACTATATCTTTTCCATCAGGGACCTACCAATCCCTTTACTTCAACTCAGAAAACCTTTTTGCAGTGTTCCACAACTGGCTGGCAGTTTCTTTTATGTACTTTCTCTGCTAACATGGGGCACTTCCAGACAACCTGTTTATTGATGAGCAACCTGATTGGTTTGTAGAGAGATTAGATTATGTTGGCTATTTAATGGGCATATATTCTGATTTGTTTGTGGGGCGGTTAGATGATGTTGCTTCAAAACAAGTGTTGTCCCACAATTTCCATGCATTCCCCATCTCTTTCTTTATTGAAAAAAAGTCCAGTCTTTGGGGAAAATGGGTTTGTTGTGCAAGACCTCCCAATCAAATATTATTGTGTAACCTGAATGTGATTGAATCCTACCTGAGAATAGCAACAGTCTGGAAGTGTCTATACATAATATGATAGCTTATTTCAAATAATCTGTCTCTGATTCTTTGACAGCCTTGTGACCCATATTTACTGGTACCACCTTGACCAGGGGAAGTTCATGCATCGTTTTCCATTGCCTTGACATTTGCTCCCACCAGAATAAAGGTAAGCAATTCTTCATGTAGTAGGTACTTATTTTCTCTGTCATAAATGAGTAGATGTTCTCTCATCTACATGCACAATTCAACCACTGATATTTCCAGCAACACTTTTCCCCAAAAAGGTTTTTCCCTCCCCATGTCATCACCCACATCCTCTCCAACATAATGAGCTTGTCTCCTGTTTGACATGATTTAGGATACCTGGGGTGAGATGCCATCTATATACAACTTTGAGGGAACTCTCTTGTATATACGCCAACACTTACTTGAATGACTTTTATGACCACATTGCTATCCATGCTTCAGGGTCTATTTTTCTTTCTATATCTTTCTCCTATACTGTTTTCAAATAATCCACAGTTGCTGTGGACTCCTCATGCAAGATGCTGTATACACCTACAACTAAACCTTTGGGTTTATAATTAAATGCTGAATACACACAATATTTTATTCTAAAATCAATGGAAATATAGGGAAAAAAGAAGTGTTCTAGTCCACACACAGATCTATTGCACATTTTTTGCTCCTGACAAGCTCTTATTGAGAAATTGGTTTCATTCTGAAAATAAACGCTCATTGCTGATGGATTCTGCATTTGCCTGTAATATGTCCATATGAAAACAGATGTAGGCAGTCCCAGCAATGAGGAGGTTATCCACACCTGCCCAGTGATGTTGTGGGTGGGCATATACCAAGATCACAATGGCAGAGGAGAAAGGTTCAAATGTAAAATCAAGTCAAAGGGAGGGTTTTCAAACACGTATCAAGTAACCACCACACCCACCTGTCTGGATGGCAGGATCGACAATTGATCTAGATTGAAAACAGCATGTTGAGAATGAGCATGAACAATTCCATACTGAGAAAAAATACATTTTGGCACTACAATTGGCTAAGTGTATATGCAGCCAGTGGCATATTAAATTTTCTAAGTTTGTTATGGCTCTGCTCACCTTGATCCTTAATTATGTGGTTGGTGCTAAGATACCTGAAGCCAGCTTGCCCTTTTGTTTTGCATTTGTGCACACACCCTTTTGTTTGGCTTCATGTCACATATTTGAGTGCCAAAGGCAACAAACCTTACACCAAAGCAGGCGAGTGTATTATAATCATGAACCTACCTGCTGGGGGAGACTAACTTTGCAGGAATTAGATAAGACGTGACATGTCAGCAGTCAGTCATCAGAGAGAGAGAAAAACAGACATGCTCTGTGGCCATGCCAAACAGTTCTATAGGGGTCTCTTTGCTATACTGATTGATCAACTGATTGTCCAAATGCCTAACAAAAAGAGGTTGTAGGCAATTATGGCCATTTGACTTTTTTAAGCCAACACATTACAGACTGTACCAGTCTACGCACAAAATGTGTGGGTGTGCGCATGCACACATGTGTGCCATTCACTGAGAAGACTATGAAGAGTTGCAGGCCACACTTGGAGCAGTAACCTTTTAGCTCAAGAGTCTGTCTGCCTTTCAAAGACAGCACCGCTGAGGATCCTCAATAACATGTGGCGGCATCTCTGGCAAATATTTAAGAAAATGAGTTGGCAATCCTATGAAAGAGGCATGAGTGAAAGGGCAGCCGTAGTGCTGATCTGCAGCAAAGCTGGTTATGAAATCAATTATTCTGAGACACTGAAAACTGGAAAAATAAACTACTACCCATGAATGGAAAGCAGAACCAACCATAGATATTTGGACAATCTGGACAAGGCCTGCTTCTACACTTCTCCATGGGCTACAGTCGTTTTTCCCCCACACTAAAATTTTTCTCCAAGGATTTATGTCTCTAATGATTCCTTTCCCCAACTGAATGTGAGAATCAAGGTCCTGAAGAAACCATTTACCCCAATTCAAAATTCAGGTAAAAAAAAAGTTTGGCGACTCATTTTTTCATGATCTTTTTCTCATAATTTTGTTGAACCTCACAAGAAGTTTCAAGGAAAGGTAACAATGAAGGAAGACTCCATCAAGCACCACTCCCGCAGCAAAGCCATGCTTCTTGTAAACCTCATTTATTTCCCTACTAACAGTACTGCTTCTAGCATCACTGCCCAGTTTCATATTCCTTCAGGCTTTCATCTGCTCATCTATTTCTTGAGGATTTTTTATTTATTACTTTGCTTGCACAAAAACTAGTAATATTATTTGTAAGATGAATAATATATTCACTCATAGGCAAAAAACCTTGCCGTTTAAGAACGTACCTATAGCCCACAGATATTTCTATCAAAATTTGAAAAGCAGGGAAATTGGGCAGCTATAATGAATGCACCAGGGGAGCAGGAGACCTGACCTCCTCTCTGAGATATTGGACTGCCCTACAAATTGGTCAAAATGCAAACACCATTTGGGTTGGTCTTTCACAGTCCAATCCACTTCCTGTGTAGCTTGGAAGAATTTGGTAACATGTGCCTCTGAGCATATGGTGAGTGGTGGCAATACCTGCCGTCTCCAAAGATGGAGAATTACATTTTTGTATGTTTGTTGGTGTTCTTCTTACTTTGCTTCATTCCCATGTTACTATTGTTTCTACAGAGAATCTAATCTAGAAAATTTTATTTCTCTCATTATTCATCCTAGAAACCTGTGACAAATTTATTTTTATAAATTTCAAAGCCTTTTTATTGGTCAGTGTCATATGATGGTGGAAACAGCCTTTTGTGTTTCAAAGTGGAGGTTATGTTCTATTTCTATTTTGGGTGCATTAACAGTTGAATCTGAAACTGCAGTTTGATGTAAAATCAAACTAGTTACAATATGTTACTACTTCAGCAATGATTCTAGCTGTTGGAAAAAACAAACTTAGCCTGCACAAGATGCATGTTTTCAGCCTGCTATGTTTAAACCACTTCATTTAAGGCAAGGTGGTCATGGTCAATTAAAATCATAGAGCACACCTAGAATTTTGCTAGAATATATTTCACCTCCCACTGTTTTATCTTGTGCAAACTAAGACACTCCGGATCTCCACTGGAGACTATTCTGCAGAATAGTCAGTGCCATTATTCCACAATCATTTTTTGGAGGTTTTTTAGTGTAAACTTTGCAAAGTGTTGCTGCATTTCACATATTCACAGAAATAGAAGCAAAAGAAAATGATTTCCTATAGGAACTTCAGTAAAATTGCAAAGTAAATCAGACATATTTAAAGTGACTATCTGAACTGTCTTAATAATGTTGCTTCCTCCCTGCTAAAACAAGATCAGTACAGCACATGTCTTCTTTTTATTCTTTGAGCTGATTGCAGGTGTTGCCACCACTCACCATATGCTCAGAGGCATATTACCAAATTCTTCCAAGCTACACAGGAAATGGATTGGACTGTGAAAGACCAAGCCAAATTGTGGTTGCATTTTGACCAATTTGTAGGGCAGTCCAATATCTCAGAGAGGAGGTCAGGTCTCCTGCTTCCCTGGTGCATTCACTATAGCTGCCCAATTTCCCTGCTTTTTAAAGTTTGATAGAAATATATGTTGGCTATAGGCACGTTCTTAAACCGCAAGGTTTTTTGCCTATGAGTGAATTTCTCTGCTTTTTAATCCGGGAGGTAAGAAATGGAATCCTGTGCAAGTTTGCTGAGAATGGATTGATCATTTGCATGCTTATTGAGTTCAATGGGATTTACTCCCCTGCAATCATGCTTGGAATAGGTGAAAATGACCACAGGGGATGTGATGGAGAGGGGAGGAATGGGGGAGGGGAAGGACTGGGATGGGAGCAGGCAGGACGGGGAGGGGAGGAGGACAGGTTTGCATGTTTATTGAGTTCAGTGGGTATTTATTCCTGTGCAATCATGCTTAGGATAGGGAAAACTGATGGGGGAGGGAGGGCTGGAGTAGGCAGGGGAGGAGGAAGAAAAGGGGAGGGGAGGAGGGAGAGGAGAGCGGAAGGAGGGGAAAGGCAGGTCTTATCATTTGCATGCTTATTGAGTTCAATGGGATTTACTCCTATGTAATCATGGTTAGGATAGGTAAAATTTACCATGGGGGAAGAACATGGGGAGGGGAGAAGAGAGGGAAGGAGAAAGGGAGGGGAGGGGAGAGGGGAGCAGAAGGCAAAGGAAGGGGCAGGGGAGGGCAGGTTTGATCATTTGAATGCTTGAGTTCACTGGTATTTACTCCCGTGCTATCATGCTTAAGATAGGTAAAACTGAGCATGAGGAGGGGGAGGGGATTGGAGGGGGAGGGGAGGGATAAGAGGGAGGGGATAGGAGAGAGGAGAAGGGAGGGTGGGTATGATCAGTTGGATACTTTTTGAGTTCAATGGGATTTATTTCTGTGCAATCATGTTTGCAAATGGAAATGAACTGCCGTCAAGTCGATCCCCACTTATGGCAACCCTATGAATAGGGTTTTCATGGTAAATGGTATTCAGAGGTGGTTTTACCATTGCCTTCCTCTGAGGCTGAGAGGCAGTGACTGGCCCAAGGTCACCCAGTGAGCTTCACGGCTGTGTAGGGATTCGAACCCTGGTCTCCCTGGTTGTAGGCCAACACTGACCTGGGGGAGGAGCAGGGTGGGTAGAAGGAGGGGGATGGGAGGAGATTGGGTGGTTTGGCAGTGGCCACATCCACCCCAGGCCTTTATTTCACTTTAGACAGTCATGGCTTCCCCAAAAGGATCCTGGGAAGTGTTGTTAGTGAAGGGTACTGAGAGTTGCTGGTAGATGCCCTGTTCTGCTCACAGAGCTTCAATCAGAGCAGCTGACTGTTAAACCACTCTGGCCTCTGGAGCTCTGTCAGGGAAACAGGAGTCTCCTCTCAGCATCCTTCCCAAACTACACATCCCAGGATTCTTTGGGGAAAGCCATGACTGTTGCATGTGAAACCAAAGTCTGGTGTGGGTGTGGCCCCAATTAGGCAAGCTCAGCAGCCTGGAGTCTGGCTTTTAGAACACTGACAGTTGGTTCTTACTGAGCATGCTCAACATTATCATACAGTTCAATGTGAAATTTATTAAATTAATTAAAAATCGGCAAGCCATTTTTTTAACTTTTAAACTGCAGAAGATGAAGGTCAGAGTATGGGGCAAGTAACTGGATTACAGGTACTCTGTGAACATTTCTGATTTTTAATTAATTTCAACAGATTATGAGAACTCTGACAGAAAAAAGTCCAAAAGTGCTCTGTTTTTTTTTTCTCTCTCTTTAGATTTTGAACTCCCTATTTTCTCTGACTCTTTTGTTTATCGACATGAAAATTGGGAGGGTTGTTAAGCAAGTGTTTCTGAGTTCAGGACTATAAGGTTTTGTTTTGAAATGAGCTTATAGGAACAGGGCCAGATTAAGCTGAGGAGGGCACCTAGGCTGATTCTGAGCTGCCTGCCATCCCATCCCATCCCCCCTGCTTCACCTACCTTTCCACTTTTTTTGAGGCTGCGCGCACTGCGTGCACAGCTTTGCCATTGATTAAGATGACGGCCGAGGTTTCTCTAAGGGGCTGAAGCCTCTGCTACCATCTTGGTTGATGGCACGCATGCGCATGCGTGCCATCAACCAAGATGGTAGCAGAGGCTTCAGCCCCTTAGGGAAACCTCGGCCGCCATCTTGATTGATGTCAAACTGCAAAAAACAGTGGAGAAAAGGTAAGTGAAGCGGGGGGACGGCGGGCGGTTCAGAAGCTCTTGTCCTGCGATCCGCGGCTCCTGTCCTGCTTCCACAGATTGAGGAAGGAGAGCAGAGGGCCTTCTGTAGCTCCAGGGGCCCTCGGGCCAGTGCCCCACCTGGCCACCCTTTAGAACCGGCCCTGCCTATACATACAGTATGCACGCCACAAAACACAAAGATTAAAAACAGCGATCAATACTAAATATCGGCGCAGAGCGCAGGCTCAGTAAAGTTATGGAAAATAAAATGTTTAATGGACCATTTTTATTTGGCTGGTGTGCATTATGTCTTTTAAGCCATCCTTTTAGAACGTTATGAATGCGATTGCAAAGTGCAAACATTTTCTTTTTGTACATAATGAAATATATGTATATATATATATATAGCTTATGCACAGGCCCCCAAGAGCTTCAGGCCCCTAGGCTTCAGCCTACTAAGCCTCATGGATAATCCGGCCCTGTAATGGGAAGCATCAGAATGGCATCAGAATTTTCAATTTAACGTTGCAGAATGTGAAAAGTCCATGCTGGCTATAGTATACAGCCACTCTCATGGCTGTATAATTCCTGTAATGTGATGGGCAACAAATCTTTTAAATGAATGTTTGTATTTCTACACTGAAATGTGATCAAACAGGTTTTATTTAATAGTAAAATGGAAAATATTTCAAGTTGTAAAAGTTGTACAACAATATCAGAGCTTGGAATTAACTAGTTACAAGTAACGAATTACTTGTAATTTATTACTTTTTTGAGTAACGAGTGGCTAACTTCATTACATTTTGTTGGTAATAGAACAAGTAGTAACTTCATTACTTTTGAGGAGTAATTGTAATGTTTCCAGCATTACTTTTGCGCATTACTTGGGGGAGAGCAGGGGAAGTCTTCAGCTCCACTGATTTGTGAATAAAAATCATGTGCTTCAAATTGGGCTTCTGTGCAGCGTTGTTCTTCCTTCATGCTCTATGGGTGGGCGCCAAGGGAGGAGGTGGAGAGCGAGACAGGGTGGAGAAAACAATTGTTTAAAAATTGACAGGAGTGGAAGGAGAAAAGAGCTGGAGGCAATATATATATATACAAAAAATACATGTGTTGGGGTATCATCATTGCTGGGGGTGGGGTGAGGGAATGTGAGATTCTGTTATGCCATTCTGTTAATGTTATGGATAAAAAAAAATTCTACTACCCTCTGTGTGCATGTGCTTATTTTTAATGTTGTTTTAGGCTACTTAAATGTGCAGCAGCCAAGGCCAGCACCTTGTAGGCATTTTTTTAAGTAACTAAAATGTAATTGTAGCAATTACTTTTGAGTAAAAGTAAAGTAATCAGTTACTTTCAGAGCAATTGTAATTGTAACGGTAATTACTATTTTGGGGGGGGGGGCATGTAACTAACTGTAATTTATTACTTTTTAAAAGTAATCTTCCAAGCTCTGGTCTGAGCCCCTTTCAGAGCCTTCCATAAGGCCAGGAGAGCCTGGCTCACATGCCTATGGAGAAAAGGCATCGGTTGCAGGGAGATAACAGGTTAATTGCAGCAACAAGGAATCTGTGGCCCTCCAGATGTTGCTGAACTCCATCAGCCCCCCACCCAGGTGAGGGAAGTTTGGAGTTGTAGTTCAACAACATCTGGAGGGCAACAGGTTCCCCATCCTTGCTTGTTCAGATTCATATTAGCCTCGATGCCTGAACAAAACCTCCATATCCCAAGGTGGTATATCTGATGCTGGGGACTGTCAACAGGGAAACAAGCCATCATCTTTCATGCCTTCATCACAGGCTTGCTGGAGGCTTCTGGTTGGTCCATTGTGGGAAGCATATTGTTGAAATTAGAGGCAAACCCCCTTGGCTCTTCTTATGCAAGAATAGCCAAACTGAACCTCCACTTGTCAAGGCAGTATACTTCAGTGGACCAAATGCAGTAAAGTGGGGGTGGACAATGAGGAAGGCCTTGCCTTCTCATGGGTTTCCTTAGATGTTTCTGGCCAGCTGCCACTGGAAACAGAATACTGGGCCAGTTGGATTTTTGGAGCCTCCACAATCAGAGGCAGTCTATCTCCGAGTGCTAGAATCTGGGGACAATCAGCTGGATGGTGGCGGCTGTTTGTCTGCTGCGCCTGCGAGTCGCTTGTGAGATGTCAACATTCCATTATACACAGAATCTCCTAGTTATTTTTTGACACAATTTTCTCCCCCGAGCTGCCTGAAGGATAAAACTGACCACTGTTTATAGGAACCAGTACAGGAACCAAAAGCCCGCAACCTTCTGGGGACTTACCTCTGTGCTGGGAAAGCAGCAGAGAAAAGGTGAAGGAGTCTCTGCTCCGAAGAGCCACCAGTTGCAAAAAAAGGAGATGCAAAAAGAAAAAATAAGCAGGCAGCTGCTTGCAAAAATATATAAAATGGCAAGCTGGGGAAATCCCACCTGGCGCCCTGCACCTCCTGGACAGGCTCGGCCAATCAGCAGAGTCCATCCTTCCTCCCGGGCAGGGTGCTGAAGGGAAATCCCGGCAGGGCAACATAGAGATAAAAAACAGTAGAGGTGCCCCATCTTATCAACTGGTTGTGGGGGGGTTCCAGTTCATCCCAGGGAAACTGTTCATCAATTCCCTTAATGGCCTTAGCAGCGCTGTACTGTACATTTAAAACATTATCATGCCCCTTTAAACAGTCCCAGCTTCTCCCAAAGACTCCTGGGAAGTATAGTTTGTTCAGGGTGCTGAGAGTTGCAAAGAGACCCCCCTATTCCCCTCACAGAGCTACAAAGTTTGTTCAGGGTTCCCTGGGAAGAGGGATGGATTGTTAAACCACTCTAAGAATGGTACCTTTGTAAGGGGGAATAGGGGTCCCTAATTCACACCATCCAAAGAGGCCCTTTCCCATCCATAAGATCATTGGGTTGTAGCCAACCTACTCAGAGTAGACCCATTGAAATGAATGAACCTGTTAGCCATGCCCATTAACCTCAATGGGTCTGCTCTGACTTGGGCTGGCATTGGCTATAGCTCCCTAACTGAACCACTCATCTTGGTCTTAAAACATTCAGGCCATTGTTTAAAATTAATAACAGGGCTGGAAAAAGTGAGAGTCGGTATGGTAGTTTCTGCAGTGGAATGATTTGCCCCGATTCCTGGCTCCCAAGATTTAAGAAAATGGGCTCCCCTCCCACCTGTCACTACTGCATTTTGCTCACTCCTCCCCATCCACTCTTGTGCCTAACTTTCCCTATGTTCAGAGACACTCTTCTCTGATTCCTGACAGCTGTTGAAGTCAATCCCAATCTCAAACAAAGCCCCCTAGGGTCACTGAGCTCTGCCACGTCCAAAGCATTTGAAGATTAACTAGTTCTTATAAGAGAACTTAATTACCCTATTATACAACATTAACTGGGCACTGAGATATATATATATATATATATATATATATATATATTAATAAAGGGAAAATGAATGATCATCAATTAAAATTAATTACATTTTCTTCCACTTAATTAAATTATTCTTTAAATAGGGATGTGTACGAGATTGCAGCCATAAAGAGATGCAGTGTGTGTGTGTCAGGGTCAAACAGCTTAGGCTGCAATCCATTATGTGTCTACTCAGAAGTAAGCTCCACTAGGTTCAATGGGACTTACTCCCAGGTAAGCATGTATTGAGTTGCAGCCTTTGTGAGCTGCAAGATGGAGCAGGAGGCAGGGCGGTTTCCATCTTGGATACCAGGCCAGTTGTTGATAAAGTGAAAATGGGAAGGGTGGTGGTCCAGTGGATGTGCATCATGTTCCTCACACCCAGGATCTGTCATGCCTAGCCCTGACCTGGTACCAGACATGGAGTCCTCAGAGGATGAACCAGACACTCCACAGATTGAGGACCTTGGGGAGCAGGCAGCCCCACCCTGAATCCAACGCTGACGGCCCCCTTGAGGGCCCCTTTGGGTTGATACCTGATGATGAACCCATGGAATTGTCAGAGGAGGGGATGGGTGGCTACGCTGTGCCTCCATGGCCAGAGGTGATATGCTTCCAAATACCAGTTGCTGGAAACTACAGGAGGGGGAGAGTACTCTTGCGCTCAGGTCCTGCTTGCAGGCTTCCCATTGGGGCATCTGGTTGGCCACTGTGAGAACATGAGGCTGGACTAGATGGGTCCTTTTGGCCTGATCCGGCAGGCTCTTCTTACATTCTTATGGAATTGCCTCCCACATCCTGTAGAGCAGCCTTTCCCAACCTTTGGGTCCCCAGATGTTGCTGAACTACAGTTCCCATAATTCCTGACCATTGGCCATGCTGGATGGGGCTGATGGGAGTTGTAGTCCAGCAACATCTGGGGGCCCAAAGGTTGGGAAAGGCTGCTCTAGAGTGATGGTGCAAGAACCTTCAGGTCCAGGCTGAAGAGTGATGGCAAGGTATGTGTCCATGAAACCTGACTCATTGGTCTACTCATGAGTAAGAAGTAAGTAAAAATTGATACTCTTCCACTATCTGCAGCTGTGGTTAGGGTGTGGTTTAGAATGCCAGAGGATATAAGGCCTCCCCTTTGGACATTTCAGATTTTGGAAGCAACACAGGTTTCTGGTCTCTAGCTTGTGATTAGTCTTTCTGCCTTGTTGAATTGTGTCTTGCCTGAATATCCTGTGATATTGATCTTGCAGTGTTGCCTGGCTTTGTCTCTGGATCACATTTGGACCTAAACTGTTTCTCTGGGGTGTGCTTGACCTTGATTTGTTTGGCCTGTGCTACATCTGCATCCCTGCTCTCCTTGGGTGAGTACTTTGGTGAATATATCTTCTGTAACTGGGACCCCAATCCCTGAAGGCATCCCTTGGAGTTTTACTGGCAACCCAAAGGTCACTGCTCAAAGAATGTTTTTTGGTGTTTTTTTAGGAACAATGTTTTAGAATCTTTTTTAACTGTAATGGGATTTTACGATGTTTTTAGTGTGCTTTTATTTTTTCTGATGAATTGTTTTGTTCATGTTTGCTGCCCTGGGCTCCTTCAGGTGGAAGGCTGGGATATAAATTATGTTATGCTTATGATGATTATAATAAACATAGAAAGCTGTTTTCTACAGAGCCAGGCCATTACTCCATCTAGTTTCATCTTGCCTATGCCAGGGGTAGTGGGGGATCCTTTGGGTGTTGTTTGATTCCAGTGTCCCTCAGCCCCAGCAGCTAGCATGGCCAGTAGGTAGGGGTGATGATGATGGAGGGCTGCCAGTTTCCAACAAGGATCAATCAACATAGGCCCCCAGAATCCTAGAAGCTCAGAACAGGGTAGGTTGCTTTTCTCAAGTGTGTGATTCAGCTTTTACCTGCCAAAACCTGTATCAGCTGGAGAATAGACTCTTAATTCTGCTGTGGTTGCCTTGTGTTCAACCTGGTCTTAACTAGTTGCCCTGTATCATCTTCTGGCTAATGCCCATTCTTCCCAGACCAAAGCTGCCTTATTCGTTCAACCCTATGGTCCTGTTCACACGTTACAATCAACGAGTGTACAGTCTGTGTACCTGGGTACAGAAGTAGTCGAGCTGTACACTCGTACAGTTATTCACATGTAATAGTCAACGAGTGTACAGTCTGTGTACCTGGGTATACAAGTAGCTGGGCTGTACACTCGTACAGTTATTCACCTGTAACATTCAACAAGTGTACAGTCTGTTATATACACATTGGCTGCCAGGGAAAGAAAATGGCTTTAATGACACTTATTAAATGCACCATTGAAGCAATTCCCTTTTACTGGCAACAAGGCACGGCATGCTGGGTTTGTTATATTTCCTGAAACTGTTTCCTGTCAAGGGGTGCATTCAATAGAAAGAGTGTTGGCAGAAACAGGAATGTAGTTTTACTCTTTTCATTTTTCCTGCAGATTCTTAAGTTTTTAAAATCAAAACACCAACTTTTAAAAAGAAAAGACTAACCTGTAACTATCATAATTATAGTTATTAAAATATTGCATTTTTCATTGCCTGTTAGAGTATGTATGGGTTTTGATGTAGGCTTTCATGGAACAATCCTATACATGTCTATACAGTCCTATAGAGATCAATAGGACTTACTCATAGATAAATGTGTGAAAGTGCACACCTAAATATATTCAATATTTATATATGAAAATATTTTGAGGGGGCTGCAACAAAAACAAGCTGCTTAAAAGATTATGAACTAAAACTATTCTTCCAACATGGTACACCTGATTCTTTCTTGAGGATATCATGCGTTTTAATACACAAAACTACACTCAAAATATAAATGTGGGGGAAATTATTTGTCAGTTGGGCTTCCCAGCCTACTGCTCCCACTGTAACATACTCTGTCCCCTGGAAAGCCTCTCTTGGTATTTGGGAAACAGGAAAGCTCTGGGCTGTGGTTTTTCAGTAGAAATGTTTGTAGCTCAGTATCAAAAAGGGACCATCAGTATCTCTTATGATCTATGTCAGTGGTTCCCAAACTTTATGAGTACGGGACCCCCTTTATAAGCTCAATTTTTTTGTGACCTCCTCCCTCCAGGAAGGCAGCTTGGCTGCCAGGAAGGCAGCTTGGCTGCCAGGAAGGAAGGGGGAAAGCGGCCTTTCCTTGCAGCCTTGCTTCTTTTTGCTTCACAAAAAGCCCTCTCCTTCTGAGTAAGGACGTCATCAGCAGTGGTAGTGTGAGGAGATGGCAGTCAGTGGTAGTAATTCCCTCTTCTTTCTGGTAGCTCCACCTCAGCCTCCTTTGGTGTCTGCCATGTAATTTAGAGGCAGATGCCTGCCTTTGGTGCGCCTGGAAGACGCTCTGGCAGTTCAGCAAAACTCCTCCCTTCTCATTTGGAGCAAGGAGGAGGTGTCATCTGCAGCGGCAGTGGGGAGCAGTCCTTGCCTAGCTCTAGCTTCTCTGACAGAACACTTGCTTTTTTTAGGCAATCCTAACTCCACTTACCTGTGAGTAAGCCCCATTGAACTCAGTGGGATATACTTCTGAGTAGACATTTGTAAAATTCAAATATGAATTCTGCAAGCTCTCTCCTCTCCATTTTTTCCCTCTGTCCTTTCCTCAGACTCACTCATTGCCAGCACACAGAAGCACTGCACTCAATGGGACTTACTTCTGAGTAGACCTTTTAAAAATTGCAGAGTCCTTCAAAGCTCTTTCTGCCGCCCCTCCTCCCCGGTTTTTTGCCTCTTTCCCTCAAGCTCAGTCGTTGCTTCAGGCTGGTCTCCCTTCCCTTCCCTTGCCTCCATTTTAGCTTCATTCTTCTTTCCCGCTCTGTGGCTCCAGCAACTGACGTTTCCTTGAGCCCATTTCTGATTGGCTGCTGCTGCTGCTGCTAGAACGAAGGCTCAGGCTGTCCCTGGGGAGAAAAACTAATTGCTCACGATCAGCTCCACGTGAACAGCATGCAGGGAGAATCACCACGTGAGCAGAAGATGTCCTGGGGGTATTCACCCAGGTAGAAGCCTCCTGTACCTGGGTACAGCTGCTCTTGAGAAAGTGTCTACATGTGGTGATTTCAAAAATCACCACGTGTACAGGTACCCTGAAAAAAATTCCATTCAGTTTGGTGGGACTTACTCTCAGGTAAGAAGCATTAGGATTCCAGCCTCTTAAAATAAACAGTTGGGGGGGCAGAGAAAGGGAGGGGAGTTTGCCTCTGTGTCTGCTCACATTCCAGTCCAGGCCTAGCCATGTTTACTCAGAAGTAAGTTCCACTGAGTTTAATGGGGCTTACACCTGAAGTGAATGTGAATATAGAATTACAGCCTTTAACTTCTAAATTCAATCCTTTCCCTTTAAATACTAGGTGATTTATCAATAAATATTATAAAATTCATAATGTCTGTTAAATGTTCAATGTGTCATTATGTGACTCTTATTGTTGCTTGTTACTAGTACACCTACTTTTCAGGATAGTGCCACAAATAGATTCCAAAACTTGCTCCAACTCCCCTGTTCAGGTAATGAATAATAGCTGCTATCACAACTGCAATAATAAAATAACTTAATGGCTAGGTAACACATTGCTCAGAAATTATATATATATAATTTCTCAAATAATTGTGCAAAGGATTGTAGCCTTAATCTTATTTAATGCCTTATTTCCTTTACGTCTCAACTTCCTTGCAAAGAGCTCAGTGTGGAATACGTAGTCCTGCACCTCTCAAATATATCCTCAGAATAGCCCTATGAGGTAGTTTAGGCTGAGAAGATGATTAGCCCAGAAGTCACCCAGTGAGTTTCATGGCTGAATGAGGGTTTGAATCCAGGTCTCCCAGGCCCTAGCCCAGTACTCTTATCACTACACCACACTGGGTTTTGCAGAACTTGTACACTACAGTACATCTATAAATCCAATATAAATTGCCCACTATACTTCTCTTCCTTGGTCTTTTAAAACCTATTGAAATCAATGGTAAGGTAAATTCTGTTGTGTGCTTTCTATTTCCTCCTAAAGGTCAAGAAAGAGAAATGTAGCCAAGACTCTTCCAATAATTTGATGACATAGGTCAGCAGTGATACATGGGGGGTGAGGGAGAATGGCAGTGGCACAGAGATGGCAAGGTTGGGGGTACTTTGGTGGAATGCAGCACAAGCTTGCAGGTATGTGCCCACCTGCTGCAGGATGGTGGTGCCATCAGCCCTGAACTTGCAGGCACCTTGTCCCATTCAGTGAGTGGCAATGTTGCCATTACTGAGAGAGCACTGCTATTGCAGAGTGAGGGATCCACCCTGCGTTTTACTAGAGCCTCAAGAGCCACCAGCTGCAAAAGACATATGTCTAGTATGATAGAACATGGTGTCTGAGAAGCTGCTGAGCACAGGGTTATCAGAACTGAGATGAGCTCACAGTCTTTCCACACATAGATCTATTCCTACTTTCCACAAGTATTCTTAATTTCAGTTGTCAAATTTCCAAATGGATGTGTGTCCTTTTGTTGGTATTGTTAAACAACTGGAAGCCATAGGCGCTTGCCAATTAACTACAAATCTCCCAGGGATCTACCAATAGATTACAGTATCTTCTGGCCATCCCTGCACTAAATCATTTGTATGGGCACAGACCTACCTTGCAGGGTTGTTGTAGCATGGTTCAAAGGAGTGCTTGCAAGAATGAAACTACAATAGCAGAGGTAAGACTCTTCAAAACATTGCCAAAGAAGGCATTCTCAAAAAACACAATGTCATCTTTCTACTGTGTATCCAGAAATTGAGAAGAAAAAAATTGTGGATTTGCTCATCTCTCTGCAGCCCTTTTCTATGTCAAGTGTCATGCATCAAACTTAGACACACCTGATGGTCAAACACATGTTAATGGCTGCCTCCATTAGAAGCTGCTGTCAGAAGTATCTGCATCACATGGTTTTATGGTAACACAAACCTGCCTTGTAGGCTTGTAATGTTTTGATTATTTATTTATTATGTGCTTTATATCCTGCCCTTCCAGCAGGAGCCCAGGGTGGCAAATAATCTATGGTTCGGATGGTTAGACTTCATGGTTAGACTAGATCAGGATCTAATACTCTAGATCAGGATGGTTAGACTTCAGGTTTTTGGTATTGATTTTTTTATTATTATTATTATTACAAAAATCCAAGATCCACCAACCAGAGCAAACCACAAAATATATGCACTTAAGAGTTAAATAATTCTTAGCCCAGGAATTTGTTTGGAATTCCAAAATTGAATTGAGCTCACAGTGTTTCCACACAAAACTCCACTCAGATTACCCCCCACACACACACTTTCTTCATTTCAGCAGTATAATGGTGGGGTGGTCATTTTCTTGTTTTCATTGTGAAACAGGAGTCTGAAATCCTCACTGATTTTCTGTGGGTCATCCTGAGATACACCAATACATTTTGATCTACGTTCTGCCCATCCTGCATTTAAAGTGCTATTCAAAAGCTAAATATTATGACATAGATCAGTGGTTCCCAACCTGGGGTGTGTGAAGTAATCCAGAAGGGGCTGCAAACAGTAAAGAAATTAATTATTATTATTTAAAAGTCTTCACTCCCTGGGCACTGTCTGCTCCCCACTGCCGCTGCAGATGACACCTCCTCCTTGCTCCAAATGAGAAGGGGGGAGTTTTGCTGAAGTGCTAGAGCATCTTCCAGGCGCACCAAAGGCAGGCATCTGCCTCTAAAATACATGGCAGACACCAAAGGAGGCTGAGGTGGAGCTACCAGAAAGAAGAGGGAATTACTACCACTGACTGCCATCTCCTCACACTACCACTGCTGATGACGTCCTTACTCAGAAGGAGAGGGCTTTTTGAGAAGCACAAAGAAGCAAGGCTGCAAGGAAAGGCCGCTTTCCCCCTTCCTTCCTGGCAGCCAAGCTGCCTTCCTGGCAGCCAAGCTGCCTTCCTGGAGGGAGGAGGTCACAAAAAATTTTGAGCTTATAAAGGGGGTCCCGTACTCATAAAGGTTGGGAACCACTGACATAGATCATAAAAAGAGATACTGATGGTCCCTTTTTGATACTGAGCTACAAACATTTCTACTGAAAAACCACAGCCCAGAGCTTTCCTGTTTCCCAAATACCAGGAGAGGCTTTCCAGGGGACAGAGTATGTTACAGTGGGAGCAGTAGGCTGGGAAGCCCAACTGATAAATAATTTCCCCCACATTTATATTTTGAGTGTAGTTTTGTGTATTAAAACGCATGATATCCTCAAGAAAGAATCAGGTGTACCATGTTGGAAGAATAGTTTCAGTTCATAATCTTTTAAGCAGCTTGTTTTTGTTGCAGCCCCCTCAAAATATTTTCATATATAAATATTGAATATATTTAGGTGTGCACTTTCACACATTTATCTATGAGTAAGTCCTATTGATCTCTATAGGACTGTATAGACATGTATAGGATTGTTCCATGAAAGCCTACATCAAAACCCATGCATACTCTAACAGGCAATGAAAAATGCAATATTTTAATAACTATAATTATGATAGTTACAGGTTAGTCTTTTCTTTTTAAAAGTTGGTGTTTTGATTTTAAAAACTTAAGAATCTGCAGGAAAAATGAAAAGAGTAAAACTACATTCCTGTTTCTGCCAACACTCTTTCTATTGAATGCACCCCTTGACAGGAAACAGTTTCAGGAAGTATAACAAACCCAGCATGCCTTGCCTTGTTGCCAGTAAAAGGGAATTGCTTCAATGGTGCATTTAATAAGTGTCATTGAAGCCATTTTCTTTCCCTGGCAGCAAATGTATATATACTAGACTGTACACTTGTTGAATGTTACCTGTGAATAATGGTACAAGTGTACAGCCCAGCTACTTGTGTACCCAGGTACACAGACTGTACACTCGTTGATTGTAACGTGTGAACAGGGCCCTTTTTTCAGGGTACCTGTACACGTGATTTTTGAAATCACCATGTGTAGACACTTTCTCAAGAGCACCTGTACGCAGGTACAGGAGGCTTCTACCTGGGTACAGAGTAAAGTGTGAATACCCCTTTTGAAGTTTGAATTTATTTAATTCGGTCCAAGACCAGCAATTTAAGACAAACATAAATACAAACATATAAAATACAATTTACCCAGGCCTAATACCAAGTAGTACAACGATTAAAACAAAAGTTAAACTGATTGGACCAAGCTCTTCCTACGACCACTCAACAGTCCACTGTTAAGGATTTGAACAGCACTTTGCAGATAAAATTGCTCATGTTCGTTCCGACTTGGACGCTATTGTTGATACAGTCTCAGGGGATATAGCTCTGGTTTCTGCTTGCCCAATAATAATGGATTATTTTCAATTTGTACAGCACGAGGATGTGGACAGGATCTTTGGAGGGGTGAGAGCCACCACATGTCTGCTAGACCCTTGCCCCTCCTGGCTCATTAAAAGTGTCATATTCTGCATATTCAGGATTAAATGCACAGACTAGGCTTGCATTAGGCAGAGTAAACCCAGAGGCAGTTACATGGCGGGAATTAAGGGAAGGAATAACACAAGTCAGCAACTTATTTAGGGAGATGGGAGCCTTGCGTAAAAGTGCCCCCACTTCTAAGAAAGCTCAACTGGAACCTGTTCAGACTGTAACATACACCAATCAAGGAGCACCTTCTTCCATGGTACCTACTGCTAATCAGGGAGTGCCCAGCAGAAGAAATTACCGGCCATTTGGGAATAGTGGTCCCAACTGGGGTAATTTCACACCAATGGGAAATGCCAGAGGAGCACCTGGCAACTTTGGGAATAGAAGTGGAAGAACTGGTGCCCCACGGGCTGCTTTTAATCAAGCATGTGTTTTATATTGTTTTAAGTTTTAAATTGTATTCTAAATTGTTTTTAAAATATGTGTTTGAATTGTATCTGTTTTAATGTTTTTAGTTACTGTAAACCGCCCAGAGAGCTTCAGCTATGGGGCGATATACAAGTATAATAAATAAATAAATAAATAAATACAGCTAATCCTAGGGAGGACATAATAGATTTTAGGGACCCAGTAAGGATTCAGATTTGGGAAGCACTTAGAGATATGGGAGAAGATATGAATGTACTCCACCTCCAACCTACATTAGCCCTTTTGGCTATACTAATAGGAAAGGTGAAGGTGCAATAGCAGATGTTCACAGAGGGGGATATTTGTCTAGAATAAGTTTTGCTTTTCATTATTTGTCAGTCATTTATTTAAACTTCATTTTGAAGTGGTTCTGGTTTTTGTTACTGCATACTGAGCCAGAATTGCAGAAAAGGAAACAACAGAATTACTTTGGAACTACTCCACCCATTTACATGTATATAAAGGGAGGCAATTGTAAGTGCCAATTAAATTTGTATGTAGTGCCTTGTGGGTAGAGATGTTTTCCTCCCCCCCCCACTTTTTGATAGAGAAAAGATACCCATGAATTAGCATAGAAAGGTTGTAAGTAAAATGAAGGACTGAAAAGTTGTAGGAAAGAAGAGGTAGGAATGCAATATGAAGGATTCTAGGAAATAAGTTATTTTGATGGTAGAGAAAGGATAGTTTGAGAAATATTGATTGATGGTAATAAGAAAGGGAAAAAACTGACAGGAAAGAACAAAATAGTGTGTGTGGTTCCTTTTTTCATTGTTGTTGCCAGATTGTGGATTAGAACTTATACCTGTTTAAACATTTGAACTTGGGTAAGAGAGGGAAAAATATTTGGAAGTCAACAACAAAACTTCTTGAAGGTTCTTTCTTTCATAAGGAAAATAGAATCTCTTCTTAAGGTGCTCGATCCCAGGTAATTGTTTTAAATTTGTCTGTGAAATGTATGATTTGCCCATTTTCTAGATAGGCAAAACTGAGGCCACCTTGCTGTTTAAACCTAATGTGATGCCCTCTTGTGACTAGGTAAAGTCATTACAGATAAGATTTTACCCTGTAAACAAACGAGCTGGTGGGATTTTAAAATTTATATTATTGAGTTTGAAAGCTTGATTTAATTGTTTTCTTTAGATCCATCAAGGCGTAGTTTAATGAATATTTCCCCCTCAAGAAAGTATTTTTTGCCTACAAACCATTTTTTTACCAAAAAGAGGACCAAAATGCAGAGCTTCCAACCACAGCAATTGTCTACCTCATATTAGAATTCACATTGGGAATTAATGTTACTTTGCTTCCCAAACAAAAACTCATCCCCAGACGCTCTTTGAATGAAAACGAACCAGGACTTTCAACAGGGAAACGCTTTCCTCATTGTTATACCTTGTGCATATAAATCACACTATTACTAATGAACTTTTTCCTTTTAAAATGATGTTCATAATTCTAACACATGTTAGTGCATTTATTCCTTGACAGGCACTTAGAGCAACTGCTCTACATACAGGATGAGCACCATTGAAACTCCCTGCTGATTTGGAACAGAACTTAATCTATTTGTGCCACTAACATTTCTTTGTTTTGCATTCATAGCAAGAGGTATAACTCCTTTTTCTCCAAGCACAGCACTAACAAAAGTCTTTAAGACAGGAGAGCCCAATGGTTATAGGCGTTGGACCAGTGGTAAAGGCTCAGAAAACATGCATTCATAGAGTGCACAGAGAAAAGGAAAAGGCTAAGACAACGCTTCCCTTTTGAAGTTTGTTGTCTCAGGAATATTCAGGAACAACAAATCAGCACTCTTAGGATAGCATAGTGAACTTTAGCCCTGGAAAAGAAAGGGGAAAGCTTCAAAGGTCTCTGAGGTTTGATTTAAGAGCACATATGTTGTATGTTGCAATTGGGCGGGTTTCTTTTTGTGATAGGTTGATGGGTCATCTTATTATGAAGGGGGGGTGCCCATAATGTAAGACACCCTGCTTTGCTTCCTCAAGATGGGTTGGAAGTCTGATCAGGTTTGGAGGGAAAGAATGCCTGAACAGGTTAATTCAACTAATAAAAGGTTGAAGTTCAATGGTGGTGTAAAAGTGCAAAAGCAGCACAGGGTTATTTTTCTTTTCAAATGAAAATGAAGCAAATGAAGATGCTGGGATTCTGGTGTCTCAGCATTAAATTGCCCAACTGTTGGGAAGTCAGAGTGGATTCAGATGCCTGGTGGCAGTTCTAAATTGGGGGCTTTTTTTGGAGGCATTTGTAAGATGTAGAACTCTACATGTGGCCAGCAACAAAAAAGTAGAAAGTTTTCCAATTCCTAAATTGCCATCCAAACCAAAGAAATCAAACTACTGTGTTCTTGGATCAACAGAACAACCTGCATTTTTGTAATGTTCCTGTCTACTTGGTACCATGATCTCCTGTGCTCCTGATTCAACTTCCTGCTTGATGTGTTCAACAGCTTTAAATATGAGGCAAGATGAAGCTTGCAGTGCTTCAATGTCACACGGGGGTTGATTTTGTTGTTGTTGCTGCATTTCCAACATTCTCAACTACTAAACAACCTACAGACTTAAGTCAGCGTTCACCTAACAGAAGCATTCAACTTTCTGAGGATGAACTTTGTGTTAAAAGGCAACTTCATTCCAAGCTTGAAAGGAATGCTCTTGTCATAATCAATGTATAATGTTAACATTGAAGAAAGCAGATTTGTATAAGTTGTGTGGGGTCTTATAATGTTTAATGTTCTGACTATTCAACCTTTACTTTCCTATTAATTGTGAATGCTATGATGAAGGGTAATTTACTGTTTATCTCTACTGCTTTCTCTAAAATATCAAGGAATGATTTGCTCTGGTCTGTGTAGGGAAAGAATGTATGTGTGTGAGACAACCGGTTGTCCAGTTAATGTGTGTCAAGCCAGGGGAAACAGAATAGCTCCTTTTAAACTAGGTGTTGTGCATTTCTAAGCCTTTGGGACAGAATAGCTCCTCTCAAACTGGGAGGTGTTATGCATTTCTAAGCCTTTGGAGGAGACAGGATTGCAGTCGTTATCTGGGAATCCCTCAAGGAATGGTTTCTGGAAAAACAACACATTCCCTGACAGAATTATCCTAAATTCTTTCATTGTTCTTATTTATCACGTCCACATCCTCCTGGAGACATTTACATTGGGTTTACTTTGGGGTCAGTTCAGTTAGGAAAAGGTATAAAATATGAGGAGTGAGAAGGGGAGGGCAGTTCCTCTTCTGGAGGGCAGTTCCTCTTCTGGAGGGCAGTTCCTCTTCTGGAGGGCAGTTCCTCTTCTGGAGGGCAGTTCCTCTTCTGGAGGGCAGTTCCTCTTCTGGAGGGCAGTTCCTCTTCTGGGGGGGCTCCAACAACTGCTTTTCTTATCAACACACACTAGCATCTTTGGGACAATTTCAGAGCTATGGATTTGGGTGAGAACTTTCAAATCTGGCACTGGTTTCAAAGGGCAGAGCTTTTGCTCATTGGGCTAGATACGATAGTCTCTCTCTCTCTCAGCCTTAGTCTTGCAGCAACTCTCCAGGAAAGGTATATGCAACTATCTGGGCCTTTTTCCCCCTTTTTTTCTTTCTGTATGGGTGAGCTTAATGTGAAGGTGTTCATAGGGTTAGTCTCTTTGCTTTAGTCTATCCAGTGTTGCTGAATGAATGAATCATAGTTAGAAACTGCAATTGTAAACTGCAATATTTTTTCTTGTTTCTTCTCTTAATAAAACCACTCTTTATTTTATTTTCAGTGTATGTTATTGGGTTAAGGGTAAAATAATACATGCTCTGGGGGTGACGTGCGGCTAACTCCAGCAAAAGATCCTGCTGCTCTTTTTAGGGGACTTGGATTTCTAGTGAGCTATGCTAATGAGGAAGTTCAAGGTCCTGTCGTAACACTATCATGAGGGGACCCTGCACTTCTGGATTCGCCACTATACTATGTTGTTGATGTTGATGCAGGCATGTAGATCTTGGAGAAGCTGCACCTGCCACCCTGCTGGATGAGTGTGATCCACGGCGTACCTGCAACGGTGCTGGAAGCCAGGATGCTGAAGCTGGTGAGTGGGTTGATGTTGTTCATGATGTTGATGTTGATGTTGGCCAGGGTGGTGGACATGATCGCTCCTGAGCGCCCCCTCTTATGGAGTGGAGCCAAACCAGCCCCCTGATTTACCAGGGAGCTGGCGCTGATTAAACATATAAGACAGGGACTAGAGGGACGTTGGCAGAAGACTCGGAGCGAGTCTGACCAAACACGGGCTAGAGCCTGTCTGAAGGCCTACTCTGTGGCAGTGCGGGCAGCAAAGAAATTGCATCTGCAGGGAGCCATCCATCAGAGCTGTTTCAAGTGATCAGGGGTCTTTTACATTCTGTCCCTCGAGAAGGTAATATAGACCACTCAACAGCCCGCTGTCAAGAATTTGCATGGCACTTTGTAGATAAAATTTCTCAGATTCGTTCTGACTTGGACACTATTGTTGATACAGTCTCAGGGGATATAGCTCTGGCTTCTGCTTGCCTGATGATAATGGATTATTTTCAGTTTGTACAGTCCGAGGATGTGGGCAGGATCCTTTGAGAGGTGAGAGCCACCACATGTCTGCTAGACCCTTGCCCCTCCTGACTCATTAAAAGTGCCAGAGGGGGACTAGCAGAGTGCATGAGGGGAGTGGTTAATGCCTCCCTACAACAAAGCAGTGTTCCAATGTTCCAAAAACCTGGTTCCTTCATGGGCCAGAAGCGGGGTCCTTTATGAGGCAGTAGCCGGGTCCTTTATGAGGCAGTAGCCGGGTCCTTTATGGGCTGCAAGCCGGGTCCTATATGGGCCGCAAGCCGGGTCCTATATGGGCCGCAAGCCGGGTCCTATATGGGCCGCAAGCCGGGTCCTATATGGGCCGCAAGCCGGGTCCTATATGGGCCGCAAGCCGGGTCCTATATGGGCCGCAAGCCGGGTCCTATATGGGCCGCAAGCCGGGTCCTATATGGGCCGCAAGCCGGGGTCCTATATGGGCCGCAAGCCGGGGTCCTATATGGGCCGCAAGCCGGGGTCCTATATGGGCCGCAAGCCGGGGTCCTATATGGGCCGCAAGCCGGGGTCCTATATGGGCCGCAAGCCGGGGTCCTATATGGGCCGCAAGCCGGGGTCCTATATGGGCCGCAAGCCGGGGTCCTATATGGGCCGCAAGCCGGGGTCCTATATGGGCCGCAAGCCGGGGTCCTATATGGGCCGCAAGCCGGGGTCCTATATGGGCCGCAAGCCGGGGTCCTATATGGGCCGCAAGCCGGGGTCCTATATGGGCCGCAAGCCGGGGTCCTATATGGGCCGCAAGCCGGGGTCCTATATGGGCCGCAAGCCGGGGTCCTATATGGGCCGCAAGCCGGGGTCCTATATGGGCCGCAAGCCGGGGTCCTATATGGGCCGCAAGCCGGGGTCCTATATGGGCCGCAAGCCGGGGTCCTATATGGGCCGCAAGCCGGGGTCCTATATGGGCCGCAAGCCGGGGTCCTATATGGGCCGCAAGCCGGGGTCCTATATGGGCCGCAAGCCGGGGTCCTATATGGGCCGCAAGCCGGGGTCCTATATGGGCCGCAAGCCGGGGTCCTATATGGGCCGCAAGCCGGGGTCCTATATGGGCCGCAAGCCGGGGTCCTATATGGGCCGCAAGCCGGGGTCCTATATGGGCCGCAAGGCGGGGTCCTATATGGGCCGCAAGGCGGGGTCCTATATGGGCCGCAAGGCGGGGTCCTATATGGGCCGCAAGGCGGGGTCCTATATGGGCCGCAAGGCGGGGTCCTATATGGGCCGCAAGGCGGGGTCCTATATGGGCCGCAAGGCGGGGTCCTATATGGGCCGCAAGGCGGGGTCCTATATGGGCCGCAAGGCGGGGTCCTATATGGGCCGCAAGGCGGGGTCCTATATGGGCCGCAAGGCGGGGTCCTATATGGGCCGCAAGGCGGGGTCCTATATGGGCCGCAAGGCGGGGTCCTATATGGGCCGCAAGGCGGGGTCCTATATGGGCCGCAAGGCGGGGTCCTATATGGGCCGCAAGGCGGGGTCCTATATGGGCCGCAAGGCGGGGTCCTATATGGGCCGCAAGGCGGGGTCCTATATGGGCCGCAAGGCGGGGTCCTATATGGGCCGCAAGGCGGGGTCCTATATGGGCCGGATGGCGGGGTCCTATATGGGCCGGATGGCGGGGTCCTATATGGGCCGGATGGCGGGGTCCTATATGGGCCGGATGGCGGGGTCCTATATGGGCCGGATGGCGGGGTCCTATATGGGCCGGATGGCGGGGTCCTATATGGGCCGGATGGCGGGGTCCTATATGGGCCGGAAGGCGGGGTCCTATATGGGCCGGATGGCGGGGTCCTATATGGGCCGGATGGCGGGGTCCTTTATGGGCCGGATGGCGGGGTCCTATATGGGCCGGATGGCGGGGTCCTTTATGGGCCGGATGGCGGGGTCCTTTATGGGCCGGATGGCGGGGTCCTTTATGGGCCGGATGGCGGGGTCCTTTATGGGCCGGATGGCGGGGTCCTTTATGGGCCGGATGGCGGGGTCCTTTATGGGCCGGATGGCGGGGTCCTTTATGGGCCGGATGGCGGGGTCCTTTATGGGCCGGATGGCGGGGTCCTTTATGGGCCGGATGGCGGGGTCCTTTATGGGCCGGATGGCGGGGTCCTTTATGGGCCGGATGGCGGGGTCCTTTATGGGCCGGATGGCGGGGTCCTTTATGGGCCGGATGGCGGGGTCCTTTATGGGCCGGATGGCGGGGTCCTTTATGGGCCGGATGGCGGGGTCCTTTATGGGCCGGATGGCGGGGTCCTTCATGGGGAACAGATTACATCTTTTATTGTCAGGGTGAGGCGAAGAGGATACTTTTGGTGGCTAAGAGCCCCACAATGGTTCAGCTTGCATCATACTTGGTGCTGCGGCAAAAACCCGGTTCCTTTATGGGCCAGAAGTGGGGTCCTTTATGGGCCAGAAGTGGGGTCCTTTATGGGCCAGAAGCAGGGTACTTCATGGGGCACCGCTTACATCTTTTATGGTCAGGGTGAGGCAAAGAGGACATTGTTGGTGGCTAACTGCCCCACAGTGCTTTATCTTGCATCATACTTGGTGCTGGAGCATAAACCTGGTTCCTTCATAGGCCAGAAGCGGGGTCCTTCATGGGCCACAGCTTATATCTTTTCTTGTCAGGGCAAGGCAAAGAGGACATTGTTGGTTGCTAACTGCCCCACAATTGTTAATCTTGCATCATACTTGGTGCTGCGGCAAAAACCGGGGTCCTTTATGGGCCAGAAGCGGGGTCCTTTATGGGCCAGAAGCGGGGTCCTTTATGGGCCAGAAGCGGGGTCCTTTATGGGCCAGAAGCGGGGTCCTTTATGGGCCAGAAGCGGGGTCCTTTATGGGCCAGAAGCGGGGTCCTTTATGGGCCAGAAGCGGGGTCCTTTATGGGCCAGAAGCGGGGTCCTTTATGGGCCAGAAGCGGGGTCCTTCATGGGGGCCAGAAGCGGGGTCCTTCATGGGGAACAGATTACATCTTTTATTGTCAGGGTGAGGCAAAGAGGACGTTGTGGGTGGTTAACTGCCCCACAATGGTTTAGTTTGCATCATACCTGGTGCTGGAGCGAAAACCTGGTTTTCTTCATGGGCCAGAAGCAGGGTCCTTTATAGGCCAGAAGCGGGGTCCTTTATGTGCAGAATTGGAGTCCTTTATGGGCCAGAATTGGGGTCGTTTATGGCCCAGAATTGGGTCCTTCATGGGCCAGAAGTGGGGTACTTCATGGGGCACCGCTTACATCTTTTATTGTCAGGGTGAGGCAAAGAGGATACTGTTGGTGATTAACTGCCCCACAATTGTTTAGCTTGCATCTACTTGGTGCTGGAGTGCAACCTGGTTCTTAAGTGAGCCAGAAGCGGGGTCCTTTATGGGCCAATAGCCGGGTCCTTTATGAGCCAGTAGCCGGGTCCTTTATGGGACAGAAGTGGGGTCCTTTATGGGCCAGAAGCGGGGTCCTTCATGGGCCACAGCTTACATCTTTTCTTGTCAGGGCGAGGCAAAGAGGACGTTGTTGGTTGCTAACTGCCCCACAATGGTTTATCTTGCATCATACTTGGTGCTGTGGCAAAAACCTGGTTCCTTTATGGGCCAGAAGCGGGGTCCTTTATGGGCCAATAGCCGGGTCCTTTATGGGCCAGTAGCCGGGTCCTTTATGGGACAGAAGTGGGGTCCTTTATGGGCCAGAAGCGGGGTCCTTCATGGGCCACAGCTTACATCTTTTCTTGTCAGGGCGAGGCAAAGAGGACGTTGTTGGTTGCTAACTGCCCCACAATGGTTTATCTTGCATCATACTTGGTGCTGTGGCAAAAACCTGGTTCCTTTATGGGCCAGAAGCGGGGTCCTTTATGAGGCAGTAGCCGGGTCCTTTATGGGCCAGATGTGAGGTCCTTTATGGGCCAGTTGAGGGGTCCTTTATGGGCCAGATGCGGGGTCCTTTATGGGCCAGATGCGGGGTCCTTTATGGGCCAGATGCGGGGTCCTTTATGGGCCAGATGCGGGGTCCTTTATGGGCCAGATGCGGGGTCCTTTATGGGCCAGATGGGGGGTCCTTTATGGGCCAGATGGGGGGTCCTCTATGGGCCAGATGGGGGGTCCTCTATGGGCCAGATGGGGGGTCCTCTATGGGCCAGATGGGGGGTCCTCTATGGGCCAGATGGGGGGTCCTCTATGGGCCAGATGGGGGGTCCTCTATGGGCCAGATGGGGGGTCCTCTATGGGCCAGATGGGGGGTCCTCTATGGGCCAGATGGGGGGTCCTCTATGGGCCAGATGGGGGGTCCTTTATGGGCCAGATGGGGGGTCCTTTATGGGCCAGATGGGGGGTCCTTTATGGGCCAGATGGGGGGTCCTTTATGGGCCAGATGGGGGGTCCTTTATGGGCCAGATGGGGGGTCCTTCATGGGGCAAGAGCGGGGTCCTTCATGGGGCAAGAGCGGGGTCCTTCATGGGGCACAGCTTACATATTTTATTCTCAGGGTGAGGCAACGAGGATGTTGTGGGTGGATAATTTCCCCACAATGGTTTAGCTTGCATCATACTTGGTGCTGGGGCAAGAACCTGATTCCTTCATAGGCCAGAAGTGGGGTCCTTTATGGGCCAGAAGTGCGGTCCTTTATGGGCCAGAAGCGGGGTACTTCATGGGGCACCTCTTACATCTTTTATGGTCAGGGTGAGGTGAAGAGGATACTGTTGGTGGCTAAGAGCCCCACAATGCTATTGCTTACATCATACTTCGTTCTGGGGGTGATGATCTGGTTCCTTCATGGGCCACAAGCTGTTTCCTTCATGGGCCAAAGCGTACATAGTTTCTTGGGAGGGTAAAGAAAAGAGGACGTTGTTGGTGGCTAACTGCCCCACTGTGCTTTAGCTTGCATCATACTTGGTGCTGGAGCGTAAACCTGGTTCCTTCATAGGCCAGAAGCGGGGTCCTTCATGGGCCACAGCTTACATCTTTTCTTGTCAGGGCGAGGCAAAGAGGACATTGTTGGTTGCTAACTGCCCCACAATGGTTTATCTTGCATCATACTTGGTGCTGTGGCAAAAATCTGGTTCCTTTATGGGCCAGAAACGGGGTTCTTTATGGGCCAGAAGTAGCATCCTTCATGGGGCAAGAGCGGGGTCCTTCATGGGGCACAGCTTACATATTTTATTCTCAGGGTGAGGCAAAGAGGATGTTGTGGGTGGATAATTGCCCCACAATGGTTTAGCTTGCATCATATTTGGTGCTGGGGCAAGAACCTGATTCCTTAATGGGCCAGAAGCGGGGTCCTTTATGGGCCAGAAGTGGGTCCTTCATGGGCCAGAAGTGCGGTACTTCATGGGGCACCGCTTACATCTTTTATTGTCAGGGTGAGGCGAAGAGGATACTGTTGGTGGTTAACTGCCCCACAATAGTTTAGCTTGCATCTACTTGGTGCTGGAGTGCAACCTGGTTCTTTCACAGGCCAGAATTGGGGTCCTTTATGGGCCAGAATTGGGGTCCTTCATGGGGAACAGATTACCTCTTTTATTGTCAGGGTGAGGCAGAGGACGTTGTGGGTGGTTAACTGTCCCACAATGGTTTAGCTTGCATCCTACCAGGTGCTGGAGCAAAAACCTGGTTCCTTCATAGGCCAGAAGCGGGGTCCTTTATGGGCCAGAAGCGGGGTCCTTTATGGGCCAGAAGCGGGGTCCTTTATGGGCCAGAAGCGGGGTCCTTTATGGGCCAGAAGCGGGGTCCTTTATGGGCCAGAAGCGGGGTCCTTTATGGGCCAGAAGCGGGGTCCTTTATGGGCCAGAAGCGGGGTCCTTTATGGGCCAGAAGCGGGGTCCTTTATGGGCCAGAAGCGGGGTCCTTTATGGGCCAGAAGCGGGGTCCTTTATGGGCCAGAAGCGGGGTCCTTTATGGGCCAGAAGCGGGGTCCTTTATGGGCCAGAAGCGGGGTCCTTCATGGGGAACAGATTACATCTTTATTGTCAGGGTGAGGCAAAGAGATCGTTGTGGGTGGTTAACTGCCCCACAATGGTTTATCTTGCATCATACTTGGTGCTGGAGCATAAACCTGGTTCCTTCATAGGCCAGAAGCGGGGTCCTTCATGGGCCACAGCTTACATCTTTTCTTGTCAGGGCGAGGCAAAGAGGACGTTGTTGGTTGCTAACTGCCCCACAATGGTTTATCTTGCATCATACTTGGTGCTGCGGGAAAAACCTGGTTCCTTTATGGGCCAGATGTGGGGTCCTTTACGGGGGAGATGCGGGGTCCTTTACGGGGGAGATGCGGGGTCCTTTACGGGGGAGATGCGGGGTCCTTTACGGGGGAGATGCGGGGTCCTTTACGGGGGAGATGCGGGGTCCTTTACGGGGGAGATGCGGGGTCCTTTACGGGGGAGATGCGGGGTCCTTTACGGGCCAGAGGCGGGGTCCTTTACGGGCCAGAGGCGGGGTCCTTTACGGGCCAGAGGCGGGGTCCTTTACGGGCCAGAGGCGGGGTCCTTTACGGGCCAGAGGCGGGGTCCTTTACGGGCCAGAGGCGGGGTCCTTTACGGGCCAGAGGCGGGGTCCTTTACGGGCCAGAGGCGGGGTCCTCTACGGGCCAGAGGCGGGGTCCTCTACGGGCCAGAGGCGGGGTCCTCTACGGGCCAGAGGCGGGGTCCTCTACGGGCCAGAGGCGGGGTCCTCTACGGGCCAGAGGCGGGGTCCTCTACGGGCCAGAGGCGGGGTCCTCTACGGGCCAGAGGCGGGGTCCTCTACGGGCCAGAGGCGGGGTCCTCTACGGGCCAGAGGCGGGGTCCTCTATGGGCCAGAGGCGGGGTCCTTCATGGGAACAGATTACATCTTTTATTGTCAGGGTGAGGTAAAGAGGACGTTGTGGGTGGTTAACTGCCCCACAATGGTTTAGTTTGCATCATACTTGGTGTTGGAACGAAAACCTGGTTCCCTCATATGCCAGAAGCGGTGTCCTTTATGTGCAGAATTGGAGTCGTTTATGGGCCAGAATTGGGTCCTTCATGGGCCAGAAGTGGGGTATTTCATGGGGCACCGCTTACATCTTTTATGGTCAGGGTGAGGCGAAGAGGATACTGTTGGTGGTTAACTGCCCCACAATTGTTTAGCTTGCATCTACTTGGTGCTGGAGTGCAACCTGGTTCTTCCATGGGCCAGAAGCGGGGTCCCTTATGGGCCAAAAGCAGGGTACTTCATGGGCCACAGCTTACATTTTTTTCTTGTCAGGGTGAGGCAAAGAGGACGTTGTTGGTTGCTAACTGCCCCACAATGGTTTATCTTGCATGCTACTTGGTGCCGTGGCAAAAACCTGGATCCTTTACGGGCCAGAAATGGGGTCCTTTATGGGCCAGAAGTAGCATCCTTCATGGGGCAAGAGCGGGGTCCTTCATGGGGCACAGCTTACATATTTTATTCTCAGGGTGAGGCAACGAGGATGTTGTGGGTGGATAATTTCCCCACAGTGGTTTAGCTTGCATCATACTTGGTGCTGGGGCAAGAACCTGATTCCTTCATAGGCCAGAAGTGGGGTCCTTTATGGGCCAGAAGTGCGGTCCTTTATGGGCCAGAAGCGGGGTACTTCATGGGGCACCGCTTACATCTTTTATGGTCAGGGTGAGGTGAAGAGGATACTGTTGGTGGCTAAGAGCCCCACAATGTTATAGCTTACATCATACTTGGTTCTGGGGTGATGATCTGGTTCCTTCATGGGCCACAAGCTGTTTCCTTCATGGGCCAAAGCGTACATAGTTTCTTGGGAGGGTAAGGAAAAGAGGACGTTGTTGGTGGCTAACTGCCCCACTGTGCTTTAGCTTGCATCATACTTGGTGCTGGAGCATAAACCTGGTTCCTTCATAGGCCAGAAGCGGGGTACTTCATGGGGCACCGCTTACATCTTTTCTTGTCAGGGCGAGGCAAAGAGGACATTGTTGGTTGCTAACTGCCCCACAATGGTTTATCTTCCATCATACTTGGTGCTGCGGCAAAAAACTGGTTCCTTTATGGGCCAGAAGCGGGGTCCTTCATGGGGCACAGCTTACATCTTTTATTGTGAGGATGAGGAGAACACAACATTGTTGGTGGTTAACTGCCCTACAGTTGTTCAGCTTGCATCTACTTGGTGCTGGAGTGCAACCTGGTTCTTTCATGTGCCAGAAGTTCGGTCCTTTATGGGCCAGAAACGGGTTCCTTTATGGGCTAGAATTGGGTCCTTCATGTGCAAGAAGTGGGGTTCTTCATGGGGCACCGCTTACATTTTTTATCGTCAGGGTGAGGCGAAGAGGATATTGTTGGTGGTTAGCTGCCCCATAATTGTTTAGTTTGCATCTACTTGGTGCTGGAGTGCAACCTGGTTCTTTCATGGGCCAGAAGCGGGGTCCTTTATGAGCCAGTAGCCGGGTCTTTTATGGGCCACAAATGGGGTCCTTCATGGGGAACAGATTACATCTTTTATTGTCAGGGTGAGGCAAAGAGGACGTTGTGAGTGGTTAACTGCCCCACAATGGTTTAGCTTGCATCATACCTGGTGCTGGAGCGAAAACCTTTTTCCTTCATAGGCCAGAAGCGGGGCCTTCTATCTGCCAGAAGCGAGGTCCTTTATGGGCCAGAAGCGGGGTCCTTCATGGGCCACAGCTTACATCTTTTCTTGTCAGGGTGAGGCAAAGAGGACGTTATTGGTTGCTAACTGCCCCACAATGGTTTCGCTTGCATCATACTTGGTGCTGCGGCAAAAACCTGGTTCCTTTATGGGCCAGAAGCGGGGTCCTTCATGGGGCACAGCTTACATCTTTTATTGTGAGGATGAGGAGAACACAACATTGTTGGTGGTTAACTGCCCTACAATTGTTTAGCTTGCATGTACTTGGTGCTGGAGTGCAACTTGGTTCTTTCATGGGCCAGAAGCTGGGTCCTTTATGGGCCAGAAGCTGGGTCCTTTATGGGCCAGAAGCTGGGTCCTTTATGGGCCAGAAGCTGGGTCCTTTATGGGCCAGAAGCTGGGTCCTTTATGGGCCAGAAGCTGGGTCCTTTATGGGCCAGAAGCTGGGTCCTTTATGGGCCAGAAGCGGGTTCCTTTATGGGCCAGAAGCGGGTTCCTTTATGGGCCAGAAGCGGGTTCCTTTATGGGCCAGAACCTGGGTCGTTCATGGGCCAGAACCTGGGTCGTTCATGGGCCAGGAGTGCAATCCTTAATGGGGCACAGCTTACATCTTTTATTGTCAGAGTGAGGCAAAGAGAATATTGTTGGTGTTAACTGCCTCACAATTGTTTAGCTTGCATCTACTTGGTGCTGGAGTGCAACCTGGTTCTTTCATGGGCCAGAAGCAGGGTTCTTTATGGGCCAGAAGCAGGGTCCTTCATGGGTGAAGAAGCGCGGTCCTTCATGTTCCAGAAGCGGGGTCCTTTATGGGCCAGTAGCGGGGTCCTCCATGGGCCAGAAGTGGGGTTCTTCATGGGGCACCGCTTACATCTTTTATTGTCAGGGTGAGGCAAAGAGGATACTGTTGGTGGTTAACTGCCCCATAATTGTTTAGTTTGCATCTACTTGGTACTGGAGTGCAACCTGGTTCTTTCATGGGCCAGAAGCGGGGTCCTTTATGAGCCAGATGCAGGGTCCTTCATGGGGAACAGATTACATCTTTTATTGTCAGGGTGAGGCAAAGAGGACGTTGTGAGTGGTTAACTGCCCCACAATGGTTTAGCTTGCATCATACCCAGAGCTTGGAAATGTTACTTTTTTGAACTACAACTCCCATCAGCCCCAGCCACCATGTGCTGGCTGGGGCTGATGGGAGTTGTAGTTCAAAAAAGTAACTTTTCCAAGCTCTGATCATACCTGGTGCTGGAGCAAAAACCTGGTTCCTTCATAGTGCAGAAGCGTTGTCCTCTATGTGCCAGAAGCGAGGTCCTTCATGGGCTGGAAGCGGGGTCCTTCATGGGGCACAGCTTACATCTTTTATTGTCAGGGTGAGGAGAACAGGACATTGTTGGTGGTTAACTGTCCTACAATTGTTTAGCTTGCATGTACTTGGTGCTGGAGTGCAACTTGGTTCTTTCATGGGCCAGAAGTTGGGTCCTTTATGGACCAAGTTCCTTTATGGGCCAGAAGCGGGTTCCTTTATGGGCCAGAAGCGGGTTCCTTTATGGGCCAGAAGCGGGTTCCTTTATGGGCCAGAAGCGGGTTCCTTTATGGGCCAGAAGCGGGTTCCTTTATGGGCCAGAAGCGGGTTCCTTTATGGGCCAGAAGTGCAATCCTTAATGGGGCACAGCTTACATCTTTCATTGTCAGAGTGAGGCAAAGAGAATATTGTTGGTGTTAACTGCCTCACAATTGTTCAGCTTGCATCTACTTGGTGCTGGAGTGCAACCTGGTTCTTTCATGGGCCAGAAGCAGGGTTCTTTATGGGCCAGAAGCAGGGTCCTTCATGGGCGAAGAAGCGGGGTCCTTTATGTTCCAGAATTGCGGTCCTTTATGGGCCAGAAGCGGGGTCCTCCATGGGCCAGAAGTGGGGTTCTTCATGGGGCACCGCTTACATCTTTTATGGTCAGGGTGAGGTGAACAGGACATTGCTGATGGTTAACTGCCCCACAATGGTTTGGCTTGCATCATACTTGGTGCTTGGGCAAAGACCTGGTTCCTTCATAGGCCAGCAGCGGGGTCCTTCATGGGCCAGAAGTGGGGTTCTTCAAGGGGCACTGCTTACATCTTTTATTGTCAGGGTGAGGCGAAGAGGATACTGTTGGTGGCTAAGTGCCCCACAATGCTTTAGCTTGCATCATACTTGGTGCTGGAGCGTAAACCTGGTTCCTTCATAGGCCAGAAGCGGGGTCCTTTATGGGCCACAGCTTACATCTTTTCTTGTCAGGGGGAGGCAAAGAGGACGTTGTTGGTTGCTAACTGCCCCACAATGGTTTAGCTTGCATCATACTTGGTGCTGCGGCAAAAACCTGGTTCCTTTATGGGCCAGAAGTGGCATCCTTCATGGGGCACAGCTTACATATTTTATTGTCAGGGGGACGCAAAGAGGATGTTGTGGGTGGATAACTGCCCCACAATTGATTAGCTTGCATCATACTTGGTGCTGAGGCAAAACCCTGCTTCCTTCAAAGGCCAGAAGCGGGGTCCTTTATGGGGCACAGCTTACATCTTTTATTGTGAGGATGAGTAGAACAGGACATTATTGGTGGATAACTGCCCTACATTTGTTTAGCTTGCATCTCCTTGGTGCTGGAGTGCAACCTGGTTCTTTCATGGGCCAGAAGCAGGCTGCTTTATGGGTCAGTAGCCGTGTCCGTTATGGGCCAGTAGCCGTGTCCTTCATGGGCCAGAAGCGGGGTCCTTCATGGGCCGGAAGCGGGGTTCTTCATGGGGCACCTCTTACATCTTTTATTGTCATGGTGAGGCGAAGAGGATACTGTTGGTGGCTAAGTGCCCCACAATGCTTTAGCTTGCATCATACTTGGTTCTGGGGGTGATGATTTGGTTACTTCATGGGCTAGAAACTGTTTCCTTCATAGGCCAAAGCGTACATAGTTTCTTTGGAGGGTGAGGAAAACAGGACGCTGTTGGTGGCTAACTGCCCCACAATGCTTTAGCTTGCATCATACTTGGTGCTGGAGCATAAACCTGGTTCCTTCATAAGCCAGAAGCAGGGTCCTTCATGGGCCACAGCTTACGTCTTTTCTTGTCAGGGCGAGGCAAAGAGGACGTTGTTGGTTGCTAACTGCCCCACAATGGTTTAGCTTGCATCATACTTGGTGCTGCAGGAAAAACCTGGTTCCTTTATTGGCCAGAAGCGGCATCCTTCATGGGGCACAGCTTACAAGGGTCCCACCTTGATTAATATTTGTGGGTTTTGCCTTTGCTCCATCAACATCCTAGGTGGGCGGATGCACTCTACGTGGGGAAAAGTTTTTGGTTTGGTTTTAGGATTTCATTAGTTGGGAGCATAGCCCTTACATGTCAGGGAAGTTTAAGTCAGTAGTTGGAATGGAGCTAGTGGTGCAGGAGAAAATAGAAAAAGAACTAGCCGAGAGAAGGGTACTGGGTCTATTTGACTACCCTACTATGCTTGCTCAAAGCAGTGTTTTGACCTATATCTGTATTTTGACTGGTGTCTGCTGAGCTAGGGGTGCCTTGGCCATGAGAAAAACAGAGGGTCCTTCGCCTCTACTTACATTTTTTGGGAATTGAGCTTGACTCAGTGGTGGAAGCTTGCTGTTTACCAGCAGTGAAGTTAGGGGAGTTGAAGCATAGGGTGGCCAGCATTAGATGCAGCAGAAATTTTGGAGCCATTTAATTGGGTTTATTTTGGCCATGGAACTTATTATTGGAAGCAGAGTGTAAATTCACTCTGTTGCCTCTGGGGCTTTGGGTTTTGGGGTTATTTTTCAGGATAACTGGTGTGCAAAGGCATAGCCAGTGGAATGGGCTGAGGCTGTTGGGCTTTCATGGGCTTTGGCTATCTTTATGTAGTTCTAGCTCTGAGGCAGTCTGATTTCATGCAGTGCTGTTATAGCATGTTTTTGTTTGTTTTGTTTTGGGGCGAGGAGCTTTTGGATGGGAGAGTTGCTTTGCCCCCTTTTTTAGAAATGACGGATCTGGTCAGGCTTTGGAGGAGGTGATGTTTTGGTAAGTGGCAGCTGTGTTTGGATTTAGTTGCGCAAGTCAGAGAATGACCAGAGGGGCTGAGGTTTGGTTATCACTTTGGCCTCTTCCATGTCCACAGGCTGTGTGCAGTCCGGGCTTTAGGTTCATTTTGTGGTTTAGAGGTAAGTCTAGAGGGTTGTTATTTTGTCACCAGGATGGTCAGCCTTTGACTAAGTTTCAGTTTTCGTCCATTGTCAGACGGGCCCTGTCACTGTAACCTGACCAGTTTCTGAGATGGGAGGAACAGAAATAGCCATCTTCGAGACTTGTATCAGGAGTAGCAAACACACCTGAGAAGTCAAAGGGATGGACTTTGCACATGGTGCATTGCGTCCAACTGTTGTGGCCATGATTTATTAGGAATCATTTCATCAATTTTTTCCACATACCATATCTAATCCCAACTGATCTACTGTTATGCTGAGCCAGCAAGGGCTGCTCTGATAATAAGGATGCAATTACCCAGTATGGACATTATGGAAACTACTACTCACATTATAATAGAGTGCAGTGACCACTCTCTGCCTTTGAGGGGCTGACTGGAGCTTCTAATTATGGTCATGTTTGGGGTTGGATCCCAACCAGTTTGGTACACACTCTTTCCAAATGGGTGTAGCTTCTATAGTAGTTGGGTTGTGGGAGCACAGCCATGCAGGCAGTGGGGCACTGGCGGTAGGCCATTTAACGGCCCTCCTTAACCATTGTGCTGCTGAGCATATTGATAATTGCTGTTTCTGTTTTAACAGGTTGGAGGGTGCTAGAGAGAGTCAAGGTACTCGTGTGTGGCCACAGATGGACTTCTGGGCCAAGAAGAGGGCATGGCAGATCAGGCACGAAACCCAGTTGGGGCTCAGCCATTGCGCTCTGGTCCAGTGGCTGGGTAGATGTGGCATGCTGTCAGAACACCTCCTGCCAACATGCTTCGTTGGTGCAGCACCCTCCGCAGGATTTGATTATACATTTGGATGGCAATAGCCTTGGAATGTTGAAGGGGAAAGCCCATATCATTCAGGCTTGCCAGGACTTTGTGGCCATATGCAGTAGGTGGCCTAGGACCATCATTGTTTGGTCCTATATTCTCCAGAGGAGAATTTGGAGGGGTGGGAATGATCCTAGAGGCCTGACTAAGGCTAGCCATAAAGTAAATAGGGAAGTCCGGCTCTCCCTTGCTTATCAGCAGGGGGAGGTAATATATCATCCAGAGGTGAGGTGTGAGTGGGCCGATCTTTACTGGCCAGACTGTGTACATATGTCTGACCTTGGTAATGATCTATTTCTTTCTGATCTGCAGAGTGCCCTGCGTGAATTAATTTGGTGCAGGTGGGGGAATAGGGACTAAGCAGAGGCTTTTCTGTGGCAGATTGTGGTGGAATTTAACAAGGTAGGGTTTGGTGACCACCCTTAGGCACCCTTTAAGGTGATTGGTGGGTTCTGAGGTCTGCCTTCCAGGTGGTGCAGCCCGTTGGCAGGATAAGGCTCACCTTTGGGGCTAACCTGTACCACCCACTCAGAGGTTATGCGGCCCTGAGGGGGGGGATCAGGAAGGCCTCCTTAACCACCCTGCGGTGATGGGGCTGGGAAGAAGGGATTAGGCTTGGCTCACCCCCCTTTTCTCATGGCAGGATACCCTTGCCCAATGGGTGTGAGATAAGTTCCACAATGGCTCTGCAGATCATTCTACCATGCAATCAAGAATTGGCTTTATTCAATAAACGTGGCGATTTATGTTATGAGGCAGGGCCTTGGAGCCTGTTAAAAACTACAATTCCCACCCCACACCCCTTCTTATGTGGCTCGTCATGCAATCCAGAGATATTGTGTGCAGAGCTTGGAAAAGTTATGTTTTTGAACTACAACTCCCATCAGCCCCAGCCAGCATGGCCACTGGATTGGGCTGATGGGAGTTGTAGTTCAAAAAAGTAACTTTTCCAAGCTCTGATTGTGTGAAGGAAGAACAAGGGCAGATTTAAGAAACAAAAATTAATCAAAAGCTACTGCATAAATGTTCTTCATAAATGTTATCTTTTTCTTTGGCAGATTTGCCTCACTCACAGTGAATCTTCCATTGTTCTAAGTAGCCTTAGTTTTCTCAGGTTCAGAGAGAGAAATGCACACTCACACAAAATCAGCAGATTCCCAAACCCCTCTTTTGCAGGAGGGGGAGAGAGGGAAAGTCTTTTAAAACCAAGGCTTGAGTTTAGTAGAAGAAGAAGAAGAAGGGGGACAAGAGAGTTCAGGGCTCCAACACATGTACTCCGCTCTCAAGGAACGCAGGGACAGAACCAGGGAGACTCTGGGTCTCGGTGCAAAATCTTGAGACCAGGAGATTCCTTCCTGGTTTTGGATCAGAGCTCTTCCACATAGATTTGGCTGTATTCAACCGCCCACTCCGGGCATAGGATAGGTAATCTCTCCTACCTGTCACTCTTTATAGTAATAGGGTTCTTTGATCTTTTTAGTTTAATGTTATGAATGGGTTAGGATATCAATGATTAATGCTGCCATGCACCCAAGTAATTCTGTAATGCTATTCTATTCTTTCTCTCAATAAAATCAAGCTTTGCTTTATTTTGGTTTGGACCTGCATTTCTTGGGTTAAATATATATACGTTGCACCATTTAGGCACATTTCAGGGCAAAGCACTTTTTTTTTATCCCTAGCAAAAGATCCCCTCCTCTCAAGGAAGTGTGTTTCATGGGACATGGAGGTGGCAAGTTCACACACTCAGGTTCCCAAGAGCACGTGTCGTAACAATATGGTGGAGAATCAGGCGGGCAGCAAGGGTTGCAGGAAATAAAGTAACATGTGAACAGTCCTGCAATCCAGGGAAATAGGTAGCCAAGTTTTGAATGTGTCTGGAATGAGTGTGATTTCCTTTTCCTTTGTTTGTTACTATGTTTTGCTGTCTCTTGTTTTAAAATAAGTGGGGAAATGTCCTTTCAATGCTTTGGTAAAATTTAGAGGTTAAGGTATATAAATTCCCTGGCACATGGTTATCTTCCTCTCCTTCTGTCCCTGGCAACAAAGCTTTGGCACATGGTGGTTGTGATTGTGGCACAGCGATTAGCCAAAGTTGATACTGGAGAGAAGGTTAACCCGCTGGTGGCCAGAAGCTACTAAGGGGGTTCCCTAAACTGGGTCCCATCCATTTTGAAAGCCCTTGATAACATTTGTTTCTCCCTCCCTTTCCCCAACGTCCTGGGGAACGAAGCCTTGCAAGTATTTTGAGCCGGTGGGGCTAGGTACTTGGAAAAGGTGGAAACAGGATTTGCACAGAGAATGTTCAGTGCTCTGGCTGGCAGAGACTCCTAACTGGTTCCTGTCCCTTTAGATACCCCCCACCTCTGGTTTTTCCTTTTGAGAGTCAATCTGGGAGGAAAAGCTGGTGACAACAGCTTTACTCATGAGTGACTTGATCTGGGCATGTGGCATTTGAAGGTGGCTCATACCTGAACTTATTTTGAGACTAGGCTTGGTTGTTTGTGTGTGCACTATTGTATTCTTTGCATTTGGCTTTTGGTGTTGGAGATTTCTAAGCTATGGCAAAAGTGGCAGCCACGGAGGGAACAAAACACTTTATGAGTCCAGTAGAGTGCCTAGAGAAATGGTTGATTAAGAAAGGAAGGTGTGTATGGGATGATGATTGTTTTAAGACAGATGACCCTATGAAAACCATGACTGAGGCCTATGTGGGATATTGCAAAGAATACAGGCCTTCCAAATCAAAGAAAAGTGCTGCAGCAGCTTGGGAACTTTATAATGCATGTCAGGATTTGTCAGATCTGTTAGAGGAAGAACGCAAGAAAAGTCAGGAGTCAAGGAGTAAGTTGGCACAGGCAGAGGAAGCATTAGATAAGGAAAGAGGTTTTTGCCAAAGAGCGAAGTAGTTTGATTGAGGCCTTTGATAATGAACGGGTAGATTTGAATGAAGGTTGGAGAAATGATTGTGACAATTTTGGTTGTGAACGAATGAATATGGTAGCCGAAAAAATCAGGTGGGCTTCTTCTTTAAGACAAATGGAGAGGGAGAGAGATGAAGCATTAGTCCAGGCTGGGATGGTTCGTAAGGAGTTGAAAAAGAAAGAGGATGAATGTACCAAAGCAAAATTAACTGCTGAACACCTGGTGGTTAGAGCATGAGAGCAAAAGTTGAATGTTAGCCATGATGAGAGCAAAGCTCAACTTAAAGAACTGGAAAGACAGTTGCAGGTCCAACGGGCTGGTGGCCACAGTTATGCATGTTTTGGGTGATGGGGATGAGGAATGGGGCCTTCCCCCCCTCCCAGAAGATGCTGTATCATCTGCTCCTTTAAATCCTGAATGGAAGGAGTCACAGGTACTTGCACCCATTATAATGAAAAATGTGGTGGAAACCACTGGGATGGGGCCAGCTCGTAATAAAATTGTCCAAGAGATTGTACGTTGGTCCCCTCCCCAGGCAAAGGCAGTGGCTGATAGTTTGGTCCTTTGAATAAGGACATAGTTTTGACATGGTTAACTGGGGCAAATGAAATGTATTCTTCTGCTGATGCTCAAGATTTAATGCAAGTGGCAAGATATTGTGCCACTGAGCAGGATGGAGTGTCCATAGAGGCAAGGTTCAGAATGGGGAATGCAGGGGATGTGTATGACTGGATGAGAATTGTGATCAAGGCTCTGTTGCCTGGGATGAATGTGTTAAAGGTATATGTTATGGAGAGTCAAGGTGTAGGGGAAAGCCCATGTGAATCGGAAGAAATTCCTTGCACATTTATCAGAGCATGTCAGACTTCGGGAAGATGGCCAGTATGAGTATATAACAGAGACTTTCTGGAAGCTGTGCACATGGGGTTAAATGCTCAAATGAAGTTAGCAATAGGGAGAATGGATCTTGAAGGTGTTACTTGGCGGGAACTGAGTGTGGCTATTTCACAAGTCTCTGAGCTCCTTCAAGAGGTTGGAGGGGGGCAAAAAGCCACCACTGCACAGAAGAAGGTTCAACTTGAGCAGATTCAAACTGTCACATATACCAATCAGGGGCCTCATTCATCTGTTGTACCCAGTGCAAATCGGGGACCCCAGGGAAGAGGAAACTATCGCCCTTGCTTGGCCCCTGGTTCCAATCGGGGTAATTTCACATCAAAGGGGGCAGAAAGATCTGGGTTCAATAACTCCAGCAGCAATCACGGCAACTTTTCTCCCCCCCAACAAGGCCCTACTCAGACACGACAGGGGAATGAACAGGTGGACTTTGGGGATCCCTTCCGTAATCAGCTTTGGTCCATGCTTAGAAATTTGGGAGAAAATATGGGTCAATTTCACAGGCAACCCACTGAAGTTTTCTGAATGCTTTAAACAGGAGAGCACAGGCACAGGCTCCTGACATGGCCCCGTCCACCTCTGCTTCTGTTTCCCCTGTTGACCCATTAGGCTTTACTACCACAGGTTGTTTTTCATCAAGTCTGAAAGTTTCAAGAAGTCTGGGGAAGAAGGAGTGTTATCAGCTGCAAAGCCTGTGTCTGGCCTGGGAACGGATAGCCAAGGCCAGTAATGTAGTCATGGCAACCAGGGAGATATCGGCTGGGAAAAGTTCCAACAGCCTTCTGTTTGTGTCTGTCTAAGTTTTGCTTTCGGAGAGAGATGTTCTGTCTAGGGGGGGGAAGCTACTTGTAACTGCTACAAGCTTTAATGTCCGAGTAAAAAGGACTCTTAACAAGATCTATTGCCTCTGTGATGTTTCTTGACCATTTTACTTCCAAAAGTAACGTGTGCTGTCACGCAACAACCGCACACATCAACATCCCCTCCCACTGCTCCTGTTTCCCCTCCCACTGCTCCTATCCAGCTTCACTCAGAAGAGCAGAGGCAGGCCATACAAGATGTCCACAAATGAACCCAGGGCTGCCCAGTTCCTGCTGCTCCAGTCACAACTGTGTCTATGTTAGCGCCAGCTTTGTGGGGCAGAATGAATGTGGAGGCCACCACTTGGGAACTGGGAACAGTGGCCAGAAAACCAGGCTTGGGTTTTTCAGATGAGTCCAGTCTGCAAAAACCAGAGGTCTTTAGTGCAAATTCTGTAGCTACGGGGGGAGGCGATTCTCTCCTAAAACAGGGTGTCATGGATCACAGTGTAGAACCCTCTTTGGCACAAAAGGAAAAGTTTTCTTTAACCAAAGAAGTTGAAAGTCCAGAAACAGCTGGAAACAGAAGGGCTCCTGTTACTGAGCAAAGTCCTGTTAATGTTCTTAAAGAGGAACATACAAAAACATCTTCTGAAATTGCAGGCCCTTATTTAAATGCTTCAGATTTGCTTGAAAACACACAAGATGTGCCCACTTCCATGGAAAGAAATACTGATTTAAATGTTTCCTTTGGGTCTACTACACCACAGTCTCTTGCTAATGAACATTCTTTTCCTAAGGAACAATCTCTTGCTGGCAAACAGTCTTTGGATCAAAACAAGAGCTTCTAGCTTCAGGAAGAGTCTATCCAGAATCTGAAGTTACTTTGAAAATTAATACAATTTGGCTTCCAAAACAGCAGATGGTTTCTGATGCCATCTGCATGAGAATGGACAAGTTGCAAAACCCCAATTCCAACAGGGAGCTGCTTTCTTCATTGTCACGCTTTGTGTGTGCAAATTCCAGCACTGATGCAAATGTGTTATTGCATGCAGTCCCTGACAGGCTGAGTAACAGAGAACCCAGAGCAATTGCTCTGCAAACAGGGTGTTCACCAGTGAAACTCCCTGACATGGTACAAATGGAAGCACAATTGTATTTGGAATGTTATGTGCTGGTGCTACTGACTGTGCTTTGTTTTGCATCTGCAGCAAGAGAAATCCAAAAGAGGAAGATCCCACAAAAAAGATTTGGACACAAAAGCAGCAAAGGATCCTGTAAGCAAATCCAAATCTAAGAAATGGGAAGATGCGAGTGTGACCCATGGTAAGAAGCAGGGAAAGTGCATTCAGATGGTGTACAGACAAAGACATGGGGGTAAGACTTACAGACACACTGACAAAGATGTCTGTAATACTAAATATTTTCTTGGTGCCTCACTGAAGGTACAAGTTCTTGTAACTAAGGAGTGGAAGGACAAACCACCTGATGTGCTTTCTCCCTCCAATTTTAGTTGTGTGCATGCATCCCAAATTCAGGACTTCATTGCCCAAGATGTAATATGGTATTCTTCAATGGGCACAGCTTGAATGATGTTATATTCATTTTTTTCTTTCCCTGGGTTTTGCAATTGTTCAGTTAGCTTTTTTTTTGAAGAAATTTACTGTTAGTCTAAGCAAATGATTAAAGAAGAACGGATGGGAGGATGGGAGAAGGGAGTGCAGAGGTGGTCCTGGAAGTTTTAAGCTTCCCTATAGCAGGTAAAAGCATAGTGACATAACCTTTAATAAAGGGTGGTATGTGGAAGGAACCCCAGTTCCCATTGGACAGGGGTGGTTTTAAGATTGAGGCATACAGGATGTAGACAAAAGGTTTGAGAAATGTAGAAAAACCTTGAAAATGTTAAAGAGTCAATGACTATTTGTGGTGGGTAAGGAATGTCTTGGGCAAATTAATGGATTGACTCATGGGAGGGGAAGGGAAAAGAATAATTTCTGCTTTATTTTCTTAAAGCACCAGAACATGCCCACTATCCTGTTGATGATATGGGGAATCTTAGGAGCACATGCAGCGTGGAAGGCAGGTGTCCTGGAAAATACTGATATCGAGCCCATCCCCACAAATGCTTGGATCTGTTATCAGGACACAGAGGTGGAGATGGCCTATCCATTTCCAGGGTTGCTAAGTAATGCTTCCAGGAGACAACAATTGGAAACATATATTGTTATGAGCATGGGGGGGGGGCTGGAATGGATGGTTTCTGTGGGTCACCTTTCCAGCCTCTGATTTGGAATCCTATGCCTGGGAGGCTGGCTCTGCTAGCCAGATGAATCTCCTTTGTTAATCAAATAGAGTGGCCAGGTAGTTAATGGGCCTATTTAATTGCCCTGGCAACTGGTGAAAGGGCTAGGAAGATCCTTTTGTCATTTTAAACTCTACTGGAGGAGAGTCTCTCCCCCCCCACTCCTGGGCGGGCAGAAGTGTGTTTGTAGTTGGTAGTGTGTGTTTGGGACAGAACTAGGGCTGCAGGCATGCGGAGAGGCTGGCTCCCTGCATCGTGGTGATAGGATGCCCCTGCACCTAGATGGAAAAGCTGGATATTAGACTGCTGATGCCTTGAACCCCTCCAACCAAAGCTCAGGTTGAAATGTGTGTAAATAAATAAACCATATTTCATAAAGACACCGCAGTCTCCGCTGACCTTCTTCCCAAAGGAAACCAAACCCTGGATGGGCGCAGGGACCCCCTGAAATCTCACTGCTCGGAGATTGGGGGAGGCGCGCAACACTGGTGTCAGAGTGGGATTGAGTTTCCTAGAAGAAGCCTTGGGAGCAAGGTGTGCCTGAGTCAAGATGGAGGGGAGAACAGCATTTCTCCTGGAACAGATGAGATTGATGTTCCAGCTGGACCAGCAGCAAAGGCAGAAAGAATGCCAGGAGGACCAGCAGCAAAGGCAACGGGAGCAGCAGGAGCATTGGAAACGAATGGGAGAGATATTTGAAAGCATCTGGGGAGAGAAAAAGGAGACCCCATGTGAGGAGGTGAGAGCCCTGCCTGATCAGCCACTACAAGGGGTCGAGGGTGACCCAGGAGTCCAGCTGCAGAGCACCCAGATGGAGGTGGCTAAAGAGATCCAGAAAGTGGATGGGCAGCTGGAGGGAGTGGGCTGTAAGGAGTTGCAGTCAGTAGTGGAGGAAGAAGAAGTTTTGATTGTCCAGGAGCCTGCCAGGGGGGGAAACAGCAGAGAGCTGGAAGTGAAGCCCCAAGATTTGAAGGAGGACAGGCTGGAAAAAGAAGAGGAAGATGCCTTCGAAGAAAATAAAATAGAGGCTGGAGAAGAGATGCTGCTGATAGATTTCTCTGCTCCCTGTGTGCCAGCTGTGGAAGAAAAAGTGCAGGAGGAAGAAAAAGCTTCAGACAAAGGTGAACTAGAGGCTGGAGAGGAGCTGCCAGCGCCTGGAGAAATGGCTGTGAAAGAAAAGGTGCAGCAGGAGAAACCTGAGAAGGGAGTTCAAGTCCAAGAGAAGCTCCCAGCGCCTGGAGAAATGGGTGAGATAAAATCCCCAAGTGACTTTGTCCCTTGGGTGCCCCATAATGGTCTTGTGGGGTGGGATGCAGCTCCTATGATGGGTGCAGTCCTTGGGCGAATTCCAGCAGTGAGAGGCACCCAGTACCCAGTGAGTTTGGAGGGTAAGAGACACTGGGAGGGTTTCCTGCCTCTGTTTGGGCCCATGTTTCATACTGGAGATTGTGAGGGAGGACAGAGATTTCTTTCTGCCAGCCTGGGTGGACTAGGCCAGCTAATCTTTAAGAAGATCCCCCCGGATAAAGACTTGTGGCAGAACTTTGATTTGGCGTTTGGGGCAGGAGACCAAATGGACTGGCTTGAAGACTTTTCCCAGAGCAGAGAGTGGCAAGAACATGGCTATAGCCTGCCATGTGCTGGGGAGGAAACAAATCTGTTCCTGGAAAGGAGTCCCAACCTCCTGCAGGCAGCAGCAGGGATCAGCTTGGACTGGGAACACCAGGAAGCCCCAAGACAAAGGGCCATGTTGACAACCGCATGGCTTCGGGGTGGGAGTTGTGCTTATGGGACTGTGTAATGCTGTTGATTTGTGCCTTTCTGCATGCTGGTGGGGATATGAGCTGTTTAATGGTTTTTTAGGAATCATACTGATAGGTTTTTTTTGTAATAAGATTTTAATGTTTAGGATTTGTTATTCTGTGACTTGGATTGTGGGTGTATGTACAACTGTTTGGGGGAGCAAGGAGTAAATGTACATGTGGTTGAGGGCATGCTTAAACATGTCAGGAACTCAGGCAACTGCCAAGTTATGAGGACTGGGTAAGCTGTTGGATGCCAAACTGTGACTGGGAGCTCCAAGAAAGAAGAGGAAGCCCAAAGAGAGAGTAATTAATGGGAAAAGGTGCTGTATGGAAATGAGACTGTAATATGACTATGCTTTTAATGATGTATATTGCAATGTCTTGCTAACCGGTATCTGTTATTTCTTTGTAGGAAAAGTTGTTATTCTGTTGTTGTTTTTTTGCAGGTCTGGGACAGACCTCTTTCAGAGAAGGGTGTAGTGTTATGAGCATGGGGGGGCTGGAATGGATGATTTCTGTGGGTCACCTTTCCAGCCTCTGATTTGGAATCCTATGCCTGGGAGGCTGGCTCTGCTAGCCAGATGAATCTCCTTTGTTAATCAAATAGAGTGGCCAGGTAGTTAATGGGCCTGTTTAATTGCCCTGGCAACTGGTGAAAGGGCTAGGAAGATCCTTTTGTCATTTTAAACTCTACTGGAGGAGAGTCTCTCCCCCCCACTCCTGGGCGGGCAGAAGTGTGTTTGTAGTTGGTAGTGTGTGTTCGGGACAGAATTAGGGCTGCAGGCATGCGGAGAGGCTGGCTCCCTGCATCGTGGTGATAGGATGCCCCTGCACCTAGATGGAAAAGCTGGATATTAGACTGCTGATGCCTTGAACCCCTGCATCCTAAGCTCAGGTTGGAATGTGTGTAAATAAATAAACCATATTTCATAAAGACACCGCAGTCTCCGCTGACCTTCTTCCCAAAGGAAACCAAACCCTGGATGGGCGCAGGGACCCCCTGAAATCTCACCGCTCGGAGATTGGGGGAGGCGCGCAACAATATCCTCCATCAGTTACCTGTCTCAGAGTGCTGCTTGTGAGGAGTCACAATTAATTAAATGCACCAAGGGTCCCCAGGAGTAGCAAGTTCATTTTTGCCATGATTCTTCTGTGGACACCAAGATTTCTTGCACCCCACGATTCGGTGAAATGTCCCAAGGCAGCAACATGTTTCATGAAGAAGTTTGCAACATTTTATGGATTTCTATGGTCACTTGGGGGGAGGGATCACCTTTGCACTTCCAGGTTTTTATGGCAAGTGCCAAGAAAAGAAGACCCACCGATGAACTGGCTCTTGTCCTGATTTCATCAAAAGGGCAAGAATATCCCAGAACTATGACAAATTGGCAGAGGTTCAATGGACTTATGGACGTGACCAAGATACACACTGTCGGTCCTCCAGACTGGATAATGTCTACCCAGGAAAAGTACTGCCATTATGGACAATATCATATTCCTTTTAATTCAATAGGTTATGATCTTGTTGGATCTCACGTGATTATATTGAACCACCAGCAGCAATTATTGATAAAACCAGGGACTGCACTTAAGGAAGTGGTAGTCTCATTTGAGAAATTAAACATTGCAAAGGAATTCCCTGTTTGTGCATCATATTTAGAGATGAGTAATAAGGGATGGGATAATTGGGTTAAATTATAGGAAGGGGAGAATGGGAAGAGAAATAAGCGGAATTTGTCAGGGTGGCTGGGTACTGGAGCTGCTTTTCTGGATGCTACCAATATTAAAATATTAGCCAACAAATTACATTATACCACTGAAGAAATAGGTTCTGTCATCTTACTTATCAATAGGGCTCTGGAAAAGACTACTGAAACCCCCCAGATCATAGCCAGTTTACTTCCAATGTGGGAACAGAGAATGGAAAAAGATTATCATGACATGATAAAATACCAAGCAGTCCTTACAACAGACTATTTCCTTGGCCATTTTATGCACCCAAATGCAGAATTGGGCCCATACAATGGCTTTGGAACTTATTCACATGACAGATAGTGGGTTTATACCCAGGGAAATTAGGTCCCTAATTCGACATCAAGTGTCCAAGGGAGAAAGAAAATTGGAAGACTGGTGGAGCCTTGTCAACACCACATATGATAAGCAAAATCATGCATTAAGATTGTCTGTTGTAATGGTAGAAGCGTCTGAAATCATTACTGTATATCCTGTAATTCCATTGGGAATCACTGTAGATCAAGATTTAGTTCTTTATGCCCAGGAAGTTCACCAGTGGGCCATAATTAAGCATGCAAGGTGGGTAACCATTAATGTGAAAGGTTGTCAACATCATAAGAAGTTAGGATTTGTTTGTGAAGATGATCGTTTGGAATCCCATCAAGATTGCTTTTCTCTCAGAATGATTAATGTATTGTATTGCTCTTTCATGCTAAGAAATGAATCAAGTTCAACCATTGTATATTCTGGACATGGGTGTGTGTGCCTTAGAATGTTTTGTGATTATGCTGTTCTTGATAAGTATTATATACAACCTATGCTAAGATATATCAATATATGCTTTTGTGGTATTGAGGAAATAGTAGGATGTGATTTTTCATTTAAAGTCCCTGTATGGACCATCCAGAGAATATTAGTTAATCCAGATTTGTTTCAATACCTCAAACCCATTGTATTAGGGTATGGCCTAGCTGATCTCCAGAAGTTACTTTCTCATCCTATGTTACAGAAATAATTAGAAGCAGTTAAACAAATGGGAGAGCAAGCTACACTCCAGATAAAACATGAGCGCCATACAATTACCAATATAGCAGCCAAGATCAAACAGATAGGGGCACATAAATGGTGGGATTCCCTGTTTGGCTGGGGAGGAGGCGCCAAAGGAGGTTTAAACCTTTTAATGCACCCCATTGTGGTGATTCTAATAAATCAAGTTTTTTTGGTCTTCATCTTAATAGCCCTTGTAATATGGATCTGATCTCAAATGGCACAGATATACCAGAGGGAATGCCACCCCCCACCGCTGCTTGTGCCCCCTGCTGTTTGTGCCCCCTGCTGTCCACACCGCATGTTCTGCTGCCCCCACCGCCCCACCTCTCGTTCCCCCACCACCGCACCTCCTGCTGCCCCCACCGCATGTTCTGCTGCCCCCACCGCCCCACCTCTCGTTCCCCCACCACCGCACCTCCTGCTGCCCCCACCCTGCCTCTTGTTCCCCCGCTGCTGCCACCACCACACTTCCTGCCGCCCCCAGCACAATCCTGCCTCTTGTTCCCCCACCGCCGCCCCTCCTGCCGCTCCCTGCCTCTTGTTCCCCCGCCGCCGCCCCTCCTGCCGCCCCCTGCCTCTTGTTCCCCCGCCGCCGCCCCTCCTGCCGCCCCCTGCCTCTTGTTCCCCCGCCGCCGCCCCTCCTGCCGCCCCCTGCCTCTTGTTCCCCCGCCGCCGCCCCTCCTGCCGCCCCCTGCCTCTTGTTCCCCCGCCGCCGCCCCCCCTGCCGCCCCCTGCCTCTTGTTTCCCCGCCGCCGCCCCCCCTGCCGCCCCCTGCCTCTTGTTTCCCCGCCGCCGCCCCCCCTGCCGCCCCCTGCCTCTTGTTTCCCCGCCGCCGCCCCCCCTGCCGCCCCCTGCCTCTTGTTTCCCCGCCGCCGCCCCCCCTGCCGCCCCCTGCCTCTTGTTTCCCCGCCGCCGCCCCCCCTGCCGCCCCCTGCCTCTTGTTTCCCCGCCGCCGCCCCCCCTGCCGCCCCCTGCCTCTTGTTTCCCCGCCGCCGCCCCCTGCCTCTTGTTTCCCCGCCGCCGCCCCCTGCCTCTTGTTTCCCCGCCGCCGCCCCCTGCCTCTTGTTTCCCCGCCGCCGCCCCCTGCCTCTTGTTTCCCCGCCGCCGCCCCCTGCCTCTTGTTTCCCCGCCGCCGCCCCCTGCCTCTTGTTTCCCCGCCGCCGCCCCCTGCCTCTTGTTTCCCCGCCGCCGCCCCCTGCCTCTTGTTTCCCCGCCGCCGCCCCCCCTGCCGCCCCCTGCCTCTTGTTTCCCCGCCGCCGCCCCCCCTGCCGCCCCCTGCCTCTTGTTTCCCCGCCGCCGCCCCCCCTGCCGCCCCCTGCCTCTTGTTTCCCCGCCGCCGCCCCCCCTGCCGCCCCCTGCCTCTTGTTTCCCCGCCGCCGCCCCCCCTGCCGCTCCCTGCCTCTTGTTTCCCCGCCGCCGCCCCCCCTGCCGCCCCCCGCCTCTTGTTTCCCCGCCGCCGCCCCCCCTGCCGCCCCCCGCCTCTTGTTTCCCCGCCGCCGCCCCTCCTGCCGCCCCCCGCCTCTTGTTTCCCCGCCGCCGCCACCACCACCACCATCTCCACCACCACCACCATCTCCACCACCACATCTCCTGCCATCCCCCAGCATCACCCCGCCTCTTGTTCCCCAGCAACCGCACCTCCTGCCGCCCCCACCCCACCTGTCATTCCCTGCCACTTATTCCCCGCCACTCATTCCCCGCCACCACCACCGCACCTTCTGCCACCCCCCACCACCCCACCTCTCATTCACTGGGTGATTCTCAATAGATCAGCAATTGCTTCTGCCTCCCAACTATTTAAAGCCTGATATAGAGCTTGGTTTACATATTGTCACTCACACATTTCAGCAGTGGAATTGCAAAGCTGCTCCTATGCTGATTTACATTTCAGAGTGGTTCCAGGATTATATGAATGGATCTCTCAAGGAACAAACTCTAGGTGTGATTTGACCTCTCATTACATATATTTATTTTATTTATTTATTTGTTAAATTTTTATACCGCCCCACTAGCATAGCTCTCTGGGCAGTGTACAACAACAAATACAGATATATACAATAAGATCCCATAATATAATACAACAAGAACATATATAACAGAATGAAAAATCTAAAATCAGTTACAGCAAATTTTAAAACTAAATTAAATTAAACTAACACCAACCCTGCAAGGTAGAAGATAGGCTGCCACCACCCCTTCACTGGTTCAGCTCTGAGCTAGGGGAACTCAGAGCCCAGAAATAGGTAAAACAAGGTTCAATGAGACAAGAGCCAAACTTACACTCCTTGTCCAGAAACCTCTGGTAAAACCCCAAAATATACTTAGGCTTAACTTCTTCGTCCTTGGTAGTTTTGTGGTCAAATGGTCAAGGTGCTGGATTCAGAACCACCCTTACCCTCAATGAACACACCAGGTTAAATAGAAGTAGCTTTATTAATATAAGTGCACATCAATATATAGCAACACAAACAATTCCTCAAAACCACACACCCAATCAGGGGTTCAGGTATCACATAAGAGAGTTCACACACATAACAAGAAAATAACAAACTAGCTATCCTGTCTACTTACTTAGGAGGTAGTTGTAATCTCATCTCTCCTCAGAGAGAATAGCATCAGGTAAGAAGCAATGGATCCCCACGCAAGCAACTACCTAGATGGAAACTCAAGGGAACCATCCAGGGGGAACATCTCAGGGGAACATTCCAGGGGAACCTTCCAGGGAAAAAACGGCTGTGGGTCTCAGACCTCATACTTAAGGAAAAAGAAACCCAATGGTCCAGGACTAATTAACCAATCAGGGGCTTTCTGATGTAATCATGTTCCTGAAGCTTCTTCACTTTTTCACGCCTTGCAGGCTCCCCTTCCAACTCTGATCTCGACCTCCTCAAGCCTTCATGGCCTTGAGTACCAGGCTCCAACTGATTACCATAGATAATCAGATGTAACTCCCAGAGTTCTTTGTAACTGAGCCATGATATCAAAAACCAGGTTAACAAATGCACAGAAATTTAAAATTTCATGACACGCCCCTTTTTCTTGAAGATGATGTCAGAACTTAAACAGTTCTGCTTCATCGCTGACACCAGACAGGAGAAAAAAGCAAAAAATTAAGCATAACAATACATCAATAAACACATTACAATAAAAGGAAAATATTTCATAAATGCTCCAAGCAGGTGTGCTACTTCCAGACTTATGCCATACTAAAATAGGTTACAAAAATTTAACAAAAGGAAAATACAAAATAATACCTAGAGAGAAAAAAGGACCCTTAAAATACCCTCAAAAAACCCTCAAAAAACCCTCAAAAATATTAGGAGAATAAAGAGATAGAATAAAAAATGGGCAGTTCAAAAAGCTGGTCCAAACTCCAAAAAGAAGGTCATAAGCCATAAAATCAGTTAAATTCAAAAAACCATGTTAAAATCTCAAAACAGTAAAAACAGCGTCCAAAACAAGCCATAGATCATCAGAGCCAAAAAAAAATCAATCATCTGGAATAGGTACACGGGATAATGCATCGGCTACCACATTATCACGTCCTTTTATGTATTGGATGGAGAAATCGAAATCCTGAAGGGCTAAGCTCCAGCGTAAGAGCTTCTGGCTGGAATTTTTCATTTTAGCCAGCCAACACAAAGGTGAATGGTCGGTTTGTAATTGAAAATGGCATCCCCACAGGTAAGGGCGTAACTTGTCAAGAGCCCAGACCAAAGCAAGACACTCTTTTTCAATTGTAGCCAAATTGCACTCTCTCTGAATCAGTTCTTTACTGAGATATGCAATGGGATGCAAATCTCCATCAGCATCTCTTTGAAGCAAAGCAGTTCCAAGCCCATAGTTCGATGCATCAGTCTGAACTACAAAAGGGATGGAAAAATCAGGAGCTTTTAAAATTGGATATTGCACCAACAAGGTTTTTAAAGCATCAAAAGCATGCTGACACTTGTCAGTCCAATTAGCACGCATAGGCAGGGATTTTTTACACAGATCAGTTAAAGGTGTAGCAATACTAATGAAGTGAGGTGCAAATTTTCTGTAGTAACCTGCCAACCCCAAAAAAGATTGAACCTGTTTCTTAGTACGAGGAACAGGCCAAGTCTGTATTGCTTCAATCTTAGCCTCCAGGGGCTTCACACAATTCTGCCCCACCCTTTCCAGAGGCCTGTCTCCTGACAAGATGTAACTCCCAGAGTTCTTTGTAACTGAGCCATGATATCAAAAACCAGGTTAACAAATGCATAGAAATTTACAATTTCATGACACCATCTAGTCCAGAATTCTGTTCTCACAGGGGCCAACTAGGTGCCCATGGGAAGGTTTCAAGCAGCACCTGGGTGCAACAGCATTCTCCGCACCTGTGATTCCCAGCTATTGGTATTCAGAAACATACTGCTTTCAACAGTGAAGGCAGAATAAAGCTATTGTGGCTAGCAGCCATTGACTCTGTATATGGCAGCTTCCTATGTATCTAGCCCCTGTGACTCATGTAACATTTGCTGCTTAAATTTCCCCCTGCCCTCCACTTTGTGTGTGATTTGTGGCATAACCACATTTAAAGATGAGGATACATCATAGTTGGTATCCTAAGGGTGGGTGGGGAAAAATCCAACAATGATCCTTTGTCTTGATAACTTTAATGATTCCGAGGGGGGAGGGAGCAAACAAAATACACCGAAGACATGTGCATTGCCATCTATAGCTGTGCTATATTTGACAGGAGAGTCAAATCTTATAACTGAGCAAACAGAATTGAACTCTTAACACACATGCAAACTTCATTTGTTGGTGTACAATGACAGAACAGCACACTGATGTCTACTTTACATTCCATTTGGATGTTTGTAATTGTGGGGAGTGCAATGATGGGCAAAGATCCCAGGCAAGATGTGCAACATAAAAGCACAAACCACCAAAAGAAAAACAGACATTACCATTGAGCTAGATGAGCAGCGTCAAGCAGCATTTCTAAAGGATCGAATCCTGCCCTGTTTTATCATCTAGCAATAAAGCAGGAAGAGTTTCAAACCTCATGAGAGAATGATGCCAACAGCTCAAACTGCAACCCATTTTAAGTGAATACTAGGATCAGAGTCAATTTAACACCACTTAGAATAAATTGGATTACCTTCAATCACTTAAGTATGGATCGGGCTGTAAAATAGCTGAAAGTACAAGCCTCTGTAATTTCCTCACAACAAGGCATAAATGCACCCCAAATGCCCCAGACTTGCCTTGAGAATAAAAAGGTATCATTGCCAGGACACTTGCTTTTCTTATCAGTTCAGTTTTGTTCCTCATCCAATACTAAGCTTTCCATAAGCAGGCTCAGATTTTTATTGGAAAATTTTAAAAGATCATGAATTGGTGCCATTGCACCCATGTATATCCTGCTATATTTTAGGCAAAACTGTTCTGAACAGTGGGGTGAGCCACAAGACAGAATGGTGAAACAGCTGGGACTGGATGGGGGGTGCAGGTTTGATCTCAGCTAAAAGAAATTAGCAAAAAAAATAAGCTCATTTTGGTGAATGAATGAATGGCACAAAATGGTAAAGGAAGTGAGAGAGAAAGAAAACTATGTTCACTTCTGTCAGAACCAGTTGAAGAAAAATATGGATCTCTTTAATGAGGTGTAACCTTTCATGTAAAACTCTCCCCCTTCCCATCGCCTTCTAGAAAATGACTGCAAACTTCTCCTGCACAAATATCATTAACTTCAGTGGGATCTTGCAAGAGATCTACCTTTGCTTTAGACCTATTTCCTTCTCAGCTATCTTTAGTGATGCCTAAATTCACTGCCCTAGGCAACTACTTTGCTTTATTGTAGGGCTACTTATGTCTATGAGTATGTATGGTTGCAGGTACCTGTTCCAGGGAAATAGGATTGATCATATCTTCCCACAGTATGTAGAGCAGAGGAGGACATATGCTTTTGCTATGTAATATGTGTAGCTGACCTCAAGTGAGGTGCAGACACTCTATAATACTCAGAGACATACCTTTTTACATATTTTTGTAAAATATTTTTGCACTTTATGGTCCTTCCCTATTTTAAATAGAACTGATTAATGATGTTTGCAACTTGCTGCAAGCATTTTGTACAGTAGGATATAAATAATAATAATAAACATGTTCTGCGTCCAGGATTTGGCCTCAGAAAAGAAATTTCCAGGGTTGAGTCCTGGTGCATCCTGACCTGACTGTGCTTAAGCTCAGACTGTAGTCCACTATCCTATGAATGTGTAAGAAAAGATCTAGGAGTTTTTCTTCCGATTATAGCTTTAGGATCAAGGTGTGCACTTTCAGCTGAAAGTAAGTTTAGAGCAACTGACTTTAAGTAGAACTTTGTCTGTTTTAAATGGTTGTGGAGTCACAGCCCAGCCTCTACAAATCACTGGAATGGTGCCACAGCATTGCTATTTGGGCTTAAGTGTTAGAGAATATTTTTCCAGAGATCAGTGATGAAAGATACACCTCTAGATTTACCAGCTTTTTAAAAACTGCCCTTGCGTTTGTGCCTTAAATATTTCCATCTGCTAATCAGGTTAATTGTTGTCATCAAAAATTACACCTGCTGATGCCTGCAGATCAGACTGTAAAAAGTGCAGCAGCAGGCCAGTCAGGCCATTTTCTTGTGGTGTGAATTCCCCACCCCCAAGCCCTTGGATACTGCATGAGTTTTCCTAAGTACAATTGCCCTAAAGTTTTCTCTCTTTCTGCCTCAGCTCTTCACGTGGCCTTCGCTTTCCCCTTTTCTTGTCTTCCCCATCTTTCTTTCTCTCTTGTTTTGTTTCTCCTCATTCAATGGTTTGGTGTGCAGCTCCTCTCTCTCCCTGCCCCCCTCCGTTTTCCTTAAGTTTGCTCCTGCTTCTTCCTAGCTGCTTTTAGCAAATAGTGCTACTCTCCTTCTCCCACCCCCTGCCCCTCCTACTTGCCACGGAAAAGGCATGAGCCATGAGGTGATTTTAACTTACAGGAAAAAGTGCACAGTCATTAGCAGTAACTGATTGGGTTGAAGAGGAAGTGATTAATAGAAGTGTAGTAATGGGGGATTTGGCGGCTTGAAAGAGACATCTAGTTCAAAAACCCTTCTCAGTGGCAGAACCCACCATGTGCAACAGAACCCTGAAGTCTTTCTTGGAAGAACAAGGCCTGCTGCCATCAGACCACATTAGATTCTTTTACAAGGCAAAGGCTCCAAAGTTCATTTGCCGCCTATAAGCTTCTAGGACAAATTTTCCAAACTGGTGAAGTATGCCACAATTTACTATGGGGAAAAGAAAAAGGGGTGGGGACTTGTGAGTCGTCATTCAAGCTGACCGGAGGTACAATCTTACATATGTGGTTTTGTTGAGTTCTGAGTGAGCAGAATCGTGAGAATGTATTATAAAAGCAGCATTTCAAGTGTAAAATTTGATTTCAAGTGTTGGGTTATCAGTGAGATTCTGTTATGCCATTCTGTTAATCTTATGGATAAAAAATTATTCTACTACCCCCTGTGTGTGTGTGTATTTATTTTTAATATTGTTTTAGGCTACTTAGATGTGTAGCAGCCAAGGCCAGCACCTTGTAGGCATTTTTTTAAAAAAGTAACTGAAATGTAACTGTAGTGATTACTTTTGAGAAAAGTAATCAGTTACTTTCAGAGCAATTGTAATTGTAACAGTAATTACTACTTTTTGGTCAAGTAATTGTAACTGTAATTTATTACTTTTTAAAAGTAATCTTCCAAGCTCTGAACAATACTACAAGGTGAATCCATTTAACTCAGGGGAAAATGGCTTCAACATGAAAACATACAAGAAATAATTGTCTAGCTGGTACCATCACAACAAGGAAATATGTTCCCCTTTTGCAGATAGGGTGGAGGAAGCCTGACTGGAAAAAAATGGAAAGAACTCAAAAATCTGGTAACATAAATAAGTATTTTGCCTCAGTTTCCTAAATTACAATTTACCTTTTGCTGCAACTTTTTTGACCCTAGATATATGTCCTTGCAGTTTGGTAGAATTAAAATGTATGTGTCTGTGACAGCTATAAAACTGAGCAGCAAATAATTTGGGCGTGTTCAGATTTAACATTTGCTAAGCTTTGTTTTAAAACCCTGGTTAGGAAGCTGAAATTAAGCCGGAGTTTCCCATTTCAGATGTAGCAAAATATTCTTGTTTAAACAAACCAGGATTGAAGCACCATAGCTGTAACATGAGGGAAGTAGGGAGCATGCAGAGCTGATGCCCATTGTTAGCTTGGGAAACCATGACTGAACTTCAAGTCCTAGTCTGTTTGGCATGCTATGGTATACCATGTGTACCCCATAACACAAAGGCATTAAATGTCTTTTTTCAATATGCAGATAGGTGGCATATATGTGGGGTGAATCACAGATTGCAGAGTGTGGAGAAAACACATACATTCTCACATGTTAAAGGGGCTGTAGTATACCTGTTAAACTGTAACTGGTGAAGCAACTGTGCTATCTGGAGCTGATGGAAGTTGTAGTCCAAAACATCTGGAGGACACCATGTTGATGAAGGCTACATTAGACAATTCATCAGCACAATATTTTTTGAGTTCCATCTTTAAAAAAACCTCAATTTGATTAAAATTCTGTTTGCGTGTACTTTGCTGTAAGTACCTAGTTTTGCACTTGGTGCCTTGGAACAGCCCCCTCCCCTCCCCTCCATGCCACATGGCAAATGCATGGGGATCTGTTATTCAAAGCAATAAAATAAAATAAAATATCCTACTGGGCATTTTCAACCCCCAGAACCATCAGAAATAGCTTCCTGGATCCTGGCTATTGTATGGTTATTCTCTTTACAGACATATACTACGGCAAAATGTGCATCCATATGTATGTGTGTGTGTATATATATATGGCTATCCTGTTCTAGGGTGTACATCTTAACATGGTGAGGGGGTTGAGAGTGTAGAAGAAGCTGAGAGCAATGCTGTCAGGAGTCTAGACCAAGAGGCTAGACTCCTAGCAGGGGCATCCAAGGCGGAATGGTCAAATCTGAGACACCAGACCAAGATGCATCCAAACTCAGAGGAAGGCAATGGTAAACCACAATGCAACATGAGATAGTGCTGGAAGATGAGACCCCCCAGGTTAGATGGCACTCATCAAGCTACTGGGGAAGAACAAAGGACAAGCACGAGTAGCGCTGTGATTAATGATGCAACTGGGTCAAAGCCAAAAGGAAGCCCAGAGGCTGATGTGTACAGATGCGAAAGGAGAGTCCGGAGTTGTATGACGTACACAATAGGAACATGGAATGTGAGAAGCATTAAACCAGGGAAAGTTAGAAATTGTCAAGCAAGAAATGGAATGCATCAACATTACAATACTTGGCGTGAGTGAATTAAAATGGACTGGAATGGGACATTTTCAGTCAGGCAACTTCAAAATATTTTATGCAGGAAATGAGAAATTAGAAGAAATGGGGTTGGTTTAATAGCAAGAAATGATGTAGCAAAAGCAATTAGGAGCTACAATGCAAGGTCTGAGCAAGTGATATCAATGAGATTAAACTGGAAACCTTTTAACATAACCATCATCCAAGTCTATGCTCCAATGGCAAACACAGAAGAAGAGGAATTGGAGAAATTTTATGCAGAAGTATAGGAAGAAATTGATCACACACCAAAACAAGATGTTCTGATGATCATGGGGGACTGGCATGCAAAAGTAGGGAACAGAGAAGAACTAGAAATTGTGAGCAAATGGGATTTAGGAGATTGAAATGAACCAGGAGAGAGACTTACTGAATTCTGTGAAGTCAACAATTTGTTTCTTGCAAACACATTTTTTGAGCAACTGAAGAGATGACTGTACATGTGGACATCACCAAATGGTCAATATAGGAATCAAAATGATTATATGATTGGTAGCAGAAGATGGAGAAGTTCCATACTTTCTGTGAAAACATGACCAGGAGCAGATTGCGGTACAGATCATGAAGTGGTCATATCAAAAATCAGAGTAAAGCTAAAGAAGAACAACAAAGCAATCATAATGCCAAAATACAATGTAAATAACATCCCAGAAGAATATAAAGATCAATAAGGAACAGATTTGAGGCTTTAAACTTAGTTGATAGAGAACCAGAAGAACTATGAATTGAAGTCAGAGACATTATCAGGAAGAATGCAAAAAGACAATACCTCTAGTTAAAAAGAAAGACCTCGATGGATGACTGAAGAAACTCATAAAACAGTTAAAGAAAGAAAAACAAAAGGAGATAGAAACACAGTCAGAACCCTAAATGCAGTAATACAGTGACTAGTATGTAGGGACAAAGAACTATTACAATAGCTATTGTACAGAAATAGAAGAGGACAATAAAAAGGGAAGAACAAGAGCCCTATTCCAAAAGATTAGAGAAATGAAAGGGATGCTGAATAATCAACAGGGGAGCACACTGACTGACCAAGATGAAATAGAAGGAAGATGGAAGCAATACACTGAAGAACTGTATAAAAGAAATGCAAGGACGACAGATTCGTTCACGGAGGAACCGCATGATGAAGAACCAGAAATTTTAGAATGTGAGGTGAAAGCTGCTCTTAAAGGACTTGGAAGAAAGAAATCACCAGGAACAGATGGCATACCAATAGAGTTGCTACAAGCTACTGAGACTGAATCTGTCCATATTTTGACAAAAATCTGTCAAGAAATATGGAAAACTAAACAATGGGCCACAGACTGGAAGCGTTCAATATACATCCCAATTCCAAAGAAAGGGGATCCCAGGGAATGCATTAATTATTGAACTATTGCCTTAATATCCCATGCAAGTAAAGTAATGCCCAAGATTCTACAACAAAGGCTCTTACCATATATGGAGTGAGAAATGCCAGATGTCCAAGCTGGATTTAGAAAAGGAAGAGGTACCAGAGATCATATTGCAAACATACATTGGATAATGGAATGGACCAAGGAATTGCAGGAAAAAAATCACCTTGTGCTTTATAGATTACACCAAAGTCTCTGATTGTGTAGATTGTGAAAAATTATGGAATGCTTTAAAAGAAATGGGGGTACCACTGCATCTGATTGTCCTGATGCGCAACCTATACTCTGGACAAGAGCTTACATAAGGACAGAATATGGAGAAACCGATTGATTCCCCATTGGAAAGGTTGTGAGACGGGGATGTATTATCACCTTGTTTAATCTATACGCTGAACATATCATATGGAAAGTGGGATTGGACCAAGATGGAGGTTTGAAAACTGGAGGGAGAAATATCAATAATTTAAGATATGCAGACGATACCATACTACTAGCAGAAACCAGTAATGATTTGAAACGAATGCTGATGAAAGTTAAAGAGGAAAGCACAAAAGCAGGACTACAGCTGAAGGTCAGAAAGACTAAAGTAATGACAACAGAAGATTTATGTAACTTTAAAGTTGACAATGAGGACATTGAACTTGTCAAGGATCAATACCTTGGCACAGTCATTAACCAAAATGGAGACAATAGTCAAGAAATCAGAAGAAGGCTAGGACTGGGGAGGGCAGCTGTGAGAGAACTAGAAAAGGTCCTCAAATGCAAACATGTATCACCAAACACCAAAGTCAGGATCATTCACACCATGGTATTTCCAATTTCTATGTATGGATGTGAAAGTTGGACAGTGAAAAAGTTGGATAAGAGAAAAATCAACTCACTTGAAATGTGGTGTTGGAGGAGAGGTTTGCGGATACCATGGACTGCGAAAAAGACATATAATTGGGTGTTAGAAGAAATTAAACCAGAACTATCACTAGAAGCTAAAATTATGAAACTGAGATGATCATACTTTGGACACATCATGAGAAGACATGATTCATTAGAAAAGATAATAATGCTGGGGGAAACAGAAGGGAGTAGAAAAAGAGGAAGGCCAAACAAGAGATGGATTGATTCCATAAAGGAAGCCGCAGACCTGAACTTACAAGATCTGAACAGGGTGGTTCATGACAGATGCTCTTGGAGGTCGCTGATTCATAGGGTCGCCATAAGTCGTAGTCGACTTGGAGGCACATAACAACTACAATCATAAATCAATGACATCAGGCATTGTAATTATTCATTAATCTCACTGGACAAGTCAAATAAAGTTCTTTGCTCTTTGCCTGAAAATATTTCCACTACTACGTAATTTGTCAAAAAATGAATCAAGATGCCAGTCGTATTTGAGAAATGAAGAGTGGCTACCCTGAGTAGAACATAAGCATTAGGACAGGATAGAAATTTTTATATAAATATAAATAAAAATAAAGAATTATTAGATCCCATTATTCTAAGATTATTAAAAGCTTTCTATTAGTATAAATGATAAAATGTCTTTCTTTTTAAGATGCAAAGTAGGTGGGGAAAGATTTTTACTCTTAAGTATTGATTACAGTTTACTGAGATATTCATAGAAAGTCCTGCTGTGGACAGTACTTTTGCAGATTAGGTCTGCAAGCACATGATGACAGAACAAAAACTTTCTTTGTGATGGTGCCACAGCTTTGAAACCCTCTTCACAGATAGGCCTGCTGAACTACATCACTTATTCTTTTAGGCACCAAGTAAACAGTTCCTTATTTTTGAATATTGTTTTGGTTATTATTGTCTCTCTGCTTGCTGGTAATTTTATTTTTCTGTGTTTTCCCCTTTAAATTAATTTGAGGGGCTCCTTCATATTATAATTTATTATAATTTATTATAAATTGTTGTATACCCCCTCAAGCATCTCTTTAGCTGGAAACACTGTGTAGATATTATTCAAAAGGTAGGCTAATTTCGATCCCATGTACTGCTCCAATATAACTATTTCTGGCTTGTTCTATCAAATTTACAGAAAACATACTGTGAAATGTAATGCAGAATAAAAGCTAGGATAAAAGTTTAGGAACAAGGAAAAAGGATAGAGCCAGTGAAACCTAAGAATTTTGGATATACTATACCTTGTTTTTTTACAGAAGTAGTACTTTGACTCATTATGAAAGTTTATAATCAACATGCCCTATAATCAGTGAAATAACTCTGGAAAATGTATCCAGCACTCAAATTAACATGCTTGTATGTCACAAAAATCAATTCCTAGTACAATAATAAACTATCACCAGTAACTGGCACAAGGCATTAGCAATTCTGTTTATTACTAAGATCAATGAGAAATTTACCATTACACCTGAGAACACACATTTTCCCAGGAAATGACATATGTTCAATGCTCTTTCCAGTTTCTAGGAACATAACTTTAGAAAGAAAAAAGGACCAGTTTTCTCAAAGGCTGTAAAAGTATCTTTTTTCTCTGTTTACTATGGATGCATTTCAAATCAACAAATGACATTAATGTTACTGAAATAATAAAGACCTATCAGATTTCCTCATAGTTTTCAATAGCTCCTTCCCCCTTTGTCAAAATTCACAGAAGTGACTGTTACTGTTATTGTTATTACTACTAACAATACATATCTTCATTTTGCAAGGGATTTTTTTTTTAAAAAAATCTCTCCTAATACTGCTACCTCTCTGGAATATTTTTTTTCTTGTACTTCTCTGGGGATAAATTTGCTTTGTTTGGAACTCATGCATTTTACAGTAATTTGTTTTGTTTGTTTACCATGGGACAGACCTTCATGTTCTGAGATAAGTGATGTCTGGATTTTGAGATAGGGAACCTCAGGGAAGAGCAGGGAAATCTCAGCAATGACCACCTGTCAAAAAATGCTAATCTAAAGAGAGATTATACTATGACAGACCTGATTGGTTGGGGTCTTATTTACAGTTCTGTTTTATTTTAAGGACCCAAGTACACGTGGCATTAGTTGTGCAGCTCAGCACAGCAGGCCCAGTCACGACTGGGGCCCTGGTATGGGTGGTTGGGTGGCTTTAACTCTTTGCCCCACATTGTGATCCTGGTTCAGATTGGCTCCCTGCATCTGCAATTTCCATTGACAAAAGAGGTCACACTGAAACAAATGAAGGGGGAGTTGGCAATGCAAATCGCAGATGAAAGGGACCTATCTGGATCAGGCTCACAGTGGGGGGGTGGCAAAGATTTAAAGCCACCCAACCACCTGGATCTGGGCCACTGCAGTGGTTATTGATAAAAAAGAAAAACATGCACTTAAGAACAGAGCTAAGTGACTAATGTTACATGTTGTTTGGCCCTTAGCAGCTCCTCACCACCTATTATTATTTTAGTTAGTAATACTTAATTATTAATAAACTTTTATACCACTTAAATATACATGATCCCTATGTAGTTGACGTAAGATGTTACAATATAAATACTGATCACAAACTAAACCAATAAAACATATAAATAAAAATGTTTGCAGTTCCCTGCACCTTATACAACCTATCTGAGATTAGAATGAGAAAGAAGTATATGAGTTGGGAAGCGTTGATACTCTATTTGTCACTTTTTTTAATGGTAACTAGGAGAATTGATGCTTAGCAATTTGAGATGCAGAAGATATATTTTCACAACCCTCCCCCATCCCCAATTCAAGGAAGAATATACATATTTGTTCATTATGAAAAAGAAACTGAGCATTGTCTGTTCAGATGACTTCCTAGCCTAAAAGCTTGTCATCAGAGTGAAAGTCCTGCAATGATTGCTGGAGTCCGAGCTTCTCTTCCAGCTGGAAATATATCAGATCTTTCCTGGTGATTATCCCAACAACCTGGTTCTGCAAATCAACAACCGTCAGGTGGCGAAGGCCCAGAGACCGAAAGATGATGTATGTGCGCTGCAGTGAGAAATGAGCTTGAACTGACACTGCTGATTTGTTTATGTAAGGGTCCTGCAAGATAAAGGAAAGGGCACACTATGAGAAAAAGAGGATAACCTTACTACACCTGTATTACCAAATGAAACCAGGGTTAGCACAATACAATTTTTTATCTCACTTGCACTTTCAAATTATTATCAACAACATGCTAATGGAAGTTTCATTTCCCACTAGAAGATGAGGTTATTACTGGAATGTACACAGATCATACAAGGAAGGACAGTTAAAGCTACATTCCATTGGTATGTTGAAGACGTCTGCATGGTAATGATAAATATGTAGTAATTTATTAAGTTTAATATGTTTTATCACTGTGTTTTGTCACATAACAATTAATAACATCCTATAATGTTCCATAACAGAGGTTTGCAAACAGAAAGAATAACAGAAAAGAAAGAAGACTGCTTCTAAGCAGACCAATATCACTCTTGCTCTCAAAATACAAGGTTCTTTGTCTGAAGCACCAATGCAGCCACACGTTCTTTCTAAGAGTGAGCAAAACAACCTTTCACTTTAAACATGATGCTCTTCCTACACAGAGATGATCTCTTGGGAGAGGGGGAACCACATACAACCATGGGGATAATTTCTGTGCAGCAAAGGTCAGATGAGCTATACTTTACAAGTGGTACTGTGTAAGGCTATTTTGCCACAGGTATGCTAGTCAGGCAGCTGATGTGCAGAGAGATGATCTAATTGTCAAGGAAATATCAAGTACAAAGTTGCATTGAGGTTAAACCCATTGTTTCTGCATTTATTGGATTGTCAATGCAAAAAGTTCAGCACAGATGCACAATTCCTAAAAATAAAATAAACACCTCAGATGAAGAAACATACCCTCCCTTGGTGACAATCTTTCACATTTAATAGTTCTTGGGCTACCCTACTGTAATACATGCTTGCTGGGGGTTCCTTGACAACTGTTAGAAGATTTAACTGATGTAGAATGTACTGGCTAGTCCCTGGCAGATTGCACCATTATAGGTACACATAGCACTGCTCAGTGATATGCATATTAGTTCCTGATTGTTCTCAATGCACAAATCAAGGTTCTGGAACACTTGGACCCAACATACTATCTGCCACCTCTCCTATGTCACATCATAATCTCCATGATTTACCAAAATCATCTTTTGTGCCATAGACAGGAGACAGTGCTTGTAGAAAAACATAAGGCAATCCTTAGGCTGTCCTACAGCTACTGTTAAATGAAATGTTGTCATTCACAGAACATACTGTGTTGTTCATTAGTTTATATCCTTTTAGTCATTTAATGACAGATGCAAAGGAACAAAGCTGCCTTTGGCTTTAGCTTTCCAACAAAGCAGTTACGATATCTATGTGAAAATATCTCCAGGAATACAGGCACAGGAAAATTAGTTTTTCATTGCTGTGCTGTTGGAGGTGTAATTAGAAAGAGGGGAAAATTCAAGAACTTTGCTATACATTTGTGTCTTCGCAATTCCAAAAGAATCAAACACAGACATTTAAATGATTTGTTCCATTAACACTGGATCTTTTTGCCAATCTGGAATGTGTTTTAATTGCAAACCCCCTTGAAATGGTTGCCTTTGTTGTATTTTGTTGTTGGCTCATTGTATCAACATCTGTTATGTTTATATAATATGAATTAAAACTCAGGAATGCTGTTTGTACTCAGCTACTTTTGTTGAGAGTGCAGCGTCCCAGGATTGGCAGTGTTTATGTAAATCAGTGTAGCTGACAGAGCCGTCATAAACAGAAGAGAAAATATAACAAACACATTGTTCATGGAGGAAATGTTTGTTTTCAGAGTTGGCTTCACTCTTACCAGATTGATGAAGAGCTGTTGATACTGAGGCTCTGTACTATAGCGACCCAATAACATGGTCATCCTTTGCTGATCAGGCAATTTTTCAACTCTGATCTGGAAAATACAACATCTATATCACTATTATTTTGTGTAGTACACTAATTGTTCTTAGCACAATGCAACTGGGATGAATTTCTAGCAAGGAAATCTGTTAGCACAAAAGAATTAAGTGAATTTCCTTACCCTATGGTACAAAGACCTTGTAAAAGCTATTGTAAGGGACATTTCTTGCCTCTGAAAATCCTACTTTACTTGGCAAATTTTGCTGAGACTGACAGTTTACATTTTCAAAAGAACAAGATTTATTAAAATCTTTATTGCTTCAAATTAATAAGCCAGTGGGGGGTCCAGTAAACTGAGATTTGATTTAGATCTGGGAGAGTCAAGGCAAGTTAGATTTACTTACATTCTACTTTTCTGCAATGACTGAACTCAACATGGATTCACAACAGATATTAATACATTATATTCCATAACAGATTAATTACAAAAATGAGAAAATATCAAAATCACATAATAAACTATTTCAATCATTAATGCAATGCTTAATTACTAACAACAATTCATTTTACCAAAATAAGTAACAGTATAATGACAGTATTAATTCAAATCTCCATACAAGCAATAATCAATAGCAAAGAGCCCAGGCTTGAATTCTCTCCTTTCCATGAAATGGCCTTGAGCAAGTTATTATGTCTTAGAAACCCTGCTTATCATCATCATGGTTTATTTGTATGTCACCTTTCCATAGTAATCTATGCTCAAGGCAGCTGTTCAGATAAATGATCAAAGTGGGATGAATATGTGTAAAAGGACATAACAGTTTCGTGGTGGAAGGCTCAATCCTGATCTATGTGTGTTTATCCAATTGTCATAAAAGAACCAATATGTATAACACTGTATGCATAGGACCTGTACAACTGGCAACCCTGGAAAAAAAATAGGGTGGGGGCTATATGGGTTCCAGTCTTCTGAATCATATATCAGGGTTTCAAATCACTCTGCCAAGAAATGAGCAGAGGTATTGCCTATTGCTGTTTCTGCTACTCCCCTATTTGTGCAGCCTTGTTAGCCAAAAATTGAATTTCTAAGGGGATAGGATAGGATAGGGATTTCTTAGCTAAAGTGGTCCCATTTAGAAAATACAGACCTCCTAACAAAATGTCTTAGGCAATTCTCAGTTAACCATCCTCAGCAGACCAGTGTAGTCACAGGACAGTAAATAAGCCTGTGTGCAGACATAACATTTACAGAGCAATTTCTTTGGTAACTATATAATCATACAATGCATCAAGGCGATGGAGCCTTGCTTCAGGGGCAATAGCTTTCTTGCAGTCGTGAAGCCTGTTTGCTCCATTTAAAAACATTTAAAAACCCTAGTGCTGGATCGGGGAACATTCTTTGCTTTGTGAAAGGTAGGTTTTAAGAATTAAGAAAATGGTGGGGCATTATGGTTGCAGAAGGAAGAGTAGACTAGAATCATTATTTTTATTTTTGTTTTTTAAAAAGGCCCAAGAGTGTGTATACAGTAAAAAGCAACTATAAAATGACTTGCAAAATTGCTCTTGGAATGGTGGTGGATACGAGACAAGGATTCCAATGATGTCTTTGGCACTAGCCAATAGGTGATTGTGCTAAGACCTACACACATCAATGTAATCATTTCCCTTGTGAGAATAGGATCTGAATTTTCCCAGGTATATAGCTTGAAGTACTACTATACTGTCCCTCTACTTTGAAATTGTGTCTCAGAGACCTGTTTCCATTGTCTCCAGAAGGAAAGTGCAAGCCCTCACATTCTCACCAGCCTCTTCCAGCAGCAGCTTCCTCTCTGGAGTTAATCTGAGTAGCAGCTAATGAACCTAGTACTGATGTAAGGAGGAAGGAAAAAGGAGGGCTTGTATAACATGTATTTCAAAACTGATAGTGTGATTTCTAGCAGGACCAGCAGCAAGTTCTGGCAGGCTGTTGGCCAAGACTGCTCCCTAAGTGGGCTCATGTCCTCACTGCTTTGTCCGCTGCTCTTTCACTTGCCCTCTCCCATGGGGCCTAATGCACATAGCCACTTAGTCAGAGAGGGCAAGGAGATTGAAAAACACAGCTCCTTTTCCTTGCTGCTGTTCCTGCTTAAAAGGAGCAAGTGAACAGACAGCAGTAGAAGAAGTCAAAAATGCAAAATCAGGAGGCTCCAGAAATTGGCAGTGGATCCCCTGCTTGGTATAGGCCTTAGCAGATGCCCAAGGATGCCAACCCCAGATTCTGGTCCCCACATCCAAAAGAGTTCCCTGCCCCTTAAAAATAATGAATAAGTCACAGAGATAAATAAGAGAGCATGTATTACCTTCTGGTAAGAAAGAACCAGTGGGCAGGATTCAGAGTCTTCTGTAGCCTCCTTTTCAAAGATGGTTTCATTTTCTAGTAGCACACAGAGCTCAGGCCTAGTTTCATGGAGAATAAATTTGTCAACAGACCAAATGACCAGTCCGAAATTGCAATGATACTGGAAAAAAAATAACCAGCAATTTTTCTTCTATGTAGTCTCTTTGGACATAAACCTTCACGATGGCTCATTTCTGTACTCCCAGTGAGCATTCTGACTGACATCAAACGGGATGAGCCCTACAACTATTAGCAACTAACAGGGACAGTTACATCACAATCTTCCATAATGCCTTGCCAAAATTCACAGGTAAGAACCAAATTCCTATTGTTTTAACATTCCCCCCACCCCAGTGGAACAGTTCAAGGGCCACACTGCCATTAGCTATAATTTCCTTTGGATGAGAGAGCACTGGAAACTTGCAGTATGTACTGCCTTCAAGTCAATTCTGACTTATGGCGACCCTATGAATAGGGTTTCATGAGGCTGAGAGGCAGTGACTGGCCCAAGGTCATCCACTGAGCTCCATGGCTATGTGAGGATTCGAACCCTGGTCTCCCAGGTTGTAGTCCAACACCTTAACCACTACACCACACTTGATTTATTGACAAACATAAAGAGAGAGGCAGCTAGTTGGCCCCCATGGATAGGATGGGCTTGATTTGGTTGATTTTTGGTCTGATCTAGCAGGGTTCTTCTTATATTTATAGCATCCATGAGAGGCAAACTGGACACATCAATAGTTTTTAAATCTGAGGGTATAGACATTATACATTCAACTGGCTACATAGAAGTCATATCTTTGTTTGAAATTCTTTTTTTGAAGTGACAATCTGGTCATATCACCTACTGGTCATATGACCGATTGAGGCCCTATAGAACTTCCTTAGGCTTAGGCTTAATTTTTTTTGTTTTGTTTTGATTACATATGGCCATGCAATTCGTCATGCATGCTGCCACTTTTATCTTGTGTATGAGTTTATAATATTTGTTTTGTTATACATATTTTCATAATAAAAGAAATTGTAATGCTTGAGGGTGCAATCCAATTGCTATTTATGCTAGGCTGAGGGACATGGTGGATCCCCAGCAGAAGCCCCTCATCTCGGCTCAGCCGCGGCAGACCCAGGACCCTGCCAGCTCAGCCAAGGAAGCCCAGCCTGGTGGAAGGGAAGCTGGCAGAAGGCCCGAAAAACGAGTGTTCCAGAAATGTGCTTGAGGAAAAGCCAAGGCAGGGGGACTTAGGCCACATCCAACTCATGTTCAAAGTGCTCCTGCAGGTCCTGATCCAGGCCAAAGTCACGCCAGGAAAAAGGTCGGTCTAAGAAAATAATTACAACGGAAGGAGAATGTTTACTCCCCAGTAGGAGTATTTATGAGAGCCGGCTTTTACTTTCAGGTCCCCTGCACACAGCTCCTGGCTGAGCCGGCGGTTCAGCCAACCTGGAGGCTCCCGAATAGCAGTATGATGCCGTGGACCTTCCCACCAGCACCCCTTGTGCCAGCTTCCCTGAGTTGGATTGCTCTGCCCAAGAAGGAAAAGAGAGAGAAAGTAAGTTTGGACAACCTCCTCCTAAAAAAAATCTGCATCAATTGTTATAGAACAATCAATCCTTACAACTAATTTAAGTAACATCCTTTGGTACACAATAAGATCTGATCAGGAAATAATCAAAACCAACCCCTGTACCTTTGCAATATATAATACTTGGTGTAAGTAAAAGAGCAAATTGAGCCTGGAATTATCATCTTTGATAGTTTTCTTCTATAACTCAAAATTACAAGATGAACGTTAGCTAGGAAATATAAAAGTATGGAAAACACATGGTTTTGTGGAAATTAGACAATTACTCAAAAATTGTACGATAAAATCTTACCATAAAATCATTGTGGAGATGCAGCAAAAGCGACCTCAGGTTTTTCATAATTTACAAACAGAGAATATTGTTCTTTTATTAACAGCTAAGTTTTGCCCATTGAGAAATGTTACAGAGTTTGAAATTCTATTCGTCAGTGATACCTCTTTAAAATTATTCAGTAGGATATACTGTACAAAATAATTACCAACCTAGATGAACAAAATAACGCTTTTCAATCCAGATGGAATATCAATCTAGGTTAGGAAATCCCAGTTAATATTTGGAAATGTCTGTGGTCAAAGGTTCCAAATTATACAATGAGTGTTAGTTTAAAGGAGAGCTTTTACAAATTAATGTTTCAATGGTACCTAACATCAGCTCGGTTAAGCTATGTTTATAACAATAATAGTAAATGCTGGAGATTCAGGGCAAACAATGCAGACATTTTACATATTTTTTGGTCTTGCAGACTGTGATGTTCCTATATTAATGTATATATGGTAAGTGTTGTTGTTTTAGAAGATACATGGTAAGTGGAGTGAAAGAGGGGGAGTGAATGGGCAGTAGAATGCGAGATGATTGGCTGAGTGTTTAAAATGGCTGAATGTATAAAAGGAAGAGGGAGAGTGGAATAGGGGGGAGAAGAGAAAGAGTGGATTGCTTGGTGGGGTTTGAGAGAGTTGTTTGCCAGGAGGGCGTGAAGAAGGAGGGAGGTGGAGTTCGGATTAGTATTGAGTAAAACCATATGCTTATGTGCCTTAAGAAGAAATCTTGTTAATCTTGTTAGCTTTGTTATCTTTAATAAATACTTAATTTGGTTTACCAAAGGCCTGATCCTTGGCTGGAGTTTCACAGACCAGAAGGGAGGGTAAGGTAATGACCAAGGCTGAAGGGGAACTGTAACAAATGGTGGTAGCGGTGAAGAGAATAACAATACCAGTATTCAGAGTCTCTGGGAATACTAGTATTGGGACGTTACTGGTGGTTGCCTAGCAGGGGGATCTGTTGAGATCTGTGCTAGAGCGGATAGGTAAACCATAAGAGAGTGCGGTCCGGACTGGTGGAGTCCCTGGTGGTGCCTAGAGACAGGCAGTAACCACGAGCAGGTAGGAACCTGACAGGAAGAGCCAGGGAAGGACGCATCACACAGACAATTACAACAATTCTGGTTAGATATTGTAAAAGAAATAGAGCTCATTACTGGTTATAGACTACCAATGGACCCATTGGTCATTTTGTTTGGATATCTTAAAGATCTAATTTTACCAATAGATCTAGAAATGATTATTCATTTATTAAGTGTTGCTCACATAATTATAGCTAATAATTGGAAATAAATTCAGCCTCCCTTTATTGACGAATGGTTATTAAAACTTGGGATTTAATCTCAATGGTCAAATTGACCAATTTAATTTGAGTCATGGAAGGTGGACAGACCTATGATAAAATTATTGAAAAATGGTCTTTTTTGTTATTTATTGTATTGGTCAGACAAGATTCAGGGAAATGTTTCTCCACATGTATTATTAGAAGCTCTCTAAAATATTAATGCAATCGTTATGAGCTGATTTGTAACAAATAATTATTTCTATTTTGTTATTTACATCTTTATTAATGTATTGTTTAATGAACACTACAATAAAAATGATTATATGTTCATCTTTTTGCTAAAGAGATCCATCTTGCATTATGTTTTGCATTAAACCAAGATCTTATTATTTAAACAGCAGCTGTACAAAAAATCATACATCTCAGCAACCTGATTCAATTTTCAAATAGTCACTATTATGAGTCTGCTTGAAAGAAATTTCCTCACAGGGAAATAGAATTGGCTTAACAGATATATCATATGATACCTTGCAGAAGAGTAGACATGCAATCTAAATTCAAGCTGAGCAAGGCTGTATTCAGTTACTGTAGCTCATTCAAGAGGAGTTTTAATAGGTAGACACCATCCATTTTGCTAAATCAAACAGTAGGAACTGATGCAAAATTATCATTTGCAAACCTTTAATGTGTATCCTAATAATAATGTGTATTAATGTGTAATGCTTTCATGGGTATCCTCATAAAAACTTTGTGAAATAGCTCATTACAATGTCTGTTAGCCATGTTAGATCTCATTAATACCTACCTTTCAATTCTGTTATGAGGTTCCTTTTGTAGACACTGTTTGTTGCCGTTAAATCAATGCTCTCTATTATTCGCCTGGAAAGAGCTACAGCAACTTCAAATTCACATATTTTAGACAACTTCAAAGGTTTATATACACAGGAGTCATTTACAGACATATACTGAGTAGAATGAACATATTCACAGGGGAGTGGCACTGCTATACTTGCCTTCATCCCCCAACCTATGCACATTTGCTTGACCATCTGAAGAGACCTACATATACGCACTTACACACATCTAAGGGCTCATCCAAACTCACCTGGATAATCCACATTTTGCCTATTCGCGTTGTGCTTGGATAGTCCTCACTTCTGTTCCCCCCCCCCGCTTTTTCGCCTGTTTTTTTTACTTTTTAAAATGTCCAGAAAACCGCTGTTTTTTCGGCCACACATCAAACATTCTTTCCAGATTTCCCCAAAGTCCAACCTCTAACTCCGCCCCTATGAGCCAATTGGTCCACAGAATATGACGTGTGCTCCCTGCACCGAAGCACATGCAGGTGCTTGGATGCAAGAGCGAGAAATTTGAATTTAAGTTGCTGTAATGGAGGACGAGCGAGGGAGCTAGAGGAGGGTGAGTGAGCAATGTATCTGCTCACTCCGAAACAATTTCCCCCTAAATGTGAAATTAACAAGCAGCAGCTAGCAGCAGCAGCAGCAGCTCAGCAAAATGGACATAAAGGGATAAGATTATTATGCTTTGCAACTATTTTGTTTTGGATACAATGTATGTGCTCCCTTGAAACAATTTCCACTTAAGTGTGAAATTAACAAGCACTGGCAGCAGGCATTAGCAGCAGCTCTGCAGCTCTGCAGAGAGCAAAAAACACTCTTTTCATCCTTAAGAGGGGCAAAATAAAAGGGAAGAAGGGGGAGAGAGAGAAAAGGGGAAAAAAACCTAACTGCTCTTAAAAGCCAGGTAGAGCGTGGAGTCCAGGGCCAGGTCTGTGCCGATCTCCTTTGCTCTGGAAGTTTGCGAGTGCTCTGAGCCCAGGGCAAGTGTGAAGCAGGCAGGGTGCCCTTCCTTCCCCTTCCCTGCTAACCACCCCTACATTTAAGGCCACCAAGACCAGAGCCTGCAATGTGCCTTGCAGTTACTACTGTGGAACCAAGCAGATTCTTGCAAGTTGGGGATTTGGGGAAAGTTCTCAGGCAGCCTTGAGCTCCCTTTCCTTCCCATGGAGAATGAAATTGACAAAGCTTTCCGGAGCAGGCTTGAAACGGGCCAGAAGCCCTTTTCTTGTTTGCATTTGCGATATTACACTTAAACGAATGTATGCTTTTCTGATTTGAAGCAAAAACCCCAGCGAGTAGAATGAAATTGGCAAAGTTTTTCCGAGACAGGCTGAAACCGATCACCACCCCTTTCTCGCTTGCTGTGCATTGCAGATCTCACCCAGAGCGGCCGCCCAGTTTGCAGGCTGGCAAAAAATAAAATGCATCTGCGCAGTAGTTGCAGACCCCCCCAACACCCCACCATTGCAATGATTGGTTCAATTTTCCCGGGCTTATTCTCGCACATGCACAAAAGTGCAGATACATGATTGGCTGGAATGAGGAGAAGGGATAAAGGGAAATGCCCAAGAACCGCCCATCAGCTGTAAAGTCCGCGGTATTGCATCCTAACTCCTGAAGGTGCAGCGGATGATTCCCGATTTTAAACAGCAAATCGCATTTTTGCCGGTATTGCAAGGAGCAGATTTAACCCGCAAAAATGCGTAACAGCGCAAGACGTCATTTGGACGACCGAAAAATAATGAACACACATAGCGGGCGTGTCACACATTTTGCAGTCATCTGGATGAGCCCTAAGCTCCCTTCTGACATTCAAGCAAATGTACATTAGTTGAAGACCAAGCCAGCTACTACAATGCTCCTCTTGCTACCCTTGAACATTCATTCTACCCAGGTCAAAAGTCTGCGAATGGCTCCTATGAGACTGACTAGTCTAACTTATCCCTAAGATTTTGTTGTTGTTATATGCCTAGTTAAAGTTAAATGCTTCTGCATAACTTGACTGTGCTCCCATGCCAGTTTGGATTCATGTATAAATAGTTCCTCTAAGAGCGTGTACAGCATACTATACTTTTGTTAGTTAGTTATTTGTTTGTTTATTTATTCATTTATTAAATTTATATCCCTTTCTCCCAGAAGGAGCAATAATTTATGCCATAATAAATGTATTTGTCTTTAAGATGCCACAAAGACTCTGGTTTTGCTGCAAAAGCTACCCCTCTAGAAATGATCTATCCCACTTTGTTTTCATCTTCAGGCAAGAAAGGATTTAGGAATTTCCCAAGTATGAACATACATTCTTTGGTATTCTTAAATAATAGTTATGAATGGAACAGTGCTGCATACTCTGCTCTATAACGATTGTATTTACACAGATGACTTGACAAAATCTGCCTGACTTTAAACATTTTCACACCTGAAGCAAAAACTCAGAACAATGCCCCTGTCCCTACTCTAAAATACTCTTTTAATAATGATTCAGGGAGATGGAGTCTGGATGTAGGAAAATGACACCCTCTCTGGAATTTGCTGCTTGAAATGTTACTTCATGGCAGGGCTGGCTGCAGGAAGCTTGTAAAAAGATGACTAGTTGTGCTGTCAGGCGAATTGCATACATTAGGAGCCAAATTCTGCCCGTCTGCTGCCCCAAAGAGATTTTACACATTTTATTGAAAGACATCTACCTACAGATTAAAATTGCATCACTGATAACCAAGTCATAAAAAACAACAATAGTCGTGGCCTGTCAAAAATAAAAATCACTCTGTTTTAATTCTGTGAAGGAGTTTGTAATTATCCTACTACAAGCCCATAGCTGTATTTCTAGGAGTAAAACAATGTCCCATTCAGCACAATGCTAAAGAAAAGGAACATTTGTTTGCCACAAGACTCTAGCTGGTAAGTTTGATCATATTCCAAATTATTCAGCTTTGGTCTGAAATAAACCAGCAGGGAATCACATAGGAGTTGGGCTTTGAGAGATGAAAGAAATATCTGGATAATGAAAAAAGCACATGTACATGCAATACATATATACCACCAGCAAAATGAAGGAAGGTTTTGGAACACCACTAATGAAAAACAATCCAAGGCTATTAAACTTGCCACATTCAAGAGAAAAATGAGCACCCATTATTTCACTTGGACTTGCAGAAGTCATGCTTCAGAAGTATAACAAGATCATTCTTTGATGTTGCACATATCCTTCCTATCACATCATCAAGTCTCTAAAACAGCAGCCCAAGTATGTTTCTTGCACCATGTTTTGGGCTTAATAGGAAGTTCTAGAGATCAGACAGTGGACTAGCAATGGTTACTCTGTTCTTTATTTATTTAGAAAGGAAGAAACCTTTTATGAAAAGAATCTTTTTTTCAAAGGTAGCCTGGTAAGGCCTTACAGCATTTTTATTTTATGATAACAGTTGCAAAACAGGCATCACAAAGACACACAATTAAGATTACCCAATCTTACCCAAACCTCCCACATTAGATACTACTCATTCCTAACACTATGCTGAATCTATTAGCATGGGAAATGTCTTCTACCCTACTGTTTTCAAAAATCCCTTTATCTGAGGATATGGAAAATTCTACATGTTAGAGAAGTGGCAGAAATGTTTATGGCAATGGTACCTTCCAACAAATAGCTACAAAATGCACACAAAGTAGATCAAGCAATTATGGGTGAGATCATCAAGATATTACATTTCATCCTGCATATCACTGTCTACATTTGACTTGACAAAAAATGGATCCAAAAATATGGGCTCTATCCAGTGAAGTACTAAACTGAAGAGAATCAGCACTGAACTCATCTTACTCAAGCAGATCTTCATGCGCAAGAGGTTCCACAAATGGATAGATTGTACAATGTTTTGCCATTGCACTGTATTCTTCTGTTGCACAACATTGAGAAATAGACCTCTGCTAGCACAAGGGACTTTGTGCTAGTAGACTGAAAGTGTTGAATACAATCCTATGTGTTTTGTACATATCTGAGCTGCACAATTACAAAACCTGCTCATAATTATCTTTCCAAGCACAGCAACTGTCTCTCTATAGCTATATATTCTTCAGCTGGAATATGTTTCAAAGCCCCTTGATGTGATTGGTCTATTTTAAGAAGCTTTATATTTGACGGAGCAGAGAAAGACAATGAGGAGGCATGCAGTCTGAGTTCCTCCCACTCCCCAGTGAATGCTGAGTCCCAGCATCATCAACTACAAAGCTTTATCTTCAGCAAAGGGCCAATTTTCAACCAAATATATTCCCATCTCTTTGGTACTCCACAACTACAGCTGGAAGCATATCATTCAGCACTGCCTCCAAGGAAGACTAGAAATAGGTTATAATTACATTTGGGGGGATTAAGGTAAGTGGTGTTTTTATTTATTTATTTGATGATTTTATACCCCACCCTTCCCCCATTCTGGAGCACAGGGTAGATTCATATAATGAATCATTGAAACAATAAAACACAAAACAAAAACATAAAATCACTGCATTATAATGACATAAAAAGATACACATCAGCAGTGAACCTTCCTCTGGGTGGAGCACAAATTAAAAAGGGTACAAACAAGTTTAAGAGGATGCCAATGTGGTTAAATAATGGAGTCAATAAAACCATAAAAGGCAACAAGAAATATTTTTAAAACTCAGCATCTGGCGTAAACTGGGGTGAAGCACAGCACAAACTCTGGAAAAACAAATGCAAATTTTCAGGATAGCTGAATTTTAGTACAACCTTAGGAACCCTAACTGTTTTTGGGGGGTGGCTTCCCAATTCCATTACCTGCCCCCGCAGTTCCCATTTCTATGATGAACCCATGCTGTTACTTACAGGCCTTAGGCTCTCCTTCCCCATGGGGAGGAGGACTGGAAAGGAATAGAGAATACATACACATGGAACAGGTGGCTGCTCCACGACAAGAATGACCCGATGACCTGAGTCAAGAAAGAGAGACGGGGAGTATGACTCTGTTGAGCCTCCTTGATCTTTCAGTGGCTTTCGATACCATCAACCATGATATCCTTCTGGGTGACTGACTGAGTTGGGTGTTGGTGGCACCGCATTGCAGTGGTTCTGTTGCTACTTGGATGGCAGGCTCCAGAAGTTGGTTCTTAGGAGAATTGCTCAGCTTGGTGGATTCTTCGGTATGCGGTCCTGCAAGGATCAGTTCTGTTCCCCATGTTGTTTAACATCTACATGAAACCACAGAGTGGGGTCGTATAGAGTTTTGGAGTGCATTGTCATCAGTATGCAGATGACACACAGCTCTATTTTTTTTCATCTTCTGCAGGTGAGGCTGTCAATGTGCTGAATCAGTGCTTGATTGTGGTAATGGACTGGATGAGGGCCAATAACCTGAAGCTTATTCAAGACAAGACTGAGATGCTGTTGGTGGGTGGTTCCTCTGACCAGCTGAGTGATGTGCTGCCTGCTCTACATAGGGTCAACTACTCCCTCTGATGAAGCTGGCTCGTAGTTTTGGGGTTTTCCTGGATCCATTGCTGTTGCTTGAGGCACTGGTGGCCTCAGTGGCACTGAGTGCCTTCCATTAGCTTAGGCTGGTGGCCCAACTGTGACCCTATCTAGACAGGGATAATCTGGCTATAGTAATCTATGCTCTGATAAGGTTGGATTACTGCAGTGTATTTTACATGGGGCTGTTTTTGAAAATGGTTCAGATGTTTCAATTAGTACAGAATGCAGCTGCCCAATTGTTGATGGGTTCAAGGTTAACAGATCATATAATATCAATACTGTTCCAATAACACTGGCTGCCTGTATGCTTCCAAGCCCAATTCAAAGTGCTGTTTTTGACCTATAAAGCTCTTTATGGCTCAGGACCCAATATCTTCTGGAATGACTCTCCCAATATGAACCTACTCAGACCCTTAGATCTTCTTTGAGAACCTTCTACAGGTTCTCACTCTGAAGGAGACTCCGTGGTGAAAAGGGAGAGGGCCTGTTCTGCTGTGGCTCCCCATCTGTGCAATGCACTCCCCAGTGAGGTCCATCTGGTGCCTTCTTTTTGGCACTAGGTAAAGACTTAACCTTTTTCCAAGGAATTTGATAGTCTGAGATGATGTTGCTTGTATTATGTGCTGCCAAAGCTTTCTGTAGCTGTATGGAGGTGGTGGTTGTTTTATTATTTTGTTTTTATGGTATGGTATATTTACTTTTGTTTTTTAAAGTGTTGTAAGTTACTTGGAGACCTTCAGGTGGGTGAGCATGCCACACTGAAGCCACCTGAACTGCTGACATTTCTGCAGCAACATTTTTAGCAGTTGTTTAGTGTATATATACTTCACATTGTACAGTAGGGCCCCATTCATATGGCAGGTTAGGGACCAGATCCCCACCGAAAAGTGGAACATAGCATTGCCCTCTCCCACCCTGTTCGCTCGCTCATGCTTGTTATGGTGGCAGGCTCCCTGCCACAGATTGCAGGCAGGGAGCTGCCTGCCCGCTCTCCGGCCCATCCTCTGCTGGCTCCGTTGCTCGCCCACCTCCCTCCCTGCTCGCTTGCTCACTTGCCCTCATAATGGTGGCAGGCTCCCTGCCGTGGATCACAGGCAGGGAGCTGCCCGCCCACTCACTCACCCTTTCCCCTGCCTGGTCGCTCACCCTCTTCCCCCACTCACTCGCCCCCCACTTGCTCGCTCACTCAGTGCACACACATTGCTTACCTTAAAATCTTTGAGTGTTAGCTGCAGTGCTTCTATCTTTGCCGGGTCTCCATGGCACTGAGGAGTGGTTTGTGGCTGATACAGGTGTTATGCAGGTGCTTGGCATCATCCGCCCTTTCAGCCTTTAGGGCTGCGGGGCCGGCTGGCTCTCCATTGCGTGGCCGGCTGGCTCTCCATTGCGTGGCCGGCTGGCTCTCCATTGCGTGGCAAGCCTTCTCCGTTGCCCCTGGAGCTGGCACATTTTCATCATCTGACTCCAAGTCATCCAAGTCTCCATCATCCGACTCATCAATGAATCTTATTTGTTTTGATGGTGGAGACTTGGATGAAGCTCTTGCTGTTGATGTTGATGTTGACCTTGAAGATTGTTCAAGGCTAGCTGTTGCTGTCGAAGGTTGCGATGGTACTCTCTTAAAGTAGGAAAGCAATGAACTTTGCCTCATGACTTCCTGTCGCCGTTCCCTTAGAATTTCTTTATAGCATGCAATACCGTTTAGAAGGCTTGCATTCACTTTAGAACTTCTTTCAAAATTTGGATCAATCCTCTCAAAAGGTGTCATCCCCATTTCTATACAGTTGATAGCTTCTTCCAATTCCTTGGTTGTCATTTCTCTAGGCACAACAGGACTATCATCAGGATGGGACTCTTCTTCATGAAACATCCTTCTTTGCTCTTCAATAAGAAGAAGATCTTCATCTGTTAGGGTCTCATCATGAGATACAAGCAATTCTGTCACATCCTCAGGCTCAACTTCCAATTCTAATTACCTTGCCATTTCCACAACATTTGTAGTGACTTCCTCCACTAGATTCTCAAAGCCTTCACAATCGTCCATAAGTGTGGGAATTAGCTTCTTCCAAACACCTTTCAATGTTGTTTCTTTAACCTCCTCCCATGCATCTCTAATAGTTTTTATATCATCCAAAATCGTGAAGCTTTTCCAAAATGCTTCTAATTTATTTTCTCTTTGCCCTGCTACTGTACCGCTGTCTAAGGCATTTATAGCCTTAGCAAAAGTTCTTCTTAGGTAATAGGATTTAAATGCTACAATTACACCTTGGTCCATAGGCTGCATCAATGAAGTTGTATTTGCAGGTAGGAAAATAACATTTATCTACTTGTACAAACCAATTAGAGCTCTACGATGGCCAGGGGCATTGTCTGCAAGAAGTAAAATCTTAAAAGGAATGTTCTTTTCCTTGCAGTAAGCGTCAACTGTAGGCTTAAAATAGTCCGTGAACCAATTTGAGAAAAGATCGCCAGTCATCCAAGCTTTTGAATTGGATTTATAATAAACAAGGAGGCTAGCTTTTGCATAGTTCTTTAGGGCCCTAGCATTTTCTGAGTGATAAATCATCATTTATTTATTTATTTATTAAATTTTTATACCGCCCGACTAGCAATAGCTCTCTGGGCGGTGTACAACAGAAAATACAAAATACATATCATAAAAAGTGCATAATAAATATTACAAAAACGTATAAAGTGCAAAAAATCAGATTACATAATATTTTAAAATTGAAATTAAAACGCCATAGAAAAGAGGCAGGTCTTAAGCTGGTGCCGAAAAGACAGCAGCGTCGGCGGCGTACGCACCTCAATGGGGAGACTATTCTAGAGTTCGGGGGCCACCACTGAGAAGGCCCTAGTTCTTGTCACCACCCTCCCAGCCTCTCTATGAGTCGGGACTCAGAGGAGGGCCTTCAATGCAGAGCGCAGTGTCCGGGCAGGTTCATATCGGGAGAGGCGTTCCGACAGGTATTGTGGTCCCGTGCCGTATAGGGCTTTATAGGTTAAAACCAACACTTTGAATCTGGCCCGGAAGCATATTGGCAGCCAATGTAAGCGAGCCAGAACAGGTGTTATGTGTTCCGACCGCTTGGTCCTCATTATTACTCTGGCCGCTGCATTTTGGACAAGCTGTAGCTTCCGAACTGTCTTCAAAGGCAGCCCTACGTAGAGCGCATTGCAGTAGTCTAATTGCGAGGTTACCAGAGCATGTACAACTGATATAAGGTCCTCTCTGCTCAGGTAGGGACGTAGCTGGGCTACCAACCGAAGTTGGTAGAACGCGTTCCGAGCCACCGAGGCCACTTGAGCCTCAAGTGACAGGGAAGGATCTAAAAAAACTCCCAGACTACGAACCCGCTCCTTTAGGGGGAGTGTAACCCCATCCAGGCCAGGGTAGGTATCCACCACCTGGTCAGAGAAACCATCCACAAGCAGCATCTCAGTCTTGTCTGGATTGAGCCTCAGTTTGTTAGCTCCCATCCAGTCCATTATCGCGGCCAGGCAATGGTTCAGCACATTGACAGCCTCACCTGAAGAAGATGAAAAGGAGAAGTAGAGCTGCGTGTCATCAGCGTACTGATGACAACGCACTCCAAAACTCCTGATGACCACACCCAACGGCTTCATGTAGATGTTGAAAAGCATGGGAGACAGAACCGACCCCTGCGGGACTCCACATTGGAGATCCCATGGTGTCGAGCAATGTTCCCCAAGCACTACCTTCTAGAGACGACCCGCCAAGTAGGAGCGGAACCACTGCCAAGCAGTGCCTCCAATTCCCAACTCCGCAAGCCTCTCCAGAAGGATACCATGGTCGATGGTATCAAAAGCCGCTGAGAGATCAAGGAGAATCAGCAGAGTTACACTCCCTCTGTCCCTCTCCCGACATAGGTCATCATACAGGGCGACCAAGGCTGTCTCAGTGCCGAAACCGGGCCTGAAACCCGATTGAAATGGATCCAGATAATCAGTTTCATCCAATAGCGCCTGGAGTTGGCTAGCAACCACTCGTTCCAAGATCTTGCCCAGGAATGGAACATTCGCTACTGGTCTGTAGCTGTTGAAATTTTCTGGGTCCAAGGAAGGTTTTTTCAGGAGTGGTCTCACTGCCGCCTCCTTCAGACAACCAGGGACCACTTCCTCTCGTGAAGAGGCATTTATCACTTCCCTGGCCCAGCCAACTGTTCCATCCCTGCTAGCTTTTATAAGCCAAGAGGGGCAAGGATCTAGTACCGAAGTGGTTGCACGTACCTGTCCAAGTACCTTGTCCACGTCCTCGAGCTGAACCAACTGAAACTCATCCAATAAAACATGACAAGACTGCGCTCTGGACGCCTCAATAGAATCAACTGCTATAAACTGGGAGTCTAAGTCCCGGCGGATGTGTAGGATCTTATTCTGGAAGTGTCCAGCAAACTCATTACAGCGGGCTACCGATGACTCTACCATGTCCTGAGAGCCAGAATGAAGTAGCCCTCGGACAACTCTAAAAAGTTCCGCTGGGCGGGAAAGAGATGACTTGATGGCGGCAGCAAAGTAATGTTTTTTTGCCACACTCACCGCTTCTAGGTACAGCTTAGTGGAACCACATCATAGGTTTTAACTTGCAATCACCAGCTGCATTAGCCCCTAACAAGCGAGTTAGCCTGTCTTTTACAGCTTTGAAGCCAGGCATTTTCTCCTCTTTAGCAATAAAAGTCCTAGACGGCATCTTCTTCCAATATAGGCCTGTTTCGTCCACTTTGAAAATCCGCTGCTTAGTATATCTACTATCTTCAATTATCTTAGAAAGCTCATGTGGATAACTTTCCGCAGCTACTGCATCAGCAATAGCTGCTTCACCCTGCACTTTGATGTTGTGGAGATGGTTTCTTTCCTTAAACTTATTAAACCAGCCTCTGATAGCTTCGAATTTATCCTCAGCAGCTTCCTCGCCTCTCTCAGCCTTCATAGCATTGAAGAGACTTAGGGCCTTGCCCTAGATGATGGCTCAGTTTAAAGGCACGTTATAACTGTTTTGATCTTCAATCCACACCAGTAAAAGTTTTTCCATGTCAGCAATAAGGCTATCACATTTTCTTATAACTTTAGTGTTCACTGGTGTAACACTTAATTTCCTTCAACACTTTCTCCTTAGCATTCACAATTGTACTGTTTGGCGACCGAGCCCAACCTATCTTACGGCCTATCTCAGCCATAGACATGCCTTGCTCACTTATTTCTAACTTGGCACTTAAAGTAAGAGGCTTACGATGCCTTTTTTTTATCACTAGTACTATACTGAGATACCATTGTAATTAACACAAAAATATATATATTTTATACAGTGTATATATTATATATAAATATTATATTATTATACAGTATTACTGTATATAATATATACTATTATATATATTGTATTTATATATTATAAATTATTATATTATATATATATTTATATACAGTATATATAAATATTGTATTGTATAATATAATATAATAACCTTAACCTTTGAAAGTTTGGAAAATTGCCAGAATACAGAGAGACGCAGAGTGCACAAATGCTGAATCAGACTGAATCACCAACAATAAAATGGTGCCCAATGCCCTTCTTGGACTCAGCTGCTGAGCACGTCATCAGAGCTTGGAAATGTTACTTTTTTGAACTACAACTCCCATCAGCCCAACTGTAGTTTAAAAAAGTAACTTTTCCAAGCTCTGATCACGCGCTCAGCAGCTGAGTCTGAGAAGGGTGTTGGGCGTCATGCTGCAAAAACGCTGAAAAAGCGGAACAAGCACCAAACATCAATTTAACAATCCCTCTTCCCATGGAACTCTGGGAATTATAGCTCTGTGAGGATAATAGGAGTCTCCTAACAACTCTCAGCACCCTTCACAAACTATAGTTCCCAGGATTATTTTGGGGAAGCCATGATAATGCTCTCATAAAGTGGTATCATAGCACTTTAAATGTATACTGTGGATGTGGCCTTTTGCCCTTGATTTTCCAGATTGTAACAAATACATAGTTCTTAGCTAAGCAATGCAGTATGTCTCAGATTGTTTCTTCTAGCGTTACAAGATATCTCCTATGGATCCTTTTAATTTGATTTATTTAATTTATTTCAAAATATTTCTATCCTGCCCTTCTACCCTATAACAGGGCACTCAGGGTGGCTTACAAAAATAAAATCAAACACGTACATAATAAAATTGTAAACAGTAAAATCACACAAATATTAAAATAAATTAAAATACATAAAATACTATATATATATATATACACACACACACATACACACATACACACACACACACACACATATATACATATAGAGAGAGAATGGTACTAAATGGACTACAAAGATAAAATTTAACATAGAAGGCATAAAATCAGTGTCAGGCTCTACCCTCAGTCCCTCCCAAAGGCTCTCCAGAACAAGATCGTTTTCAGAAGTCTCTGGAAAGCCAACAGGGAGGGAGCAGAGCGGACTTCTTGGGGTAGGGTATTCCAAAGCTTAGGAAAACAGTTGAAAAAGCTATCTCCCCCCGTGCCTGTCAGTCTAACAACTTTTATTCCAGGCGTGCAGAGGAGACCAGAAGCAGATGATCTTAAATCCCGGGCAGGTACATATGGGCATACGGGGTTCCTCAGGTATATTGGTCCAAGGCCGTTAGGGCTTTAAAGGTCAGAACCAGCACTTTGAATTGGGCCCAGAAACAAACTGGGAGCCAGTGGAGTTGATAAAGCACAGGGGTGATATGCTCTCTGCGCCATGCTCCAGTTAACATTCTGGCTGCTGCATTTTCAACCAACTGAAATTTCTGAACCGTTTTCAAAGGCAGCCCCACACAGAGTGTGTTATGGTAATCAAGCCTCAATGTCACCAATGCATGTGTCACTGTGGCCAAGTCAACTGCCTCCAGGAACAGACACAGCTGGTAGACCTGTTTGAGTTGGCCAAAAGCACTCCTGGCTACCGCAGCCACCTGATAGTCAAGTAGCAGGGCAGGATCCAGGAGGACTCCCAAACTGCAGACCTGCTCCTTCAAGGGGAGTGCAACCCCATCCAGAACAGGTTGGAACCCTGTCCCTGGTGCAGTTTTTCCCTTGACCAGCAGTACTTCCATTTTGTCTGGATTAAGTTTCAGTTTGTTAGCCCACATCCAGCCCAGAGCTTGGAAAAGTTACTTTTCCAAGCTCTGATCCAGCCCTTCACAGCCTCCAGGCACTGATTTATAATGAGCGCTCCCTCCCTGCAATCAGGTGGTAGGGAGAGACAGAGCTGAGTGTCATCAGCATATTTATTTTATTTATTTAATTCAATTTTTATACCGCTCATAGCAAGGCTCTCTGGGCGGTGTACATTGGATGACATTGTACTCCAAATCTCCTGATGACCTCTCCCAGCGGTTTCATATAAATTTTAAAAAGCATGGGAGACAGAATGGAACCTTGCGGTACCCCACAGGCCAACGGCCAGGGAGTCGAGCAATAGTCTCCCAGCACCATTTTCTGGGTCCTGTCCGTCAGGTAGGACTGGATCCTCCATAAAACAGTGCCTCCCAATCCCATCCCAGCTAGACGGCCCAGAAGGATACCATGGTCAATCGTATCGAAGGCCGCTGAGAGGTCCAGCAGCACCAACAGGGATGCACTCCCCCTGTCTGATGCCCGGTGTAGGTCATCAAGCAGGGCGACCAAGGCAGTCTCTGTCCCATGACCAGGCCTGAAGACTGATTGAAAAGGGTCTAGTTAGTCCAATTCATCCAGGAAAACTTGGAGCTGAGCAGCCACTACCCTCTCAATCACCTTGCCCAGAAAGGGGTGATTAGAGACTGGGCAGAAGTTGTTACGATCCGCTGGGTCTAATGGAGGCTTTTTAAAGAAAGGTCTTATCACAGCCTCCTTCAACAATGTTGGCATAGAACCTCCCTTAGGGAGGTGTTAATTAAATATGCCAACCAGTCAGCCACTCCCCCTCTGGCAGATTTAATTAACCAGGATAGGCAAGGGTCAAGGGAACAAGTAGTGGTCCTCAATTCTCCCAGAATCCTGTCCACATCCTCAGGCTTTACAAGCTGAAAAGTATCCATAGAAAAATGACCAGAGGAAGCTTTGCAGACATCTGGCATAACTGTAGTTAATGAGAAGTCTAAGTCAGTCCGAATGCGAGCAATTTTATCTGCAAAGTGCCTCGCAAACATGTCACATAGAGCGGCTGAGGGCTCAGAGTCTAATGTAGGGCCAGAGCCCAAAAGACCCCAGACCACCCAGAAAAGCATCACCGGACGACACTGAGCAGACTTAATGGTGGCAGAGACGTGCACTTTCTTCGCTGCCATCACTGCCACATGATAGGCTCGACAATGAGCTTTAGCTGTGTTCGATCGGAAGCAGACTGAGTTTTTCTCCATCGTCACTCTAGCCGTCGTCCCTGCCATTTCATCAGGCCCAAGGTTTGAGTAAACCAAGGTGTATTATGGGCCTTTCCTGGTGGGAGAGGGTGCTTTGGAGCAATAGTGTCTACCGCCCGGGTCACCTGCATATTCCAGAGATTGACCAGGGCTTCGGCAGTATCACCAGCCATGCTGGGAATATCCCCCAGAGCATTCAGGAAACCATCTGGACCTAGGGTTGCCAGGTCTCCAGTTTTCTGCCGGAGTCTCCGGCAAAAGGGGGCCGTCTCCGGCCTCCGGCCATAGTTTGTTTGAAGCCGTTGATCTCCGGCTTTTCAGTGTCTCCCTCAGGCACGCATGCATGATTGACACACATGCGTGATTGACTGGCCACCTTCCCGCCCTTTGTCATTGAGGGAGGGACTACTAGAGAGACAGGAAGTGAGCAAAGTGTAGCCGCCGCCCCTGGAGCAAGAAGGCCTCGTCGGAGGAGGCCGGCCCAGATTGTTGGTAGCTAGGCCTCTGCTTGGGAGTCGTCGCGCCGGGGAAACAGGCTTGGTAGGCCCGAGAGAGAGAGAGGGGGGGCAGGCAACTGAGCTGTGGAGTGAGCAGATTCAGCCCCACTACACCTTCTGCTATTGCAGACAAATACCCCCTGGGTCATTGCTCCCACTCTTTATGGACTCCATAACTGAAAGTAAACTGAGCTGCTAGAGCCATGAGGAGGGGGAATTGGCAGGTGAGAGGTAAGTTTAAAGATTCCTCTCTCCTTTCCAACATTTGCATTGTTAACCAGCCTGGGATGGGGTGAAACAGAAATATTCCAGATAAAGTAAAATAACATGCCAGTTCACCCCTGCTTTCACTTTACATTATTTTGGCTACCACAGGTTTGGGAACCTGCATTTGCTAAAATAATATGTAGTCCCTTCTGTCCTTAGGCTGAAATTCTGTGCACACACAAGCTTAATTACTATTAAACTCAGCACTTACATCCAGATGGTGGATGTTCACCCTGTTCTAGATGGGGTTACACTCCCCTTGAAGGAACAGGTTCTTAGCTTGGGGATTCTTTTCGATCCTTCCTTGTCTCTTGAAGCACAAGTGGCCTCGGTGGTGAGGAATGCATTCTACCACCTTCGGCTGGTAGCCCAGCTACGTCCCTATCTAGACAGGGATGACCTCGCCTCAGTTATTCATGCTCTGGTAACTTCTAGACTGGACTACTGTAACGCGCTCTACGTAGGGCTGCCCCTGAAGACAGTTTGGAAACTCCAGCTAGTGCAAAACGCGGCAGCCAGATTGTTGACGGGAACTAGCCGATCAGCGCATATAACACCTGTTCTGGCCCGTTTGCACTGGCTACCTATTTGCTTCCGAGCCAGATTCAAGGTGCTGGTTTTGACCTATAAAGCCTTACACGGTGTGGGACCGCAAAATCTTGTGGAACGCCTCTCCCACTATGAACCTACCTGGTCACTTCGCTCAGCATCTAAGGCCCTCCTCCGGGTACCAACTCATCGGGAAGCCTGGAGGATAGTTACTAGATCCAGGGCCTTTTCTGTAGTGGCCCCCGAACTGTGGAACAGCCTCCCCAAAGATGTACGCCTGGCGCCTACGCTGCTGTCTTTCTGGCGCCAGGTTAAGACCTGGCTATGCTCCCAGGCATTTTAACTGTTAAATGTTTAAATGTTTATAACGTTATTGTGTGTAGCTTGATTTTATTGTCATATTTTGTATTTTAACCTTTTGTACACCGCCCAGAGAGCTATTCGCTATGGGCGGTCTATAAATGAAACAAATAAATAAAATAAATAAATAAGTAAATGTATGTGGGACTGGGATGCAAGAGGCACAGAACAGAACATGAAGAAATAATAACTCTGAACTGAGTCTGACTGCTCGTTTCTTGAAACCACATTTTAAAACTTGTGCATAAAATAAGCTAGCTGGTTACAAAGTGATTGCTTGCCAGAAATCTAAGGATGTGTAAACACAAGCTGAAGAGTTGTTGGAAATTATCAGGGATGAAGTGTATGTATAGTATTACTCAAACCTGTAGAGCGACATAGTATTGAACTGATGTTTCCTTTAGCTTGTAAATAAAGAAACTGCTTGAAAATTACTGCACAATATAGAAGGTTCAACTGTAATTATTTTATCTCAAAGTGCCTGCTGAACATAGATGTTGACATAGTTTCAGCTATTTTACAGTTTATGACTGCAGCTTACAAACTGTTGGGAACTTTGCAATGTTAGTCTAGTGAAGATATAGTCATGTTAAGGGCTGTCATGTCAGCTTGTTGTTTCTAATGGTTACAGATGATCCATTGTGTCCCAGCTCAGTCACAATGCAACATAATCTGAATCATGTTGTCTTCTGGCTAATCAATAAATGACTCTAGTTAGTTAAAAGCAGCTGTGGGGAACCTGTGGCCCTTTAGTTGTTGTTGAACTACAACTCCCATAATCCCTACCTATCTATTAACAATGCTTGCTGGGGATGATGGGAGTTGTAGTTCAGCAACATCTGGTGGGCCAAAGGTTCCACACTCCTGATTAAAATTGTCAGCTGATACATGATGGGAGCTGTGGGTGGAAACTCCCATTGAGTCAATAAACTGATTATCAGAGGGCTCTGATCCTGCAAATATCCAGTTGCCACATACGCTACAGTTCAAGATCCACCAGCCACTACAGCAGGTCTGGGGAAACCATGGCCCTCCAGATGTTGTTAGACTCTAACTCAGCCTTTCCCAACCAGTGTGCCTCCAGATGTTGTTGGACCACAATCCCCACCTTTCCTGACCATTGGCAATGCTGTCTGAGGCTGATGGGAGTTGTGGTCCAACAACATCTGGAGGCACACTGGTTGGGAAAGGCTGCTCTAACTCCTGTCAGTCCCAGCAAGCATAGCCAATGGTCAAGAATGAATGGAGTTGTAGTCCAACATCTGGGTGCCATAGGTTTCCCCACCCTGCATTATAACACTGCCAAATTCCTGAAGGAAGGGCTCAGTGGTATACCACATGCTTTGAACAGGAAACGTTCTGGGTGCAAGCCCTGGCATCTCCAAGTCAGGCTGGGAAAGACCCCAGTCTGAAATCCTGCAAAACAATACTCAGCTAGTTGGACCAATGGCCTGGCTTAATGCAAAGCAACTTCCTATATGCCTTTTAATTAACAGTAGTTTACAATTTCTGGAAGGTTGTAATGTTGTGAGAAACTATGTCTGCTGCAATTTGCCCTTCTGGGCAATTTTGAAAGTCCCTGTGGTATTTAATATGGCATCTGTAACAGCCAGTACATCTGCCCTTAAACTAGCTTTGCTTTCTTTTTTATGAAATTAACAGTTTGATTCCATGTATGTTTACCCGGAAGTCTAACCCACTAACAATATTTATTCCCAGTCCTAAATATGCATAGGACAGCAACCTAAATTATCACTGATTTCACTGAATGTGGTCGCACCATGAGTGCAACCCAGCTCCTCGCTGATTGCAGCAGAATTAATTCTGTATGTACTGCCTTATTAAGACACAGCAACAGATTTATTCAATATCTAAAAGACTCTGGAATGATTGCATGACTAACCAGAAATCTGTAAGCTATATGCAAAGCAAAACTTCATTATGAAATGTTAATGTCTAGAATAATTTATGCAATGAAAAGCTCAAAGTAAAAAGGCTGATTGAGGTTTAAAAGGTTAACAAAAATAGCTGTAACTTCAATACTTAAGTCCCACTGTTTCCATAGGGCGGGGCATATACAACCTACTATATGTATTTAGGATTGAAGCCTGTTGTTGTTGTTATGTGCCTCTAGGTCGACTATGACTTATGGCAACCCTATGAATCAGTGACCTCCAAGAGCATCTGTCATGAACCACCCTGTTCAGATCTTGTAAGTTCAGGTCTGTGGCTTCCTTGATGGAATCAATCCATCTCTTGTTTGGCCTTCCTCTTTTTCTACTCCCTTCTGTTTTTCCAAGCATTATTATCTTTTCTAGTGAATCATGTCTTCTCATTATGTGTCCAAAGTATGATAACCTCAGTTTCATCATTTTAGATTCTAGTGATAGTTCTGGTTTAATTTGTTTAACTTGGCTGCAACCATATCTACTCAGAAGTAAGTCCTATTGAGTTCTATGGGGCTTAGTTCCTTAGCATGTTTACAGTTGCTGCCTTCAGGGGCATCCATCTGTGCTCCCATCTAACATCTCTGCAACACTAAGCTCCTTTCTTCCAATAATGGCCTGGCCTGAGGGCACGTAAACCCTTCTTGCCAGAAGCAAGTAAGCTAGATTAAATGTTCCCTAAAGGCGTTGAACTGTGACCTGGCAGACCAGGGTTTGAATCCCCACACAGCCATGAAGCTCCCTGGGTGACCTTGGGCCAGTCACTGCCTCTCAGACTCAGAGGAAGGCAATAGTAAACCACCTCTGTCTGAATACTGCTTACCATGAAGACCCTATCTGGGATCAACTTGAAGGCAGTCCATTTCCATTTTGCATCACCCTAAGCTTGTGAGAAAGAATGACCTTGTCACTTCAGATGGACCTAGGAATACCTTATTTTAGGTAAGATTTCTATTTTAATCTCCAGAGAATTTTTTTTGAATGGTATGCTCCAAGCAACTGTGGTCGATACAATGTATCATGTTTAATGATGTCACTAGGGCCCGCCCCGTGATGTCACTAGGGCCCGCCCCATGATGTCACTAGGGCCCGCCCTGTGATGTCACTAGGGCCCGCCCCATGACATCACTAGGGCCCACCCCCATTTTCTCAGGTTTTTGGATGGTTCCGACCTGGCAACCCTATCTGGATCCGTGAGTCTCCGGGGGCAGACCATTTTAATTGGCCCTTCACCCCTGCGAAGGTTACTAGGGGCACAAAGTCTAAACCTTGTCAGGTGGTGATGTGTCCATGACAACGGAGTCACTAAGAACCCCTCTGCCCTCAGATCACCTTTCTGTCCCAAACAGAACACAAGATCAAGTGCATGTCCTGCCACATACATTGGTCCAGATGATATTAGAGACAGCCCCATGGTTGTCATGGCAGCCATGAAGTCCTGAGCTGGACCTGTGAGTCTAACCTCGGCATGTATGTTGAAGTCACTGAAGACCATCAACCTGGGGAATTGCAACACCAACACCTAGGTGTAATCCTAGACATGTCAGAAGTGATATTTCTGAGAACTGGAATTGCTTTTTCAAAGAAGGAGCCAGGTGATGGTGGGCAGTGGCCTGATAACATAAAAAGCAAAAATCTACAGATACTAAAAATGCTATGCTACCCCTTGTGCTAAGGGCCCCCTAGTCTAAAAGACAGAAGCACAGGTGCCTATTCAGGTGTCCAGTACACATGGATGCCAAACACATGAAGGGGTTAGTAAGAACACACCGGCTAACACTAATTCCATTCCCTGGATACCATCAAGTGCACCAGCCACATTCCCAATGCCACATAATCCATGGGGATGGGAACCCTGGTCAATCAGTATTTCTATTTTCATGGACAGAGTCTGGACATCTGTACTTGTGTAGGATCCTTACCAAATATGTAGCATCAGGAAGCCAAGACTGGCACATAGCCTCCATGGGCCAGGGCTAGCCCACATGTTCTGACTTCCCCATTCATGAACTCATTATCCATGGGCACCAAACACCTGAATATGGCTAGAATTGAAAAGTGTTACGAATAATTCAACTGTTGTAACCTGCCCTGGGATCTCAGGGTGAAGGGCAGACAATAAATTAAAACAAAAACAAAATGAAATAACATATTAAGAAAGCATCCTGCTTATGAAGTGCCCTCCCTGCAGAATGACAAATCTTTTATTGTACTTCCTTTTGGAAAATGAAGCCTCTTGGAAAGTTTATTTCTCAGATTTGGTTTGTTTTTCTGGCCACAAGGATGGAAGATTAGGCAACTGTATTAGACACTTTCCTTTAACCAGGACTGCCATCAAATTTTATAAATCTGATTATTTTTATTTGTACTTTGATTAGATTTTCACAATGGAACTTTTTATATCCGGGTAGTAAGAGTATACAAACCCTTCATCAAAATTAGTTGGTGAACTGTATGAGTTTTCATTAATCAGTTTATCTGAAGGAGCGCCTCCAGCATCACCAATTATGCCACCTGACGAGATCAGCCACACAGGACCTCCTCTCGGTTCCACCAACTAAAACAGCAAGGTTGGTACGGACCAGAGAGAGGGCATTTTCAATTGTGGCCCCGACCCTCTGGAATTCCCTCCCGTTTGATCTTCGTCATGCCCCCTCCTTAATTGGTTTCCTCCGAGCCTTGAAGACCTGGCTATTCAGGCAGGCCTATGGGATTTCTGGGATGGGTTAGTTGTTAACGTGTTATTAACTGGAAGAGTGGGTTAGATGGTTTATGGTCTTATCTATTTTATATTGTATTTTAGTGTTTTAATGTACGTCGCCTAGAGTGGCCGTTAATTTGGCCAGATAGGCGACTCAGAAATAAAATTTTATTATTATTATATATAATCAGTTAAATTTGCAGCTGAATAAAAACAATAATTGTGGAGGGAGAAAAAACTGGTTATTGGCTCTCATCTTGCCTATAGAAGATACTGCACCTGTGAATATTGCTTCTATGCCTAACTGAGTAGATTTGCATTCCTGTCATTAAAATGGCTTTCCAATAATCAATAAAGGTGAGCCCTTAACCATATTTTAGCCTTTGCATTATAATCTCTTTCAATTAGAATAGCAGAATATCGAGCATGTATAAAGGATAAGAATAGCCTTGTTGTGAAAAGAAATATTGTAATAAATATAACGAACAGTGCTCTTTGCTCCTTTATAAATGTAATAAATATATGCTCCATCATATACTCCTCCAAAATTTGATTTTTAAAATGCATGTATGGATGCATCAACAAAATGATTCACAAACCATGGGTTACTGCTATTTGTGACAGGAAATGGGGTAACCAAGACCTGCTGGTGTTTTGTTTTGTTTTTAAAAACAGTATAGCTCTCCTGCTCTAGAATTGTGTTACAGGGGAGGGCAGACTTGCCAAAGTATTACAATAAATATAAAGTATTCTAGATGCTAGTTGTAGCCATGACATTCATGCAATTAAATTAGACATAGAAATAACAATAGCAATGAATGTGTACGTTGGCATATAGTGCTTTCAGTGCTCAGAAGCTGAAATAGCCTAATGAAGTTGAGGAAGGCTGTGAGGACTGTGTAGAACAAATGAGAATCTCATGCACATTTCTTTGCACAGAAAGACCCTGAAAGCAATTCAGACATTAATGTTTTCCCTGTTGAATGGCCCAAATAGAGCAATGCATCATCTTCTTGTACTCTTTATCTTCTTCTCAAGCAGCACATGTTCAAAACATACTATTACACAGATGATACATATTTGTCCCCAAATAAATTTTGGCTTAGCAAGTTTTTTATTCCATTTGCCAACCAGAGGGAAAAGTGTACCTAGCAATATACAGGCATAGACCTTGGAATCAGTTATTTCTCTCTGAAAGAATATCACTGTATAATGCAGCTTTAAGTTTTCAACTTTGTCATATTTTCTAAACTATGATCTCTTCAATTTACTTTCAGTTATGTGACACTGCACTTTACTGGAGTGAAAGCATGTATTAGCTAAACAATGCAGTTTGGATTTAGTGTTCCCATGCATCATCATGAAAATGTTTGTCTCGGGAACAGTGTCATTATTGTTACTGAGTACAGCTGCTTTGCCATTGGTTTCTAACACAAGAACAATTTCTTACCAAAGTGAAAACTGAGAAACTAATTCAAGATTATGGCAGCATTCAGACAATCTTATAAATCTTTTATCAAAGGAATATGAACAAGCTACTGGCTCAAGTGCCCCCTTCCACACTACTCCTCTCACATGCAGGATTCATGAGTTCCTGTTTCAACTAAACCATAGTTGGCCACCACATCCAAACTAGGGAAGGGTCACAGGTCAGTGGTAGAGCATCCGCTTTGCATACAGAAGGTCTCAGGTTCAATCACTGGCATCTCCAGATAGAGCTGGAAATGTCCCCATTTGAAATTCTGGAGAGCTGCTACCAGTCATCATAGATAATACTGAGCTAGATGGACCAAGGGCCTGAATCAGTATAAGTCAGCTTCCTATGTTCCTAACCAACAAACTGTGGTTTGAGCAATCTCTCCAAAGCAGGACTGCACCCAGGATCAGATCTGGATTGCAGTCCTGGTTTAGAGGGGTCACTCAAACCATAGCTTTCCAGTTTGGACATTAACAAATTAGTTTTAAATTAAACCCTATGTGCAAGAGAAAGAAGGAAGAAGTGGGGGAATGCTTGGGCACATGGCTAGTTCATGATCATTTAAACCACCATATGGATTGTCTCAATGTGGCCTATGCATTAGAGTTATTCAACAGACAATTGTCTCCAAATGGCACTGTCATACCACAAAAAATGGAATTGTTTAAGCACTGTTTCACTTCTTTGGGCATTACATGCTTTCATTTGGAACAGAAGGCTTTTGGAACAAATGGCTTTCAGAGAATTAAAGTACCTCTAATAATATTTAGCATTTATATAGTGCTTTTTAGAACTTAGCATATATTGTCTTGTTGAAATTCTTACAACCTTGTAAGGTAGGTCAGTATTAGTCTCCCCATATTTTAGATGGAAGGCTGAAGTGTGTGGCTTGCCTAAGGCCATTTGGTGAGTTTATAGCAGGGGCAAGATTGAAACTGGGGACTGATTTGTAACACAGCCTTTCAGATGTTAAGCTACACCAGCTTTCTGAGGTTCAGATATCATTTAAATATTAAAGGATCACATATGGTCCAAAGTTCCATTTGCCCCCCTACTGTAAAAATAGTTTTACAGCTAATGTGATCTCTATTATAGCAAGGCTCTAACATGAGTACATAAGCAATGTTTTGTTACTACTTGTGTGGTTACTACCAACATTTTACACTTCCACTACCAAGTGCATAGCATGGAAATTCATAGGTGATCCATGATAGCTGCTGGAATTCTCATAGCACTGAGAGCTATTCACACATTAGCAAGATTCTAATATGGAGTGTGACAATGTTATGAAGTCATTTGAATACAGTGCCTTATTTTCTGGGGCACCAGAAACAAACCTTAGTTTGCAAAAATAGCTGAGCCTCAAAGTTGTCAGAATGAACCCTGAGAAATTTAATCCACTAGCTCAGAAAAAGCAGGAATGAATTAATGAATCCTCTAAGATTACTAACAACTACTGACAATTCATTGCCTAAGGTCATACTTCTTAGTAGTAGAGGAAGGTTTAGGACCAGCTCCTTCAGTTAATAAAAAAAATGAATGAGCAACCACACAGGACACAAACTATGCTGGTTTAATGTCAAATTATCCCAAACTGAGCAAAAATATCTGCCATCCAAATGAAACTGGCAGGGTTTTTTTCCCCTTTTCCTTTTGGTTTATTGCCAGTTGAGTAGATTCCTGACAGTGCCCACTTTTTTGCAGAATGGTTAAGCGTAAAGAAAAATAATTTCAAACCACCACTGAACTTCGTGGGTTCCAAGGATCGCAGGGGAGGAGGAGTTGCTTAAATCATGAAATTACATAGAAATACAGACAAACTGCTAGCTGTTTCACTCATTTTACAAAAGTGGCAATACAAGTTTTTCACCCATTTATCTTTACAGGCAGAGCGTTGAACATTTCTATATACATATTATACATTATAGCTTCTGGCTAATCACCTTTTGTCCTATCTTGCTAAATAAATCTAAAATATTTCCTGTTGTTGAAAGGCAGACAAAATAAATGGGCAGCAACAGATTTACTGCAATGTTAAGAAGAGCCCTGCTCTCTCAATGTTTCCGGGCCAGATTCAAAGTGTTGGTTCTTACCTATAAAGCCCTTAATGGCATCGGACCGCAATACCTGGCGGAACGCCTCTCCCGCTATGTACCTACCCGGTCGCTGCGCTCGACGTCAAAGGCCCTTCTCCGTGTCCCAACGCATAGGGAGGCACGGAGAATGATAACTAGAGCTAGGGCCTTCTCAGTGGTGGCCCCCGAACTATGGAACGCCCTCCCTGATGAGATACGCCTGGCGCCTTCTTTGTTATCTTTTCGGCGCCAGGTAAAGACCTACCTCTTCGCCCAGGCATTTTAAAAATTTTAAAATTTGAATTTAAAATTGAAAATTTTTAATTATGTTTTATTGTGTATTGTATTTACATTGTATTTAATATATTTACTTGTATTTTAACCTGTTTTATTATGCTGTACACCGCCCTGGGAGCTTATTGCTATAGGGCGGTCTAAAAATGTAATAAAATAAATAAATAAATAAATAAATAAATGGTTGTTCTTACAGTGACTAACCAAATGCCTATGGGAAGTGGGCACAAGCAGCGCAACAGTACCTTCCCCACTTGTACTCCCACTGTATACTGAAAGTAGTACACAACCATCATGGCTGCAGTGATTATCTCTTTATCCTCCATGAATTTATCTAAGGCCATTTTATAGCCATCCTAGATGGTGACCATCACTTAAGAATGGGGGAGAAATGTGATATTGTTTGCATTTTAATGAGAAACTACCTAATATGCATTTCTCAAAACAATCTGCAAACTGAAACAGTTATACTTCAAAATTTGCACTTCTCTGAATTTTACAATGCAGTTCTCCAACCAATATTTACAAAAACGCATATATTAGAGGACGTGTGCATAATACTACACATATTAGTGACAATAACATGCATAAATTATAATATACATAACACACTGTATATATAGCATACAACAGACAAAATGATATAATGTATTATATTAGGTTAATTGTTTGCAAAAATGTATATATGTGTCAAAATTGCAAACAAAAATGTGTAGGAGAAATTCACACTTAAATGCCGATGAATTTTCATGAGGATTCTTTTTAAAAATGCAAATTGCTGAAGTGGAGAACTGAATCTAAGATTGGGAAAATAAGAAATTGAGAGAATCAAAATGGACAGATTCATCCATTACCACATCTTGCAGAAGCAAATTCCATTGTTTAGCTATGTGTTGTGTGAAGAAAAGTTTTTTTGTCTGTCCTGAATCTCCCACCATTCAGTTGATAAAGAAATGGGGCGAACAACTGAAAAATGAAGAACTGAGAGAAACCAAAAACTGACAGATTTGTCCATCGTTATGCTTAGTGAATAACAGCAAATTTCAATTACAAAAGTAGGGCCACTTATAAGTTGCTTACTACAAAAAAGTTCTTAAATAAAATTATTATTGTTGTTGTTACCTATCCTTCAATAGCAGATCCCATGGTTGGTTACAACAGTTTAAAGGTTTAGCCAAAAAGGCATTGCATATAAAACAATGCATTTTAATAAAACCATTCTAATAACCCAAAAACAAACCCGGCAGAAAAACAACAAAAATTTCTGCAGCAAAAATGTTTCATCCAATAGCCCACCAAGCATCTTGTCATAATCCATCATATACCTGGGAAGAGAGATACAATTTAATCTAGCACTGAAAGTATGTTAATGATGGTACCAGGGGGACCACACTGAGAAGATTCCACAGAAAAGAAGCCACAATCACAAAGGCACACTTCCTTGTTGTCACCTTCCAAAACTCCCTCTAAGAGGGCACCAGGAGAAGGATCACAGATGAAGATTGAAGGGGCCAGATAGGTTAATATAAGAAGAGGGGCTCCAAAAGTTGTTGGAATCCTAAGCCATATAGGCCTTTATAAATTAAAAACAGTGCTATTACTTGTGTCCAAAAACATGCAAGTAGCCCGTGCAGTTGTGCCAAGGTTGGTGTTATATGATTGGCTTGCCTTGATCCTGTCAACAATTGAGTGGCCACATTTAATGCTGGCTGCAGTTTCTGGACCATATTTGGGCCATGAGATTGTAACTGTAATGTATTACTTTTAAAAAGTAATATTCCAAGCTCTGTTCTTAGCTCATTTGGAAAAGTTGTATCAAAATCAGGGTGGGGAAGAGACACTGTCTGCACAGAGAGGGAAGAGGTATGGCATAACTACATTATCTTTAAGGCCTGGTTCATATGTTAACAACCTCACACTGAAAACAGATCCTAGTTTCCTTTCTTGATTTGTAAGTAGCATGTTTCCAGAGAGCACCAGCTTGTCTCCATTTTCTCCCCATATTAACACCTTGGCTCACAATCTTCTTGTTGCCTGCTAACAGCTAGCTGGCAAGCCAGGACAGAGTAGATTTGCAGTACTAGTCACCATGAGCAAGAAAACTTCCTGATCCTCTGTGCCTCAGGCTAAGGAGTTCTTAGATGCACAAAAGACAAAAGTCCCGCAGATCCTAACGCAATCAGGAAAGCACCTTACCACTTATCAGTTGGCTATTGTGTGACCTTCCAAAGAGTAGTGAAACATACCCACCTAGCATTAAGCACCACTCAGTAAAGCATAGCCAATCACCCTCCCCTTTTCATCTGGAAATCTTCCTTGGCATTGCTAGTTTTTGTCTTTTCAAGACTAGAACTAGTCTTGGACCCCTGAACTCAGTGCAATTTCGAGACAACATTTTTACTGCACACATGCAGAATTTGCTGCTTCATGAAACCCCCAGCTTTGGGTGCCTGGCTCTCACAACATCATCCCATAATCCTTGCTTGGTAAAGCCTTGCCAAGGCATACCTGCTCTTCCTGCCATTCACATCAATGTGATCCTTGATCCCCTCCCTTGGTGTATTTCAGCTACATCTATTTGAATTTCTCTCATCCTCCATCTCTTTGATTTAGGGTTGCCAGGTCCATGGCCTGAGACTGATCCTGTATGTTTAGGAGAAGAGAAAGTCAGCCAAGTGCAGGTGTTCTTGCAACTCTGTAATAGGAAAAACCGCAAGGTGGAATTCTCCCTCCCCCTCCACAAATTTTAAAGATACAGAAGACCTCTTGGTTGCCAGGCCCGGCCTCCACAAGGTCTTCTGTATCTTTAAAAGTTGTGCAGGGGTAAGGGAGAATTCCACCTTGTGGTTTTTCCCATTACAGGGTTGCAAGAACACCTGCACTTGGCTGACCTTCTCTTCTCCTAAAGATACAGGATCAGTCTCATTCCATGGACATGGCAACCCTACTTTGATTTCCTATCTCTCTTTCTCTAGCCTTCCAGCTTCCACAGCTTCCTCCTTATGAACTACAAATAATTGCAAAAAAAAACAAATAGCAGCTATGAGAGCACACTAACCCTAATGTGGGCCAATAGCCCTAAAGTTACTCACACTGTGCTACTGTACTGTACATTGTGGTTTTTTTAAAAAATAGAGTGTTAGTTTCTGGGTCACCTCTACTGGACCTCTACCAAAGCCAGTCTACCCTAGCACTATTCTTCCTTAGTTATTTGTGCTCTTGAAGAACTGATTCCCCAAACATGAAAAAGCAGGTTTCAGACACACTGTCTTCTTCTCACTAGGCTTGCCAACACCAATGTGGGCAACAACCAGGGCCAGTCTAATGTCAGGGTCAGGCAAGAGCCAAAGCCAGAACAATCCAAGGTCAAAGCAGGGCAAAGACAAGAAGCAGGTCCAGGCACTTCATGACCAGGCTTAGAATCAGCAGGAGATCAACTAACAGGCAAAGTATAGTGCTGGTACACAGACGTTGTTCCCGGAAATCTTCCAGTCTAGCACTGGGGTTTTTTAACTGGAGCTGACAGAACCACACCCCCAACCTCAGCTGACTATTAACTACATTCAGCCAGACCTCCTGAGGAGACCTTTACTCTAGGGTTGTCAGGTCAGAAGCATCCCAAACCCTGAGGTTTCAGGGGTGGGCCTTAGTGATGTCATGGGGAATGGGCCCTAGTGATGTCATTAAGCATGATACATTAAGCATCAACTACAGTTGCTTGGAGCATACCACTCAAACAAAAAACCTTAATATAACAGTAACTAAATTTGTTTACTGTGTATGCCTACCAAGATCCTGCTATGATCTTCTGTTGTACTGCAATCCTATGCATGTTTACTCAGAAGCAAGTCCCAATCCTGTACAGAGAAAGTACTCTTTATGCTGCTGAAAGCTATATATTTACTGAATTCCTGATGTGAGAGAAGAAGGAAAAGGAAACTGTTCTCAGAACTTGAAATGGGATTTAGGTATTGCCTGGGGGTGAACAAGTCTTGTCAATCACAACCCTGACTTCACTTACTGGCTAAAAACCTGAAAGGGCGGGAATTAGAGCAGCCGGTTAGGGTTGCCAGGTTCAGAGCCTGATCCTGTATCTTTAGGAGAAGAGAAAGTAAGCCAAGTGCAGGGGTTCTTGCAACACTGTAATGGAAAAAACCACAAGGTGAAATTCTCCCTCCCCCCTGCACAACTTTTAAAGATACAGAAGACCTCTTGGTTGCCAGGCCCATTACAATGTTGCAAGAACACCTGCACTTGGCTGATTTTCTCTTCTCCTAAAGATACAGGATCACAGGCCCTGAGCCTGGCAACCCTGCAGCGGGTACTAACAGAAGTTGTGGAGGGCAGCAGCTGATATTTTGGTTTATATCTTTTGAACCAGACCACCTAGAAACTTAATTTAAAAAAAAGAAAGCCAAAAGTTCAGAGATTAAGGTGACTCACCCGGCTAGGACCCCCAAAAACCAGAGTCTCCAGAAAAAAACTGGAGACCTGGCAACCCTACTTTACTCCCAAGGAGACCTTGCCTGTAGTAGGGCACTTCTCCAGATGGGCCAGATTTCAATATGGCATTTGAGGTGACGCCTTGGGATCTGTTCAGCCTCGATGTCAGAGGCCAAACTCACCCTGGGTGGTGAAGGTCCGTCCTCATTACAGGACCCTGGCTCCTCACCCCCAGATGGAGTCTGATCCAGGGCAAGGTTTAAGGCAAGAGTCTCCTGGTTGCCCTCTAATGAGGATTCCCCTAGCTGACACCTGACACATGTACAGAATGAGTGTCTCAAAGCAAGCAATGATAGCAAATGCGTCAACTGAATTATACTCAGAGCATACTAATTGAAATTCATAGACTTAAGTTAGTCATACCCCTTTTTTCAATGGGTCTACTCTAAGAAGGACTAAAATGGGATACAACCCCTAGACTTCCTACTTTTCAAATAAACAGATAACACATTTTTCATAGTGCCTAGGACTGTTGGGTTCTAATCCTTTACTAATTAATGTGAAGATGTGGCAGACACCTACACTTTTTTATTCCTATTGTTTTGCAAATTATTGTGACATTTGTACAACTATCAGACACTCTCCCACCACTGGCAAGTGATGGAGAGTTCAAAATGATATGGCCAAGTTAACAAGGGAAAGAATGAGACAAGCATTTTGGCTTGATCATTTATTAGCATCAGTTCTGGTTTTATTGCAGAGGACAGCTGGGAAATAAATGAGTGGGTTATGTTTATTTAATGTAACGTATTCAACCTGGTGGATTCTATAGTTTGCGAGCCATTACAAGTGTAGTTCTGTGGTTTCTCACATGCTTATTAATAACATTAACAAAAGCAGCAAGAAGATGACAGATAAAGCATTGCAAGCATAACTGTTGGCCTCCTCACACTGTGGGATTGGATCCAGACAAAGTTATTTGACTATAGGTCCCACTGAAATTAATAGGACAAGCTAGTAATTATTTAAGTCCCAGTGGCCTGGTTCACATGTCAAGGTAATCCAACCTATGGTGTATCAGGATAGCACAAATGTGCAGGCTTCCAGCAAGGAGCTTGCAGCTGCTTTGCTTCTCCCTCGTGATTTTTGCTCCTGTGTCACAATGAGCTAAACTGCCAAACCTGGGATGCAGTTAAACCATTGCCCCTAGCTAACCACAAGCTTTAACAAAGAACACCTTGGCTACAGCTCATGCTTAGTAAGGACTGAGGAGAGAGCTTAACCATGAGATTGGGTTCAGACCACATGCTAAGCCAAACCTTGATTTAGCTCAACATGGTGTAAGAGCAAAAGGGATCAGGAAGGGGTAAAATGGCTGGCTGCAAGCTTCTTTCTGGGAGCCACACATTCACACAGTCCTGGTAAGCCATAGTTTAGTCATTTGTTTTTAATATTGTAATTTTTAACCACTATAATACACCATAGGACCTTATGGTGAAGGGTTGGGAAGAAACTGAATAAATAATAACAATAAATAAATAAGTTTGATGTGGTGTGTCACGTGAACCAGGCCATTGATTTCCATGGAAACCAAGTTCAACTAATTTAGTCTGGATCCAACCTAATATGTTTATAGGTATAAAGTACAAATGTGACATGTGAAATATGAATGTGACAAATATTCATACATGTAAAAGTATATCATATAGATACACTTATCAAGAAGATTTGATAGGCTGACTCAGTAAGAGAATCTGGTTTGCTCTACAAAATATGTGGCCATGTGTGGCAAAGAGCATTGGGGAAAGTGATTATCAGGGTTCAAAAATGGATAAAACTGAAATGATATACATATGTCACCCAAATATGCACATGGATTGTTAGATTTCAAATCAGATGGTTGTCATCTTAAGGAACTATTTTTTATTCATTTGAATAAATGATGTGAGTAAGCTGATTACACATAGACCAACATCTTCAAGTTATCAGATTTAACTTACAAAAGAGGAGTCTCTTTACATTCAAAATAGCTTGAAAATCTTATTGGGAAAAACACATTAATGGCTGGGGGATTAGCAAAGAAACAGGATAGTGAAAAAGTAGGATGCTCCATTTCAAATCCATCCAAATCCTTATGCATGTAATATATATTCACTAACAGGCAAAAAAACCTTGCGGTTTAAGAACGTACCTGTAGCCACCACTCACCATATGCTCACAGGCACATGTGACCAAATTCTTCCAAGCTACACAGGAAGTAGATTGGACTGTGAAAGACCAACCCAAATGGTGTTTGCATTTTGACAAATTTATAGGGCAGTACAATATCTCAGAGAGGAGGTCAGGTCTCCTGCTCCCCTGGTGCATTCACTATAGCTGCCCAATTTCCCTGCTTTTTAAAGTTTGATAGAAATATATGTTGACTACAGGTACATTCTTAAACCGCAAGGTTTTTTGCCTGTTAGCAAATTTCTCTGATTTTTAATCCAGGAGGTAAGAAATGGGATCCTGTGCAAGTTTGCTGAGAATGGATTGATCATTTGCATGCTTATTGAGTTCAATGGGATTTATTCCCCTGCAATCATGCTTAGCATATGTAAAACTGACTCTTATGGGAAAAGAAGGGGGAGGGGAAGAAGGAAGAGGAGAGGGGTGGAAGAAGGGAGGAAGAAGGGAAGGAGAGATATGACGCCCCTGTATTTATAATACTGTAAATATGGTAAGTGCGGGTTTATTAGAGTATATATGGTAAGTAGACTGAGTGAGGAGGGAGTACATGGGCTGGAAGGCTGGAGAATTTTGTATTATGATTGGCTGAGCGTTTCAGTGTCTGAAGGTATAAATGAGAGGATGACAGTTGAGAAGGGAAGTGATTAGTAGAGTTCAGTTGGTGGGAGTTCTGAGGGAGGCTGGAGTTGGTTTTGTGGGTTGGATTGGATTAGGCTGGTAGTGAGGCAGGTTACTGACGACTAGAAACATAAAGAGAAACGCATCTGATGAAACCATATGCTTGTTAACTATACCTTTAAGTAATCTTGTTATTCCTGTGCATATAAATAAATATTTTTTTGTTTACCAGAATGCCTGATCCTGTCAGGATGCAGGATTGGGGCCTTGAAGTTTCAGACGATGAGGAGAGGGAGGGGGTCATTTGGACAGAGTCGTGTGAAGGACAAGCAGAAGAGGGGGAGGGAACCTCAGAGATAGAACTGTCTGGGAGCGAGGACCTTGAATGTCCAACAGACACAGATTCTTACCATGAGCTTCCCACGCCTCCTCCCCCTCCGAGCTTGGAGGAGTTGGAGAAGGAGGGAGGGCAAGGAGGAATCCAACCCCCTCCTGATCCAGGAAAAAGCAAGGAGAAACAGCCAGATGGTTTAAGCATTGCCCCCCCACTTTCTCCCATACCTGAGTCAGATTTCTCAGAAGGGGAGGGGGCAGTGGCACCCTCTTCACCACATACAAGGAGACAGCAAAAGAGGCGGCAAAAGAAGGGGGAGAGGCGGGGTGTGGATGAGGGCACTTTGAGGCGGAGTGAGAGAATTTGCACCCGTTTGCCCCCTTCTTAAGGGACAGGCGGAGTAGTGGTTCCTTGTTCTGTCAACTCTCTTCTATGTCGCAGGTTATGTTTTGTAGTTAAAGTTCATGAGACGGCGTAGTCTTTGTTTGGATATTACTTTAATAAAAACCGATTTGCTTTCATCAACTGGTCTGGTTCCTGAGCCTCAACCTGGACACGACAGTTTGACAGAACCACCTACCCAACCCTCGACGCTCCTGCCACTTGAACAGGACAAGATGGAACAGGGAGCAGCAGGGGGGACAAAGCCCACTTCTGAGGTGGAGGAAGTGCGACAGCTGAAAAATAATGTTGCAGATCTACAGGCAGATGTCCAAACCTTGTTGGCGTCAGTGAGGGCATTGAAAAGTGACAACCAAACTTTGAAATCCACGATAGCCCAAATGCGGACAACCCCTTCAGCCGCTGTGGTTAAGATTCCAATTGGATTGCCACCTAAGTATGCGGGACAGAGTGACCAACTCTCCACCTTCGTGGCTCAATGTGAAATGTACCTGGACATTAGGAACGCAGAATTTCCTAGTGATGCAGCCAAAGTGGCCTTCGTGATCAGTCTATTGGAAGGGGAAGCTGCCAAGTGGGTCACTCCCTATCTGGTCAGAAAGGATGCCATCCTAGGAAGATATAGAGGATTTAGGCAAGCCATGACCGAGATGTTTCAGGACCCCCAAAGAGCGGAGACTGTGGCGAGGCAATTGAGCGCTTTGAAACAAGGGAAAGGAACTGTTTCAGAGTATACCAATGCCTTTAAAATTCTGGCCCAGGAAACTGGTTATAATGACTTAGCCCTGATGTTTATGTACCGAAGTGGACTGAATGCCGAGATCTTTGATGATCCTGGCCAGAACTACACCTCCAACTGATCTGCCTGGGCTGATTCGGCTGTGCCTGCAAATCGATCACCGGTTGGAAGGAAGGCGCCTGGAGAGGAAACAGGGCGTACAGAGATACTCAGCTTCAGCCTCTCACAGTAAAATCCCTCCGACTCCCGGGGTGTCAGGTAACACGAGAGAAGGATCGGGAGGGGCTCGGCCAAAGCTATCGGAGGAGGAAAAAGAAAGGCGTCGTCAGGAACGTCTCTGTTTTTACTGTTCAAAGCCGGGCCACATCGCTAAGGAATGCGGACTTACAGGAGATAAAACAGGGCCGTCGGGAAACTAAAGTACCCAGCTCTCGTGCAGGCCGGAGGGCTGGAGGCCGCTGTGTACAAAGGGCCTCCGGTAGCACAGCCCCCTTCAAAAGGGGTACTGGTGCTACCTATTCGGATTACAACTTCCACAGGAGTAATGTTCAACTCTACAGCACTGATTGACAGTGGAGCCTCTACCAATTTGATTGATGCAAAGTTGGCAAAACATCACCAAATCTCCCAATGGAAATTGGAAACCCCCTTGTCAGTTGAAACTATTGATGGCAGACCATTGAAGTTGGGTGGAGTAACTCGAGCCACAGAGGAATTAAAACTAGAAATTCCTGGGCACGAAGAGCTTATTTCCTTGTATGTGTCAGATCTCTCGAACTTTGATGTGATTCTGGGAATGCCCTGGCTAGCAAAGCATGACCCAAAAATAGCCTGGAAGGATGCGGTCATATGGTTCACTTCTCAGTACTGTCACGAGAACTCTCAGTCAGAGATAACCGTAAAAGCCCTGGCAGGAGCTGTGCAAGAGGTCAAGGAAGTGGTACTTCCCTTGAATTATGTGGATTTTGAGGATGTGTTTAATGAAAAGGAAGCAGAGTCCTTGCCCCCTCATCGCCCTTATGACTGTGCTATTGATTTAGTGCCAGGAGCAAGAATTCCAGCTGGAAGAATTTACTCCCTTACAGAGCCAGAGAGAGCAGCTCTGAGAGAGTTTTTGGACAAAAACCTGAAGCGAGGATTTATCCGTCCCTCACAATCCCCCGCAGGGGCCCCCTTGCTGTTCGTGAAGAAGAAAGGAGGGGAACTCAGACCCTGTAATGATTACCGTGCCTTAAATCAAATTGCCATCCCTAACAGTTATCCATTGCCCCTGATTCCGGAGTTGTTAGACCGACTGCGTTCTGCAACAATCTTCACGAAATTGGACTTAAGAGGAGCGTATAATCTGATTCGAATGAAAGAGGGGGATGAATGGAAGACTGGGTTCAACACCGCCTATGGTCAATTCGAATACCTGGTGATGCCTTTTGGGCTATGTGGGGCTCCTGGCGTGTTTCAGAAGTTTATGAATGAAGTGTTTAGAGACCTCTTGGATCAGTACGTGATTTGTTATCTGGATGATATTCTGGTGTTTTCAAAGAGCCAGGAAGAACATGATCAACACGTGAAAACTGTGTTGAAAAGACTGAGAGAGAACCACTTGTATGCCAAGTTAGAGAAATGTGGGTTTGACTTGTCATCTTTGGACTTCCTTGGATACCGAATCTCGGCAGGAGGACTGGAGATGGACCCAGGAAAAGTGAGTTGTGTATTGGATTGGGGCCAGCCAACCACCAAGAAGGACGTACAACGTTTTCTGGGATTTGCCAATTACTACAGAAAATTTATCCCAGGGTTTTCCAAGCTAATAGCTCCCCATACGGACTGTTTAAGGGGAAAAGGAACGTTTCAATGGACAGAGAACACAGCGAGAGCTTTTGGGGAACTGAAAAGGAAATTCGCATCTGAGCCTATTTTGAGTTTTGCTGACCCTACCCGCCCTTTCGTCATGGAAGCGGATGCTTCAGACATAGCCTTAGGGGGGGTCCTTTTGCAACCAGACATGGATGGGAAGGAATTGTATCCTTGTGCATATTTCTCCAGAAAACTAAAGGATGCCGAAAGAAATTATACAGTGTGGGAAAAAGAGCTGTTAGCCATCAAAGACTCATTTGAGAATTGGAGACAGTATTTAGAGGGAGCCCAGCATCAGATAGAAGTGTGTTCTGATCATAAGAACTTGGAAAGTCTGCAGACAGCTCGGAAGCTGAACCAGAGACAGATAACGTTGGTCGCAGTTTTTCGCCAGGTTTAACTTCAGGATTACTTACCATCCCCATGCAAAAAATCAGAGAGCAGATGCTCTATCCAGACAACCGCAATATAAAGGAGATGAAGTTTGCAGCCCTCCCCAGTACATTGTCCCGCCGGAAAAACTGATGTTGGGATTATGCCAGCCTTCATGGGAAGAGGAGCTTAAGAAGGCACAGTAGAGGGATCCATGCATGCAACGATACATTCAGGAAATGGAACAGGATCCGGATTCAGAAGTAAGTTTCCATTGGAAGGATGGACTGTTTTGGTTTAAAGCCGCCAGATATGTGCCAAAGGGGGACCTAAGACTCAGAATTTTGCATCAATGTCATGACTCTATCATGGCTGGACACTTTGGCATTTTTAAGACCATTCAAAATGTAGCTAAGGATTTTTGGTGGCCCCAAATGCGTCAAGACATTGAAAACTATGTAAAATCATGCTCTGTCTGTATGCGGGCGAAAACAGACACGGGAAAACCTGTAGGGTTGCTGGAACCTTTACCAAAGCCGAGTGAACCTTGGAAGGACCTTTCCATGGATTTTATAACTGATCTACCAAAGTCACAAGGAATGACAGCTATATTGGTCATAGTGGATTCATTGACCAAGATGGCTCATTTCCTTCCTTGCTCAGGAGCCTTAGAAGCTAGAGAAACAGCAAAATTGTTTATAAAGGAAATCTACCGATTGCATGGATTGCCCAATAGCCTAGTCTCGGATCGGGGAACTCAGTTCACAGCTAAATTTTGGAGAGCTGTTTGGAAGCAGCTGCAAATGGAGCTAAAATTTTCTTCAGCTCATCACCCCCAAACAGACGGGCAGACGGAGAGACTTAATGCTGTTTTAGAAAGGTATTTGCACTGTTACGTGTCTTACCAACAGACTGATTGGGTTTCCTATTTGCATTTTGCAGAATTTGCTTATAATAACTCCTTGCATACCACTACTGGACAAACACCTTTCTTTGCTAACTATGGATTCCATCCCAAGGCTTTCCCCAGCAGTACAGGGAGTACGCCTGTACCGGCCGCAGGGGAATTTCTGCAGGAGCTTCAGGCGGTGCAGCAGATACTGAAACAACAATTAGACGAGGCCAAGGTGGAGTATAAACGAGATGCTGATCAACACTGACGGGAGGGGACCCCCCTTCAGATAGGAGACAAGGTATGGTTGTCTACCCGCTTCTTCCAGATGCCGGGCAAATGCAAGAAGCTGCAGGATAAGAGAGTGGGACCCTTTGAAATAGAGGAACAAATCAACCCAGTGGCTTATCGTCTGAAGTTGCCAGATACTTTTAAAATACATCCTGTGTTTCATCGCTCCTTGTTAACGAAAGCCGCCCCTCCCAGTGAGTTAAGACCGGTGGAATCTCCAGGGGCGCCATTAATAGTGGATGAGCAAACCGAGTTTGAAGTGGCAGAGATTCTGGACTCAAGGAGAAAGCGTAATAAACTACAGTATTTGATTCATTGGAAGGGTTATGGACCAGCTGACAGATGGTGGGAAAATGAGAGCAATGTCCATGCTCCGGACTTAATAAGAGACTTTCATCAATGGTTCCCTCATTGTCCTAAGCCGACAGGTTGGGGGGGAGCACAGCATGGAGGAGGGGATGGTGTCAGGATGCAGGATTGGGGCCTTGAAGTTTCAGACGATGAGGAGAGAAAGGGGGTCATTTGGACAGAGTCGTGTGAAGGACAAGCAGAAGAGGGGGAGGGAACCTCAGAGATAGAACTGTCTGGGAGCGAGGACCTTGAATGTCCAACAGACACAGATTCTTACCGTGAGCTTCCCACGCCTCCTCCCCCTCCGCGCTTGGAGGAGTTGGAGAAGGAGGGAGGGCAAGGAGGAATCCAACCCCCTCCTGATCCAGGAAAAAGCAAGGAGAAACAGCCAGATGGTTTAAGCATTGCCCCCCCTGCTTTTCCCCATACCTGAGTCAGATTTCTCAGAAGGGGAGGGGCGGTGGCACCCTCTTCACCACGTACAAGGAGACAGCAAAAGAGGCAGCAAAAGAAGGGGGAGAGGCAGGGTGTGGATGAGGGCACTTTGAGGCGGAGTGAGAGAATTCGCACCCATTTGCCCCCTTCTTAAGGGACAGGGGGAGTAGTGGTTCCTTGTTCTGTCAACTCTCTTCTATGTCGCAGGTTATGTTTTGTAGTTAAAGTTCATGAGACAGCGTAGTCTTTGTCTGGATATCACTTTAATAAAAACTGATTTGCTTTCATCAACTGGTCTGATTCCTGAGCCTCAACCTGGACACGACAGATCCTTGGCTGGGTTACACAGACCAGAAGGGTGGGCAGGGCATATATCAAGGTTGGGAAACTGTATCAATGGTGGCAGCGGTGAAGAGATAGTGTAACATCATCAGGTATCCAGAGCAACCCAGGGCTATATTCTTTATAGGCACAAAGATACAGGGGGGTTGTGGCCTGCAAGTGCACCCAGCCACAAAGTATCAATAGGCCAGGAGGAGACTAAGGCACAGTGTCAAGGCAATATTGAATTACAGGGAGTGACTGGTGGTGCTGCCTAGCAGTGGGATCTTGAGAGATCTTTGCTAGAGCTGGTGAGAACCATTTAGAGACCAGGACCCTGAGGTGGGACCGTGACAAGGCGGTGACCACAGGTAGGTTCCTAGCAGGTGGCGCCTGAGGTGGAATCCTGACAGGAAGGGACCTGACAAGGGAAAAGGCAAGTCTGATTATTTGCATGCTTATTGAATTCCATGGGATTTACTCCTGTGAAATCATGGTTAGGATAGGTAAAACTGACCATGGGGGAGGAGGGGAAGGGGAGAGGACAGGGGAGGAGCAGAGGGGAGAGCAGAAGGAGGGAGACGGGAAAATAGGGGATTGGAAGGGGAGGGGGAGGGGTGAAGGAAGGGGGAGGGAATGGGCAAAAGGGAAGTGATGGGAGGGAGGAGGAGGTGAGGGCCGGGTTGATCATTTGCATGTTTATTGAGTTCAATTTACTCCCATGCAATCATGCTTAAGATTTATTCCTGTGCAATCATGGCTAGGATAGGTTAAACTGACCATGGGGGAGGGGGAGAGGGAGGGGGAAGGAGGAGATTGGAAGGGGATGCAGAGGGAGGGAGGGACAAAGAAAGGGGGAGGGAAGGGGCAAGAGAGAGGGGATAGGAGGGAGGAGGAGGGAGGGCGGGTTTGATCATTTGCATGCTTTTTGAGTTCCATGGAATTTACTCCTGTGCAACCATGCTTAAGATAGGTGACCTGGGGGAAGGACAGGGAGGGAGGGAAGGGCAGGAAGAGGAGGGGAAGGGAGGAGGCGAAGAGATTGGGTGGGGGGCACTGTGCAGAGTGGAAGCCCCTTTCCTTTCCAAAAAGAAAACACTGTGAGCAGTATCATTCTTTTTTAGCATTTCCCCCACAATTTTATTCTACAGCAGGCACACATAGTCTCCCACCCAAATTTAAACCAAAGCTGTCCCTGGCCACATCTACACTAGACCTTTATTTCACTTTAGACAGTCATAGCTTCTCCCAAAGAATCCTGGGAAGTGTAGTTAGTGAAGGGTGCTGAGAGTTGCTAGGAGAGCTCTATTCCCCTCACAGAGCTACAATCAGAGCGGCTGACTGTTAAACCACTCTGGCCACTGGAGTTCTGTCAGGGGAATAGGAGTCTCCTCTCAACACCCTTCACAAACTACACTTCCCAGGATTTTTGGGGGGAAGCCATGATTGTCTAAAGTGAAATAAAGGTCTGGCATGGGTGTGGCCCCCTGATTAGACAAGCCCAGCAGCTGTGAGTCTGGCTTTTAGAACACTGACTATTGGTTCTTACTGAGCATGCCCAACGTTATCATTGAGTTCAGCGCAAAATTTCTTAAATTAATCCAAAATCAGCCAGGCATTTTTTTAACTTTTAAACTGCAGAAGATGAAGGTCAGGGTATGGGGCAAGGTCAGTAACAGGACTGCACATACTCCGTGAACACAGTTGATTTTTAATTAATTTCAACAAATTAGGAGGACTCTGACAGAAAAAAGTCCAAAAGGGGTCTAGATTTTTTCTCTCTCTCTTTTTACACTTTGAACTCTCGATTCTCTCTGACTGTTTTGTGTGTTGCCATGAAAATTTAGAAGGTTGTTAAGCAAGCGTTTCTGAGTTCAGGACTATATGTTTTGTAAGGTTTTGTTTTGAAATGAGCTTATGGGAAGCATCAGAATGGCATGGGGGTATTTTCAATTTATCATTGTGGAATGCGAGAAATCTATGCTGACTATAGTATACACACACAATATACACACAATATAATATACACACACAAGCACACATATTGTTGTTGTTTCCTCACCAAAACAAACTCAACAGTTATGAGGAGATGGATTTTTTCCCCAAAAACAGTTTGTTGTTGATGCTTCTTTTTCTGAATGAAATACCAGGATCATAGCTATTAGTTTTTGTTCATTTGTGAAATTATCTACTGTGGCTATCAATCAGGGATGGACAGAACAGTAACTTTTCTGTAGTGGACCAAGCAAACAGGGGTTACATAACTGACAGCAAATGTGTCAAGCATGTGGATATGACCATTTGCTCAATACAATGGCTGTCATGCTTTACTCTTTTTTAAATTATGTCCAAAAAGCTCATTAGAACAACTTATGAACTTATGAGCAGAGCAGTACAACAGGAAAATGCAGCATCCTTGACTGGAAATTCTTTCACAGGAAAGTTGCCTACTCTAACCAACATTTAAGAACATAAGAAGAGCCTGCTGGATCAGGCCAGTGGCACATCTAGTCCAGTTTCCTGTTCTCACAGTGGCCAACCAGATGCCCATGGGAAGCCTGCAAGCAGGATCTGAGCACAAGAGCACCCACCCATTCCCGTGCAATTTCCAGCTACTGGTATTCAGAAGCATACTGCCTCAGATTGTGGAGGCAGAGCATAGCCATCATGGCTAGTAGCCTTTGATACAGTTATCGTCCATGAATTTAAAGCCATCCAAGTTTAAGGCTGTCCAAGTTGGTGGCCATCACTGCCTCTTCTGGGAGCAAGTTCCATAGCTTAACTACGTGCTGCATGAAGAAGTACTTGTTTTTATCTATCCTGAATCTTCCAGCATTCAGCTTCATTGGATGTCCATGACTTCTAATATTATGAGAGAGGGAGAAAAACATCTCTATCCACTCTCTCCATTCCGTGCATAATTTTATAAACTTTATTTATTTATTTATTTATTTTATTACGCTTTTAAACCGCCTTATAGCAATGAGCTCTCAGGGCGGTGTACAGCAAGATAAAACCACATTTAAAAACGAACAAGTGTGGAGTACAGCATACAATATAAAACATATTTAAAAACAAAATTAGAATACAAATTAGAATAAAAATACAATTACAGTTAAATTTAAAATAAAATTAAATTTAAGCTTAAAATGCCTGGGCGAAGAGGTAGGTTTTTACCTGGCGCCGAAAAGATAACAAAGAAGGTGCCAGGCGTATCTCATCTGGGAGGGCATTCCATAATTCGGGGGCCACCACTGAAAAGGCCCTAGATCTAATTGTTGTTCTCCAGGCCTCCCTATGAGTTGGGACCCGGAGAAGGGCCTTAGATGTCGAGCGCAGTGAATGGGTAGGTACATAGTGAGAGAGGCATTCCATCAGATATTGCGGTCCGATGCCGTTAAGGGCTTTATAGGTAAGAACCAACACTTTGAATCTGGCCCGGAAACATATAGGTAGCCAGTGCAGTTGGGCCAGAATAGGTGTTATATGGTCGAATTTCTTCGTCCCAGTAAGAACTCTGGCCGCAGCATTCTGCACTAGCTGAAGTTTCTGAATCGTCTTCAAAGGTAACCCTACGTAGAGTGCATTACAGTAATCCAATCTAGAGGTTACCAGAGCGTGAATAACTGAGGCAAGGTTCTCCCTGTCCAGATAGGGTCGTAGTTGGGCTACCAGCCGAAGCTGGTAGAACGCATTCCATGCCACCGAGGCTACCTGAGCCTCAAGTGACAGGAGCGGATCTAATAAGACCCCCAAACTACAGACCTGCTCCTTTAGGGGGAGTGTAACCCCATCCAAAGCAGGTCTGACATCAACCACCTGGGCAGAGTACCCCCCCACCAACAGCATCTCAGTATTGTCAGGATTGAGTTTCAGTTTATTAGCTCTCATCCAATCCATTATCGCGGCCAGGCAGCGGTTCAGTACATTGACAGCCTCACCTGAGGAAGATGAAAAGAAGAAGTAGAGTTGCGTATCATCAGCATATTGCTGAAAACGCACTCCAAAACTCCTGATGACCTCACCCAGCGGCTTCATATAGATATTAAAGAGCATGGGGGACAGAACTGAACCCTGCGGGACCCCATATTGGAGTACCCAGGGACTCGAGTAATGCTCCCCAAGCATCACCTTCTGGAGGCGATTCCCAAGATAGGAGTGCAGCCACTGCCAAGCAGTGCCTCCAATTCCTAAGTCCGTGAGTCGCCCCAGAAGGATACCATGGTCAATGGTATCAAAAGCCGCCGAGAGATCAAGGAGAACCAACAGAGTTACACTCCCTCTGTCTTTCTCCCGACAGAGGTCATCATACAGGGCGACCAAGGTTGTTTCTGTACCAAACCCCAGCCGAAAGCCCGATTGAAATGGGTCCAGATAATCAGTTTCATCCAAGAGAGCCTGGAGTTGGTGAGCGACCACACGCTCTAGAACCTTGCCCAGAAATGGAACATTTGCTACCGGTCTATAGTTGTTAAAATTATCAGGGTCCAAGGAGGGCTTTTTTAGGAGCGGTCTCACCACCGCCTGTTTCAGGCAGAGTGGGACCACTCCCTCTCGTAAAGAGGCATTAATCACCTCCTTGGCCCAACCGGCTGTTCCATTCCTGCTAGCTTTTATTAGCCATGAGGGGCAAGGATCCAGAGCAGAAGTGGTCGCCCACACCTGTCCAAGCACCTTGTCCACATCCTCGAGCTGTACCAACTGAAACTCATCCAATAAAACCGGACAAGACTGTGTTCTGGACACCTCATTAGATTCAACTGCTACAATATTGGAGTCAAGGTCCCGGCGGATGTTAGTGATCTTATCTTGGAAGTGCCTCGCAAACTCATTACAGCGGGCTATTGATGGTTGTATTGCATCCGGAGGACCAGAGTGTAGAAGTCCCCGGACAACTTTATAAAGTTCCGCTGGGCGGTTAAGGGATGACTGAATAGAGGCAGCAAAGTACTGCTTCTTTGCTGCCCTCACCACCTTCACATAACGTTTGGTAGAGGCCTTCACAAGAGCATAATTACAGCCGTCGGGAGTTCGCCTCCATTTGCACTCAAACCGTCTCCTTTCTTGCTTCATCACTCTTAGCTCCGAGGTAAACCAAGGAGCCAATTGAGCTCTGCAACGGAGAGGGCGCACCGGGCGATTGTGTCAACTGCCCGGGTCATTTCCGTATTCCACAGAGTGACCAGGGTTTCGACAGAACTGTCAGTTTTATCAGCCGGAAAATTCCCTAGAGCCCTTTGAAATCCCTCAGGATTCATTAGTCTCCGGGGACGGACCATCTTAATCGGTCCTCCACCCTTGCAGAGGGGAGAAGACAATGTGAGTCTAAATCTCAATAGGCGGTGATCTGTCCATGACAAAGGAATAGATGTCAATTTCCTTACTCCCAGATCACCATCCCCTAACCCAGTGGCAAAAATCAAGTCTAGAGTATGTCCTGACACATGCGTAGGGCCAGTAACAAATTGAGACAGCCCCATGGCTGTCATGGAGGTCATGAAGTCCTGAGCCGCTCCAGACAAAGCAGCCTCGGCATGGATGTTGAGATCCCCCAATACCAGAAGCTTGGGGGATCGCAACACCAAATCCGAGACCACCTCCGTCAGCTCAGTTAGGGAAGCTGTTGGGCAGCAGGGTGGACGGTACACCAACAGTATTCCCAGTCTGTCTCGCTGACCCAACGCAATGTGCAGACACTCCAGGCCATTAGCCACCTGGATAGGGTGCCTAACGAGAGGAATGGAACTTTTATAGACCACAGCGATTCCTCCTCCCCGACCCTCGGATCTACCCAGATGCTGGACCGAATATCCAGGTGGGCACAACTGGGAGAGATTAATACCTCCCAGATCGCTCACCCAGGTTTCGGTAATACATGCCAGATCGGCCGCCTCATCCATAATTAAATCATGGATGAGGGAGGTTTTATTATTTACCGATCTGGCATTAAGAAGCAGCAACTGGAGATCCGAGGGTTGGCTGATAAGACTACCAGCAATCCTGTGGGTGTGAGGAGGACCGGAACACGGCACAGCCACCAATTGTCTGGGTCAAGTTCCCCTTAACTGGCATGTCTTCCTCACAGCGCCATACCTCCCATTACCCATCACTGCACTGATTGGGGCCCCCTTTGGTCCTCCCTCCCAGCACACTATCCTCTCGCCCAGGCACATAATAAAAATAAAATAAATAACAAAGCTCATATTTTATACACAATCACACACTCATTCATACAACCACTCATACATCCAAATAGCACAGCAGCAACAGCAATGTCCCAGCAGCCAGCAGGTCACAACCGCGGCAGCCGCAACGGCAGGGGCTCAGGAGCGATGGAGCAACGATACCCCCCAACCTAACAGCAGCATCAATGGCAGCGATCACAAAGGCTGCAAGGTCCAGGCGACAGCAACAACGATTAGCAGCGACGACGACGATCCCAGGACAGTTCAAGGGTGTCGGGACGAAGCAGCAGTAAAACAGTACCCAGATCCGCAGCAGTCACAGCAATGGCGATGGCAACTCGGGCGGAAGGTCGCAGCAGCGGCAAGCGCCCAGCACTCGAAACTGCAGCAACAGCAGGAAGGCAACGTCCGGGTCCACGACGGCCGCACAGTGATGACAGTGCACCGGGTCAAACTTCTATCATGTCACCTCTTACTTGCTTTTTCTCTAAACTAAAAAGCCTCAAATGCGGCAATTTATCTTCATAAGGGTGTAACTCCATCTCCTTGATCATATTAGTTGCGCTTTTCTGAACCTTTACTGACTTTACAATATCCTTTTTCAGATGAGGTGACCAGAACTGTACACAGTATTCCAAATGCGGCAGCACCACACATTTGTATAATGGTATTATATCAGCAGTTTTAGTTCCAATACCTTTCTTAATGATCCCTAGAAAGGAATTTGCCTTTTTCACAGCTGCCGCACAGTGGGTCGACAACTTCATCGAGGTATCCACAATGACTCCAAGGTCTCATTCCTGGTCAGTCACTGCCAGTTCAGACTCCATGAGCATATATGTAAAATTAAGATTTTTTGCCTCGACATGCATCACTTTACACTTGCTCACATTAAACTGCATTTGCCATTTTACTGCCCATTCACTCAGTTTGGAAAGGTCCTTTTGGAGATCTTCATAATCTCTCTTTTCTTTTTAACAGCCATGAACAATTTAGTATCATCAGCAAACTTGTCCACCTCAATACTCTAGATCATTTATGAACAAGTTAAAAAGCACAGGCCCCAAATTTGATGATTTGTATCATTACTGGGCAACTGTTGTATTTACCAATGGTTCCTGAACTGGTTTCCACCACAACTGCAGCAGTAGTGTTGCAAACAGTATGCCAGCAGGATCAGCAATTCCCAATCAGTTTGCAAACTCCCAAATCACTACGTGCTATTAAGGTCACCACCATCAAGAGCAAAATGCTGTAGCAGCCCTTTACTTATACAAAATCACAATCACAGTGGACATACCACCCTAGCAGTTATTTAGATAACATTCCCTGGCAATTGTTAGCATATGAGTAGCTATAAGAGGTAGTCAGCGGTTTTCCTGTAGAGCTAAGTGATACCCATGGTTGTCAAAGCTTGGCCTTTTGCCATCTCTACCACTTTTTCTTGCCTCCCTTACCTTCTTTTCTCAGCTATGACTCCCTACACTTACTCTAAAGAGCTAGACTGCATGTATCTGATGCCCAAGATCAGTATCAACTATTTTGTTACAAGCATGTGTCCAGTGAGAATTTTAAAAGCAGCAGCACTGTTTGCCATTTACATTACTCAATTGCCTCTGCATTGAACCAACATCACAAACACGAATGAGTATACAGTCCAGGCGAACATAGCTGTTGATTTACACGCACTCCTCTTGGGTCATTTCTTGTTCCTGTTCTCTGGAAGGTGGTGTTCTATTTAAAATATTGGTTGGCACTGTGAGAACAGGATGCTGTACTAGGGTCTTTGGCCTGATTAAGCAGGGCTCTTCTTATGTTATTTAGATTCCCTTCGTCCCACTTCTTTCTGGGTATCTTTTCTAGTGAGGTTCATCTGGCCTCCATAACATCCAGAATTTCCCTCTAAACAGATAATTGTTGCACTAAGAGAGATAAGATGGTAGCTTTCAACAGACCTGCCTAGACTTTATTATCAATTCTGGTCTATCCTTAGATTATTTGTGCTCTTGTGTTTATTCCACATGACATACCTCCTTGATAGTGACTTGACCAACCTTTTTAATACATGAAAAACCTGGATTATATAGAGAAAACAATTTGTTCTTTATAAAAAGCCTGCTTTATAAAATTCCAGCAGTTGTGAACAAGGTTTTCTTGCATTCTGCAAGACTATCACAAAAAAGGCCCTTCCTGTCTACAGACTATACATTCACTAAGAATGAATGTCAGTTTTTATACATATTCTTGGGCAATGGAGACAATCTCACACAATGGCATTATAAACAGAATCATTGTGAGGCTAAAAAATCAACCAATATTGCTATTCTTCTCCCTTTAAGTTGAAGCACTTGCTTGCTTCAACTCCTATTTACTGAAGCAAGCCATCACAAGCATTATAGACTTTGCTGTTCCGTCTAAATTTTGACATGTTTTATCTTGAAAAGAGGTGAACTTGAGTAAGAGTAAACAAAGGGAAGTTTGCTGATGAATCTTTTAGCAAGTTGGTTTTGCTTCCACTTTATGATCAATTTGATCACACACATCCTCCTGCATCATTGTTCTAGTAAGCCTGCAAGTGCCTTGAGGGATTTGCCTGTTTCTAATGGAATACTGCACAGTAACACTGTGGAACACACAGATAGAGGCCTATGCATATAGTACTAGCAAAAGTTGTTCCAAACTACAAAGAGAAAAGTTTTGCAAATCGCAAACCCTCCTCTTCATGACATGCATTTCCCCTAACATGATATGTTAAGGCCTTCATTCTTTGTTCCAAATATTGGCCTAAGGGTGGTGTCTTACCTTGTAATCGTTCCCAGGAACACCTCTGCCTGATCTGGCTTAGATTTGTAAACGACTGGAAATCCACTATGGCTGGTGTTGGCAAGGAGCTGAGCCAAGAAAGCAATGTTTTCCTTTCCATGAAGAACTCTGACGTGAAGCTTCATGACATCTCTGGCAGCAAACAATTCCAGGTTTAACCTGAAAGACATAAAGCAGACAGCCAACAATTTATTTAGTAAACAAGAAACAAGGCACACTGAACCACATGAGCATTTGATGACTTTATAATGTGCTAGTGAATTACTTCAAGCTGCAAATAAATTGGTTTGATTTTGTTTAAAACGTAATTAGCCAATAAACTGATCACCAAGCATGGCTTTCCTGCCTATGAGTAAGATGCTTGATTAATCCAACCAGTTGTAAGCATTAGTTTTCTGAGAGGGTAAGAGACATTAATCAACTTCCATGAGTTTTTAAGCTTTTGGGGGGGGGGAGTTGCAATTAAAAATGAAATCTCCAGAAAATCACGTTCAGGTTACAAAATGTTCTTGGAGCTAGGAGGAGAATGGGAAGAAGAAATAAAACTTTCATAACAATATAACAGTTAAAATAGCTCTGACCAATTGTTCATCCACCTCATTATGCTGCCTCTGTGACTACCGATGACCACCTGAAGATATAGAAAAACAATAACTGCTCTTTTCATACTCTACAGATATCAGAGAACATTTGTACCACATCTGTTCTGTTCTATTTATAATATTTTAACTGTTGTTTTTAATAGATCGTTAGCTGCCCTGACAATTCTGTGGAGACATGTTAGCACAGTATAAATTTTAAAAGAAAATCTGGTGTCCCTAGAGGATTTTATTATACAATGACACTTGCTCCATACTTCTCCCCCTTTAACAACTCTGTATGGTACTGTAAGCTAGGAGATGGTGACTGGCCCAATGTCACCCAGTGAGCTTCATGTAGAAAAAGGATTTGGCCCTTGGTGAAACATAGCGATTCATTTCTTAGGACCACAATACCTGATGGAACACCTCTCCCGACATGAACCCACCCATACACTACGCTCAACATCCAAGGCCCTCCTGCAGGTCCCTACTCCGAGGGAAGCTCGGAGGCTGGCAACAAGGGAGAGGGCCTTCTCAGTGGTGGGCCCCAAATTATGGAATGATCTTCTTGATGAGGTGCACCTGGCACCAACGCTGTTATCTTTTTGGCACCAGGTCAAGACTTTCCACTTTAGCATGTGTTTTTAATTTTTTTAAAAATTTTTAAAAGATTGTATTTTTAAATTGTTTTTTGTGTTTTAAAATTTGTATATTTGTTTTTATTGTTTTTAATTGCTGTAAACTGCCCAGAGAGCTTTGGCTATGGGGCGGTATATAAATGTAATAAAGAAATAAAGAAATAAATTTCTTGGGCCTACAAAATTCTGTATACAGATGGGATTACTGTTTCAAGTAGTAGCCTCTAGTCTTGGTCTGTTTCTTACAAATGGCAAATGTAGTGACAAACCTGTACCTGGTTGTACCACTTCAAACTGCAGGTAGGAATTCCCATGATTTAATAGTCCTCCATACAAAAAAAAATCTGTGCACATAGAAAACTATGGAGTGATACCTGGGGAAAGCTTTTAGCCTTCTTCCTGATATCCCATTTTTCTATATACAGTAACATTTTTGTATGGAATATTATTGAGTTATCTGCATCTGAATAATACAGTCCAGAAACAAAGCTAAAATTTCATCTCCTTTTTGTGGAAATTAAGGCCCCATTCAAGGTTGGACAACTCTCCAGGAGCCACATGCTAGTGGTGACTGTGGCCAAAGTAGCCAGATTAAACACCCACACCCACCTCTTGCATTTGTGCACCACCTTCGCCACACGTAAAGTTCACATACACACATACATGCTCAGCACACTCACAACACATACAGAGCACACATTCACCACACATGCAGGCACACTGCATTTTCTCTCTCTCTCTCTCGCACACACACTCATGTTCTGATTCACTTTCTATCATTCATTGTTCCAATTTCCATTTCTTTTGGAGAGAATATTTCTTTATCTCAATATATATTTATATTCCACTTCTCTATTCAGAATACTCAGTGTGGCTAACAGCTGGCCACAAAACATACACATGTAAAATAATTTAAATAATTATATGAAATCATCCTAGCAAAAGCAAACAGCAGCATTAAACAATTCAATCAAACAAATAATGCAGCAACCAAGCCTACTGAAATAAGTAGATCTTAACTGTCTGTAGAAAAGCAAGCAAATATGGAGCCTAGTAGATGCTACCACAGAAAAGCCCCTGCCCCACCTGCCATATCTCTAAAGCAGTGGAACACAGAGCAGAGTCTCTAGTGCTGATTTTAATGTGCAGAGAGGTTTGTATGAAAGAAGAAGTTCTTAAAATATTTTAATATAGTTGTCAGGATATAGCTAGATCACATTTTGCAGAAATGGACAAGTCTGTTCAGTTGCTATGCCAACGTAGCTGGATTATTTGGTTGTTTTTAAGTGGAAAGCTTCAGTAATCTCTTCTGCAGCCAGCTGGTTGCCAGATATTAGACAGCAGCCTTAACCAATTAGTGGGATGTCCCATCCACTGGCTAGACTCACTGTGTGTTCGACCTGCAAACTACTGCATCTTAGAGCTCAATAGGGATCAATGCAACCTAAACGTTTTTTAAAAAGAGCCTCCTTTTAGCGACTAGAAACTATTCTATGTTTCTCTCGCAGCAGGAAGTCAGTCACTCTCTGCATGTTATCTATAATGGACTGCAGAAGCCTGAAACAAAATTTATTAACTCCATATGCTGCTTCCATGAGCTTCCTTCTGCAAAATCGCATTGTGAAGCTTTCTTTTTAGATTGTGCGCCTGAGGGCAGGGGCTATCTTAGAACTGAGTTTTGTAAGTCATTCTGAGAGCTTTTTGGGCTAAAGGGCAGGATATAAATGCTGTAAATAAATAATAAATAGGAAGATTTAACACTAGGTAGGAAGCCACCAAGGACAGCACTTTGTAGAAGAAAACTTTGTTACAGTAGCTGCTGGGCTTTTGGTACTCTACTGCTCAATACTTAGGAAGGATGACCTGATACTTTAGACCTTTGGCCCGCCAGATGTTGTGGAACTACAACTCCCATCAGCCCTAGCAAACATGGCCAATGGATAAGCATGATGGGAGTTGTAGTCCAACAACATCTGGAAGGCCAAAGATCATTCTAGACATAATGTAAAAAGAGGAAAGCAACAGGTGGCTGGCAAGAAAGGTGCCTAGGACGGGGTGTGTCATGTGAGGCAAGGGGAAGATGTGCAACAGCCCACTTCAGAAAAACCAGAGGCTAAGGTTAATCTAGGGCTCCAGTAGGAGCCTAGCTAGCAGTGGAAATTTGGGAGATGGTTTCTAAAACAAGCTCCATATAATGATAAATTCAAAGGATTGAAACAAATATATAAGAAATAAGACATCTAGCAAAATAGAGGAAATAGTCATTCTGTCTCTCATATCAGGTAGGCTATTGATGTCATATACAGTAATTCCAATCTTCAGAAGTGTGTAATTGCTTATGTAGCCAAAACAGCACCACCCACACAAAAGAGGGAGGTATCAACAGATTCAGAGGAACCCCAAGGTTTGCAGAAGTACAAAAAACATTTAGGGGGGGGAATTAAAGGGGCAAAACGGCCCAATGAGGTATGAGTGCACTCAGCAACCATGGAATACTGACTAACCTTTGAGAGGGGCAAAATGGAAAATCAAGGGGAATGGAATGGAGTATCCAGGAAAAGGAGAAGGGAGAAAGAGACACATAACTATGCCAAGGATGGAGAAAACCATCCCATTGTTGGGTAGGTCATTTCCTGGTTCACACAGAAGATATTTTAAATGTCCCAAGAATAAAAGTGAGAGCTGAACATAGAAATCAATCAAGATATCCAAGATTTTAATGTAGCTCAGACTGGGCACCAATAAAAACACACAACCATAAAAACAGCCCAAAGAGGGCTCAGCATGCTCAGTTGTGACTGGCTGCTGACTGGCTGCTAGGCAGGGGAAACTGCAAATTTGGAATAGAAAAGAGTGGCTCGTAGGGATGGGGGAGAAATTTGATTCCATTTGCATTTAAAGGGAAATCTACCAAATTCGCACTTTCCGAAACAATGTAAGAACCAAAACATAGCCATCCTTCAAAATTTGCATTTATCCAATTTTTATGATGCAGTCCTCCAACTAACATGTACAAAAATGCATATTTAGCGGAAAGTGTGCATTGGAATGCATATATTAGTGAAAAAACATACACAAATGTATTATATTAGGAGAATGCTTGCAAAAATGTATCATTTAGCAATCAAAAATGTATTCATTAGGATAAATTTGCACTAAAATGCTGAATTTTCATGCGGATTTCTTTTAAAAATTCACAAATTGCTTTAGAAATGTAGAGAACTGAATTTAAGATTACAAAAATGAGAAACAGAGAACCAAAATTGACAGATCCTTCCATCCCTAGTGGTTGGAACCCTGTACAGAAGTACACCACGCTGCATCATTTTGTTCCACGTTCCATTAGTTTATATTAAACTGATACATGTTTAAAATCCAGAGAGTAGTATTAGAAGAGTGCCTTTCAGCTCCCTAAAATTTAAGCTATGGAGTGCCACAGGGCACTATTTTATCCCCAATGCTATTTAATATCTGTATGAAACAGCTGGGAGCAGTCATTAGGAGTTTGGGGGCAAGTTGCCATCAGTACGTTGATGACACTCAGCTCTATTTTTCTGTAACATCTGAATCGGGAGAGGCCGTGTGGGCCCTGGATCACAGTGGCGAGACGGATGATGGAAATTAAGCTGAGCTTGATATCTGGCAAGATGGAGGCACTGTGGGTGAATGGTTCCCGAACTTTCTGTGTCCAAGAAACTGGTCAGCTGCATGCCCTGGATGGGTTTGCATTCCCCCTGAAGGAACAGGTAGTTAGTCTGGAAGTGCTTCTGGATCCAGCCTTGTCATTGGAGGGCCAGTAACCTCAGTAGCTAGAAACACCTTTTACCAGTTGCAACTGATACGATAGCTACAGCTGTTCCTGGACAGGGAGAGCTTGACCACAGTCATTCAGGCAATGGTGACTTCAGGGTTGGATTACTGCAGTGCACTCTGTCTGGGGCTTTCCTTGTGATTGTTCCAGAAACAGCAGTTAGTGCAGAATGCTGCAGCATGGCTGATGACAGGAGCGACACCCTGTCAGCATATTACACCATTGCTCAGAGATCTGCACTGGCTGCCAATTTGCTACTGGGCCAAGTTCAAGGTGTTACTGTTAGTATATAATGCCCTTCATAGCTCAGGACTACTTTACTTGCAGAATTGCCTTACCTCATATATGCCCACTTGACTGCTTCAATTTGCAGAACTGATCCTGTTGCAAGGTGTCACATAATACTCATTCTTCAATTGTAAGAAATAGATCTTTTTGTGTAACAGCACCTATACTTTGGAACTCCCTGCTGATAGACATTAAGCAGGCACTTTCCCTGTACTCTTTCTGGCACCTGCTTAAAACATTTTTGTTTAGGCAAGCCTTTCTAGACATATAGAAGTTACATACCTTTTAATCTATTTTTAGTTTATTGTTGATTTTAATTAGTTTTTTAATGTTTTTAACTGTCTTATTTATAATTTTAATGTTTTATTTAATGCTTTTTGTAAACCGCTTTGATATTTTATTACAATCAAGTAGTATATACAGTTTGTTAAATAAATAAATAAGAAATAAATTATTTCATACTCAGGAATATGGCTATAACTGTGACATGTCAAACATTTTAAAGAAAAATAAATGATTATTTTAATTTAAAGATTCATACCCCATCCTTCATAAAATTCCCAGGGTAGCTAATATATAATCACATCAAGGAATTAACTGCAAAGCAGCAAATAAATCTGCTCCCTGGCATAATGATCATCCATGGGATTGTTCTTCCAGATAGTAACACTAATACTTACTTAGTATCTTAAAAGTACTTCACATCATCTCAGTAATATTCACAAGATCCCAGTAATATGGGTCAGTGTTGGAACTAACAAAGAAATGACAACTAGCAATCATACTGCTCTGCCAAAGCTGTGCACACAAGAGTTTCACATCTTACGCTTCTTTTAGCATAGTCATTTTTATTGACCTCATGAACAGGATACAAAAATAAAATGAATTCAGAAGAAAACAAATATCAACATACATTAACAAAGAAACCATGTCCAGTTTTGAGTTGGGGGGAATATAGTTTGACTGTAGGAAATGAAGGCTATAATGTAAGTTAAATAGCAAGGTAAAAGCACATGAAAGTGTATTTAGCCAAAAATGTATTTCCAAAGAGATTGAAGGACCAAGTAAGGCTAAGGGGAAAAATGGGTCATGATTAATGCATAATATAAAGAGATTCCCGTTCCGTGCCCGGTAATTCCGGGCAAAGGGGCGAGTTTGCGGCCACAGCCGAAGCCAGGCCGCCATCGGGTGGGCGTGTGTGCACGCGGCGCACCATTGTGACACGCAGGAAGGAGGTGGGGCGGCTGAAGGCCATTTAAGGCCACTCCACCAGCCTCCCGCCCTCCTTTGAATTTTGGCGGCAAGGCCTGCAGAGCAGTGAGGCCTTGCAGCGGCGGTGGCTGTGGCGAGGCGCAGGGAGCCTTCCGGCGACCTGCGGGAGGCTTTCCAGCCGGGGCGAGAGCCTTTGATGTGCCAGGAGGCCTTTGATGTGCCGGCCTTGCGGCGGCGGCTGCAACAGGGCGCGGGAAGCCTTCCGGCCGCGGCAACAGGTCCGCGGTGTGGGGGAGAGGCCAGTGAGGCCGACACCGAGCCTCAGGCCCAGACGAACTACGCTGGGGGGAGGAGCGCTAGTCGAGGACCCGACCGACAGGTAGCCGACGCCGCAGCACGACGACGACGACGAGGAAGAGGAGGTGGTAGCCGCTGCCTACCGGCCAACCATCTCCTCGCCGCGGAGCGAAGGTACCGTCGTGTTGGGCTGCCGGGGCCTTGCGGCCCGCAGCTCGCCAAGCCCGGCATGGTGTAGTACTTAGGGAGGCCTTGGGGCTTCTGTTTAGGTACGGGCCCCCGAAGCGTCCTCAACCCCCGTGGTATGTGGTGGGTGACTGTGGCTGGCCGAGGGACGGGCGCTTGACTCTCAGGGTGTGTCCTCGGGGTGTCTTAACACGGATTAGCCAGTCCCTTACATGCCGTGCTGGGTGGAGAAGTGGATTTTTCCTTCCGGCGACCCGCGGGAGGCTTTCCAGCCGGGGCGAGAGCCTTTGATGTGCCAGGAGGCCTTTGATGTGCCGGCCTTGCGGCGGCGGCTGCAGCAGGGCACGGGAAGCCTTCCGGCCGCGGCAACAGGTCCGCGGTGTGGGGGAGAGGCCAGTGAGGCCGACACCAAGCCTCAGGCCCAGACGAACTACGCTGGGGGGAGGAGCGCTAGTCGAGGACCCGACCGACAGGTAGCCGACACCGCAGCACGACGACGACGACGAGGAAGAGGAGGTGGTAGCCGCTGCCTACCGGCCAACCGTCTCCTCGCCGCGGAGCGAAGGTACCGTCGTGTTGGGCTGCCGGGGCCTTGCGGCCCGCAGCTCGCCAAGCCCGGCATGGTGTAGTACTTAGGGAGGCCTTGGGGCTTCTGTTTAGGTACGGGCCCCCGAAGCGTCCTCAACCCCCGTGGTATGTGGTGGGTGACTGTGGCTGGCCGAGGGACGGGCGCTTGACTCTCAGGGTGTGTCCTCGGGGTGTCTTAACACGGATTAGCCAGTCCCTTACATGCCGTGCTGGGTGGAGAAGTGGATTTTTCCTTCTCCACCCCGCCGTCCTTTCTTCTTTACCTTCTGTGCTTCCTGCTGAAGTGCGTGGCTCTAATCGACCTTTGTGATTATGACGATGGAGTCAAGAACTGGGAGTCAGTTTTTGGGGTCCCAAGCTGTGCCTGTGCGACATCAGACTGCTCCTTGGTGGTTCCTACTTGGGGCGCCTAGCACTGTTGTTCTTCTGGGCTCTATGTAAATTCAGTTTGCTTAAAAGGCTTGGAGATCTTAAACCTGCTTGTCAGAGTTGAGGAAAGGAGGGACCTCCTTAAATCTGGAAATGCTGTGAGTTCTTTTTCAAGGTAGCTTTTGAGGCTATGAACAGCCAAGAGACTGTCGTCAGGTTAGTTAAGCCGGTTTCTTGGTACTGCAGAAATGAAAGCGTATTTGCTTTCTCTTACAAAATTGCCCTGCACACAAAGAGGCCCAGCTTGAGTCAATGTAAATACACAAATAAATCTAACGCTTCTTAGTTGCTAGGTTCTTTTAATAAATATAGAAGATGGGTAGGCCTGTGCCTATTTTAAAAGCTTGAGTATTGCAACACTAAATATTGAGGTTGAGGATGATTCATAGGATTCTTTATACAGAGTGATTGCCCCTTTCTTAAATTAACTAATTTGATAAATTTTAGGTTATCACACTAGAGAACACACACAAATTGGTGCAAGGTGTTCTGTAAAAATACAGTGTACCTATAGATATGTACACATTGGTACTTTTTAATGGGATTTGCACAGAGTGATAAGTTTTGTTCACTCTACAGCTGATTTATTTTGGATCTTGTAAATTTGGAGTTACTGAAACTGGTATTACCAAATAGTATTGGGTATAAAGTGCCATACAAGTGTTGCTTCTTAATAAAATGTAGTTATTTAACATGACATTTATGCACAAAACGGTAGCAAGAGAAGTGAACATATATGGTTTATAAATACCACAAGGGAGAGAGGTGGTATATTAAATTGGCAAGTTTGCAATCTGATCTAGCTTGTATCAACTGATTCAGTTCTATAAAAAAGTATTCTCTATTTGGGTTGTATTACAGAATTGTAAAGACATAATAAGCTTTTGTGTAGAGAGGTACAGAACATCAGAAGCTTCCCGTTAGGTCTTCTGTGGCCTTGGGATATGTTTCCTTTTTAACCATAAAGAACATGAATCAACCATGCAAAGGGAACTCATCCCCCCTTTTCACTGTCAAGAATATATGAACCTTTCCATCAGTTAAGTCCCATAAACCTCTGTTCTAAAACCCATTTAATCTGTGATATTCTGAGTAAACACACATAGGATTCTGCTGTATGCGTGCAATCACATGCACCCTTCCAGGGGAAGAAGTAACGATACACTCGGGGATTTTCTCATAAGTAAGTATGCATAGAATTGGTCCAATTCATATTTCTCTGAGTAAATTATTTAAACATAATGGAATTAATCACGTGCAAGCTGCACATTTGCTTGCATCTTCTCTTTAGCTAGTTTACAAACTGGTCTGTAGATAAGGTGCCCACCTTTTTTTTTTTTTTTACAGGCCTCTAGTCCTGTGCTTTTAAGAGTCATTTGATCTGCAGACATTAGAAGATGACATTGCTTAACTCCATGCCATCTAATAACTGCTGAATACGAACCTGCTATTAAAGGCCAGGGCTCCTCAAAGGAGCGGGAAGCAGCCCCCAGCAGAGGCTGCTCGAGAAAAGTGTCCCTTCCCAGCTACGCTCGAGGGCTATGGACCTTGCTTGCAGACTGCCCAGTTATGGGGAGACTCATTTATGATGTGGTTTTTCTTTATTATGCGGTTTTCCAGATCCTATGGACGCACTGGTCCAGGGGACAGTTGATGAAGACATACAGTTGGGCAGGGTTATTGGCCCCTTCCCATCATCCCCTACCTCTGCTCTCTCAGTGCCCCCCCCGTATAGTGCCCAAAGTGGCAGTGGGCAAAGACTACCTGATTCACCATCCGTCATACAAGTGGGGTCAGTCAGTGATGCCTTATGGGCAAGTGTGGCAGCTAATCTGCCTGCATTGCCGGCTGTTACACACGGTGGATTTTGAGCTGCTGAGTTTTGCCCTTTAAGTCAACTATGCAGCAGAGCATTACCTAGGGGCTGCTGTATTCTTGCATGGAGCACTTCAGCCCCTTCTTGGAAGGGACAGTCAGGAGACGAGAGGGCTCAGAAGCAGTGGGGCACTACTTTCATGATTTACAGTTCACGGGTAGGGCAGACTTTGGGTGCATGTTAGCACCTGATGGCACAGTTTATAGCGTAGCTATGAACTGGGGGGGTTCCTTTGGCAGCTGGGGAAAGGGAAGATCCTGCCCCAGTGTTCACCTTCCAGGGTATGAAGACTGACTTTTGGACCCAGGGCTGCAGGCTGCCCTGGAAAAGCTTGAACTGTTGCAGATCAAGATCCTGCAGTTTTCAGGGGCTGGGGAAGGTGTTTGCTTCCTCCCCTTCAGGTGTTGGGGGCCTTCTACGGTGGGGATTATGGTGCCATAACAGGGATTTCACAGCCTTACCACAAGTTCAAAGTTTTTGGCTGCCTTGTGCGCCAACCTGCAGTGTGGCTCCCTCCTTTCCTGCGGTGCGTCAATGGTGTTTCAGTTAGAGGAAGGACCGACTCAGCTAGTCCCATACCGCATACTGGGAGATGGGGGAAGGGAGTCAGAGATGGCCATATGCCTGCTGCCCCAGCATGCTCACCAGCTATCAGAGGGCAGGAGGGGATTCCTGGGAGTTAGGGGCTGGCAGGGGCTATGCAAAGTGTGGCCTATTCCTATGAATCACGTGCTGGAATTCATCACAGACGGTAGGAGTGTAGCTTGTCTGTCAGTCGCAAGGTAGGCTGGCAGGGGGCCTTTAGGACCATTCAGATGTCTTGGGATATGTCATGTGCTGGCCAGCTGGCCCATGCACACCCCCATACCCCTTATCCTCATCCTCCATGTTCACCTGACCCGCCAGGGATTGTTGATCAGGGAGGTGCCCTGTGACCATCATGCTTCAAAGCTCAGCAGTTGCATGTAGCGGCCCTCACACTTAATTTGGAGCCTTCCAGATGGGGGGGGCGAGGGTGTTTGGGGGCCAGGTCAGACTTCCAGGCAGACCAGGGGTACAAGAGTCAGTCCACATTATTTTACCCTCCCCCTGGACTGGACACTTCCCCATGACGGCGTCATAGTGTTTTTGGCCTGAAGCTACAGGCCTGGTTGCCTGATATTCAGGGGGAGGGATCTTCCCTTATAAAGTTTCAGTCTAGTGTCGCAGTGCCCGGGAGCAGACCCATGGGGGTTTGAGGGACATGCTCCTCCGGAATGGGGGTTGCCTACCCGGCAGTGGAATTGCCTACCTGGAACGGTCTATTTGGTTTTGGTATATGCAGGTGCACGCCGTCAGGAGGTGGAAGTAGGGGGCGCATGGAATACATTCACCCCGGGGGCGAGTCTGAAGGTCCGGGACCCAACTATTCACGATTGTTTCTGTTTTGGCAGGTTGCTGGACGGGGATGGAGCAGATGCGCAGCCTACTCTGCAGCCATGGCATGATCTCATAGGCTGGCCTTGGGGCCGCAAACGCACATTGGTTCACAGCTGGGCCTCTGATGGTGGGCCACGATTTGGTGGCTGGGCCGACAGAGTATGCGCTGGAATGGTCTCCTATCCATGTCGTTCCAGCAGGGTTCAGGGCGGAAGGTTCTGCAGGTGGTGGTCATTCCCCTGGGTGGGAATTACCTTGGTTACTGAAGGGCAAGACATGTGAGGACATGCAGTGAGGCCTCGGTAGCCTCGGGTCATCTGCTGTGGTCAGACAGAAAGGGCAAGGCCCTTAGTGGCAGGCATGTGAGGACATGCAGTTGAGGCCTCGGTAGCCTCGGGTCGTCTGCTGTGGTCAGACATGGAGGGCAAGGCCCTCAGTGGCAGGCATGTGAGGACATGCAGTTGAGGCCTCGGTAGCCTTGGGTCGTCTGCTGTGGTCAGACATGGAAGGCAAGGCCCTCAGTGGCAGGCATGCGTGGACATGCAGTTTGTGGGGTAACGATGGCATCTTCCTGATGAACCTGCAGAGGTTATTGGGTGTGGGGTAAAGGGAGACTAAGCAGAGGCTTGTCCCCCTTTTGTGGCAAAGAAGTGCGGGAAAAGGTTTAAAGGGAAAGGGCAGCTAGGTGACACCTTTAGGCACCTTTGGGGGCGATTGGCGGTCCGGGGGCCTGCAGCTCAGGGCTATACGGCCCAGGGGGCAGAACACGGGCCGCCTTTGGGGCCAACGTGCCTCATCCGCTCGGAGTTTCACGGCTCCGGGGGGCGGTGATGTGGGTTGGACCCCCTACACATCTTCAGGGTGTGGCCTGAGCTGGGGTCTGGCACAGGGCAGCCCCGGGCTCAGGCAAGGTTTAGTCGCCCTATGGCTGCAAGCAGGCTTTGCCTGGATCATCAGAATGCTCCCGCACTTGATTTCCCCTCTGCAGGTTCATTATTCTAATTGATTCCGTTTAATAAAGTGGCCCATGATTTAACCCAATGAATGGTGTTTGTGTTTTATTTCGGCAATAGGCCGCAATCCAAACAGCAAAGAAGGCATTGGGATGATGTATGTGTGTGTGCACATGTGTAGAATCCCAATATGAGCTTTCCCCCATATTGATGAGAGAGTAAGCGTAGGCAATCGGTTAATGGTATGTCAAGCAATTCTAGAGCTTTCATGGAAAATTTGCAACCAGAAGCCTGTCACAACATCACACCATGATATGTGCAGGTAAGCACCTGTGTTGTGACAGCCATTTTAACATCTTTTCCCCTGAATCTTGTGTCTGGTCATTCAAATTGATGTTCTCATTGGCTTGGTTTGCACATCACACTAAATCATAGTTAAACTATGGTTTAATGGGAATGGAAAGCATGCTAGTGTACACTACTGAAATGGTGGATGCTTTGTTCTCCCACACTACTGCTGCTACCGTACTGCCAGGAAACAAACCATGACTTTTCATCCCAACCTGTACTCATGGTTTGTTTCATGCCAAACAAACCATAAGCAGAAGTCAAGGTTTGCTCTTGGTTTACTACTCATGGTATGTTTGGGAAAACAAGCCACAAACAAGATTGGATCATGCCTTGTTTCCCCACAGCATGGCAGCAGCAGGAGTGGAGGAGGAGTGATGAGCCCAGGAGCAACCAGCATGCTGCTTGTTCATATTAAATCACAGTTCATTTTAAGTATGGTTTAATGTGATGTGCAAGTCATGCCCCTCTCTCATTCACACACACACATACACCAACCTATTTAATGTCATGGTAACAAATTCCACATGAAAATTTTCAGAGTGACTTTTCAATACGTTCATTTCACTCTAATTAAAAAGGTATATACAAACTCCTGCTTCAGGAAATGCAAGTCAGCATTTTGCAAGAGTGAATATCAAAAGCTCAGCTATGCAATGTAATCAACTATTTAATGTAATGCCACTTTCCAACATGCTTTTGTTTAAAACAACGTTCAATTACTATAGCATAGTCTGAATTCTTGGCTCACCAAATCAGTTTTATATGGCATATCATGCAGAAACACCAAGAATTTTGACAAGGCTAATGTTAAGATAGAACAGAACAAGCACCAGATTCACTCAGCTCTTAACTCAACTTGTCCCATTAAGAAGTGGGCTGTAAGACATTCTCTCTCTGAAGTGTATAGTGGCTTATAAAAGCAGGAAGAGTTGCCAAGTTGTAGAAGTGTTCAAGTACTCTTGCCCTCATTAAAAAGCACTCCCTGGCAGCTAGCAGCTATGAACATTCCAGTTAGCAAGTTTTTATAACATGGAGGGGGCTGTCTATGGTGGTATGCAGCATAACACAAAGTTACAGAGCATCCTGTAATGATCCAGGATCCAGAACATAGCACACTGTATGTTCAGAAATAACTATTTATAAGCAAAAGTGAATATCCATGATGTACAACAACAACAACAAAAGCTTCATTCCCATTGTTCATCTGTTTATTAATGGAAAGCTTACTCCACATTTGGGGATTATGCCCAGCCTTGGCTGAAAACAGGCAACAATGAATACATTACCTCTTTCCCATCTCTAATATATCACCAGTGTACAAGAAAAGAGAGACACTTAAAGTGTCCCTTCTCCAAAAATGAGAACAGTGGGCCAAAAATATAGGTCCTCTTTACTTGACAAAAAGCTACTATGCCAGCACTCATTATAGTCCAAGTAGTTTCTTGTTATATTAGAACAAAACTAATCTTGTTTCTTGTGGTTAAAAGGAAGCGATTACGGATAGGTCTTCATTTAACCTATACATGCAGATAGCTTAGCAATGCATTTTATCAGTTGTTACAGGACACGATTCTACATTTACTATATTTTTCTGTCTTATTTATTTAGTGTACTTCCAGACATGGGCAATTTAGCAGCACTGAATCAATCTGTTCCACTTAAAGGTGGAAATGGTATAGCAACTCTAATTTCAGACTTCTAATATTCTGTAAGGAAGTGGACAGTCCCCTTTTCCCCAGCCCCAAATGTTGGAGGGGAGCAATTTTAATTAGAATCATTGTGGGGGGGAAGGGTTAAATTTCCTTGCCCTTTGTTGCACTTTTGATCATTATCCCCATTACAATTGGTGGGAGAAGAAAAAACTAATTTAAGGCAATGCTACTTGGAAAGCAAAGGTTAAAGTGAGAGTTGATTCCTAGAGAAGACAGACAGATCACAAAGACAAACGTGGATAGAGTGCAATCTAGAGCAGAGGTGAGAAAAATAATCAATTACACAGAACACCAATTCTCTACTTGTGGCTAGGGGTGTGCTAGAATTCCGCCCAATTTGGATTTGGTACTGAATTTCCCATTAATTCGGTTATTCTCTATTGTTGTGGATTGAATATTTGTGTAATCATCATCATCAGTCACTTTCCTTGCAAATTTACCCAAAGCAATTTACAACAATAAGATTAAAACTAATTACAACAAACCCATTAAAACAAAAAACACAACACAACCTAAAAACAGATCAGTACAAATAAAGACAGGTCTTGCAAGACCTGTCACATTAAAAGACACCTAAAGCCCTTCAAATTAAGGTCCAAAAGCCCAGGTAAAAAGGATTTCCCAGATTTAGACTAGGTATAGTTTTGCATGTAATGAAATTGCCCAGAAGCAGATCTTGTGCCTTCTTAGTCTATATTTGTGAGGCCTAATTCAATTACCACAACAAAGTTTTATAAGAACAGCAAATCACAGTGAGCAGGTGGTTGTGTACACCTCTGTTTTTTCCAAGTTCACTGCTTTTATGCATTGTAAAATCATTGCTGTGTAAGAAATAAATGCATTTGTTATTAGATTGCAACTGGGAAAATGGTAGTGACTAACAGAAAATGTGGAACAGGAGACAGGAAAGTCTCATGAATTGTAAGTTGCATGAAGAGAGCAGACAGTATCCTAAAATGAACATATAGCCTATCAATCAGTTACTTCAAGGAGCTTCCTTAGTTCCACTGTTTTTTCTTCCATTTGTTGAATATTCCAGTGCCACTGTCTTGTTGGACTGAAATTGGTTCACTTGGCAATGCAAACATTTTAGTATAGTTTCATATAGTTTATTCTGCACCTCAAATTCTTTTCAAAGCCTAGAATGTGTGTTTTTTCATCTCTATGCATTTTCCTTTCCACTGATAGCTTCTTTAAACACACTAATTTCAGCTTACAAATGTGCAACTTCATTCTGCAACCTCACAAAAACAGCCTTGTTCGTTTCTATTCAGAAACTTGAGCTTGTTTTTGCTCTATTTGTTTTACAGCTTCATCTAACGACAAAGAGCTTGGCTCGGTCATGCCTTTTAATTGGTCAATTAATCCAATGTGTTTTCCATCCTGTTCCTTAGTTGTTTATCATGTATTCCTCAGTGAGTAGATCAGCAAGGGCGGCATTCCCAAGCACAGTTGCAGTTTAAGGTAGGTGTCAGAGTGGCCACACAAGCCTGGCCAACGGGTACATGAAGAAACATGCCCAAGAATAATCTGTGATACATAGCGCAATTCTAGGACAGATGTGGAGGGGTTCAGGTTCACTAACATCCTAATTTCTCCATTGTTCCCTATAGCAATTTTCCATGGCTATTTTTGAAAACCTCTAAAATATCAATATTAAGAACGATAATTTTATTGATATTTCCTTTCAAAAGTATTGATTTTAATATCAATATTTTTGCAAAGGAAAAAAAGTAGCTTAGCAGACAAAAAACAAAGTTGAATCGATCCCAACTGAATGCTTTCAAAGTAGCACCAGCCAACAGATCCCATCCCTACTTGTGATACATTACAATAAGTAAGTTTATGGCCTGTTTCAAATTTAATTTTAAAGTATGGTTTAGCATTACATGCACAAGCCACACATTGGCATGGCCACAAGTAGATCCAAAGCATCCACTTCCTGTTAAAAAATAACTAGAACTAACTAGATCCAAATTCCAACACCGTTGATTAGTTTAAATTACGGTTACCAAACAAGGCAGAATCATAAACTTGAGTCTAGCTTGTTTGAACAAACATATCTCAAATGAACCAGAATTCCCTTTAATTTGGATGTAAAAGGGAACTCTGGTTAGTTTAAAATCGGACACAAAGGCTTATGATCTCATGGTCGCACCAGAGGCTCACACTAGTTTGTGCATGTAACACTAAACTGTCCAAAAAGGCCCAATATGCTACTAATGCTGCCAGAACTTGAACTAGGTCCCTTCTAGCTGTATGTTAGTCCGTAACTCAGAACGATTCACATATTATGGCAGAATAGATCTCAAATTCTTTTAAAAAACAACAAATTAAGAAAATCCAACCATTTTATACTAACTCCAATAACAGCCATAATAGGAAAATAAGACTCACCATTTTTCCCTATGGCAAACAAATGGCTCAGCATCTAAGTAGGGAATGGATTTCAGCTTCAGTAAAGAACTGTACAGAGACATGTTAAACCAGTCACCAACCATTTTGGCTAACATGACCGCCAGCATGATGAGTAGCAAGGACTGTACATCATTTGTGATCTCTACCTAAAGTAGCAAGGGAAATGAGAATATGTATTACTAGAAAATAAATGTGGTGTTGCTAATTAGAGGTTATTCACTTAAAGAAACTGCTTAGAGATTTTATTTAAAATTAAGCAGTATACAAATTTTGTTAAATAAATAAAAACAAACAAATAGGGTTACATTCAGCCAAGCCCTACTCAGAGTAGACCCACTGAAATTAATGAACCTAAGTTAATCATGTTTATTAACTTCAATGGGTCTACTCTGAGTAGGTAGTTTTTATATTATGCTATAATTGCAAACATGATTTTATTATTAACAACAACCTCCATCGCCTTTTAAATAGCATTATTTGAGAGTTGCACGTAACATAGGAAGCTGCCTTATATCAGGCTGAACAGGCTATATGTCTGTCTAGTCCAGTACTGCCTACTTTGTCAACAGCTCACCAGATTCTTAGACAGAGATCTTTTCCATCACTTTCTGCCTGGAGATGCTAGTAATAAGACCTGAATCCTTCTACATGCAAGGCAGGTGCTTTACCACTGAACTATGCCCCCCTAAAATGTTCAAATCTCCAGATACTTTAGCTTAATAATCCATACAACAACCTGATAAAGCAGGCCCACACTCCATAGCAGCCATTCCGTTACTGGTGCCCACAATGCTTTCTCAAAATTCCAAACATGCCCACAGGAACAAAAAAGTTCAGGACCACTTGTATTGTGGCCCTTGTTTCTCTTTCCACTTTTAAGAACAAAGGAATCTGCCTTATACCTAACTCAGGCCATTTGGTACAATCTAGCTCAGTAATGATGACATGGACTAGCGTTGGCTCTCCAGGATTCCAGGCAAATCTTTTCCAGAAATTGAATTTTGGGCCTTTGCATGCAAAGCATATGCACTACCACTGAGCTACAACCCTTCCCCTGTTTAAAAAAGTATCTTTTAAAATTGTTCTTTTCAATTCACTAATGAATGCACATCATACCTAGGGCAAATCCACACCATTCATTTAAAGCACATTCAACACACATTTGAGGCACATGAATCACACCACAGAATCATGGGAACTGTAGTGTGTTTAGGGTGGTGGGAACTATAATTGTGAGGGGGAAACTACACTACCCAGGATTCTTTAGGGAAGTCATGCACTTTAAATGGGAATTAGATATGCTTTAAATGTACTGTGTGGATCTACTTAATAAACTTTGCCTGCATGTAAATCATTTTAATTAATTTTTAAAAATGGAAATGAGCTACAAAGTTTACTTAGGTGACCATGGACTACGCACCATCTCTTGGCCTAATCTGCCCCTCAAGATGAAAACAACAGAGGAGAACCATGACCACCCTAAGGAAGAAGGGCACGCTTAAAATGTAGATGAAATAATCGCGTACAGCCATAGTGTGAAATCAGATACTTATGGGGACATAGTATGAAGAAATATTTATATAAGCATGACTGTCCAAGATGTTATTATTTACACAACCTGTGAAGATATTTATAGTGCAATCCTGTGTTTGGAGGCCAACAAATCACAATCCTGACTTCACTTATTGGCTACAAACCTGAAAGGGAGGGGTTAGAGCAGCCAGCTACGAGCTCATTTAACAGAAGTTGGGGGGGTGCCTTATGATTTGGTGAATATCTCATGAACCAGACCACCTAGAAACTTAATTTTTTAAAAAAATGAAAGCTGAGAGTCTGGCGATTAAAGTCACCTAGAGACCTGGAGAAGACCCCACAAATCCAGAGGCAAAAAGTGGAGACCTGGAAACCCTACACGCTAAAGACTGCTTGCCTTTACTGTATCCATACAGCCCACACTGCTAATGGATTGAGGAGAAATGCTATTAACAGACAGATTTATTATTCATAAATCACCAAGTTTCATCTTGCTTACCTCATACATAATTGCATGCTTAGCAAAATGCTTTAGATTTTATTTTTAGTTACTCATGGAATTTTTCTGCAAGTCCTATAGTACAATAGCTCCCAGGCTTCCATGTTGTTATAACCCACTGCCTCCCTTCCTATGATTATAGTTTTATTATATAGTACATATTTATGCATTTCATTAAGAGCATCAAAAGGGCATGGCACATCAAAGAGAGGAGGGCAGCTGCCCAGGAAATTCAAAAGATGCATTTTACATAAAATTACAGATAAATGCCCTGGCCCTCATTCTCAACCACATTGTGGTTAACCTGCTTCACGGTTTGGTTTTTGATTTTGAAAATGTAGTCAAAATGGAACCTCATTAGAACTGGGCCTGCTGATGCAGCAGACTTTTATTGAAGATCATTTTTATTTGAATTAATTGCTGCGGGGGAAATCTAGTTAAAAGCGAAGTCGTCTGGTGCAAAAAGCGTATTTGTACTCTATAAAGACAAAGGCAAAAAGGGCACCATTTATATTTACATTTGTAAAAAGCAAGTGACGTGTGGTATATGTGAACATTCCTTAAAATGTAACAGCTGCCTGCCTCATCTAGCTCCCTTCCCCTTTTTGAAAAAGATAGTCCATGGTAAAGCTCAGGATTGTCTCACAGACATTACAGAAGCTATTTACAACAGGGATCCCATCAGGAGAAACATACAGGTACCCATGTGAAATCTGTATGTTTTCCCCTGGTTCAATAATTCTGAGGTTTTTTACCTTTTTACTAACTCCAGAGGGCTGCATCACTATAAAAACAATAGAAACAGCTTTTGTTGTCATTTTAACTCAATCCTTTGTTTTTAACCCATTTTCTGTTTTTTTTTTTTTTTTTTTTTTTTACTTTTTGTTGGTGTGTTGATGCAATTTGAGATGAATGGGTGCCTGATTATATGAATGTATGTTTGTTTATATGCTGTATATATGGCTGTATATATAGCTGTTTTTATACGTTTAATTGTTGTATATTTTAGTTGTATTATGTGCTTCAGAGAGAGTTTTATCCATCAGGCGGGGAGACTTGAGGGGGCCCCAATTGCCGTAGTGACGGGCAAAGGAAGGTATGGCGCTGTGAGAAGGACGTGCCAGGTAAGGGGAACGCGGTCCAGACATGTTGTGGCTGTGCCTTGTTCCGGTCCTTCCCACACCCGCAAGGTCGTTGGTAGTCCTATCAGCCAACTCTCAGATCTCCAGTTGCTGTTATTAAATGCCAGATCGGTATATAATAAAACCTCCCTCGTCCACGATTTGATTGTGGATGAGGCAGCCGATCTGGCATGTATAACCGAGACCTGGGTGGGTGAGCAGGGAGGAGTTGGTCTCTCTCAGCTCTGCCCACCGGGGTACCTGGTCCAGCATCATGGTAGATCTGAGGGTCGGGGAGGTGGGGTTGCTGTCGTCTATAAGAGTTCCATCTCACTCACCAAGCACCATGTTCATTCAGTTACTGGCCTGGAGTGTTTACACCTTGTGTTGGGCCAGAGGGACAGGCTGGGAATCCTTTTGGTGTACCGCCCACCTTGCTGCCCAATGGCTTCCCTAACTGAGCTGGCGGAAGTGGTCTCGGATATATTGTTGAGGTCCCCCAGACTAATAGTACTGGGGGATTTCAACATTCATGCCGAGACCACTTTGTCTGGCGCGGCTCAGGACTTCATGGCTTCCATGACAGCCATGGGGCTGTCTCAATATGTTAGTGGTCCAACACATGTATCGGGGCACACTCTAGACCTTGTTTTTGCTACTGAGCATGGGGAAAGTGATCTGGATGTGGGGAGTTTTACAACACTCCCTTTGTCATGGACAGACCACTGCTTGCTGAAGTTTAGACTTTCAGTTACCTCTTCCCTCTGCAAGGGTGGGGGACTTATTAAAATGGTCCGCCCCCGGAGACTAATGGATCCTGAAGGTTTTCAAAGGGCTCTGGGGGATTTTCCGGCTGATAGGACTGGCGCTCCTGCTGAAGCCCTGGTCGCTCTGTGGAATACGGAGATGACCCGGGCTGTAAACACGATCGCTCCTGCACGCCCTCTCCTGTGTAGAGCTCATACAGCTCCATGGTATACTCCGGAGCTGAGAGCGATGAAGCAAGATAGGAGGAGGCTTGAGCGGAAATGGAGACGAACTCCCGACGGATACAATTATGCGCTGGTTAGTGCTTCGACTAAGCTCTATGTAGGAGCAGTGAAGGCAGCTAAAAAACATCATTTTGCTGCCACTATTAAATCATCTCTTTGCCACCCAGCGGAGCTCTTTCGAGTTGTCCGGGGGCTTCTCCATTCAAACCCTCCGGACAGGGTGGAATCATCGGAGGCCCGCTGTAATCAGTTTGCCGATCACTTCCAGAATAAGATTTCATGTATCCGCCGGGACCTAGACTCTCAAGTTATAGCAGTAGATCCTAGTGAGGTGTCCGGAGCACAGTCTTGTCCTGTTTTGTTGGATGAGCTTCAGTTGGTTCAACTCGAGGACGTGGACAAGGTGCTTGGACAGGTACGTGCAACCACTTCGGTACTGGATCCTTGCCCCTCCTGGCTGATAAAAACTAGCAGGAATGGAACAGGTAGCTGGGCCAAGGAAGTGATAAATGCCTCTTTACGAGAGGGAGTGGTCCCGGGCTGTCTGAAAGAGGCAGTGGTGAGACCACTCCTGAAAAAGCCTTCCTTGGACCCAGACAATTTTAACAGCTACAGGCCAGTGGCGAATGTTCCATTCCTGGGCAAGGTCTTGGAACGGGTGGTTGCTGGCCAGCTCCAGGCGCTATTGGATGAAACTGATTATCTAGATCCATTTCAATCGGGTTTTAGGCCCGGTTTTGGCACTGAGACAGCCTTGGTCGCCCTGTACGATGACCTATGTCGGGAAAGAGACAGAGGGAGTGTAACTCTGTTGATTCTCCTTGATCTCTCAGCGGCTTTTGATACCATCGACCATGGTATCCTTCTGGAGAGGCTGGCGGAGTTGGGAGTTGGAGGTACTGCTTGGCAGTGGTTCCGCTCCTACTTGGCGGGTCGTCTCCAGAAGGTAGTGCTTGGGGAACATTGCTCGACACTGCGGGCTCTCCAATATGGGGTCCCGCAGGGGTCAGTTTTGTCCCCCCTGCTTTTTAATATCTACATGAAGCCGTTGGGAGAGGTCATCAGGAGTTTTGGAGTGCGTTGTCATCAGTATGCTGATGACACGCAGCTCTACTTCTCCTTTTCATCTTCTTCAGGTGAGGCTGTCGATTTGCTGAACCGTTGCCTGGCCTCGACAATGGACTGGATGAGAGTTAACAAACTGAAGCTCAATCCAGACAAGACTGAGATGCTGTTGGTGGACGGGTTCTCTGATCGGATGGTGGATATATACCCTGTCCTGGACGGGGTTACACTCCCCCTAAAGGACCGGGTTCGTAGTCTGGGAGTCTTTTTAGACTCTTCCCTCTCACTTGAGGCTCAAGTAGCCTCGGTGGTTAGGAATGCGTTTTACCAACTTCGGTTGGTAGCCCAGCTACGTCCCTATTTGAGTAAAGAGGACCTTACATCAGTGGTACATGCTCTGGTAACCTCACGTTTGGATTACTGTAATGCGCTTTACGTAGGGCTACCTTTGAAGACAGTTCGGAAGCTACAACTAGTGCAAAATGCGGCGGCCAGATTGCTGACAAGGACCAAGCGGTCCGAGCATATAACACCTGTTCTGGCCAGCTTGCACTGGTTGCCAATATGTTTCCGGGCTAGATTCAAAGTGTTGGTATTAACCTATAAAGCCTTATACGGTGCAGGACCACGATACCTTGCAGAACGCCTCTTCCGATATGAACCGGCCCGTGCACTACGTTCTGCTACGAAGGCCCTCCTCCGGGTTCCAACTCACAGGGAGGCCCAGAGGGTGATGACAAGATCTAGGGCCTTCTCAGTGGTGGCCCCCGAACTATGGAACAGTCTCCCTGAGGAAGTACGCCTGGCGCCGACTCTGCTTTCCTTCCGGCGCCAGGTCAAAACCTTCCTATTCTCTGAAGCATTTTAAGTTACATTGATCTAATTTTAATAATGTTTATTGTATTGTTGATTGTATTTTAATATTATTTTGTTATTCATTGTATTTTTATACTATTTTATGTTCACCGCCCAGAGAGCTATCGCTAGTCGGGCGGTATATAAATTTAATAAATAATAATAATAAATAAAATAACCTTTTTCTTGCTCTTGTCCCATTAATATGCTCCTTTCCTGTGAGAGATCCATCAGGAGACCAGACCGCAGGTTGGGGTCTGACAGTTACATAGAGTAGGTATTTGCAATTCTCCAAGAGCCAGGGGGCCTTTTGTTTTTAAGGAAATGTTAAGGCTTGGGATGATACAGAATTCACATCCATGTTTCACTTTCCTTGACGTATGTTTAGCATCTGAGGGTGGACATAGTTAGCCAACATGTTCTGACAAATGTTCTTAAATCCTAGCATAAAGTTTGGTGCTGTAATACACCACTGGAGGTCTCTGAACCAAAAAGTTTTAACCAAAAAGTAGGCACCCTTGCCCATTTTTGCTCGCTCACTAGTGGAAACAAAACACTTCCATTTTGAAGTTGTTGCTGCTGCTAGTGTATGCTGAACGCAGCCAGAAAAGCACTTAATGACACCAACAGATGTTCTGGGGGTTTTGTAGCAGATGGAAACCTTTTAGATATTTATTTTCCTTTCCCAAGAGGAAATGCCAGCAAGGTTGTGATCCAGCCATGACACAAAGAAACTGAAGTTATGCCCTAACCAAGAGCAACTGGGACAGTTCACCCTAGAGTATGAGACTTATGTCAGCAAAAACTATAGCTGCATGCATAGCCTGAAGATATTTGTGATACCAGCTGTATTTTCTTTTGTTCACAAAATTTCTATTGTGATTCTGCTTCTGTCTAGTCTAGTCACTGTTCTAAGCCTGTTCACATCTAGCAAAAATGTTTACCGTGTACTGCCACCTGATTGTTCCCTCCCCATCCTCATTACTGGCTTGTCAATCCCTGCACAAATAAGCCCAGCTGTTACTTTTGGCTGCAAATGTATTTGGCTCTTGAGACTTACAATTATATCTTTCTCCCATTCAGATTTGCTCCTTGTTCCATTTATCATCCAAAGCCAGTTCTTACCATCTGCATGAGCAGATTATCACTAGTTTCCTGCTGGATGTGCCCCTACAGCTGTAAGGTTTGTATGTGAGCCAGTTGTGTGTAAATTATTACTGCCTAAAGACCCAGCAGTATTTTATATCTACTCCCCTTGGGCATCCTGAAAGAGGCAATGCAAATGGTTCATACCTTGACTTAATCAGATGTGGTATTTGCACATTTTCTTAGCTATGGTACAATTTACAAAACAGATTGGACTAAAGTATTGTTGACAACTCCTTTTTGTAGGCCACATAAGGGTCATTGCCAGGATTTTTCCAAGTAGAATTCATTTAAGAACCTCAGTCTGCTTGTGGGGATATTTCAGTGGACAGTAGAGGCAGCCTTGCCAATTGACTTGGGGTGTTTTCAGATGGCCTATTTATTGAACATTTATCCTGATTTCTTTGCAGGGAGATTAGACAGCTTTGGTTATTTTATAAGAATTTATACTTATGTATTCGCAGAGAGGTCAGATGACATTGCACCAAAGCAAGTATTATCCCCACACTTTCCAGTGCATTTCCATGTCACTTTCCTTATGGCAAACAGTGTGATCTTTTGGAGAAGCAGGTTTGTTGTACAACTCCAGGTTTGTTGTGCAACCAGAATTTCCTGGTATGTGATTAAACCCTATCTGAAAATAGTGACAGTCTGGGAGTGCCCTTCGTCTTTTTATTCACCATGTTTTCTGCCATGCTGCATATCCCATGCCTGAAACAGCCTTCCCCTCCTTTTCCAAGCCACTTCCTCTCCTCAAGACACACGTGCACAGCCTGGTTCAACTTGTAAACCCACTTTCTCAACCAGTAGTCCCTTAATGCGAGGGGAAAACCATGGAACCTGGGTTTCTCATTGTGATGGGTTTATGAGGGGAGATAATGCTTGGGCCCCAAGTAGCATGTCTTCAGCCAGCCCCCACAGTTCCTAAAAGGATATAGGGCAAAACCAGTAGGAAACTTAAGCGACTAGAAAAAACAAGAAACAGGATTTATTTAACAAGTGAAGGGAGGGGAGGAAGCAAGAGGAAGAACTCAAGTTAAGGTGAATCTCTAAACAAAAAGATAAAAGGGAATGGAGTTCAATTAGTTGTACACAAGCAAATAGAGTCTCTCAGGCTTGTCTGTGGCTACAGGCCTGGCATCAGAGGTCACCCAGGTCAGACACTGACTGAGGAGCCTAGGGGTTCAGAAGGACTTCCCATCAGTCCTCCCCTGCTGCACTACCATTCACTATCTTCTCCACTGAGCTTCCAGAGGCATTTCAGCACTGGGCAGGGGGTGCTGCCACTTTTGAAAGGGAGCTAAGCTCAGCAACCCATCTGTGGTGACTGCCCACCATGTTTAATTACTCAGAATGCACTACTCCAGCCTACAGATAGATTTATACAGCCCTAAAAGGACCAGAAATATAAATAGGTCTAGCCTTAGTTGGGGAGGGGCAGGGGGATTTATCAGCAGCACTGTGCTGACAGTCCCCTGAAGGCTGGCACTGGCCCTACTGGACTAGGATGCAGCTATAGGCCTCAGTCACTCCCTGGCTGTGTATCGGCTGCTGGATGAACACTGTGCAAGCACAGAAGACTGCTGCAGCAGCAATCTCTGAGTGGTTTTGTTGTTACTCCCGGTCTGTGTGTATAGTCTCCTCAGTCTATTTCCTCTTTCCTATTCTCAACTCTCACTTTCTGAATCTATTAAAGCAATTCCCCTCAACTCCCTCACAATCTCCCCAGAGCGGGGGGGGGACTACAGTCACATATGGCAGCTCGTAAGGGCCAAAGTGGACTGAGCTTCACTTATCCCACAGGGGGGCACACTACACAAGGTTGCAGACTGCCAAATCTGATGGGTCCTTTCCCTGTAAACGTAGAACCAAGGACTAATGACACAAATCCTCAGGCTACATCCTGTCCACATAAGCTCCCACTTCATGCTGCTTCTCCACTATGCTATTGCAGCGCTGGCCCAGAGTGAATGTGGTTAATCATACCATGGCAGTATGTATTCACTCATAGGGAAAAACCTTGGGGTTTAAGAACATACCTATAGCCAACAGACATTCCTATCAAACTTTAAAAAGCAGGGAAATTGGGCAGCTACAGTAAATGCATCAGGGGAGCAGAAGACCTGACCTCCCCTCTGAGATATTGTCCTGCCCTACAAATTTGGAAAAAGGCCAATTTGGAATTTCGGTTGGTCTTTCATAGTCCATTCCACTTCCTGTGTAGCTTGGAAAAATTTGGTAACATGTGCCTATTAGTGAATTTATCTGCTTTTTATTCAGGGAGGTAAGCAATGGGATCCTGTGCAAGTTTGCTGAGAATGGATTGATAATTTGCATGCTTGTTGAGGTCAGTAGGATTTACTCCCCTGCAATCATGCTTAGGATAGGGGAAACTGACCACAGGGGATGGGGAAGGGAGGAGAGGGGGGGAGCAGGCAGGAAGGAGAAGAGGAGGGCAGATTTGATCATTTGCATGTTTATTGAGTTCAGTGGGATTTACTCCCATGCAATCATGCTTAGGATAGGTAAAACTGACCATGGGGAGGGAACCCTGGAGTGGGCAGGGGACTAGGAAGAAGGAAGAGGGGAGGGGAGGAAGAATGGAGGAGGAAGAGAGAGGACAGTGGAAGGAGAGAAAAGACAGGTCTGATCATTTGCATGCTTATTGAGTTCAATGGGATTTAGTCCTGTGCAATCAAGGCTAGGATAGGTAAAACTGACCATGGGGGAGAAGGAGGGGAAGGGCAGAGTAAAGGGAAGGAAGGAGAGAGGAGAAGGAGTGGGAGGGGGAAGGAGGGGATTGGAAGGGGAGAGGGAAAGAGGGGTGAAGGAAGGGGGAGGGGAGGGGCAAAAGGGAGGTGGTGGGAGGGAGTAAAAGGGGAGGGCAGGTTTGATCATTTGCATGCCTTTTTAGTTCAGTAGGATTTATTCCTGTCCAATCACGCTTAGGATGGGTGAAACTGACCTGGGGGAGGGGCAGGGGGAGGAGGAGGGCAGGAAGGGAAGGGGAGGAGATTGGGTGGGTGGAATCTGGGCAGAGGGGAAGCCCCTTTCCATTCCAAAGGAAAACATTGTGAAAAGTATCATTCATTTTCAGGGTTTCCTCCACCTTTTTATTCTACAGCAGGCACATGTAGCCTCCCACCCAAATTTAAACCAAAGCTGTGCCTGGCCACATCCACACCAGACCTTTATTTCCCTTTAGATAGTCATGGCTTCTCCCAAAGAATCCTGGAAAGTGTAGTTAGCGAAGGGTGCTGAGAGTTGCTAGGAGAGGCCCTGTTCCCCTCACAGAGCTTCAATCAGTGTGGCTGACTGTTAAACCACTCTGGCCAGCCACTGGAGCACTGTCAGGGGAATAGGAGTCTCCTCTCACCACCCTTCACAAACTACACTTCCCAGGATTCTTTGGGGGAAGCCATGACTGTCTAAAGTGGGTGTGGCTCCCTGATTAGGCAAGCGCAGCAACTGCAAGTCTGGCTTTCAGAACACTGATAGTTCTTACTGAGCATGCCCGACATTATCATTGAGTTCAATGCAAAATTTATTAAATTAATTAAAAATCAGCCAGGCATTTTTTTAACTTTTAAACTGAAGAAGATGAAGGCTATGGGACAAGGTCAGTAATAGGATTAAAGGTACTTATGAACATGGTTGATTTTTAATTAATTTCAACAGATTATGGGAACTGACAGAAAAAGTTCAAAAGGGGTCTGTTTTTTCTCTGTCTCTTTTTACACTTTGAACTCTCGATTCTCTCCAATTGTTTTGTGTGTCGCCATGAAAATGTAGAGGGTTGTTAAGCAAGCATTTCTGAGTTCAGGACTAAGTTTTGTAAGGTTTTGTTTTGAAATGATCTTATGGGAAGCATCAGAATGGCATGAGGGTGTATTTTCAAATTAACATTGCAGAATGCGAAAAATCCATGCTGACTATAGTATACAGCCACTCTCGTAGCTGTATTATGATATTCTGAAAGAATAAAATAGATTTCATTTAATATCACATTTTGGCTTTTTACTGGAAATCTTTTTTTAAATATTTGCATGTAATATCCAGAATGCACGACCCTCCGTGGCACAGAGTAGTAAGCAGCAGTAACGCAGCTGAAGCTCTGCTCACGGCTGGATTTCGATTCCAACGGAAGGAGGAAGTCGAATCTCCGGTAAAAGGGGTCGAGGTCCACTCAGCCTTCCATCCATCCGTGGTCAGTAAAATGAGTACCCGGCATATGCTGGGGGTAAAGAAAGGCCAGGGAAGGAAGTGGCAATCCCACCCCTTATATACTGTCTGCCTAGTAAACGTCGCAACACGTCACCCTAAGAGTCGGAAACGACTCGCACTATAAGTGCGGGGACACCTTTACCTTTAATATCCAGAATAATGTAATAAGGGAATATGATTTGTTACCAAAAGGGGGACTGAGGGTGCTCCCAGACAGGTGTTAATTGTGACGTAGGTGCTGCTCATGCATTCATGTTTTTGCAGCATCCATATAATGCCATGGGCATCAAAATGTCAGCCTGTATTCCCCCATACACATTTCATCTGGATTTACCCTATCTGAGGAAAAATCCAGTAAGTTAACCAAAAAAATGCCAATGTCCCATTTGCTATACTTGTACAATGTTCTTTACTAAGTGTCTGAGTATTCTTTACATAGTGTCTTTTTGACTCATTGGTATTGGCATTCTGCCGGTTCTTGAAGACGGACCTATTTAGACAAACATTCCCCTGATCATCTCACTTGAACCTCCTGTTTTAATTGCTGTTTTAATTATTTTTATTGTACATTTTAATTGTGAATGTTTATTTTAATGTTTTGATGGAATTATTTTATTCTGCATTTTAATTAAGTTTGGTTGTATTTTTTATAATTGGTTTTATACGTGTAAACCACTTAGAAGCCATTTTTGCAAGCAAGCAGTATCTAAATTATTTGATAACAATAGCAGTAAATAACAAGAAGAGACAACAAAACTTTATTCTTAAATAAACAGAATTCAGCCTAATACAGAGTTGCCAATTATTTCACTGGGATGAAATGGACTTTTCTCTGTGTTGAATTAGGAGACTGTGGTTTGCAAAGCAAATGTTACCACCAGATCTAGTAATTTCAATAAAGAGTAAAGGCAGAGGGCTAAGTGTCAACATGGAAAAGGTAAGCAGCCAAGAATGAAGAGGTGGGCAAAAGCCTGTGGGGTCTGCTATTTCTAAAAAAAGCATTTTACTAACCTGTTCACTACCACTACATAATTCTTTCCAAATGGAGGACTGTGCAAAGAGCCAATGCAAACATTCCAAAATTATTTTGGAACCTATCGGACACTATCGGGAAAACGTGTGCATTTTACAGTTCAAGGCCACAGCCTTTTAACTATGTTTTTGCATTGTCACATCCAAGTCCTTTTTTCTTCTCAAAAATGAATATTTCCTCAGATGATGCCACTATTTATTTTGGACTGACATGAACTGAAGCTCATTTTCCCAGTACAGAAAAAAGACACACAAAGAGTTATAACCTGCCACCTAGGGGAATTAGGAGGGCTCTGCAGGGTAGCCATTGATATTCCAGATTCTGCAGATGTTGTTTTTAATGATTTCATGTACTCAGAGCTATAATGTTCTGCGTTAGTTGTGCTGTTTCTGATACTTTTAGTATAAGTTAATTATGCTGAACAGTTTTCCACCTAGAAAACAGTTTTTCCACCTAGAAATGCTAGAGACTGGAAAATATCGACATAAGATTTCTTTTTTGTTTTGCTTTTCAGGGATCACACCAGAGCTTGGAAAAGTTACTTTTTTGAACTATAACTCCCATCAGCCCCAGCCAGCATGGTCACTGGATTGGGCTGATGGGAGTTGTAGTTCAAAAAAGTAACTTTTCCAAGCTCTGGATCACACTTTACTCCAACCAACATTACTTTCAGAAGAGGTCTCAAAACCCAATGACGTTCATTTTCTAATTTCACTGACTTTGAATAAATTTAGTGTAAATAGTACTTGTATTCTGATCCAAGAGAGGTTTGCAAACTTAACTGCTGTGTGGAGAGGCAATTTATTATTGAGAAGCAGATATGAAGCATAGTTACTGCTCTTCCAACAGTGAAGGCCTTATCTCCCAAGAACCACTCATGAGTCCAGGAGAAGGTTAATTACGATGACCAGGAACCAGTTCTGCAGCAGATTTATTATTATTATTATTATTATTATTATTATTATCCCTCTCTTCCTCCCAGAAAGAGCCCCTCAAAAACAAAACACTAAAAATCACTCTAAAACATCTTAAAACAGACTTTAAAATATTTATTTATTTAATTAATTTATATCCCACCCTTCCTCCCAGCAGGAGCCCAGGGCGGCAAATAAAGCAGTAAAAACATTCTAAAACATCACAAAAACAGACCTTAAAATACATTAAAACAAAACAACGTTAAAAACATTCTTTAAAAAAGCCTTAAAAACATCTTAAATAAAAAGGGTTAAAAATATATTGTTTAGAAAAAAAGTTTTAAAAAACATATAAAAATATATTAAAACATCTTTAAAAACATCTTTTTAAAAAAAGCTTTAAAAAGCAATTCCAACACACAGACACAGACTGGGAGAAGATGTCTACTTAAAAGGCTTTTTGAAAGAGGAAGGTCTTCAGTAGGGCTGAAAAGATAACACAGATGGTGCCTGTTTAATATTTAAGGGGAGGGAATTCCAAAGGGTAGGCGCCATTACAGTAAAGGTCCGTTTCCTATGTTGTGAGGAATGGAGCTCATGATAAGATGGTGTCTACAGGAGGCCTTCACCTGCAGAGCGCAGTGATCAACTGGGTATATAAAGGGTAATATGATCTTTCAGGTATCCTGGTCCCAAACTATATAGGGCTTTGTACACCAAAACCAGAACCTTGAACTTTGCCCAGTAGCTAATGGGCAGCCAGTGCAATTATTTCAGCAGTGGGGTGATTTGCGGGCAATACTCTGCCTCAGTGAGCAGTCGCACTACTGCATTTTGCACCAGCTGCAGCTTCCAGGCCAACCTCAAGGGCAGCCCCACATAGAGCACATTACAGTAATCCAGCCTGGAGGTTACCAGTGCATGGCCAATAACGGTTAGGCTATCCCGGTCCAGAAATGACCGCAGCTATCTTACCAGCCAAAGCTGGTAAAAGGCACTCCTAGCCCCTGAGGCCACCTGGGCTTCTAGTGATAAGAATGGATCCAGGAGCACCCCTATACTATGAACCTGCTCTTTCAGAGGAAGTACAACCCCATCCAAAGCAGGTAATTGACTAATTATCCAAACTCAGGAACCACCAACCCACAGCACCTCCATCTTGCTAGGATACAGACTTAGTTTATTGGCCCTCATCCAGCCCACCACCACATCCAGGTCCAGGGCTTGCATGGCCTCTCCCGATTCAGACGTTACAGAGAAATAGAGCTGGGTATCATCAGCGTACTGTGGATGCTCCTGGTGACCACTCCCAAGGACTTCATATTGATGTTAAACAGTACTGGGGACAAGATGGTACCCTGCGGCATCCCATAGTAAAACTTCCAGGGGCCGAAAGACAATCACCCAATGCTATTCTCTGAAAATAGCCCTGGAAGTAGGATCGGAACCACTGTAAAACAGTGCCTCTTATACCCATCTCATCAAGTCAGCTCAGAAGGATACAACGGTCAATAGTATCAAAATCTACTGAGAGATCAAGTAAGAATAACAAGGTCGTACTCCCCCTGTCTTTCTCTCAATAAAGGTCATCTATCAGGGTGTCCAAGGCTGATTCAGTCCCATAACCAGGCCTGAACCCAGATTGGAATGGGTCAAGATAATACTTCCAATTGCTGTGCCAGAACCCTTCCCTAAAAAGGGGGTATTTGCGACCCGGCTGTAGCTGTCACAAACCAATGGGTCCAGGATGGGCTTTTTCAGGAGAGGTCAGATCACTGCCTCTTTCACGGTGGCTGGGGCCACTCCATCCTGCAAAGATATGTTGACTACACCCTGATCCACTCAGTCATACCCCCTCCGCAAGCTTTAATAAGCCAAGAAGGACAAATGTTGCTGGTCGCATTGTCACAAGCACCTCGTCCACATTATCACACCACATCAACTCAAACTGACCCCAAGAAGTTGCAGCAGATGTTACACTGGACACCTCATTGGGGACTACAGTAGATGTGGATGAGGCATAAAGATTGCTACGAGGCAAGCAACTTTACCCTCAAAAGTGCCTTGCAAACAATTTACACTGGGCCTCCGAAGGGTCTAAAACTCCATTTCCTGGAGCTGATGTCAACAGACCCCTGACAATACAGAAAAGCTCCATTGGATGGCTACTTGAGGATGCAATGGAGGCAAAGAAGTGGGTCTTCTTTGCCACCCTCACCACCACACAGTAGGCACAGTTACGATGTTTTATTTGTGCTTGATCTGTCTCACAGCACGTCTTTTACCACTTGCACTCTAGCCGTCATCCACTAGTGGCTACCACAATTAACTTTCTAGAAGGCTTCCCCCCTCCCCACATATCACTGTGGGGATGTCACAATATCGGTCAGAGGTGGTGCACACAGGTAAAAAAACAGTGCACACTTGGTGACTCAGGATCTGCTTAACAAAGCTGATATTCTTGGAGTTTTATCGCAGTTAAGGTCTGTTTCAGCCATCATCAAGTGAGGCTGAAAAAGTTTGTGAAATCAGTAGAAAACCCTCATTTTTGAACTAGGAGTTGTTGGCACAACTATAGGCCTATTGGGGGATTCCCCCTCACCCCAGCAGTGTGGCTAGGGCTGGACCTCAGGACCAAAATCCAAAGCCCATGCCCCCCAAACCACCCAGAGAGTAGAATATGCAGTGGCAGGGAGACCCAGGATCAGTAGTCCCTAAGACGGCATGCCACGTCGTATCATAGTTATCACTGGTCTCCATACCATATCTTTCTTTCTTATTAAAATAATAACAACAATGTAATGGGGCAGCCAGCCAGGTATGGTCATGGTTATTTTTCCTTATATATATGCTACAACAAAATGGTGCTTATTCCAAACTCACATCAGGGCAGCAGAAGCAAACTCCATATTATTCCTGTACTTATAATCTTGCTATGATTTAAGTGAGTTTATATAATCCAAAACTGCACATGATCAGGGTATTACCAGGTTTTAAATCTGGGTTGGCAAACTGTTTGTTGTTTTGTTCTAACACATAAGGAACATAGAAGCAGTTGTAAAGCATGCACTGGGGAGGGGGGAAAAGAAAAATGTTAAGTGTGTGCTTCACATCTAACATTCATGGCCTTCTAAAGAGGAGGCCCTTTAAGACCAGGGTCCAAATTTACCTATCTGTACCACAGCTTCACATAATTAACAATCATGTGAGGCGGAGAGTGGGGCTATGCCTGATGGCCCTGCTTTTGCTGTCATTGCCCTGTCCATCCATGGATTGGGGGACACATCTGGAGAGGAGAACCTGCTCTACATGCATACCCGCTCTGTGGTGTGGAGCCTTGCAAGACCAGGGTTCCACATGGGAGGGAGGAGACATATGTCCTTTCAGCAGGCTCATTTTTAAAGATATACAGAGCACTCTTCACTCTTCGCCTTACACAGTTGTTCATCATGTGAGGCTGTGGTGCAATGAGTAGGGCAAGGCGTCTCTGCACACATGCTCCCAAGAGTCTGGCAGGGCTCCAGCTTTCCTACTGTTATGTTTTATTTCTATGCTGAGTTTTGGCCAAAAAGGCCCCCAAGGCAGCTCACCAAAAATATATATAATTTCTTACTGCAGAGCTCCTAGATTCACGGTAAACATGGTGACTTCAGCCGTGCTTCTCCTCACTGCCAGTCTACTACTCAGACACCAGAATGTCACATACCCTTATGACCCATTTGGTAGTATCACGGTGGTTGATGATCAAATAGCTTATAAATTAGATTAAAACATACCATTATAACTGTAAGGGAGATTGTTAGCCTCGAAACACCACTGAAGAAAGAAGCAGCTCCAACTGCAGCAAACAATCCTGGATCAATCCATGCACCACGTTCATCAGTCTGAACCCCCAAAATGGAAACTAGTATCAAGCCAACTATCCGGCCATATAAAGCTCCTATATACCTGCAGAGGAGGAAAAAGGACAGTGAAGACACTACTCTGGGCAGATAGATGGTTTTCCTTTTCTCTTAATGCTGTAGCAATGCTAGCAGCTAACAAGACATCCTCCACATAACTGATGGTAGCAATATTGCTGCAAGTGGGGGCCAGCTATGCTGCAGGGGATAAGCTCATTTACTTGCTTGTGATGTTAAATTAAATCCCAGGAAATTAGCACTGGAGAGGGTAACATGCAGCCTTCAAAGAACTAAATTTTAGAAAATGTTGAAAGGAAAAGGTCCAAAAAAATGCTGCAGGGGGAAGACGATAGTTTGCTGTTTACCATTTTTTCTGTTGGATGACAATATATGCCCTCCCACAATGAAATGGAAGAGTAGAGCAGCATTCAAAGGTTTTAGAAATTAAAATATGTATTTTAAAAAACTTCATATGTTCACATAATGACTTGGAAGCAGCTGCACTGCTCATACATATGTTAGGGGAAAGTGTGCATAAAAATGAAAATATGAGTGAAAATAACATGCAAAAGTGCTTTATATGACAAGAAATGGCTTGCAAAAATGTGTACATTAGTCAAAACAAACTGCTTACAAAATGTGTTTGTTAAATGAACTTCACACTGGAGAATTTTCATGAGGAATTTTTTTTAAAAAATGCAAATTGCTGCAAAAATGTGGAAAACTTAATTTAAGATCAGAAAAATGAGAAACTGAAGAAACAAAATTGACAGATCTTTCCATCCCTACTCAAAGGAGACCCATTTAAATGAACGAACATAAATTAATCATGTCCATTAACTTCACTGTGTCTACTCTGAGTAGAACTAGCATTGAATAACACCACTGGTTTAAAAACTGATCACCTGGAAAGAAAAGATGAGTGTTAGAGACAGGGTTTCAGATATATCTATCAAAAACTCAAAATAATACTTTAAACACTACCCCGAAAACACTATTTGAACCAACCTGAGATTCAAAGATACAAAGGCTCTAACAAATCCTTCACTAAGTCTGCCTGGTTTTTTCAGCCACCTGTTAAGCATCCTACTAAAGGAAGTTGTCTCATTTTTATATAAGACATATAAATACACATCCATTTTGACTTGTATAAGAGTGGGTGGCATATGTAGCTATTTTTACCCATCAACATGTATAGTAAATGCATGGGCTTTCTTTGGGAGGAAAGACAGGATAGAAAATAAATAAATAAACAGGGATGAAAGAAGACAACAATTTCTGTTCTGACCTGCATAATCAGTACAGTTTCCATTCTGCTGACTTCCACCAAAAACTACATTATTCTTGTAGCTGTCCACTAGGGCCAAATTTAATGTAATTAATGATGTCATTAATTACAGAATTCCACACCATTCATTTCAATGCAAAGGAAACATTTAAAAAATGGTGATGGGACATCATTAATTCTGTGCCATTTACAAACTAAAAAAATAGTGAATACCAATTGTATTCACTTGCCTGATTTCCATTCCTGACCACAAATGAATACACGAACTGCGGCAATTTCCACTCCCATGTCCACTTAGAATGGAATTCTCTACCATTTCTAATAATAAATAACATTTTTGGTTTCATGTAGGCAGCTGCATATGTTAACTATGAAAGGATGGTGTCAGTGGGATGCACTGACTTTCACCAAGTTATAGATTACAACAGAGATGACTGTAGCCTAGAGCAGCACAAAATGAATGCAATACTTACAGCATAGGTATAACCAAACCGCTTGCAACAGCAGAGCCTGCAGTCAAGCAGGACAGCAAGAAGTAGAATACCAGTGTTGTAAAGAGAGAGGCATATCCAAATTCCTCATGAGTGCCACGTCTGAATAAGTACATGATTCCTTTCATCCCATTCTCAGCCAAAAGGGCAGCAGCTTTAAATGAGATTTGGTGGGAGGATGGAGGGGGGAGAGAACAAAGCAAGAGAGTTCATAATCTCAAGATCTGTTATTATTATTATTATTATTATTATCACCATCCGTCTGTCATAAAACCATTGGCAACTGTGAAGCACAGTTAAGGGCATGTAACTTAGGCTGCAACACACTAATTCATTTGTAACACAAAAATGTAGTTTTTCTCAATCTGGAATAATTCATGCATATCTTCAACATGCTGTTTTCAATCAAATTGATCCTAGATCCTGACATCCAAAAGGATGGGTATGGTTACTTGATACACAGTTCAAACCCTCCCTTTGATTAGGTTATCCATGCCTTTTCCTCCCTGCACATGCCCCAGATAAATGAACAAGAAAGTGGCAGTTATGATCTTGGTACATACCCACTTACAACATAATTGGGCAGGTGTGGATACAATGCCCCCAACTACCGGGACTGCCTACACCATGCTTGTTCTCAACATGCTGCTTTCAATCTAGATCTATTGTAGATACTGCCATCCAGACAAGTGAGTATGATTACTTGTCAAGTGTTTGAAAACCCTCCCCTTGATTAGATTACATGCTTGAACCCCTCTTCCCTTTGTGAACTTAGTATACATCCACCTACAATATCATTGGGCAGGTGTGTGGATACACTTCTCATTGCTGGGACTGCCTACATCTGTTTTCAAACTGACATACTGCGGGGAAATGCAGAATCAATCTGCAATGAGCTTTTATTTTCAGAATGAAACCAGTTTCTAAAGAAGCGCTTTTCAGGGGCAAAATAATATCCAATAGATCTAGATTATGTGGACTATGCAGAAAAAACAAGAACTCGGTCTCCATTGATTCTAGAATAAATTGTCATGTATAAGCAGCCTTAGTTGATCAAATTCATCCCTTGTTATCCCCATCCACCACTTGCCTCTACCTTCTGTTTTCCCCCCTATTGTCTATTGTAGATTGTAAGATTCATGGAGGAGTGACCTGCCAATTTATTTTATTATATTTTTTTCATGTTTAACTCTATAAAGCACCAAGGACACTGATGGTGCTGGAAAACAGTTAACAAAGTTATTGCTGTTATAAGAGCTGTATAGACATGCTTTTTTAAAGTGGATTCAACACATCCCATGGGCGCATGCTTTTTGCACTGTCAACACAAGATCATCCTCATCCAAGGGGCACCCTGTACTTTGACATCTTTAATTTGGATTTCCCGTTCCATGGATGGCACAATAAAGAAAAAAATCCAACTGTGGATGCACCGAAGACGGTTATTTCATGTTTTGCCGGGCGCCATCTCTCACCACACCTCCTATTTCTGTTGGCAAGGCACTCCTCAGTGGACTGCCGATGTGGCCAAGCATGACACACACATTTTAAATTAAAATGGGTTAAAATTATTGTTAACCCACTGTTTTGTACAAGTCTGGTATATGGGAAAATGTGTATCTCCAAAATTTTTTAAAAAGTCTGCATGTACAGATAAACTTTTGCAGCTTTCATGCCCACAATGGACTTGAGGTTTCTTGGGGGGAGGGAAGGCCAATCCCCCACAGTGTGAATACATCCCATAAAGCACATCCCACTAGTGTTGATGGAAAATACTGAAATAGCATTCAGTTGAATGCACTCATACGTGGACAAATGTGCCTAAAAACACATATGGAAAATTTGGATCTGTGCGCATTAACTCTCTGCTGTGTAAGCAGCCTATTAGTAAGCCTATTATTATGCCTCACATTCCAACTCAGGATTCCTCAGACAGACAAGACAAGCCCATTTGGGATTGCTGCCTATCTACCTAACCTGCTATGTCCTAAATAGGAGTGAGTGAACATAGTCTCTAGAAAACTAGAAAACATAAAGTAGAAGAGTGTGGCACAGTAATAATATTAATACTAATAACTTTGTAATCATTAATTTATTAATTGCCTTCTACATTCATCTCAAAGCAATGTACAATAAAATGTTAAGGCATCTGATCCCCTTGAATGCTCAGGAAGCTGTTTCTAGTGTGTTATTCCCAGACATCCCCAAGTCACCCTTTTTGAAATCAAAGGTTTTGGTCAAATTGTGCTCTGGAGAGAAACTAAAGCCACTTTAAGAAACAGCGTAGTTACTTGGAGAAATGCACTTACATGAATTATTCCTAGTTATATTTCCCCCCCCTTACCTTCATTAAAGGTTTGGTTAGAATATTTCCCTGCATCTGGTCCGATCTGTAATGTTGCCAGTGGACAATTATATTCTGAAATTTGCCACTTAAGCTGGCTTATACTTGAAAATTAAAAAGAAAAGAAACAATGTTAAATTAATGAGTGGAATAAATAATAGGGGGATCAGACAGCCCTTGTATTGAAAGAACTCATGAGAGGGCCAAGCAGCCCACCAGCATTCTTGGCAGACACACCTACCTACCAGCTCTAAGTGCATCAGAAAAGAATGTATGTCCATGGAACTCCCCCTTGTGAAGTGGAGGCTGGCCCATTGGGGCAAGTGGGACAGTGACCCACCAACTTCAGTCTGCCCTTGCCCAGCCCCATCTGTCTGAGTTCTTTCAACGAGTCCACAAAGTGGCACTACCTTTCTGCTTTCAATCTGTGTTGCCCTTGTACAATTTAGAAGAGAGGAAGATGGTAGAATTAGTGGACTCCCTCTGTCATTGGCTCCACCTGCTGTTTGGACTCTCTGCATTCTGCCCCACCAATCTTGATGGGCACCAGCCACCACTTCAGCCTTGTGCAAGGGTATACTGGCCCAATCAGGATCCCCCATTGTGTGAAGGAGGGGTAAGCATGTAGAACCCCATCACACACAGAATGAACATAAGGGTTGCTGGCTGTGTTGTTGATGGGAGCATTGGGGTGAGACTAGCTGATGTACTGATATTCTTTCAATATATGTGTGGGCAAATACTTGTGTTCCATTGAATTATTCTAAGATTGGTGCTTATTCGTTTCTTTCTACTTTAAGCATACTATGATTTGGTAAACTGTCTTACTTTTATATCTTGAAATTTGGAGCTAAACTTTGTTTAAGAGGGGAAGTTAGTATTGTGGTGGGTATGTGATAGACTTTTTGCTTATATTCTATATACAGCAATTAGCCTCCATCTCTTTACTCAGAAGACATCTCTGCTTTTTAAGCTCCTCTGTTGCAATGTGTCTAACAGGAAGGAATCCAGTCATAAAAGGTTCTGCAGCCCATTGATGACCCTAGATGAGGGGCCACTAACCCTGTTTGGGCATATATGGAATTTTGATAAAGGGCCGTGGACACCAGACATAAAATGGCTGATGTGGGAATATGGCATAACACAAAATGGCTATCCTGGGAATATGTAGGAGAAGCCAAGACAGTGCAAACAAGAAATGAGCAAGAACTGCCAACAGTCTCTCATTGTACTCTGGATTTTTGAGGGAATATTTACTGAGATGTTTCATGGGCACCATAGGTGGCAGGCACACTAGTTGATGACTGGTGCTCTAGATGTGTCATTTGAGAATTACCAAGCTAGATGACTTCTGTGATTCCCTGCCAACCTTAAAATTACATGGTTCTATAATTCGTAGACATCATTCTGAAAGGCTTCTTAAATAGTAATAGAAGCATCAGAATGGGTTTCTAACTATGAAATATATATATTACTAGGGGGGCTCTGCCCCCTGTTTGCTCTGCTCATCAACTCCCTGCTCACCCCCCCCAGGCAACCCTGCTCCTCTCACTAACTTACTTGCCTCACCTGTTCCTCCCCTGCCACGTTGCATCACCACTGCCCCATGCTGTCCCAGACAAACACTGCTGCTACGCAGCACATCTAGGCCACACACTGAACTTCCACCCACCCGACCAGGCTGCTGCCGCCACCCCACACTGCTGCTTCTCCTGGAGAAACTTTGCTACTGTGTAGACCACACACCAGCCTCCCACCCCACAGTGCCCACCCACCCAGGCTGCTGCAACTGCAATGTAAGCTGCAAGCTCACTTGCCAAGGCTGTCAACCCCCCACCCATTTTGATTTCCCCAGCCAAGCAAATTTGTGGCCTCAAGCCAGCAACATTCCACACAAATATACTCTTCGGCCATGTGGAGTTGCACTGAAGCTTCACAAGGGGACCACAGTTCTGAAACTCAAGAAGCAAGTGGCACTTACTTGCTTGTGTTTCTTTCGCTACTTACTTCTGTGACTTACTAGCTGGATCAAACCTTGGCAGGTTCTTGATTGGAGTACAGTGAAAAAAATATGGCAAGTAGACTGTAGCAGTAATGGTCAAAACCTGTACATGTTTTTAAAAAGTACACAAGGTAGAAGTATTTAATATAAAATCAGCATGTTTATCCCTACAGACAACACACACACACAACTTCATGTTCATATAAGAGAGGTGTATTTAAGATCAGAAAAGTCCTAATATCACAATCCATAATCTAGTAGGGACTACTTCATGACTAGCTTTGTGACTACTTTTGTACTGGTCTTAGGATCTGAAATGTATGTGAATATCTTCCATTTAGTTCCTGGAGTGTTTCTTCAAGAGATCCAATATCCCTATTCAAGCTTCTCCAAAGCTAGAAACAATCAATATTAAACTCTTAAGGAACTGAACCCTAACTAACTCCATAAAGAATGCTGGAGCTAGCTAGGATTGATTATTGTGGTTCTAAATTCTCCCACCACACCCTAGGCCTCATCTGCACTACACATTTAAAGCAGTATCATACCACTTTAAACAGTTTCCCAAAGTATCCTGAGAATGGTAGTTTATTATTAAACTGAGAGTTGTTAGGAGACCCCTGTTCCCCTCAAAGAGCTACAATCCTCAGATGTCTCTGGGAAGGATTGATTAAACCAATCTGGGACTTGTAGCTCTGCGTGGGAACCAGGGGTCACCTAACAACACTCAGGACTCTTAGCAGACTAGAGTTCCCAGGATTCTTTGGGAGAATCCATGACTGTTTAAAGTGGTATGGCACTGCTATAATTATATAGCACACACAGATGGGGCCCTAGTGGTGGAGAAAAATCAATGAAGGACATGGGAGCATGCTATTAGTGGAGGCTGGTTCATTGGGGCTACTAGGGCACAGCTCTCCCAATGAGAATATCCAGGAATTTTTAATTCCCCTCCCCCAAAATCTCAAAGTCACACATTCTTTCTTGTTCCACACATATTTTCTACTCCTATTTGAACTCAGAGAAGCTCTGCAAACATTTATGTCCATTTACTCTTCACTGGCCAATCAGTTTCTTGTTCTCTGGCCAATCAGCACTGTGCATCACTCAGCAAATCCTAATCCAAACATGTTGTTTTTATTATTTCATTTCATTTCATTTCTATACAGCCCGACAGCCAAAGCTCTCTGGGCAGTTTACAAAAATTTAAAAAATTAAACATTAAAAACAAATATACAATTTTTAAAACCATACAAAGTTTAAAACCATGAAGCACAGCAGAGCCCAGCACATGCTGTTAGGATGCCTGGGAGAAAAGGAAAGTCTTGATCTGGCACTGAAAAGATAACAATGTTGGCGCCAGGCAAACTTCATCAGGGAGATCATTCCATAATTTGGGAGCCACCACTGAAAAGGCCCTTTCCCTTGTTACCATCCTCCGAGCTTCCCTTGGAGTAGGCACCCAGAGGAGGACCTTTGATGCTGAGTGTAGTATATGGGTGGGTTTGTGTCAAGAGAGGCATTTCATCAGGTTATGGCAAAGAGTTCCCTTCCCTTGGTCTGCCTGTTTTTCAGTCCTCTAAGGCTTCTACTCTATCTGTTGTTAAGAGGCCCATTTAACACAGACACTATAGCAAATTATGGAGGAGTCAGCAAGGAGTCTAGACTGCTTCAAGAACAGCCCAGTTGATAGTCTTTGTCTATATCAGAATCATACATTGGTTCTGAGCATGCTTAGATAGAGACATATCAGTGAGAGGAGTGCTGGTAAACTACTCTAAAAGCAGGTTTGGTTTCTTCACAGGCCAGACTGGGACCTATTTATTGCATGGGTTTGGAAAGGCAGAGGAGATTCTTCTTGGTGGCAAACCATAAAAATGTTTGGCTGGCATATAATGGGGTGGGGGGAAATCTGGTTTCTTCATGAGCCAAACTAGGTCTTTTTATTGTCAGGGTGGGGAAAAGAGGAGATTCCTGGTGGCAAACTCTCCCCCCCCCCATGTTTGGCTGGTATCATAAGTGTGTGGGTGAGGGGAGAGAATCTGGTTTCTTCAAGGACTGGTTCTGGATATACTTTTAAATTTTATTTTAATTTATTTAAAGTACCTGAAAATTTTTATATAGGCATATGCAAGATAATTAATCCCCATAGAGATAAGAATAAAAACTTATATTTTAATTAAAACAAAAAGTTTAGGAATACTTTGAAGAAGACCAGATGTTTAATTTCTTACTGAACCCAGGACTGTGTCTTTCATGATGGGGGCTGGGGGAGAAGAGAGCAGGGGAGTAGTTGATAAAACAGACATCCTGGTAATCCAATTAGCAGGGCATGTGTGGGGTTGCTGCACACTTCCAGCCCCAATTTCACCTTGAGTGGGGAGATGGAACCTGTGAAATGTGGTTGATCAAAAGGAGAAGGAATTTTGAGTTAAGCAAATCCTTGCTTTTATCAAAACCAAGAGACTTGAATATACTTTGTGTGAATGTCTGAGTCCCCACACCAAGTGGAATACTGGAGGAATTTGTGGAACAGCCTGCTAAAATATTCAGAACTGATCATATGGTGTGGAAGACGACTCCTCTTTTCTAACATTTTGGCTTCTTGTTTTTCCCCACAAGCCATACCTTTTTATCTGAGCAATAGGAACTTACAGTTTACAGGACTGGTTTTATTTTTTTTTAAAAGAAATTCTGATGATCTAGTGGGCTGTGGGCACCACCTGCCACTACTATTACTGCTTCTCTTCTTTTCACAAAATGTGCAGGGATTGAAGCCAAATTAGTCCAGACAATTCACTGAAGCCACTCTCCTTCCCCAGGGAATAAGTATATGTAATAAGTATTCAATGTTTAAGTATATTTTATGTGAGAGTAACACGTTGATGATGTTTGTCCATGTCCTGTCCCCTCTTATTGCTTAGCAGGGGAGGCACCATCAGGAAACTCAGGAAGTTAGTTGGCTAGAGTAGGTTTGATCTGCCTGAAAAAAATCTCCCCCAATGTTTGTGTGCTTTGTACTATATTTTTTCAAGTGCTATTCAAACAATACACATTGTTCATTATGCAAGGACTTGTCCCAGCATTGGAAGGGCTTCTTCCCAGTAATATTTACAATGTGTGACCTGCTGAGTTTTTACATGGTAGGGAACAGCCAGCCAATCAGGAGAGAGAGGGAGACAGCTATAGATACACATACATCACACACAATAAGGTAAAAATTATAATTATAAAACAAATGACTTAAAGAGCCAAGATGTCTATTTGGAACTTCATTGACCTAGCTTCAAAGATTCCTGCACTCAGAATGATTCATATATCAATTGTATTTGCTAATCTCCATTCTCATGCAAAATTCTCTGTTTTAATTTCTTCATGTAATCTTTCCATGTTCTGTTAGTTAAAAATATTCCATCCTGAAATTGTTCATTAACAAAACATTATGGATAATTAGACTTGGTTGGGATAAAAATATAATGAAGAAATTGACATTTATTTCTTGAATGGAAGGAACCATCATTTCATAGTCTAGCTGTCAGCAGGTTCTTAAAAGAAAGGTACTCAGGGTTATCTTACTTCTTATAATTCAGAGAAGAAATAATCTGTGTTTGTGGGTGTCCCTACCCCAAAGTCTTTGTTTACATTTGCATATAATTAGATCAAAATATAGCTAAACAACTGGTCATAAATTTATGAATTATGGATATATTCTCAAGCAATGTATCCACTAACTATTTGTTGGTTGTAAACTACAATCCAAACCTGTTTGTTAATTACTAGCCTTCGATATAGCTCAGAAAGACTGAAGAATATTGATCAACAACTGAAAGCCACCTCTGAGTACCTGCTATTATGCCAGTTGTATGCTGTAGCTTAGCATCTTCTGCTGTTCTATTAATCATTACATTTTCAGACTTAAGTCTTAATTCCCTCTAGTGCAAATGGAACCTTGGAACACTCAACAAAACACTATTAAATACTTACAAGAACCAGCACAGATTCTAAGAGCTTTGTTGTTTTTCTGAGAGATGTTTTTGGAATTGCGTTGAAGAAACACATACGTAATCTATTAATCTTTATATTCAGGAAAACAAAGAGAGCTCCTAAAAGTCCCCCAAGTATTCCAAGGAAAATGGCTGGAACAAAGGCCAACACACTCATATCCAGTAAGTTCTTAACCTGCATTGAAGAGAAAGAAACAGTATGTTCTGTGAATTTTGCCATTTAGTTGACACACAGCAGCCACTGTGTTAGAAGAGACATGATACAACAGCTCAAAAAATAAGCAGAACTTAGGTGCATAAAATGCAGATTGCACTTGTAATAGCTTATGGGTCATAGGCAAAGACCTTGTGCCAGATTCTTCAGTATATCTAATGCTGCCTTCTACCTTTAGAGTCAAGATGAAGCTGTGCAAAGCCTTTATGGTGGAACTGTGTATGTAGTTTTGCATAAAACCAGAATTGACTTGAAATAAGCTACTGGATAAGTTGGCCTGTGCTGTCAGATGTGTTTATGATTATTTAACAAGCATCAGCATGTTTTCCTTGAAGTTATAAATTGTGCCAGTGCCTCCCACAGAATTGGCCTTGTATATCTTTGAGGTTTGTCTACCAGTGAAATCTCTTCAGATAGTGAGTTGTTTTAACCACTTTATTCCTGGTACAGTTCTTCTCATCTCTAGCACTTTCTTGACTCCATGGCTAGCTCTATACTTCCTGTCTCCTTTTACTTCTTGTATCCCTTGCAGGATTTTGGGCCCAGAGGCACATTTGGAAATCACAGAAACTGTTGTAAGCACCACAAAATACCCATTTCACAGAAGCTAGTGATACTCAGAACTCACCTCCGTCAAAACAGGAAAAACATATTACATCACTCCAAAACAAACACAGCACACACTGGCAACCCCTCCAAAAGTTAAAAAACTCAATTTTTTAAAAATGGGAGGGGCAGGGGGCTTGATGGGTGCCAAGGGGAAGGTCTAAGGACACCATGGTGCCCACAGCTTCCACACTGGGGACTCCAGCCTTACAGAGACTGCTTGGCACTTTAGTGCTATAGAAGTATAAAGAAACCACACTATAGACCACCTGAATGTCCTAATTCTAACAGTTAAGATCTGCATGTTCTACAGTCCTATAAAACCAGGAGACCCACAGTACACATATACATTGCACTCCATCAAAACACCTACATACCAAGAAAAAATGCTAAAAAGGGATACAAGGCTTCCATTTCCCTGAATAAGACTGGGTCTATGTGCCAGAAATAGGATTATTCATTCAGTTTCTGTCCTGCCCTGCCTCCAAAAGGAGTCCAGGGCAGCAAACACATCATTAAAACAGTATCATTAAAATAATGATTATAAACATTGTAAAAACATTCACATTCTGTCAGCCAATGGTTTCACAATTGCCCCAAACAGTATCTTTCAGCCATCAAATGTCTGGGTAGACAGGATTTTCTAAAATTCCTCCTAAAAGTCAATAACGAGGGAGAAAGAAACACCCCACCAGCAAGGGTGTTCCATAAGTTGGAGACACCACTGAGAAGGCCTTGTCACAGGTTAATGCCAATCGGGCATTCCACAGTGGCAGCACCACAAACAAGGCCTCATCTGACAATCACAGGGTCAGAGATAGTTGATGTTGGGGAAGGTGTTCTTTTAGGTACTTGGGTCCCAAGCCATTTAAGGCTTTGTATGCTAACACTAACACCTTAAATTGGATCCGGTAGCTCACTGGGAGCCAATGCAGCGCTTTCACGACCAGTGAGACATGGTCCCATTAGGCTGCCCCACTTAGCAACTGCATCCTGCACTAGCCACAGCCTCCAGACAGTCTTAAGAACAGCCCCACCTACATTGCATTACATGAGAGATCACCAGAGCACAGACAATTGAGGCCAGGCTATTCCAATCCAGGAGCAGCTATAGCTGACCAATCAGCTGAAACTGGGCATAAGCACTGCTAGACAAAGCCACTTGAGACTCCAGTGACAAGTTGGAATCCAGGTGGAATCATACTAAGAACCTCTTCCTTCATGGGTAGCACAACCTCCTCTCAGAACAGGTTGTACACCTAATTCATGTCATATACCTAATTCATGGACACGGGAACCGCCCACCCACAGCACTTCCCTCTTATCAGGATTAAGCCTCAGTTTATTGGTCTCCATCCAGTTCATCACTGCTTCCAGACACGAGTCCAACAAATATCTCTGAAGCAACTGGCTTCCAGTGGCCCCAGGGTATTTAATTAAAATGTAGCAGATGCACTGGTGGAGTGTTCAACCAGCATATCTGGAGAGGTGTGCCAATGTATCTGTCTTTGCGGTGACATATCTGTTATTGCACCAGCATAATGAGTTTCCACCATATCCTATAGCTACTCAGCTGGCATACCTCCAGGGTAGGATTGCCCTGCTCTGCTACATGTGCCTTTCTTCAAAAGAAAAGAAAAGAACCTGCACAGGGAGATTATTTTCCTTCTGAAATTTAACATCTATGAAGCTGAACAATAAATTGATACTATCAGAAAGATCAAGGCTGAAGTGTGCTTTGCATTTGCAACATGAGTTCCTACTTGAGTACATTTCCCATTTCTCCTGATCCTTAAAACTTAAATTCCATCTCCACCTGAGTTATACCTTGTTCTGAGTAATAGTGAGTAGTGCAGCCTGATCATATGCATGTTTATTCAGAAGGTCCCATTGAATTCAGTGGCACTTGCTCCTGAGGAAGCATGCACAGTGCCACAACATTTATCAATAATAAAGCCAGACTTTCATAAAACTTGGAAAATCAAAGAGATGTAGTATAATAGGCCTTCTTTACAACACTATGTTCAGCAAAGTTAAACTGAGGAAAATAAATATTTTTCTTGAAAAACATAACCCACAAGCTTTCCGTTCAGAGTTTGGTTTCTGCTATAAAACATGAAAGCAGCCAAATTTCCCCAGAGCCCCATGCTAACTGAAATGAAAACATTTGATTATCTGGCCTGGCTGGCAGGCAAAAAACAGTGGAGCCTTCGTAGAAACCACCTTGGCAGCTGTTCCTCTGGTGAAATAGGAGTCAAAATCAATTGCGCTTTTGTGAAATATCCTAAATGAGCTTGTAGAAGACTATAAAACTTATTCAAGGCAGAGGTCATTGTAATCCACAGTATTGTTCTATACAACAATTACAGTGAAGTGACTTTATTGCATCTTCCTCTAGGGAGGATGCTCCATAAATCAAACCAGGGGCCACTACCAACAAATACCTATTTCTGATCATAGATTACCCTGCTTCAGCTGAAGGTACCCAGAGCAGATTCTCTCTCACGGATTTCAACTCATGGGGTGGGAGGGGAGTATAGTCTCCCTAAGGTATCCCAGACTGAGCCAATGCTGGGCTTTAAACCTCAAAACCAACAACATAAACTTAAGCCTTGAAACAAACTGACAAGCTGGCAGTGGAGCTCATGAATTATTGGTGTCACATGCTCCCGGCAGGAAGTACCAGACAGACAGAAGTGGTACTGCTGCATTTTAGACCAGTTAAAGTTTACAGAAAGTTTTCAGGGACATCCCCATATAAAATGCATTGCACTAGTTAAGTTGAGAGGCTACCATAGCATGCATGACATCGGCCAGATCCTTGGTCACCAAGAAAGGGCATAGCTGATATGTCAAATGAAGCTAATAAAATGAACTCCTTGCCACAGCTGCTTCTTGGGCATCCAAGAATAGTACCAGGTCCAACAGCACTCCCAAACTGTCAATAAAAAAGCACATCATCAGCATGTCTATCTTATGTGGATTGAGTTTCAGTTTATTCACCCCATTCAGCACATCTGATACAAGCGGAAAGAAGAAATAGAGCTTGGTGTCATCAGCATATAGACCATACTCCAACCACCCACATCAGGGGTTTTCAAACTTTCTGCCTTCTGGGACCACTTGAGATAGCTGGAAAATACTGAGGCCACCAGTCACAAAATGGTGACAGACATGGGCAGAGTTTGGCATAATCATCTGCCAATTACTGACATCACTTCCTGCTAATATCTAATCCATCTTTGGAAATTGCTACATTCTCTACAATAGCATTTTCCTTCTGGCAAGGAGTTCCATTCCTCAGCTTTCTTCACGCTAAGTACAGATGTGTGCTCTGTAGATATTGTGTCTCAGTCTCCCCATTTTAGGCAGAATTTGCTGATCTAGAGGGTCTAAGGGGAGAAGCTTTTTTCTTTTATATTTCCCCCTTCTTACCTTCGCATGTCCCTCCCGTAATTTCTACTCCCGTACTCCACACACAACTTGCAGCTTCCCCCTCCACTCAGCCCTGCTATTTTCTTTCATTCCTCCTCCTCGATTCTTTTACATCAGTTTCTTCCTCCTGTAACAGCTGTCCTGCCTTGTCCCCTCTTTCTCTTCCCGCTAGTAATAATCATCATAAATATTAAGCTTCTATCTCTTTCCAATTGTCTTCAAATAATGATAATAAATATTAATATTCTGTCTCTGATCCTAATTTCCTTCAACAGCTTCTCTGGCCTTTTCCCCTCAGAGGAAGGAGACCTTTCCCTCCTCCCTTCACCCCCAAACCTCTGTCTTCTGGCCACCTCTACTCAGCATGCAAGGAGCTACTGACTGACACGGGTCTAACCAAAAGGCTATAACATGGCTAGGGGGTGGGAGTCAAGAGATGAAGCACTGGGCAGGCTGTGGCACTGCGATCCATCTGAAAGTGGCCCAAGGCCCACTAGTGGATCCCAGTCCAGTGTTTTAGAAATGCTGGTCTAGATAAGCCACCCCATTGGTCCAATGGAAGATTTCTTTGCAAAGCAAAGTACTAGTTCCAGAGGAGAGATTTTCCTCAGGACCACAGAAGGGATTTACTCTAATCCCATTCATTATCAGCTCTGTAGCTGATGCAGTTTGCATTTTAAAAAAGCCTGCACCTTAGATGCAAAGGTTAAACTCACATGTAGTTTTGTCATCATTCCCAGTTAAACAATAAATAGACTAACAGACCCTGGGAAACACAAACTGTGTTTTCTTCTATTCTATAGCACCTGTGGCCATTTTCTGTTTCTTTTTGCCTTTTATCCTTGACCCTTCTAAAATAACCCAAAATCTCAAGGTCTGAGTCTGAGTGGAATAAAAAAAAAATCCTATTCTGTAACAGTTGCTAATAACTCTGATAACCAAAATACAACCCCCATTTTCAGTGACATCTCTGACTACTATTCAGTTATCTAGAGCAGTGGGGGGGTACTATTAAAAAAAAAACCTATTTGTATCTCACTTTATAATTAAAAATTCTCAAAGTGACTTGCAAAAAAAACCAAACACAAGCATAATAATAATAATTTAAAATACAATCCTACCAGAACAAACAACCCAAAACCAAAGACCATGTGAAAGTTAAAACAATAAAATAGCAGTGATAGCTAGGCATGGGGAAGAAATCTGATTCAGAGAATTTCATATGCATATATTCAAATGCATATATTTAGGGAAAGTGTGCCTATAAATGAATATGTTAGTGGAAATAACATACAAAAATGTATTATGTTAGGATAAATTGCTTGCAAAAATGTGTACCTCAGTCAAGAAGGCAAACAAAAATGTGTTTATTACAAGAAAAGTGCATTAAAATGCTTAAGAATTTTCATCAGAATTTTTTTTTAAAAAAATGCAAATTGCTGTAGAAAAGTGGAGAAAGGAATTTAAGATTGGAAAAATGCAAAACTGAGAGAACTAAAATCTTTTCCATCCCTAGTGATAACCTAGGCAGCATTAAAAAGTAATAATAATAATTAATGTAAACAAATATTCAATTTGAGATCGCCTCTCTGAAAAAAGCAGCTAATAAAGAGAATTAATTAAGCCTGGCCCCTATTGCTCATCAGGTGAGCTGCCTTAGGAAGGGCACTCCAGAGTCAGGGTGCCAGCCAGTACAGAGGAGGCCTTTTCCACAGTCACCACCTACATAATAACTGATGGCAAAGGCACCTAAAAAACTGTTGTTGATGATGATCTTAAATGCCAGGTGGGCGTTAGCATCATAGCTTCGTATGTCAATTTATCCTAAGCATTTTTCCTAAGCACCCTTTATTTGGTTTTTGCTCCAACTGGAGGAAGGGTGGTTTGAAGATGGGGGGTGGATATCACCCCCATTGTCATGGTTAGACCACTTCCTGGTGATGTTTGGATTTACGGTTCCAATCCTCTCCTACAGGGGTGGTGGACAGATTAAGATGGTCCACCCCCAGAGACTAATGGAATCCACTGTATTCCTGAATGCCCATGGGGAGTTCCCAATAGAGAGAGCAGGTGGTGCTGTGAAGATGAGGGCCAATAAGCTGACTCTGAATTCTAACCAGATGGAGGCACTGGTTCCCAAGCCCAGAAATTGCCTGCTTTGGATGGAGTTGTACTCTTTCTGAAAGAGCAGGTTCATACTCTGGGAGTGCTCCTGGATTCACCTTTGTCGCTAGAGGTCCAGGTGACCTCAGTGGCTAGGAGTGCCTTTGACCAGCTTCGGTTGGTAAGACAGCTGTAGCCATTTCTGTACCAGGATAGCCTAACCACTGTTGTCCATGCACTGGTAACCTCCAGGCTGGAATGCTGTAGTGTACTCTATATAGGGCTGCCCTTGAGGTTGGTCTGGAAGTTGCAGCTGGTGCAAAATGTGATGCAACTGCTCACTGGGGCAGGGTATCACCAATACATTACCCTGCTGCTGAAAGAATTGCTCTAGCTGCCCATCAGTTGCCAGGCTAAGTTCAAGATGCTGCTTTTGGTGTATAAAGTCCTATACAGCTTGGGACCAGGACACCTGAAAAATCATCTTACCTATTATATACTCAGTCGATCACTCCACTCTATAGGCAAGGGCCTCTTGCAGATAACATTCTGCACAACATAGGAAGTGGACCTTTAGTGTTGTGGTGCCTACCCTATGGAATTCCCTCCTCTTAAATGTTAAACAGGGGCCACCTCTATTAGCTTTTTGGTGCCTTCTGAAAACCTTCCTCTTTCAACAAGCCTTATACAGAGATTGTATCCCAGTCTGTGTCTGTATTGGAATTGCTTTTTAAGATGTTTTTAAAGATTTCTTTTTTACAAAATGTTTTTAAGATGTTTTAAGATGTTTTTAGTGTTTTGTCCCTTGTTTACCAGCCTGGGCTGCTTCTGGGAGGAAGGCTGGGATAGAAATGTAATCATCATCATCTGATTGGCAACTGTCAATGGGCAGAAGTTTGAGTTAAGACATTAGTCTGACCTTCCCAGAGTATAAATGTTTATTTTTATGTTTGGTGAATCCACAAGTGGACTCTTTTGTTACCTGACCACTAGTTGTCCACGCACTGGTAACCTCCAGGCTGGATTACTGGAATGCGCTCTATGTGGGGCTGCCCTTGAGGTTGGTCCGGAAGCTGCAGCTTGTGCAAAATGCGGCGGCAAGACTGCTCACTGGGGCAGGGTATCACCAACATGTCACCCCACTGCTGAAAGAATTGCACTGGCTGCCCATTTGCTACTGGGCCAAGTTCAAGGTTCTAGTTTTCGTGTACAAAGCTCTATACAGCTCGGGACCAAGATACCTTCTTTTATACCCAGTCAATCACCGCGCTCTGCAGGTGAGGGCCTCCTGCAGATCCCATCTTATCAGGAGGTTCGTTCTGCACAATATAGAAACGGACCTTTAGTGTTGTAGCACCTAGCCTGTGGAATTCCCTCCCCTTAAATATTAGGCAGGAGCCATCTCTGCTATCTTTTCGGTGCCTTTTGAAGACTTTCCTCTTTCAACAAGCCTTTTAAGTTGAAACCTATTCCATTCTGCGTCTGTGTTAGAATTGCTTGTTAATGTGTTTTTTTTAATAATATATTTTAACCTTTTTTTAAATATGTTTTTAAAGCTTTTTTAAAAATGTTTTTAATGTTGTTTTGTTTTAATGTATTTTAAGGTCTGCTGTTATGATGTTTTAAAGTGTTTTTAGCATTTCTGTTTGCCGCCCTGGGCTCCTGCTGGGAGGAAGGGTGGGATATCAATCAAATAATAAATAAATAAATAAGTCAATAGATATTATAAAGTACCAAATGTATGCTGGCCCACATCCTTTTACTGAACTACCTATGAATGATCTCAGCTAAAGGGTAAAACATAAATCCTTTATAAATACTGTCTGATAAATATCAATTCTTTATAAATCCAGTATTTGTAGACTATTAACTTTCCTATGGTGGGTGTTGTAATGGAATCCAAAGCCTCAGCCTCTTTTAGCTATATCGGCCATGGACCATGTCCCTCAATTGCACTGAGGTGGCTTGGCATAAAGCTAAAAGACAGTGGTTTCCCTAGTTTTATCCTATTAAGTATCTTAAGTTTACATGTCTTAAAAATTACTTCAGTAGGCAAAACAATCTGTCAGATATCACCATCCTGCATACATGAGAAACAGGAAGATGGCCAGGACCACAGCTGATTGGTCACTTCCTTACCTTGTCTGCTATTGGCCTTAGAACACAACATTAAAATTAATAGCTTTAAACCTACTTTGTTCTGCCTGGGGAAGCTTTGCTTGCTCCATTATGGAAACCATGGCACTGACATGCCAAAGTATGTATGCAAATTACTGAAACTAACGTTAGGATCTCTATCAAGTGCGAGGGTTAGCTGGCATATATTGTTATGTTTGTTTTGTTTTTAATGCAGCCTCTTGTTTCTCTTACTTGCTTTATCTGTAATCCCTCTAATAAAAGACTTGAATTAGAACTCTGGAGTATTCTTACTTACTGTCATACTGTCAGGAAGTCTCATACAGTGGTGTAGTCATCTGGGGTCTCGGGAGGGTCTTAGACCCCTTACTTTTTTAGGAGCAGGGTCCCAGCCAGGTCCCTATGTCTTCAGTATCCTATGAGCCAATCAGCATGAAAGGGAAGAGAGTTGGCCACTGAGAAGAAACTTTTAACATGCTTCCTAGTCCTTTCTTGGTGATTAGAGCCAATCAGAGTGAAAGGAGGTGAATCAGCCACTGAGAAGACTTGAGGAGTGTGGAGATGATGACACAGAGGAAGCAAGTGAGTGAGGAGGCGTGGCTGTGAGGGCCATGGTGTGACTATCATGAAGGGACCCTACACTTCTGAATTTGCTACTACACTACTGGTCTCATAGCTCTGAAGTTCCATCAGCTTCAAAGGCGAAGAAGATCATGGAGGTAAATATATTTATTTATTTATTTGATTTATATCCTGCCCTTCGTCTCAGCAGGAGCCCAGGACGGCAAATATACTAGAGCCTTGAAATCTAACAAGCTAGTTCTCTGCTTTACATGTTGGCAAGCTATGCCATTTGGAGTTATATAGCTTCTGGGATGGTTCTGGACTTAAAGTCATATCTAAAGCAGACTCACTGAAATAAATGGGATTTAAGTTAGTATGACTAACAAGGGCCATTTATGACTCAAATCCGCATCCAACCCACTAATATACCAAGTTCTTCAATGCTGTCTGAAACCAGAATGTTAAATATAACGATGATCTCACCTACAGTACCTTTTGCAAAAAAGAATAGTGGGTCCTTAAATTGCTCAGGAGGACTTTCTTGGACATCATTGTAGGTAAATGTGTTTTCATGAGACTGTTTTCTTTCTTAAGAGTATTTTCTCTCTCTCTCTCATCCACCCCCTACTTTTGCATTACATCCATATTCAATTATATTTGCTAAATTCCATTAACATACATCTGGCTGAAGATCAGATGAGAAAGAACATGAGTCCACAAAGGAATACTAAAGAAGAGTCTGCAAGAAATCATATGAGATATAGAATCCAAATATGAAATGGAAAAATATATTGGTACTTCTAGTCAGTTTTTTTGTATTAAAGTACCGCTATAAACCATGATTATTCTGCAAAAGCTTTCTCTCACTCAGTTCTCTCAGTAAACCTCCAACCTTGCCAAGAACACCAATAATAAGAAGGTATTACTTGTCCCCAACTATGTTTAGCCTCAATCTTTGTTTGGATTATTCCCCAGTTTATAAGATAGGAGCCTATGTTTTATTGTATATTCACATGAGAAGTATAAAGTGCTATGTGCCTTAAATCAATCAAACCTGTGGTCTGTCCCACATTAGCATCCACATATGGTGCAAACAAGGTAAGAGAGGCTCAAAGAGACCTGTTAAGATTTTTTCTATTTTAAGGAAAAGCTTTAAATAAAAGTGTTAAATCCTCAAAGTAGGAGAATATAGAGGGGAGAAGCAACCTAGGTGTTTTAACTCTTTCTCCGCCCATGTTCCTCCCTCTGCAGGATTCCAAACATGCATTTGCCCTTGCACAGACTATTCACTAAAAACATCATGAGTGTCACTTAAGGACTTTCTATACTCTTCTAGTGATCATGGGGAGGCAGGAGCCTTCTACAACCAATTCAAGGTGTTCAAGTAAGTTTTACTCAGAGTAGACCCATTGAAATTAAATTAAAGTTAGATATGTTCATTAATTTCAATGGGTCTACTCTGAGCAGGGATACAATTGGATACAGCCCACTAGTTTTAATTTTTAAAGCTCTTCATGGCCTTAGACCTGATCACCTAATAGGACCATTTCTCCCCATATCTTTCTCCCCTACAATTAAGATCTGCATCAGATCCCCTGCTGCATGTTCCATCGCTATCTGAGGTCAAGTCAACCTCAGCAAAGACCTGGCCTTTTTGGTGATTGAATGTTCATCAAAGCACATTCCTGATGGCTTTCAGAAGAATCTGGAATCCTTTTTTAATTCATAATGGCATTTGGGAGCTGAGATCAGTTGAGTTGGGTATTTATTGCTGCTGCTTTGGATGTTTTACTTGTTTGTAATTCAGTTTTCATAACATTTTAATTATGATGATAAGCAACTGTAAACACAGAATGAGGAGAAATACGAATATTTTAAATAAACACAGACACAGAGAAATACAGGTGTAGCCATGGTTCAACTTAGCATGGCCATAGTACATACCCAAAATAAAATCCTCTTCTCTGCTTTGAAAAATCCAAATTGGCCCCTGTAGACAAACCCAGAGAGAGAAGAGGAGAGGAGATCTGTGGTGAAGGCAGCCATCAAGCAGCAGAAGAACGTTTGCCAGGCCAATTTGATATCCCAGAAAGAGGCTACCTCCTCTAGTGTAAACAGAAGTCCACCAACTGGGGCATGGAAAACAGAGGCAATCCCTGCTCCTGCACCAGCTGTAACAAAATTCCTCCTATATCAAGGGGGGAGGGTATGGAGGGTTACAATAATAGATTTTCAGCACCATCTCATGTTTATGAACTTTTGATAAGCAAGCTATACTCTTATCTTTAGATAACAAAACATAGATAAATAATTGCTTTATCACAGGGAAGGACTGTGGCCCAGTGATAAAGCATCTGCTTTGCATGTAGGAAGTTCTAGATTCAATCCCCGGCATCTCCAGGTAGGGCTGGGAGAGAACCTTGCCTGAAATCCTGGAGAGCCATTGATGGTCAGTGTGTAGACAATACTGAGCTAGATGAACTAATGGTCTGACTCAGTATAAGGCAGCTTCCTATGTTCCTAAGATGAGCTTGAGAGAAGTGTTACCCTTAGACATTTTCTGGAAGTAAAGTCAACATGATTCTGCTTTATGACACATGCAGTGCTTCTAGATTGTTGCTATTTTCAGGTGGGATTCAGTCATATCCCAGCAAGTTTAGGTTGATTGGAAGATTTGGTTGAACAAACCTGCTTCCCCAAAAGTGATGGGGAAATGCAGTGGAAAGTGTGGGATAACACTTGCTTTGATGCAGCAGCATCCAATCTCTCCGCAAACAAATCAGAGTGAATCCTCTGAATGCCAGTGACATCTAATCTCCCTGCAAACAAATAAACAGGTCGTCTGGAAGTGCCCATAGAGATGGAGATAGGAAGGATGAAAATGGAGGTCTGTCTGAAATCTGCTACCTGTAGCTGCTCCGTCATGATGCTTCATAGTAAGTCCGGCCCTTCTGGGAATAGTGCATTAGGGCCAGGAAGAGTAATACCCAAATCTATTCTTTGAAGGCAGACTTCAGGTTTGTGGTATCCGCTTTGTTTTTTTACTAGATGTCTAAGGTACACCAAGCAGAGACAATTGCCAAATAGTGGTTTAGGGGACAGAACCAATTACCTGCTGCACTCCCAGAGCCATAAACAGTATAGGGATGAGTTGCATATAAAAAGACAAATCTAGATTGGAGTTGCTGAAGATCAGTGATTCTAACACAAAACTCTGAGGCTGGGTACACACTTACTTGGTCAATATAATATTTTACATGCAATGAACAGACAGGCTGAGAAGTGTGCACAAGACCTGTTGTGGAAAATAACTGGACATGCAATTTTACTTGGTGTTGCGTATTTTTAGTTAGTTATTTTACAGATTTAAAAACCACTCCACAGCCAGAAGCTATTGAAGCAGTGTGCAATACAATAAAATGAAATAAAATGGAAAAGACACAAACTTTAAAAATCATAAAACCATTTATATAAACTCTAAAAACAGTAAAACCTTTTCTAAAATTATACAGTTAATATATATACCATAAATTGACTGGGTCACACTTCAGGGAAAGCCTTCTTAAAACAATAGCCTCCTAAACTTCAAGATGCTAGGCACCTGTTTAATTTAGCTGGAAACTGATTCCAGACGGCTGGAGCTGCATCACTAGAAGCTGGGTTTCAAGTACAAACTAAACATATCTCTGGGGCAAGAGGTCGTCGCTGCAGTGCCCCATCTGAGAAGCACAGTTGCTGGGCAAGGCAGTTCCTCAGATATGTTCTGGGCTTTAAATACTAAAAACCAAACACTGAACTGCAGCAGGTAGTATATTGGCAGCTAGTACAGCTCCCTCAGCAGAGCTGTTATATGGTGTCAGTGGGATGCCCCAATCAACAACATCTGTTGCATTCATCTGCAGCTTCTGGGTTAAGCTCAAGGGAAGCCCTACAAAGAGTGCATTGCAGTAATCCAGTCTTGAAGTTACCAATGTCAGGACCACAGTGGCCAAGCTATCTCAGTTCAGGAATGGATGTTGCTGTCTCACTAATTGAAGATGGTAAAAGACACTCACAGCTACCATGGCCACCTGTGCCCCAAGTGACAAAAATGGATCCAGGAACACCCTCAGAGTGTAGCCCTATTCAGAACAGCTAACTGACATCTCCCAGATATAGGAACCATTTACCCACAAGGACATAGTCTTGCCATGGTTTAAATTCATCTTATTGGGCCTCATCCAGCCCTTCCTGTGCCCACAGTCTGCACCACTACTTCTAATTCTGATGTTGCAGAGAAATAGAATTGTGCGTCATCAACATATTGATGATACTTTGCTCCGAATCCCCTAATGAATCATGCTGCTGAAATGAAGAAAGCTTGGGGTTGGGGCAGGTAACCAGTGGTGGATTTTGGGTATGGAAGGCCTAGGAGCTCTGTTCAGTATTCAGAACAAATACCTGGGCTCAGATACTTTATTTCTAAGTATATATCTTTTGCACCTGGTTCTGGATGGTGGATCATGGGGTTCCAAAGGGAAAAAAACAAAGCAGATCCTGCAAGCCTGAAGTCTGCCTAGCCCAGGTCTACAATTAATGGCATGAGCTCTCCAAGATTTCTGGAGATTTCAGACAAGGAACATTCCCAGCCCTACCTTGAGATGTTGGGGATAGAGCCTGGAACTTCTGCATACAAAGCTGATGTTCTGCCACTGAGCTATGACAATTTTTCACATATTTCAGTAGGCTATGTAAAAGCAGTCTTATTCAGTCTGTCAAGCTGAATCAACCCCAAGTCCTCTGGTAGATAGACACTCAAGGACCAATGTACTGGATTGTGACCCAGATCAGGTGGATTCAAGTTGCCATGGGGAATTTAATGAACACGCAAAGATACTTCTGAAATCTGTGCCAGTGGTCATGGGGCAAATTTCTTCCATAAGTAACAGCTTAAGAAACATTATCTCTAAGTTATTTCACTAATTGCTGAGGCAAGTTAAAAGGCAAAATGTATCATGTTTATTTGGGCTGTCTCGTTATCCTTGGGCCACAGATAGTTTGTAATAGTTTTTTGTTTGGAGATACAACAAACATTATGGTCAAAGGCACATGTTTTATTTACATATTTTCATAATTCACTGTTTTAAGACTATGGAACTTGATCATTCAAACCTTTCCAAATGCAAGCTTGACATGAACAATAACACTGGTATAACAGATCCAGTTAAAAATAAGACCTTCCAGGGCACCCCACGGATTTGCAGATGCCAACATTTCACAAATAGAAGATTAAGTGTTTGCAATTCATGCCCATACTGCAAGATCTGATTATTTATCACATCCAAGTATCTTGAAAATACGTTATTTTATACAAAAGTAGCATTCTCCATGTCACATTGCATGAAATCATTTCATGTGAGCAACATCCATTTAAAAATCCTGTGACCATTTTGAATGGAAAGTTCTGCTTGTGCATGCTCTATAATTGAGTAAGCCAGCCACTATTCAAACATATGCCAGAAGGCAATTAAGAATCAAATGAAGAGTCTTAAACCTGACTTCTTCTATGCATTTAACAAAGCAGTTTTACATTATTCTTTTTTGTCCAGAATGATGGTGCTCAAAAGTGCAGCATTACCAGGTCTCCCTAATCAAGCTTCTCCAATCAAGACAAACACCCTTGGGAGGTGTGTTGTTATTCTGGCACAAAGAAATAACTACATTGTCTCCTTAAGCACAACTCCAGACTCCATTCCACTCCATTCACATACATGCACTAGAGATTAAGCCCCAATGACCACCATGTGTCTTATTTCCAGGTAAACATGTGCAGGATTCCACTGTAAAGTGAAATGTGGCATTTGCTGAGGGAAAGTTGTCTGGATTCTTTGCATTCAAAAGGATCACAGGAACTCTCATTTCTAAAAAAAAAAAAAAGGTCAATACAATTCTTCAACAACATAGCCATTAAGGCCAGAGTCCAACACTGCATGTACAGACTTCTGCTCATGCAATGGGACTTCACCTTCCTCTCCTCCCCCCTGCAGCCCCCATGCTCCCCCCAAATGTGTGGGGGCTGCAGGAGAGAGGAGAGGAACATAAAGTCCCATTGCACGGATGGACAGCACTGAATACAGCCTTGTGTTTGCATGCAAGACACCATTACAGTTACATGTTTCTATTCTTAGTTTTATACGTTATTCAAATTAAGGCATATTCAGTAACTGTAATATATATATTTGATAAGTTTTCTTACTTGTCAGCTGAGTTCCAAAATCTGGTGAAGGAGGGGAGATGAATTCCAAGAATCTCTGGCTTGAACTGACTCAATCCATATCCTATTATTGCACTGGAAAAAGTATTTCTAAACATTAATGCTATTTTTAATTTACTGATTGACACATTTTAAAATTAAAGAAACCAAATTATTAGAAGGCACAGAGCTACAAAGATTCATTCTTTAGCTTATGGGTTATTCTTCTAAAATTGTATGTGTGTGTTATTTATATAAGTGGGGCATGCAACAAAGTATTGCAGAGTGGAGTGTGCTTATTCAGGGTGCCAGCCGGATAGTTAAGCCCTTTACAAATATTCTCAATTCCATTCCCCCCCTTCCAGTACACACATACACACAGAGAGAGTGTTCAGTAGTCACCAAGCATGCTCAGTCCTCATAGGGCTGTTAGAGTTTCTTTTCGAGAGCTTTTTTGTACTTCTGCAAACTTGGGAGTTCTGCTGGTGTCTCCCTCTTGTGTATGGATAGAGCTCTTTTGGCTATATAAGAATCAACATTTACAGAATGCGTTCACTATGACTATATGAATATACTCTATTAGCTTAAGAGAAGCACTCATTCAAAGCATTTTCACACATGATACTTAAACCATCTTTGAACCTCACTCCTGCTATTTGTGGACATGAATGTTGTTAATGTGAGACAGAAAGTGAAAGGGGCCTATTTTAAATCCAATGTATATTTTAATCAATTACCAGAGCTTGGAAGTAATTAGTTATAAAAAAACAAATTACTTATAATTCATTACTTTTTTGAGGAACGAGTGGGTAATTCCTTTACATTTTGATTGTAATAGAAAGAGGAGTAATTTTATTACTTTTGAGGAGTAATTGTAATGTTTCCAGCATTATTTTTGGGCAATACTTGGGGGGGAGTGTGATGTTCTTGCTTGTAGGGTAAATATGGTAAGTGCTGTTTATATAGAAGACATATGGTAAATGGAGTGAAAGAGGAGGGGGGAGTACATGAGCAGTAGAATGCTGGATGATTGGCTGAGCGTTTGAATGGCTGAGAGTATAAATGGAAGAATGACAGTTGAATCAAGGTGGATGTTAGTAGGGTGGAGAAGAAGGTGTTTGGTGGGTGGATGTTAGTAGGGTGGAGAAGAAGGTGTTTGGTGGTGGATGTTGGGAGTGTGGAGAAAGAGGTGTTTGAGGGTGGAGGTCAGGAGTGTGGAGAAAGAGGGAGTTGGAGTTCTGATTAATAATAAGTCAAGTACAAAACAGGAATAGATGAAACCATACGCTTGTGAAACATTCTAAAACTAATCTTGTTATTTCTGATATTTTATAAATACTTATTTGGTTTACCAAAGGCCTGATCCTTGGCTGGGGGATATACATACCAGAAGGGAGGGCAAGGTAATTACCAAGGCTGAACAGAAACAGTATCTAATGGTGGCAGCGGTGAAGGGAGGAATAATAACAATTCAAGTATCCAGAGCAACCCAGAGTTGTATGCCTTATCTATAAAGATACAAGGGGGTTGGGAACAGCATAAGCATGCAGTCACAAAAGTAACCAGCTAGAGAGAGACTCAGGCAAAGTCTCTGGGAGTATTGGTTATAGGACGTGACTGGTGGTGCTGCCTAGCAGGGGGATCTAGTGAGATCTGTGCTAGAGCGGAGTGAGAAACCATATAAAGGACGGTCTGGACTGGTGGTATCCCTGGTGGTGCCTAGTGAAAGGCAGTAGCCACAAGCAGGTGGGAACCTGACAGGGAGAATCAGGGAAGGACGTCACATGTGGTGGCTGTAGCGGTGGGATACGAACAATAGAGAGTCCGTAAAAGTGGTGTGGCTAAAAGAAATAACAAATAAAGATTACTTGTGAGAGTGACTGGCAAAGAGTGTGTGGCAAGGTGTGAGTGAACTCCTAAAACATGGCTGAATATATAAAGATGAAAAGAGAGGAGCTGGTGGAGAAGTGCATAACATTCAATTTACCTCACGAGGGTAAAGGGGTAGATGAATTGCAAGTAGCACTGATAGCATTCACATCTGTCTAACAAAAACAACCTGTCAGAGAAGAGAACCCAGAAGGGTATTCAAGCAATCCCACTTATATAGAGTATTTAAGAGAGAAGTTGAGAAAGGAAAGTGAGGAAAAAGATAAGGACAGAGAGATTGAGATGATGAAACTGAGGATGGAGATTGGGGAAAAAGAAAAGCAGCGGGAGTTGGAAATTGAGAGAATGAGAGTGGATGCTGAAATACATGTGGAAAAGTTAAAATTTGAAAAAGAGAAGTTTCATTCTGATGAAACAAGAAAGGACAGAAATGAAACAAAGATAAAGGTTACACCAAAAGATTTTGCAGTGTTTGAGCCTGGACAAGATCCACAAATTTACCTCAACACCTTTGAAAAGGCAGCTCAAATGTGGGGGCTACCGGAGGATAAATATATGCAATATTTATCAAATCTGATCAAAGGGGAATTGGCAGAGGTATACCAATATTTCCCCTCAGACAGGCCCGTCACATATGCCGAGTTTAAAGAGGCAGTGTACAAAAGATTCAGACTGGGACCTGACTACTTTAGGAAGTTATTTCGAAACTGTCAGATCCAAGCAGGGAGGTCTTTTGTTGAACTGGGAGCAAAATTGATCGGCAAATTTGGAAAGTGGATGGGAAGTGCCAAAGCTCAGTCAATGGAAGAGGTGAAAAGCCTCATGATACTGGATCAATTATACCATCAGTTACCACCAGAAATAAGGCTCCTTGTCAAAGACCGTTCCCCTACATCTGTTCAAGAGGCCGCAGAGTTGGCAGACCACTTTGCCTCCAATAGAACTGGCTGGGTGGGGAAAACATCAAGAGAGTTTAAACCCAGACCATATAATGGTGGCAGAAAGGATGTGGTACCACAACGATTGAGTCCTCCAATCATAGAATCATAGAATCATAGAGTTGGAAGGGGCCTTGTAGGCCATCGAGTCCAACCCCCTGCTCACAGCAGGAAATCCACAGCTAGAGCATCTCCCGCAGATAGCTGTCCAGCCTCTGCTTGAAGACATCCAGTGAAGGGGATCCCACCACCTCCCTAGGCAGTCGGTTCCATTGCCGAACCGCCCTTACTGTCAAGAAGTTCCTTCTAATGTCCAATCTGAATCTACGCTCCTGCAACTTAAAACCATTAAACCTAGTCCTACCCTCTGGGGCAGCAGAGAACAAATCTGTACCCTCCTCTATGCGACAGCCCTTCAGGTACTTAAAGAGTGCAATCATGTCACCCCTCAGCCTTCTCTTCACCAGACTGAACATGCCAAGTTCCTTCAACCTTTCCTCATAAGACTTGTTCTCCATACCGGCTATCATCCTCGTCGCCCTCTTCTGGACCCGCTCTAACTTGTCTATATCTTTCTTAAAATGAGGCGCCCAGAACTGAACGCAGTATTCCAGATGAGGCCTGACCAATGCAGAATATAGTGGGACTATTACTTCCCTCGACCTGGAAACTATAGCTCTGTTTATGCAGCCCAAAACCACGTTTGCCTTTTTTGCCGCAGCATCACACTGCTGGGTCATGTTCAACTTGCGATCCACTACAATTCCAAGGTCCTTCTCACACGCACTACTGCTAAGCCGGGTATTTCCCATCTTGTACCCATGCATTTTGTTTTTGTGGCCTAAATGCAGAATCCTGCATTTGTCTTTATTGAATGTCATTTTATTAATTTCAGCCCAATTTTCTAGTCTATCCAGGTCCCTTTGGATTTTATTCCTGTCTTCCATTGTGTTAGCTATCCCTCCCAGTTTCGTATCATCCACAAACTTCATAAGGCTTCCCTCCACCCCATCGTCTAAATCATTGATAAAAATGTTGAAGAGTATCGGCCCCAGGACAGAACCCTGTGGCACTCCACTCGAGACCTCCTTCCAGTCCGAAGCAGAGCCACCGATGACCACTCTTTGAGTATGGTTTTCCAACCAGTTGTGAATCCACCTGACAGTATTTCCATGTAGTCCGCATTTGACTAGTTTGCTAATCAAAAGGTCGTGGGGGACTTTGTCAAACGCTTTGCTGAAATCTAGATAGATGACATCTACAGCATTTCCACCATCTACTAAGCCCGATCAAAAAAAGAGATGAGATTAGTTTGACAGGATTTTTTCTTGACAAACCCATGCTCGCTCCTTCTAATCACAGCATTGTCATCTAGATAGTTGCCAATGGACTCTTTTATTATCCGTTCTAATATCTTTCCTGGTATTGAAGTCAGACTGACCGGCCTGTAATTCCCCGGATCTTCTTTTTTACCCTTTTTAAAGAGCGGGATGACGTTTGCCCGTCTCCAATCCTCCGGCTCCTCTCCCGTTCTCCAGGATTTCTCAAAGATGATGGCAAGAGGTTCCGAGAGTACATCCGCAAGTTCCTTCAATACTCTGGGATGCAGTTCATCAGGCCCTGGAGATTTGAACTCATTTAGGTTAACTAGGTATTTCCTGACTATCTCCTTATCAATCTCGAACTGCAGTCCCGACCCCTTACTGAGATTGCTACCGATGCAAGGTTGCACACTGTTCCCGTTTTGGGAGAAAACGGAGGCAAAATAGGTGTTGAGCAGTTCTGCCTTTTCCTCGTTATCTGTCAACATTTTGCCATCCTCATTGAGCAGCAGTCCCACTGTTTCCTTGGTCTTTCTCTTGCTTCGAATATATCTGAAAAACCCCTTTTTGTTGTTCTTCGCTTCCCTCGCCAGCCTCAGCTCATGCTGGGTTTTAGCTTTCCTTACGCTATTCCTGCAAGCCTGAACTGCTCGTCGGTACTCTTCCTTGCTGATGCGTCCTTCCTTCCATTCTTTATACATGCTCTTTTTTACTTTTACCTCCTCCACCAGTCTTCCGTGTAGCCACATTGGCTTTTTCCGATGTCTTCCATTTTTCTTCCTCTTTGGAATTGTTTGCAATTGCGCTTTTTGTAATACGTTCTTCATGAACTCCCACGCGTCTTGGGCTCCTTTTTTCTTTAGTCTATCTAGCCACGGGATCCTACCCATCATTTCCCTGAGCTTGCTAAAATCGGCTTTCCTGAAATCCAAGGTCCATGTTTGACTATATTCTTCTTTGGCTTTCCCCAGAATCCTGAATTCCAGCATTACGTGGTCACTTTCCCCGAAGGCACCGACCGCTTTAATTCCCGTGACCAATTCGTCCATGTTAGTTAAGATCAGGTCCAGGATTGCCGATCCCCTTGTTCCTTCTTCTACTTTTTGAAAGAGGAAATTATCAGCAAGGCCCATCAGGAATTTGTTGGAGGCTTTGTGCTTCGCAGAGTTTGTCTCCCAGCAGATATCCGGGTAGTTGAAGTCCCCCATCACTACTACTTCTTGCCTCCTTGAGATTTCGAAGATTTGTTTGAGAAAGGTCTCATCTACCACCTCTTCCTGGCCAGGGGGACTGTAGTAGACACCTACTACCATGTCGGTTTTATTTGTTTCTCCATTTATTTTTACCCAAATGGTCTCTACCTGACCCCTTTGTTCGCTCTCTTGGATTTCCATAGAGGTGTATTTGTCTTTGATGTATAACGCTACTCCCCCTCCTTTTCTGTTGCTTCTATTCTTTCTGTAGAGTTTATATCCTTGAATGGCTATATTCCAATCATGGGAGTCATCCCACCAAGTTTCTGTTATCCCTATGAAGTCATATTTGCCTTAATGCACTAAGACTTCAAGCTCCCCTTGCTTGTTTCCCAAGCTTCGTGCGTTGGTATATAGACAGTAGAAGTCTCTTTTGTCCCGATTGGATTCCTCCGTTAATATACCGTGAGCTTTGCCGTGCATCCCTTTCTCCCTCGCAGTGTCTGCTGTACCCTTCAAATCGTTGCATTTACAACCCGCTGTCTTTGGATCGGTATTTAAGCTATCATCTCCATCCCCCAGAGGCTTTAGTTTAAAGCCCTCTTGATGAGTTTTGCCATACTTCTGCCAAAGAGATTCTTCCCAGTTCTCGTGAGGTGCAGCCCATCTCCTGCCAACAGTCCCCCCTCCAAGAAGCTTAGACCATGGTCCCAGAATCCAAACCTTTCCCGTCGACACCATCTGCGTAACCAGTCGTTGACCTGCAGTATCTTCCTTTCCCTTTGTAGTCCTCTATCTTTCATGGGAAGAATTGACGAGAAGACCACCTGCGCCCCCAAATGCTTGACCTTCCTACCCAGAGCCTCATAGTCCGAGGTGATCTGTTCCAAGGTGTTTCTGGCCGTGTCGTTTGTGCCCACATGGATGAGGAGAAAGGGGTACCTATCTTGTTTCCCAATGAGCCTCGGCAGGTTGTCAGCAACGTCCCGGATGCGCGCCCCAGGGAGACAACAGACTTCCCGATTCATTTTGTCCGGCTGGCATACCGGCGCCTCTACCCCCCTGAGCAATGAGTCTCCAACCACCAGCACCCTCCTCTTTTTGCCGTGAGTGGTGGTTGCATCAGCCTCCTTCTTCTGGGGTGTGGAGTCTTCCTTTGCAGTCAGTGTCTCTTGATGCAGTTGAGTTTGTTGAGGCTCTTCAGGGGTGCTGTCTGCTGAGAGACGCTGAAAGCGATTTGTTAGTTGCAGCAGTTCTGACTCCCTCCTGTTTTTCCTTGCCCTTACAGTGACAGTCGTCTACAGGGATTTGTTGCTGTTGCAGTCCTGTTCTTCCTTGTCACTTTCTTCCTGTACTTTGTGTCGCTCCCTTAATTCCTCTTGTGTTCTATCGAGGAAGTCCTCATCTTCTCTGATAAGTCGCAGGGTGTCTATGCGTTGCTGCAGCCCCCTAACCTTTTCTTCTAGGAGTGCCACTAATCTGCACTTGCTGCAAGTGTAATCGCATCTGGTTTCCGTTAAGAAGATGAACATAGCGCACATGTTGCAGGTGACAATAAAGTATGAAGGGCACAGGACACCCCAGAGTGGATCTGTGTACCCTAAAATGGAGGAGAAATTATGTTATAAATGTGGTAGACCGGGGCACCTACATTTTCAATGTGAGGTTGCCAACCCCATTGGTAATCCTGCTCAGGGAAGGGCAGTGAAAACAGAACCGAGGGAGTTAGAAACGAAGAAGGTTCAGTTCTGCCAGATAAACTGGACAAATTTAAAAGACTTTGATTTGAGTCTGAGGGAAGAAGTGAGTGTGCAAGGGGCAAATTATTGGGCATTGCTTGATACTGGTGCCGCTCAGACATTACTGAGGCCAGATTTGATAAAATCTCAGGAAATATTACCTCAGGAAACGGTGACAATCCAAGGAGTGAGGGGTGAACCAGAAAGCATACCCATGGCCCTGATAAAATTAAAGTGGAGAGGAAAGGAGGAAATATGTAAAGTAGGTATTAATGCCCAACAACAAGAACCAGTGATACTGAGAAGAGATGTTATGGGGGCACAAGGAAAAATATATGTGGTGACCAGACAACAACTTGGCAAAGCAACAGAAACCATGTTAACAGAGGCCGAAGAAAACAGGGTAGAACCTGTTATCGAGCCTAAGGTCGCCATAGCAACCCCTGGCAGGCCTGCTAAAAGAGACAAACTGTATCGAATGGTCTCTAGTGAAGAGGCAGAGCAGTTCAGGGAAGAGCTGGATAAGGATGCAAGTTTGAAGCAAATGAAGGACCAAGCCCTTACACAAAAGATTCCCTTTACTGACAATCTGAGGAATCAAATTGTGTGTGAGAATGGGATTTTATATAGACTGTGGATGCCTGCTGAGAGAGAGAATGAATGTGAACCAGTGAAACAATTGATGGTACCTAGCAAATACAGAGCCAGATTGCTAGAGGTAGCCCATGATGTCCCATGTGCAGGGCATCTTGGAATAAAGAAGACCAAGAAAAGATTGGCTGCACACTATTATTGGCCAAATATTTCTAAAGACGTAAAACAATATTGTTTATCTTGTGACATATGCCAAAAGGTGGGGAAAAGTGGAGTAAAGACAAAAGCACCATTGAAGCCCCTTCCTATAATAGGACAGCTCTTTTATAGAGTGGGAATAGATTTGGTGGGCCCTTTTTCCAAACCCACAAGGCATGGCAAGAAATATCTATTGGTGGTGGTGGATTTTGCCACCAGATACCCAGACGCTGAAGCACTAAGATCCGTGGAAGCCCGTGTAGTGGCAGAGGCTTTATTAAAAATCTTTATGAGACTGGGTTTCCCTCATGAAGTGTTGACGGATCAAGGCAGTGTATTCATGGGAGAAGTGATGCAATGTATGTGGAAGTGTTGTGGTCTAAAACATTTAAAGACAACTACTTACCATCCAGCAACCATTATCTCTACCATAGATCTGTGTAAAGGATTTTGGCAGATGGAATTAGACGAGCAATCCAGAGCCAAAACTGCCTTCAGTACACCAGATGGGTTATATGAGTTTGTGACTTTACCCATGGGACTAAGGAACTCACCAAGTTCTTTTCAGAGACTAATTAATACTGTGTTGCGAGGCATGCCAGATTTCGCAGTGGCCTATATAGATGATGTGGCCATTTTCAGCAAGTCGGTGCCTGAGCATGTCCAACACCTGACAGCAGTATTAGAGGCATTTAAGAAAGCAGGGCTAACAATAAAAGCCAAGAAATGCCAGTTTGGGTTGAATGAAGTGATCTATTTAGGACATAAGGTGGGGAATGGGAAAATAACCCCCTTATGGAGCAAAGTTGAGACAATGCAATCATGGCCCATCCCCTTAACTAAGAAACAAGTTAGGGCATTTTTAGGTGTGGCTGGTTTTTACCGTAAATTTGTAAAAGATTTTGGGGAAATCGCAACCCCCTTGCATGAGCTAACAAGGAAAAAGTGTGCTGAGCGTGTGGTGTGGATGGATGAATGTCAAAAGGCTTTTGACCTTCTGAAGCAAGCCTTGTGCCAAGGGCCTGTATTAATAGCACTAGATTACGAGCAACCATTCATCGTGGCTACGGATGCGTCGGACCTAGCGCTGGGAGTCGTCTTGCTACAAGAGAGAGGAGGCACCAGACATCCAATGGCATATCTTAGTCGCAAACTGACATAGAGGGAGAAGAATTATTCGTTGGTCCAAAAGGAGTGCCTAGCGGTCATGTGGGGACTGAGCAAGTTGCGCCCATACGTGTGGGGACGAAGATTTACAGTGACGACGGATCATCGAGCATTGTTATGGTTACAGACTATGAAAAATCATAACACTATGCTGCAGAGGTGGTCCTGGGCTCTACAAGATTACCAGGTGGACTTCAAGTTCATAAAAGGCAAGGACAATGTATTGGCCGATGGACTTTCAAGGCAGGTGGCCGGGACTGCAGTGACGTGACCCAGACGTGGGTGCAAAAAAGACATTTTCCCCAAAGAGACTTGTTTTTTATTGTTAATGCGTCGTATGAATCCTAGAGCAGGAATAATACTTTGCTGTTATTTTTAAGGGGGGGGAATGTGATGTTCTTGCTTGTAGGGTAAATATGGTGAGTGCTGTTTATATAGAAGATATATGGTAAATGGAGTGAAAGAGGAGGGGGGAGTACATGAGCAGTAGAATGCTGGATGATTGGCTGAGCGTTTGAATGGCTGAGAGTATAAATGGAAGAATGACAGTTGAATCAAGGTGGATGTTAGTAGGGTGGAGAAGAAGGTGTTTGGTGGGTGGATGTTAGTAGGGTGGAGAAGAAGGTGTTTGGTGGTGGATGTTGGGAGTGTGGAGAAAGAGGTGTTTGAGGGTGGAGGTCAGGAGTGTGGAGAAAGAGGGAGTTGGAGTTCTGATTAATAATAAGTCAAGTACAAAACAGGAATAGATGAAACCATACGCTTGTGAAACATTCTAAAACTAATCTTGTTACTTCTGATATTTTATAAATACTTATTTGGTTTACCAAAGGCCTGATCCTTGGCTGGGGGATATACATACCAGAAGGGAGGGCAAGGTAATTACCAAGGCTGAACAGAAACAGTATCTAATGGTGGCAGCGGTGAAGGGAGGAATAATAACAATTCAAGTATCCAGAGCAACCCAGAGTTGTATGCCTTATCTATAAAGATACAAGGGGGTTGGGAACAGCATAAGCACGCAGTCACAAAAGTAACCAGCTAGAGAGAGACTCAGGCAAAGTCTCTGGGAGTATTGGTTATAGGACGTGACTGGTGGTGCTGCCTAGCAGGGGGATCTAGTGAGATCTGTGCTAGAGCGGAGTGAGAAACCATATAAAGGACGGTCTGGACTGGTGGTATCCCTGGTGGTGCCTAGTGAAAGGCAGTAGCCACAAGCAGGTGGGAACCTGACAGGGAGAATCAGGGAAGGACGTCACATGTGGTGGCTGTAGCGGTGGGATACGAACAATAGAGAGTCCGTAAAAGTGGTGTGGCTAAAAGAAATAACAGATAAAGGTTACACCAAAAGATTTTGCAGTGTTTGAGCCTGGACAAGATCCACAAATTTACCTCAACACCTTTGAAAAGGCAGCTCAAATGTGGGGGCTACCGGAGGATAAATATATGCAATATTTATCAAATCTGATCAAAGGGGAATTGGCAGAGGTATACCAATATTTCCCCTCAGACAGGCCCGTCACATATGCCGAGTTTAAAGAGGCAGTGTACAAAAGATTCAGACTGGGACCTGACTACTTTAGGAAGTTATTTCGAAACTGTCAGATCCAAGCAGGGAGGTCTTTTGTTGAACTGGGAGCAAAATTGATCGGCAAATTTGGAAAGTGGATGGGAAGTGCCAAAGCTCAGTCAGTGGAAGAGGTGAAAAGCCTCATGATACTGGATCAATTATACCATCAGTTACCACCAGAAATAAGGCTCCTTGTCAAAGACCGTTCCCCTACATCTGTTCAAGAGGCCGCAGAATTGGCAGACCACTTTGCCTCCAATAGAACTGGCTGGGTGGGGAAAACATCAAGAGAGTTTAAACCCAGACCATATAATGGTGGCAGAAAGGATGTGGTACCACATCGAGTGAGTCCTCCAATCATAGAATCATAGAGTTGGAAGGGGCCTTGTAGGCCATCGAGTCCAACCCCCTGCTCACAGCAGGAAATCCACAGCTAGAGCATCTCCCGCAGATAGCTGTCCAGCCTCTGCTTGAAGACATCCAGTGAAGGGGATCCCACCACCTCCCTAGGCAGTCGGTTCCATTGCCGAACCGCCCTTACTGTCAAGAAGTTCCTTCTAATGTCCAATCTGAATCTACGCTCCTGCAACTTAAAACCATTAAACCTAGTCCTACCCTCTGGGGCAGCAGAGAACAAATCTGTACCCTCCTCTATGCGACAGCCCTTCAGGTACTTAAAGAGTGCAATCATGTCACCCCTCAGCCTTCTCTTCACCAGACTGAACATGCCAAGTTCCTTCAACCTTTCCTCATAAGACTTGTTCTCCATACCGGCTATCATCCTCGTCGCCCTCTTCTGGACCCGCTCTAACTTGTCTATATCTTTCTTAAAATGAGGCGCCCAGAACTGAACGCAGTATTCCAGATGAGGCCTGACCAATGCAGAATATAGTGGGACTATTACTTCCCTCAACCTGGAAACTATAGCTCTGTTTATGCAGCCCAAAACCACGTTTGCCTTTTTTGCCGCAGCATCACACTGCTGGGTCATGTTCAACTTGCGATCCACTACAATTCCAAGGTCCTTCTCACACGCACTACTGCTAAGCCGGGTATTTCCCATCTTGTACCCATGCATTTTGTTTTTGTGGCCTAAATGCAGAATCCTGCATTTGTCTTTATTGAATGTCATTTTATTAATTTCAGCCCAATTTTCTAGTCTATCCAGGTCCCTTTGGATTTTATTCCTGTCTTCCATTGTGTTAGCTATCCCTCCCAGTTTCGTATCATCCGCAAACTTCATAAGGCTTCCCTCCACCCCATCGTCTAAATCATTGATAAAAATGTTGAAGAGTATCGGCCCCAGGACAGAACCCTGTGGCACTCCACTCGAGACCTCCTTCCAGTCCGAAGCAGAGCCACCGATGACCACTCTTTGAGTATGGTTTTCCAACCAGTTGTGAATCCACCTGACAGTATTTCCATGTAGTCCGCATTTGACTAGTTTGCTAATCAAAAGGTCGTGGGGGACTTTGTCAAACGCTTTGCTGAAATCTAGATAGATGACATCTACAGCATTTCCACCATCTACTAAGCCCGATCAAAAAAAGAGATGAGATTAGTTTGACAGGATTTTTTCTTGACAAACCCATGCTCGCTCCTTCTAATCACAGCATTGTCATCTAGATAGTTGCCAATGGACTCTTTTATTATCCGTTCTAATATCTTTCCTGGTATTGAAGTCAGACTGACCGGCCTGTAATTCCCCGGATCTTCTTTTTTACCCTTTTTAAAGAGCGGGATGACGTTTGCCCGTCTCCAATCCTCCGGCTCCTCTCCCGTTCTCCAGGATTTCTCAAAGATGATGGCAAGAGGTTCCGAGAGTACATCCGCAAGTTCCTTCAATACTCTGGGATGCAGTTCATCAGGCCCTGGAGATTTGAACTCATTTAGGTTAACTAGGTATTTCCTGACTATCTCCTTATCAATCTCGAACTGCAGTCCCGACCCCTTACTGAGATTGCTACCGATGCAAGGTTGCACACTGTTCCCGTTTTGGGAGAAAACGGAGGCAAAATAGGTGTTGAGCAGTTCTGCCTTTTCCTCGTTATCTGTCAACATTTTGCCATCCTCATTGAGCAGCAGTCCCACTGTTTCCTTGGTCTTTCTCTTGCTTCGAATATATCTGAAAAACCCCTTTTTGTTGTTCTTCGCTTCCCTCGCCAGCCTCAGCTCATGCTGGGTTTTAGCTTTCCTTACGCTATTCCTGCAAGCCTGAACTGCTCGTCGGTACTCTTCCTTGCTGATGCGTCCTTCCTTCCATTCTTTATACATGCTCTTTTTTACTTTTACCTCCTCCACCAGTCTTCCGTGTAGCCACATTGGCTTTTTCCGATGTCTTCCATTTTTCTTCCTCTTTGGAATTGTTTGCAATTGCGCTTTTTGTAATACGTTCTTCATGAACTCCCACGCGTCTTGGGCTCCTTTTTTCTTTAGTCTATCTAGCCACGGGATCCTACCCATCATTTCCCTGAGCTTGCTAAAATCGACTTTCCTGAAATCCAAGGTCCATGTTTGACTATATTCTTCTTTGGCTTTCCCCAGAATCCTGAATTCCAGCATTACGTGGTCACTTTCCCCGAAGGCACCGACCGCTTTAATTCCCGTGACCAATTCGTCCATGTTAGTTAAGATCAGGTCCAGGATTGCCGATCCCCTTGTTCCTTCTTCTACTTTTTGAAAGAGGAAATTATCAGCAAGGCCCATCAGGAATTTGTTGGAGGCTTTGTGCTTCGCAGAGTTTGTCTCCCAGCAGATATCCGGGTAGTTGAAGTCCCCCATCACTACTACTTCTTGCCTCCTTGAGATTTCGAAGATTTGTTTGAGAAAGGTCTCATCTACCACCTCTTCCTGGCCAGGGGGACTGTAGTAGACACCTACTACCATGTCGGTTTTATTTGTTTCTCCATTTATTTTTACCCAAATGGTCTCTACCTGACCCCTTTGTTCGCTCTCTTGGATTTCCATAGAGGTGTATTTGTCTTTGATGTATAACGCTACTCCCCCTCCTTTTCTGTTGCTTCTATTCTTTCTGTAGAGTTTATATCCTTGAATGGCTATATTCCAATCATGGGAGTCATCCCACCAAGTTTCTGTTATCCCTATGAAGTCATATTTGCCTTAATGCACTAAGACTTCAAGCTCCCCTTGCTTGTTTCCCAAGCTTCGTGCGTTGGTATATAGACAGTAGAAGTCTCTTTTGTCCCGATTGGATTCCTCCGTTAATATACCGTGAGCTTTGCCGTGCATCCCTTTCTCCCTCGCAGTGTCTGCTGTACCCTTCAAATCGTTGCATTTACAACCCGCTGTCTTTGGATCGGTATTTAAGCTATCATCTCCATCCCCCAGAGGCTTTAGTTTAAAGCCCTCTTGATGAGTTTTGCCATACTTCTGCCAAAGAGATTCTTCCCAGTTCTCGTGAGGTGCAGCCCATCTCCTGCCAACAGTCCCCCCTCCAAGAAGCTTAGACCATGGTCCCAGAATCCAAACCTTTCCCGTCGACACCATCTGCGTAACCAGTCGTTGACCTGCAGTATCTTCCTTTCCCTTTGTAGTCCTCTATCTTTCATGGGAAGAATTGACGAGAAGACCACCTGCGCCCCCAAATGCTTGACCTTCCTACCCAGAGCCTCATAGTCCGAGGTGATCTGTTCCAAGGTGTTTCTGGCCGTGTCGTTTGTGCCCACATGGATGAGGAGAAAGGGGTACCTATCTTGTTTCCCAATGAGCCTCGGCAGGTTGTCAGCAACGTCCCGGATGCGCGCCCCAGGGAGACAACAGACTTCCCGATTCATTTTGTCCAGCTGGCATACCGGCGCCTCTACCCCCCTGAGCAATGAGTCTCCAACCACCAGCACCCTCCTCTTTTTGCCGTGAGTGGTGGTTGCATCAGCCTCCTTCTTCTGGGGTGTGGAGTCTTCCTTTGCAGTCAGTGTCTCTTGATGCAGTTGAGTTTGTTGAGGCTCTTCAGGGGTGCTGTCTGCTGAGAGACGCTGAAAGCGATTTGTTAGTTGCAGCAGTTCTGACTCCCTCCTGTTTTTCCTTGCCCTTACAGTGACAGTCGTCTACAGGGATTTGTTGCTGTTGCAGTCCTGTTCTTCCTTGTCACTTTCTTCCTGTACTTTGTGTCGCTCCCTTAATTCCTCTTGTGTTCTATCGAGGAAGTCCTCATCTTCTCTGATAAGTCGCAGGGTGTCTATGCGTTGCTGCAGCCCCCTAACCTTTTCTTCTAGGAGTGCCACTAATCTGCACTTGCTGCAAGTGTAATCGCATCTGGTTTCCGTTAAGAAGATGAACATAGCGCACATGTTGCAGGTGACAATAAAGTCTGAAGGGCACAGGACACCCCAGAGTGGATCTGTGTACCCTAAAATGGAGGAGAAATTATGTTATAAATGTGGTAGACCGGGGCACCTACATTTTCAATGTGAGGTTGCCAACCCCTTTGGTAATCCTGCTCAGGGAAGGGCAGTGAAAACAGAACCGAGGGAGTTAGAAACGAAGAAGGTTCAGTTCTGCCAGATAAACTGGACAAATTTAAAAGACTTTGATTTGAGTCTGAGGGAAGAAGTGAGTGTGCAAGGGGCAAATTATTGGGCATTGCTTGATACTGGTGCCGCTCAGACATTACTGAGGCCAGATTTGATAAAATCTCAGGAAATATTACCTCAGGAAACGGTGACAATCCAAGGAGTGAGGGGTGAACCAGAAAGCATACCCATGGCCCTGATAAAATTAAAGTGGAGAGGAAAGGAGGAAATATGTAAAGTAGGTATTAATGCCCAACAACAAGAACCAGTGATACTGAGAAGAGATGTTATGGGGGCACAAGGAAAAATATATGTGGTGACCAGACAACAACTTGGCAAAGCAACAGAAACCATGTTAACAGAGGCCGAAGAAAACAGGGTAGAACCTGTTATCGAGCCTAAGGTCGCCATAGCAACCCCTGGCAGGCCTGCTAAAAGAGACAAACTGTATCGAATGGTCTCTAGTGAAGAGGCAGAGCAGTTCAGGGAAGAGCTGGATAAGGATGCAAGTTTGAAGCAAATGAAGGACCAAGCCCTTACACAAAAGATTCCCTTTACTGACAATCTGAGGAATCAAATTGTGTGTGAGAATGGGATTTTATATAGACTGTGGATGCCTGCTGAGAGAGAGAATGAATGTGAACCAGTGAAACAATTGATGGTACCTAGCAAATACAGAGCCAGATTGCTAGAGGTAGCCCATGATGTCCCATGTGCAGGGCATCTTGGAATAAAGAAGACCAAGAAAAGATTGGCTGCACACTATTATTGGCCAAATATTTCTAAAGACGTAAAACAATATTGTTTATCTTGTGACATATGCCAAAAGGTGGGGAAAAGTGGAGTAAAGACAAAAGCACCATTGAAGCCCCTTCCTATAATAGGACAGCTCTTTTATAGAGTGGGAATAGATTTGGTGGGCCCTTTTTCCAAACCCACAAGGCATGGCAAGAAATATCTATTGGTGGTGGTGGATTTTGCCACCAGATACCCAGACGCTGAAGCACTAAGATCCGTGGAAGCCCGTGTAGTGGCAGAGGCTTTATTAAAAATCTTTATGAGACTGGGTTTCCCTCATGAAGTGTTGACGGATCAAGGCAGTGTATTCATGGGAGAAGTGATGCAATGTATGTGGAAGTGTTGTGGTCTAAAACATTTAAAGACAACTACTTACCATCCAGCAACCATTATCTCTACCATAGATCTGTGTAAAGGATTTTGGCAGATGGAATTAGACGAGCAATCCAGAGCCAAAACTGCCTTCAGTACACCAGATGGGTTATATGAGTTTGTGACTTTACCCATGGGACTAAGGAACTCACCAAGTTCTTTTCAGAGACTAATTAATACTGTGTTGCGAGGCATGCCAGATTTCGCAGTGGCCTATATAGATGATGTGGCCATTTTCAGCAAGTCGGTGCCTGAGCATGTCCAACACCTGACAGCAGTATTAGAGGCATTTAAGAAAGCAGGGCTAACAATAAAAGCCAAGAAATGCCAGTTTGGGTTGAATGAAGTGATCTATTTAGGACATAAGGTGGGGAATGGGAAAATAACCCCCTTATGGAGCAAAGTTGAGACAATGCAATCATGGCCCATCCCCTTAACTAAGAAACAAGTTAGGGCATTTTTAGGTGTGGCTGGTTTTTACCGTAAATTTGTAAAAGATTTTGGGGAAATCGCAACCCCCTTGCATGAGCTAACAAGGAAAAAGTGTGCTGAGCGTGTGGTGTGGATGGATGAATGTCAAAAGGCTTTTGACCTTCTGAAGCAAGCCTTGTGCCAAGGGCCTGTATTAATAGCACTAGATTACGAGCAACCATTCATCGTGGCTACGGATGCGTCGGACCTAGCGCTGGGAGTCGTCTTGCTACAAGAGAGAGGAGGCACCAGACATCCAATGGCATATCTTAGTCGCAAACTGACATAGAGGGAGAAGAATTATTCGTTGGTCCAAAAGGAGTGCCTAGCGGTCATGTGGGGACTGAGCAAGTTGCGCCCATACGTGTGGGGACGAAGATTTACAGTGACGACGGATCATCGAGCATTGTTATGGTTACAGACTATGAAAAATCATAACACTATGCTGCAGAGGTGGTCCTGGGCTCTACAAGATTACCAGGTGGACTTCAAGTTCATAAAAGGCAAGGACAATGTATTGGCCGATGGACTTTCAAGGCAGGTGGCCGGGACTGCAGTGACGTGACCCAGACGTGGGTGCAAAAAAGACATTTTCCCCAAAGAGACTTGTTTTTTATTGTTAATGCGTCGTATGAATCCTAGAGCAGGAATAATACTTTGCTGTTATTTTTAAGGGGGGGGAATGTGATGTTCTTGCTTGTAGGGTAAATATGGTGAGTGCTGTTTATATAGAAGATATATGGTAAATGGAGTGAAAGAGGAGGGGGGAGTACATGAGCAGTAGAATGCTGGATGATTGGCTGAGCGTTTGAATGGCTGAGAGTATAAATGGAAGAATGACAGTTGAATCAAGGTGGATGTTAGTAGGGTGGAGAAGAAGGTGTTTGGTGGGTGGATGTTAGTAGGGTGGAGAAGAAGGTGTTTGGTGGTGGATGTTGGGAGTGTGGAGAAAGAGGTGTTTGAGGGTGGAGGTCAGGAGTGTGGAGAAAGAGGGAGTTGGAGTTCTGATTAATAATAAGTCAAATACAAAACAGGAATAGATGAAACCATACGCTTGTGAAACATTCTAAAACTAATCTTGTTACTTCTGATATTTTATAAATACTTATTTGGTTTACCAAAGGCCTGATCCTTGGCTGGGGGATATACATACCAGAAGGGAGGGCAAGGTAATTACCAAGGCTGAACAGAAACAGTATCTAATGGTGGCAACGGTGAAGGGAGGAATAATAACAATTCAAGTATCCAGAGCAACCCAGAGTTGTATGCCTTATCTATAAAGATACAAGGGGGTTGGGAACAGCATAAGCACGCAGTCACAAAAGTAACCAGCTAGAGAGAGACTCAGGCAAAGTCTCTGGGAGTATTGGTTATAGGACGTGACTGGTGGTGCTGCCTAGCAGGGGGATCTAGTGAGATCTGTGCTAGAGCGGAGTGAGAAACCATATAAAGGACGGTCTGGACTGGTGGTATCCCTGGTGGTGCCTAGTGAAAGGCAGTAGCCACAAGCAGGTGGGAACCTGACAGGGAGAATCAGGGAAGGACGTCACATGTGGTGGCTGTAGCGGTGGGATACGAACAATAGAGAGTCCGTAAAAGTGGTGTGGCTAAAAGAAATAACAGATAAAGGTTACACCAAAAGATTTTGCAGTGTTTGAGCCTGGACAAGATCCACAAATTTACCTCAACACCTTTGAAAAGGCAGCTCAAATGTGGGGGCTACCGGAGGATAAATATATGCAATATTTATCAAATCTGATCAAAGGGGAATTGGCAGAGGTATACCAATATTTCCCCTCAGACAGGCCCGTCACATATGCCGAGTTTAAAGAGGCAGTGTACAAAAGATTCAGACTGGGACCTGACTACTTTAGGAAGTTATTTCGAAACTGTCAGATCCAAGCAGGGAGGTCTTTTGTTGAACTGGGAGCAAAATTGATCGGCAAATTTGGAAAGTGGATGGGAAGTGCCAAAGCTCAGTCAGTGGAAGAGGTGAAAAGCCTCATGATACTGGATCAATTATACCATCAGTTACCACCAGAAATAAGGCTCCTTGTCAAAGACCGTTCCCCTACATCTGTTCAAGAGGCCGCAGAATTGGCAGACCACTTTGCCTCCAATAGAACTGGCTGGGTGGGGAAAACATCAAGAGAGTTTAAACCCAGACCATATAATGGTGGCAGAAAGGATGTGGTACCACATCGAGTGAGTCCTCCAATCATAGAATCATAGAGTTGGAAGGGGCCTTGTAGGCCATCGAGTCCAACCCCCTGCTCACAGCAGGAAATCCACAGCTAGAGCATCTCCCGCAGATAGCTGTCCAGCCTCTGCTTGAAGACATCCAGTGAAGGGGATCCCACCACCTCCCTAGGCAGTCGGTTCCATTGCCGAACCGCCCTTACTGTCAAGAAGTTCCTTCTAATGTCCAATCTGAATCTACGCTCCTGCAACTTAAAACCATTAAACCTAGTCCTACCCTCTGGGGCAGCAGAGAACAAATCTGTACCCTCCTCTATGCGACAGCCCTTCAGGTACTTAAAGAGTGCAATCATGTCACCCCTCAGCCTTCTCTTCACCAGACTGAACATGCCAAGTTCCTTCAACCTTTCCTCATAAGACTTGTTCTCCATACCGGCTATCATCCTCGTCGCCCTCTTCTGGACCCGCTCTAACTTGTCTATATCTTTCTTAAAATGAGGCGCCCAGAACTGAACGCAGTATTCCAGATGAGGCCTGACCAATGCAGAATATAGTGGGACTATTACTTCCCTCGACCTGGAAACTATAGCTCTGTTTATGCAGCCCAAAACCACGTTTGCCTTTTTTGCCGCAGCATCACACTGCTGGGTCATGTTCAACTTGCGATCCACTACAATTCCAAGGTCCTTCTCACACGCACTACTGCTAAGCCGGGTATTTCCCATCTTGTACCCATGCATTTTGTTTTTGTGGCCTAAATGCAGAATCCTGCATTTGTCTTTATTGAATGTCATTTTATTAATTTCAGCCCAATTTTCTAGTCTATCCAGGTCCCTTTGGATTTTATTCCTGTCTTCCATTGTGTTAGCTATCCCTCCCAGTTTCGTATCATCCGCAAACTTCATAAGGCTTCCCTCCACCCCATCGTCTAAATCATTGATAAAAATGTTGAAGAGTATCGGCCCCAGGACAGAACCCTGTGGCACTCCACTCGAGACCTCCTTCCAGTCCGAAGCAGAGCCACCGATGACCACTCTTTGAGTATGGTTTTCCAACCAGTTGTGAATCCACCTGACAGTATTTCCATGTAGTCCGCATTTGACTAGTTTGCTAATCAAAAGGTCGTGGGGGACTTTGTCAAACGCTTTGCTGAAATCTAGATAGATGACATCTACAGCATTTCCACCATCTACTAAGCCCGATCAAAAAAAGAGATGAGATTAGTTTGACAGGATTTTTTCTTGACAAACCCATGCTCGCTCCTTCTAATCACAGCATTGTCATCTAGATAGTTGCCAATGGACTCTTTTATTATCCGTTCTAATATCTTTCCTGGTATTGAAGTCAGACTGACCGGCCTGTAATTCCCCGGATCTTCTTTTTTACCCTTTTTAAAGAGCGGGATGACGTTTGCCCGTCTCCAATCCTCCGGCTCCTCTCCCGTTCTCCAGGATTTCTCAAAGATGATGGCAAGAGGTTCCGAGAGTACATCCGCAAGTTCCTTCAATACTCTGGGATGCAGTTCATCAGGCCCTGGAGATTTGAACTCATTTAGGTTAACTAGGTATTTCCTGACTATCTCCTTATCAATCTCGAACTGCAGTCCCGACCCCTTACTGAGATTGCTACCGATGCAAGGTTGCACACTGTTCCCGTTTTGGGAGAAAACGGAGGCAAAATAGGTGTTGAGCAGTTCTGCCTTTTCCTCGTTATCTGTCAACATTTTGCCATCCTCATTGAGCAGCAGTCCCACTGTTTCCTTGGTCTTTCTCTTGCTTCGAATATATCTGAAAAACCCCTTTTTGTTGTTCTTCGCTTCCCTCGCCAGCCTCAGCTCATGCTGGGTTTTAGCTTTCCTTACGCTATTCCTGCAAGCCTGAACTGCTCGTCGGTACTCTTCCTTGCTGATGCGTCCTTCCTTCCATTCTTTATACATGCTCTTTTTTACTTTTACCTCCTCCACCAGTCTTCCGTGTAGCCACATTGGCTTTTTCCGATGTCTTCCATTTTTCTTCCTCTTTGGAATTGTTTGCAATTGCGCTTTTTGTAATACGTTCTTCATGAACTCCCACGCGTCTTGGGCTCCTTTTTTCTTTAGTCTATCTAGCCACGGGATCCTACCCATCATTTCCCTGAGCTTGCTAAAATCGGCTTTCCTGAAATCCAAGGTCCATGTTTGACTATATTCTTCTTTGGCTTTCCCCAGAATCCTGAATTCCAGCATTACGTGGTCACTTTCCCCGAAGGCACCGACCGCTTTAATTCCCGTGACCAATTCGTCCATGTTAGTTAAGATCAGGTCCAGGATTGCCGATCCCCTTGTTCCTTCTTCTACTTTTTGAAAGAGGAAATTATCAGCAAGGCCCATCAGGAATTTGTTGGAGGCTTTGTGCTTCGCAGAGTTTGTCTCCCAGCAGATATCCGGGTAGTTGAAGTCCCCCATCACTACTACTTCTTGCCTCCTTGAGATTTCGAAGATTTGTTTGAGAAAGGTCTCATCTACCACCTCTTCCTGGCCAGGGGGACTGTAGTAGACACCTACTACCATGTCGGTTTTATTTGTTTCTCCATTTATTTTTACCCAAATGGTCTCTACCTGACCCCTTTGTTCGCTCTCTTGGATTTCCATAGAGGTGTATTTGTCTTTGATGTATAACGCTACTCCCCCTCCTTTTCTGTTGCTTCTATTCTTTCTGTAGAGTTTATATCCTTGAATGGCTATATTCCAATCATGGGAGTCATCCCACCAAGTTTCTGTTATCCCTATGAAGTCATATTTGCCTTAATGCACTAAGACTTCAAGCTCCCCTTGCTTGTTTCCCAAGCTTCGTGCGTTGGTATATAGACAGTAGAAGTCTCTTTTGTCCCGATTGGATTCCTCCGTTAATATACCGTGAGCTTTGCCGTGCATCCCTTTCTCCCTCGCAGTGTCTGCTGTACCCTTCAAATCGTTGCATTTACAACCCGCTGTCTTTGGATCGGTATTTAAGCTATCATCTCCATCCCCCAGAGGCTTTAGTTTAAAGCCCTCTTGATGAGTTTTGCCATACTTCTGCCAAAGAGATTCTTCCCAGTTCTCGTGAGGTGCAGCCCATCTCCTGCCAACAGTCCCCCCTCCAAGAAGCTTAGACCATGGTCCCAGAATCCAAACCTTTCCCGTCGACACCATCTGTGTAACCAGTCGTTGACCTGCAGTATCTTCCTTTCCCTTTGTAGTCCTCTATCTTTCATGGGAAGAATTGACGAGAAGACCACCTGCGCCCCCAAATGCTTGACCTTCCTACCCAGAGCCTCATAGTCCGAGGTGATCTGTTCCAAGGTGTTTCTGGCCGTGTCATTTGTGCCCACATGGATGAGGAGAAAGGGGTACCTATCTTGTTTCCCAATGAGCCTCGGCAGGTTGTCAGCAACGTCCCGGATGCGCGCCCCAGGGAGACAACAGACTTCCCGATTCATTTTGTCCGGCTGGCATACCGGCGCCTCTACCCCCCTGAGCAATGAGTCTCCAACCACCAGCACCCTCCTCTTTTTGCCGTGAGTGGTGGTTGCATCAGCCTCCTTCTTCTGGGGTGTGGAGTCTTCCTTTGCAGTCAGTGTCTCTTGATGCAGTTGAGTTTGTTGAGGCTCTTCAGGGGTGCTGTCTGCTGAGAGACGCTGAAAGCGATTTGTTAGTTGCAGCAGTTCTGACTCCCTCCTGTTTTTCCTTGCCCTTACAGTGACAGTCGTCTACAGGGATTTGTTGCTGTTGCAGTCCTGTTCTTCCTTGTCACTTTCTTCCTGTACTTTGTGTCGCTCCCTTAATTCCTCTTGTGTTCTATCGAGGAAGTCCTCATCTTCTCTGATAAGTCGCAGGGTGTCTATGCGTTGCTGCAGCCCCCTAACCTTTTCTTCTAGGAGTGCCACTAATCTGCACTTGCTGCAAGTGTAATCGCATCTGGTTTCCGTTAAGAAGATGAACATAGCGCACATGTTGCAGGTGACAATAAAGTATGAAGGGCACAGGACACCCCAGAGTGGATCTGTGTACCCTAAAATGGAGGAGAAATTATGTTATAAATGTGGTAGACCGGGGCACCTACATTTTCAATGTGAGGTTGCCAACCCCTTTGGTAATCCTGCTCAGGGAAGGGCAGTGAAAACAGAACCGAGGGAGTTAGAAACGAAGAAGGTTCAGTTCTGCCAGATAAACTGGACAAATTTAAAAGACTTTGATTTGAGTCTGAGGGAAGAAGTGAGTGTGCAAGGGGCAAATTATTGGGCATTGCTTGATACTGGTGCCGCTCAGACATTACTGAGGCCAGATTTGATAAAATCTCAGGAAATATTACCTCAGGAAACGGTGACAATCCAAGGAGTGAGGGGTGAACCAGAAAGCATACCCATGGCCCTGATAAAATTAAAGTGGAGAGGAAAGGAGGAAATATGTAAAGTAGGTATTAATGCCCAACAACAAGAACCAGTGATACTGGGAAGAGATGTTATGGGGGCACAAGGAAAAATATATGTGGTGACCAGACAACAACTTGGCAAAGCAACAGAAACCATGTTAACAGAGGCCGAAGAAAACAGGGTAGAACCTGTTATCGAGCCTAAGGTCGCCATAGCAACCCCTGGCAGGCCTGCTAAAAGAGACAAACTGTATCGAATGGTCTCTAGTGAAGAGGCAGAGCAGTTCAGGGAAGAGCTGGATAAGGATTGAAGCAAATGAAGGACCAAGCCCTTACACAAAAGATTCCCTTTACTGACAATCTGAGGAATCAAATTGTGTGTGAGAATGGGATTTTATATAGACTGTGGATGCCTGCTGAGAGAGAGAATGAATGTGAACCAGTGAAACAATTGATGGTACCTAGCAAATACAGAGCCAGATTGCTAGAGGTAGCCCATGATGTCCCATGTGCAGGGCATCTTGGAATAAAGAAGACCAAGAAAAGATTGGCTGCACACTATTATTGGCCAAATATTTCTAAAGACGTAAAACAATATTGTTTATCTTGTGACATATGCCAAAAGGTGGGGAAAAGTGGAGTAAAGACAAAAGCACCATTGAAGCCCCTTCCTATAATAGGACAGCTCTTTTATAGAGTGGGAATAGATTTGGTGGGCCCTTTTTCCAAACCCACAAGGCATGGCAAGAAATATCTATTGGTGGTGGTGGATTTTGCCACCAGATACCCAGACGCTGAAGCACTAAGATCCGTGGAAGCCCGTGTAGTGGCAGAGGCTTTATTAAAAATCTTTATGAGACTGGGTTTCCCTCATGAAGTGTTGACGGATCAAGGCAGTGTATTCATGGGAGAAGTGATGCAATGTATGTGGAAGTGTTGTGGTCTAAAACATTTAAAGACAACTACTTACCATCCAGCAACCATTATCTCTACCATAGACCTGTGTAAAGGATTTTGGCAGATGGAATTAGACGAGCAATCCAGAGCCAAAACTGCCTTCAGTACACCAGATGGGTTATATGAGTTTGTGACTTTACCCATGGGACTAAGGAACTCACCAAGTTCTTTTCAGAGACTAATTAATACTGTGTTGCGAGGCATGCCAGATTTCGCAGTGGCCTATATAGATGATGTGGCCATTTTCAGCAAGTCGGTGCCTGAGCATGTCCAACACCTGACAGCAGTATTAGAGGCATTTAAGAAAGCAGGGCTAACAATAAAAGCCAAGAAATGCCAGTTTGGGTTGAATGAAGTGATCTATTTAGGACATAAGGTGGGGAATGGGAAAATAACCCCCTTATGGAGCAAAGTTGAGACAATGCAATCATGGCCCATCCCCTTAACTAAGAAACAAGTTAGGGCATTTTTAGGTGTGGCTGGTTTTTACCGTAAATTTGTAAAAGATTTTGGGGAAATCGCAACCCCCTTGCATGAGCTAACAAGGAAAAAGTGTGCTGAGCGTGTGGTGTGGATGGATGAATGTCAAAAGGCTTTTGACCTTCTGAAGCAAGCCTCGTGCCAAGGGCCTGTATTAATAGCACCAGATTACGAGCAACCATTCATCGTGGCTACGGATGCGTCGGACCTAGCGCTGGGAGTCGTCTTGCTACAAGAGAGAGGAGGCACCAGACATCCAATGGCATATCTTAGTCGCAAGCTGACATAGAGGGAGAAGAATTATTCGTTGGTCCAAAAGGAGTGCCTAGCGGTCATGTGGGGACTGAGCAAGTTGCGCCCATACGTGTGGGGACGAAGATTTACAGTGACGACGGATCATCGAGCATTGTTATGGTTACAGACTATGAAAAATCATAACACTATGCTGCAGAGGTGGTCCTGGGCTCTACAAGATTACCAGGTGGACTTCAAGTTCATAAAAGGCAAGGACAATGTATTGGCCGATGGACTTTCAAGGCAGGTGGCCGGGACTGCAGTGACGTGACCCAGACGTGGGTGCAAAAAAGACATTTTCCCCAAAGAGACTTGTTTTTTATTGTTAATGCGTCGTATGAATCCTAGAGCAGGAATAATACTTTGCTGCTATTTTTAAGGGGGGGGGAAATGTGATGTTCTTGCTTGTAGGGTAAATATGGTGAGTGCTGTTTATATAGAAGATATATGGTAAATGGAGTGAAAGAGGAGGGGGGAGTACATGAGCAGTAGAATGCTGGATGATTGGCTGAGCGTTTGAATGGCTGAGAGTATAAATGGAAGAATGACAGTTGAATCAAGGTGGATGTTAGTAGGATGGAGAAGAAGGTGTTTGGTGGGTGGATGTTAGTAGGGTGGAGAAGAAGGTGTTTGGTGGTGGATGTTGGGAGTGTGGAGAAAGAGGTGTTTGAGGGTGGAGGTCAGGAGTGTGGAGAAAGAGGGAGTTGGAGTTCTGATTAATAATAAGTCAAGTACAAAACAGGAATAGATGAAACCATACGCTTGTGAAACATTCTAAAACTAATCTTGTTATTTCTGATATTTTATAAATACTTATTTGGTTTACCAAAGGCCTGATCCTTGGCTGGGGGATATACATACCAGAAGGGAGGGCAAGGTAATTACCAAGGCTGAACAGAAACAGTATCTAATGGTGGCAGCGGTGAAGGGAGGAATAATAACAATTCAAGTATCCAGAGCAACCCAGAGTTGTATGCCTTATCTATAAAGATACAAGGGGGTTGGGAACAGCATAAGCACGCAGTCACAAAAGTAACCAGCTAGAGAGAGACTCAGGCAAAGTCTCTGGGAGTATTGGTTATAGGACGTGACTGGTGGTGCTGCCTAGCAGGGGGATCTAGTGAGATCTGTGCTAGAGCGGAGTGAGAAACCATATAAAGGACGGTCTGGACTGGTGGTATCCCTGGTGGTGCCTAGTGAAAGGCAGTAGCCACAAGCAGGTGGGAGTCTGACAGGGAGAACCAGGGGAGGGCGTCACAGGGAGCAGGGAAAGTCTTCTGCTCCTCTGATTTGTGGATGAAAATCATGTGCCTCAAACTGGGCTTCTGTGCAGCATCGCTCTTCCCTCGTGCTCTGTGGGTGGGTAGGAGGTGACAAAATGAACAGCGGTGGAGAAGAATGGAGTGGAGGGAGAAAGGAGGCGGAGCGCAAGAACATGGATAAAGGAGGAGAAGGAGGCAGCAGCAGAATAGATATAAAGAACTGTGGAGGTGAAAGATTATGTGTGTGTATGTGTTTGCACTTGGCACACAAAGCAGCCTCTGCTGCCCTCCCAGGGTACTTTGCTGCATTTGCAGTGTTTTAACTTTTCTGAATCTCAGGGGAAATGTTTGCTTGGGTGGGTGGCAGGGCAGAGTCCGGGAAGGCAGAGTCAAGAAGGTGATTAAGTGAGAAATATTATGCTTGCTGACTGAGTGTGTGTGTGGGGGGGGGTTGCACTTGGTTTGACATGCAAAGATCTGATTAGTGGCCTCTGCCTCCCTTCCCACCTCCCTTACCAGTGGAGTGACCACCACTGCTATCTTATGGATTATCCTACTACCACTGTGTGTTTGTGTGTGTTCATTTTTAATGTTGTTTTAGGTGACTTAGGTGTGCAGCAGCAAAGGGTAGCACCTTGTAGGCATTCAATTTTTTAAAAAGTAACTTAAGTGTAATTGTAGTGATTACTTTTGAGTAACGGTAAAGTAATCAATTCCTTTCAGAACAATCGTAACTGTAATAGTAATGTATTCCTTTTGGGGGCCATGTAACAGTAATTGTAATTTATTCCTTTTTAAAAATAATCTTCCAAGCTCTGGATGTTACATTCACTTTACAGACCCAGGAAACAGAGAAAAACTGAAATCGGTTTCGAGTGTAAAAGTATTCTTTGAGGTTCTGTTAGAAATTTATTAACAAGAAAAACCACAACAATTATTTTGACAAAATACAAGTTAATGCTAATCCTAATGTGCTAAAATGAAAAAGTATACTCCTCAATTTCAGTCAGTCATTTGCAAGATCAAAGCAACCACGCTAGAGAAAATTGATAATTACTTCCTTCCATATAGGCAGGCTCCAAGGAAATTTTGAGAGAGTGAAATGCCATTAGTCACATTTGTTTTATTACATTTACACATATGCCTAACTAGTACAAATCTTGACTAAGGTCTGAAACTGGACCCTAGATATCTTCATATAATTGACCTTTAAATATCGGGACTGAGGAAGAATTTTGCCTAAGATCCATCATCACTAGACTTGATACTGCTACTTCCAATCAGTGCTAATAAGCCTGCATTCCTGTACCCAATTGCCTGGGAGTAAACCCCATAAAAATCAATTAGACTTACTTCTGAATAGACACTTATAGGCTTGTGCTGTAATTAAGTGGACCTTTGGTCTGATTCAGTAAAACATGATGAAAAGCTAGATCAAAAACATGAAGTTCACTGTGTGACCTTGGACCAGTCACTGCCTCTCAGCCTAACCTACCTCACAGGGTTGTGGTGAGGATAAAATCAGGAGAGGGAGAACCATGCTTGTATGCCACCTTGAGCTCCTCGGAGGAAAGGTGGGATATAAATGTAATAATACATAAATAAATGATAAACAATAAATAAAACAATGAAAAGCAAGAAAAAATAAGCAGCAGCAAGTAAACCAGTATAAGTTACACAGCATCATTAAAAGCTAGTTTAAAATTCACATTCTCATCTTTTTGTAATGAGTTTTGGCTAATTTATTGGAATGTATATCTTGCCTTATTTAAAAGGTCTAGTGATAAAATAAACTCCCCCTGACCACTGCATCCTTTTGTGTAAATTCAAAAATGTGTGTATGTAAAAGCCATGGAACTACATCCTTTTATGCAGATATATGCTTGGGATACAAAATGTCTATGTGCATGTATATGTATAGAAAATTGCTGTATTTTTCTTTTAACATTTAAAATGTTAATTCCTCACCCCAAGTGGATCATGGGACCTTCTGGTCCACAGAAGAGTCCAGATGCCACAGCTAGGACACAAGAGGCGAATGTTCCCCCAAAAGTCTGGATATTAAAAATGTGCTGAATAGAAGCTCCATTCAGAAAACCTATGACTTCCGGTAATCCACTTGGCGCACCTGTTGGACAAAAGAACTGGAAAAAGAAAAAGACAATAATCATTGTAGCAGCTACATAACCAAAGCTGTAACTTCACATAGCTCAATCAAATGCTTTTGGATATTCAGTCAGGATGATCAGATAAGCTAACCTGAATCAAGATGGGAAAACTGTTTCAGCCCGAGAGCTGCATTCCTTTTTGGGAAACCTTCTGGGAGCCATATGCCAGTGTGGGAGGGCCCAGAGGCAAAAGTGGACAAAGCAATTAATATTAAAATTAAATTTTGGCTTTGTACAGCAGGCTAGTTACTACGCCCACTCACACTCTCCTCGCTATCCTCCATCTAGGCATACAAGGGGCATTATCCAAGTTGAAGGGCACATTCCAGCCAAATACACTCAAGGGGGATGGGAAGCAAGGGCAGTGAGGGAGTGGCTTGGGGACCGTCTAAGGGCCACATAGAGTGGCCTGGTTCCCCCCCATGCCTTCAATAGTTGTCATGATTTGTCCTATGCAATCCTGAGAGTTGTGGCCCCCTTCAAATTCCACTAGAAGTCCATAGCCTCCTCCAAGAACTGCAGTTTCTATGGTTTCATTTAAGTCCGTTTATTTATATTACTATTAATTTAGGAATAACATAGACTATATTGGAAGCTGCTTTACATAGAGTCTGGCCATTGGTCCGTCTAGTCCAGCATTGTTAACACCAACTGATGGTGGCTGTCCAGGATTTTTTACAAGAGTCTTTCCCAGCCCTACCAGGAGATGCCACAAACTAAACCCAGGAACGTTTGCATGCAACACATGTGTTCTACCACTTCTCTAGTAGATTTTTTACAAGGCTCTTCACAACAATTTAAAATGTACAAACAATGTGGTGAAATTAATGTAAAACCATTTAAAACCACACAAAAGCAACAGCAAGAAATCAGCACTAATCCCTAAATTCCTGAAGGACAATGGGGTCTTCACCCACCTATAAGAGCAGACTTTCTGGTGGAGAGCATTTCACTTGCTTGTAACCTAGACATGCTTTTAATCCACCATAAAGGTTCCAAGTTTATATTTGAGCCACAAGTAGATACAATTTTTTAGAAGTAGATACAATTTTCTTGTATCCTTTCCATTTTGTTAGCCCCACTTCTGGAAAGTTTATATGACCTTTAGAAGTCCTTTAAGTGGTAGAAAACAGAAACATTCAAAGTTATGTTTTCCCATGCAAGGGAATTAAAAACAATGTACAATGAAAGTAATGACATTTGCCAGTACAAGCCTTTATCTGATTCACCAATGAATCTATTCAAACACCATCATTTCAATTGAACTATGGGAGTTGCAGTTGTATTTATATGCACCCATTATAATATCAACATTCAAGTGTGTTGTACTCAGTAATATGGGACTGGTGACATATTTGCAGCTTGTGCAAGCATCAGGTCTCATTCACTGTAACTAAGATAGCATCCTTCATCTCTCAGAACTCAGTATTTGAAAAGCTAAGCAAAAAGCAGTAGTATAGCACTTACCACAACCAGTCCTGAGGATAAAATGATCATAGCCAGTCCAATTCCGAGTATGCAGATCCAGGTCATGTGAAAGTTGCCTTTCTGTCAGTTTTACAAAATAAATTATAATTGGTCGAGAAATTGCATAAAATCCTGGGATGTTCACTTGCCATACAAACACCATTGTCAATCCACATATTACTGCCATTGTGTGAAAGAAGCTGGAAGTGACTTCCACATGATGACTCCACATCACTGCCATCATGTGCAGTGTTCTGCCTAGAATCAGCTAGAGTTGGGTGACGCTAAAATGGAAACTTCATGGTAGATCAAAGAACAATCGACTGGCCATGCTGATGCATTATGGTGGCAGTAGGGAGAAGACATGGCTTAGAGAACCAGTGTTGTGTAGTGGTTAGAGCTTGGACTGGGATCTGGGAGTCCTGGGTTCAAATCCTCTCTTAGCCATGAAGCTTACAGGGTGACCTTGGGCCAGTCACCGTCTTCCAGTCTAACCTCCCTCACAGGGTTGTTGTGAGGATAAAATTGGGAGGGGGAAGAACCATGGTTGAGTGCCACCTTGAGTTCCTTGGAGGAAAGGTGGGATATAAATGTAATGTAATAAAATAAATAAATAAATAAAGTCTTCCCCCTTCCTCCCCCCAAAAATTGTACATAGCAGATGCCAGCAGTTTCATCACCAGCCACTATTGCTCTGTGACACAAATGGTACTCAACAGCCAATCTAGGTCTTTAAGAAGACGTGTTAACAGAAGGAGGAAGCCATCATATGGACTTCTGCATTCTATTTTACAATGTTTTAAATCATTCAGTTCAATGAAATAGCCATAAAACAAGGCAGAAATTGAATGAAAGTATCAAGATCCCATGTTGCATATATATGTTACATATTGATTTAACTATATTCACATTTACCTTAAAGCATTAAAGACAAAAAAGGCACTTTTAGTATCACTTGATATAAGTTATTTTATTTTCAAGCAATGCCTACAATATGAAGAGCCAATTGTCTGCATGCCTAGCTGAGGTTACAACTATACTCTCTTGTCTAGGAGAAATTTCCACTGAATTCAGTGGAATTTACTGCTGAACAGACATACATAGGATTGTGCTGCAAATTCCCATTTAGAGCAAAATTTATTTCAATATTGCTTAAAATGTCATTTGACTATTTAGTTGCTTTGAGGCTTTATACCCCCAAGTATTCTCAAGGCAGCTTATGAGCAACAGGTTGTAAAACTCCCTCTCTCACACACAACACAGCAGTCCTTAGTCCCTTGGTCAATGCTTGGTGCTTCTTTGCAGCTCTGCAGTCTCTGATCAACATTCTAATTAACATGAATGCTTCCTGAATAAGTTCATACCTTTGCTACCCTTATACCCCAGTATCCAATTAATAGCGTCTGTACAGATTTCTTACAGAATCATCATAAAATGCTCTAAAATATATCTTCTCTTCTACATATTTTGTCAGTATATCGTCCCATCTTTTGATTTGTTTGTGTTTGTGTAAGACAGAGCCATGTTGTCTCCACTACCCATCACAAGTAAATTGACTCCCTCACATTTGCAGAAAAGTCATGTTGTTGAGATTAGATTCTCTTGTGTCTGGAAGTCAAAGATGCCGCTTTTGTTTCCTAAACTTAAATAGCTCAGCAAGCTACCACAGATTTCCTGTCTTAGCCTCAGGTCAGATCTTTGACTGTAAATTGCAAACATGTGCTACTCTGCAGCCATTCAGGAAGACCAGATACATGTCACTTGGGACTACCAGTGTGCAAATTAAAGGGACAGATATCTTCAAGTCTTGGAATCTTCTCCCTTAATTACTTGAAGTTTGCTTACACATGACTTGTAATGTCAGGATTTTGTCAGAGTCACCTTCCTAATGTTCTTCTGCTGCTCTGATCTCAAAAGCTCAGACAGGACAACTGAATGTCAGTGTGTCAAAGAGTTAGACTGTTGGTAACTGCCTGTTATATACAGCATAGAGAGATGGGGTGCAGGAGAGAGAGAGAGAGAGAGAGAGAGAGAGAGGTGTTGCAACAAAATGATTACATTTGACACTGTAAAGAGATGCACTTTCTGGACATTCCTTATTGGATTAGCACATCTCAGGTGTTACAATGTGGGTTATACAAAATACCTATAAAATAGGGTGGGGTTATGGCCATTTAAAGCACAACATTGGTTAGTGAGAGAGGATGCTGAACCTTCCTCCTGGAACCATTCCACCCTACCAAAGACTATCCCAGGTTTACTTTCCGTTTAGAGGCCCACTGAGAGAGAGAGATAAATAGGGAGAGACAGTTTCTACAGGGAGGTTCATGACCTCCCCCCTGCAACTTAAAGGATCCCCAACATGTTTCTGATTGTGGTGAAACACAATGGCACAAAAGATGACTCCTTCATAGTCTCTTCTATGCTGAAGTCTTTAAGTATTCTGGTTAGAGTCTACATTTGTTTTTACTTTGATTGCGATACCGTTAACCCCTGCCATGTTGAAATAAAGACCAGATGCACTGACTGTCCTCTTCACTGACAGCTATGCTCTTGTTGTCAACACACTCAGCAATATGCACATTCCATACATACTGCTCAAGCGCTCAGCACACCAATCTGGTCTGGGCCTCAATCTAAAGAAAACAGGAACTAGGCTGTGTGTATACTGCAGGCCTAGTGCTGGGCTTTTGACTCCAGTTATCAATAACATTGAGGGGACCGTTCTTAAATTCATTGACAATGTCTGTTATTTCAGTTGCCTATCTAGAGGACAGGCAGTTCTCTTGGTAGGCAAAATTGGTGTAGTCTTTGAAAACTGACTCATTGTCTTTGGAACAACCATGGAACTGTAGTTAATATATAATGTACCATTGTATAGTGCACTCTTGGTTGTTGTTTTCCCCATTTTTACAAGTAAAAACATAAATCTACTCAGCAAAATACTTCTTGGCCTGATCCAGCAATATGTTTTATATATACTCCACCATGGGCTCATGTGTTCAGGTTCTAGGTTATTCTCAACTGAAGTCATATCCATACCATATATTTAAAGCACTCTTATACCACTTTAACAGTCATGGTTTTCCCAAAGGAATCCTGGGAACTGTATTTTGTTAAGGATTCTGGGAATTGTAGCTTTGTAAGGGGTGTCCTAACAATTCTCAGCACCCTTAACAAACTGTACTTCCCAGGGTTCATTGGGGAAAGAAATGACAGTTAAAGTGATATAAGAGTAGTTTAAATGAATGTGACTTGCTTCTGGACTCCAACTTTGCTCAAGCCTTCATTTCACATTGTTTTATTTAACTGTTACAATTATGCCCAGCAAGAATATAATATGATCATGGACTAGGGACCAAAGGCCTACCTCGTCCAGCACCATTTTCCACAGTAGGCAATCAGGTGCCTCTGGGAAACCTACCACCACAACATGTGGGTATTCAGAGTCATAGGCAGCGTACACACCATACCTTTGAAGCACAGTACTTCCCCCAAAGAATTTTGGGAACTAATTTACCCCTCACAAAGCTACAGTCCCCACACCCTTAAACTACAGCTCCCAGGATTCTTTGGGAGAAGTCATGTCCTTTAAATGTATGGTTTGTACACAGCCTTAGTTCATCATGGTTTAGATGGGGCTTGAAGGCTATGACCAGAGCTTGGAAGTAACTCGTTAGAAATAACGAGTTACTTGTAATTTGTTACAATTTTGCATAATGAGTGGGTAACTTCGTTACATTTTGTATGTAACAGAACGAGTGGTAATTTCATTACTTTTGAGCTGCAAATGTAACTTTTTTGCATTACATTTGGACGTTACTGGGGGGGGAAGCAGGGGAAATCATCTGCTGCTGTGATTGGTGGAATGGTGGAGGAAAGATATGTTCCTCAAACTGGGCTTCTGCGCTGTTTAGCTCTTCCCTCGTGCTCTATGGAGGCATGAGGGAGGAAGTGGAGAGTCAGACAGAGCTGGAGGGCAAGGAGGAGTAGAAAGCAGAAGCAGCAGAATGGAAGTGAAGAGCTGTGGAGGTGAGTGTATGTGTTACCCTTTCCAGCCTACTCTCCCTGCCCCCCCACTCGTCCTGCCTCCCTCAGGCTGCTTGCCCATCCCCTCTGCTCTTCCTGGCACCCCCTGCTTGTCCTTGCATCCCCTCCACTTGTCCTTGCATCCCCTCCGCTTGTCCTTGCACCCTCTTTGCATCCCCTCCGCTTGTCCTTGCACCCTCTTTGCATCCCCTCTGCTTGTCCTTGCACCCTCTTTGCACCCCCTCCGCTTGTCCTTGCACCTTCTCTGCACCCCCTCCTCTTGTCCTTGCACCCTCTTTGCATCTCCTCCGCTTGTCCTTGCACCCTCTTTGCATCTCCTCCGCTTGTCCTTGCACCCTCTTTGCATCTCCTCCGCTTGTCCTTGCACCCTCTTTGCATCTCCTCCGCTTGTCCTTGCACCCTCTTTGCATCTCCTCTGCTTGTCCTTGCACCCTCTTTGCATCTCCTCCGCTTGTCCTTGCACCCTCTTTGCATCCCCTCCGCTTGTCCTTGCACCCCTCCAGAGAGGGTGAAAATTGGGAACTGGCAAGAGACTAGGAGGTAGGTGCAGTCTCATACTTCTGTTTGTGTGTTTTGCTTCAGTTATGTGCCTCTCATAGAGCGACTCTCACTAGGCAGCAAGAGATGACTACCCCAAGCAACTAATTTGGGGCACCATGCAACAAATTATTAGCTATTTTAATTTTTGGTTGTTGTATATTTACTGTCAGGAAGAGGTACTTGTGAGATTTTCTGCCTCAAATGCCAACATAACTTTTCAAGCTATGGTACTATGACCTTGACTTGGGGGCAGGGCACCATTTGCTCTTCTGCTTCAAGTAGTAAAATGTCTTGGGCTGCACCTGCTTGCAGTCATTTCACATACTGGACAACTAACATGGCTTTTTGGTGACGGGCAAGAGAGAATAAGACTGTTATCTCAAAAACAGTTGTGCTTGAGGAAAAGATGGCAAATATATGTAGAACTGAACTTTTCTGCAATAATATAGACATTTGCATAGGGTATTTTTTTCTACTCATGGAATATTAAATCTTTAAGTCCTAAATCCTTTGTCATCCCCTCCCCCTTGTGCACACCCTTTACACTGTCTTTCTCCCTATGCATGTAGGTCAAAATGACAACTGGTGTAGTTTGGGAATTAACAGAACGAGAGCTGAATTACAACTCAAAAAAGAACTTCCCTGCTGGTGTCTGCTACTGATGTGGGGGCATTTTGTTAGGGAGAAGTGATGAGAGGGGGTAATTTGCTGCTGAAACTTTTTATCTGCAACCCCTTCCCTGGCCACTTTTCCCTAGCTGATGGAGGTCAATAAGGAAAAACATGGGGCATTGCACTGGTAAAGTGGCAGGCATGGAAAACAGCCCCTTCCATCTATCTCCTGCTTCACCTACCCAAATGCACCCCAGCAAATGCTTTGCACATTGACAGCACACATTTAGTTGGTTTTCTGGTATTTGCTGCTGAAAGTGTAGTTCCATGCTGGGTGCAGCTGGGACGTTCTGAGTTCATATCTTACCACAGCCATGAACTCGCTGGATGACCTTCTGGCCACACCCATGCCAGACATTTATGCCACTTTAAACAGTCATGACTTCCCCCAAAGAATCCTGGCAAGTGTAGTTTGTGACGGGTGCTGAGTGTTATTAGGAGACTCCTATTCTCCCGACAGAGCTCCAATGTCCAGAGTGGTTTAACAGTCAGCCCCTCTTCTCAGACAATTCTGTGGCTGGAGTTCTGTGGGGGGAATTGGCTTGTCAGGTGTGCTTTAACTTGGATTCCTGCATTGAGCAGGGGTGTGGACTCGATGATTTTCTGTTAGCTGAGACATCTCTCTCTGTCTCTCACACACACACTCACTCACTCACTCACTCACACAGCCACTGAGCATTTCATAACAGAGCATGCTCAGTACTCATTTGGGCTGTTTTGGGAGTCATCCCCTTTCTGTTTTCTCTCTCACTTTTTTGTATTCTGCAACACTTGGGGTTCCCTCTTGCCCACTAATACTCCTTATTATGTGTGGTATGGATGGTGATACCATGGCTACATAAGCAACAACACTTCCAGCCTGAGCTTCAGAAATAGAGGGAATGACACTCTGACCAGTTTAAGTGGTTAGTATTTAAATCTGATTGGAAACTGTTCAGTTTGACACAAGGTGGCTATTAAGCATGACCTGAAAGCTGCAATTCCAAGCATACTTACTTGGAAGTAATTCCCATAGCAGTAAATAGGATTTACTTCTGGGAGTATAGAATCAATCCGTAAGAGTCTCCCAGTAGACACCATACATGTAAGCACATGGCTTTTCCCCAAGAATCTTGGGGACTGTAGTTTACTCCTCACAGAGCTACAATTCCCAGCACCCGGAACAAACTACAGTTCCCAGGATTCTTTTTTGGGGTGGTGGTGGAAATGTGCTTTAAATCTGTCATGTGTATGCAACTTTGGTGAGATAATAGCTGAAGGTAATCAGCCCAAAATGATAACAAATAATCAGTAGGCATTCCCAAAAGACATTCAAACAGTGGGTAAAAAAAAGTGAGAATTACAGAGGCAAACACAGAATGCAGTTAAGCAATAAAGTAATCCAAGAGAGAGGAGACACCTTTGTCTCTGCTCTCTCCCTCCTGAGCCAGGAGGGCAACTCCCAAACCTGAGTGTTGCGCCTCCAAGTTAGTTAGAACTAGGTATGCCTTTCCTATCTACTATGTATTTCTATAAATAAAATAGCTTTTCTTATTTTACTAAGTCTTAAGTCTCAGTGATCTCAGTGCAGGGTAAAAGCCTGCCACTTAGGTAAATGCACACATTGGCACACACACATCTCAAGACTGTTGACAATCTCTGCTAATATCTATACAAATGTACATAACATGCATCACCTGAACTCACATGATCTAGAGTTACCTTAGATCTTGCAACATTTGCAAATGAGAAGCAATAGGGTTTTATATTAGTTCTGATTGTCTATTGGGCTATCATAGGGTATGTATTTTTTGCCTTTTCTATGGCAAAAACTCCTTCAGTGGAATTTATGTGATGTGTTCTAACCATTTGAATGTGGCTAATGAATGCTTTATTCTTTCATCAGAACTTTAGCAGTAGTACTAAAATACTAATAAAAAAGGGAAAGAGAAAAAATACTTTACATACATCATTCAGCTGTATTGTTAATTATAGATATAGATATAAAGGATAAATGGCATTTTGTCAAAAGTATTTTTGCCTACATTTTATACCTCCTCCTTGGTTTTCCAAGCTTGGCAAGGAATGCTTGTCATACAGAATTAATTTGAAATGCTGCATTATCATAATCATCTTCAAAATAAAAAAAATAAATGTACTGCCTTCAAGTTGATTCCGACTTATGGTGACCCTATGGTGACTGGGAGGCAGTGACTGGCCCAAGGTCACCCAGTGAGCTTCATGGCTATGTGGGGATTCGAACCCTTCTACTACCCCCTGTGTGTGTGTGTTTAGTTTTAATATCGTTTTAGGCTACTTAGATGTGAAGCAGCCAAGGCCAGCACCTTGTAGGCATTTTTTTAAAAAGTAACTGAAATTTAATTGTAGTGATTACTTTTGAGAAAAAGTAAAGTAATCAGTTACTTTCAGAGCAATTGTAATTGTAACTGTAATTACTACCTTTTTTGGCCAAGTAATTGTAACTGTAATTTATTACTTTTTAAAAGTAATCTTCCAAACTCTGGCTATGACCAAGCTGAGCTTAGCTTAGCTTTAACAAAATCCTTCATCCCAAAACCACAGTTGGGACCCAAAGAGAACATCCAATACTAGGAAAGTGAACTTATTCCATTTTTACAGAGACTCACTGAGGGCAGAGAGATTTTTCGTATAACACACAGTCCCTCGTTAAGGGAAACTGTGAACCTAAATCCCTGGATATGCTCACTCTATTGACATTGTCACATAGCGTTTTCATTCAGTGTTTGTAGAAAGAGATGTGGTCATGGACAGGGATAGCATGATGCCAATACCATGTAGCAAAATCTTTCTTGGACTTGATTACTCCTCATAAACCTATTTGAAAGGACGATTGAATTATTATTTTCTGCCATTTTACCTGAATGTAGTTCTCCACCAGTTCCCATTTCAGTTTGATGAGATAATCAATTATTTGATGGATCAGGAAACCCAGTGTTCCTACTACTATTCCAATGATGCCCATCACCAACCATCGATCCCAGTCCATTCTAGAATTTTTAAAAAAACAGAATTACATATCAGTTGCAGTAAGCTCAGAATGTTAATAATCAGGAATTGAGGAAAAGATTGGAGATAAAGATATTATCGGTTCGAAAAAATTCCTGGACTGGAAGGATTTGATGGAACTTGAAATGGAGAAAGTTATTAGAATTAATCCCTGTTTTGTGTCAATGGAAAAACCTTCAAGAGATGTGCTAGTGTATTCTGTAAAAAAGAGGAACAGAGATGCGGCTTTGCAACAATACTTCAGTGATACGTTCGGAATTGATGGCAAGGAAATATCTGTGATAAAGGAAATTCCTATCAGACTCTTATTATATGATTATGACAGCAAGATTATTGGGTGCGTAAAGATGGAAGATGGAACCAACACGGATAATGGAAGAAGAGCGATTTGAAATTACTGGACTTAGTAGACTTGATGAGTTGGATTAATTGACATGTTTATCTAGAAAAAAAATGATGGACATATATCTCAAGGATTGGAAACTTCTCTTTGACTTTTTGTGGAAGAATAAAATGATATGATGTTAATGAGATTTGATACCAACTAAGATAACCGCTGGAGGAAGGTGATTTTATAATCTATTAAGAGACAGGCTTGTTATATATTATAGACTTATAGCTGAACTACGACAAATCGGAAGTCAATATATTTTTTTCTTTTTTATTGTATTAGTTATTGATTTGTGTTTTTTCTTTTTGTATTGTTTTGGTTTTGAAAATTTGAATAAAAATTAATTGAAAAAAAAAGAATGTTAATAATCAGTCTTTTGGTGGTGGGTCTAAAAAGCTAAACAGATGGACAGAGATTTTGAAAGCAAGATAGTACAGCTTATTCTGAGAATCTTTGGTTCCCTCTGAAAGACAATATGCTTTTCTAGCCATCATTTTGTTAAGCTAATGCCTCAGAAACCAGAGGGTTTGAGGCAAGACCCTCATTGATAAAGGACTGAGACTCCTTTATTCCATCCCCAGTTCTTTCTCCTTATAAGCCTCTGGTTCACCATCTCCACACACATACTGGCTACACCTCCTACTTACCCCTTTGGTTAACCCCTGATCAAAATCTCAGGTTCTGCAAAACAAATTTAAATTAGAGCAAATTGACTTAATTTTCATAATTTAATCCGGCCACAACTGTTGAGCATAAGCTTTCCAGATTTCATTTACCAGTAACAAATGTACTCCATTTAGCTGTTCTAATTATCCACTACAGTTGCATTAGGAGCTAAAATAAGCAGGTGTTATATCTCTTATCCTTGACTGCTGTGATGCAAGAATGCAAAAACAGATCCAAGGATCCACTTCCCACTGGAAATCAGGGCTTTGTTTAACATTTCCAAGAATCCCAGATTTAGTTATTATTTGAAGAAGCAGAGTCTGCAGTCACAGCAAGAAACTCAGTCTGTAATCAATCAGTCCAACATCACCCACAACGTTTCCTGCTCACAGTGAACTTTCTGCCTTATCATTATTGCAGATGTGTAACCTGTACTTCTGTAGCACAGCTGTGTCTTGTCCAAGCGTTATGTTTGAATCAAATGTTCCTAAAAGGCTTGCTTATGGATGTTTCTAGCACCTTTTCTCTCCCTTCTGAATTTTGCAGCACTTGGTTAGTACTAATAAAGATATGGCCCTACTGTGAATTTGAAAATTGTTCTAATGGGCCAACACAGCTTCCTGTGCTTTGAATCTCTTCAGAATGTGGCAGTTCCTCATCAGTCCAAAATAGTGCATTCTTCACTATCCCCAATAGGTGGCACCAGAAGAATTTTGTTTAAATTTATCATTCAATGTAATGACATTTTACAATGAAGCTATATGCACAAAGAGGAAATAATGGAAAAGGTGTTTGACCTGTGCAAGATTTAGAATCTCTCATGGAAGAAAAAGAAAAACCTCTGTGAAATATATAGCTGTACTTTTCTTGAGTGTGTGTCCCACTTTGAGACAGCTGATCTCAGAAACCTGACATTTCTTCCATATTATTATTGTATTATTTATTACATTTATATCTCACTTTTCCTCTAGGGAGCTCAAGATGGCCTACAAAGTTGTCCCCCTCCTCATTTCATCTTCACAACAATTAAATTAGGCTGAGAGATATTGAGTGGCCCAAGATCACCGAGTGAGCATCATGGATGAGTAAGGGTTTGAATCCTCGTTTCCCAGGTTCTTCTCCAATACTCTGACCATACTGGTTCCAGGAAGTGTGGGGGAAGAATCCAATAAAATCGCAAAGGAATAATCCTTTGCATCTCCGTTTGAACACACACCATATATTAGAGATTTGGTATGTAAAAAGAATTCAATGAATATATTCAAATTAATTTTAATTATTATTGTGGATTACCTTAAATGAATAGAACATTGTTAAAATTATATTACTTTAAACTATCCCTTCTTTTTTGCGGTATTTAGCCCAGATCCAGAGGGTAGGGTGAACATTTTGGACAAGGTATAGCTATAGCTAGGTAGAGATAGACACCAGGAAACGTAAGAAAAGAAGATGGAGATTCTCTTGGATTGGGAATTTATTATTATTTATTTATTACATTTATATCCCACCTTTCCTCCAAGGTCCCTTGTCTCATGGACATTAAGGGAGGATATACTGCTGGAAAGAACGGCAAAGACAGGCATTCTTCCTCAACTTTTAGTGGCTAGGATCAATTCTGTATAAACTGAAACTTGGAATTCATGTCAGAATTTAAAAAGTTTACAACAGGGGTGGGGAACCTGTGGCTCTCCAGAAGTTATTCACTAATAGGCAAAAAACCTTGCGGTTTAAGAATGTGCCTATAGCCAACAGATATTTCTATCAAAATTTAAAAAGCAGGGAAATTGGGCAGCTATAGTGAATGCACCAGGGGAGCAGGAGACCTGACCTCTTCTTTGAGATATTGTACTGCCCCACAAATTTGTCAAAATGCAAACACAATTTGGGTTGGTCTTTCACAGTCCAATCCACTTCCTGTGTAGCTTGGAAGAATTTGGTAACATGTGTCTCTGGGCATATGGTGAGTGGTGGCAACACTTGCAGTCAGCCCAAAGTACAGAAACAAGACGTGTGCTGTGCTGATCTTGTTTTAGCAGGGAGGAAACAACTATATTAAAACAGTTGATATTGTTCTGATAGTCACTTTAAATATGTTTGATTTACTTTGCAATTTTAGTGAAGTTTCCTATAGTAAATCATTCTCGTTTGTTTCTGTTTCTGTGAATATGTGAAGTACAGCAACACTTTGCCACACTAAAAAAAAGCTCCAAAAACAATTGTGGATTAATGGCACTGACTGTTCTGCAGAATACTTTCCAATGGACATGAGGAGTGTCTCAGTTTGCACTGAGAATGCTCCCCTGGTGCATTCACTATAGCTGCCCAATTTCCCTGCTTTTTAAAGTTTGATAGAAATATCTGTTGATTACAGGTACATTTTTAAACCACATGGTTTTTTGCCTATTAATGAATTTCCCTGCTTTTTAGTCCGGGAGGTAAGAAATGGGATCCTGTGCAAGTTTGCTGAGGATAGATTGATCATTTGTATGCTTATTGAGTTAGGTGGGATTTACTCCCCTGCAATCACACTTAGGATAGGTGAAACTGACCACAGGAGATGGGGAGGGGAGGAGGGGGAGGGGAGCAGGCAGGAGGAAGGGGGGAGGAGGGAAGGTTTGATGATTTGCATGTTTATTGAGTTCAGTGGGATTTACTTCCATGCAATCATGCTTAGGGTATGTAAAACTGAGCATGGGGAGGGAAGCCTGGAGTGGTCAGGGGAGGAGGAAGAGGGAAGTGGGGAGGAGAGGAAGAAGGGAGGAGGAAGGGAGAGGAGAGGGGAAAGGCAGTTCTGATTATTTGCATGCTTATTGAGTTCAGTGGAATTTACTCCTGTGCAATCATGGCTAGGATAAGTAAAACTGACCATTGGGGAGGAGGAGGGGGAGAGGAGAGGAGAGGGAAGGAAGGAAGAAGGGGGAGAGGGGAGCAGAAGGAGGTGGGGAAGGAGGGGATTGGAAGGAGAGGGGGAGGGGAGGGGATTGGAAGGAGAGGGGGAGGGGAGGGGGAGGGGAGGGGAGGGGGAGGGGAGGGGGAGGGGAGGGCAAAAGGGAGGTGATAGGAGGGAAGAGAAGGCAAGGGCAGGTTTGATAATTTGCATACTTATTGAGTTCAATGGGATTTATTCCGATGCAATCATGCCTGAAAATGAAATGGACTGCCTTCAAGTCGATCCCAACTCATGGCGATTCTATGAATAGGGTGTTCATGGTAAACGGTATTCAGAGGGGGTTTACCATTGCCTTCCTCTGAGGCTGAGCAGCAGTGACTGGCCCAAGGTCACCCAGTGAGCTTCATGGCTGTGTGGGAATTCGAACCCTGGTCTCCCAGGTCATAGTCCTAGGATAGGTAAAACTGACCATGGGGAGGGGAAAGGAGGGGTGAAGGAAGGGGAAGGGAAGAGACAAGAGGGTAGGGGCAAGAGGGAGGAGGAGGGGAGGGCAGGTTTGATCATTTGCATGCTTTTTGAGTTCAATGAGATTTATTTCTGTGCAATCATGCTTAGGATGGGTGAAACTGACCTGGGGGAGATGGGGGGGGGAGGAGGAGGGCAGGAATGGGAGGGGAGGAGGAGGGGAGGAGATTGGGTGGGTGGGCACTGGGGAGAGGGGAAGCCCTTTTCCTTTCCAAAAGGAAAACGTTGTGAACAGTATCATTCTTTTTCAGTGTTTCCCCCACCTTTTTATTCTACAGCAGGCACATGTAGCCTCCCACCCAAATTTCAACCTAAGCTGTGCCTGGCCGCATCCACACCAGACCTTTAGATAGTCATGGCTTCTCCCAAAGAATCCTGGGAAGTGTAGTGCTGAGAGTTGCTAAAAATAGTAGGGCTAGCTTACTACATTTTGAAGTAATATAAAGTACCATCTAAAGAGGGGAATGTACTGCTGATGGCATACATCTTTGGACTCCCATCTCCCAACCTCTCCAGCACCCCTTAAGAGAGGGGACCCAGCACAGGGGATCTGCTGCCTTCATGCCTTTAGGGATCCTTTGGGGAAAGGCTTCCTCTGATCCAAGTCAACCCCCAAAGGCTGATTTAAGCATTGAAGGAGGCATATCTAGAGCAAGGAAAAATTGCACATATTGTACAGAGGAACATAGGAAGCTGACTTTTATTGAGTCAGACCACTGGTTCATTTAAGCTCAGTATTGTCTACACTGACAGGCAGGGTCTCTCCAGGGTTTCAGGCAGGAATCTCTCCCAGCCCTACCTGAAGATGCCATTAGAGATCGAACTGGGACCTTCTACAGACAAGGCTGATGATCTACCACAGAGCTACAGCACTTCCCTGACCCCAAACTCCCTCAGAGTGTGGGCATGGAGTTAAGCCCATCTCCCTCTCCATGTGCTGTGTTCGTCTTTTCTGGATGAATCAGGGGTGGCCCACCAAGCCCCAAACCTGAGATTCTACTGTGGGGGAGAACTTCCCCATCATTTATTTCTCCCCACTGTTGTGAATTTCTCATGGGTCTTAACTTGATGTCACTAATTCCGTACTCCTTTTCAGTGCCTACAGTAAAGAAGTTGTTACCTGTAGGTTTGCCCCTGCAGCCACTTCTTGTAAACTTTACTGTGTGAAGGCAAATAATCCAGACTTTCGTGGACTGACAGACGTTCCCTTTCCTTGTCTCGGAGGTTAGCGCTTCCTGAGCAGCTTCTGCTGCTATTGCTGCTGCTGCATCTGGGATCAAGAGACTCAATCAAATCTGGCCTATCTTCAGCTAGTAACATCTCCTCTTCACCATCATCTGCACATCGCTTGCAGGAAAGAAAGGCTGGCATTTTTAAGAATCGCAGGCAACAACAAAAGTTCTCAGACATCTGTCTACAAACTGGGTTCCCCAGTGAGTGAGATGGGTGGCCAATGCACCAGGAGAGAAGATTCTAACTGCTGTGCAACAAAAGCTCACCAACTTATGTTGTGGGTTGGGTTGCTTCAGCAGCAGCATCACACAGATCAAACGCGTTTGTATCACCCACAGCCTGTCAGAACCAGATTTTTTTGTTGCTGTTTCATAGGTGACATTCCCACTAAGAGGGTTTGGCATGCAACTAATTCAACACAACTTCTTTCCTAAATATATACAGAAGACGTGAAGTCTTAGGGATTAAAATCAAGAAGCGATTACAAATTGTTTGATCATTACAATCCTCTGACACTGTAGGTAAAAATATATTCTCGGGTGCTTGCTTGGGGTAGATGGTCTGAACACATTGCACCAATTCTGTGTCAGCTGAACTGGTAACTAGAGTATGGATCTTGAGCTTTAAAGCCCTAAATAGCTTTGATTCAGGTTATTTGAAGGACCACTTGCACCTGTATGAATGTGAGTTCAGTATTGGAGGCCCTGCTCATTAATCTGCGTTTAAAATTAGTTAGGCCACATTCACACTGTATATTTATTCCACTATTATTCCACTTTAAACAGTCAAGGCTTCTCCCAGAGAATCCTGGGCAGAGCTTGGAAAAGTTACTTTTTTAACTACAACTCTCATCAGCCCCAGCCAGCATGGCCACTGGATTGGCCTGATGGGGGTTGTAGTTCAAAAAAGTAACTTTTCCAAGCTCTGATCCTGGGAAGTGTAGTTTGTGAAGGGTTCTGAGAGTTGTAAGGAGACTCCTGTTCTCCTTACAGAGCTACAGTTTCCTGAGTGGTTTAACAATCAGTCCCTCTTCCCAGGGAACTGGGGCAGGATATCAGCAACATGTTACTGCGCTGCTGAAAGAATTGCACTGGCTGCCCATTAGCTGCCTGGCCAAGTTCAAGGTGCTGGTTTGTTGTACAAAGCCCTACAGCTTGAGACCAGGATACTTGAAATACCATCTTACCCCTTATATACCAAGTTGATCACTGTGCTCTGAAGGTGAGGGCTTCCTGCATGTGCCATCTTATCAGGAGGTCCATTCTGCACAATGTAGGAAGCTTACCTTTAGTGCTGTGGCACCCTTGGGAATTCCCTTCCCTTCCCTTAAATATTAGACAGGCACTATCTCTTATCTTTTTGGCACATACTGAAAACCTTCCTCTTTCAACAAGCCTTATAAGTAGAGACCTTTTTCTCAATTTGCTTCTGTTTTGGAATTGCTTTTTAAGTTTTTTTAAAAAAAATTAAAGATGTTTTAAAGATGTTTTATTTTTGAAATGTCTTTAAAATGTTTTTTTGTTGAGATGTTTTAAGAATTGTTTAGTGTTTTGTTCTTTGTTTGCTGCCCTGGGTTCCTTCTGGGAGGAAGGCCAAATAGAAGTTTGATGATGATGAAGAAGAAGAAGAGCAGCACTTTCAAACTTGGGGGGTAGAGAGTGTTTTGCCCAAAGGCACCCCAAAACATGGAGACAGCACTACTTGGCAGTTATTATTTGAAGCAGGAAGGTGACAGTTAAAGACATTGTTAGATCAAGAGCCCACCTACCCAACCCATAAGCTTCTGGGCAAATAGGTTATTACTTCAGTTTAAGAGAGAGGAAGTAATTTAAGGCTGAGTCACTTGACTCCATGCAGGGATGAGAGCTGCTTCACATGTTATATTTTTGGATATGGATGTTATCTCCAGTTAGATGGGGGGGAGGGGACCCATCAAACAGAATGTTTTAAATACCTCAGCTGCATATGTTTATTATTATCATTATCATTATTAATAAATTAAATTTATATCCTGCCCTTCCTCCCAACAGGAGCCCATAATCATATGTTGCCATGATTACTCACATTTGGAAATCCTTGTATGGCTTCTGAATGTCGATAATTGTGGCAATGCAAACCATTTTCAATCCAGACTGAGAACATGGATTTCTCTCTGCCCTTTCCCCAGCCTGGAAATTCTCTTTGTGCAGGAAAAATGTCACATGTTTTAGCCAAGACCGGAATGGAAGTCCAAGTCTAATGTTCTGTATTAATATTTTTAAATAATAATTTTCTATTATTTTATATAGAAAATTTATAAACTGCTTGCTCAAAATAATAATTCTCCAAGCGATGTATGGATTCAATCATATATACTGTATAAAGATTACTAAAATAGACAAGCTAATTAAAAACAAAAATGCATAAAGCTATCATTAAAAACAAAGATAAAAACAATAAAATATTTAAAACAAATGTAACCAAGTCACGTGTCTGGATAGGGTTGCTAGAACTGAAAGGTTTTCAGTAGACTTTGAAACTGTATACTTGAAGGTGCTTGCCTAATGTTAATAGGCTGGGAGTTCCAGAGCACACACTGGGGGGCAGGAAGGAGACAAGCCACAGTTGGAGAAAATGCCCTGAAACTATGCAAGTGATACTTTCACTTTATGTTGTTTAAGAAACATATTCTCTGCAAGCAGAAAGACTTAAATATCCCCTGCAGTGTATCACAGATCTGTGTTTACTGTAAACTGAAAAACGGTAACAATACTGCTTACATATGAGGGCCTGACAGTCAAGTTCCACTGCTTTCTAGCAGCCTGGCTGTTTATACAGCAGAACAACAATGGAGGTATGACGCAACACTTCAGACTGAACTATTTTTGCTTCACAACAGGTAGGAGTGAAAAAGAGTCTGATAACTACACACAACAGAGACCACCTCAGTGGCCATTGTATGATATGCAACAGGGACGTTACATTTTACAGTTACCTTTCAAACAGCACTTCAGTTATTGGGGGAATGGAAGGGTGTAGCCTTTAAGTGACACTCCCATCCCCTTGACCTTTCTTAGGAGACTAGAACTTGAATCTATTCCATTTATCTAAAATTTTCAGAATGCTTTCCAGACTGATTCAACAATCCCTCTTCCCAGGAAACTCTGAGACCTGTAGGTCTGTGAGAGGAATAGCGGTCTCCTAACAACGCTATTGGAGGTCACTGATTCATAGGGTCACCATAAGTCATCATCAACTTGAAGGCATATAACAACAACAAAAAACTCTCAGCACCCTTAACAAGCTACAGTTCCCAGAATTCTTTGGGGGAAGCCATGACTGTTAAGTGGTATAATACTGTTTTAAATGAATAATGCAGATGGGGCCTCAATCTTAAATTGCTTTCCTAGAAGAAAGGTAACAAACCTGTACATTCTTATAAACAGGCACACAAACATGAAATCTTTCATCATAACAATTATACAAATAATTTCTACACCTTTAATATTACAAATGTTTACCATTTATTACTGGAATGAAATTTAATATAATTATGTCTCAATGTATGGGCTGCAAAAATACAGAAGCTGGTAGTGGTGTATCACCAAGAACCTTAGTTCAGCTGGAACTCTGCACATGTTCTGGCACTAAGTGTTTATCTTGACTTTGCTCTGAGCAATTAGTGAAGAACTGGAGAACACTACAGCAGAATAAGCTCAATCCCATCAAGGAAAGCTGTAGTGGTTTAAGACAAACGTACCATGGCAACAGTCTTTGCAGAAACCATATAATTAAGTGCAAAGGGCCTAGTTAAATCCCCAGAACTTGTACTGCATCTAATGAAAGTAGACACCCTTATTTCTAAAGTACGAAAGATGCATCTTGCCTATCAAGGATCTTCACCTGTAATTGGAGAAAGTCTAAATTTGCATTTCCTCTGAATTTTCTCCACTTTTCCTCCCGAGGGTCACCTGGCTGCAAGTAGTGATTGGCCAGTGATCCCTTATGATGTTCCTGCCACTATGAGGGCAGTAAAGGGGAGTGGATTATAATGCCTGCTGACAGTTCACTACCTGTGTCCTTTGCCATTTAATTTCCCTTCTGTCCAACCCTGTCCTTAACAAGATCAGCCTTTGTGTAAGAGCTAATGCTATAATTCCTATGATCAGGCACCTCTCAGGCCCCACTTTGTTCTGAATTCTTCCCAGGCAACTGCCCCACATTTTCAGCCTGTTTCACATCACACTTTCTAACTTTTTTCTATCCCATAGATACCTGCGGGAGCAAGACTTAGTCAGCTTAGCTCGACACCTTCCCCTTGCTTCCTTGCTCCAGCCCTTGCTTCTCAGCAGTGTTTGTCTTCTCTTCAGGTTAGTCAAGACCCTTTCAGAGATCACAAACCACTCTTATCCCCCAAAGAACCTTTTTCCATTTTTGAACTTTATTGGCAGGTTCCAAGGATCCCAGAGTTGTGAGCAGTCTTCACTCAAGGGTGACCTGCAAAGGCTAGCCTACCTTCAGAACACAATTTTTATGGATGCATCTCGTCATCAGACGCCAAGGTGGATTAGCCTCCCCCCCAAATGTGTGATTAGCCTTTGCTAGAAACTCTCAACCTAGTCCCAACTGTACATATGTAAGTCACAATGAAATTTAGGAGACCGCTTCTCTCTGCCTTTCATTCCTCAGGACATGTAATTATTAGCATCTTGTTCCTTTGTCTCTCTGCCTTTCTCATTTCGCTGATCTCACTGTCTCTGCATGCTGGCATTAGTTCAAACCCGTTATTTACATTTGAGCTTCTCCCCCTGGTGGGTTTAGGCTTTCATTGCATTCAGTCTGGCTCCTCAGTGCCAGACAAGCTCTCCAAAGAACCCAAGAAGAGCTCAGCTGGATCAGACCAAAGGCCCATCATCTAGTTTAGCATTTTTTCTCAGTGGCCAACCAGATGCCTATGTGAAGCCCAAAAGCAAGACTTCAGTTCAGCTGCACTTGTGATTCCCTGGATTCAGATGCATACTGTCTCCAACAGTGGAGGTAGAGCATAGCCATTGTGGCTTGTAGGTGCCTCGCCAATTCTCTCTATCTCTATGATAGGAACTGTTTAGGTTTATGGGCCAGGCAATGTGAGTAGCCTGCGTAACTTGTAACAACTAACCTGCTTTTAGAATAATTTTAAACTATTTTTAGAGGTTTTAATTGTATTCTTTTAGTATTGATATGTTTGTCAGACTAGACTCCTTTGGAGGAAGGATGGGATATAAATTTAATAAAGAAGTAAAAATCATCACCATCAGGCTATTTTATATCTGTTCATTGCCTTTTATGTAACATAATTGGAAACATTAATTTCTAAGAGTTTTTTTTAAAAAAAATACATGCTGTGAACTGCATTTTAGTCAAGCATCTTTGTCTTCCTGCTGGTTAATATGCTGTATATTGCTTTTGCTTTGAGATGTTTTGCAATTCAGCTACTTGGAAGTGACCAATTTGTATCTTAAAGCCCAGAGTTTAGTGTGTTCTGTGCACACATGGCACTGCCAACACAATCCTAAAATAGTTTGTTTTTTTAAAAAACACTAACTCCTGATTACAGTACACTAAAAAGCTGCAAGTGGTTACTGAAAGCTCTCACATCTAAAGAGATTGCAGAGCTCCTAATGGCCCCGGCGCAGAACTTCAGGCCTTGCAAGGCTCCACTTCCATGTATGGTTTTTGCAACTCTCCACACTTGCATACATATCCTTCTATTACCAAAAACTTTTGCCCTCTAACACAGCAATCCTTTGACTATCTGAATCTTAAAATAAGCATGCTTGCTTCATTTAATTTCTTATGTGTAAGCAAGCTGTTACTTCCTTGATGCAGAATTCAGATTTTAAATTTTTTCATGGGACAATAGGTAGCAGGGCCTATTTCCATAATCTAACAACTAATCCAGCAGAAAGGTATTTCTTTACTCACTAGGTTTGTTTTTCAAAGAGGGCAAATCCTCTTCTCATGAACAGACAAACACAATCAAGTTTTTTCCAAAGAGAAGGAGGGAGGAAAGTCAAACTATGACTAAAAGTCCTATCCCAAGCAAACATGAATACTCAAGTTCCACTGCATTCAACAGGCTTATCTAGTCAACATATGGAGGAATACAGCCTTTGGATTTATTCATGTTTACATTTAGGGCCATTTCTCATCCAACACTTTACTAATCTTTATCTTACAAAGTACAAAATACATGTTGTATCCGTTATTAAGGCCGCATTCATATATCAATGATCTTCCTTTTAGTATATTCACAAATGGCTGATCTGTTCTTAGTTGCCAAGTATTTTTACAGGTAAAGCTGCAGTTTATATATGTACACGTATATCAGAAGACAGTACTTTTTCATTTTGTTCCTAGCACAAATCATTTCAAGACCTCTAGCCCTTTCCACTTTTATGAAGTTTATGGTGCCATAGCACTGTTTAGCTGTGCATTAAAATGTATATATGGAGAAGAACAAAGAGAAAAGGAAATCTCTCTTCCCTGCAGAACCTTCTTTCCCCGCCCTGTCTTTTCATGTGAATTTGGCAGAGTTTGGGGGAGAAAGTAGAGGAAGAAAGCTAGATTTCTGTTCAATCTTCTGTTGAATATACATCACTTGGTGTGCAGTTTGGCTCTAGACTTCACTTTTGTTTTTCAAGATGTTTTAAAGTTGTTTTTTAAGATGTTTTGTTTTAATGTCTTATGTTTTAAAGACATTTTAGTGTTTTTGTTTGTCACCTTGGGCTCCTTCTGGGACAAAGAGCAGGACATAAATTTAATAAATAAATGTTAAGCTGAATAAGGAAATGCCATTTGCAACACGATTTGGCAAAACCATTGGATTATTATTAGCCCCAAGAGTTAATACTGATCTTTCCTCTTCAGAGACAGTAAACCACTGTTCATCATCTGGTATTCAAAAAGCGATTACCTCCATGCCCAACTTGTGGGGCGTCCTAAAAACATCTGGTGGCCAAAGGGAGGAAACAGAATGCTGGACTAGATTTATTTATTTTATTTATTTGTTAAATTTTTATACCGCCCCACTAGCATAGCTCTCTGGGCGGTGTACAACAAAGAAATACAAATATATACAATAAAATCCCATAATAAAATACAACAATATAAGAGAGTAAGAAAACTAAAAACAGTTACAGCACATGTTAAAACTAGATTAAGTTAGATTAAAATGCCTTGGAAAAGAGGAAGGTTTTGACTTGGCGCCAAAAAGATAGTAACGTCGGCGCCAAGTGCACCTCATCGGGGAGACTGTTCCACAGTTCGGGGGCCACCACTGAGAAGGCCCTAGTTCGTGTTACCACCCTCCGAGCTTCTCTATGAGTCGGAACTCGGAGGAGGGCCTTCGATGTAGAACGTAGTGTACGGGCAGGTTCATATCGGGAGAGGCGTTCCAGCAGGTATTGTGGTCCTGCGCCATATAAGGCTTTATAGATTAAAACCAGCACTTTGAATCTGTCCGGGAAGCATATTGGAAGCCAGTGCAAGCGAGCCAGAACAGGTGTTATGTGTTCGGACTGCTTGGTCCACGTTGTCAGTCTGGCCACCGCGTTTTGCACGAGCTGCAGCTTCCGAACTGTCTTCAGAGGCAGCCCTACGTAGAGCGCATTGCAGTAATCCAATCGCAAGGTTACCAGAGCATGTACAAATGATGTGAGGTCCTCCCTGCTCAGGTAGAGACGTAGCTGGGCTACCAACCGAAGTTGGTAGAACACGTTCCGTGCCACCGAGGCTACTTGAGCCTCAAGTGACAGGGAAGGATCTAAAAAGACTCCCAGACTACGAACCCATTCCTTTAGGGGGAGTGTAACCCCATCCAGGACAGGGTGTATATCCACCACCTGATCAGAGAAACCACGCACCAGCAGCATCTTAGTCTTGTCTGGATTGAGCCTCAGTTTGTTAGCTCTCATCCAGTCCATTATCGTGGACAGGCAACGGTCCAGCACATTGACAGCCTCACCTGAAGAAGATGAAAAGGAGAAGTAGAGTTGCGTGTCATCAGCGTACTGATGGCAACGCACTCCAAAACTCCTGATGACCGCACCCAACGGCTTCATGTAGATGTTGAAAAGCATGGGAGACAGAATTGACCCCTGTGGGACTCCACACTGGAGAACCCACGGTGTCGAGCAATGTTCCCCAAGCACTACCTTCTGGAGACGACCTGCCAAGTAGGAGCAGAACCACTGCCAAGCAGTACCACCAACTCCCAACTCCGCGAGCCTTTCCAGAAGGATACCATGGTCGATGGTATCAAAAGCCGCTGAGAGATCAAGGAGAATCAACAGAGTTACACTCCCTCCGTCCCTCTCCCGACATAGGTCATCATACAGGGCGACCAAGGCTGTCTCAGTGCCGAAACCGGGCCTAAAACCCGATTGAAATGGATCTAGATAATCAGTTTCATCCAACAGCACCTGGAGCTGGCCAGCAACCACTCGTTCCAAGATCTTGCCCAGGAATGGAACATTCGCTACTGGTCTGTAGCTGTTGAAATTTTCTGGGTCCAAGGAAAGTTTTTTCAGAAGTGGTCTCACTGCCGCCTCTTTCAGACGGCCAGGGACCACTCCCTCTCGTAAAGAGGCATTTATCACTTCCTTGGCCCAACCAGCTGTTCCATCCCTGCTAGTTTTTATAAGCCAAGAGGGGCAAGGATCTAGTACCGAAGTAGTTGCACGCACCTGTCCAAGCACCCTGTCCACGTCCTCGAACTGAACCAACTGAAATTCATCCAATAAAACATGACAAGACTGCGCTCCGGACACCTCATTAGGATCAACTGCTATAAACTGGGAGTCTAAGTCCCGGCGGATGCATAAGATCTTATTCTGGAAGTGTCCAGCAAACTCATCACAGCGGGCCACCGATGACTCTACCATGTCCTGAGCGCCAGAATGCAGTAGCCCTCGGACAACTCTAAAAAGCTCCGCTGGGTGGCAAACAGATGACTTAATAGTGGCAGCAAAATGTTGTTTTTTTGCCACCCTCACCGCTCTTGAGTACAGCTTAGTGGAAAGCACTTACCAGCTCATAATTGCATCCATCGGGAGTTCGCCTCCACCTCCGCTCAAGCCGCCTCCTATCTTGTTTCATCGCTCTCAGCTCCATGGAGCTGTATGAGCTCTACACAGGAGAGGGCGCGCAGGAGCAATCATGTCTACAGCCCGGGTCATCTCCGCATTCCACAGTTCGACCAGGGCTTCGACAGGAGCGCCAGTCTTATCAGCTGGAAAATCCCCCAGAGCCCTTTGAAAACCTTCAGGATCCATTAGTCTCCGGGGGCGGACCAATATAGTAGGTCCCCCACCCTTGCAGAGGGGAAAAGCCACTGAAAGTCTAAACTTCAGCAAGCGGTGATCTGTCCATGACAAAGGGAGAGATGTAAAACTCCCCACATCCAGATCACCATCCCCATGTCCAGTAGCAAAAATAAGGTCTAGATGGATCCTTGGGTCTAATCTAGAGGCCTCTTATACTGTAATCAACTTATCTTTTTTGTGGAGGGGGGGGGAGGATATATGCCTTGTTTCAGTAAGTGGTTTTCATTGAAACCGCTGTCAGAATGGAGGTTTAGCTTGGTGCTATGAGAACAAAGCATACTCCCCACATCCATAAGCTGAAGGGTGATGGGAGTACACCTTGCTCCAGCAAAAGAACCACCAGGACCTCACTTTAAGCTGATTGTTCCTTTGTAGCCACATCAGTGTCTGCCCCACACCTGACATCATATGTGACATCAGGTATGGGGCAGGTTAGATGTTGTTTATGGAAAAAAGACTTGCAAGCCAAATGGAGAGGATTGGTGGGCCAAATGTGGCCCACGGACCAGAGGTTTCCCACCCCTGCTATAACAGCTCAGGAAAGCAAGCAAAAAGACTGCGCACACAGTGCAGAGGTTGGCCAATCGTGACCATGGAAGGTACCATGAACCTGTATATGCAAACTCCAGTTAATCTTTTACTCTTGGAGCATTTTCTCTTGCGAATTATCCACATTGCAGCTTCCCCCACCCTTGATGTGTTCAATTTGCGGTCTACACATCTCAATTTTGAAAAAAAAATATTTCAGAGCAGTCAGTCCTAGAAATGCAGTAACCTATACTCTTCCTCTAAGTGTCCTGAATCTTCTCGCATCAACACCACAGAACTTAAAGACAGTACAGAAATGGTTTCCAAGAGTTCCATCTTTCCCCCTCATTATCAGAGAGTTGAATCCAATGGTATCACTCAGCTGAATGTAATGCTTCAGTCAGTGGAACACAGCAGGAAGCAATTTTCAGCAATTCACCCTTTCCCCTGAAACTTCCCTAAATCTACTCTAGAGGGTGCCCCAACCCCCAAATTGCTCTCCCCATCCCATTCTGCTGACAGACTCCTTACTGTCAAGCTGAATGTCACCACTGAATACAACCCATAGCTTTTAATAGTAAACTGCTTTTTAAAAAGTAACGAAAGCACTACAAGAATATAAGTCACACAGAGTACGCAGTCATGAAAGCAGCGAAGAGTTACAACTAGATGTCCTTTCTGTCTTCCAATACATGTTTTGTTTTTAAAGAGTATTACATATGCAGAGCCTAACCTGTGGCTAGCATCTTTAAGGAACTGCTTGGCTGAAATTCTTCAGCAGACTAAGCTATAAAGGAAAAGAAAGTGGAACACTGTCATAGGTTAGGATCAATATTTGACTACCCACCACTGCAAGGTAGTACTGGTATAACTTAAATAGAGAAATAGCACAGTCTCAGAGGATACTTTCCACATTTTATTTACATTTGAAGACTAATTTTATTCTCAATCACATATCCATACACCTATTTCCTTTTATGTTTCGTTTCACTAAAACTTAAATGCATGGTTTATTAGAACAAAGACTGTAAACAAATATTTGCAATGTCCATTACATGTAACACACAGGAGCCGCGTAAAAGAAAATCATTCCCCCATTTTATAAATACAAGTATCAAAACAATCCTGACCGTATTTTATGACACTACTAGCAGTCAGCACCCACACCTTTGCAAAAATTAAAGAAGTTGAGCAATGGTATTTGCAGTACCTGCTACTTAAACAATTTTATCTGCAGCTCTTTTACTAAAGCAGAATGGATAAAGCATGCCATTTGTATTTTTTCTTCTTGAGAAAGTTTTCTGAAACATTATTCCACAGCAAACTGACACTTCCTGTCATGCTTTTGTCTTGAAACACTGGAGCTCCAATTTTAGGCTACTTCAGGTTTATGCTTAAAATGATAGTGCCTTGGTAAAGAGAAAAATAATTGTGCTGCCTTTTTTCTCTGATTGTGCCTGAAAACATATGGGGCATACATATACATATATATATTCTTTCAAATGTCCAGATCATGTACACCAGCAGAAACTCTTAATGTGTGGGTGGTTTGCATTGTGAGATTGAATCAAGACATTAAACATAAGTAGAAGTTGTTTAAGACAAGTTTGGGATTCAGCTAAAATTAATTATTGTAAGTTTGTCCTTCTGGAGGTTGTGGAAGCTTCATATTTTCTTTGGACATCATTAGACGCCTTAGCTCTTGAAGAACAACTTTAATGCTATAAGAATTTTGCCATTTTGCTAACACTGGTATGCTCCGTGCATCCACCTGTAAAGAAACAAAGTGTACATTTAAGTAAGACATATAGAAAAAACTGTTTCTTAACCACGGCAGCATGCTTGCATTGAGTTTTCAGAGACTCTGAACACCAGCAGTCTAATCTTATGGCCCGGTGCTAACACCAGCTACACTAGTACATAAGTGATAAGAATGGGGCCTACTTATCATTAAGAACATAAGAACATAAGAAGAGCCTGCTGGATCAGGCCAGTGGCCCATCTAGTCCAGCATCCTGTTCTCACAGTGGCCAACCAGGTGCCTGGGGGAAGCCCGCAAGCAGGACCCGAGTGCAAGAACACTCTCCCCTCCTGACGCTTCCAGCAACCGGTTTTCAGAAACATGCTGCCTCTGACTAGGGTGGCAGAGCACAGCCATCATGGCTAGTAGCCATTGATAGCCCTGTCCTCCATGAATTTGTCTAATCTTCTTTTAAAGCCGTCCAAGCTGGTGGCCAATACTGCATCATTGTGACTCATCGTAAACCAGCAAGGGCACAAATGTCCAGCATGAGAACTTTTGGCTCTTAAAGAAAAGCAGTTTTTAAGTTCTCATAACTGCAGAGTGAACCTTTTCAGAACAAGTCAACATCTTCTGGTAAACAGTTCAAGTGGAGGAAGGTAAGTGAAAATAATGTATTATAGGGGCTTATGGGGCTAGAAAAACCAATCATTTTTGTTTTAACAGCATATTCAACAGAAAGCTGTAAATGTCAAAGTGTATCAACTCATTATTCTTCGATAATGTGGCATATGTTTAGCCTCTATATTATTTCATCTTTACAGATGAGTTGGCCAAGAGTGAATGCAGCCTTTGGACCAAAATAAAAAAGTTTAGCCACCCCTAGTCTACATGAAATCTTTTATAACTAAGCCAAATTTCTAGTGGTACAATTCTTCCTAACAAAATCCAGAGGAATTTAATCTTTCTTTGGAATTCAGTTGTTCAACTTTTGACCTGACTTCTCTCGTACAGATCTGCAACCGGCTTACAAGTCTATAGCTCCCATTTACTGGATTTTCAGTTTATTATCTTGAAAACAATGGCTTACTCAACTGAAGAAAAAAAACCAGATACAAAGCAAGCACAGAAACTGAGAGGGAACAAAGATGTACTGTTGCTTTGCATTTTATTATCTAAGATTGAGAGAGACTTGAAGAGTCATTTTCACTATGCAGCTTCCTCAGCTTTAGTTGGATTGACCACAATAGAAGCACAGGAGTGAAAGGGCCCATGGCTGCTACTAAGTTTGTATATTTTAACTATTTCACCTAACAGTAGGCAAAGGCAAACCACAACTGACTAACATGTTTCATTTATTTTATAGTACCCTAAATCATGATCCTAATTGTGAAATCTTGATATATGGACTCAAGGGCATTTCAAATATTAACATATTTCCTAGATGATTCTCCTTCCCACTTCATGCACAGAGCAAGAGATATGCACATGTAGCCTATTTGTGGCTTTTGCACATTTCTATACACAAAAGAAGCTGACAGTGTTGGAAGACGTAAGGATTAAAAAATGTTTCCTATTCCTTGCACTACATAAAATCAATTGAACCTGTTGCCTTCACTATCACTTTAGAACACTGGTATGGATCCAGACTTAATCATACTTACGAGTAGACCCCAATGAAGTCAATGGGACAAAGTAGTCATGGCTAACGTAAGTCTCACAATTTCAATGGGTCTATTCTAAAAATGACAAAGACTGGATGCAACCCATTGTTTGTAGTTATCATTGACACAATATGCCAGCATAATTTACAAAGTAATATGTTAACTAGTTCAGGGCATATAACAGCAGATGGACATACAACCTGTGGAAGAAAAAACAAACAGAATCCTTAACAGCTTTCTAGCAGAGATAAACTAGTTTGATCATCTTGCATTCCAGCTTACCATTCCATTGGAATTATTTATTCCATTCATATTAATTTTAGTTACGAATCTAACTGTTGGAGGTGCTTCTGGATATTTAGGCCCACACTCTACTTTCAAGCTGTATATTCTGTTTTCATAATTTGTCTAGAAAATAGAGGAGGGAAAAAAGAATTAATCACTCTGAAAGCTAGTATGTATTCAAACAAAACAATACTGAAATAAAATCAGTCATCCCAATCCAAAGCATTATGTGCAGAGCTGGTTCAAAGTTGGTGAGAACCTGTTAATCATTTGTTAAAGTGTGGTAGCAGGGGGATAACAGTGAATTTAGTCTCCTTTTGCCTCCTGAACAGCTGTTTGGTGATTTACTTATTTTTTAAGAAAGGGCTCCATGCAATGAAGACTAGCTATTGGACTGGAGTGAAGAACCACAAACAGGACTTGTATATATACCCAGTTCCCCATCTATTTGAGGATATGCACATATAGCACCCCTAGCAGGATTGGGACAAATAAGTATCTTCTAATGCTTCAACGTGACTAAAGGATAGCAAGAGGGAACTGGTGTTACCGTTTCATGACAGACTTTTTTTTTCTGTGCCACAGATGATTTCAGGCCTTTCTGAAATATAACATCTAGAAGATTTGTCCTACGATTTTTAGAATGCAAATAAAATCTCAAATGCACCTCTCCCCATAATATACACAAAACCCACACCTCAGCGCTACCATTATTTTTTAAAAAAATTAAATTGAGAAAAGATAAGAAATATACACATGTAAAGGCAACAGAAAGACGACAGAAAGCAGCCAATATCCTCAAATAAAATTTTGGACCAATCCAAAATTGAAAAGAAAGTATCAACAGAACTTAAGATCAGCTTCTACTTCTAATAATACCCAGCTTCAATGTAGATGCTGAGAGACAGTGAAAGGTAACCACACTTGAAACAAAAAGCCTAGTACCAATAATGGTCACCTAAAAGTCTACTGCCACTAAACATTAGTAATGGTGGAAAGATCCTCACAACACATCAACCATGTGATTCTGTACCTATTAAAGGCTCTTCCCTTTCACACATAAGAAACTATCTCCTCCTATTTTCCACACATATTGAAGCAGCCTTTTGGATCCTGAGCCTATGCATACTTTGTTCACATAGTTTGCGTTGATATTATGCAAGGCATCTCCCTCATCTGAAACACAGTATGAGTTCCTTTATAGCACCTATCACTCCTAAAAATAGTATTTAACTCCTTTAGTACTTCAATAATAATTATTTCAATGAATAAAGTGGCTTACAGTTATCATTAAAGTTCTATTTACGTTCCAGTCAATCAGTTACCGAAGGATCTGAATTGCTTACTATATGGCATCATCAGAACTGGCTTACAATTCATTCTAATCTCAGTATGGCTGAAGTACTCAAAATTACTGAACACTCAGAAAGAATATGCATGTATCAAATTGACTTGGGAAAAATGTAACCATCGATCAAACTAGTAATCAGACAGTGCAATTCCATCTTGATTAATTGAAGATTTAAAAACCAGCAGTAGCAACAAAACAGAAGGTTGCCAGCTGCTTCCTTGGATGAGTGATGAAAGAATGTGCTCCTGGTCAGTAAAACCATCAGTCTGGGAATAGGAGTTCAATCAATCTTGGATGGGGTGACAACTCCCCTTGAAAAAATCCAATTTGCTGTTTGGGTGTGCTCCTGGATTCAACTTTGCCCCTGAATGTCCCGAGGATGGCTAGGAGAGCCTTTGCTAAACTTAGGCTAGTGTGCCAACTGGGTATGTTTTTGAAATGTCATATGTGGCCATGGTATAGAATGCTGAAGCCAAGCTGCTGAACTTGAGCTGGATATTGAGAGCATCTAACTGCATTCTTACCACAGTTACATGGGCCTCCAGATTATTTCCAAGCCCACAGAATTCAGATTGAAATACAGTAAAATACAATATAAGAAATAAAAATACAATTAAAAATCAACATGAATATTTAATATGGACATGCCATGGGCCATCTGAATGAGGTTCACAGACAACAGTTTGGGAACCCCTGAGTTATACTCAGAGTAGAAATCAATGGTTCTACTCTATGACTTAGTTGATTCAACCCTATAGCATAACTGTAGCCAATTGCCATTAATTGCAAATATCTGAAACTTTCTGCTAAAACATGACCTCATAGTGTTTTTAAATAAAGATCTAACTTATAATACTGACCCTTGGTGGCCCAATAATCATGCCCGTCCACCTTGTAAGTGTCATGTCTTCGTCATCTTCAAGGCCCCAGCTTACTGTACCATCTCCTACTCCTTTCTGACCTTCTTCCAGTTCTTCCAACAAGCGAAAATTACGAGGGACTTTAACTATTTGAAAAAAGTAAAACAATGTAAATAGAAATGTTCAAAATCAGAGCTGGCCTCTTTTTACCCATTAGCATGATGGTTCACCCATCAAATTCATTACAAATTCACACCTGAGAATTTCTGCATATAACACATTTTACAGGTAACTATGTTACACCGGAACAAACACATTCTCACTAATGAAGTATCATACAACACCTTGAATTTTATATTCCTCAGCAATTGTGTCAAATTATTTGGATCTGTTTTGAAAAATGGCATATTCTCATGGGTCTTTTTTAAGCAACAATTCTAAAATGTATAGTCAAATTTCATTATTTGGAAATCAGAGATTATCAACATTATTTTCACCATATAGTGCATCAATTTTCTGCTTCAAAAAAATCTAATACATAAAACTGGGAATGCCACCTCAATGTTACAACAGTAAACACAATTTAAGCTGATACTTCTCTTGGGCGCTTGGGAGAGAATTCATATTTGAATAAAGCTACAAGCTTCTTGGGTTTACCATCCACTGCTGGAGATTTGCCTGAGTGAGGAAGGCAAAGCTGGCAATCACCTGGTTTACTTAAACAGACTGAAGCCCAAGATTGCTGCCTATTTGGTGTATAATGAACATCTGTTTGTACTGTGGGATCTTTGCCATCTTTGTGATATCATAGTCCCTGTGAAACACTGGCTGCATTCAGACAGCCATATCTCAGCTTATGCTGAAATATGTCTTTCCACCAAGCACTCACAGCCCTGTAGCCGTGGGTTGGGAGGGAATGGGCGTACTGCCTTCCCTAGGGTTGCCCTTCACCCACCCACCCAGATTTTTTTGGGAAATTGTCTTTTTAATTTGTGACATGACAGACATGAGCAATTTAAGAATAGGAGCCTCTGAAAAACTCAGTGACTAAGGCAGGGCAAGTGTACAACAAAAACCTCATCTGGAAGAGCTCCCAAAGTCTGATTACTTAAGACTTCCCTGACTGAAGGTGGATTTTTCATTATCACAATTACCCTATAATTACTTACGTGCTCCTGAAAAAAACAAACAGCCAGTATAGTAACATGGCCCTTGAAGAGTTAAATATTAGAACTTTATATTATGGGCTAGAGTTAGACTTCACACCTTGGGACTTTCCTTTGCTCTGCTTTTCAGTTTCAGTTGTGTTCTCTACACAGCCAGCAATAAAGAAGCATGGTTGTTTGCTTGCAGTAAGTAGTAACAGTTCATTTATTTTGCAGTTATTATGATGCGTAGAACAGAACTGGGTGCTTATTGCTAAAAGGTGAAATAGAGATAACTTCTTTTTCTTGAGTACTCGGGAAAGGGTGAAAACAGCCCTTGAGGAATAGAAACACTGCTATGCACACTACAGTAAATTGGTTAGCAGACTACTTAGGCCTAATTTCTTATTTTCCCAAAGTGTGCAACTCAACATGAGGCTTTTTCAGAGTTCAGTGACTCACAAGCATTTAGCATATTAGAAAAAAGAAAGACAGCTAACCTTAACTTTGATGAAAAGTTTACATCACTCTAATTCTAGGAAAAAATGAAAGCTGCTATGGTTTGTAGGTGGTATGCAATTTTTTCTCTCTGAAAAGGTGTACTGTGAACTTATCATTCAGAAAGCTTTCTTGCATGTTTATCAAGCATTTACTTATAAGTAAAAGGAAGTCTATTATGCAGCAAATATTTTACAAAGTTAAGGACTCAATCTCATTAACTTTAACAAGGTTATGCACATTGTTCTCAGCACCACTCACTCTAAAAGCTTGACTATGGTTGTACTGTGCTCTTACTCAGTTTCTAAACCTTTTTTTTTGTATTGGTGTTGTCATGATACAAGATTAAAACTGAATTTTTGAGAAAAGCTCCACACTAGTTTTTAACTGCTCAGTTATAGCATAAACCATTTTGTTTGTTTTATCCCTTTTGGTATTCCCTTGTTCACTGTATCCTTAGCATCCTTTTTTATTATGAAACAAAAAATATGCCAGTCATTTAACTCCTGGTGTTCATACTACATTTTCTGTTAACTTAATGTTTATATAACTCATTATGTAAGTTAACGTAGTCTTTGCATAGAGGATTGAGGTGGAAGGTCTTTCCCTTTCCCTGCTCCTCACATCCTCTCTACCGGGGGGGGGGGATTGGCTGGAGCTATGTGCCCCCCCCAACGTCCCACCTAGAAATGTGGCTGTCCAGCCTAACAAAGAAGATTGGCTACAGGGCTGAGCATTCAGCATCTTTGCTCTTCATTTTGCTGTACACACAAACAAATCAGGAAGTCTTCAATTAACCAGAGTTTCCTATTTTGTCCAAACCCCAAAATGATGGTCCCCAGCCTTGGATAGGTTGTAACTCTATTTTCCTATGAATTATGGTTTACCAGAGGCTTCCTGGTTTGAGTGCTCACATTGCAAAGGCGGGAGCAAAGGGGCTGTGTGCATGGGTTAAAGGCTTGTTTAGTTTAAGAAATTTATAACCTGCTTATTACTATATGCCTCAAAATGGCTTACAGAAAACATACAATATATGTTGAATATATTGTTCATATATTTTATTAAGCCAAGATATCATCATTCAAAATGGTCCCATGAAGTTTTTGTTATTCACAGAACTTGCACATTTAAAAGAATGTCATGTACACATAAATGTTTGTGGAGACGAAATTCCAAACCACAAGGCACTTAAGAGGAGTTAGTTCTGGGGAAAAGATTGGCTAAGAAGTAAATTCGCAATAAATCATTTTCTGACAAATAAAGGAAGCATATCAAAATGTGATTCAAATCACATTATACTGGCAGCTCAAACTGTTGCATATGTCAAGTTACTAATCCAGATATGTACACATTTGATTCCTTGTGTAGGTCAAACAATTATGCAAGCATGCAATGCCTGCTCTAATTTGCTTTGACTAGAAGCATGCTCACATGACATTATTGGAGATCAGACTGAGAAAAGTGCTAAGGGATTTTAACAGATAATATCTGCAAAAGAGCTAAAGACCTAAGATGCTAGAGCTCTTAAGTTTGCACTCATTAGGCTGAAATATAGGAATGGGTGCTAATGATTTTGACATACACCAGACTATGATTCACACAAGCTATAAAGGAATACATTGTATATTCCAATAAAATAGTTGCCTTTTATGAGTAACAACTGAGCAGAGGAAAGCAATCATGGGAAAGTTATCACAATTACAGGCAATTTTTCATTTTTAGATGAAGTGAAAGGACATCAGCTGTTTCTCTACTGATGTGAAGTGGGGAAGCTGCCACTCCTTCCCCACAATGCTCTGCTTCAAGCAAAATGCAAAGTACACTTGGATTTAGAAGAAAAAAAGTTAAATAAACCATTATTTGCCCCACTATAAATAAAGCTTTAACAATTCCCTACACTCATTCTTCAGGAATTATGGCTAGGAACACATAACCAATAGCACAAGTTACACTAGCCAAGTAAGCAGTTTCTCCTTGCAAAAAAAAATATGCTCCCAATAAATGCCCTGCTTTTGTTTCCAGCTAAGATTGAGGGTGTCCAGTGGTTGCCTTGGAAAATAGTTTTTGAATTAGGACCCTCATAGTATAGCCATATATTAGAGACTAATTGCTGCCCTGAACTACTGGGAGGAAGGGCAGGATATAAATTTAATAAATAATTTTTTTAAATGTTCACGAAGGATTATAATTGTTTTGAATCAATTGCTGTCTTTGTTTGACAGTGAACATTTAATAATACATAAGAATATTTGTAAACATTAGTAAGCAGCATCAGACTCATTACAGTGCTATTGTGTAAATGAACAGCTATTTCTAAACAGGTGAAACTACATTCAATATCTGATAGAAGCTAGAACCATCTTTTTTCTGCATGACCTGCCACTTGCTCTTTGACAAAATGTCCTTTTTTTTAGACTAATGGCTTCCTCCCCTAATTGCAGCATTAAATATGAGATCTATATGCATTAAACATCATGGAAACAGGGCTAGAGATGTGAAGGCCCAGACAAAAACTGGAAAAATTCAGGGGAAAAAAACATTTTTTCCATTTCTTTCCAAAGCCTTGTTTTTTTCTGAAAAATTGGAAAAATTAAAAAATGAAGAAAAAATTGATTATTGAATGTTTTATTTTTGCATGATGAATAAAGTGTTTCATTGAATCCCCCCTTTTTCTCGGTTCTTATTATGGGAATGGGTGCTTTATGTCTGCTTGACACTGTGGAGAACTTTTGTTGTTGTTATGTGCCTTCAAGTCAGTTTCGACTTATGGCGACCCTATGAATCGGTGACCTCCAACAGCATCTGTTGTAAACCACCCTGTTCAGATCTTGTAAGTTCAGATTTGTGGCTTCCTTTATGAAATTAATGTGTGGCCTTCCTCTTTTTCTACTCCCAACATTATTGTCTTTTCTAGTGAATCATGATTTCTCATTATGTGTCCACAAAGTATGATAACCTCAGTTTCATTATTTTAGCTTCTAGTGATAGTTCTGGTTTAATTTGTCCTAACACCCAATTATTGGTCTTTTTCGCAAAGCTCTCCTCCAGCACCACATTTCAAATGAATTGATTTTTCTCTTATCTGGTTTTTTCACTGTCCAACTTTCACATCCATATATAGAGATCAGGAATACCATGGTCTGAATGATCCTGCCTTTAGTGTTCTGTGATACATCTTTGCACTTGAGGACCTTTTCTTGACAAGTTCAATGTCCTTGTTGTCAACTTTAAAGTTACATAAATCTTCTGTTGTCATTACTTTAGTATTCTTGACATTCTGCTGTAGTTCTGCTTTTGTGCTTTCCTCTTTTAACTTTCATGTCTTTTTTAAATTGTTTTTTGCCTGCTCCTCATACACTGGCAAAATGAAAGAGGTTCCTTATAGTTCAGGTGTTTCTTACAGTTCAGGCGCTTGTAGCTCCATTTGTTACAAAAAAAAGTAAAAAATTTAAAAAGTAAATTCGATTTGTAATAATTGTTTGAATAAAACATACTTTTATGCCAAACCAACTTGTACATAATTACATTTTATGTTCCTGAAGTAACAAAGTGACTTTCAATCTGTAAAAAGTGCTAATATTGCATTTTTTCAATTTTTCCAAAAATTTCCATTTTTTTCTGGAAAAAAACCCAGGAAAAACCTGGTTTTTTCCATGCTTCAAAATTTCCAGAAATTTTACATCTTTAAACAGGGCAGACATGATTTCAGCTCTGCCTCAATAAAGCATTAACCAAATACAATACATACTTTGAAATGTTTTAGAGACAATACACACGTTATTAAATAATCTACACGTGTTAAAGCTTTTACTCATCAATAACATGCACTGCAAGTATTAACAGTACTTTTGAAATAACTGTGTCATCAAAGAACAAGGTTTTGCAAATTGGCCATTGGATTATAGCCAATTGTTAACATAGTTTCATGAGAACCTTGCTGAAAGTAAAGTTTGAGAAAGTGATGGGTAACTGTCATAAAATACAGGAAATAAGGACTATAGGTGATAAGCAGAGGTCACAGTGCCTGCCCTAGTACCAGTAATGGCTCATTTGAAAACTGAATTTGCCCAGCAGGATTTCAGCTGGCATGCCTGCTAACAGTATCTTGCTATGCTTTATTGCTTAAAAACAGAACTGAAGTGACAGCGCTGAAGTCATTACTACATTCTCTGTGAAAGTAAAACTGCATCAAAAAATGAAGAGATTTCTTAAGTTTCGATATACATAAGCTTCTACACATGTATCTCCTTGTCATTAAAACAGACCTGGTTCACCACAGGCAACTAAAAATTGCCTCAAGGTAACCAGGTCGTGTTGCCCCCAAGACACTGGCTGCATTGCTGAGATGCGCACGAACTTTTTGCCTATGCACAGAGCCTCTTTCCTTTTGCCTTTGCAGCACACTGTGGTAAGCTTGGAAGCATTTTGTCCCATCTGTTTGACCTGGGAAATTATGGTTAACAGGTTTTGAACAAGCCACAATCTTAAACCATGGTATGAAATTGATTAAAGATCATTGCTTGTTCTAAACGTGAAACCAACAGTTTTCCAGTTTGGATGCAATGGAAAACTATAGTTAATTGAAAACTGGCACACCGCAAAGGGTGGAGGGAAGGAGCTGTGACTATGGGTAGAAGGAATGTGCATATCTTGGTTTATTAAAAAAAGATACAATTGTCCTAACCAGACCACAGGTTTGCAGGACATTCTTCAAAATTTCACATGTTCAGTTCAGTGCTGAATGAATTGTAGTCATTTATCAAGCCAGCCAGTGCTTTCCCACCAGAAGCTTCCTGCTCTGTTTTGCAAAGAGTCTATCCTTTTTGTGCCAATCAAGACTTAGTAAATTAAGATAACAGCCCTGAGGTAGTAGAATCTCTGTACTGTTATCTTTGAAAGGACCTTTTCCTCACTTTGAGGCAGTCATAATGACAGTATGAAGTAAACTTTCATTAGCTGTTTACATTTGCTGCAGAAGCTTACAGTTCCCTTAAGAGAACACAGCATGAAAACTGTTTTTGTATGAAGTTTGATGATAATAATAATAATAATAAACTTTAATTTATAGGCCGCCTATCTAGCCAATGAGATGAGAGCTGGGCAAGGCTGCTTATGGTTACTGGACAAGTTAAAAGGGTGACTTTAGTGATGTCCAGAGAGCATCTAAAACATCATTTTCATAGACCAAATTCTGGCCTGAATTGTACCAAACTCTGGCAAAGTTCTAAACAGTTTTGTAGTAAATAAATAAGTGCCAGTTTATGTTTTGAATTTAGAAGCTGTAAAAAGAAGTCAGCAATGAAAGACTCCTATACAACTATGGCCAGCAACTGTGGCCTGATTTTCCTACATGAAACTTAAGAGTTAGAGAGAGAGAACTTCTGTAAACTTATTTGTAGGGCTGATGTTTATACAGACTGATATTTATACAAATGTCTTTAACAAAGCATCAAATATAACTTGCATCTGAATATGTATTACTGTCATTAACTTTAGTAAAATAGTTCTAGAATGGTTTTCATAATCACAAGGTGACATACAAAAAAGCAGCCTACAGCAAAATCACACTTCAGAATAAAAAGGCAGCTGGGTCAATGGCAAATAAGTTAAAAAGAAACCAAATGTTAATAGGGGCCAACAAAGGCCTCAGAAAAAAAAAATGGTTTTCATCAGGAACCAAAATTGCACCCGTGTAGGTGTTTGCTGCTATTCTGAAGGCAGTTCCACAAAAAGAACCACTACTGAAACAGTCACCCCCCCAAAATTTGGAAGATGCTAAACAAGTACCTACTGGTTCTGATATACAGTAGGGCCCCACTCATATGGCAGGTTACGTTCCGGACCCCCACTGAAAAGCAGAACTCATTGAATAGAATGGCATGCGATGCCGTAAAAGCAGAACAAGTGGCGTATGAGTGGGGCTTTAGCCTAATTGCGTCTAATTGAGACCACTGCATTAGCAAAGCGCTGTAAATAAAGCAAGGCCCTACTGCAACCGGTAGGGATTTGTTCAATGATCTTAATGGCCAGATAGGTTGATAAGGAGTAAAACACTCCTTCAGGTAAGTTGGTCCCAAGCTGTTTAAGGCTTTGTAAGTAAAAACTAAAACAAGGCTAAAGATGTGACAGTCCGGGTGGAAGGGGAAATTTGAGAAAGCAACAGTTTTTCCCTGAAAATTAGGGGGGGAAACCAGGAAAAAATGTGTGGTCCCCCCCCCCCCAGTTTTCTTCTGGGCCTTCACGTTGCTAAACCGGGCCCACTGACATTTGCAGCAAGCACAGTTCTTTTAAGTCTTGGTAAGTATGCTTTGTAATAGGTCTAAAAAAATTAGAATGCTAAGTAACTGCATTACAGAAGTGTTCCAAAGCATACTGCAGAAAAGCATATCTATAACCACCTTGTAACAGCACAGAATTAAAAGTGTAAAATATTTAACAAATAAGATTATGTAATTATGCATTAATTCAAGTACGAAGACATTTCTCTCACACGCACTCACACAAAGAGAAAGATGAGCATCCTATTTATCCACTCTGGTACCCTCAAACATTCCTGATTCAAGAATATTGAGATGCAGGTCACTTGTAGATGGGGAACTTGCAGATGGGGAACTGAGGCGCATATAAAGGCTTGCCCATAGTCAGATATATATTTCTGAGCCTGTATCAGAGGTGGGATCTTAAATCAGCACAATACATTTCAATGCCTTCTAGAATCCAAATCTTTTTTTTTACATCACTTTTGCCCTTGGGAAATGTTAAGAGTTATTACAGGGATAGTTGCCACTAAATGCCACTAAAAATCCAGTGGACATATGTTTTGTTCAGTTATCTAATAAATATAGTGAGTGCAGATTGCATATATGAGATCAGCAGTACCAAACAGGCAGTCATTTGTCTGGATAAATGAATTTTTTTTAAAAAAAGTTTGGTACTTATAACTAATGATCATCATGGGATCAATATAGCATTCTACAGTCTGATTGTGACTCAACATCTTCAATGCAAAATAGCAACATTTTACAGAATTAAGTTCACTGGCAATGCTTTAAAATGCAGCTATCAAGAGTCTCAACGCTGAGGGACCACAACAGCTACACAGCTAGCAAAGTAAGGTCTAATATTAACCAATTCAATGCATAGCAATTGGTATATCTGCTCCATGCACATAGTCATCAAGCCCTTGTTCTCTTACCAAGTACAGAGGGATTAATCTACCATCCAATACACACCATGAAAAAAATATCTGATTAATGGTCAGTCTGCATCCTATTGAGCAACTCCACCTACTGTAGAGAAGTACAACACACCCTTTTAAACCTAACAATATAAAAAGCATTTCCCAGTAGTTCTTTAAGGCTGCAATCCAATACACACTCACCTGGGAGTAAATCCTATTGAACCCAAAGGAATTTACTTCTGAGAAGTCATGTACTGAATTGCAGCCTAAATCACCAAATGGCTTGGGACCTATTTACTTAGTAGCTTGTCTTCTGTGCCCCATCATAGGATGCTAGATTGACCAAATGTACCCGTTTAGCTCAGAAATCCACTCTCCATAAGCCTTTCAGAAGCACTATATGACTTAATTTAAGCTATTTTGTGACAAGAGCTAAATCAAAGTGGTGGCTGAGTTTGATTTTATTAACATGTTTTGCTGTATTCGTTTTATATGGCTAATTTTTATAAAGCTGTAACATAATTAAAAAGACTTTAAATAGATTAATAGATGTATATATTGCAAACTTGAAAATGCCCTTTCAGGATCTTGAATGAAGTGCACAGCTTAAAGGTTAAAATAATTGACAAAGTACTGTTACAAGAAAAATAATTTTAATAGGATGTTTAAATAAAAGATTGGAATAGAGGGCCAACATTATTTAAATTAAGTTCACAAGTTTAGTACCCATCAGTGCTGTTAAAGTTTCAAATGCAAAAGATATTGCCATTGGTATGAGAGAAGATACTTACAAACCAAGAAATAAATCCAGGTTACTGAAGAGAATTCATTTTGAACTATAATTAAATTTATTTTACAACACCATCTATGATCGACCACAGACTGCAAAGACAATATGCCATGATAATTTGGCAAAGCTGAATATAAAATGAATTTTGTAAAAACAGAATCCATTGTACTAAAACACTTACTCATTTTATTTCACATTAATTGTGAATAACTGCCATCCCCTGGTTCTCAAGCAGTAGAGTAGTGTAAGATTTCTATAATATAGAAATTGAATATAATTGAATGCACTGAGAAAAATTTGCCCTTGTACCACTCTACGAGAAGTGGGGGACTAAGGTGAGCTACTGAAAAGTCATGGTAGGAATTGGGCACTAACTGGGGGTGAAGGGAAGGGGAAGCAAAATGAGGAGAACAGGGCTGCTGGAAGAGGTGGAGATCCAGAAAACAACAAGGAAAGAAATGGGGCTGAGATAACAATGAGAAACAGGAAGATTAAGTCAGGGGCAGCTGGAATAGCAGAATGCCAGTATTAAAGCTTTCGGTTTCATTTAACTTAGTGCCTGAGCAGTAAGACTAAAAAAAACTTGCAACATCAAAAGTAAATTGGAGATAAAGCCTCAAGGCTCATCAAACTGCTGATCAGCAGAACAAAATTTCTTTCTGGAGTTTTGCAGGAACCCCATGAACAAGATCACAGGTGGGAAAGGAGGAAAGTGTGTCAGATTATCTAAAAACAACGATCCCAACGGTAACCATATCATCAGGAAAATACTAAGACAAAAAACAGAGCTTAATTACACCCCCCCTTTTTGGTTAAACATGCTCACCCTAGCCATAGCAGCCAGTAATGCCTGTACTTTCGAGGGGAACAGATTAAAACCCACGTAAATTCTACTAAGATCGGCTTTGATTTGGAAAAGAGGCATTTATCAGTGTTATATTCAGAGGGTGGTGTTGGTGGTGATGGGGAAGACTCTGAAGAAATGCCCCAGTTCATCCAACCCAAACTCAGATTTCACCGCATAGAGAGAAAGACAAAAAGAAATCAAGCCCAAGACCGGAAAGCTATCTCAACTGCCTCACCTCCAGCCTGCATAAGCAGCATCTCCAAACCCCGCGCCTAGCCACTTCCACCCCGCAACCCAGTGAGAAAGACTCTGCCTCAGCGCGGCCTCTCCACCCTCATCTCCTGCGGCTGAAACCTTGTTCCAGCTGCGTTGACACCGTCGGCTCTCTACAGAATGAGCCAAGCCGGAGATCCCCCCCAGTCCAGGTCTCTAGGACAAGAAAAACCCTTTCGATACAAACCCCCTCAGCCCTTCCAAAACACCCCCCTTCCTCTTAACACAGACCTGTGGATCCGGCCATCTTGTCCAAACCCCTCCCCCACCAGCCAGGAAACACACGGGCGCCGAGCACGTGACTTCTGCCTTGCGTGCTACATCACTTCCTAGAAACAAGTCCCGCCTCGCGCCCGACGACCGTAATTCATGGAAAAGGAAAAGGCCGATGCTAAGGGAGAAAGAGCGAAGCCTAGGCGGCTTCTGCTCGCAATACGTGGGCAGCGGGATAGGCAAAGCAGCTGATGGGAGTGAGCCTTCCCTAGAATTTCTAGCCGTAGTGTCGGGAAAAGAAGCCAAGCAGAGGTTAATTATGGAATTTGCGGAGGTAGCCGATGTGGCGGCTTCCGATGCTAGTGGACTCCAACTCCCATCAGGCACAGCCAGCGAGGCCAGGGGCCAGAGATGATCGGAATTGTAGTCCAACAACTTAAAACTGCGCACCCTGGCTGGGTGTATTAATTGCAGTAGTGTTTTAATGCAAGGGAATTTATTCCCCGCTTACAACAGCTGTATGTCGAACTTCTACAATAATGTAAGACCTGTCTGGTCTCCCTGACTTTAGAGCACGAATGGAGACTTTATGGCTCTCCAGACGTTGCTGGACATTAACAGGCATCAGCCCAACTCATTATAGTCAGGGATGATGGGATTTGGAATCGAACAACCGGAGTCCCAATTCCTGCTTTACAGCCGCTTTTGACGGTGCTGACTGGGGAACTGTCCAAAACATTTGGATGGTAACCAGGTTGGGCAAGGCTGCTTTAGAGCATGCCAGGTGGTAACATCCATACTGTTAGGGAAGTGCTAGCGAAATGTTTCTTGCGCTGATTTGATTAAACCTCCTTAGTTAGGTGAGAAGGAGAGAAGTAAAAGGGGGGGGGAGTTGTTGAGTGGGAGGGAGTATAAGGAACTGGCCTGGGGAGAACTAGAGGGAGGAAAAGGCACTGCTCCTCAAGAACGAGGGTGGAGAAAGAGGTAGAACCTCTTCCATTTCCAAAATGCGCCTGTGAGAGCACATAGAGTCATTTCCTAACCAGCCCATGGTCTCTTCACACATAAAGCTGGAAAGGGCATTCACCTTCTTGTAACTTCACCTTAATTAGCTAGTGTGAGGCACAATCCGGTCATAGTCAAAGCAATTTTAAAATGGTCCATATATTTCATTGGAATAGATATAGGCATGCAGCAACCAAATTACTTTTAGAACGCATATAACCCCTGTTTTAAAACAGCTGCATTGGTTGCCAGTTTGTTTTCTTGCCCAGTTCAAGTGTTCACGTTAGTGTTTAAAGCCTTAAACGACTTAGGTCTCAAATGTCTGAAAGACCGCCTCCTTCTCCACAGACCCATTCAGGTGTTGAGATCAGCAGAGGGAGCCCTCATGGTAGTTCCACCACCTTTGGTATCTTGGGGGCGGGGGCTGGGAGAGGGCATTCTCTGTGGCAGCCCCTAAGCTGTGGAATTCCCTCACCACCGAGGTGCGTCTGGCAACTTCATTGTACAGCTTTTGGTGAATGATGAAGATGAGCCTCTTTACCCTGGCCTTCAACACCTGAGATGTACATTTTTAAGACCCATCCTATTTTCTGTGATGTTGTTTAGGTTGTTTTTAATTGTTTTAATTATGTGTTTTAAAATTGTTGTAACCTGTCTCGGAACCTCTGGGTGAAGGGCAGGTAATAAATAAATTAATAATAATAATAATACACATTTATATTAAAACCAATGAGCTTTGAGTGCTTAAGTGTGGCTTGGTTGTACCCCTTGGTGTTCAAATGGAATTTGTAGTACATCAGTGGTTTCAGGCTGTATTCGCAATGAGTCCTGGCATTCCCTTGGAAGTGTACTGGGGTTCCTTAGCAATAAGATCAGCAAAGATGGCCAATCTTTTCTGAAAGATTCCACGTCCATCATAACTGATCTTCCCCTTCAGTGTGGAGCTGTAGAAGAACATTAGGTATGTCCTAGAGTTTGCTTAGATTTCATGCAGAGCAATTATAGGATCCAACAGACTTAGCCAGCAGTCCTCTGGAATGGATCATACATCCCAGACCTAGATGATATTCTACAATATGGAGTTGTGTGACAGATACAAGGATTGTGTTACAGAAATGTGGAACAAATAATACAGCACAGTAATATAGACTGCAACACAGAATAATGCTGATATGATATGTGCCCTTTTTCAAATCTTGCATCTGTCACATTAAAACTGCCTCCAAACTGGTGCCCTCCAGATGTTTTGGCTGGGTCTGATGTCTGGAGGACACTAGTTTTGATTATTTTAATAATTTATATACTACTTCATATGGTTTCTAAGTGGTTTACAATAAGGACATGGCATACATGATAAAATCAGTTAAAAAAACTGTAAGATTAGAAAAACTCATTTAAAGTGCCTACTGAAATAAAAAAAAGTCTTCATCAAGTACCAGAGGTTTGACAGGGAGCAAGGGCCTGTATGATCTCAGTCGGGAGGGAGTTCCACAGGACTTGGCCCACAATACCGAATGCATTAAAACATCACAACAACAAAACCCAAATTTATTGTGGCACTTTTAATAACCACCTTGGTACTTCTAGAAATAAATAAACTTATAGTTAAAAGGCAGAATGTAAATGGTGTTCAACCTGTTCTGGAAAGGGCTGTACTTTCCTGTAAGAGGGTGAATAAACAGCTTCTGTATTTGTGTTTTTGCTGTTTTGCTTTATTGATAATTGGGGGGGGGATGTATCATTTAAATTTTGTATTGTATTTTCTATTTTTAATGGTTTGTAAACTGTCCAGGGAACTCAGTTATATGCATGGTAGAGAAATGCAATAAATAAATAAATAAAAGTGTAGTTTGAGGGTGCTTGTTTATCCAGCATTAGAGGCTTATCTGGCCTTGAAGTACTTTTTATCAGCTTTGGCTGATATGCTCGCTGCAACTACACCGGGATGGACCTTGCTCTGGTATCCCCCATGTAGACTATTGCAATGCATTATACTTGGGGTTGTCTTTAAAAACAGTCAGGAGACTATAGTTGATCCAAGATAGGACCGTAAGATTGTTTATTGGGAGTGGGTGTTTTGATCATTTTGCTCCAGTTCTTTGTCATCTACACTGGTTCCCATTCTGTTTCTGCCACGTTTTAAGGTGCTGGTTTAAATCTGTTAATCTGTTTCTATTTATTATTATTATTTATTTATTTATTAGATTTCTATACCGCCCCATAGCCAAAGCTCTCTGGGCGGTTCACAACAAGCAAGACAACAGAATACAATTAAAACCACATATTAAACAATTTAAACACACTAAAATACTAGTATACTGGCACACCAAAATGCTAGGAATAAGTTGAAATGTTCGAATATCAAAAATATCAAACATCAGAAACTCTAAAATCAAACCATTAAAATATTAAATGTTAAAATGCTAAAATGCCTGAGAGAAGAGGAATGTTTTAACCTGGCGCCGAAAAGATAATAATGTTGGCACCAGGCGTACCTCCATAGCGAGATCGTTCCATAATTCCATAAACCTGTTAACAGCTTGGGACCTGAAATATTATCATCTCTTATATATATCCACTTGAACTTTAAGATCCTCTTCAAAGGCCTGCCTCAATGTGCCCCGTCAAGTGAAATGAAGTGGTTGGCTAATAGAGAGAGGGCCTTCTTGGCAGTGGCACCCCAGCTATGGAATCACATCCATAAAGAGGCTTGCCTGGTACCTTCTTTATGGTATTTTTGGTGACAATCTTCGCCACGTGCCCCAGCTTTTAAAATAATGATATTAAAATCTGTATTTTATACCGCTGATTGTGTATTGTAGTGATAGTAACGTTCTCTCTTTGCTGGGAATTTTGATGCTGCAATTATTTTATAATATTATCATATTTTATCTTTCCAGGCCACCCCAAGAACCATGCTATTGGCAGAGCTTGGAAGTAACTAGCTACAAGTAACAAATTACTTGTAATTCATTACTTTTTTTGAGTAACGAGTGGGTAATTCCTTTACATTTTGATTGTAATAGAACTAGGAGTAATTTTACTACTTTTGTGGAGTAATTGTAACGTTTCCAGAATTACTTTTGGGCATTACTTGGGGGGGGAGCCAGGGAAGTCTTCTGCTCCTCTGATTTGTGGGTGAAAATCATGTACCACAAACTGGGCTTCTGTGCAGTGTCGCTCTTTCCTCATGCTCTGTGGATGGGTAGGAGGTGCCGAGGGAGTAGGCGGAGAGTGAGACAGGGTGGAGTGGAGAAAACAATTATTTAAAAAAACGGATAGTGGTGGTGAAGAATGGAGTGGAGGGGGAAAGGAGCCAGAGGTCAAGAACATGGATAAAGGAGAAGGAGGCAGCAGCAGAATGGAGATAAAGAACTGTGGAGGTGAAAGATGACAATGTGTGTGTGTGTGTGTGATGTATGTGTGTGTGTGTGTGAGAGAGAGAGAGAGAATACTGTGTTTGCATTTGGCACACAAAGTGGCCACCACCCTGTCTGGCTACTGTGCTTCATTTGCAGTATTTTAAGTTTTTTGCATCTCAGGGGAAAATGTTTGCTTGAGTGAGTGTCCCTTAGTTGGTGGCAGGGCAGGGTCTGGGAGGTGGGTAAGTGAGAGAGATTATGCTGGCTGGCTGAGTGGGGGGGTTGCACTTGATTTGACGTGCAAAGACCTGAGTAGTGGCCTCAGCCTCCCTCCCCACCACCCTTACCAGCAGAGAGACTACCATTGCTATCTTATGAATAAAAATAATTATTCTACTACCTTTGTATGTGTTTGTTTATTTTTAATGTTGTTTTAGGTTACTTAGATGTGCAGCAGCCAAGGCCAGCACCTTATAGGCGTTTTTTTAAAGTAACTGAAATGTAATTGTAGTGATTACTTTGGAGGAAAAGTAAAGTAATCAGTTACTTTCAGAGCAATTGTAATTGTAACGGTAATTACTACTTTTTTGGGCCATGTAACTGTAACTGTAACTTACTACTTTTAAAAAGTAAACTTCCAAGCTCTGGCTATTGGGTAGCCAATCTTAATACCATAAATAAAATAAATGAATGTCTAATGAAAAGAGTTTCATCATGAAAACACACATATATTTAAAAAGACATAAACTGGGGAAATCAAGCATTCACCCTGCTAAACAAAGAACTCCAGTGTTTGAACTGGAGCCCCAGCCATTTAATTGGCATGCCAAGATATGAACAATTTTTTTCCATAAAATAGCTCATGTCCACGACCTGTTTATTTATTTGGTTCTTTAATTTATATCCTGCACAGTTAAAATGCATGTATGTTCCCAAGATGCTTATTTACCTGTTTCTGTGTTCTGTACATAAAAGCTGTCAACATGCTTGCCTTGCAGACTAGCATGTTGATGTGGATGACTGGTATGATTGCTCTCAGGCATCCTCTTCGGATTTGTGTTGTGCCTCTCTTTGATGGTCTAAGGAGTTGTGCACACTAAAGCTGCTGGGAACATGGCTAGCGTTCAAGGGGTGGAATACTCGAAAATCCACACAGTATAAAGTGCATTTGAAAGCGTAGGCTATGTGGTGAAGAAATATGTCTTCTTTGCCAGTTTGCATTGTATCCATCAGCACCATGTGGTGCCTAGAGAATGAAGGAGAAGACTGAGCAGCACTTCTTATATGTGTGCAAAGGCTTTTCCAGATAAAATTTCCCTGTGTCCTCTCCAACTTTGAAGCCCACATTGCAACAGGATGTGAACCAGATGTGTTCATTGTGCTTAGTTTGTTGGTTTGGTTGGATACGTTTTAGGTAATTTTATATGAGGGTATGGATAAGGCAGCAATCCAGATGACCAACTGTGCTCCTGACCTGTACCTATCTCAGCTGCTTAAATTCAGCTATGAGATGCCAGTATCAATCCAATTGTCATCAATTCCTCCCTTGGGGCAGGTTCTATTACTCATCACTTTTAAAGTCTGTTTCTATGATGATTTAAAGTGTTTTTAGTGCTTTTGTTTGCTGCAGGAAGGGCAGGATATAAATCAATAATAAATAAAATAAAATAATAAATAAATCACTGAAGGAGGCTTTGAAACACTAATTGCTGAAAAACTGATCCTTTATAACAAGAACTTAAAGTAGCTGTGTTGATCCATATTGGGGGGAAATCCAAAATTCTTATTAAGGCAATCCCTTTTATTAGGCCAACCAAAATGTCACAAACTAGTGTGCAAACTTTCAAGCTCTCTAGAACTACTACTACATTCCATCTTAAGGCTGTATCCAGGCAGCTTCACCATCAGCCCCCCACCCCCATTGTTTGCTATCTATCTTGATGAAATGTTCTGGAGAACTCGAAAGCTTGCTTGCTAGTTTGTGACTCTTTGATTGGCCTGATAAAAGCATTGCTCTAATACGTATTTTGGAATTTCTCTTTATGCAAGGCCTGTTTCTATCAATCCCTTGTTGAGCAAGATTGTAGAGCATCTTTTGGAGCCAGGTTCTCACTCTTATCACCCAGGGTTCGGACAAGGAAGTCCACTAAACTGCTTTACTGACACTGATGGATATTCTGTATGTAGAGATTTACAGGGGTTGGGGCAGGAATTTTGATCCTCAGTTCTTCTAGATGTCTCAATCACTTTTTGATATAGTAGGTCATCAAATCTCATACCCAGTTGCTTGGAAGAGTGGGAGTGGAAGGCATTGGTTTGCAGTGGTTCCTAAGCCGGCTTGATGAGTTGGCTCCTGAGCATGTTATTGGTTGACAGCTACTCTGTTCCTGCTAACTTGCCTGGAGTATTCTGCAGAGTTTCATGTTGTTAAGGCATTGTAACATCCAGAGGAAGTTTCTGGGAGATATCCATGTGTTTAGGGAATAATAGCTTTCATTGTTATCAAATTTTGATATTTATATTACTGTGCAACACCTTGTGTGTTTACTAGAATGCAATTGAATGTTTAAAATCTATACATTTAATAATATAAAACACTTAACAAAGAAAGGCACTTTTGATCTAACTGACCGTTAGTTCCTTTGTTTTGCAATCCTGCCTGTGTCTACTCAGACATAAACACCACAATGTCAATGGCATTTACTCCCAGATAAATGGGAACAGGATGCAGCCTCAGCCCTCCATTTGTGCCCAATCCTCTCCCTTTCATTTTTTATATTAGGAATGTTAATCAAACTTATTAGTGAATATTCTCTCTATTAAATTCATAAAGGAAAGCATACATTGTAGAATGGGGGCATCCATCCCGCTACCTCTTGCATGCTAAGTGAGCACTCTACCACTTGAGCTAATGCCCCTTACATGGGGTACATTTTAATCTTTGGTGAGTCATCAGTCTTTCATGACTCATATCCTTCTTTGTAGGCAGACCTCATTATTAGGAATACCATTGAATCTGACACACACAGTTTCAGCTAGCAGACTTGGGCCGTCATTTACGTTATATGGGATTACCAGTACAAGCCAAGGATTGTCTACTCAGAACTAAGTCCCACTGAATGTAATGGGACTTATTCCCATGTAAATGTACACGACTGTAGCCTAAGTACTCTAGAGTGGTGGCGTCCAGCTCCTCCAAACTCAGAATCCACCGTTCATTCTAAACCACAGCATGGAAATCAGTCCTATTTTGAATATATTTTGTACATCATTGCCTGTTTTGATGATGCTGAAGTTGGTTCCCAGTTCCCAGTTCCTTATTTGCTTGAAAGGCCAAAACACTAAAAAAGAAGAAAAGTTGACAGCTACAGCAACTTCAAGCCAAATTTAACATGTCTCTGAACCCCAAAATATATGTTGGAGTACCCTGTATGATATATCACTGTGATCGGGGGACTCTCCCCATCAAGAATAACAATACATTTATGCAATCAATATCATCAGGCTTCTGATATCATAAATACATAATGATGTCATAAATCATAAAAATTAAGTAACTGGGGGTGCCCACCCCAAAATCTGCTCTGGGCCAGGACAAATCATACACCCCATGAAAGGGGAGGGTATCCTCTATGAGATGCCACTGCGTCCCGCCTGGCCCAGAGCTTCTGTTGGGCGCAGGGCACGCATGAGTTCATCAATGCAAAACCAAAGCAGAGAAAAACATACAGGGAAAAATAAGTAACTGGGAGTGCCCACCCCAAAATCTGCTCTGGGCCAGGACAAATCATACACCCCATGAAAGGGGAGGGTATCCTCTATGAGATGCCACTGCGTCCCGCCTGGCCCAGAGCTTCTGTTGGGCGCAGGGCATAGAGGAGGGCATCTATGCAATATCAAAGCAGAGAAAAACATTCAGGAAAAAATAAGTAACTGGGGGTGCCCACCCCAAAATCTGCTCTAGGCCAGGACAAATCATGCACCCCAGGAAAGGGGAGGGTGTCCTCTATAACATACCAGTGCGTCCTGCCTGTGCCAAAGATTCTCCTGGGCGCAGGGCAGAGACGAGGGCATCTATGCACAACCAACATGGACAAAAACTTCCTCTATGAGAATCCATGGCTTCCTGACTGGCCCAGAGTTTCTTGTGGGCAGATGGAGTGGATCTGAGCAACTATACACATCAAAATATTTAAATAAGGGGGGGGAGGATCTGGTGGTGCCCACCCCAAAATTTCTTTGAAGTACCATAAATCATACACATATTCATACAGGGCAGGGTCCTCTGCAAGATGGCATTGATTCCAACCCAGGTCAGAGCTTTTTGTTCAGTCATGGTACAGACGAGGTCTTTATCCTTTCTGATTTTAAAGTGTTTCTAACCGTATTTAATTGTGCATTTTTAAACTTTTTTGATCCACCCGGGAACGTTTTAGTTAACGGCAGGGAATAAATCTGAACACCAACAACATTAATTTATGTATCAGAAGAATAGCCAAAATATATAGGAAACATTATAAGGAACTTGGATGCCCATCCCAAAATATGATTTGGGGCACCACAAATCATAGTTCCACACATCAGGGATACTGTCTTCCATTAGATGCCGTCCATGCATAGTTTACAGTCTCATCTATGAAATTATATCTTTATGCTTCTTGAGTGAATCATTGTGTGGTGATCCGGCCAAGTTTCCTTCTGCCATGGCACCAGATAACATACAGTTATATTTTGAGAAGAATTGTTGTGCATTTGATTTATTATATCTCTAAATAACGTACTAACAACCAAGTATACAAATGAACAGATTTGATTTGATTTATTACGGTCAGAGACCAGCATAAAAATACAAAAGATCGAAACATCATAAAGATATTAGTACAGTACAAACATTTTTCATGCCAAAACAAACTCTGTTTGAAAGCCAATTCTCAAGTCTGTATAAGCTGTTGAGTTAACAGTGCTCTTCGGCATGTAATAGCTGCAGCACAGAAACTCGCAACCTTAATTGAGACTTGGGGAATTTGGTCGGATAAAAGGTAACTAACATAAAATGCAGCATCCCTGCCCGGGATTTTTTGTAAAATCAGGGAAATAAGTGAAAGTCGGAGGTCACGATAAAAAACACAATCCAATAGAACATGGCCCACGGACTCTACTACACCCGCATCACAGGGGCATACACGCTCAGCAAATGGATTTTTTTGGTATCTACCATCTAAAAGTGCCGATGGTAATACATTAAACTTAGCCAGCATAAACACTTTTCTAAGTCTAGGGGTATGGAGGGAAACCAAATAATGCGCGGGTGCAAAGGCCCCTGTGTAAGACCAGGATTGGCAACAGCTGATGATGATTCTGGTGATTCTGGAGTTCAACATCTAGGATTCGCTGAAGGATGGCCATCTTCGCTTTGGGAAGGCCTAACAGAACCATAGCAGTGGGGGGAAATCCTAAACTTAAAAGTTTTGTATTTAAGGTTTTCTTCCATCTTGACTGAAAAACGTCAGACAGTACAAGAGGGGCCAGTCCCACTGGTGAAAACAACATTTTTAACCAATACTTAATCTTGAGAATCCATATGCGGGCCTCTATCAAAGGGAGCCCTGCTTCGAGATATAGGATGACATTAGGAACACAGGATGGACTGCCCAGTATGGTCCTCAGGAATTTAGTTTGAACGGTTTCAAAGGGTGAATATTTGCCATAAACACTTATCTGAGAGCCATATAACAGTTGGGAGATAACTTTGGCAACAAATACCTGTATGGCAGAGGGAACATGTTGCCCTCCTTTAGTATAAAAAAACGAAAGGACAGCCTTTGTGTTCCTCTGAGCATTGGCGATGGCGTTTTTTGCTTGAAGATGCCATGTTCCAGAAGAATGGAAAGTTACCCCTAAATACCTGTCCATTTAGGTGCCATCGGTGCTTCACCCTCTTCCTGGTGAACACCACTACCTTTGATTTATTATGGTTGATAACCAGCAGTTCTTTGTTACAATAGTTGGCAAGCACCCTCAGCAGGCGTCGCAGACCAGTGCTTGATAGGGATATAAGTACTGCATCGTCTGCATAGAGAAGAATAGACAAGGACCTGTTTGACAAAATAGGTTGATGGGAAGGGACCAGCGCCAGGCTTTTGACCAGGGAGTTAATATAAAAGTTGAACAATGTGGGGGCTAAAATACATCCCTGTTTAACTCCCTTAAAAGTAGGAATGGGCCTAGACAGATTGCCAGCGTTGTTACATCTTATACGTAATTGGGTGTTTTCATATAAACACCATATAAGTGCTAGCAAGCGTCTATACAAATGAACAGATAAACAAGTGCAGACTTAATTTTTTAAAAAAATAAATAAGGAAGTCATTATCAGAACTGGTAAAACAGTAAAAAACTTTTTTCTTAGAAATATATTAGAACATTTTTGCAGTTTACAAAATCAACATGATTTCACATGGGCTGGAATTAAACAATTTCACCCATTCGAAATAATCTTCTAGTTTTCAGTCATCTCTGAAATAGTAGGAGATTTAGAACACCTTCTAAATTGCACATTGCACATTATCATTATTTGGTCCTTTATAGCCTCAGTGCTACAATATGACTTGGAGTACTATTTTTCTTTGTGAAGTCTTGGAATAACTCATCTGTTGCACAAACATAGCTACATCCTGTGTTTTGAAGTTCCCTAATTCCATTGTAGAAGTTCCAATCACTTGCATTTCCCAGACTGTGGAAAGAAACAAAGTGATTTCCAGTGTTGAAAGTTATCCCTACCACTTTGTACCTGGGCTGGATGGGATGCACTGGCATATCGTAGAGGACACCCTCCTCTTTTGTGGGGTATATGATTTGTCCTGGCCCAGAGAAGATTTTGGGGTGGGCACCCCCAGTTACTTATTTTTCCCTTCCTGTTTTTCCCTATTTTAGTTTTGCATAGATGTCCTCCTCCAGGCCCTGCACCCAGTAGAAGCTCTGGGCCAGGCGGGGGGCAATGGCATCTTGTAGAGGACATCCTCCCCTTTCCTTGGCTGTATGATTTGTCCTGGCCCAGAGCAGATTTTGGGGTTGGCACCCCCAGTTACTTATTTTTTCCTTCCTCTTTTTGTCTATCTTGGTTTTGCATAGATGCCCTCCTCCATGCCATGAGCACAGCAGAAACTCTGGACCAGGCGGGGCGCAGTGGCATCTTGTAGAGGACATCCTCCCGTTTCCTTGGCTGTATGATTTGTCCTGGCCCAGAGCAGATTTTGGGGTGGACACCCTCAGTTACTTATTTTTTCCTGTATGTTTTTCTCTGCTTTGGTTTTGCATAGATGTCCTCCTTTGTGCCCTGCACCCAGCAGAAGCTCTGGGCCAGGCAGGACACAGTGGCATCTTGTAGAGGACATCCTCCCCTTTCCTTGGCTGTATGATTTATCCTAGCCCAGAACAGATTTTGGGGTGGGCACCCCCAGTTACTTATTTTTTCCTGTATGTTTTTCTCTGCTTTGGTTTTGCATAGATGTCCTCCTCCGTGCCCTGCGCCCAGCAGAAGCTATGGGTCAGGCAGGATGCAGTGGCATCTCGTAGAGGATACCCTCCCCTTTCCTGGGGTATATGATTTGTCCTGGCCAAAAGCAGATTTTCGGGTGGGTACCCCCAGTTACTTTTTTTCTTTCTGTGTGTTTTTGTCCATTTTTATTTTGCATTGATGCACTCATGCGTGCCCGGTGCCCAGCAGAAGGTCTGGGCCAGGTGGGATGCACTGGCATCTTGTAGAAGACACCCTCCCCTTTCATGGGGTGTATGCTTTGTCTTGGCCCAGAGCAGAGTTTGGGGTGGGCACCCCCAGTTACTTATTTTTTCCTGTATGTTTTTCTCTGCTTTGGTTTTGCATAGATGTCCTCCTCCGTGCCCTGCGCCCAGCAGAAGCTCTGGGCCAGGCAGGACACAGTGGCATCTCATAGAGGACACCCTCCCCCTTTCTGGGGTATATGATTTGTCCTGGCCCAGAGCAGATTTTGGGATGGGCACCCCCAGTTACTTATTTTTTCCTGTATGTTTTTCTCTGCTTTGGTTTTGCATAGATGCCCTCCTCTGTGCCCTGCAGCCAGCAGAAGGTCTGGGCCAGGCGGGACGCAGTGGCATCTCATAGAGGATACCCTCCCCTTTCCCAGGGTATATGATTTGTCCTGGCCCAAAGCAGATTTTGGGGGGGGGTACTCCCAGTTACTCAATTTTTTTTGGCGTGTTTTTGTCCATTTTGATTTTGCATTGATGCACTCATGTGTGCCCAGTGCCCAGGAAAAGCTTTGGGCTGGATGAGATGCACTGGCGTCTCGTAGAGGACACCCTCCCCTTTTATGAGATATATTATTTGTCCTGGCCCAGAGCAGATTTTGGGGTGGGCACTCCCAGTTACTTATTTTTTCCTGTATGATTTTCTCTGCTTTGGTTTTGCATAGATGCCCTCCTTTGTGCCCTGCGCCCAACAGAAGCTCTGGGCCAGGCGGGACGCAGTGGCATCTCATAAAGTACACCCTCCCTTTTCATGGGGTGTATGATTTGTCCTGGCCCAGAGCAGATTTTGGGGTGGGCACCCCCAGTTACTTATTTTTTATGATTTATGACATCATTATGTATTTATGATAATATCAGAAGCTTGATTATTTTGATTGCATAAGTGTATTGTTATTCTTGATGGGGAGAGTCCCCCGATCACAGTGATATATCATACAGGGTACCCCAACATATATTTTGGGGTTCAGAGACATGTTAAATTTGGCTTGAAGTTGCTGTAGCTGTCAACTTTTCTTCTTTTTTAGTGTTTTGAACTTTCAAGCAAATAAGGAACTGGGAACTGGGAACCAACTTCAGCGTCGTCCTGTTTTCCTCCTTTTCTCTTTAGGGTGCTCAGATGCAAAGTAAGGGAGGGCTCCTGTATCTTAATTAGTTGTATAGAAGAGGGCACTTTGACAGATGCAGTTTGACGTGCCCAGGTGCAAAAGCTAGAGCAACCAAAATATCTTCTACACACAGCCCTTAAAGGTAAAGGAACCTCTACTCCTGATCCTCCTCCTCTCTGTTTCCTTCTCTCTAGAAAGAAACACCAATAAATGAAGGAATAAATCATGGCGATGTCCCTGCTACAACCCACCTTCAATTGGGGTGCAATTCCCTTGAGGGCCCATACACATCAATGGAGCGAGCACCAGCGTTCTAGAGGAGCCTCATCTTTGCTTGTGCCATCTACTGGAAAGAAACGCTAATACTGTGTTGATATTTTTACCTGCCTTTCTTTTATTTTTATATAGCATGGGAGAAAAACCTCCTGTGGCTATCTCTGCAATAGTTCTTTTTATTCCTTCTCATGTCGGGTTTGCCTCTTTCTTCCAAAGCCACTTTTTAAAAGGCTTCAAAAGTTATTGCAATAGCGAGTGCATGTTTTTCAAATGGCACTGTGATGCCTACTCATCTGTCAACCCCTATCTAAGACAGGGTTTTTTAACCTGGGGTCCATGGACCCCCAAGGGGTCCATGGATAGATTTCAGGGGGTCCATGAACTTGGATGGGAATAAAAACTACATCTTTATTTTCACTAACCTCTAACTGAAATTTAGCATTTCCTTCAATTATGAATGTAGGCAACAAACCACAGTAGTATTAGCAGTACCTGTGACTTTGTCACCAATAGAAATCACAGATATTTTCATATCACATTACAGTTGTTGCAGATATCTCAAAATATCATTTATGCTCATCACTACTTCGAAATAACAGTAGTTATTAGACCCAGCACTAGACTGCACGCAATCACAGTCTTCCTGTCTACAGACACTCATGCGACGTAGCTGGCCAACTATTGGGCAACTCTGCACCTAGTAGTCATTCAGCCACCAAACGGTGAAGTCAAACAAAACTTTGACTGGAAAGAAAAGCTTCATACACTTTGCACAGATGGAGCTCCTGCGACGCTTGGTAATACATCTGGTTTTGCTACTTTAGTGAAAAAGGAAGCTCCTCATGTCATCATCACTCATTGCTTTTTACACAGACATGCACTGGCAACAAAGACTCTTCCAACAACCCTGAAAGAAGTTTTGTCAACAGCCATAAAGTCATCAACTTTATCAGAAGCAGGTCTCTGAATCATCACATTTTTAAAAGATTTTGTCAAGAAATGGAAGCAGAATGTGAAGTGCTTCTCTATCACACAGATGTTTGCTCGCTTTCAAGAGGACAAGTCTTGAAGCGCTTGTTCGAACCAAGGGCAGAAGTTTCACTTTTTCTGAAAGAAAAAAACCCCCACTCTTGGAACACTTTGAAAGAAAGGATTTTATCCATGGGTTGGCTTACCTGGCAGATATTTTTAACCATATGAATGAGGTGGAGAGGCAGTGAGCTTCATGGCTGTGTGGGGATTTGAACCCTGGTCTCCAAGGGTCCAACACTCTAACCACTACACCACATTGGCTCTCATGAATGAGATAAATCTTTCAATTCAAGGTCCTGAAGTCACCATTATGGATGCTACTGAAAAATTACAAGCTTTCTTGGCTAAGCTGCCAATATGGAAGAAGAGAGTAGAGGCCGACATCCTTGCAAACTTTTAAATGCTGGAGGAAGTGCTTTACCAAGACAGAGTTGAGATACAAAATTCTCTGTCAATTTCTTTGAAAAGAGCAATCTGCGAACACCTGAAAATACTTCAGAACTCTTTCAAAAATTATTTCTATCTTGATGGCATTAAACCTGAACCATGGATCCGCAATCCTTTTCTTTCTGATATAAACTGTATCAAAGATGTTGACCTAGCTAAAGATGAACTCATTGATCTTAGGACAAAAAACTTACTACAATTGGAGTTTGACTCAAAAAGCCTTGGAGAATTCTGGTGTTCCTTGAGAGAAGCCTATCCTCACCTTGTAAAGCAAGCTATGGAAGCTTTAATTCCATTTGCAACAATATATCTTTGCGACTGGGATTTTCAACACTTGTAACCATCAAAACAAAAATTCAAAATTGATTGGATGTCAAACATGACATGTGTGTTGCCTCATCAAAGACCACCCCACAGTTTAATGTTCTTATTCAAGCTAAGCAACAACAGCCTTCACTATGTCTTTAAAAAATAAAATTTAACTTTAACTTGGCTATATTTTAAATGTATTTAATTGTATTTAATGCATTAATAAAGAAGCACATATATTACTATATCACAAATTTGGTTTTTTTAATATTTTGATAAATGTATTTCAATATTATTGGTTTCCTTTGTAATTCTATGTATTTTATTTTATGCATTTAAAAACATTATTCTGAGAAGGGGTCCAGAGGCTTCACCAGACTGTCAGAGGGGTCCATGGCACAAAAAAGGTTAAGAACCCCTGATCTAAGGGGAGGCACAAGAATTCACGATTTGAAACTCTGCAGTTTTGATAAAAGTGATTACTTGAAGCAAGAAGGCGATATCCATTTCCCCCCCTTTGAATGTTCTCTCCATTAGGACCCCAAGAAAAAAAACGCAGAAGTCTATTAAGCGGCCTCGCTTTTGTCTCACTTCTTGTTGATTAAGCTGCCAATCAGAGAACCATATAAACATTTTCTAGACAACACATGTCCTGTGATAGCACACTGAAGACTGAGCACAACAGAGTCTCTATGGGGAGGGGAATTAGCTCAAATGGTAGAGCGCTCGCTTAGCATGCGAGAGGTAGCGGCATCGATCCTTGCATTCTCCAGGTTATTTTCTTTATGGAGGAGAGCAGGAAGCGGCAAAAATATCCAACGCAATTCCGACCTCTCAGGTCCATCACCAGGGAGTTTTACAAATAAAAACATGTTTATAATTACAAAATTGTGTATAGAAATCGCAAAACCTGGGCTTACACTATGTTTACATACCATAATAGATTTTAAAAGGATATTTAGGAGTGAATACAATTTTGGCAAATATATACATATCTAAACATTTTCTAGACAGCTCATTGCTTACGAGGACACATTGAAGTCAGAACTCTGCAGGAGGTTATTATAACGGGGAATTAGCTCAAATGGTAGAGCGCTCGCTTAGCATGTGAGAGGTAGCGGGATCGATGCCCGCATTCTCCAGGTAGTTTTCTTTATGCCACATATTTTTTTTCTTTCCTGGTTCACGACACATGCTGTTGGAGATCGCTGATTCATAGGATTTGCTTAAGTCGTAGTCGACTTAACAACAATAGCTGCAGACCAAACTATGCCTTTGTGAGGCAGATTCCTGTTTAATAATCCAGGTTGTTCTCTTGGTTTAGCTTGGATGTTTTAGCTGTGAAAACTAATAGTTTAGATTGCAATCTAATACACACTTTCCTGGGAGTAAGTCCCATTGAACCCATATATTGGATTGCAGGCTTAGAGTTGGTAACCTGATTGACAGAGTTGGTGACCTGCTCGGTATTTTTGAATAAGATGTATAATCAGGCTTTGGAGGATGCGACGATCCTTCACCCAAAGGGAGGGGACAGATATCTGTATGTATGTGACAGAAGTAACAGCCATTGGTAGTTTAGGAAAGAGCGAGAGCCCTAAACTTTTTAGCTGGAGTTTGCGGACAGTGATGGTGCACGTAGCTGTCTGACTGATCTTATGATTGCCTATTTGTCTCCATTTATGCCCTCCTTGTATTCTCTTAATCCCTTTCCAAAGAGAGCTAAACGTGGAATTTCTACTGTTTAGGCTTAGGGCAATTAAGAGCTCATAATAGGATGGGGGTTTGGGGGGAAGGCGAAGCGTCCATTTCTTGAGGTGATTCACCAAAGGCTAAGCAGAAATCGTTTACGCGAAGGGGAATTAGCTCAAATGGTAGAGCGCTCGCTTAGCATGCGAGAGGTAGCGGGATCGATGCCCGCATTCTCCAGTTTTCGCTTTTCGAGAAAGAATATTCAGAATAATTCTGCGGTGAATTTTTTTTTATTATAAAAAACGCTGTTTGATCACAGTCTGTTAAACGAAATGAACAGGGGAATTACCTCATACCCTAGAGCGGTCGCTTTTAGAATGTAAGAAGCAGCTGGATTGATGCCAGCTCTCGTGGGGGGGGGCTGTTTTCTTTATGTTTTATTTTAGAACAACAAACCTGTTGCTTATGTCTCTACTGCGCAAGATGAGATGAATGGGAGCTCAAAACCTAGTTCTCTTCTTTAGCACGTCACAGGCCATCATTTATTTCTTTATGTTAATGCTTATGTGTTTTGATGGAGGGAACTTTCAAAATATGCCCGGCATGGGACATCACAAAAAAACTGTCGTTAGTATTTGCCCTTGTTGTCTGACTTCCTGCTTCAAACCACCCTTACAAGCAGTATGGGAGTATTTTTTATTATAAAACGTTGTTTGATCACAGTATGTTAAACGAAATGAACAGGGGAATTATCTCATACCCTGAAGCGGTCGCTAAGGGACTTCCGCCTGCAGCTTATAGTTTTGTTGCTGCCTGCGTGGATTTGGAAGAAAGTGATCCTGTCTTCCTGTTGTTGAAACATTACAATATCTCAGTAGAGACTGCTGATGTAGTTGCATGCTGTTTCATGACATGACAATGTATCCCCAGATTTCTCAATCTGGCAGCAAAGGGGAATTAGCTCAAATGGTAGAGTGCTCGCTTAGCATGCGAGAGGTAGCGGGATCGATGCCCGCATTCTCCAGTTGGGATTTTGTGAGTTTGTGGTTTTAACAGAGAAATGTGGTTTTGAAACGTTTATGGGTCCTGTTTCAATGAAAAGGCTGCTTGATCTACGGGTCATCTTGCTGAAAAAGGTTTCCCCCTTTCCTTCTGGAACTGATGTGTTTGTCCTTCATCATACAGGTCTTATTTTGTACACCGCCCAGAGAGCCACTCGCTATGGGCGGTCTATAAATGAAACAAATAAATAAATAAATAAAATTTTGTGGATTTTCAAAAGCAAGCCCTATCCCTATCCCATGCACGTTTACTCAAATGTAAGTTTTGTAAGGGTGCTTACACTTCAGTAAGTGGTGCATACAACTGTAGCTTTAATTTTATTCCAAAAAACAGACATCGTAGTGAAACAACTGTAAATCTATTTGCATAAAGTTATTTATAAAGAGATTACACATGCACTTGTAAACACTATTTAATTCACTTGAATATGTAACAATGTACCATTGAACTCGACTCTGGTAAAGAAGTGATAATAAGCAATGAAACACTGTTGCATTTGTCTTTGAATGTTACAATTAAATGATGAGCCAGGAAGAGTTCCTGTTATTACTTTTTATGCATTGGGATGTAATGACCAAAGAAGGAGAAGTAAGGGGCAAGATTTCCATTCTTCTTTTCCTTCTCATTTCTCTTCCTTTAGCATTCTTATTTTGATGACTAGATGGACATTGCTGTTGCTGGGTTGACAACAAATTTGTTTGCCGATGATCCTGAGAGGTGGCTAACCTGTGGCCCTCCTGATGTTGTTGGATTCCAGATCCCATGAGATGTGGCCACCATGACCAGTAATCAAGAATGATGGGATTTGGAGTACAGGAATCCGCAGAGAGCCACAGGTTGGGCAACTCCTTCTCTAACTGTTCTACAATGAAATGTATTGTATTAGTGTTCAAATTTAACTTGAATATAGTTGTGTGGATTTTTTGCAGTTTAACATCAAGTTTGAATCCCCTGCCCCCTGCCACCTAATTGTGTGGTCCAGTGCTTCCTGGCAAGGTGGCTTTCTATCACATGCATGAGAAGATCATTGGCTCAAAAAGTGGATCATCTCCTTACCGTCTAATAGGCACTGGAATCGCTGTCTGTATCCTCACCCTCACAAAATTGCAAATAGTGCCATTGTAAGGACAAAATATGAGACAATGCTAGTTCTTTTTAACTAATGTTCCCATTTCATACCTCTACATACTCAATTCCTGGTATTTTGCAAAGGCACGAGCAAACATGGCTGCTGCTTCCTGTGCTTGCATTTTAATTTGTTCAGAGTAAGCTGTAGTGTTTGATTTATATGCAGGAATCAGTGAATGCATGCATAGGTCCACATAGGTTTGGGTACCTCTGGCCTGGAGGTCCAATGCCGCTCTCTGGACCCTTCTAACTCTCAGGGCTCTCCCCAGGCCATGTCTCCTCCACAGGCACACTCCTTACCAGCCCTACGTTGCACCCTCCTTGAGGATTTATGCCTAGCTCAAACATGTTCTTGAACTCTGATCATGCTTCTTCCTTGCCTGATGGAGGAGATAGAGGGTTATGTGAGGGCATGTAGAAATATAAAGGGAATGTACTATATAAAGGGAAAATTAACATTTGTTGCTCCACCCATGTTTGCTTCTGGTCTCGCCCATGACTGGCTTCTGTCCCCCAGAAGATTGCCCTAGAAAGGATAGAGTGCCCCTCAGCCTGGAAAAAGTTCCCCATTCTTGCCACAGAAAGCTATGCTTTCAAAGTGATGTATCTTTTCCTGCACAGGGGATGTTGCTATTCCTGCTAACATATAACAGGTCCACTGTACACCACACAGCATAGTCACCACATGGCATTTTTGGCTGGAATAGTTTGTACTTCTGCCTGCCTTTCTCGATTACAGCTCTTGGCATAAAAAAAGATCACATACCTAGAGGAGCCTATTTTACCAGGTTTGCCAAAGGGTGGATCCTGTTAGTTATACCACTAGTGCAAGAGCCTTGTGCTAGCAGAATGGAAGTTTGCTCTCCTTTCCCCTGCAGCCTCCACGCACCCTCAAAATCAGGTCGGGGGGGTTGGGGGACCCACCAGAGAAGATTTTGGAGGTATGCACATAGTACTGTAGTGGCAAATTCAGAAGTGCAGGGTCACTTCATGGTAATCACACCACACCCCCTCCCTCCTTCTCTTGCTTGCTGTCTATTGTCATCTTCTCACTCCTCAGTACTTCCCCCTGTGCACCTTCTCCCACAACAGTCATCCCTAGGAGCCAATCAGCATAATAGGGGAGTGTGTTAGACTATGTTAGCTGCTGAGAAGAGTCTTCTCAGTGGCTGACTCACCTCCTTTCACTCTGATTGGCTCCAATCAGCAGGAAAGGATGAGGAAGCATGTTAGAAAATTCTTCTCAGTGGCTAACACTCTCCCCTTTTGTGCTGACTGGCCTGTGGGATGCTGGAGACATAAGGTCTTGGCTGGGACTTTGCTCCCCCCCAAAATGAGGGATCTAACAGAGCAATCCAACTTGCCAGAGCAAAGCCAGCAAAGATGAAGCTGGAGGAAGGCAACGCCATATCCAGCTGCTGCTTGGAGGTCCCTTGGAGGGGACAATGCTGGCTGCACCAGCAGGGTGCAGTGGAAGGAAACAAAATACATGTTTCCTTCTGCCACCCCTTTTCCTGTCATACCGGCTGCCACAAGAGGGAGCCAAACAGGAACTGAATATCACTTAAGTCCCCCCTGCCCCCAGCCCAACACACCCCTGGAACATCCCTTTTGCAGGCCTTTCACTGGCTTCTGCCAATGCCCCTTACACCAGGTTGGGCTTCCCTGGCAGACCTCTGGCTGAGCAGGGGTGAGGGAGGGCCTTATGCTGGCATAGCCCGGATGAGCCAGGATCCAGCCGGCCGTTGGAGGTCCACCATATCCAACTTGCGTCAGCCCAGTGTAAATGCAAGTTGGATTGTACCCTAAGACCCCGAATGACTACACCCCTGGTGGGGAGAAAAGGAATCAAAAGTGCTGCTGCACCAGGAGAATTTGGCTGATGATGCTTTGAATACAAACCAATGGTTGCATGTTTGTGAGGGTTTTTTTAAAACTCTCTCCTAGCAGAATATTATTTGTAGATGTTAGTGATATGCTGTATACAGATTTAAAACTGGAGAGAAACTGAATTAAACCACATAGGGAATAGAGTTTAAAGCATAATTGCAGGCTGACAATGCATTTCAACACAAACACAGAATATATCCATTTAGCTGTCAAAACAAATTTAGTTTTTTATCTGAAGCTCAGAAGAGCTCAAGTTGACAAATCTATTTTCTATGCAAAATTAAACACAGAAATTAGCCAATCATATGAATGTTTTACTAGCAAGATGAATAGTACTCTAGTCTTCATTACATTATATTCTTATATAATTATATAATTGATTAGTACTGCCATATCTTCTCTTTTGACAACACCAGAGGCTGGATAGACCAGGCTTGACTCAAGTGCTTGCTTTCATATCCTCCTTGTGGTGGTAATTATTACAAAAGCATTTACTCCCCAGCTCCAGTTGCAAAATGCCATTAAGTTTATTGCAAAATGTTGTTGGTTAGTTGCAAAACAAGCTCCTCCTTTTTACATATATTTGTATAAGCATTTTCTCTCTCTCTCCATGTGTGTATATATATATATATATATATTTCTCCACATATTATGAATTGCAACATCCACCGAGCCTCCATTCTGTCCAGAGAAAACCTCCTTCATCATACTGAGGTGTCAAAGAGCAGAGAGCAACAGGATTCCATTTGTGGTAGATTTCCATCCAGCATCTCCTAACTATCACCGAGCAATCAAGGAGAGCTACCCATTGCTGGCAAACTCTGAACATCTTACCAGAACCATCAGCAGGCCTTCCGTTATAGCATTTCACCAACCTCCTAATTTGCGCAGACTGTTCATATATATGAACGTAATTGTGATTAACCAAACAGAGGTTTTTATTATATTAACAAAACGTTTCAGCTTCCGCCTTCATCAGCTGCCAACATACAAATGCTGTTACCAAGGTGGCAGTTATAGAGCTTTGAGAATGGAATGCTCAGAGGGGCTTCATTTGCAGAAGCTACGTAGTAGTATATATATATACACACACACAGAGAGAGAGAGAGAGAGAGAACTTCACCCAAGCTTGCTCTGGATCCCTATAAGGATTCTGTTAATCACCTAAAAATACATGCACGTAATTGTGATGAACAAAAGAGGTTTTTATTGTATTACCAAAATGTTACGGCTTCTGCCTTCATCAGCTGCTAACATACAAATGCTGTTACCAAGGTGGCAGTTATAGAGCTTGAGGATGGAATGCTCAAAAGGGCTTCATTTGCAGAAGCTAAGTAATGTTTGTACTGTCCTCCAGGTTCAGGCCATGTGGTGCCAATGCACCCAGAGAGTATATCCAAAAGTTCTCCCTTTTAGTCAATGCTGACTATTTTAGTCAATATATATACAGTATGCACCAATACATTTATTGTGGCATCAGGTTTGCTCATGCCAGAACAAGAGAAGACTTGGACTAGCTACTACACAAATATCCTGGGTCAAATCCATAAACCAGAGGTGGTTAATCTTTTCGGGCCGTAGGGTCACATTCACTCTTGGCCAACCCTCCTGGGGCATGCATGCCAGTGATAGGTGTGGCCACTTATATTATCTCATTTGCATTCACACACAGTCCCCCTTCAGCTGATCCATGCAGATCAGCTGAAGAGGGATGTTATCAGTCCCTCTTTGTTCATCAAATGATCCAATGGTGGTAGGGGGGCAATTTACATCCCCATCAGGGCACTGGGGTTTTCCCATTCCAGTGCTGTGTCCACTTCTATTTTTGATTTGTGGCATCTTGGAGGGGAGGAATGAGGCCAGGCCCCATAAGGGGGTTAGTTACCCCTGCCATAACCTACTATTGACTTGAGCCTCTGTTGATTGTAAACTCCATCCTTTTTCTCCCTTAATGAGAGCCCATTGTGATCAAGAAACATAATGCAAGGGGCTATGCAAATAGGACCAGACTTTATCCTTAATTACTGGGCAAGGGATTAATTCAGCACCCAACCCAAGTAATTTCTCTCAATATGATAGCACTCTTCAAGTACATGAAAGGTTGTAACACACAGGAAGGCCAGGATCTCTTCTCAATCGTCTCAGAGTTCAGGACACGGAATAAAGGGCTCAAGTTGCAGGAAGCCAGATTTTGACTGAACATCAAGAAAAACTGTTACAGCCATACGGCAATGGAACCATTTATCTACAGAGGTAGTGGGCTCTGACTCTGGAGGCATTCAAGAGGCAGCTGGACAGCCATCTGTCATTGAGCAGGGGGTTGGACTTGATGGCCTTATAGGCCCCTTCCAACTCTACTATTCTATGATTTTAAGTCCCTTTCTTTCATATAATGAATAGTTGCCATTTAAGTGCACTGCTATTGTGAGGACAAACTTGTCCATTGTTAGGAATTCTGCAGGATACATATGGCAAGTGTTTGTACGGACATCATGCACCCCAGTGTTGTTATACATGCCTTCCTTCCACATCCATCATAGCTCCCCACATATATTTGGGCATCTCTTTGTATGTAGTTAACAAAAGGGCAGTGGCAGGTTCCACAACCCCCGTTATCTACATGTTGAAAAGCATGCCCACAAGATGTGGCCATGCAGACACATGATGAAATTAGGCATCCTGTTTGTGTGGAGCCCTACCATCATACAAATGAATCTTATTGATGTGCTGTAATGCTCATGTGACATTACTTTTTCCCCTCCACCCAGCAAAAAACCAAGCAAGCTGCTGGAGATGGCCCCGTTTGGAGGGGGAAGAAAGAACATTGTTCTTCCCCACCCTTGATACTTGGGTTTTGTTCCTCAGTTGAGAGATGAGGGAAGCGTCATTGCCTACTATGTTGGAAAAAAGTGGTTTCTGTACTCCCAGGGTGAGAGCCTGGTGGGGATCAGAGCCAGTGCTGGCGTGTTTGGCGCCCCCCTGCCAATTATAAATTGGCACCCTAACCTTTTATAATTTGTGTTCATTTTTCAATTCAAATGTTAATTTATTATTAATTTTTCCAGGTGTTTTTAAAAGTTTCTAGGCTTAGGGGAGCCTCTGGCGCCCCTCAAGCTTTGCGTCCTCCTGCCATGCTTACCTTGCTTACTGTGTTACGCCGGCCCTGGTGGGGATAGTTTCAGCCCCCTTGAGTGAGAGATAAGGGGGAGTGTTTGGTATCAATGTTTTATGAAGTGTATGTATTATTTGTTTGCATGTATTTAGATTTGAGTGGTTCTCATGGTGTGGACATATGATTATGTTGTTTTTAGGATGTGAGATTGAACAATGTGCTTGTAGAGTATGATTTGAGGTGTGCTAAAATAGTAAAGCTTGAGGGTGTTGGTTTAAATGTTGGTATGTTTGATAAACATGAGTGTGTTGATGTTGTAAGGGTGTGTTTGAGTAAACTGAGTATCTGTTTTCAACTGTAGCTAGGTGAAATTCTGTTATTATAAAGGGGGTGGCTTTTTTAATTTTCCCCTTTTCATTATACTGCCATTAAGAAGTGAACTGATTTATTTTGTTTAATCTACTATGTTTAAAAATAAACTGTTCTTTTTAACTTGATTTTTATTAATTTTTTCTTGAAGCTGAGGGAATATTTTGTTTAGTCTATGTTCTCATATTTCTTATATTTCTTGTACTTAATTTTATGTGCAATGCTTATATGTTGCTATTTTATTGTGTTTTTGTTTTGCTGTTCTAAGATGTTGTACACTGCTTAGAGTTTTATTTAAATACAAGAGGTATATAAATTGTTTAAATAATAAAAACCCAGCACAGAAGTCTGCTAGAAAGAGACAGTACCTATTTTCCTTTGTTGAACTTTATGGATATGGCTGAGGCAAATATGAATGGCAAGACTCTTTACCTCATACTAATACTGATATTATTAATTATTATTATGATTTTTGTGGTTTTATTGTATTTATTGATGAAATTGTACGTCGCCTAGATGGCCGTTGATTCGGCCAGATAGGCGACTCAGAAATAAAATTTATTATTATTATTATTATTATTATAAGGAAACATGTCAAGAGCAAAATTTAGAGCAAGCTATCAGTCAGGCTTCTGAGCAGTCCCCAGTTCATTGGCTGAGTTCCAAAGTATCAAAGGGGGTGTTTCAGCCTCCCTTGCCCTTCTTCCAGCAGCAGCCCCTGGTAACCACAGATCAATGACCCTCCAAAACAGAATCTCAAATAGGAGTGGCTGCTACCAAAAGCAACCAGCAACCACTACACCACCATGGTATTTCCTGGGTCTCTATCATACATTGAATTTACACTAGGTGGTATTCAATTAACTTCTTGTTCGAGTAGAATGACTTCAACTAGCATAATGGCAGTCTCACCTCCGTTTCTACCACATGCACCCTGTATATCCTCTAAAACTGTCCTGGGGGTGCAGAGAAAGCCCTTTGGACTAGTTGAAATCATTCTGCTAGCACAAGAGATTAGTTGAATACTGTCCACTGCATTTAGATATCCTACACTGTAGTATTACATTGTATCTGAGTGCACCTTAGCTTACAAATCATGGTGTGTGAGGTGCTGAGAAAACAAGCTATTAAGATACTGTTAGGGTGGCTGCTCCATCTCAAGAGTTGCTGTGCTATGCAAAATGGAGTGAATTTATGAAATGGAGTGCTGATTAGATTAAAATACGAAACCAGACAAGCAGCTTTAAGCCATGGTTTCCTCCTGTATGCCTAGAAACTCAAGCCATGTTGCTAGTTTTTCACTACTGATTAGCAAAACCCATGGTTCAACAGGATATCTGAATTATGTTTTACTGTTTTCCAAGTTACAGAGAAAAATATACACGAAGGATCAACTGACCACATTCAGTCAAACAGATACATCTACTTCAGATTTTTAAAAATGCACAAGTCAGTAATGTGCATCTTATTACAAACAAAATATTCGTGAGTGTTTATCTAATATTAAGAAATAGTGCTACAGGCAACATGCAATTCTTGAATTTGCATTCATATTATACTGGTATCCTTAAGTTTTTATATTTTGAGATTACATGTATTAGAACTTACTTTTTATAAAATGCTGAGAGAAAGTGTGCTAAAATTCACTGTGCTCAATGAATTAACATTAAAAACTAAAATTTTGACATTTTTCAGTGCTCACGTTGGTGGTCCAATTCGAGTCTAACAAACGGTATTCTTACATAAGCATATTTTCTAAAGTCATGTTACAGCAAGAACTAAGTTTTACGGTTCTGTTACTGTAAAGCTAGGGATTTATTTAGAGCAGTCTAACAGTCTTCCCAGTCACAGTCAAGAAGTCATCATCAGCCAATGCATTAAGTGCTTCTTCAAACATTTCTTTAGTGACAGCCTTAAAGAAAAAAAAGACACTGAAATTAACATACAATTAACACACAAACCCAAACACTGCATTACCTTTGCACACACTGAAGCTATTATACGTCAACAAATAATCAATGTTTTCCATGAAGACAAGTTAGAATTCATTAATGGTTTTCAAATTGTGTTTGAGCATCCAGGGGTTCCCTGGCAGCTTATTACTGGGTTCCCCATGAGAGGATCACTAAACACACCCAAACATCTTGGAAAGGCAGTTTTCCTGCCTATTGAGCTCTCCCTGCAATGTGCAGCTCTAGGAGAACAATGAATGTGTTTTTTGTTGCATGCTCAGTTCATGCAGGGCAACAGTGAGACCTAATCACTTGGGTGTACCACACATGAACTGAGTGTGCACCCTAGAATAGGCTACAATGTTCTACAACATACTAGGGTTATATGGGAGATTATACAGCCACGAGAGTCAGCCATATTCACAGAGTACCTGTAATCCTAATACTGACCTTGCCCCATACGCTGACCTTCATCTTCTGCAGTTTAAAAGTTTAAAAAAATGCCTGGCTGATTTTTAATTAATTTAAGAAATTTTGGCTGGCAGCCTATGATAACGCGGGGCATGCTCAGTAAGAACCAACTGTCAGAATTCTAAAAGCCAGACTCACAGCTGCTGGCCTTGCCTAATCAGGGGGCCGCACCCACACCAGACATTGATTTCACTTGAGACAGTCATGGCTTCCCCCAAACAATCCTGGGAAGTCTAGTTTGTGAAGGGTGCTGAGAGGAGACTCCACTGAGAGAGCTCCAGCAGCCAGACTGGTTTAACAGTCAGTCACTCTGATTGAAGCTCTTTGAGGGGAACAGGATGTCTCCTATCCTAGCAACTCTCAGCACCCTTCACTGAATGATACTGTTCACAATGTTTTCCTTTTGGAAAGGAAAGGGGCTTCCCTTCTGCCCAGTGCTCACCCACCCAATCTCCTCCCCTTCCCCTCCCTGTCCCTTCCCTAGGTCAGTGTTGGACTATGTCCTGGGAGACCAGGGTTCTAATCCCCACACAGCCATGAAGCTGACTGGGTGACCTTGGGCCAGTCACTGCCTCTCAGCCTCAGAGGAAGGCAATGGTGAAACCACCTCTGAATACCGTTTACCATGAAAACCCTATTCAAAGGGTTGCCATAGGTGATTGACTTGAAGGCAGTCCATTTCCATTTTCAAACATGATTGCACAGAAATAAATCCCACTGAACTCAAAAAGTATGCAACTGATCATGTTACCAAATTCTTCCAAACTACGCAGGAAGTAGATTGGACTGTGAAAGACCAACCCAAATGGTGTTTGCATTTTGACCAATTTGTAGGGCAGTACAATATCTCAGAGAGGAGTTCAGGTCTCCTGCTCCCCTGGTGCATTCACTATAGCTGCCCAATTTCCCTGCTTTTTAAAGTTTGATAGAAATAGCTGTGGGCTATAGGTACGTTCTTAAACCGCAAAGTTTTTTTGCCTGTTAGTGAATTCATATGGGTTCAGACAGCAATATGAGTTTTAAAAACAATTCAGATTTTTTCAATATTTTTTACAGCAACATAAATATCAATGGAAAACTACAATTAGAACAAAAATGTGAAAAAGGTCTTTCATTTGGATGGTAGACAACTCTCAGGAAGAAAAGACACTGATTAAGTTGTCTGTTTTAGTCTCGAATCTCTTCACAATTACTGAGTATGCAGTCCAGTTTCCAGTCAGATAATCAGGAAAACAAGAAGCTGGAAGGAGGGGACGCAGTAAGTTTGTAGACAGTGCTGCAACTACGACAGAGCCACCCACATCATCACACTCCCCCCCCCAATCACAATGCTCAAGATTATATGTAATGGGCAACTCATTGTATAGCTTCATAAGAACTGGATTCAGGTAAGACAATTTTTGGATATTTTGTACTTATGAAACTGAATAGCACAGACATGGCATGTAAGCCTTTAAATACACAAACTTACGGTTTCAGATTGTGCACGAAGATCATCAAAGAGCTGTTGATATCTTAGAGCTGGTGTTTTACCCTTAGACTGAATAATCTTCTTCAAAGCTTGAGCCAGTCCTTCTTTGCGTTTACGGGCAGTGGCACTCATCCCTTGAAAAATGCAGAAAGTCACAATGCTTATTTCCAAGTAATGTAGTAAGTCATTTGAATGACTTCTGCAAAACTTCCACAGCTACAAATTAGAATTCTGTCCATAGATTATTGCATAAGCCAGTTTCAGGCTGATCATGGTGCAGCATTATTTAAGCAAGAAATCATTTATCTAGGATATGGACCTGTAGTGAGAATGGATATATCCACAATCCCGGTCCTTGGATCAGTAGCAGACTGTTTTAGAGCCTCACGGTGAAGACGTTTTGCTTCTTCAACATCTATTGTTTCTACTTTTTTAGAAAAGCGCACTTTAGCATGAGCTTCTGCCAGACGAATCAAAGACTCCAGCTGTCGAGGATATGCAGAAACCATTCCTCTGCCACTTCCGATCTTCCTCATATTCACATATGCCTAATGTGAGAGAAAGGAAAAAAGCACTGTACACACTTTCAAGGATTCCTAAGTCTTAGAATGTTACTTAGATGGACACTTAGTGATGATTGCACACATTTTAAGAAGATAAATCCAATTACTTGAATATTAAGAACAACCAATTCCACTTACCTCAATGAGAGCTTGACTTGCTTCTTCACTTAGTCTTGGACTGACATAACTACGAGCATAAGCAATATAATCTCTTAATACCGCCATATCCATGTACTCCTCTTCCACCTGCTCTTCAGTTTGATAGTATAATGCAACCAAGTGATGAGCCAAACGCCTATCATATGCTTCATCTCGAGGATCCAGCATTAGGAAGATGAGATCAAACCTATGTAGAAAAATAATGCCATATGAACAATTTCTCCACCACTGTAACTGTTGCCTCCTTATGGATTTAATCAAGCTGTCAGAAACTGACACTATTTTAGCATCAGTCATAAATGGTAGTGTATTCAAGCACTAAAATGATCAATGTTTTCTCCATGTATGGAAAGTAAACTAGTATATTCTTTTACATTTGTCCCACAGTCTGTAAATTCATAACATGGAACCCATGGATTCTCAGGCCCAAGGAAAAAGCCTCAAATTGTCAGCTAGCAGTCCACGTAGGCTTCTATTAGTACAGCTCCAATGTTGACTCAAAACAAAATGCTTCCCACTGCAGCATACTAAAGCTTTAAGTATTTAGTGGACAGTGAACGCTTCTGATATTTGTGCTCCACACAACGTGAAATGTAATATTGGATAGTAATTGTTCAAAGAGGAATGTTTAATGCATACATAAAGTATATATACCTAGACAGCAGCGTATGGGGAAGCTGAATGTTTTCAATGGTAGTTTTCTTCGGATTCCACTGGGATTCTATTGGATTAGCAGCTGCCAGAATAGAGGTACGAGCATTCAATTGACAAATAATTCCAGCCTGTCAGGAAGAAGAGATTTGAAATTCATTTATAGCTATAGTAATAATAGTAGCAGCAGAGTCAAGACTGGGTATCATTTTACATGCAGGCTGCAGCAATGAATGCAAATATTAAGCTGTGTTATAGGATTCAATCCCTTTATGTTTTTTGGTTGTTGTTTTTTGTTAAAACACAGTTTTCTGGTACTTCTGAAAACATCAACCAAGCCTGCTATACCTCCCCTTGTGTGCGTGTGTATGGTGCCAGTTTGGCTACATAAATGTAAGCATTCACATCTGAGTATGAAACAGAAGGAAGCAAATGCCCAGATCAGAATCTCTCATAGAGTGAAAGTAGCTAGTTATGGCAGATATATTTTGGCAAGTATTTACCTTTGCAATAGACAGTGTTTGTTGTTCCATGACTTCATGAAGCACCGACCTTGTACTTTCATTCATTTTATCAAACTCATCAATACAGCAAATACCATTGTCACTGAGGACCAAGGCTCCTGTCTGCAAAACTAATTGTCTTGTTTCAGGGTCCTTCATCACATATGCTGTAAGACCAACAGCACTAGAACCTTTTCCAGATGTATACTGGCCTCTTGGAACCAAGTTATAGACATACTGGAGCAACTGTGACTTGCTGGTACCAGGATCTCCACAAAGCAGAATGTTAATCTCAGCACGAAAATTGCCTCTGCCAGTGTGGCTGAAATCTTTCCTTGAACCTCCAAACAGCTGAAGAAGAATGCCCTGCAGAACAAACAGTTTAAATGATTAGGGTTTTTTTTTCTTAAAAGGAGATACAATTATTTATGAATATATGTACAGGCATGACTCAACGACTTCTGATTGTCTTTTAGGTGTACCCACTGCTATGTAGAAGCAGCATTTCTGTAAGATAGATACATGGCTATGTCTCAGTGATGGAGTCACATAGAGGTTCCTAATCACACGGATCTGTTGCACAGAACTGACATTGCCTCACAGAAAAGCAACTCCTGCTCAGCTGCAGACATATCTTATGGTCACTTCGTTTCAGGTCCTTATAAATTTCAGACCTGGCAATTCAATATCCTTCTTTTTCAATTAATAGCAAGAACATACTATAAGTTGCTATTAATCTCTGCAATACAAGAGCCAAGACTAATCTTTAGTCAGTAGCTTATTTTTGACCTGACAGCAAGAGGAAGAGATTATTGAAACTCCTTTACCTGTACACAAAGCAAGAAGAAAAATCACCTTGCTCCATATACTCCAAACCTAAGCTGCTCCTATTCGTTTAGCCATCACTAGAGGTAAAGCAATTTCAACTATAGTAGGAAGTTCTTAATTGACAATGTATAGAATAAGGATGTGTGCTTTCTGATATATGGGACAATATTACTATCTAAAGTAAGTTATGAGTTATGAGTTGTATCCAACTAAGTTATATGCAGAGTAGATCCACTGAAATTGATGGATGAAAGATAGTCATGCCCATTAATTTCAATGGGTCTACTCTAAGTACCCTAAGACTGGACACAACTCAACCTTAGTAGATAAAAGGTATGACTACATAATTAGTATATTTGCATCTTAATCTCAGTCTGAGCTCTTAAGCCACTGTGAATTCTAAACAATGATGAATGTATTAAAATACACTACAGTAGGGCCCCACTCATGCGGCAGGTTGCATTCCAGGCCCCTGCCAAAAAGTGAAAACCGTCAGAAAGTGGGGCTCTTCAGACTTCCGGGAAGGGTGACTTAGCCTGTGCCTGCTTTTGAGACGGGCTCCTGCCTCAAAAGAAGCTTATTCAGATATATCAGTCAGTTTTTTCTTTTTTTTTGACTGATTAAACTTCTCCCGGGTAGGGAGAAACGAAGAGATTAACCTCAAAGCCTATTTTTGTTGGGACGACCAGATCTCATTAATTTATGGGACGAGGTCCAGCCGACGAAGGTGGGACGGATTTTCAACAGCAAGCTCTATCTGTTAAAGCGAACGTTCATCTTATCTTCTAAGAGAGAACGCACTAACAGGCAAGCACCCTTCTTTCTATATTTTTCTTTTACTTGACTTAAATTGTTGCTGTTTAAAAGAGATTTGCCAGATTGATCGGTTTTTGACATCTCACTGGGGAGCCGTAACTTCTCTCTGCTACGCACTAATTAATAGCTTATCTCTGTTTTTGTTGCAAAAAGCTGTCCTGGATTTGCATTCTAAAGATACACACAGAAGAGGGATTTCTATTCCAGATTTTTATTTTGAAAAATATTATACTGTTTTGAGACTACTCTCTTTTTGGTCTATTTTATTTTGACGAATCTGTTTCTTGACGATTGCCATTAATTGTTTCGATCCTGGGAACTGCATTTTGTTTACTTAACTATTGGAGAGATAAGGCTGTCTGCTCTGTTTATACTGTGATGTCATCAAGTCTGGAGTATTAACCCAATTGTTGCTGAAATAAGAAGTGGTTTTCCTATATTTTTCTTTTAAAATGGCAATTAAGAAAGTGGCTGAGAATCTGGAAATAACTATGTTTCAGAAAATAATGGATGAGATTGAGATAACGAAAATTGAATTGAGTAAAATGAAGCAGGAGATTAAAGATATAAGGGTCCCTGTGAGAGAGGTGACCCTGGAAGGGGTCCCTGTGAGAGAGGAGACCCCGGAGATTGGAACAGGGGTCCCTGTGAGAGAGGAGACCCTGGAGACTGGAATAGGGGTCCCTGTGAGAGAGGAGATCCCGGAGATTGGAACAAACGTGGAACAGGAACAAGATTTGGAGTCTATGGACTTTAGAAATAAAATCTATTGTTTGGAACTCAATGTTATCTCTGAAGAAATTAATGAAGATTCTAGAGATAAAGTTATCAATGGCATGGATTATCTTCTGGACTGGAATGATGTGATGGAGCCCAATATAGAGAAAATCTATGGAATTAACTGCAGCCATGTGACAATGGAAAAACTTTTAAGAGATGACCCAGTGTATTTTGAAAAAAAGAACAGAGATATGATTTTACAGCAGTATTTCAGCAACCTATTCAGAATGGATGGCAAGAAAATATTTGGGATAGAGGTAATTCCCATTAGACTCTTACTATATGACTATGGCTTTGACAGCAAGATTATTATGGAATACTGATAATGGAAGATTGGATATTGAAATTACTGGACTTAACAAGACTACTGAAGATGGAAGATGGAAAATGGAACTAATAGAGATAATAGAACAATGGCTACTGAAATTACTGAACCTAACAGATTCTGATGTGATGGATTAATTGAAATGTTTATTTTGACTATGGTAATGACAATAAGATTATCATAATTAGTAATGAGATGGATTAATCGATATGCTTATCTGGAAAAAAAAAATTGATAGATATATTTCTTAAAGAATTGAAATCTCTCTTTGACTTTTTGTGGAAAGAATAAAGTAATGTTTATGAGATTTGATGATTAAGTAAGATAACTACTGGAGGAAAGTGATTTTATAATATGACTTAAGAGACAGGATTGCTATATATTATAGACTTATAACTGATTTGATCTTTGACAAATGGGAAGTCAATATTTTACTCTTTATTTTTTATTTTTGTTTTTTTTTTTTCTTTTTTTCTTTTTGTTTAACTATTTTTGATTTTGTTTTTTGTCTTTGAATGTTTTATGATTTTGTCTTGTATGTTTTACGAAAATTTGAATAAAAATTATTGAAAAAAAAAGAAAGAAAGTGGGGCTCTTCTGTATTCAAGCGGCCGCACTCCAGCTGACAGCGATCAGCTGAAGCGCACGATCAGCTATAGCACGGGCAGCTCCATCCAATAGTGATCAGCTATAGTGTGCGAGCTCCCTGCACTCCAGCTGATTGTACACTACAGCTGATCAGCTGTAGCACGGGGAGCTCCAGCTGCTGTGTTCCAGCTGACAGAGACCAGCTGTAGCACGCGAGCTCCCAGCTCTACAGCTGATTGCTGTCAGCTGTAGCTCCCCGCGCTACAGCTGATTGCCCTGCTGGCACCGCTATATTAGCGTTAACGCTGAAAAGTGGGGAGCTAAAAAGCAAGGCCCTGCTGTAGTTTAAAACACTTTATAAAGTCAAAAAAGTATACCATATAACAAGATAGTTATACAAAGAGTTTGATTTATTAAGTCAGTGTGGAACATGTATAATCTTAAGTTTTACATACCTTTTTAATATCTTCATGCTCATAAATACTCGGAGCAAGCGCAGAAGAAAGCCTATCATAAATATCTGGTTTCTGAGAAAGGTCTTGAAGCATTTTCTCACGCTCCTCTGTAAACATTTTCTGTTCTGTCCCTTCTTCAATGCCATGCAAACGTTTTGAGTCAGTTTTGCAATAATGAATGACATCAATGTGTGTCTTATAGACAGATCTCACACTGCTCATTCTTGGAATGACACGAACAGGGACTGCTCTGTAGATACCTGATCAAACACGAAGCCATTAGGATATCACCCAAATTAAGAAGCATCATTTATTTTCTCCCTGAGACACTAACCAAACAACTTTAGGTTCTGGCTTTGCTACGCAGCCACTTACTAAGTTTTCATTTGTGTTGGATGGAAACATACTAGCACAACAACTCATAACATCTGCCACGTAATTAATAGGACTTTTAAAATGAGCAGTTTAAGTACAATATTTATATGTACATTAATGTTGGTAGTTTGACAAAGTAAATCTAATGCTGCACATCCTTCCAACTATACAGTAGGGCCCCGCTTTACAGCGCTCTGCTAATGCAGCGGTCTCAATTAGACGCAATTAGACTAAAGCCCCACTCATACGGCGCTTGTTCCACTTTTACAGTAGTTTTTGGGCGTTGCGTGCCATTCTATTCAATGAGTTCCACTTTTCAGTGGTTTTCATTTTTCAGCATGGGTCCGGAAAGTAACCCGCCATATGAGTGGGGCCCTCCTGTACTGGTATTAACAGTTGTCAGAAAAAAAGTATAAAAGTTGCCACAGTAAAAGAAAATATAACCAGGCAATTCTTCTATACAGCCACAATTCCTTCTTCCTCTCTCACCTTACTATTTCATATATCTATAGGAACCACTGTGGTACAGCAGTTTTGTTTTTACTTAATGGAAAGCCCTGATGTTCAAACATCTTACCTGTGACGTTAACTCTGTCACCCGGCTGAACCTTATCCACTAGATCATTGTGAGCAAAGAGAACAATAGTGCATGGTGTCTGACCAGCTGGCATGTCTTCTGGAGACTCCTGCAATTTGATCTGACACAAGAACAATCCTTAGCTAAAAGTGTATCAGGTATGGTGGCAGAGACTAAAACAAGTAAATAATGTTGCTTTTCCAAACTACATATCTCTTTGAAGAAAAGTACCTGTGCAGACTGTTCATTTCAGGCATGCAATTCTGCTCCCATAGTCTGGGCAAATACCAACAGTCTACCCACTTACATTTCTGCTAGAGAAAAACCAAGGTAAAACCAGACCATTTACAGCCTTTTCCTTAAAGAGACACAGTTGGGCTTTTCTAGTAGTACTTTGCCCTCTCCTCTGTGTATCTCATCTTTGAATACATGGTGGTAGAAGTAGGTAGCTATGAATATTCCCAATATTATGGTGATTAGGTTACAAATTGGCAAGCTACAACATCTTGGGATGAATCAAATGGATTTTTGGGGTGCATGGTGTAAATTTTAGAGCTATCACACTCTTTAAATCATGGAGGTCTTTCCTACAAGTAATTCTCTTTGTGTATACACAGCTGTCTGTCTTTAAGTTGCCACAAGATTCTGTCACATTCTGCTGCTACTCCTCTTTAATCTTTAGGTTCACCTCCTTGAATTTGAAGAAACAGACATAGCTATGCCATTTCTCAAATGGGAAAACCAATCTCAGTTACCCACACCAATCTATAGATTTGTTCCAGGTGTGGAGTGGACAAAGAAGAATACACTGTAGCTACATCTGACTTAACACAAATACTCCTTAAAGGAGTTGAGCAGTTCAGATGGCAGTGACAAACCTTGATAAATGAATAGTCATTGATACAAAAAAGGATTTTTAAGAAGCGCAATCTGTAACAGTGATTTATTCAGTGTTATGTCCGATATATCTAAATGGATTAGAAAAATCCATACTATAATATTAATTGTTTTTGTAGACAAGTACTACTAGAAGCAGCTTTTGCATGAAGCCCGGGGAAGCTGAGAAAACTGCCAATTACTAGGTGTGTAGTACTTAAAACTATGGGCAGTATTTCAGTAGTTTTCCACAATATACATTAACAATACTGTTGAAAAATAAGCATGTCAGAGCTTTGTAACCAAACATACCATCTGTTTATCCGAGAACATAGAGCGATTGTGAATCAATGCCATACTATGCGTTGTGTTACAGTTCTTGCATGCTGATGGTTCCGCAATCCTTCCACGATCAATTTCTACTCTTGCTGTGAAAGCACAGACCTGGCACTTGAAGAAAGCTTCTTGCATTTCTGGAATTAACTGGGAGCTCCTGATCACCATGCCATTTATAGTGATAAGCTGGTCAATGTCTATGATATATTTTTAAAAAGAATAATCAAATCATGTCTCAATATAACTATTATGTAGATCATTAAAGAGATATTAGCATAAAATTGCACCTGGCTTCTCTAAACATGAACCAAATAAGCCAGCAACTCTAAACAGCAAGAAATGTCCATTATGGAATTGCTTATGTAAATAAGAAATGCAAGTTCTTCTGCTTTAATCATTTTCTAGTAAATTAGGAATTAAATTTCCTCAAAATTCTCCTCTGAAGGAGACAGACATATTGCCCAGCATAAGACTACATAATATTGACATAGAGTGGGACTCAGATTCAGTGTAACACAAACGTAGCTACCCTTCTGGAATATATTTACCTGAGACTAAGCAGTTTATATATAACAGTTTTTCTGATAACATATTGAAGACACTGTACCCAAAGTACCTTACCTTCTGGATTAAGGCTCCTCATGTTTCTGGTTTTTAAAGCATTATACGGTCTAACTTGAATTTGATGTTCCAATACTGAGTCAGGATAACGGTCAAAGAAAATTTCATTGGCAGCCATATCAAATGTTGGAATAACTTCCTGTACAAATTGGATAGATATAAGCCATACATATATATCAGTATTTATTTGCACAGCATGTACAAAAACAACTTTGTAAACCTACTGACTGCTAAATGGGATAAGTACTAGCTTTGCTAATGATTACAGCACATTTTATTTCTGTAAAAATATAAGCTTATGTCCAGGGCAATTGTCCTTTTTTGACTTTGGTGCAGTGCCTAGTGTTTTTTTTTTAAATGCAGCTACCTGGATTCAAATAGTCAAGTGATTATTTCTAACTGCCCAAGAAAGCTTTGCATTTGTTTTTCAAGTAGCAGTTCCTAATGTTGCATGGCTAACCTTTTTAAAATAAGGGGAATTACTTATTAGAATTATCAGCTGAACAATTAACATGACAGCAACATTAAATTTTCTCTGTATCATGCCATTTGCATAGCTGAACTAACTAAAGTAAATGGTACAAAATTAGGTAATAAACTTTTCACTTCTGGCTAAATATTGTGATTTTTGCACTAAAAAGGCTACTGAAAACATTTGCCTTACCTGGGGATAGCACATCAGCTGTCTATAAAGATTTTCATCAAATGACTTTAGATGGTCACAGTTTACATTCAGAAATGGCTCCCCAACCAAGTTTATCTGCAAGATATTTAGTCATACATTAATAAATAAGCATTTAAATCTAAAAATGCAAGCCACCTTTAAGCAATATGGCTGTAACATACCTCCTCCAGTCGTTGCATATACAGAGGCTCATTAAGGTCCAAGCCAATATTTTCTTCTTCTTCGGCTGCTGGATCAATAAAACGCTGAAGAAATCTCTGAATATTTTAAGAACAGGATAAAGATGCAATTTCAGTGTTCAGGTTCATCCAGCAGAATTGAGGCAGACCAAAAATGTCATTAATTTTCATACCTAAGTGATTCCTCCACTGAATGATATTGATTTCATGTTAGGAGAACACTGCAATTGTTTGAACATTACTAACTAGAAGAATTAGAGAAAGCTTCTCTTGTGGGACAACAGCTTCCCACAAGCATAATCAAATGGTTATTCCCTCCACATACATCACCATCTCACACCAAAATATGAACTTTAAAAAAGAAATTAAATAAATGCTGATATGTAGGATTAAATCAATTTGCACAAGTACAGTAGCCATTGTCAATTTACCTGGAATTTTTCTTTGCACGAGGCCACATTGACATCTGTTCCCCAAATCACTAACTTTTGTCCAAGAGATTGTTCACTTGCCACTTCATCCTCTGCTGTTGGCTAAGTAGAAGAGTAACCTATCAATATTACATTTAAGCCTGCAATCCTATGTTCAGTTATCAGAGAATAAGTTCCATTGAATTCAGTGGATGAAACTTATTTTGAGTAAATATACAATAAAAATGCAATGTACAGACGGGCCCCGCTTTACGGCAATTTGCTTTTCGGCGTTCCGCTAATGCGACGTTGCGCAAATATGGAAAGTCCCCGCTTTAAGGTGCTTGTTACGCTTTTACGGCGGTCTTTCTTGTTGCTCACCATTTTCGCGCAATGCGCACCATTATTGTCTATGGGTTCCGCTTTTCGACAGCAGTCCGGAACGGAACCTGTCGTATAAGCAGGGCCCGCCTATATGTTAAATTACTATGTCACTTGTAAAATCTAAAATACGTACCACATCAGAATGCAGATCCACTTGCCTAGCTTTCTGGATAGAGCCAAGATCAGGCCTCTGTCGAATTGGAGTTCCTCGCACACCACTCCTTGGGGTTCCTTCTACTCTAGAACTGGGTGTGCCATAGGTCAGCGGTGAACTAATATCGAAGTCCATTGGAACTGTATCAAATAAAGTGTGATTATTTTAGAATATAAATGTTAACGTATTTGTAACAGAGTCGTATCCATTTGTTTCCCCCCAACAGAAAATAATCATTTGTGGGGATGGGAAGAAATTCTAAGAGACCACTTGAGCTATTAACAATTAATATGCCACAGCAGAATTTTTGGAGTACAGTAGATTAATACTGAACTGCAATACTGTCACAAACTTGTGAGGCACCAAAGATACCAAATGTCTAGTTATCATGATCATTCCATAAAGGCTAAAAATGGCCATCTGAATCTACCCCAAGCTTGGTAACATGTAGAAATTAACTAGTAGACACAATAGTTCAGGGTGACCTTCCAATGTTATTTGACTCCAGCTCCCATCTTCCCCAGCCAGCAGAGGTAATGGTCAGGGATCATGGGAGTTTAGTTCAGCAACATCTGGAGGGCACCACATTTAAACCTCTACATCAGCTGATTAACTTTCTTTGACCATTTGACACTGTCTACAATTTACTTATATTATCAATAAGATATTCCAATATAATGATGAACTCTTATGGACACAACACTCCCAAAGTTAAGCACTTTAACTCTCTCACTGAAATCATTGAGATAAATATGTGCTAAGAATCCTTAACTTTCAATTATTAGTGATGGTCTTTAATATAATTATCATGCTGGCATCTGTTATCTGCTGCTTTTATAGAGTGATTTTAAGTGGGCTGCTGACACACTGGTACTGTTTTTATTCTTTTTTAATTATGGGCAGTATTCAACTGACTTTTTGCGTTAGAATAAACACTCACGCGACAGGATTTCCCCCTCCTCCTGCCCCCAAGTAATCCCAAATCTGCTTTGGAGGGTTGCGGGAACCCCCAGAACAGATTTAGGGGGTCTACAGGAGGAAGAGGAGAGGGGGGTCACTCTGTCACACAAGGATAAATCCTTGTGCTGATGGAGCAATTGCTTTACCACTTCAATTAATACAACCATGATGGGCTGACTTGTTTTTATGTGCTGCCTAATTTTAAGGTTTGGGGGAGTTTAAAATTGTTTTGTATTACCATATGCTACATTTGCTATTTTGTGATGAGATTCTAAAAAAAAAGCAGGATTAAAAAAAATCTGTGAAATAAATTAATTAATAAAATAATCGCTAAAAGGGTTATTATTTTTGAATTCTCCTCCACTTTTTTCTGGCATCAATGAGTTTTCGCAATGGTCATCATCAAGAGAACTGCAAAAACCATAGAACTCTATATATCCACTGAGCTCCTGGAGCTACAATGCTGAAGCCTGGACTCAGCCTCTTCTTCCTTTGCAAGACCCCAGTACCCAAAATGAAGAGCAACAACTAGAAATTATATTAATTTTCCACAGGTTTACCCAGTGAATGGTATTGCAAAATCCTGATTTAAACATCTCAAACTTAGACAAGAAATAAAAAAGAGGATGATACTATTGCTACCTTGTCCAGTCCAAAGTCAAAGGTACCTGAATGTTGGAATTGCGGTGGACTAGAAAACAGAGCATCTTGAACATTTGGGCTTTGTGTGTCAATTGGTGGAGAAGTGGGCATTGGTTGCAAATCTCCTGTAGATGTGGAGTCATCCGTATGACGTCGTTGTGAAGGAGGGGAATGTACCTCTTCAGAAAGAGCTGTAACAAGGTGAGAGTTAGAACATTGTTATATGCATCTCACATTTCAAATCGATAAGCAGCAGTCGTTTATTTTTCCAAAATAAGATCAGCAAAAGAATAGCCCATCTCTTTTTCCATTTTATTCTACACTATTCCTCAGTTTGATTAAGGCCTAGTAAGCTCTTATTTTCAAAACCCTAGTTATGGGCCTAACAGAATTGCAGCATGGGTTTGCAAACAGACAAGAACAGTACGCAGAGATAATGGTTGTATTTGGCAGCATAGATAGTTGTAACATAGGTTCCCCTTGAAGACTACTTACACACGGCAACTTAAAGTTACTCCTCCAGCTACTAATTTCCCTCAATACCTGCTAATAATACTTTAACCAACTTGAGGATGCTTTTAGGATGGCTCTCTCCATCCTAGAGTTGCACTATTTATATCGGTGATAAGTGAAGAGCCATACTATTATTTAATATTTGAAGAAATGAGATATGGATACAAAAACGGAGCATCACTCCACTCAAGTTTAGATTACTATTATTACACAGATGGAAAAGATTTGGCACTTTACTATACAAATCACGCATGTGGTACCTAAATCAAAACATACAATCCTCACAATGTATTTGGATACCTTTTCAACCCCTTTCCTCATGAACATAAATACGCATGGGATAGATCATATTGTTGCTACAAAAGGCACACATCCTCAACATTTTGGGATTGGAGTATAGGAGAAAACAGAGAACTGGATGGGGAAGCAATAATCCACAAACACCAGCCTTTGGAACCTGTTGAAAGGAAGCAACATCATAAAGGGACAGGTAGGATTTTCACTGTTTTCTCTTTAGCCAAAGTCACACTTAGGTGACAGATTGCAATTGCAACTTTGGAGCATAGTCAGGGATTCTGTCAAATGTGGCTGTCACCCAGTGCTCCTCTGGCCAGGACAGTGCAAGCACCTGTTTTCCCAACTTCCTCTACAACAGTTACAGGGACTGTCTGCTAGTATTTGATGAACTGTCTGATAAACACTAATGTGGCTTGAAATCCCCCAAAGTACAAACACTGCATCAGGAAACCAAAGCTAAGAAGAAAGTCTCCCAATACCTCAGGAGACTGTTGGAAAGAGAACTTTATTGTTAAAACATGCACAGAAAGGGAGAGTGAACCAGAGATGCATGGAGATTGAATTGTAATGCCATACCAGTGTTTCCTGCAGGAAATTCATTACGCGCTAATGTCACTTATGTGGGCAGATGTATCTTTCACGAGTTAGCAACCATCTGAAAGCCCATTTGAAGTTTCAGGTATTTGGTGTTTGCAAACTGCCTACCAGGGGAGAAGGGGTTTCTACACATGCTCTGACACGATCTCTAAATATTGTAAACAGGACTCAGGACTAAGCCCTTGTTCAAACAGAGCTACTCAGCAACAACCAGTGCCACTGGAAATTAAGAAAAGTATGGGTACTAGACAGAACTACAGGCAGTTCCAGACATTACAACTGCAAAATGTTTCACCAGTATTTCAAGCAGCAAACACATAACATATGGATTTCACAAGAGTATATAGCAGCGATGACAAACCAGTGACCCTCAGATATTGCTAAACTAAAAACCTTATTTTCCCTGACCAACTGCCTCGCTGGCTGGGGCTGATGGGAGCCGAAGTCCGACAATGTGCGGAGAGCCACAGGTCCTCCATCCGTGGTGCACAAACCAGCAGTCACCGGAGAAACCTGACCTATAGCTACTCCGAAATAGATCCCAACGGGGCTTACTCTCAAGTATGTACAGGATTGTCACCCGAATCCGCTTTCCTAGGCGAGTTGGCACACTCGCGTCGCACAGCTGCTGCGAGAAACACTAACACGGGTGTTTCCTGCAGTAGAGTAATAACATGTGATGCTGTCCCACGGAGCACTTTCCAAGATCCAGGTGTAGGATCCAGGTGTAGGAAAAGACACACACACACATCCCGCTTTCTGAATTCGCGAATAAATAAAGATGCAGTGCAAACATTATCAAAGGGAGCCTGAAACTGCAGAAGCGCAGGGGGCCAGCAACTTACGCGTAGGGGGATTGGGGGTGCCGCTGCCGGTTGGGCCACCTCCAGCTCTGTGGCGTTTACTGCTGCGGCGGCTTGGGGTGGATGCCGGCGAGGACATGGCTCAGCGAATCTTAAGGCGACCAAGGAAGAAACCAGTACAGGCCCGCAAACAAACAGTGCGAGGAAAACGCTACTTTTAAGATGACTTGGAGTGAAAAACAGAACAGGAGAGAAAAAATCGGCGCCCAAAGGGTCATGTGACTCCAACCTTTCGCGGGCTTTCTCGCCCTTGTAAAGTGGGAAATTCCAATTATGTACTGAAAAAGGGGTGGCCAGTACTATTCTTTCTACTTTTGGGTCAAGGACTATGAGTAGTGTGTGTTTGTGATGGAACAACAGGTGGACCAACTGACATACCTCAAAAGTCGACGGAAGCAGTAGGCGGCGGTCTGCTTTTAAATATTTTTTTCAATGTTGAGCCCCTATTCTAATAATGGTATCGCCTCTTATTTGACAGACTTTCGCGGCCCTTTGAGCGAGGAACCACGTATTACCCCGAGCAGGAAGGGGATTAACCCTGTGTTCACCAGATTGATGCTTGGAGAAAGCGAAAGTCATTCCTTCAATATGTTCCGGCTAAGGCCGGGAAACGCCACCCATCCTTCAGGCAATAATGGTTTTATCCAACATCGGCGCCCTCCTTATTTTCCTCTCCTGAGGCCAATCGAGTAGCTTTTTCTTCCCCACGACAGAACTGGTTCCTTCCTTGAAAAATCCTCTTTGCCTTCCCCCTGCCCGACGGTGGCGTTGGTCCTGTCCACTTTCCCTGTACCTCGCCCACCGGTCTGTCCCTGTGGCAGGTCCTTGGCGGCCGCCTGGCCGGTATGGCGTCGCAGCTCCAAGCGCCCAGTGGGGGACTGCAGGGCTTGTTGCTCCAGCTGCACAGCACGCTCCAGAGCCCGGACCTTGGAAACGCAGCCCTTCATGCCCACAGCTTGATCCGTTCCGTAGTGGAGACGTGCGTGACCAGCAGTGGAGACCACGTCCTGGGTGCGTAAGAGCCCGCGGGGTTGGAAATGCCCCTTGCTGTGCTTTAAAGCACCGTGTGATGTGGTGAACAAGACCTTAATAGGGTTAATGTGAGAGCAGTTTTCTTTTTTCAAACGAGTTGTAGTTGGGGAAGGGCCATACTTTAATGGTAGAGCATCTGCCTGGAGAACCGTTCCCGGTCAGCGTAGACAATACTGAGCTAGATGGACTGATGGTTGACTCAGTAGGAGGCAGCTTTCATTGTTATATGTTCCTTTGATCTGTGGAACTCCTCGCCACCTGAAGTGCAAATGGCAAAGAATATCACTAATGGCCTGATCCACTGCTTGTTCAGTGAGGCCTTCTTGTTAGTATGGCTGCATAGGATGACATCTGTGTTGTTCAATATCCAGTCAGTTCACTGGAATTTATGCTCAGGTAAATTATGTGTGGGATTGTAGTTGTCTCTGCAACCCTATCCTATGCGTGTTTACTCAGAATTAAGTTCCACTGTGGTCAGTGAGGCTTACTTCTATTCTAGTTAGTATGTTTAGGGTAGTCCTTAAGGAGTGACAGTACAAGCTTATATATATCTGCTCAAAACACAAGAAGAATCCTACTGGATCAGACCAAATTCCTGTCTGGTGCAGCACTCTGCAAGCCAGATGCCTATAGGAAGCCAAAAAGCAGAACATGAATATGCCAGTGCTAACCCCAATTAGTATTCAGAGAGACACTGCCTTCGATACTGGAGATAATACGTAGCTATAACGTCTAGTAGCTGTTTCATAGCCTTATCCACTATGCATTTGTTTAATCCCATCTTAAAGCTGTCCAAGTTGTTGGCCATCACTACATTTTGTTGTACTGAATTCCATAGTTTTAACTATGCACAGTGAAGTTCTTTGTTTTAGCTGTCCTGAATCTCCCACCATTCAGCTTCAACTCAGTGGGGCTTTTTCATTCCAAAGTAAGCCCCATTGAGTAAGTGTGTATATAGGATTGCACCATCAGTCCCTTTGGCCTCAATGGAAAGACTTCTGAATCATAGGTTAGGATTGTGCTGTGTGAGGCTGCAATCCTGTGCACACTTACTCAAGGATAAGTCTCATTATTGCATTCTTATCTGCCCTTCTGCCAATTCACTTACTTCTGAACAGACTATTTAGTTATTAGATTTTTATTTTCAACTTTTATCTAGAAGTTGTATTGATTATTGTATGTGGTTTTTAATGGCACAGATAAAGTTTTTAGGATGGGGCGTTATGTTTGGATTGATGATGATGATTATTAATAATAATTAATAATTAATTTGTATCCTGCCCTTCCTCCCAGTAGGAGCCCAGGATAAGTTGATAAGTTTTACTGCTCATTCTGTTGTATTATTTTAATTGTGAATTTTGTATCTTGTCTTGAAATGTTTTTATTACACTTTGTACACAGCCTTGGAAAATATTTGTGTTTTGAAAGGCAGCCTAGAAAGTTTATTAAATGAATAACAGTATATAACTCCACAACACTGGCCCAGTTTGGATGTAACACTAAATTAACATTTAATATTATGTATGATAAGTTTTCCCCTCTCTTCTCCTACTCTGACTCAGCTATGAGGTGGAAATTGGAAAGATTTATATCCCCTTTTAAACTAACCAAAGTTCCCTGTTATGTCTGAACTCAGGGAACTCTTGTTAGTTTAAACTGTGACTATTGACCATGACAGGATCATAAACTATGATTTGATCCTGGCTTGTTTGGATAAACCATAGTTTAAGCTTTTTAACCAATTTTCCTCTGAGTTGGATATAACAGAAAACTCTGGTCAGTTTTAAAGTGAAAACTTGATTTTCTTACAGCCATGTAAGAGGTAAGGAAACTACATGTGCAGGCTTGGGTGTGCAATGTTGAACTATAGTGTTATGTCCAAAAAGGTTCACTGTTTGGAAGCTGCTGCTAATGGAATGCTATTGCCCGTTTTCTACTTTGGTTAGCACAAGCTTCCACTTAATACTTAATATTCTGGCAGCCCGTTTACTTTAGAGCAGAATTCAGAGAGCTAGTTATGATCTGTATATTCTGATCTATGTATGCTTATTTAGAAATAACTCTCACTGAATTGACTGGTTTACTTACTCCTGAGTAAATGTGCATAAGATTGCAGCCTTGAAGACCTGAATGGCTTGTGTCTTACGCACCATAAAGGAGTGCCTTATCCTCTATGAACCTCCTTTCCCTTAAAGAAAGCTCTGATCCCAACTTTTCAAAAAGTTAAATCTGCAAGTGCTCAAAGCAGGATATTTCAGGTGGAGGTGCTACAACTCTAGTTATGCCCTTCTGAAACTCGTTATGCAACATTCCTAGCTAGTACAAAATGGTGTAGCAAAGATGTTCCTGTTGTTTCTATTACAGCGCTGCTGTGTTTCATTATAACATGATAATTATTACTTTGTATCTGTTTGGTTTTTTTAAAAAAGAATTGTGCATTTTAAACTGCTTTAATTGTACTTGGTTATGCAAACTACTCTGCATATTAAACAAGAAAATGTTTATATAAATAAAACTATGGAAAGGGCATGTACAATGAATGTACCTGCAAGCTATTATCAATGCATTCTGAGAATGTTTTTACAAAGCTGTGATGTTTCCCTGAAGATTTACACAAAAATAATAAAGAATGAAGCCAACAATATATGAGCATTGGCACATTAGTGCCAATGTGGTCTGTTATTCATCGTAAAATGAAGAAGCCTATTGAAATAAATAGATCAGTACTAATTCATGAACTTAGTTATTTGTGTCTTGCAGTGGGAAATGCCTTGGCTTATATCGAGGAAATGGCAGTGTCCCATCTCCAGAAATATATACAAACAAAATAATACCCTAAGATACCTCTGTAGATAGGGATGCTGTCATTTCTTTGCAGTGAGTGCATTACCAATAAGGCTTGGGGAAAATATATTTCCTGCAAGCATTGCTTCTCTGTGGGGAAAGATAAATTACTGCTAATGTCCTTAGTGAGAAACATTGTGGAGCTGTGATGATCTGTGTGGCTACAGTAGACTTTGCTGACGAATTTCATATAGCAGTAGGTGGTCTACTTCGTTGAGGTTCTGTTCCCTCTTTGAATTCAGTGACATATTGATGTGATCAGAGATTCTAGAATTAAGCCCTTGAGCTAATTTGTACTTGAGATAATGGGTAATTTGGTTGCCATTCAGTGTTGACAGCTTGAGTACTACTTTTTATTTGTACAGCAACCCTGTTCACTTCACACATGTTGTGTATAGGAAACATAGGTGAGGAGAGGGAAAGCAAGATCCTGCTTGTTGGCCCTGATATCTGCATGTTTATCAGAGCATTTCACCTGAACAGGGCTAATCTTATGTGTTCTACAACCATAAGTTGGGGGGGGGAATTACTTGCTTTGATTCATACTATTTGAACCTTTATTCCCACAGGCTTGCAAATTTCACTGGTGTTTTCTAAAGAAGATGGGCTGCTTGCATTTATCCATAAATCACTGAGCACTGAAGAAGTAAGTTTGACGATTTTAGGTTGAAACATATTTTAAAGTCTTATTAATTACACATGAAACTTCAGTTCATCCAAAATGTGGCAGCCAGATTATTGGCTGGGGATCTTTTTAGATCTCGTGTAACCCCTGTTTTAAAACAGCTGCATTGGTTGCCAGTTTGTTTCCAGGCTCAGTTCAAGGTGCTAATGCCAGTGTACAGCCCTAAATGACTTAGGTCTTAAATACCTGTAGGTCTTCCCTACAGACCTGCTGCGATGAGCAGAGGGGCCCTATTGGTAGTTCCACCACCCTCAGAAGGTTGGGGTGGTGCCCTTGGGGAGGGCATTCTCTGACTGCCCCTAAGTTGCGGAACTCCCTCTCCACTGAGGAGCGTCCAGCAACTTTGCTGTAAAGCTTTAGGTAAAAGTTGAAGATGCACCTCTTTACCCTGCCCTTTGATACCTGAGACATGTATTTTTAGGACCCACCCTATTTTGTGATTTTAGGTTTGACACGGACAAGGCCAGCCCCCTTTCTTGTAAATTCACAAGGTCAAGGGTTCTTGCTTTCTCCCTTTACCCATATCTACTCAGAGTCCTTATATGTTGAACGTTAGTTTACCTAAGCTTGCAGGTTTCCAACAGCAGTCATCTAGAGTAGGTGGATTATGGATCTAGACCCCACGCATGGATTCTTGGGTCTTGGGAAGTACCAGAAATATTTTAATTGTGAGTCAGACTTCAGATAGCAGAATATTTTATAATATGCTATTCATTAATATCTTGCACACTACAACTGTTAAAAGCACTCTCAGTGGCTTTGCCATCATAACAGAAACAGAAAATAAGAATGCAAATTAGTAGGACAGAAGCTGCTGTATGTACTCATTTAATGCGGGTGCATCAAAGAAAGATAGATTTTTGCTGAGAGATTTATCCCTTGGCTCTGTGTGTGGGAGTGGGCATGTATGTATATATGTATGTGCGGCCTGAGAGGAAGGAATGTGTGAACTGTGTTAGAGAGAGGGGGGAGGGATGTATATTTGGTCTGTGAGGGAGGGAGAAATGTAGTGTGTGTGTGTGTGTGTGTGTGTGTGTGTGAGAGAGAGAGAGAGAGAGAGAGAGAGAGAGAGGATGCAACTTCATTGGAAGTTTTGTAATTGCTGTTTTTTAATAATGTTATTTAATTTTGTAAATCGTATTGTTTTATGGATGTATTCCTGTATTTGTGTTTTTCTTGTAAGCTGCCTTGAGGGCCTTTTGGCCATAAAGCGGGGTGTAAACAAACAAACAAACAATGACAATGATAATGTATTTATTATTGTATACTGCCTTCACCAATAAGGCCTCTCACTGTCTGTTTTGCTGAAAATGCTTTTAATGTTGTCTTGTTTTCAGTTTCGAGACTGCAGAGAAGAAGCATTAAAGTTTCTTTTTGCTTTTTTGGAAAAGATTGGTCAAAAAATTCACCCTTATGCACAAGATGTAAAGGTAGGTCAAAGAAAATTACTTTATATTTTACACAAAAACTAGATATTTTGACAGATAAAACAATACAACTAGTATAATAGTACAAGAAGTATTATGATATCTTAGTAGCAATGAAAAACTAGTAATCCTTCCTTTATTAAATGCTTGCATAATGTTGCTTTCTGTTCCTCTGCAAAACTCTCAGATCCAAAATACAATTTTTTGTGTATCTGACCTCCTTAAAAGATTCATACGCTGCCGACAATCAGGAATTTCTCATCTCCCAAGCAGGAAATAGAAAAAAAGTATATTTTGGGCAGTGTTACAGAGGAACAGGAAGCATGAGAGCGGTCCATCTAGCTCTATGCTGTCGACCTGACTAGCAGCAGCTCTCCAGACTCTCAGACCACTATTCTTTTTCAGCCCTGAAACTGTTGTTAGTGTGTTCAGATTCTGTTTAAGGCCTTTTGGGATGTCCTTCACTAGTGTGTTCTTTGACAAGAATAAATCGAGGAAAACAGAACATTCTAATGTGGAAGATTCTTATTATGCAGAAAAATAAACTGGCTTTGCATTACTTGGGCAATTTGTTTAGTTTTTTTAAAACACTGTATAATAGTGGGGAACAAATGCAAAGATAGTGCAAGATATTGCACTGCAAATGCAGTATATCAGCACTGTTATTTTTTGTCTTTTAAAAATACAGAGGGTGTGTATTAGTGTTTACACAAAAGACAAACTGGCAAAATGCAGAATCCCAGCACTAGATCTACTGATTAAGGTAAAACTTGTATCATAGCTCTTTATGATTTTCTATTGTTTCCAGAGGATTTAGTTATGCATGTTTATATGTAGTGATATCCAAAGCTGAGTGCAGTGGAAATATTTTAATTTAAATATAAAAGTGTCTTAAAGGAAATGATATTCATTATAGGATAAACATCTAATTTGAAAGGCAAATACATAAGATTACACATCGTAAGAAATGATAACGTGTATGCTAACTGTTAAGTAATGCATGCTCGACCCAGTATATTTAACTTCATCTATAACTTTGTAGAACTTATTTATAGAACTGATGTTTATTTAGCTAGAAGGGAAATAAGATATTTAATAATGCATTTTTCTCTACTCATTAAAATATTGTTTTATTGTACTGATACTTGGTTGTTATGAATATCCTTCTAGCTGCTGCAAAACTTACAGTCATCTTATGTGATGGAAGACATGAAAGTTGGAGAAATCTTCACCAAATTCTACAATGAACTTGCTATCAAAAGTAAAGTGCCTGATACAGGTAAGTATCTTTACTATTACTATTTAACTTTATTACCAGTAGTTCTATTTACACTCGCAAGTATACATTAACATACATTAAAAGATGTTGGATCACTGCTCTAAATTACTAAGGGATTTGGGAAAATCCAACAGAAGTTACTTGTGACTAGGGCTGCATGCATATATACGCTTATCCTATTGAACACTTGCTTCTGAGTAAAATGCATAGGATTAGCCTGCAAATCCTACTGGAAGCAAGAAAATGGCAATTTTATTAATGTTTTATAATTGTACTATATATATATATATTTTTCCACACTTGCTCATATTTTAATTGTGATTTTATTTGTTGTACACCGCCCTGAGAGCTTTCTGCTATAGGGCGGTCTAGAAATGTAATTAAATAAATAAATAAATAAATAAATAAATAAAATGGAATTTAATACTGAGCAACTTAAGGTGCATTGATTTCAATGGGGAATAGTCTTGATTAACTGTTGCTGGCTTAGTCTCATGTGCAGTTCAATAGTAGAAATGTCATTAAATTAGGCTTCAGGGTTTGTGGGGCTGTTTCTTGCCCCAAGGCTGCAAAAGTGAATGGAAGGGCACTCTGGCCTCTGCCACCAGAGGAACAAGGGCCAATGGGAGGTTGGCATCCCCTCCCAGGAACAATATTAGGGCAAAGGAACTTCAAACTTGGTTCTTGTGTTACCTTAGCGACAGCTGTAGAAACTTGATGTTGAAACTAGGGCAAATGTGAGGTAGCTTCTTTCAGAACTATTACGGTAGGGCCCCGCTTACCGGCGCTTTGCTTCCCAGTGTTCCGCTAATGCGGTGGCTTTCATTCCCCGTTTTAAAGCCGCTTTTGCTGCATTTTCTCTCGCGCGACGCCCCCTATTATACTCAATGAGGTTCTGCTTTACGGCGATTTCCGCTTTACGGCGGGGGTCCGGAATGGAACCTGTAACACATGCCTGTAACACATGTGCCCGTTGCTTCTTTTAAGCCCAGCTTGGCTGTGATTAGGGTGGCAAGAAGTAATATGTGTGCATGTGCACATTTCCTCTTTTATTCCAATTGTAAAGACCATAGGTTGGGTGGCAGATTCATCCATAACTTTGTGGCTGTCTTAGGAAGAGTAGCAGCATATGTGGCAGTGACAATGACTAAAAGTTAGAACAATGTGGGTGAGAATAAGAAATTTGGGATCTGTAATATTACTTGGGTGATTCATTAAATCCTTCACTGCTTTGGAAATTTTTTTGAGGAGTGGGGTACACTTGGATCAAAATAAAATGTAAATATATGATTGGGATGCTAAACATTATTCTCTTTTTAAGTATTGGAAAGGATATATGAGCTCCTGGGAGTTTTGGGAGAAGTCCAACCTAGTGATATGCTTGACAACTCTGAAAAACTATTTCGAGCTTATCTGGGAGAACTTAAAACGCAGGTAAAATTAAGGGCTTTTTGTGTGATTCCAGTAAGATATTCCTGCATGGTTTAAATCTTTAAAGGGAATTTGCAAACTTTTGTTTCTGCTTCTGGTCAACTGTGTTTTGTCATGTCATTTGGATCAGCAAACTGTGATTAACATTAACTATAGTTAGTTTAAACACAGTTTTGGGTTTGGATGAGAAAATTGTGGTTAACTAAAAGTGGAAGGGAAAGCTGGACCTATCATCTTGCCTGTGTGGGTGAGGATGGTTAATGTGCTTACCTGGGAGGAGTCTAGGCTTATTCATTTCTTGTTAAACCATAGTTTGGTGTGATGTCTGAACATAGCTTGTGTATTCTGCAGAACTGAAATGAATTTATTTTTAAAAATCCCCAAACAGAATATTTAGCATTTTCATTATTTTTGCTGCATTTATTTACTTGTGAGTATTAAGTAATGTTTTTACATATATTTAAAAAATTGTGGCATTCTTCTAGACCTTTTCTGGGGAAATAGGACTAGATTGGCTAGTCTATTTTTGCAACCTATTATAGTAGTGAAGATCTCTGTTATATAAAATAAGTTATCTAGCTATTCCCTGGCACTTACTGTGTATTTTGCCAATACAGTCCTTGCCATTACTAAAAAATTCAAAATGAAATTCTGGTTCTGATTTATTTATAACAGGCATAATCTGTCAACAGGTAGCTCTGAGTAAAGTCCTTTGGAGACAGTGAGATGCAACTCAAACATGGCTTTCAGAAGTTTGAAAGATTTTAGAGTGACTTAATCATGACATTTTTGTTCTATTGTGGAGCATACTTTTTTTAAGAAATCCAGGAAGACCATCAAATTATTTTCTGTATTCTATATATTCTGTGATACGTTAGAAACAAATTTTAGATTTGTTTCATAATCTGAGGATATAACAACTGTATTTAGATTCATTTGAGAAATTGTCTTGCATTGCATATTGTTATCTCAGGATACTTGTCTGCTTCAGTATTAAATATAACACTTACTTGTTTTCAGATGACTTCTGCAATAAGAGAGCCTAAGTTCCCAGTAGTAGCTGGGTGTCTGAAAGGACTGACAGCACTCCTGAATAACTTTACCAAGTCCATGGATGAAGGTGCATTATATTTCTTATTAAAATATTCCAGTGGTTATAGGAGTGACAAACAGTTTTTTCTCAAATTTCATGAAATTGCTCCTCTTTCTGAACTTTTGGTCCTTGCCTCAGGCCCAGAAGCCTTGCTGGGTGCACTTGCCCAGATTTTACGTGAGTGTAAGTAATCCATGACAGCTATAGGTCCTGTTACTTGAATCCACTACCTCCTTCTTCCCTTTTAGCCATTCTAGCATTATTGTTCCCCAAATTGTGGGCTACCCTGAAAGTATATAGGTCTAGTTTAAATATGGTATAGAAACTTTTTGTATATTGCTTCTCTGCTTTGTTTCTTGCTGTTGGAGCTCATCCATAAATTTGAGAACAGTTCTCTCTGTTCGTTCTGAGATCTTTTAGACAATTGAAAACTGTTTGTATATCAACCCCCCAATCTTACTCAGTTTTTTCAACGTGTCTTAATGGGATTTGCCTTAGAACCTTTATCATGTTGATAGATCTTTTTTGAACTCCGTACAACTTTTTAAAAATTGAGGTATGCAAGAATAAACACATTGTTCTAAACTTGGTCTCACAGTAGTACTGTACTCAGTTCTGATAACTTCCTGGATCCTGAGGTATATCTGCATGGGAAACTCTGTGCTCCTTTCATATGTTAATTCTATAGAGAAGTGGATGCAAAGTTTGATCAAAGTAGGATGTGGCATTTAATCTACCTATTTAAGAGATTAAATCTGTTGGGTATGCTTTAACTTGGATTCCTGCATTAAACAGGGGGTTGGACTCAGCCTTATAGGCCCCTTCTAACTTTACTATTCCATGATTCTATTATCTGCCATTTAGATAAACAAAGGATCAGTTAGATGAAAGGTCCTTATGGAGCGACACCAGTACACTATGCTTGAATAGACTTTGTGAACACCATGTCATATTGCTGAGAGGTTTAAATTCACACTACCACATAGTGACCTTTTTTAAATTGGGTATTTTCTCTGCAGATCCCCAAACTTCAAAAGAAATATTTGATTTTGCAGTGAAGGCAATAAATCCACAGGTATACTGGATGTTTTTCTCATTCAAAACAATATTTTTTTAGATTTGTTAAGTAGACCTGATGAACAAGTCTATTTATATTTAACCATTTGACATTGCAGGTTGACTTAAAGCGATATGCAGTGCCTCTTGGTAAGAACTTTCTATTTCATGTCAAATAGCTGTGTACAATAGTTTATCTTTGACAGCATATTTCTTCTCTTTTGGAAAAGGCATAATGCATGTAATCTTTTTTTTGTCTACAAAAAGTAAAACATATCTTTCAAAATAATGATAAATAACAAAGTGGGAAAATTACAAATTCTAGTCCTAATTTCTTTCAGAGTGTGTGTGTTATGTGCCTTCAAGTCGATTACGACTTCTGGCGACCCTATGAATCAGTGACCTCCAATAGCATCTGTTGTAAACCACCCTGTTCAGATCTTGTAAGTTCAGGTCTGTGGCTTCCTTTATGGAATCAATCCATCTCTTGTTCGGCCTTCCTCTTTTTCTACTCCCTTCTGTTTTTCCCAGCATTATTGTCTTTTCTAATGAATCATGTCTTCTCATGATGTGTCCAAAGTATGATAACGTCAGTTTCATCATTTTAGCTTCTTTCAGAGTAAGTAATTATAAAAACAAATGTCTCTTGTAATCTAAACAAAAGATAACATTTTCAAAAGTAAAAGCATTTGGAACATGCTCAGTTGTGTAGTTGGAATGAAAAGCTGGATTTAAATTCAAACTTCTACTTTTCAGCTGGTTTGCGTTTGTTTAGTATCCATGCTGTTCAATTCAGCACATGCCTGCTAGACAACTATATGTCGCTATATGAAGTAATGTCCAAATGGTGTGGCCATCAGAATATAGAACTGAAGAAAGCTGGCCATTCAGCTCTGGATACATTTCTTAAACAGGTACAATAACCACCTTCTCTCCCTTGACTTTGTTTCTCTGTTTGTCTTTGTTCTGCTTCCCTTCCCTTCTGCTTTGAACTTTCTCTCATGCCTGGCTGTTCCCACAATCTTCTTCTTGATGCAAGTGCTGTTTGTATCAAGGTTTTACATTATGTTCATGGTTTTAAGATTTTCTTTTTAATATGAGAGTTAAATGCTCAGTGGGTGCATAGTGAGATACTGACAATTCTTCTATATTAGTGATAATGTGTGAACCAGTGGGACCATAGCTTTTTTGGCTTCTTCCACAATGACTCTAAAAATTTCTCAGCTGCTGAATTAGCTTCCAGAAATATAGATATGAATTTAGGAACAATTTTTATTTTTCATTAATGATCCAAATTTTAAATCCCAATCCTATTTACATGTAATATGCAGATCTCTGCAATGGTTGCAAAGGATGCAGAAATGCATAAGGGCAAGCTGCGCTTCTTCATGGAACAGTTTTACGGTATCATCAGAAAGATGGATGCCAGCAACAAGGAATTGTCCATTGCTATTCGTGGATATGGACTTTTTGCAGCGGTATGTATTCATGACAGAATGTTGGAGGGGCGCAATGTTAGGGCGAGGGACGCAAATAAGTTTTTTCCCAGACTATACAGAAATTTTAGCTGCCTCATTCTTACTAAACCTTGCAGTACGTTGCAAGTGAGTCTCCCATTGAGTTAAATGCAAAATTTAGAAAAAATGAACTTGAAGTCACAGACCATTGTAATCATTGAGGTACTTCACAACTGAGAAATAGTGTTTCTATTATCTTAAATATACTTAAGTTTACAGAAGTTATGTTAGACGTGGCCCTTAGTGCTTTGAAGCTTGAACTAATAAATCAGAAGAGTTCAACAATAATAGTTCAACTCAAAAGATCTTGTCATGAATGGAAGACACGTCCCCATAATGAGACCAGATTTTGCTGACTTCCTTCCTGTCCCAATCATCTCAACCTGGGTCCATGGGGCCAGAGCCACTTTTCAGAAGGTTCAGAGGGCTGCAGGTGGGGAGAAATTGGTTACCCCCTGCTCCCACGCAATTGGCGGTGCCTTCTGCTTATGTGGTTGCCTCTTTGTATCCAAGCCTATACTAAACAACTTCTCATTTTTTTGATAATTCAGAGAGTTGGACAGAAATGGTGCTGTTCTTTGCCTAGCCATCATGTTGCATTCTGTATGTACCGCCCTTTGTGTTAGAGTACATGAGTTGCAGCATTACAGTTTTAAGATTGATAAATACTTATGTACCATTGGAAGTGTAATATAATAATACCAAAATGAAAGCGGAGAACATGTGTGCTTGTGTAGACAGGGAGAGGTGAGGAAAAAGGGCTCTATTGAGATTTCTCCATATGTCTGCCCATGGTGGAATAGATTGTGTGTTTTATGTATTAAACCTAGTCTTAATCCAACTTTATTTTTTCTCTCATTTAAAGCCATGTAAAGCTATCAATTCAAAGGATGTTGACTTCATGTATGTTGAACTCCTTCAGCGCTGTAAGCAAATGTATCTCACCGAGGCAGAAACAGCAGATGACCATGTATATCAGCTACCGAGTTTTCTTCAATCTATTGCTAGCGTTATACTCCACTTAGATACCGTAAGTGACCAGTTTGAATCCATTTGTGAGGCTATTATTTTTATAACTTTATAACTTATTAGTATATCATATATATATATATATATATATACTAATAAAGAATTCCTCCTCCAAGTGCTGATCCTTAGGTAGTCAAAACAGCACTATATACACACAAGGGGGAGCTATTGGTAGGCTTGGGGAAGGTTTGCAAAAAGTACAAGGAATCCTGAGCAAGGAGGAAGAACAAAAAGTGAGTACTGAGCATGCTCAGTGACCACAGAATGCAAACTGACTGTTGGATCGTGGAGAATAGAACACGGTGGGAGGGGGAATGGAATGGAGTATTCTGGAAGACAGTATGGCTGGCCAGCTGGAACTCTTGAACAGGAGCACTCCATACTGCAACTCTTTGTTGCAGATCCCATTTGTATGATTTTACTAGTGATGAGAGTGGTGTAAATTTTCTCTCCTACTTCAGAAAACCCAAAACTCACTCACTTGAAAAAACTTAGTGCAGCTGCTATCTCCTAATATTCCATTTTTCTTTTTCTTCTTCTAGATTCCTGAAGTGTATACTCCAGTTCTTGAACATCTGGTTGTGGTGCAAATAGACAGTTTCCCGCAATACAGTGTAAAAATGCAGTCTGCATGTTGTAAATCCATTGTAAAAGTTTTTTTAGCTCTGGCAGGAAAAGGCCCTGCACTGTGGAGTTTTATGAGCACTGTGGGTGAGTTTTCTTTTTTTTAAACTGTTTTTATTGAGATTTTCAATACAATATAGAACAAACAATACAAGACAAAGCAAAGCACTCCTCCTGGGGAGAGGGAAATCTGTAAAAACAAACAAGGGGAATGGAAGAGGCAATATCATATCATAAACAATATTTTAAGGTCAAATCAAGAATTCCAAATTTCTCGGGTAACCAGTGAAAATTGCTGCTGTAGTTGATATTCCGAAACATACAAAATAAAGTCGCACCAAACAATACAGAGTACATCAGGTTTTGTTCATCCTTGAAGTGAGTGTAAAGAGAGTGTAATTTTTTTTCTAGAATAGCAATATTCCAAAAATATTTCTTTATTGCAGTACTAGTTCAAGTATGAGAACCTTGAAAAGTAGGGGTTATAGCAATGTCAAGAGTAAGTTAAGGAGTTTCATTATGATCTCTGACTTTTCTTTTCTGGCTCTTCAAATTGTTAGTGCTATATTGTCAAGCTTTGTATCTTGGTCACAAAACTCAAATCTATTCATAGTGCCTTTCCTTCTTTCTTTGCTTTTCTCTCTAGATGTTATCCAAACTTTCTGCAGGAATTTTTATGACCCTGTTCCTTCTTGCCTGTTGCATTTTAATGCTGTTTCTGCTATTCCGCTCTGTTACACAATACCTCTTTCTTGCTTCAAATGGATTCTTATCGCTATTCATCCTGGAAAAACTTTCTGCATTGATTCTCCTTTGTGTGTTGCTTTTATTATTGCGTTCTTATCCATGGTTTCCATCACTAAAAGTTCCTGTGTATGTGCTCTTAGTATGTGTAATCAGAGGGCAGAGTGATAAGGCCTCATTATATGCATACTGTCATCTGCTGTGATAAGGTGCAGAGTTACACCAAATCCTATATTTAATGGTGGGGAAGTGGTAGGAGTCAGTGAGTTTGGTTCCCTCCCCCCCCATTGGTCTCAGTGGGTGATATTTCACCTACTTCTGCTCTGTAGTTGGTTCAAAGCTGCGATATCATTGGGACAAGGAATGGTGTCTGAAGGAGACGTATGATTTGTAGAAGTCTGCTCCTTCCCCATCCTGCCCACTTTCTCCCCCCTGTTTGGCAGAGATGTGCCAATGACGTAGATATGCCTGTGTATGTCCGTTGGCAGAGGTGAATCTCAAGTTTTGCCAGTATTGTGGGGCTTCTGTTGTCTTCTGTAGTGTCCCAGCCAGTGTAATGACTGTAGGATTGCACCCTTAGTTGCAGTGACTTTCTATCTTTTATTGCACATAAGGGCAGCTCGTGGGCCACATGCAACCCTTGGCTGCTCTAGTTGTGAAGCCCCAGGGAACCCCACCCAGTGGGTGATGGGAAAAGATTGTTGTTCTCACACTGCTAAGCAGCACTGGGACAGCAATATAGCACTAGGACCGGAACACTTTGGACAGGGGAGGCTTTAAGCTCCCACCCACTGCTTCCAGTACAACCAAGGTCATTTATCCTATCACTGGTAAAAGCAATGGACAAAATATTTATTTATTAGATTTATTTATTAATATTTATTAGATTATTAATTATTAATATTTTAGAGTATTAATTATTTATTAGATTTATTTATTAATTTTATATCCCACCCTTCCTCCCAGTAAGAGCCCAGGGCAGCAAACAAAAGCACCAAAACCACTCTAAAACATCGTAAAAAACAGACTTTAAAATATATTACAACAAAACATCCTTAAAAATATACTAAAATGAAACATCTTTAAAACCATCTTTTTTAAAAAAAAACTTAAAAACCATCTTTTTTTAAAAAAAAAAAACAATTCCAACACAGACTGGGATAGGGCTCTACTTGTTGAAAGAGGAAGGTCTTAAGTTGGAGCACTAATTTCCTGTCCATAGTTTCCATGCAGCCAGGATCACTGAAGACAGTGATCTTGGCTGCACTGGGGGTTGGGGGAGAGTGTAAGTACATCTTTAACCTCTGCTTGGAGCAGAGGGGGGAAGGGGGTGTGGGTGTAGGGGAAAGGGTGCATGTGTTTGCATGCATGTATGTGTGACTCTGTGTGTGCAGTCCCAGCACTACACATGTCTCTTTGTGCCACCACCACCCCTAGTTTCATTGCATCCAGCTTTAACACCTTTTTACTATCCAAGGCTTTGAACACACTGGCTCATTTCCTCTTTAATCTTCTCATATGCCCCTGCCTATGTGTTCTGTATGCATTTATTAACTATTTCCAGCTCATATTCATTATGTCCTGTCCATTTCATTTTCAGAAATACTTTTCCCATAGCTCTTCCTTCTTAATTTTTATTTTTCTTACTCATTTAAAATTGTTTATAAAAATAACTATGATCAAAATGCAATCCATTTGTGATTGTGCTTTAAATCGAATTTGTCATGGAATATAATTCATTTGTTATCATTTCTACACTGCTTAACAATAAGTACTTAACAATAATTTTACTATTTCAGTTTCACTTGTATAAATTTACTCTGATGTATTTGGTTGCAAAAGATGCATTTTAAAAGTTGGGAATCGTCAATGTTGTTGATGTTTTATGTCCTTTCTGTTTGGCTAGTATGATAACAATGATTGTTTTCTATGTTAGACACATAACAGGAGAGAATATTCTGTTAGCGCAGCTGTCATGCCATTATAGTTGCCAGGCCCTTTCTTTGGTTTGGAGTTCTTGTTTGTGTGTGTGTTTTTGTTTTTATTTTTTTAATGGTGCATGTTTTGGCCTCTGTGTAACCTGTTTACTAATAGAGCAGCTTGGTAATGAGACCAGTTGCTGATTCTGGTTTTCTTTTCAGTGCCAGGAAGATATATTAGAATAATATCAATACTTTATTGATGTACTTTCTTAAATATTGAAATGTCTTTTTTTTAGTGCATCAAGGTTTAATCAGAGTCTGTTCTAAGCCAGTTGTGTATTCAAGGGTAAGTGTTGTTCAAGTTTTGCTGAATTTGTTTTAAGTATGTGTGTGCATGTGCAAGCACCCAAGTCTCTTTACTTGCACTCTGTACAAATACTTTTTGTCTCCCTCTTTTTCTGATGTATCTTTTAATAAATTGCCAGCTTCATAAATTGCTAGAGTTTTTCCTCACTTGCCTGAGTCCCTTCATGAAAACATGTGAATCAGTTTTGACATGATGTACCGCACCACTTACACACCAGGAGTATATCACCCATACATTTCCTTCAGTAAATTAAGAAAAGGAGAACAATTAATGAGAACAATTCCTTTCCTGCCAGTTGTCCAGAGTCTATTTCTCACAAGTGAGCTACTGCAACAATCCAGTATATCAGGATTGGTATATCAGCTTATCTGAAATATGCTGGAGACCACATCTTGGGGTTGCAATCTGGGAGCTTTAAAACTAATGCAGGGTCAGTATTTGGGGTTGTTTTTCAGCGGCTTAGCAAAGTTTCACTTGAGTTGTTCTGCTCCTGTTGACATTTCTTTGCAGGTAGTTTTCTGTGCAGGTAGTTACTGCTAAAATTGATTGTGGGCTCTCTTGAGGCTTCCCTGAAGTGTAATCCACTGCTTAGTCTAGTGCTTCTCTAACTACATACCATCAGTAACTCTGTAACTTTGGCCAAGAACTGGGAGGGAGCTCTCAGCCTCCATTGCCTCCAGCAATTTTCCCTAGACTTGGTTTAGTTGTAAGGAGATAGTTTAGGCCAGGGGTGGGAAACCTCAGGTCTGTGGGTCGGATGTAACCTGTGGAGTTTCCACAGCGTCACCTCCTCCCAGTACTGCAGTTAGGCTCGAAAAAAGTATCTTGTTGGCTCTGATAGCCTAAGTGTGTGTGTGTGTGTGTGTGTCCCACAGCTGGGGAGGGAAGGGTTAATCCTCTCCTCCCCCATGTGCTGTGATCCACCTGCATGAAACATCCTTTCCATGCCACAATTAGGCTTGGAGAAAAACTTCCCATGGTTCCAGTATAAGAGACTGTGGGGTTGAACATCCCTTTCTAGACAGCTGAGCCATATACAAAATATAGTTCTCAAAACAACAATTGCAGCTTACGAGAGTGGCTGTATAGTATAGTCAGCGTGGATTTTTCACATTCCGCAGTGTTAAATTGAAAATACCCCCCATGTCGTTATGACACTTCCCATAAGCTCATTTCAAAACAAAACCTTACAAAACTTATAGTCCTGAACTCAGAAATGCTTGCTTAACAACCCTCTGAATTTTCATGGCGATACACAAAACAGAGAGAATTGAGAGTTCAAAGTGTAAAAAGAGAGAGAGAGAAACCAGACCCCTTTTGGACTTTTTGTCAGAGTTCTCATAATCTGGTGAAATTAATTAAAAATGAGCCATGTTAAGAGGACTTGTAATCCTATTACTGACCTTGCCCCATACTCTGACCTTCATCTTCTGCATTTTAAAAATTAAAATAATGCCTGGCTGATTTTTAGTTAATTTAAGAAATTCAGCATTGAACTCAATGATAAGCTCGGGCATGCTCAGGAAGAATCAACTGCAGTGTCGTAAAAGCCAGACTCACTGCTGCTTGGCTTGGCTGCCTAATCAGGGGGCCACACCCACACCAGACCTTTATTTCACTTTTAACAGTCATGGCTTCCCCCAGAGAATCTTGGGAAGTTTAGTTTGTGAAGGGTGCTGAGAGTCCTATTCATCTGACAGAGCTCCAGTGGCCAGAGTGGTTTAACAGTCAGCCACTCTGATTGAAGGTCTGTGAGGGGAACAGGGCTTCTCCTAGCAACTCTCAGCACCCTTCACTAATGACACTTCCCAGGATTCTTTGAGAGAAGCCATGACTGTCTAAAGTGAAATAAAGGCCTGGTGTGGATGTGGCTAGGGACAGCTTTGGTTTAAATTTGGGTGGGAGGCTACATGTGTTTGCTGTAGAATAAAAAGGTGAGGAAACACTGAAAAGCAATGATACTGTTCACAGTGTTTTCCTTTTGGAAAGGAAAGGGACTTCTCCTCTGCCGAGTGCCCACCCATCCAGTCTATTCTCCCCTCCTTCTCCTGCATGGGAGTCTATCCTAGCCATGATTGCATGGGAGTAAATCCCACTGAACTCAATAAGCATGTAAATGATCAGACCCTCCTCTCTCCTCCTCTCTCCCTTCCTCCTCCCCTTCCCACTCCAGCCGTCCGTCTGTCCCTCCCTCCCTCCCTCCCTCTTCTCCTCCTCCCCCTGGTCAGTTTTACATATGCTAAGCATGATTGCATTGGAGTAAATTCCATTGAACTCAATAAGCATGCAAATGATCAGACCTGGCTTTCCCCTCCTTCCCCTTTCCTCTCCCTTCCTCCTCCCTTCTTCCTCTCCTCCCCTTTTCCTTCTTCCTCCTCCCTTGCCCTCTCCAGGCCTCCCTCCCCATGGTCAGTTTTACTTGTCCTAAGCATGACTGCACGGGAGTAAATCCCACTGAATTCAATAAACATGCAAATGATCAAACCTACCCTCCACCTCCTGCCTGCTCCCCTCCCCCTTTTCCCTTCCCCACCCCCTGTGGTCAGTTTCACCTATCCTAAGAGTGATTGCAGGGGAGTAAATCCCACCTAACTCAATAAGCATGTAAATGATCAATCCATTCTCAGCAAACTTGCACTGGATCCCATTTCCTATCTCCTGGATTAAAAAGCAGAGAAATTCACTAATGGGCAAAAAAACCCTTGCGGTTTAAGAATATACCTGAAACCAACAGATATTTCTATCAAACTTTAAAAAGCAGGGAAATTGGGCAGCTATAGTGAATACACCAGGGGAGCAGGAGACCTGACTTTCTCTCTGAGATACTGTGCTGCCCTACAAATTTGTATAAATGCAAACACAATTTGGGTTGGTCTTTCACAGTCCAATCCACTACCTGTGTAGCTTGGAAGAATTTGGTAACGTGCCTCTTATATGCTTATTGAGTTAGGCGGGAAATATCTGTTGGCTATAGGTACATTCTTAAACCGCATTTTTTTTGCCTATTAGTGAATAGATCTCCTGAGGCTGAACTGCATGCAGTAACAATACTTTTTTCTCTGGGTAAATACTACTCAAGACCCCCCACCGTCCTTTTTTAAAAATGAAATGTTGGAGGAGATCTTGGTGGGAGGCAAAATATCAAGTGGTTTAATGCTATCATTGTATGAATGGAAATGGACTGCCTTCAAGTTGATTCTGACTTATGGTGATCCTATGAATAGGCTTTTCATGGTAAGCGGTATTCAGAGGAGATTTACCATTGCCTTCCTGTGAGGCTGAGAGGCAGTGACTAGCCCAAGGTCACCAGTAAGCTTCATGGCTATGTGGGATTTGAACCCTGGTCTCCCAAGTCGTAGTCCAAAACCTTAACCAGTACACCACACTGGCTCTTAAGTATTAAAATACCATATTATGATTTAAGTGAAATTTTCTCATGATTAACTTGACCAGTCTCTTGATAATACTTTGCCTTGTGTGACTGAAGCAAATGAGTCCACTAGAAATGTATTAACGTAACTGTATATGCCACTGATGTCTGAGTGAATGTGTATGCTGTAATGTTAAACTTTTATTTTGCCTGAGGGGCATGGAATTGTAACTCTGCAAGAATGCTTACCTTCTCGAAGAGAGTTCTTGAAATGTCATAAAACTATTCACAAGGATCATTTGGAGATGACGTGATTAAACCCCTTTCAAAGCTGCTAAATTTGTAGAGTAGATAGTTTGCCATTTCATGATACTTGTTTGGTTATATATGTTGTCTCAGCCAGCTTTTGTTACATAATTCTTATTTCTGTTACCAAAAAGGTACCTATGAATTCTACAGACGTGTTAAAGAATTTAGTTGTTATCCTATTTAAAGAAGTGTACTGTACAAAATATATATTCCTAAGATAGGGCATTTCATGAGATGTCATGACATAGTGGTCTTGGATGCTCTTTTGAAATTAGGCAGTTTTTTGTTTCTGTTTTCTTGAATATCTATGGTTGAATATAGGTAGCTGTATATTTTCTCTTTCTTTCGCATACATGCATATATATTCACTTTAATATTATGGTGCCTTCTAGGAATATTCTGGAAAAAAGGTTTCTAGTTCAGAAGAACCTCCCACACATGGAGAAGTTAGGACTGGGAAATGGAAGGTGCCAACATACAAAGATTACCTGGACCTTTTTAGAAGTTTACTGAGTTGTGACACAATGAAGGTAAAAACTACTGCTGGATCTTCAGTCAAGAAACTTGTGATTCTGTGTTTTTTTTTCTTATTGAAGAAAACTAGAAATTTTCATCTCCTTTGCACATGCTTTCTTTGGCTATTCCCTGCCTTTCTCAGAGAATCCAACTGTTAGTATCCTGTTCTTACCTCACCTTGGAATGTTCAATCTTCAAATGTGCATGTGTTCATTTGTCATATCCGGTATCTATAGATCCAGCAAAATGTAACTATAGATCCAGCAAAATGAAACAATATGGGATAGTAAAGCTTTCTGCTCAGTATCAGCCTGTATACGGGAGAGTTCTTTCAAATTAATTTACAGGTGGTACTTGATTCCCCACACCTTTAGCATATTTTCAAGTAATAACAGTACATTGTTCTGAAGGGGGTTGGGAGCTGCATAGTGTTTTTCATATGTGGTGTTCCTGTGCAAAAATAAAGGAATTTTGGAAGAGTGTATTCCACAAAATGGGACCCATCACTGGACAGTTATTGATCCTAGAATGGCACTTCTTTCTGAATTTGTTGAGGAGGGGCAGAATGTCTCTTGCAAAGATCTCTTAACTTTTTTATTAGCAGTGGCAACAAGAATGACGATTGCCGGAAGATGGAAGGAACTAGGTGGTGACTTAAAATCAGAATGGTATCAACAAATTTGGTCTATTGCATTAATGAAAAAAGACACACATACACAAATAATTCAAGGAACACAGTGGACAAATTTCAAGCATCTTGTTTCAGCTTTATTGCGTACATGGTACAAAAAATATCGCTGTCAACCACCCTCCACACTCAAATTTCTTTGGAAAGACTGTATAAGATAACCATAAAGGAAACAGAATAATCATTAAACAAGCATAATCAACAAAAAAAGATTTCTTTCGATACTACAATATGACCAGTGCTATTTTTTTTTGGTTCTTTGTCATGTATTTATACTATCATGTTTGTTATACTGCCCTAATAGTTGTATACCAAAAATAAAATGTTTTTGAAAAAAATTACTTGAGGGAGGGCATTCCAAAGGGTGGGTGCTATTACTGAGAAGGCTCACTTCCACATTGTCAACAAGTGACATTCTGCTGGGTTGTGGAACAATCAACAGAGTCTCCTCAGAAGATCTTAAAGATCAGCTTGGCTTGTATTGGAAATCACTTGGTCTGTAATTTCAAAATAACTGGCCGTACTGACTGACTAAAGAATTATTCTTTTTTCTCCAATGAAGGATTCTCTATTGGCAGATGAAACTTTTCTAACTGCAAATTCACCACTGCAGTCTCTAAATCATTTATTGTATGATGAACTCATGAAGTCTATACTAAAAGTAATCGAAAAGTTGGATCTTACAGTTCAGAAACAGAACATTAATGAAGAGAAGGTAAGACTTGGTGTTTGAAAAGCTGTGTGCATATATGTATCTTCTGCATTTTTCAAAACAATGAGCAGTATCCAATGCACTTGTTCTGTTGGCACAAGGATTTATACTTGCGCAGCGAAACTTCCCCCTCTGTCCTTCCCCATGCCCTCCTGGGTTGGGGGATCCCCCAGAACAGATCTAGGGATTTTGTGTGGGGAGTGAGGGTTCTGTTACATATGCGTAAATCCTTGTGGTAATGGAAAAAGTTACTTAGTGCTACAAGCCAATGGGCTCAGGATTCACTTTCCACAAATTAAAAACCTATTCCTGTCATTCATACTTGCATTTTGTGCCTGAACATAGCTAATAAATGCCATAGTTCAGTGACCCTGGTAGCCAGCTTGGTGCCCTCCAGATGTTTGACTCCTTCATCCCTGACCATTTGCCATCTTGTCTAGGGATAATGGGAATTACACTCCAGCAACATCTGAAGGGTACCACAATGGCTACCCCAGCATGAATGAGCTTTGTGCTTGTAGTTTACCACTTTTACTGGTGCAGCCTGTAGGTGGAGATCAGGAACATCTGCTTCTGTTTTCATCTAATTGCACTTTGTCAATTTTGTCTGAACTGGGACATGCTGCAGTTGGTTTAACTATGGTTTGTCCAAACAAACCAGGATCAGAAGCTATGTCAGAAAAGGAAAAGTATGGTGAAGCACATGAGTTTGAGGTTTGCTCACATAGCACTAAACTATGGTGTAGTGTTGCATCTGAACACAACCATAGTTTTCATTAAAGATTATAGCCCACCTTTAAAAGGACATTAGGATAGGGAAGGGTGTAAAACTGAGTGCAATAGTAGCTGTATATTAAGAGTACCTATTAATGAAGAACTAATAATCTAAATTATATTGTGCAAACAAAAGGTGGTGTCAGGAAGTATACATGACCAGACATTGAATTGACTTAATGGCTGGGAGTTATGAGATGAGCAGATATTTGTTGTTGTTATGTGCCTTCAAGTCGATTACGACTTATGGCAACCCTATGAATCAGCGACCTTCAATAGCATCTGTCATGAACCACTCTGTTTAGATCTTGTAAGTTCAGGTCTGTGGCTTCCTTTATGGAATCAATCCATCTCTTGTTTGGCCTTCCTCTTTTTCTACTCCCTTCTGTTTTTTCCAGCATTATTGTCTTTTCACGTAAATCATGTCTTCTCATTATGTGTCCAAAATATAACAGTTTTATCATTTTAGCTTCCAGTGATAGTTCTGGGTTAATTTGTTCTAACACCCAATTATTTGTGTTTTTCGCAGTCCATGATATGTGCAAAGCTCTTCTCCAACACCACATTTCAAATGAACTGATTTTTCTCTTATCCACTTTTTTCACTGTCCAACTTTCACATCCATACATAGAGATCGGAAATACCATTGACACGAATAGCATGTAGTTTGATTTTTATTTCCCATTTCCCAAAAGTGTTTAAGAATGTTATACAATAGGGCCCCGCTTTTCAGCGTTCCGCTAATACGGTGGCACCAGTGGGGCGATCAGCTGTACCGTGGGGAGCTCCAGCCAATCCTAAAAATGAACTCATACTTCATGAATTTTAGAAGATGCTAAGTATTTGTAAAACAATCACCAATTTTCTCAGTACACCTTCATCAAATTGCTTGTATGTACAGATGCTATAATCAAAAAGGTGTTCTTGCTCAGTTTTGTAAATGATTTTTAAAAAATCATGGGTTAATTAAAGAAAAATAGAAATGAGTAGGAGTGATGCATGCAAAGGGTATCCAGTATGACCTGGTCACTAAGACTGAGTATTGAGAATCAAAAATCTCTGTAAGTTTATGCAGTTCAAATTACATTATCCCACAAGCACCAAGTGGGAACCTGCGAATTACACAGTGTGAAACAGAAAACGCTACTTCAGATTATCTCTGCGTGCCAATGAAAAGCTGTAAGTGCTTTTTAAATTCATTTCTCAGGATGGAAGTGAAGCTGACATTGATCTCACAATTCCAACTTCTGATCCAGCTGCAAACCTTCAGCCAACCAAGCCTAAAGATTTTACAGCTTTCATTAATCTAGTGGAATTTTGCAGGTATGTTTTGTTCTATGTCTGGAGATGGCATGACTCATTCAGCATTGGCTGACAGTATTTGTGAGTGGGTGGATTAGTCACAATGGTCTCATGGCTTGGAACAGGACACCCAGGGCCTCTAACTTTATTGAAAACTACTTCAACTGATCATTCATCTGTTTGATTAATTCACATGTTCACCAATTTCAGTAATATTTCTTTTTGATGTTCTCTTTATCTCTTCTGCAGAGAGATCCTCCTAGAGAAGCATGCTGAATATTTTGTGCCATGGGTGTATTCATTTGCTTATGAGCTGGTTATACAGTCAACACGGTTACCTTTTATTAGTGGATTTTACAAACTGCTGGCCATTGCCATGAAAATTGCTAAAAAAACAAAATACTTTGAGGTAAGAGAACTCTTGTAAGGAGAATTTTCTGTAATTTGTTCAAGGTAGTATTATTATTATTGTGCTGGTCTGCCTTACATATGTGCTGAAGATAATTATTTTTTTAACATTTAAGAATATATATATATAAGACAGTTTTGAAAGCAACAAACAGCGGTTGGATCCCTATAAGGATTCCGTTAATTACCTAAAAATATATGTGAACGTAATTGTGAGTAACCAAACAGAGGTTTTTATTGTATTAACAAAACGTTTCAGCTTCCGCCTTCATCAGCTGCTAACATACAAATGCTGTTACCATGAAGCCCCTCTGAGCATTCCATCTTCAAAGCTCTGTAATTGCCGTAGATGCGGGCAAATAAGCTAAAGTTGAATCGGGCAAGATGGAGATGCTGTAGGTAGGGGGGTTCCTTAGCTCTGGAAAGTGGTTTGTCACTGAAGTTGAATTGGGTGGCACTCCTCCTGAAAGACCAAGCATGTAGGTTGAGAGTGCTCTTGGATTTGATGCTGACTAGGTAACCTCAGGTGGCATCAGTGACCAGGAGAGCTTTTTATGAGTTTCAGCTGATACGCCAACTACACGTCTATTGAGAGAGGAGTGATATTGCTACAGAGATCTATGCTGTGGTCATGCCTAGATTAGACTAGTGTAACGTGCTTTATGTGGGGTTGCCCTTAAAGACTGTTCAGAAACTTCAGCTGGTCCAGAATGTTGCTGCCAGAATCCTATTGAGGGAGAGATGGGTAGCATCTGTAACACCTTTATTATATCAGCTAAACTGGTTATCTGTATATTTCTGGGCCCTATTTAAAATGCTGGTTTTTTCATTAAACCCCTAAACAGTTTGGGCCCAAGCTATTTATTTGACTGCTTGCCCCCATACTATCCCTGTTCACACTAAGATCTTCTTCGGAAACTCTCCTGGTGTGCCCACCTTTATGACTATGGAATTCCCTCCATTGGACATATATCACATTTCTATGTTGCAGGATTTTCAGAACGCATTGAAAACCTATTTTTTTCCATTTGTCTTCTAGGTGTGATGTTTGTTAGTTGGGTGATGCTCTGATTGAATTACATTCTTTCTGGCTCTGTTAAAAATGTTTTATGTGGAGTGTTGCTGAGTTGTAGTTTTAAATTATAAAATTTTGTGATACTCTTTTTATGTTTTTTGTTTTTGATTTGGATTGTAAACTGCTTAGGAGAGGCATTTGTCTAGAAAAGCAGCCTAAAGTAGTTTAAATAAGTATGAGTATATAAAACAAAAGATTTGGGACAAATTAAGAAAGATTTTTGGGTGTTCTGTAAGGATTGCAGTCATTAAGGAAAATGGTGCAGGAAAATTGTTAATGGGCTAATAGGCTCATTTGTTTGGGTTGATAGTATGGCAAGCTCTTCTTATTCTTCTCCAATAGTTTTGTTTGGCTGCTGCTTTCAGATCTCATGGAATTCAGGGGTAACACAAATGTAGTGCTACCATTCCCTTAAAGTTATGATTAAGGGACCAGATCATTGTATTGTGTTCTTTCTTCATTCAGCCCTTTTTCTCTTGGGGGAATTCTTGTTACACTGGCCTTACTTGAAGTTCTTCATCATGCCTGTCCCCATCATTGACTATGGTTAATGCTAATCAGGGTTCACTCCTAACCAGTATTTGAAATAGGTCCCATATTCTGGGTTAGATGTAAACTATGGTTAACACTGGTACGTAATAAGTAGCCATGGCTAAGGACAGGTGAGGTTATGTGTAATTTCCATGGTTCATGCATAGTTTTTGAACTGCTTATACAAACTTGGATATATCAGATGACAAATGCCAGTTGGATATTACAGAATTTTAGCTTCAGTTTTATTTATTTAAAATATTTATATCCTATTTCTCAGTCTTAATTCCTGAGGTGGCTTATAACAATATTTAAAAATTCATATAAGAAATAAAATCAGTAAAACTAAATGGCGCTAAAAACAATAAAAACAGCAAAGATGGAAGAAAATATATACTGGAAGAACTTCACTAATTGTCAATCTATGGAGATGATTTATGTTATACTGCCTTTATTCATTAATACTGTAGGACAAACTAGTAGATCTTTAAGAATGTACATCAGTGAGCATAAGAGTAAAATTTGTGCCAGCACCATGGAAGCTCCATTACGCACAGACTTTGTAGATAGTAAACCAATACTCCAGAAGTACTAAAATATTTTGCTATAGAACAGATTCATTTGTCTTGTTATAAAGGGCAAGATCCACATTTAGTACTCTGTAAGCATGAAGCCTTTTGGATTTTCACTTTAACTGTAAATCCAAATGGACTCAATGACACGTTTGACTTAGGTTTACATGTGTAACATCTGTATGTAATTTGCAATTCATTATGATTAACACCTATAAAAATATTCTTAAATCTTTGCATATTTTGGTCTTTTGGAATGTTAAGTGTATTCTGTTGGTATTCCATGGGAGGAGTGCAAGTGAGACATTTGTGCAAAAATTTTTAATTTGTGGTAAGTGCAATCATGTTAGAAAATTAATAGCATATCGTACATACAGTTAAGAAATTACCATCTTAAAAAAAGCAGCTGCATATATATAGAAGTATTCTTATTTATCAGAGAAGCACATGAAGGATTTATTTCTTCAAGAGAGAATTGTTGTTATTCCTCCCAAGGGCAGTTGGGAAAATTAATGTAAAAGATTGAAAAAGATGAGAGGAATTTGAAATGGATTCTTCTACTGGTGTGCTATACCTTGATTAGAACTGATATACTTTTTGGTATTTAATAGTTAACACACTTACGGAGTTTTTGGTGTGTGTGTGTGTGTATATGTTCATGTGTGTATATATATATTCCACATCCCTCTGTTTTTACAGAATACATTCTATGACATCCATCACAAGTTATTAAATCCTACTACTACTACTTCTATATATATATGATATATATATGATATCATATATAGATAGATAGATAGATAGTTCAATACAGAACATTTTCTTACATTTTGGGTCTTGTTATTGTTTATTTTTGGTGTATTAGGGACCCTTAGTTTTTGTGTTGTTGTTCTTCATTGTTACCCACCTTACTTTTGAAGGTGGGAGTACTATGAACATTAAGAACCCAGAAAGACTGATGAAGGTCAGGTAGATGGTTCTTCTGGTTTCAAGGTTCCAAGTTGTTTAGGACTTTGTAGATGAACAGTAGCTCTTCAAATTTGCATGGAAACAAATAGGAAGCCAATAGAGTTCTCCTAAGAAGTGGCTTCTAGCATCAGTCAGCTGTGTTATGAACCAATTGCAATTTCCATGTAGTTTTCAAAGACAGCTCCATATAAAGAACATAATCGATGGTTCTTGCACACATGCGTTGGTGGGTGCATATTATCACCTTAGTGTATGTCATCCAGTTGGTTCTTTTTTTTAAAAAAAAAATAGAGCACTAAGACAAGACTTTCACAGTTTGTACAGTTCTGTATATTCTTTTGTTTCACAGGGTGTTGGTCCAAGGAGTAAAAAAAAATGTCCTGAAGATCCGGAGAAGAGTTCCTGTTTTGCATTATTTGCAAAATTTGGAAAAGAGGTGATAAGTTCTCTGCAGTCTTTCTTTGAAATATGTGCTGAGTCTTTTGAATTATGCAAAATAGGTAAAATTGTAACTCTTTGGTTTTCCCACTCAGTGTTTAAACATGAACAATGAACTCTGTACAGTTCTGTCTCATTGCTTAAAATTAGTGCTGTCTTCTAGTTTTGAAAAGTTTTTTCCCCCCTGTGGAAAAGTCTTCCTGTTTTTCTGACTCATTTGCAGGGCACTTTAGAATTTCTTAGAATTCTGTTATAATTTTGATGGGTGCAATGTTGGATTTATCTTAATGTTATTAGGTGGCTGAGGACAGTGTGTGCGTGTTTCTCCCCCCTGCCTCAAATTAAATATGTCTCCAGTGTTCTACAAACTCCCAGGTTGCCCATGCTTCCTCATCTGAAAAAAATCTTGTGGGAGGAGTTACATTGTGACACCTTTCCCTGTTAATTGAGATTTCCATACTGATTGCTTTAAATCTAAAAAGACTTAACTTAAAAACAATGGATTTTACTTTAAAAACATTGCTATTGTTGTTTATTTATATATCACTTTTTGCCCAAAAGGCCCCCAAAGTGGTGAGCCGCATATTCTAAAACTAAATACCATTCTGGAAGGCAAATGTTAAAAAGCAGGTAATCTTCCTCTCCTCTCTCCAGCAGGGGGACAGGGCCTCATGTCACTCCCAAAGGGGCAATCCCTTTTGGTGTCACCCCCTTCAGCAGTGACCCTGCTGCCAGGAAACAGCTGTCAGGAGTACAGTAGGCCACCTCTTTGGCTTCCCGTGCTTATGGGAAAGCCCAGCCAAGGACGTCATGCAGTCTTCATGAAGTGCAGACACCTGGGAAGACATCAGAATGCAGATTACTTGAGAGGTGGTTTGCAGTATGATAGAAACGATACTTGCAAAAATTCTTCAGCCACCTTGAAAGAGTAACATAAGCATAACAAAAAACCTGTCCCGTTTGATAATTTTCAAATGTCATTTCTTTTCTCATTAGTCGCTGGAGAAGAATTTGGACAATAATTAGTCAAGCTCTTCTTATTTAGAAATCAGACTAGTTGCTATGAATGGAACTTCTATAAAAATGTGTTTTAATCTAAAAGGTTTAATCTATTTCAGCTTCAGGTAATTCCTAAACTATTTCTTATTTCTCATTTTAGGTAACAGCAAAAATGAAACAGTACAAAGATGAACTATTAGCATCCTGTCTTATTTTTGTGCTTTCCTTGCCATATGACATAATCATGCTGGATATTAAAGCATACATTCCTGCTTTGCAGGTGGGTCAATGTGGTGAATGAGCAATACAGTCATTTTTCCTTGTGTGCTTTTTTTTTTGTGCAAACCTTTTTGCTATAGTTGACGCATGTTTGTTTTAGTGGAACTTACAGCACAATCCAATGCAAGTGTGTATAGAATTGCAACCTAAATGTCTGCATTATCACTGATGGGTGAATTAGTGGGAAAACGCAAAGTTTGAATGTCAAATTTGTATGGCAACCATGTGTGCTATTTGTAGTTTTATTGTGAATATTAAGTTTTGTATATGCTGACCACCATACTTAACCTGCAACTAATTCCACTAAAACAATAATTTAATAGATATTTTGCAATACTGGCTGATAGGATGCTTGTATCCAAAGACAAATATAGCATGTAAGGAGGACGTGTTTGGGAGATGTAAATATCCAACATGTTTCCTTATGCTTGCTGTGCAGAATGCCTTTAAACTGGGCCTTAGCTATACCCCGATGGCCGATGTGGCACTGGATGCACTGGAGGACTGGTCAACCCATATTCCCAGATACGTAATACAGCCTTACCACAAGGACATCTTGCCTTGTCTTGATGGTTTTTTGAAAACGTCTACATCAACAGGTACACGTTAAAAATGAATGCAAGAAAATGGCAATAATATTTTTAATGCCATTCAGGTGTTACAGTTACATACTGGACCTGGAGTTACTATATTGCAGAATAGTTGCATTTGGGATATTTGTATTATTTTTTATACTGTAATGCCTTTTTTCCTCTTGCAGCTGAGAGATTTTAGTTTATGCTATAAATAGAAAACAAATTAATAACTAATATGTATTAACAATGTAATATGGGAAGCTGCCTTATATCAGGTCAAACTGTTTCTTCATCTAGCCCAGTATTGCTTGTTCTGACACACAGTGGTCCTTCTGGGTCTCAGGCAGAGGTCTTTCCCATCACAGGCTACCTATTCCGTTTTTAATTCAAGATGACGTGGATTGAATTTGGGACCTGTTGCATATCAAGCATCTGTTCTACTTTTGACCTACTGCAGAATTGTCCCTAAAATTGTTATAGTGTGTTGCTATTTGTCAAGTTTCACTCTGAAGCTGAAGTACTTAAGTAGTATAGGAAACCAACTGGGATCCAGTATATAGTCTGATCTCTTGAGTTTTTGTCATCCATCAATTCATCCGCTAAGACTAGCATTTCTATCCGCATCTGATTTGAATTGCTTTTTATTATGTTCTTAAACTTTCTTTTTTAAAATGTTTTTAATCTTAGAAGATGTTTTGATAGCTTTTTTTAAGTAATGTTTTTGAAGATGTTTTGGTTTAATGTGTTTTAAAGTTTGTTTTTATGATGTTTTAATGTTTTTGTTTTCCTGCTGGGAGGAAAGGCGGGATATAAATCAAATAATAATAATAATTCAAAAATAGGTCCTTAAAAAGCATCAAAGGACTTCTTGAGAATAATCTTGTTGCTTTCAAGAAATGTTTGAAAACATTTCTACTGACATAAGTACAATAAATGGACATTAATATACTGCTTCTTGAAAATTAGATCAATCTCAGAGTAATTGGGAAGTGAAGAAGCTTTCTCGGGCAGTCCAGAAGGGATTGAAGAAAGTAGTCATACAGCATCTGAAGAAAGCAAAGAGTCTTGCATTGGTAACATTTCCTCTTACCCCTTTAAAATAATTACATTTTCAATTGGTCAAAGTATATGATTAAATGGTACTAATGATCAAAGTATACATTTTCTTATGTAGGCATAAAATAGGTGTTTGTTATAAAGATTCACTTTTATGTATCACATAAGTAAGCCTTCAGTAGTACTTGCATGTTGGGTGACATAACTACCTGTCTACAACAGAACACTCAGAGGAATGGATACACATCTTAGAATTTGTTCTGATTGCACTCATGTTGGACTTAGCCATGGTCACTTAAAAGAAACACACACAGAGCTTCTTTATATACTATTTGTTCACAGAGTGGGATAATCACAGTGTGATGTTTGCTGGTGAATTCAAAATATAGTACAGTAGGGCCCCACTTATATGGCGGGTTACGTTCCAGGCCCCTGCTGAAAAGCGAAACCTGCTGTAAAGTGGGACGTAGCGTGCGATCAGCTGTACAGTACAGCTGATCGTGCGCTACAGCTGATCGCTGAAGCACAGGATCAGCTGTAGCATGGGGAGGTCCAGCCGCCGCTCTCCAGCTGACAGCACTTGGCCCCTGAAGCTCCCTACGCTACAGCTGATTGCCCTACTGGCGCCGTATTAGCAGAACACCGAAAAGCGGGGCCCTACTGTATTTTAATCACAGCTATTGTGGAAGGAAAACATTCCAGTCAAATTATCGTGCTCCAAAGGACAGTGTATTGAAAGATTACATTTACCAATGATCATTGGGAGAGAGGTCACCAAGAACTCCGTTGTTCATGCTCTGGTAACTTCAAGATTGGATTACTGTAATGCGCTCTACATAGGGCTGCCCTTGAAGACAGTTCGGAAGCTTCAGCTGGTGCAGAACGCGGCTGCCAGACTATTGACGAGGACCAGTCGGTCTTCGCATATAACACCTATTAAATTAAATTAAAAGCGTAATTAAATAAATAAAAATAAAATAAAATATTCTGGCGCGTCTGCACTGGCTCCCTATTTGCTTCCGGGCGAGATTCAAGGTGCTGGTTTTGACCTATAAAACCTTACACGGCGTGGGACCTCAATACCTTGTGGAACGCCTCTCTCGCTATGAACCTACCCGTTCACTTCGTTCAGAATCTAAGGCCCTCCTCCGGGTACCAGCTCATCGGGAAGCCCGGAGGGTGGTTACTAGATCTAGGGCCTTTTCTGTGGTGGCCCCTGAGTTGTGGAACAGCCTCCCCGAAGAGGTACGCCTGGCGCCTACACTTCTATCTTTCCGGCGCCAGGTAAAGACCTTTTTATGCTCCCAGGCATTTTAATCTTTTAATTTTCTTAATCTTTCTACTTTTAACATGTATCCTTCTTAATTTGTGTTGTATTTTGTTTTTGTTGAGCTTTCTGTTGTTTGTTTGTACATGTTTTTGTGATTTTTTTACTATGATATATTGTATTTTATCTTGTTTGTTCACCGCCCTGAGAGCTATTCTGCTAAGGGCGGTATATAAATTGAAATAATAATAATAATAATAATAATAATAATAATAATAATAATAATAATAATAATAATAACCAGCTCTTTCGAAAATAAGCCAAACTGAGGCTTATAAAGGGTTTACACATCATACATAGATCATAGCCAAAAGCATACATTATTTCCATACATAGTAAAATCATACACCTTCTGGGTGGTCCTTTATCACATTTTCATCCCTGCCTACCCATGTGCCAAAAGGAAAGCACCTAACATAACTGTGATCTGATGTCTGCATTTAGAACCAAGCCTCTCTAAAGAGCAGGCTTCTATGTGAGATTTTCCTTACCGCAACTTCCCTTTTTCCATCCCTTAGTGGCATTTGAGCGTACTTTCATTTTTAGGCAAACTTACTGAATACGGCTTTGCAAGCAGCATAGCTGAGGCTAATTGGGGCCTATCACGCTCTCAGGGACCTTTCTATGTGATGTGATTGTAAAACCTTCCACAATTCCCCCCCCCTTTGAAACTCAGTTTCAGCTGGGATTTACAATCCATCAAAGGCCTTTGAATTACACAGGCAAGTCACACAAGACTTGCCAGGAGGGCATCTGCAAGATCTACCTTCTGGCTCTTCTGGAACCTTATACTTGCCCCACTTTCCCTTCGGCGCACATATTCCCATATGGTTGAACTGGGCACCCCATAGGCCAGTGAAGCCACAGTCATGCTCATGGCATTCAGCCGCATATTTCAGACCAGATTGACTGTAATTTCTCCTGGAACCCCTTGGTTTTATCTTGACCGGCTCCATTTGGGTGGCTTTATCACATTGGAGAGGAGGCTCCTTCTGGATCAGGGGTGGTTGCAAAGCATAGGTACTCAGGAGACGTCGATTCTCAGAAGCTTGATTCAAAGCCCAAGTTGAGGTTTGAAGTACGCTGACTGGACCAGATCAACTGTGCCTTCTGGCGGGGTCTGAGACAGATCAAGGGGTAATTCCATCTTTACGATTCATTGTGAATCACACTAGAGAAGGGGAACAACTGTGAGTGGAAAGTAATGGAAATAACAGAAGTCCTTGTGTTGCAACCAGGCCAGCATCCCCTTACTTGTAAGAGACGCTGCCCTGCCACAACCCAAACACATCCCAAACATCCCCCCATGATAGCAGTTTTATTAGATTAAGGGCAAATTAGTTAACCTAGGACATACTTATAAAATAAATTGTACATAAAGTGCCTTTAGGCTAAGGACAACTTTTTAGGCATTCCTTCTCTTATACATTCAAGTTGTTCTCTCTTGCAATAATATTTTATCTAGGAGGAGGATCTTTCATTAGAAGCAGTAAGAGCTAGAGTTGTACGCCTTCTTGGGTTTCTTGGAGGAAAACTTAATCGGAACTTGGTTACTGGTGAGTGTTAAATCTTATTTTGAAATGTTAAAAACAAATAACAGAGTCTATCTTAATCTGATTGTTAGCTAGGCCAGTATGCTTTTGAGTCATGCCATTTCTGTCCTCCATGGTGCACATGTGAGGGATGTGGCTAATAGAGGTTTGCATCTGCTCTGTAAGGTCTTTTCCCTCCATCTGAATCTAAATGTGATGTCAATAAAAAAAACCTTGCATTGGATCAGGGCCCCTACAAAGCCTTCTGTCACTCTGTTTCTGTACTTTTCTAAGCCATATAGGTGTATATTTTCCAATATCTAGGCCCATAGGCTCTGCAAGAAATGAGTCAGTCCAAAATGTCGCTTGTGGGACACTGAAAAACTCTGTTTTTTTGTTTTTGTTTGTGAAAACACAGCAGCATATATATTTTTTCAAACGTTATAAACTTTTAAGTGTTTTAAAAGCCCTATATTGCTTTGCTTTAGCACCCCTACCCCCTGTTCTCCAGAACTTTAGTTCTAGACAGTTTCATGTTGTAAGGCTTATTAGAGGCCTATAAGGCTGAGGACACAAACAAACTCCAGAAAGGTTAGCATGAAGCTGTAAAATTCTAAATACACAAGCAAGAATACACATCACTCAGCTGCCTCTTAATTATTTTAGTATAAGAAAGAACAAGAAACAAACCTCTGTTCTCTCCTGCACATGTAAGATGAGCTCAGGTGAATGATGAGCTCCGCCTAGTGGCTGAAGGCAGAAAGATGCTGATCAGTTTTTAGGAGTCTTCTAGTCTTTCCTTGGCTCTGTCACTCACAACTTCTTTAGTCATTCCTGTACTTAAAAAAAAAAAAGAACACTCTTTTCTCTCAACTATTTTCTTCATTTCAATCTTTAGCAATATTTTCAAGTCTGACTCCTTCTGACTTTCTTTTTATTTAATTACTGTTCCTCAAGTTGGATCAGACCTTTAGCTTACAACTTTGCAGCGGAACTGCTCCTCCTGGCATTTTGGTTTTCCTCACGCTGTCTTTTTTCCCAGTGGACATTTTGGATCTCAGCAGCACTTACAGATCTTCAGAGTTAACATCAGCACTTACATATTTTAGCAACTGGTCTTCTCAGTCACAGTCCTAATTTAATTCCTCCGCACCCCATTGTAGTAGATCATCAACCAAAGTCAAGAGCAGTGAAACTGCTTTCACTGTTACCTAAAGTCCAAATTTGATGCTCCACTACAAAATAAGAAGTCTGTGGTTACAGCAAACAAACATTATATTCTGGAACAATAATGGATGGATCATCTTCTCCTTCCACCAGTGGATGCCCACATTGAAGGTCTCTTGAACCCATCCTTGAATCCCAAAGATGCAAATGTCCAACTTAAAGATCTTGTGGAGCGGAAGATGGACATTGGACTTGGATGGGTCCATGAGGCTAGTGCATTGTCGGTCAGGGCAGCAGCATCTGTGTCTGTGTTCGCCAGAACAGCTTTGTTGTAGTTGTAACCAGCATGGTTAACGAGCAAAGTCAAGGAAGCTCTTAGAGGCCAAAAGTCTTCCTTCAGAAAATGGAAGTCTTGTCCGAATGAAGAAAATAAAAAAGAACACAAACTCTGGCAAAAGAAATGCAAGAAGACAATAAGGGATGCTAAAAAAGAATTTGAGGAGCACATTGCTAAGAACATAAAAACCAACAACAAAAAATTCTATAAATACATTCAAAGCAGGAGACCATCTAGGGAGACAATTGGACCCTTGGATGATAAGGGAGTCAAAGGTGTAACGATAAGGAGATTGCAGAGAAGCTAAATGAATTCTTTGCATCTGTCTTCACAGTGGAAGATATAGGGCAGATCCCTGAACCTGAACTAACATTTGCAGGAAGGGATTCTGAGGAACTGAGACAAATAGTGGTAACGAGTGAGGAAGTTCTAAGCTTAATGGACAATATAAAAACTGACAAATCACCGGGCCCGGATGGCATCCACCGAGAGTTCTCAAAGAACTCAAATGTGAAATTGCTGATCTGCTAACTAAAATATGTAACTTGTCCCTAGGGTCCTCCTCCGTGCCTGAGGACTGGAAAGTGGCAAATGTAACGCCAATCTTCAAAAAGGGATCCAGAGGGGATCCCGGAAATTACAGGCCAGTTAGCTTAACTTCTGTCCCTGGAAAACTGGTAGAAAGTATTATTAAAGCTAGATTAACTAAGCACATAGAAGAACAAGCCTTGCTGAAGCAGAGCCAGCATGGCTTCTGCAAGGGAAAGTCCTGTCTCAGTAACCTATTAGAATTCTTTGAGAGTGTCAACAAGCATATAGATAGAGGTGATCCAGTGGACATAGTGTACTTAGACTTTCAAAAAGCGTTTGACAAGGTACCTCACCAAAGGCTTCTGAGGAAGCTTAGCAGTCATGGAATAAGAGGAGAGGTCCTCTTGTGGATAAGGAATTGGTTAAGAAGCAGAAAGCAGAGAGTAGGAATAAACGGACAGTTCTCCCAATGGAGGGCTGTAGAAAGTGGAGTCCCTCAAGGATCGGTATTGGGACCTGTACTTTTCAACTTGTTCATTAATGACCTAGAATTAGGAGTGAGCAGTGAAATGGCCAAGTTTGCTGACGACACTAAATTGTTCAGGGTTGTTAAAACAAAAAGGGATTGCGAAGAGCTCCAAAAAGACCTCTCCAAACTGAGTGAATGGGCGGAAAAATGGCAAATGCAATTCAATATAAACAAGTGTAAAATTATGCATATTGGAGCAAAAAATCTGAATTTCACATATACGCTCATGGGGTCTGAACTGGCGGTGACCGACCAGGAGAGAGACCTCGGGGTTGTAGTGGACAGCACGATGAAAATGTCGACCCAGTGTGCGGCAGCTGTGAAAAAGGCAAATTCCATGCTAGCAATAATTAGGAAAGGTATTGAAAATAAAACAGCCGATATCATAATGCCGTTGTATAAATCTATGGTGCGGCCGCATTTGGAATACTGTGTACAGTTCTGGTCGCCTCATCTCAAAAAGGATATTCTAGAGTTGGAAAAGGTTCAGAAGAGGGCAACCAGAATGATCAAGGGGATGGAGCGACTCCCTTACGAGGAAAGGTTGCAGCATTTGGGGCTTTTTAGTTTAGAGAAAAGGCGGGTCAGAGGAGACATGATAGAAGTGTATAAAATTATGCATGGCATTGAGAAAGTGGATAGAGAAAAGTTCTTCTCCCTCTCTCATAATACTAGAACTCGTGGACATTCAAAGAAGCTGAATGTTGGAAGATTCAGGACAGACAAAAGGACGTACTTCTTTACTCAGCGCATAGTTAAACTATGGAATTTGCTCCCACAAGATGCAGTAATGGCCACCAGCTTGGATGGCTTTAAAAGAAGATTAGACAAATTCATGGAGGACAGGGCTATCAATGGCTGCTAGCCATGATGGCTGTGCTCTGCCACCCTAGTCAGAGGCAGCATGCTTCTGAAAACCAGTTGCTGGAAGCCTCAGGAGGGTAGAGTGTTCTTGCACTCGGGTCCTGCTTGCAGGCTTCCCCCAGGCACCTGGTTGGCCACTGTGAGAACAGGATGCTGGACTAGATGGGCCACTGGCCTGATCCAGCAGGCTCTTCTTATGTTCTTATGTTCTTATGAGGATGTGTTGGACACTTCTTAGCAGGATCACCCTGGAACCAGAAAATCTCTCCTAAACAAAATTAACAGGCAGTGGCATTTATAGCAGGTGCCTCCGTGGGTGCTATGCATTTCACCGCAAAAGCTTTGACAGCAGCGATCTTCACCAGGAGATCCCTATGGCTCTGTCACTGGGAGGCAGGTGTTGCAATCTGTACAAGCCTGGCATCTAAGCCATATGTAGGAGGCAAATTGGTTTGAGATGCAGTATTGGACAAGGTGCTAATAGAGTCCATGGACAAGAAAAAGGTAATGCCCTCTTCCAATAATATCTTCCTCATGTTCTTTCTGGTATTGCCTGTGCATCAACAGAAGCTGTCAACAATATTTGGGATGATTCAAATCAGGTGGATTATGAACCCCACCTAGTGGCAGCATGCAGAAAGATGCTGATTGATTTTTAGGAGTCCTCTAGTCTTCCTTTGGCTCTTACCAATCAGTTATTTGTCTACCATCCTCAGAGTGGTTTATTTTGTGCTCTCTGCTCCTGAGGAGACAGGCAACAGTTCTGATGGTCCTCCCCCTGCAGATGGAGGGCATCTACAGATTTTTCCCCACCGGTGGCAACTTACAACATCAGGACACTGAGTTCTTCAGACTCTGAAGCTCTGGCTCTGGCTAGAGTTCATTTCCCCCCCTCCAGGTTTTATGCCCTCTCCTCTGTCATCTCACCTGCCCAAACTGCTCAGGGTCTAGGAAGTCATAAGTCACCTTCTGCTCATTTCTGCAACAGAGCCCATTCCACTCCAAAAGAGATTTCAGGGCATCTCCTCAGTTTTCTTTATGGTCCTCAATAAAGATGGGTCCTCCCAGGCAGTTATGGATTTGAAATTTCTGAACGAGTATATCAAGTACTGCAAGCTGCAGATGGAGTCCCTCATGTCCATCAAAGAGGCAGTTCATCAAGGGGATCTTCTTCCCTCAATAGACCTCAGAGAGGCTGTTCTTCCATGTCCCCATATTCAGGCCCCACAAACATTATCTGAGGTTCGCAGTCGATCTTCACTTTCAATACAGGGTCATGCCCTTTGGCCTTTTGTCTGCCGCCAGGGTTTTCACCAAGATCTTGGTGACTCTGGTGGCCCACCTCAGGCTTCAGGGGGTGCATGTCTATCCTTACCTGGACAATTTGCTAATTCCCTCCCCTCCCCTTCCAAAAGCATAGGAGGACGTCCAGGTGACATTGGTGTCTCTCAGGGATCATGGATGCTTGATCAACCAGGAAATTACCCTATGTCCTTCAGGTCTGCTTTATCCCTTCCCTCCATTTCAGCTTCTGACAGAGTGCTTTGAAAGGTGCAAGAGGAGAAGGCAATGGTTCTTTTGGTGGCACCGTACTGGCCTTGCCAGCCAGGGTTCTCCAAGTTCCTCACTCTGATGAATTCTCGCCTGTGGTGTCTTCCTCTCCAGGACGACTTGCTCTCCCAGGAGTGTCTAAAGCATCTGGATCTGGAATGGCTAAACCTTCATGCCTGGATATTGAACAGAGGCATTTAGTCAAGTCTGTCAGAAGTGGTGGTAGATACCATTATGGTTTCTTGATGTCCATCCACCATTTGACTTTATGAGGGTACCTGGAAGGTTTTCTCAGCTTGGTGTGCGAAGACAGGCATACATCCCAGAAGGGCAGGCATACAAGAGGTTCTGGCATTCTTGCAGGATGGCCTCTCCATGTGTCTAAGGCAAAATACACTTCACTGGCAGGCCTCTGCATCAGCCCTGTTACCTTCTCTGGAGAAACCACTGGGCTCACATCCTCTCTTAAAGCGTTTTTTGCTAGGGGCCACCATTGCAGCACCTCCAGTTCAGCATTGCCTTCCCACCTGGGACTTGTGTAAGGTTCTAAAAGCACTTCGGAGACCTCCCTTTGAGCCCCTGAAAACTGTTCCTCTTTGTTTGCTGTCCTTCAAAGTTACTTTTCTGGTGGCTATCACTTTAGCCTGCAGGGTCTCTGAGCTCAGTTCTCTCTCTGTAGACAGACACTTCTGTACCTTTTACAAGGACAGGGTGATCCTGCGGGACCATTCTTTCCTTTCACCCTAAAGTTCTGTACTCTTTTCACTGCCAGTAGAAACTTATTCTCCCTTCCTTTTGTCCTTCTTCTGTTCATCCCACTGAAAAAGCATGTCACTCTTTGGATGCGCGGAGAGCTCTAAAGCTGTATATATCCAGAATGAAGCCCTTCTGTGAAACGGTTGGTATCTTTCCACCCTGTTTCTCTAGGGAAGAAAGCTTCCTCTTCCACGCTATCATGATGGCTTAAAGCATGTATAGCATTGGCTTACACTTCATTGAATATATCTCCCCCAGCATGGATTGTGGCTCACTCCAGCAGGGCTGCTGCAACCACAGCTACATTTACGCTTAATGCTCCTCTAAGTGAGGTATGCAGAGCAACCACATGGGCTACTCAGAATACTTTCATTAAGCATTATAAAATCGATCTGTATGCCTCAGCAGAGGTAGCCTTTGAAGAAGAGTACTATAGCATGTTCTTCCACAACAATAGGCAGCCCAGCCTTCAACTCCCACTCTATATGGGTCAGCTTGGGTACGTCCTACCTGAGATCATCTTACATGCATGGGAGAAGGGACCTTTGGTCTTCCCATGAAACAACCTTCTATGTGCATGTAAAGATGATCTCAGGGCCATTCCCTTCTGTGGGCGGGGCTGGTGGAGGGTATTTTCCTTTTATGTTGGGAGTACATTGGCAGAGAATGTGTATACTTAAAGAACGTTGGTCGTTGTATGAGTGTTTCTGGCTTGTCTTTGGAGAACTGATTGATAAAGCCAAGGCAAAACTAGAAGACTCCTAAAAATCGATCAGCATCTTTCTGCCTTCAGCTACTAGGTTGAGTTCATCATCCACCTGAGATCATCTTTACATGCATGTAGAAGGCCGTTTCACGGTTAGACCAAAGGTCCCTCCCTTCCACTCCAAAAGGTTATGGAGAAAAGTGAATCCATTTTATTTCTCCCACAAAAAGCTCCTGTACTTCCCTAGAGGGGCACTTGTTCGTGCAAATTTCATCAATTTTGGCCAAAAGGGAAATAGTTGTTTTTATATCCCCTGTTACAGTGAATGGGGAACACAGAGCTTTGTTTTATAGCAAAGTGGCTTGGAATATGAATTAGAGTGAAGTGGAGCAATCACTGAGCGACTCAGATTGGAATTTAAAAAAATATACATAGAGGCAGGGTGAATCTTGGAGGTCATGCACATCCCCAATGGCTAGGACCACAGCTTGATTTATATGTGCAATATGGAACATAACAGTGGACATGCTGATGTATAACTACCATCTGATGTTGGTGATAGTTATGTTTGCATCTACACTGTGTATTCTGCAGGGTGACTTTTGGAATGATTCCCATGGAGTTATATTGATGAGTGTATGCTGGCATATGACATCTTATGTACTTTTGTCAAAGACAAGCCCATGAGCAGAATGCTGGATTTTTGACAGGCTCAGTTCACAAGATTGTTTTTGAAGAAGTTGGGTGGATCATGTGTTCCTGGAAAAATTTTCCTGTGTGTCCATCCATAGGAATATTTCCAAAACTATTAATGGATGCCAAATGTTAAGTTGGAATTGCTTCTCCATGAGCCTTAAGCTTGTAAATAATAAGTTTTTTCAGAATAAATGTGACCAGCTCTAGTGCTGCTCTTCTGGTTTTTTACTTAAGAGCAACACAGAGGCTGCAGTTCTAAACATATTAACTAGGAAATAAATCCTGTAGAAATAACAGAAATTATGAGTCAACATAGTTAGCATCAGGTTGAAAGGTTGTTATAGTAGGTTTAATGTACATCTTGTAGTCTGCTGTCAGTGGACTTTGGAATAAACGTGCTTAGGATTTGAGTCTAATAAGATGTGACATTATTCACTGAGAGAGGGGGGGGAGAGTACTTTTGGTTTAATTCTGCACAGTTTGGAGTAATCTCAGTTTTCTAAATTTAGACTGGCCAGGACGTCATAAGAACATAGCTTGTGCTTTCTGTTGGACATGCCATTTTGTTTTGATATTTGAGTCTGGCCTAAATCCTGAGACAAATCTTCTATTTGTCTGTTTGGTTTCTCAGTTGACGTAGCTCAGGATTTCTGCAAAGAAATTTATCCAAACTATTTGCTTTTTTCCCCCTTTTCCAGAGTTTGTGGTATGACCAGGATGTGTCTAAAATCTGTTTTTGTTTTTTTGCTAATAAAGATAACGCTAATTCAGCATGACCACTGCAAAATGAAAACAATTGTATTTTGGCATTTTCCCACTAACCTTCAACCTGAAGTATGGTCATTGCTTTAGGATAAACAACTTAAAGCGATTTCCAAAATGTTTACAAAAAACAGTTCCCACTGGTTGAACTGGAAAACCCTCCTTAACCTTTTTAATTTTTCTTCTAATTGAAGATGGATATTCAGAGATGCAAATGGGTGACTGTGACACCCTTCCCTGGCTCTCCCTGTCAGGTTCCTACCTGCTTGTGGCTACTGCCTTTCACTAGGCACCACCAGGGACTCCACCAGTCTGGACTGTCCTTTTTTATGGTTTCTCTCTCCGCTCTAGCACAGATCTCACTAGATCCCCCTGCTAGGCAGCACCACCAGTCACGTTCTATAACCAATGTTCCCAGAGACTTTGCCTGAGTCTCTCTCTACCCGGTTACTTTTGTGACTGCGTGCTTATGCTGTTCCCAACCCCCTTGTATCAATGTAGATAACTCATATAACTCGGGGTTGCTCTGGATACTTGTAATGTTATTATTCTCCTCTTCACCGCTGCCACCATTTGTTACTGTTGCCCTTCAGCCTTGGTAATTACCTTACCCTCCCTTCTGGTCTGTGAAACCCCAGCCAAGGATCAGGCCTTCGGTAAACCAAAATAGTATTTATTAAATAACAGAAATAACAAGATTACTTTTCTAATGGTACTTAAGCATATGGTTTCATCTATTCCTGTGATACTTGACTTATCATTAACTAGAACTCCCACTCCCTCTTTCTCCACACTCTCCTGACATCCACCTCCAAACATCCACACACCTCCAATCACATTCGCCACCTCCAAACACCTCTAAAACACCTCACCCAGATTCAACTGTCATTCTTCCATTTATACTCCCAGCCATTCAAACGTTCAGCCAATCATCCAGCATTCTACTGCTCATCTACTCCCCCCTCCTCTTTCATTCCACTTACCATGTATCTTCTATACAAACAGCACTTACCATATTTACATTAATACAGGAACATCACAGTGACCACTTCCCATTCATGTCACGGGACTTTGATCACTTGTACAGATTCAGTTCTGAGTCAGACTTCATGCCAGTTCCTTCTGTGGCTACTTTTATCATTCATAAGGGAAATGCCACGTATGATGATTGTAATCTCTTTGTCCCTTCACAAGTCCACAGTTCTGATTGGTAATAACCCAGTCCCATCCATCTCTCTTGTATCCCAGGATAATCATAAAAGGGCTTGGTTTGTGTCCCTTCTAGTGTCCTGTATTTCCCATCCTTCAGTCTTAGAACTGATGTACATTCATACATATGTACACTTCTAAACTGGAGGAAACTGCTTCCGGGGGGGCGGGGAACTCTTAACCATTTCAGTAAATAGACTTTTAGAAACTAATACCCATCTCATATGAGCAGAAAGAATATTCATGGTAATTCTAATATTTATTTTCCCTTTCAACATACACTGAATTGTCTTAAAAAGTAGTTGAGAGTAAAACCAATGAATACATTTTATCCTGTACTTCTGTCATAAAATAACAAAATACTAGATTAGAAAGCTATCAAAACTAATGGCAGCATTGCTCTAATTATTAATATCATCAAAATATATCAAAGTTCTGAATGTCCAATATGCAGTCAATAGCATAGCAAATGTGTACCTAATATATTCTGCTTTATAAGTGCCAGAGAACTTGCTGTTGTAGAAAAATGATTCAATAATTTAAATAGATATCTAAATACTTAGAATGAAGCTACTTCAAAATAGCATCTGATAAAATTTGTCAAATTGTGTTAAGCCTCGGTGCTAGCTAGGCTTGGTTGACATGTCTAGTTGCTTTTTTATTGTTATGTGCCTTCGATTATGACTTATGGCGACCCTACGAATCGGTGACCTCCAGTAGCATCTGTCATGAACCACCCTGTTCAGATCTTAGTTATCTGCTTAACAGAACTTTTTTTTTGTATTCTTCCCAAATACGTTAGCTGCTTCTACAGAGGAAAATATGAAGAAATTTGTATCTTGGGATACTGAGAAACTCCTGAGTTTTGCAGTTCCATTTGCTGATATGAAGCCTGTCATCTACTTGGATTTATTCTTGCCTCGTGTCACTGAATTGGCTCTTTCTGCTAGTGACAGGCAGACTAAGGTATTAGGATTCTTCATTTTACTTCTCAGTGGGCATCAAGCTGATACTTTTAAGGACCTATGCAGAAAACATCTAGTTATGCTTAATATTGCATAATACAACGACCAAGCTATTCTTAAAATGTTTTTCTTTCCTTGCTATAAATAAGCACCCACCAATTACTAGCCTGAAATGTTTTTACTTGCCTACTTTTGGCTCACCAGAGGGGCCCCTATTATGAGTAAAAAGAAGACAGAAATTTAAACAAGATAAACTAGAAATGTGGCAAGCTGGCAGAGGAGTCATGGAATGCTGCCTGCCTCTTTCAGCAACCCTTAATTTTTAAGCTGGGTGTGCAGGAAAGTGCTGTTATCTCCTGTGCATCCATCATAGAAGCTAGTGTTTCTGTTTTCCTCCTCCTATGGCCAAGACAGAAGCAGATCACGCTAGTGAAGGAGGGACACAGCGACCTGTCCTTTCTTTGCTAGTCTGCTGTGCTTCTGTGCTGGCTGTTGAGGAAAGGGCTTCACTTCCTCTGTGGTCAGCATAGAAGCTGAGCAACCTTGGAAAGGAAGGACAGATCACTCTTTCCTGTTTTGCCAACCCACACGCTCAACTGGAGGGAATTCCATACAATTGTCTGCATGAAATTCCTGATTGCCAATGGTGACCAGGTGGATGGTTAAATTAAAGGCTGGTTTAAGGTGTCAACTTGTAATAGCTTGCATTGCCTACATGAAAATCACATATATAAATTAGTTGCAGTCTTTTGGTTCATGATATTTTTCTATGATGTTGCCTATCCATGCCATATGAACAGGCTTATGTGTTCCACCCAAAGCCCCAGTGCCTTTGGCCATAAGGGTGCCTTTTTGCTTACCAATGTAAGGTAAAAGGAAACACAGTGGTAGATTGCCTGAACTGTGTTCTTTGGATATGAATCTCAACAGCCCCTTAAGTTTCAAAGAAGAATTATGTTGAAGAGATAAAGCGGATCAGTTAGAGCTCAGTTGATATGAATGAGACAAGGAAATTGGGATTCTAAATGATCCCAGAACATAGTGAAAACACACAGCTGCGATAGTTACCTTAACTGCTGCATCAAAGTAATGTGAGGTGTTAACTTTTTAGTGTTTCAGAGTCTTTTATCAACCATTAATAACTGCAACTTAATTGAAAATCTAACCCATTCTTCAATAGTCAAGTACTTTTTTCCAAGCAAAGGAGCATGAATGGAAATTCTACTGACCTCTTTTGAATAAAGTTTGTAAGGGACTGAAAATTCTCCAAAGAAGTCTTCTCTTTCCATTTACGGAAGTATTTCACTGAGATGCCTGATCAAATCTCTTTTTCCAGGTTGCAGCTTGTGAGCTCTTGCACAGTATAGTTATATACATGCTGGGGAAAGCTTCTCAAATACCTGAAGGACAACAGAGTTCTCCACCAATGTTTCACCTGTATAAACATACATTTCCTGTATTGCTTCGACTTGCTTGCGATGTAGACCAGGCAAGTTAAACCATTTTTGTTGCTTGAAATCAGTTTTATGTGGTTAGCTCTTAAATTTTGTTTAACTGTTTGGTAGAAGCTGTTGCAATTATTTTGCATCTCAGAATATTTCTTACCCCAGCCCCCACCCCAAGGAAACTATACTTTAAATGTTTTATATCTTGTGAGCAATGGAGAGAAGAGGAAAATGTACTTTAGAGGACAGTGTCAATATAGATGTGTGTTATATACAGATCCAGTATGATATGGTGGTTAGAGTCTTGTAGTAGGATTGAGGAGACTGATGTTCAGATTACCATTGTGTGAAGCTAACTGTGTGACCTGGGGCCAGTCATTGACTCTCAGCCGAATCTACTTCACAGGTTTGTTGTAGAGGGTAGGCCAAATATATAAGAATAAAGAAATATAAAATAGTCCAGGCATTATGTAGTTTAATTGCAAACAGGTTGTCACAAAAGCATATTATGCACCAAACTTGTCAGAAAGGTGTGCTCTATTGCATACAAATAATATTATGAAATGGCCCATGGGAAATTCCTCCTCACTCCTTTATGGGTATCCTTTTGCTTTTTGATCTGCTTCGTTACAAAAGTCAGTCTCTTTAAATTATTCAGATAGAAGGATTAATTAAAAAAAACTCTCAAAGAGCACACAAGTTTCAAATTTATATACAACACTGTGAATGTGCATGGAATTCAAGACGCACCAAAATAAATTTGGTTACAATTTTGTGTACAAATGACAACAAGAAGATTTTCCTCAGTTACTTGTGGAATGAAACACATTTTACTGCAATCATCATAAAGACTGAAATTTTATGCAGTTGTAGTAGTAGCAGTAGTAATAAAGAAAGTATAAAATTATGAAAACAGAAAAAGAAAGGCTATGCTCTGATATTTACCAACTAACTTTCTTCTCAAATTACAAGAATGGAAATGCACAGTGGCCCAATTCATGTGTAACACTAAGCCAAAGCATGGCTAAGTGAGCATTCTTGTACTCATGCAAAAATTGTGGCTGCTTCAAAAATCATGGCTGTACGGGAAGCTAAACCATGGTTTAGTTTAACATTTTATCAGAACCCAGGCTTGTGGTTCCCCCAAACAAACAACAGGCAGTAAGCTACTACCACCTTGGCTACAGCTTGTGATTTGTCTGGATTGTTTCAGAGAAAAAACTTTTCAGTTATGTCCAGACTGCTTATCTATTATTTATTAAATTTATATCCTGCTCTTCCTCCCAGAAGGAGCCCAGGGCGGCAGGAAACTTTTCAGTTATGCCATCCTTGGTATTTAATTAAATATGGCAAAAAGCGTCCATGCTGTACATTAGTAATCAATGCTAACTGGTATTCAGGCTGCTAGGCATGAATTTCTGGGAGAAACCCGAAACGTGTTGGGAACTAGTTAATAAGACAGCATCTACAATGTAATTGTTAAATCTTAAACATAAAACATAATGCCCCTTCATTTTTTTCATTTTAGGTTACAAGGCAACTGTATGGGACTCTAGTTATGGAGTTAATTCACTGGTTCACAAACAACAAAAAGTTTGAAAGTCAGGATACAGTAGCATTGCTAGAAGCAATTTTGGTAGGTAATTGGTAAATGAGTGGAATTATAAATATTTTTGTCAGACATGTTTATAAACACTTCATGCTCTACTTCTCATGCTTTTTTGTGATAAGATTTTATTTGTCTTGGCATACACCGTTAGTTCATTTTTAGTTCAGCATATGGATGTGGACAGTCTCCCCAAACTTCTTTTTTTACTGTCTCAAAGCCAGCAGGGATTCCAGTTCATTTTTTAAAAAAATCTGGTTTCCTCTATTCACAATACATTACTTTTTAAAATAAAAATCCACAAAATATACAGGAATGTTGAGTCTGTTTGTAAGCAGACTGTGAATGAAATCTTGGGCATGAGACACACTTAAAATAGTCCTGGAGACATTTACCTGCCCAAATTTAAGATGTCAAATATGAAAATTCTCCCATGTTTTCTCTTTATCAAATCATTTTTCATTACTCCTTAGCTGTTAAATAGTACAGAACAGTACTTGACACTAAGGGTTGAAGAAATGAACTCTTATCACAGAATATCTTTAGAGTGAACTAAGTCTGTTCTCTGTTTCAGGATGGGATAGTAGATCCTGTGGACAGCAGTTTGAGAGACTTCTGTGGTCAGTGTGTTCGAGAATTTTTGAAATGGTCCATTAAGCAGACTACGCCACAGCAGCAGGAGAAAAGTCCAGTGAATACCAAGTCTCTATTCAAGAGGCTATACAGTCTTGCTCTCCATCCCAATGCCTTCAAGCGGTTGGGAAGTGCACTTGCTTTTAACAACATCTACAGAGAATTTAGGTGAGCAATAGAATCTGTACTTCTGCTAAACTGGGTAATAATACAGGGATGCCAGTAGTTTGAGAAGAAAGAGTGCAATGTCTATTGAAACAGACTTATTAACAACTGTTCTCTGTTAATTATTACGTTTTAGCTTTGGGCTTTTGAGCTTCTTTGTCTGAGGCCAAGAAATTGCCACACCTGGAAGCAAGAGACTGTGTGGAATTTTTAGGTGGACAATTTTTGTTTTGTTGTGGAAGCTTTGTTAAAGGATTTTCAACTTGTTAGATTCATGTTGTTTTGTCTTCTCTGTACATGGCTTGGCTCACTTGCCTGGGTAGTGGAAGGAAGAGTGGCTTTTTGGTTGCTGTGCCCAAATGACCAGATACACTCCCAAAGAAGCCTTGCCTGACATCTACATTGCTTTCTTTAATATGTCGGGCAAAAGCTTTTTTGTTTTGTACATAATCATTGAATCAGTCTGCTCAAACAACCATCCAGTGCTCCCCTGGGAAACAACTAAACTCCCCCTCCCTCAGTCTCTCTCAGGGGTACCAAACCCACAGGACTGAGCCAGTCTCACACCCTGACCAGTCCTGTGACCACTAACCCACAAGTATAGGCGATAAACAATACAAGCAATCACAACGTCGCAGTATACAACCCATTTTTCTAGAGAAAAAAGAAAGCACAAGTCAGATAGGGTGGTGCCCTTGCCCCAACCCTGAAGTGACAGCTCCAGTTCCAAAGGGAGAACCCAGTGGGGTCAGCTCACCGCTTGCACACCATTTTCTGTTAGACAGCACTTTGTTGTGGCCATTTGTGAATAATTCCCATGGCACTCTCCCAAAAAGCCAAATGTGCCCCTGGGCCCAAAAAGCCGGTAACTAAAGCAGTGCTAAACTGTACTATTATGTCTGAACCAGGCCAAATCTTCCCCCTGCTAGTGGTGTATTATAATAAGAATTGTGTAGCCTAATTTCTTCAGGGATTGACACTGGGAGATGGCCTTGGGTCAGGGGATTAGATTCATGACATTAGTCTTTGTTCATGACCAGTAGCTTGCTATGACAACTTTTGCAGAGATCGATATAATGTTATTACACCCTACTTGAAAAATGATGTGATATTTCTGGCAACATAAAATGATACTTCCTTGTCTTATGCTGAAAATATTAGTTTTCACATTATTTAATTTTGTATTGTTTTGTTTTATAGGGAAGAGAGTTCTCTGGTGGACCAGTTTGTCTTTGAAGCATTGGTTGTGTACTTGGAAAGTCTGGCCTTGACACATGAAGATGAGAAATCTTTAGGTATATGTTGAAAGCTTATTTTTGTTTTGTTGGATAAATGTTATACAGTAGGGCCCCACTTTTTGGCACCCTGCTTTTTGGCGTTCCGCTAATATGGTGCCAGCAGGGTGATCAGCTGTAGCACAGGGAGCTCCAGCTGCTGCGCTCCAGCTGACAGCAATCAGCTGTACTGTACAGCTGATCGCGCGCTATGTCCCACTTTCTGGTGGGTCTTGCTTTTTGGTGGGGAACGTAACCCACCGTATGAGTGGGGCTCTACTGTACTCGATACTTCAAAACCTTGAAGAATGCAGACTTACCTATATGAAGTTTCCTGTTAAAATATTTATTTTTGGAAACAGTTAAAATAGAAGTCAAATTGCACAAAAGAAACATGCTTAGAAGGGTAAATTTGGAATGTTGTTATGTGCCTTCAAGTCGATTACGACTTATGGCGACCCTATGAATCGGCGACCTCCGATAGCATAAACCACCCTGTTCAGATCTCGTAAGTTCAGGTCTGTGGCTTCCTTTATGGAATCCATCTATCTCTTGTTTGGTCTTCCTCTTTTTCTACTCCCTTCTGTTTTTCAGCATTATGTTTCAGCATTATTGTCTTTTCTAGTGAAACATGCCTTCTCATTATGTGTCCAAAGTACAATAGCCTTAGTTTCATCATTTTAGCTTCTAATTATAATTCTGGTTTAATTTGGAATGATATCTCTTTAAAGTACTTAGAGTAGGTTCCTTATGTTTGGTTTGAAGATATGTTCAACGTTTTACATTAATTTACTTTCATCATTATTATGCCCTTTTTAAAAGTGTACATTTGTGAAATAAAGTGCATTTTTAGCATTGTGGACAAGACCAGAAACAGACCTGATCTTTTAGAAATTTTATTTGGGGACAGTTACTCTATCAACTTTTAATATTTGGAAACAGGTACAACCCAACAATGTTGTGATGCTGTTGATCACCTGAAGCGTATCATTAAGCATAAAGCATCTACCCTGAACAAAGAAAATGATCGGCGGTTACCTCGGTTAGTAATCTTTTTGGAGTTCTGAGGGGCACATTTGTAGTGGGAAACAACCACACAACACTTATAACGTAGATTTGCTTATTTGTGTACTGTTTGGAAAACTCTCTGACCATTTTTGCAGCCCCATGTGTGCTTATTTGGAAATAAGAATCCATAAACTCAGATGATACTTTCCTCTGAGTAAATGTGCATCTAAACAGGCTACGTATTTCAATCAATTTGTTGGTAAACTAGAATTTTGAGTACTAAGTCACCCTTATTTGTTTCTTAACTGCTTGTTAGTAAGAGAGACCTTTGTGTCATTTCTAGAGCAAGGAATATAGAAAACAAAATAGCTTATTTTCCCTGAACAAATCTCTACATTTAGTTTTTGGTAGACAAAAACTCTGTGTGATCAGTGGGTAGGAAAATGCAGTACTTCTATGGGTATCAAAGGCAGGGAAGCATAGCTTCATCTGAAGAGGTGCTGGGGAATGGGCAAAGATATTAATAAAAGGTTACGCTACAATTTATTTTGCACTTGGGAGGAGGACAAAAAGAGAAATGTATTTGCAGCGCTGTGAAGATTAGAGTTCAAGATATGCATACAGTTTGACTATATCATTTGGTTGTCTGTGTGAATTAGTTGTGATTATATTTGCTGGGGCATTTGAAATGCTTCTTTTTCTGTTTAAATTTATACACAGAGTGGTATTTAAGTAACTGACTGCTATTGAGCTAATAACTTTAGTCGCTTTTTTTGTTACTTTTTTGTATAGGGGATTTCCACTGAAATCAGTTTGCTTGGTGGATGTTGTCATGTGGCTTTTAATGCAGTGTGGACGACCCCAAATGGAATGTCGGCATAAAGTTATGGAGCTTTTCTTTGAATTTGTTCCCTTGCTGCCAGGTTTGTATGTTGCATTGTATGTGGGTAGTCTTTTGCTTTTGGTTATGAGACTCGGGATGAATTCTGATGGTGACTCTTTACCTTAATAATAGTCTTTGTAGTCCTTTGGCTCTGTACACAGTCTCTTCTCCCCTTGTGAGAGCAAGCAAACCAACCAGGAAGTCTTCCATTAACTATAGTTTCCCATTTTGTCCAAACTTGGAAACTATGGTTAGCTGTTTTGGAACAAACCAGAATATAAAGCCATGGTTTGAAGCTTGTTCCAAAACTGTGAATTATGGTTTCCTGGCTTGGACAAAGCAATAAACTATAGGTGGTGGGAGACTTCTTGGCTTGTTGGCTTGTTTGCATGAAGGAAGAAGCAAAGGGGCTACATGATGTGCAGTCAAAAGGGTTCTTTATATCTTGGCTTATTAAATTGAGATATGAACCTCTGAGTGCAGTCGTGTTGTGAAACAGGAATTCTTCAGTTGAAATGTTGCCTTTGCCATGAATTCACAATTTTTTTCAGCTTGAGTCCCCCATGTGATTCCACACAGTTTTCATTTATTGGTGAAAACTGAGATCTGAAATAAAGAATGTAGATGCATTTTTGACATAATGGGATTTAAGCAACTCAACTGTTAGGTTTTTTTGCCAGATAAAAATACTGTGAAATTATCTTTCAGTTTTTTTCCCACCATTCTGTGAAGTTCTAGCTTGCCCAGAAAGGTCCACTTCTGGGTATCAAATTCTTGTTTTGCTTGTCTGAGATAATTTTCTCCAGATATAAAGTCAGGAGCGTTGGAGGAGAGATTCCTTAAGCCAGCCTTTCCCAACCAGTGTGCCTCCAGATGTTGGACCACAATTCCCATCTTTCCTGACCATTGGCAATGCTGGCTGAGGCTGATGGGAGTTGTGGTCCAACAACATCTGGAGGCACACTGGTTGGGAAAGGCTGCCTTAAGCCATCCTTTCCATTGGGTTAGGGAGTCACTTAAAACAACAACAACCAACCATCAGTGTATGGGTGTGTTTACATAAAATAGGATGTTTTTTCCTGGACTGACCCTGTGGTACAGGAGAAAACATTTTGGTGGTGCTTTCTCGACTATAGGGACAGAGTTGGATGATTATAGCATATTTATCCAGAAATCTTTCACTACTTAAATTTCTCCATCAGGTAACAGTTCTCCGTCTTTCTGGTTGAGTGATGTTCTTCAAAAACAAGGAATCTCTTTTCTCATAAAAAAATTTGAAGGAGGTGGTTGTGAAGGTGAAAATGTATCTGGAATACTGTCTCATCCAACTCTTTATAATCTGCAAGAGACTTTTAGTTTGCGTGCTGTTGTGCAATGGATGGATATGCTTCTGGCTGCTTTGGACTGTTACAATACTTTTATTGAGCAGGGAATGATCAGGCCAAATGAGATACTAGGTAAGTAAATCACACCAGCAGCTTGCTTGATAATTCGCCTTTCCAAAATCAATTAGAGCAAAGTGCATGACTGGAAATGTCAGAAAAGCTGCTCAGCTGGGTTTTGACACTGGTTTCACAAAAAATAAATGTGTTTTTTAAATTTTCTTTGTTTTAGGATAAAAATGTTCACCAAATGCTGTGTAGCATCTGCTGTTCCTGTTTACTCATTTTCTTGTCCCCAGTTCCAAGCAATCTACAGAGATAGATTTTTCTATCCCATTGGACAAAAGCAGAATTTGTTTCATTCCCTAACAAAATCTATAAATTTAATTTGGCATTGTTTTTAATTTTTTTTAAAATGTAACCACAGTATTTTGGGGAGATGGGCAGTGTTTTGCCTGCATTTTTGTTGTTTTGTTGTGTGTGTGATTTCTTAATTTTTGTGTGTGTATGTGTGGGTGCTTTGCTTGCTTTTTATTGTTTTGTTGGGGATGTGTTCTACTTTTCTTTTTTCCTTTTTGTTGGTTGCTTGTGTGCTTTCTCAGGGTGTGGGGTTGCCTGTCTTTTGTTGGCGTGTTTGGGGTGTATGTGTTGCCTGCTTTTTCATTATTTGTTGAGGGGATGTTTCTGCCTGTTTTCTGGGTGCGGGGTGTTCCCTGTTCGATTTGCTGGTTTTGTGTGTCTTTTGGTGGTATGTATGGGTCTTTCATCTGTTTGAGTATCACTAGCTTTTCTTCTGTGAAATGGGTATTTTGTGGTGTCCCTGGCAAATTTTGAGATTTCCAAATGTGTCCCATGTCCAAAAGGGTTGTGGGACTCTTGCTGTAAGGCATTGTCATCCTTGTGCAGCTTTTTTTCTATCATGCCTACTTCCATCAGGGAATTGCCCACATTCTGCCACATCTTGTTTTCCTGCTCATATGTTCCTTTGCTTTATCTCAGTGTTCCAATTCTTCTTCACATCGCTCTGAAATAGTTCACAACACTTGCCTTACTCTCCTGCAGAAAGTTCAAAATACTCTTCTATAGCAGTCTTTGTCATCTGGAGTTATCTTGCCTTCATAAGTTCTTTGTGTCAGGCATCTGAGCTGTTACTCACTGTAGAGTACCCATTCTCACATTTAAGAGAGATATGAAATAATATTTAAATGATTATTGGTTTTTCCATGTTAAGCAATTATCTGTTAAAGTATGTATCCAAATATAGTATTACTGGTGTGGTAGAAACATTGCTTTAGAAGGGAAATTGAGCGAAGTATAGTTATGGAATGCTGGGGGCCAAAGGTATAGTAGCTAAAGGAATACTATTTATTCCTTTTACATCGTCCTTGTGTCTAACACAGTAAGATTGTATTTTGTATTCTGAGGCATATGTTCTGATGCTAATGATGCTAGCCCAATTCTTTCAAGCTTCAAATACAGGGTCATCGTTCCTGACATCATTGGAGTTCTTCCTTGAAAAAATTGCCTTGAATGATGTGTCTGGTGTAGAACAGTGTTTTAGCACTGGGTCCAAAGGCAACATGTTCAGTCCACAAGAAAGAGAAGAATACAATTACAGCAAATGTACAATTGTAGTTCGAATTATTGTTTTTGTCAGCATGGTTTTAGAGACTCACCAGCAGGATTTCTGGAAGGTAAGTTTGGCTCTGTTGGCCAGGATCCCAACAAACCTGCTGTTAGTATTTGTAATTCTTTTTACTTAACATAATCTATATATCGCTTGATTGTAAAAATCTCTAAGCAGTTTACAAACAAAACCACCTTTCAATAAAACAGTTTTAAAAGTTATTAAAAACATTTTAAAAACAATTAAAATTGCGACAGACTAAAAAGATTAAAATACATAAACATCTTTGTGTCTGGATAGGTTTGCCTATAACAAAAACTTTTTAAGTAGGCACTCAAAACAATACAGCAAAAGCGCCTACCTGATGTCAGTAGGCAGGGAGTTGTGTTGCCACACTAAAAGAACAATTTCTTGCAGGTGCGGAATGAGTATTATGCAGCACCTGTAACAGTGCCACTTCCACAGAGCAAAGTGCTTGAGTTGGCACAAATGAAGTAAAGCAGTCCTGCAAGTACACTGGTCTCAAGCTGTTAAGGACTTTATATATCAATAGTAAGACCATGAACTTGGCCCAGTAACAAATCGACAACCAGTGCAGATCCCTAAGCAGCAGAGGTATATGCTGACAGGGTCTCACTCTTGTCAGCAATCTGACTGCAGCATTCTGCACTAACAGCAGTTTCCAGGTTAAGTTGTACTCAGGGGATGTGTTTTTTGAACAGGCTCTGCTTCCCATTCTTCCTGACAAATTATTTATTAAGCTGAGGCGAGGCTAAAAAACTGATATGGGAAGTTCAAAGAAGAAGAAAGACCACTAATTATTTCTGTAAGCCCTTTGCATGAACCTACAAAGCTCTTTGGATCCCAGATTGTCTTTATGCATCATAAAATGAGCCCTCTGACACTGTACTGGTGAATGAGCTGCAGGTTCTGTTTCATGGGATTAATTACCAGCTAAGTTGATTACATTTTGCTGTCCATTAAGAGAACAGTTTCTTGAAACTAAGTCCTATTGGACTTGGTGTACTGTTTTGGACAAACTGAAATTATTATCTAATTTAAAAAAAAAAATAACTAATATTTCTCCACTAGATTGCTTAAACAAATTTTGCAGATATCAGTCACCAGCCTACAGTTTACATACATAGTTAACATTGAAGTTTAATAGTTTAAAACCTAAAATCATATCAAAAGAAAGGTATGACAAAGACTACTTTGCTTTCAATGAGAGGCATACAGATAAAATCTTTAGTTATAAAATCTTTAAATGAATGAAAATTGTTGGATTTCAAAATTAAAACTTCTCATCTCATTTTCATCTTATAATTCTTAGCTGCTTGAGAAACAGTTGCTTAATGAGAATCTGATCGAAGTTGTTGTGAGAACCGTCTGTGTCCCCAAAAGCATAGGTTTTAATATTGCTGATGTACAAGTTATGGAAAAGCTTCCGGATGTTTGTGTCAGGCTTCTAAAAGCTTTGATAAGATCTTCTTACAGAGAATCTTTAGAGATCAGCATAAAGAAAAGAATAACAGCAAAAAGGTAGGATTCTTCTCAATATAAGCTTCTAATAGGTGCATAAAACAATGCAAATGATTTAATGCTCTAGCCACATGATCAGTATTTATTCTCCTTTGTTTTGTCAGCATTGAGGAGCTGTGCAATGTTGAGCTATACAATCCAGATGCCAAGTTGGATCATGTTAGGCTTGGTTCCATTCTGTCTGCATGCAAACAGCTTCACAAGGCAGGCCTTCTTCACAGCGCCTTGCAGTCTCAGGTAAAAATATAGCTTGTCAGATGTATTGGCTTCAATGCTTTGTAGAGTGAAAAATTATTTATTAGTAGTAGTAAGGTGTGAGTTTACTAGTAAGGTGTGAGTTTACTAGAGTAGTTTTGCAGTAACTAAAACACTGCCATCATATTAGCGTAACAAAATTTCAGTGTAAGGTGCTGTAAGTTATGTGGTTACCAATTTCCCCATGCATGCAAGATGATCTCAGGTGGGGCTTGAGCTCCACCTTGTGCCTCTTTGATATTTGCGAGCTCTTCTAGCTCCTCCTTACATAGAGAGAGGTCAGTTCTTTATTCTGCCTTCACCAGCGTGGTTGTTTCAGCGCTGTCTGCTCTTCCCTCGGACTCACACCTGTATCTCTGAGTGTTCTTTAACTCCTTTGTATTACTTGCTGTGAGTTCTTGTCCTTGTTTCTCATTTCTTGTTTTTTTTTAAAAAAAAACCACAACGCCTTTTCCTAGATCGCCCTATTGTCTTTCCCTTCACCCATTATTTAGGTCTTAGCTTCTTCTGCTTATACGGCCTTGACCCTGGATTGCCTTCCTGCCCCCCTCCCTGCGGCCCGCTTAACTCCGCACCACCTGGATCACTTTCCTACCCTTTCCTTCATCTATTTACTTCAGCAGTTCAGTGTTTCCCCAGTTTCCTGCCACTGCATCACCCTTCTGGCTTACCTCAACGTTCGTTTTTCATCAGCTTCAGCTTTCCTGGTTTTCACCTCCCATCACTTACCTCCTCATTCCCACCTTTCTGCCTAAAAAACAAAAACAACCACCCAGCTTTATTCTGGAGACAAGAAAGTTCCCTGAAGTCCGCATAAGACCCGCTTGGCCAGTTAAGTGCACTCTCGCTCTAAGGCCATGGGGAAAAGCCCACTGACTCAACAGAAAACTGGAAGCCTCTGCAGCAGCCACTGCCATCCCCTGCTTCTGAGGCTCAAAGCTTCATACAGCTAGAGGCTGCAGCCACTCCCCCCCCCCCGAACAGGGGGTGATTTGAAATCAAATGAAAAATGGACAGGGAGTGCTAGAACCCTGGCAATGCCCACTTTGGCACCCTTTACCTGTTGGCCAGTAGAGCAATCTATGTGACTCACAGACAGAGGTTTTTCGGAGGAGAATGAAACCTGCAATAAATGGGTTAAACAGAGCAAGAGGGGTTGCCAGGTTCCTCAAGGCCAGCAGGTGGTTGGCAAGGGCAACCGCTCTGATAAGAGCAGCTCTCGCAGAAGCTCTAGTGTGGGGGAATGTTGTATGGAGAGAGGACTGCGTTTGAAACTTATTAACAGTAAAAGACTCTTACAAAGAACTTTGCTTGGCCTGAATTATTTCTGGTTCTGCACAGCTCCAGAGTCGCTTCTCTGGACTGTACCAACACGCACGCGCCAACAGGGGTTATGGGCCCAGAATACAGTCCAAAGTAAGAGGTTCTGGTGCTGTTTGGATCCGTTGTTGCAGAGGAAAGAAGCAGCAAGAGAGAGGCAAGTAAAGAGTGGACAACATGGCTATAAACCTGTCATCCGGGATTCCGATGGAGAGATTGAATGCAGTTAATTACTTCAGTTGGAAGTGGAGAATGAAAGCAGTTCTGGTCAAAGAAGACTTGTATGACGTGATAGAAAACCCCCCTCCAGCCGCTCCATCAGCAGCGTGGACGAAGAAAGACGAGAAAGCGAAAGCATTTATTACTCTAGGGCTGTCTGATTCTCAACTGCTACACGTAAAGAATGAGCCGACAGCACATGCAATGTGGGAAAAGCTAAAGGCTGCCCATGTGCAGCAAACAGCCGGCTGTGTTTAGCGCGGAAACTTTATCAGATGCGTTTTACAGATGAAGTGACTATGAGTGAGCATCTTGCTGAATTTTGTAGATTATTTGGAGATCTTCAAGATCGAGGAGTGAATCACAGTGACATTCAGATGGTTTATATACTGTTATCTTCATTTGATCAAAAATGGGACACTTTGGTTACTAGTATGGAGACGTTGCCAGACGGAACTTTAACTCTGGACTTTGTAGAGCAAAAGCTGCAACAGGAATGGAACAGAAGACAGGAGAGTAAAAGGACTGAGTTCAAAGAGGCTGAAGCTGCTCAACAAAAGTATCAAAGAAACAGGCAAGAAAATAAAACATGTTATTTTTGTGGGTCCTGGGGACATATACAAAAACAGTGTTTGAGTAAGAAAAGAAGAAACAGGGACTATGGACGGCAGAAATCCAGTGTGAACTTTATTACTGAGGAGGACAATAAAACACTTAACTCTAAATGGCTTCTAGATAGCGGGGCGTCAAACTGCCTAATCACTGACGCAAGTTTATTTTACACTTCAAAGCCTGTTCAAGAGAAGATTTATCTAGCTGACGGATCGTCACGGGACGCGATTGCGAAGGGGACGATCAGGTTGAGTAATCCAAGAACAATATTAACAAATGTACTTTTGGTTCCTGATTTAAAATGTAACATTCTTTCAATAAGAAAACTAACTCAGATAGGTTGTAAAGTATATTTTGAAGGAAATAGATGCATTGTGCAGAAAGGTGATGAAATATGTATGAAGGGGAAGTTGCAAGACTCAATGTTTATGGTACAGGGTGAGCATGATGAACCAAAATGTGCCTGCATCGGAGTAAATAAAAACATACACGAAAATTGCATACATGAGTGGCACAGAAGATTAGGGCACGCAAATTTTGAGAAAATTAAGAACACCCCAAAGCATTGTAAAGATTTAAAACTAACACATTGTGAGCATGTGGATGAATGCGATGCATGCTATAAAGCAAAAATGACAGTGGCCCCAATTAGTAGGAGCGTAGAAAGCACTACTACTGAACCTTATCAACTTATTCATGTGGATTTGGCAGGACCTCTCCAGTGTTCGAAAGAAGGGGCAAGATTCTACTTAGTGATTGTAGATGATTTTTCCAGATTTACGCATGTGTATTTGTTGAAAAAGAAAAGTGAAGCTGAAGATAAATTACGGGCGTTTATACAGAGAACAGAGACACAATATGGGGTTGTTATTAAAAACATAAAATCAGATCAAGGAGGTGAATTTACAAGTAATTCATTGAAACAATATCTAGAAAAGAAGGGAATAATCCAAAATCTCACTGCTCCTTTCTCACCATCATCCAATGGAACTGCAGAGAGGAGGAACAGGTCTCTGCAGGATTCAATGAGAGCCGTGCTGGCAGATGCAGAAATGAATAATACCTATTGGGGTGAATGTATTTTATATACAGCTTACATACAAAACCGCCTTGTACACAGAATGATTGGAATGTCTCCCTACGAAAAGCTGACAGGGAGAAAACCCAGGCTGACACACACAGAGCGTTTCGGAGCAAAATGCTGGGTGCATGTTTCTAAGCAGAAAAGACATGGAAAATTGGCCCCAAGAGCTCAGGCAGGTCGTGTTTTGGGTTTTCAGAATTCGTATTATAGAATCTGGGTATCTGCAAAGCAACAGGTAGTACTTAGCAGAAGCATAAAGGTAGTAGACCAACCGTGGAAAAGTAGTCAAACAGTAGTGCTTGATGATGAAAGCAAACAAGATGCAATAGCTATTCCTTTTGGTCCTCAAATACCCTTAAGAGCTGCGTTAACTGATTTAATTAAGGGTGGCAAACGTAATATCAAAAGACTGAGAAGTGAGGACATAGTAAAGCAAGATACAGAAGTACCAGGAACAGGTGCAGGAACAAGTGCAGGATCAGGGGCAGGAACAATTAAAGATGAGAGTGATGAAGCAATGGAAATTGACTATGTCAGACGTTCTGAAAGATCAACGAAAGGAAAACCACCACATAGATTCACATTTAATGTAACACAACACAAGGAAGATGAGACAGATGAATATCCTTTAGAGTGGGAAAAAGAAGGGCCAATAGACAAAGAAACCATGGATCTAATGTGGAAATACTGTATTGAAGAATGAAATATAAATGAGTGTTATCAAATAAAAGTCAACAAAAATGCTGTATAACTTGTATGAATAAAGAAACAAAACTGAACTGGAAATAGAGACTGTAATGAGTAATGAGAAACAAAATGTTGTGTATATATATATGTGTTGAAATTGTAATGTATAACTGAAAATAAGATAAATGTAGTTTTGTGATCTGTGAGTCCCAGGTGGGGGCTGTTGGCCAGTAGAGCAATCTATGTGACTCACAGACAGAGGTTTTTTGGAGGAGAATGAAACCTGCAATAAACGGGTTAAACAGAGCAAGAGGGGTTGCCAGGTTCCTCAAGGCCAGCAGGTGGTTGGCAAGGGCAACCGCTCTGATAAGAGCAGCTCTTGCAGAAGCTCTAGTGTGGGGGAATGTTGTATGGAGAGAGGACTGCGTTTGAAACTTATTAACAGTAAAAGACTCTTACAAAGAACTTTGCTTGGCCTGAATTATTTCTGGTTCTCCACAGCTCCAGAGTCGCTTCTCTGGACTGTACCAACACGCACGCGCCAACATTACCACCCAGAGTCTGCATGCAAGAGCACAGGCAAGCATTGGGGCTATGTTATATACCTTAGCTGAACATGGAAACCTTAGTAGCAATACCCAGCAGCCGCCATGTAGCCCAGACAGGTAGTCTGATGATGTCCTTTGGCTACCCTGAATTCAATTTTCTCTACCCAGTCATTGCCAGAGGAATTTCAGGGTTTTTGGGACCCCAGCAGCGGTTCTCCAATAAGTTTAATGCCACTAACCAATCACGAGGAGGCAAACACCAGTTCTGACACTACACTCCCTCCAGTTTAGGATGGAAACACTCCAGTCCATCAAGGAGGTCTTGTGGAAAGGGGACTTCCTGTCATCAATAGATCTCAAGGAAGCTTCCTTCCATGTTCCCACACAGATGATTCCTATGGCTTGCAGTGGATGGCTGACATTTTCAGTACAAGGCATTGCCCTTTGGCTTGTTGTCAGCCCCCAGGGTGTTCACAAAAATCGTGGTCACCTTGGTGGCTCATGTCAGACTCCAAGGGATTCATGTCTATCCCTATCTCAATCATCTATTGATTTGGTCTCCATCCCCACATGAAGGCTTGGGAGGACATCCATGTTAGTGTGCCTCAAAGATCATGGATTCCTAATCATCTAGGACAAAAGTAACCTCCCCCCCCTCGTCAAATTCAGTACCTAGGAATGCTGTTAGATATGGAACAAGGAATTATCTCCTTGTCCCTGGAGCAAATTCTCAAAATTCACATGGCAGTGTGTTCACTTCTACTATATCTTTCAGCAGTTCATATGTCACTGGAAACATTCTTAGTACTCATTGTCTCGACTTTCCAAATAATTCTGTGGGCACGACATCACTCCCACCCCTGTAGCGGGTACCGATGCCCTTTAAGCACGACATTGCTGTAAGACTGTTGTGACACAGATTGGAGGGGAGACATCGGCGAAGGCGACACCGACATTGAGAACTGGGGCAACGAACTGGGGATAGGGATTAGCAGCGAGGAGAGCTCACAGTGTACCCCATCTCCTGCCACTAACGGTTCAACTCCCCCGACCCCCCTGCTGAAGTGCAACCTGACTGCTGTGTTAGAGACTGCATCATTAGATACGCCTCCCTCATCAGCACCAGAGGTGCCACCTTGTCAACCTGACATTCCCCAGCCAAGTGCCCCACAGCTTACCACATGCGAGCAGACAGTCAGCTCCCACCAGTCGGAGGGGGAAGCTGAGATCCAACCACCTTCGCCTCGCTCTCAGAGGCATCAGCAGCAGGAAATTCAACCGGTGGGGTTGAGGAGGAGCCTTTGTTTATACGTGAAAGCCAAGCCTACTTAAAGTTGACTCAGGAGGGGCCAGTTGCTGAGTCAGTGTCTGCAAGCTGCAAAGTAATGCTTAGTCAGAGCAGGCAGGGCAAAAGTTCTTAGAAAGTGTAGTTAGGTTAATAAGGCTCACTGCTTTTGATGTAACTAACTTTAATAAAGAGAAAAAATCACAGCTGCGACTGAGACTGGGTCCTTCAACTTCGGGCAGGACAAGAACATTATGTACAGCTGTCCATTCCCCCTACAGTCTGCAATTCCCTATTTTGGTGGCTACAGGAAGGCAACATGCACAAAGAGGTGCCCCTACAGGATCCTCCCCAAACACTGCTAACTATGGATGCTAGCCTAACAGATTGGGGGCCATTTGTGACGGTACCATAGTCCAAAAGGTGTGGTCTCCAGAAGAGACCCTCCTTCCCATCAACCTCCTGGCACTTAGGTTCTTTGCCTTCTCCAGACGCCTTCAAGCAGCCCTGGTAAGGACCAACAATGTGACTGCCATGGTCTATGTGAATCATCAAGGGGGTACACAGTTGAGGTGCCTACAGCTGGAGTCTTCCAAGCTTCTTGACTGGGCTGAAACGCACATGGTCTCACGGCGGAGCGTCTCAAAGGGGAGCACAGCATTCAGGCAGACTGGCTAAGTCATGCATACGTACAACAAGAGGAATGGAAACTCCACCCTCAGATATTCCAGACTATCATACTCTGCTTCAGAAGGGCCTGCATAGTTTGGTTTGCTTCACAGCAGAACAACCAGGTCAAGAGGTTTTTCTTTAGGTACGCGGATCCGTCAGCAGAAGCAGTAGACGCTCTTGTATTGTATTGATCCAAAAGTCTCCTGTATGCCTTGCCAATGATCCCCCTGATGTCCAGAGCACAGTAGGGCCCCACTCATATGGCGGGTTACATTCCAGACCCCTGCCTAAAAGCAAAACCCCAAAAGCGGAACTCCATCAATAAAATGGTGCCCGACATCCGAAAAATACCGTAAAAGCGGAACAAGCGCTGTATGAGCGGGGCCTTACTCTAATTGAAAACCGCCGTATTAGCAGAATGCCGAAAAGTGGGCCGCCAAAAAGTGGGGCCCTACTGTACTCCGAAAGATCAGGGACAAGAGGGCAACAGTCCTACTGTTACGTCTGTTTTGGCCTTGAAGGTTCTGGTTTTTGGAAATTCTAGACCTGCAAGTAGATCACCCATAGAGATTGCCCCACAGAAGGGACCTTCTCTCCCAGGGCCATCCAGATCCAACGTGGCTGGACCTTCACATGTGGCTATTGAGAGGAAGAGACTGCTAAAGGCAGGCCTGTCGCCTGAAGTTATCAATACCATGATGGCATCTTATTGTTCATCCACCCTTCGAAAATACAAAAGCACACGGAAGGTGTTTTCCTCATGGTGCTCTAAGAAATGGATAGCAACACTGAAGGCTGAGGTCAAGGAAGTCTTGTCATTTCTCTAGGATGGCATTCCTTTGGGTCTCAGACTCAACACACTTTGGCATCAGCCCTATCCTCCATTCTCTCTAAACGTCAGGACAAGCTATTGGGGATGCATTTCCTGAGGGGAGCCATACTGTCTTCACCACCTATTCTGTACAGGTTCCCTACCTGGAATTTGCAGCCCTCATTTGAACCTCTGAACTCTGTTTCGCTCTGCTTCCTATCCTAGAGTGGCCATTGGCTAGATAGGCGGCCTATAAATTAAAGTTTATTATTATTATTATTATTCGAGGTGTTGTTACTAGTGGCTGTCACCTCGGTGTGGAGAGTATCTGAACTGAATGTACTGTCTGTGGACAAATCCTTTTGCACTTTCCACAAGGACAGAGTGGTCCTCTGGACGGTTCCCTCTTTCCAACCTAAAATCCTGTCTTTGTTCCACTGCCAACAGAAGCTTATCCTACCTTCATCCTCTCCTTCTCTGGTTCACTCTACTGAGAAGGCATGGCACTCCCTTGATGTAAGAAGGGATCTCAAGGTATATATTGCTAGGACCAAGTCCATACATCACATGGATGCCCTGATTCCTTTGTTCCACACTTCTTCTCTAGGGAAGAAGGTGTCTACTGCCACTTTGTTGAGATGGATCAAGGCATGTATAGACTTGGCTTACTGTTCTCTGAATCTGACACCTCTGTTGAAAATTCTGGTGCAGTTTACCAGATCAACAGTCACCTCAGTGGCCTTTTTGCTTCACGTATCCCTACTGACTTGTGCAGGGCTTCCACGTGGGCATCTCCAAATACATTTATCAAACATAAGATCAACACCTATGCCTCTGCTGAGGCAGCCTTTGAGAGACGGATGCTACAGCATGTCATACCAGACTGCCAAGTACTTTATCCCTACACAGGGTTAGCTGTGGTATGTCCCATCTGAGATCATCTTATATGTACAGGATAAGGGACCTTTGGTCTTACAGTGAAACAGTCTTCTACGTGCATGTAAAGATGATCTCAGGACCTCTCCCTAAATTGTTTTGGTCTAACTGTCTCATTTTTGTGTTGGTCTAACTTTCTCATTGTTGTATATTATCTTTATGATCAGAGAGTGCCGTGTTTGTTGTTTGTCTTTTTGCTATTACTATGTTCTTGTCTTGTCTTGCCATAAAGGACCTGACCTCTATGTAAGGAGAAGCTAGAAAACCTCACAAAAATCAAACAGTGTCTTATTCTGCCTTTAGCCACAAGTTGGAGCTTAAGTCCCACCTGAGATCATCCTTACATGCACATTAGAAGACTGTTTTATGGTAAAACCAAAGGTCGCTTCTTAGTAACCAAGCTTCTTGACTGGAAAATAAATGAGGGAGTGTATTTCCTCTGCAAAAAAATTAAGTGCAAGAAATATTTCTCCTGATCTGCCATCTTAACAAGATTGCTGTTGCATGTTTGAATTTATGCACTGTTGCATTAATCTAATACTAATTTTGTTCAAGCTGAAGCCCCTATAGGGACAACTAATCAAGTAAGGCATTGCTGTTCTGATGGCATTTAAACTGTGGAGTTCTAATTGTTGGTGGGGGTGGGTGGGAGAAAGGTACAACCTTTCCTTTAATCTTGATTATGGTTTAATTCAAGAAGAATCTCTTAAGGTGTTTTGCAACTAGCAAGAGAAGAAAAGGGCATCTTGTAACTTCAATTTAAAATGTTATCTTGTTCTCTCTCTCCACCCCCCCAATGATTCTAAAAGGTTTTTTAGGTCTATCTTTTGTTGTTTTTCTCTTCCTTAAGGGTTCAGGCACACATTGTGAGACTGGCTCTAAACTCATTTTAGTTGTGTACAAAGGTATTGCACCAGGAGATGAAAGGAAGTCTCTACCCTTGTTGGACATTAGCAGCAAACGATTAGCTGAGGGACTGCTCCATTTGGCCTTTGATTTTGGCGTCCAGGTAAGAGACAGACCTTGTTGATGCCATATATGTATTTTGTAATGTTCATATACATGATGCTTCAGTTTAACAAATTTTCTGGTAGCTGTTACCTATGACTCAAGTTAGCTTTCTTTTTGTACCCATCAAATCTGTCTGTATGAAACATCTTAAAAAGAATGTGTAGATCTGCCATATGGGCATTTGCCTCCACTGTGCCACTGTGAGATTGATGCATCAGCAGGTGGGTGCTTCAAGATGACCTGTACAACACAGACAGTGTCCTACTGTTTCACATCCTTTGTACACCCTAGCCTTCGATACCTGAGATATATTGTTAGGACTTGCCCTGTTCTTGTGACTGTAGTTTGTGTTAGACTTTAAAATGTTGTAGTTTAAATGGTTGTAACCCACCCTGGATCCTTATGGTCAAGAGTGGGTAATAAATTGAAATTATTATTATCATCATCATCATCAACATGAACCATAACAATAACAAAATAACAACAACAATATGTTTCCATCCAAGTATATTCTCTGAGTGAAAGACAGAAAGAGGGATGCTACTATTCACCATTGAACATTCATGTTTTTCAGTGGATGGATATATTAATTCCTATTCCCATCACTACTTCAGGACCTGAGGACAGCACTACTGCAGCTCTAGAGTTGCTTGGTTCATCTTCTTAGTTCTGCTTTTTCTTGTCTCTGGTTTGGAATCCAAGATGTTCATTGTTTACTAGTTTTTTGTTTTAATGTTTGAGTTTTTTTAAATAGCTATCTCCTCAAACTGGGTGGGGCTCATGTATCCCAAGGGGACTCCTGTATTGCATAGCTTTTTCTCCATTTGGAGGTGAGTAACAGTAACTAACCCATCCAAAGATATCCATGTCAACTGAGAAGAATGAACCATTTTCTTTTAAGTGCTTGACCGCGGGCACTCCAGAGTTTTAAAGATGGGGGAAAGGCATAAATAACAGCTGCATTTTTTGTCTGAAATGTCATGTTCATAACGGTAACTCTTTTGCATTCATTTCCTGTAGTGCACAGAGATGGTGAGTCTCTTGCTGAATACAGTAATGTTATCTGTGCCATTATCTGGAGCATCCCAAAAAAACCTTATCAGCTTTTCTCATGGAGAATATTTCTACAGCTTGTTCTTGGAAACTATTAATGGAGAGTTGCTGAAGAATCTGGATATATCAGTACAACAGCTTATGAAATCAGCTCTAGACAGTCCCCAAATGGTGATGAACTCTTCCTTTAAAATACTCAGCTGGTAGACTTGTTATCTCTCATATTTTACTCCTAAAAAGCTGTAATTTAAAAAAGAGTAGTAAATTTTTAGTGATTTTTGTACTCTTGGCTATATGTCTGTTACAATGAATGTTCTGTTTCCTGCCTAATGTGGTAAACAATAACCCATGCAAATTTTTGTATACTGATGGTCCAGCACCACTGAAGCTTGATTCTAATGACAAAATAAGGAAGATATTATTAAATCTTTACTCCTACAATACTACAAATAGTGAATGCTTGTAAGGATTTCCCTCTAGTACTGACATCTTGAGACCATTTCAATGTACACTTTCTTACCAGAGGTTTTGGGCAGAGCTTGAAGCAATTAATTATACTTTTCTATGTTACAAACTTAACGTGGTTTAAATGTCAGGGAATATTTTTTTAAACCACTCTGGAAATTGGCATTTTATGAGGAGGCTAAGTCTTTCTGACATCACATTTTTATTTTCCAAATGTTTAATTCAACCATTCTTTGTGGAAGCCATCTTTGGCAGATATCTCTGTGGCATACATGGCTGTAGAAAAACTTAAGATTGTTTGTAATGATTCATTTAGGTGCAAATATTGATAACATTATGCTTTAGTCTGAAAGTTGAATTGCATAAAATGTGATCAGTATTTTATGGTAGCAATACCCTCCTTTCAGGTTGGTACTATTTTGAATGGTATGTTGGACCAAAGCTTTAGAGATCGTGCAGTTCGCAAGCAACAAGGAGTGAAACTAGTGACAGCTATACTGAAAAACTGGGGACAGCTTGACCAGTGGTGGACCAGAGATTCTGCTCCTGAAAGCAAAATGGCTGTTTTGACCCTACTGGCTAAAGTTCTACAGGTAAAATTACTACTGTATTAGCTGAGTTAGGGCACAATCCTCATGGTAGATGTGTCAGGCTGAAAGGCTTCAGGATGCAGCGTAGTTGCAGTGGAGGAGAAAGGGTGTCAGTGCCACCAGGCTCCGCTAGCAGAAGTCTCCCCCTGGAAGCACAGCCAGCATCCTCCTCTCCCAGCAGCTCCTGAACAGAGGTTGGATGTGGCGGTTCTTTCCACTGGCTCCACTTTCACCAGCCTCTGATGAGTTTGATTGTTCCCTTAGTTACTTTAGTGCATGTGAGAGAGCCCAAGGCCCCGTCTAGATAATTTTCCAAAGACAGCTGTGACCCCACAGACCCCAGAATGAAATGTTTAAGAGAAATCTAGATGAAATTCTTCTAATTTTGAAACTCTTTAGGTTTGTTTCTTCAGCCCAATCTGCACTATACATTTAAAGCAGTATCATAGTACTTTAAACACTCATGGCTTCCCCCAAAGAATCCTGGGAAGCTTGTTAAGCTTGTTGGAATAGACCCCTATTCTCCTCACAGAGCTACAGTTCCCAGAGTTGTTTAACAGTGTATCCCTCTTCCCAGGTAATTCAGGGAATTATAGTTCTGTGAGGGGAATAGAGGTCTCATAATAATCCTCAGTACCCCCCAATAAACTACAGTTCCCAGGATTCTTTGGGAGAAGCCATGTATGTTTAAACTACTATGATACTGCTTTAAAAGTGCTGTGCAGATGGGACTTCCTGATGTTTGAAGCTTTTTTATTAGTACATGTGTACTTTTTAAAGTATGCAAAATATGAGTGTGGTCATGTTTTGGTGATTTTATGCAGAGAGCAAGGTGTAGCTGTCCCCATATATAGAAATGATCCCATAGCCTGGTTGTGTGGTATAGCCAGCACACATATCTGGTCCCTATGAACTGCACATATCTGTAGCCTCTTGACTTGCCATCTGGCTATTGTAAAACAGTGAAACAATGCATATTCTAATATTTTAATCCAAGAGCTTGGATGTAGGTAATGCAGTGGCCTGGGTTAAAAGCATTTGAAACATATAACCCAACCATCACAGATGCTTAGGACACACTGGAGGCAACCTGGGTATTTTGAGGAAGCTGAAGGTGTTCAATAATGTCAGCTGCATTAGGGTCTCCTGCATCCTGCAATTGTCTGTAGGTTGCTGGTCTATCTACACCTCTTCCAATTTCCTCAAATCACATGGAGTGCGGCCAATAATTATTATAACCTGCTCATTGTTACAGCACCCCACCCCACCCCTATGACATGAAGGGCTGTAGCTCAGTGGAAGACAATCTTATTTGCATGCAGAAGGTCCCAGGTTCAATCTCTGGGTAGGGCTGGGAGAAAACCTTGCCTGAAATCCTGGAGAGCCATTGATGGTCAGTGTGTAGACAATACTGAGCTAGATGAACTAATGGTCTGATTCAATATAAGGCAGCTTCCTATGTTCCATATTAGCTGTTTTTCTATGGTGGATATTGCATAACTAATCAGCTACATTTCCTGGTTTCTGTACAAGTAATGGTTTGATCAGGTCCTGTGCTAATTTGAAAACATGTCTGGTAATACATATTTTTCTAAATGATTGGATTGCATTGTTTTTCTGTGAAGGGGTGTTCTGGTATGAGGAAGAGTTATGTTGCTGTTAATTATTGCTGTTTTTTGAATTTGTATTATCATTTTATCGTTTGTTACTAGATGTGAGCCACTCAAAGGATCTTATTTGACGGAAGGCGTAGGATATAATTAATAAATATTCAGTCTAAACTTTATTACATGGATGTGTGGAGTCACTTGAAATATAGAATTTTTTTGTGACTAATTGTCAGATGGAATATTTTAATACAGTTTTATTAACACATTAATTCTATATGAAAGTTCAACATTAAATATCTTTACTTTCTCCAGATTGACTCTACTGTGTCATTTAATATACATCATGAGGCATTTTCTGTTGTTTTTAATACATACACAAGTCTACTTACTGATCAGAAGTTAGGTCTAAATCTCAAGGTAAGTTAATGCTGTGTGTACTTGTGTTCTACTAGCTGCAGTGTTAGCAGAGAACTGTTTCCACACAATTTATTCTTTATTTTTATTTATTCTTAAAATAACTTGTAAAGCTCTTCATTGTTAGGCAGGGGTGGGGAGCCTTTTTGGCTCTACAGTCCAGATCCTTCTCAGGATTGGCCTTGTGGGCTGAATTTGACATGTGGGTGGGGCTGTTCACCTGTCACTCACATGTCTTCATTATGACATCACATGATTGATAGGTGAGTTGTCAAAATCCCTTGCTGACGCTGAGAGCAGCTCAAGGAAGAAGCAGGCTGCTTGTTATTACTCTTGCTGGTAATCCTGCTTTGATTTTAACTCAAATCTTTTTACTCTAGGTGCTGTTGGCTGCATTATATTAGCCCCTGAAAATTTGAGACCTTTGTAATTTGGGGCATGTTTCCATTGACTGATATACTCTGGGGTTAAGGGGTATCAACTCACAGCCTGTATTTGTTGTGTAGTTTCTTTCCCCAGCCCTCTTCTGCAGGCTAACAACTTCTTGCCTGAGTTGGATTTGGATTTTAAAGATTAACTGTGGAACCCTAAAACTTAAAGGGACCTCCAGACTTTCTCAGCCATTCTATCTGTATACATATAACTCTTTCAACTCCTTAAACCATAGTTAAGGAAGCAGACGGTGCCTGCATTCAGACATTAGGCTCCGTCCTAGGCTGCAGTCAGCTGTAATGCAAACACATTAACCATAGTAAAGCAAGACTGTCTCTGTATGAACTGTGTGCATGTAATACAAGTTCTCAAACTTTTCTCTTCCTTAGTCAAGCGGCTGCTGGCTTAGTGTTATGTCAGAACCAGTGCTTGTGATTTGTTTCTCTCCAAACAAATTGCAATCTGAAGCCAAGATTTGTTGATGCAGAGGTTAATTTGCGTAACTATGGTTAATGGCTTTACATTATGTTTGAATGAGTTTGTTTAAAGTATGGTTTGTTGAATAAGCCAGGATTCAGTGCACAGACATTAAAACAAGCTGCAGTTTGTTTTGCCTAGTGCTGGTGTAGTGTTCCTCTGTGAATGCCAGACTGCTATATTGAAGTCCTTTGCAGTCCATAACAACTGGCAGAGCCCTGCTACGTCACCAGTGTTCTTATTGGCTGACTGCAGAAATGGGCTCCCTGCTCCTTGAAGATCCTTGGCCACTCTGGTTACAACCCTGAGCACAAAAACCCAACCCCCCTCCCAAGCCTGCTTCTTTCCCCAAATTCTTAGACGTTCTCCATGAAAGCCTTTTACCCAATTTGTTAACTGTCCTCCCAAGCAACAGTTCTTCCCTTTGTGGCCACTCTTTCAATAAAGGCTTATTATGCAATAAAGGCAGCTGGTTTTTTCTTTTCAGATCTAAAGTTTACTGCTGAGTAATTAGAATAAGTGGTTTTAGTAATAACTTGAGATATAAAATATCCTTAGGATATTTGGGATGGGGGGAAGGTAGATTGTTGCAGGAGGTTACTGGGGTGGTGTCAGTGATGTTGGTGGAGACTTGTAGGTTAAATTGCATTTACATTTGTTGAACTGTTAGCATAACTTGATAACAGTAAAGGTGTGTTTTTAACATATATCCATCATTAGATATGGGGAAAAGTCTCTTTCTCTCTCTCTCTCTCTCTCTCTCTCTCTCTCTCTCTCTCTCAATTATTATTATCATCATCATGATTATTATTATTATGAGTTAGCCAAGTTGGAGATCAGCAGGAAGGTTAGCCAAGGCAGGTTGTTACCAGGCAGGTTGAAGAGGGACAGAGAGGTCTGCAAAAGCACCAGCAAGGGTTTCTCTTCACCGCATGAACAGTTTTCTATTTGAGTTGTTCTTTCCACTCATCTCTGTAGCCAAGGTGGACAGTGGAAGCAGAGCAACACAACAAACTTAGGAGCAAGCCAAGATACCAAGTTTGGATGTAACAACACATGACAGTTAATGTAAACCAAAGTTCACAAGCCAGTTTGAACAATGGTTTAGAACTGCTGTTTGTTGGGCCCCAGACAAGCCATAGTTAGTGAGCCTGGGCAGGTTTAAATGAGCAAACAAGCCAATACTAAGCTAAACAAACATGGTTTAGCATTGCATCTGAACCACACTAGCGGAATTCCTTGCTTCCTCCTACAGACTTCCCTTTTCCATACCATACGAATTTGCCTTTTTCCTCCTCCCTCAGTGTTAACAAGTCCAAGTCTCTTGTTAATAGTGGGACTTGGTTAGCGTTGGCTATGTGGCAGATATTATCTTCCCCCCAAAAAGGTTTCTTGAAGAGTGAAGATTTTAGATGTGTTTGAACATATAATACAATTGATAATCTACATGTATATTTCAGAGTCAGGCCATTATTATTCTTCCGTTCTTCACTAACCTTGTTGGAGAAAGACTTGATGATCTTAAGAATGCACTTGACCAGCTTGTAGCCTTTAACTTTCCTTTGAGATCTGATGAGTTTCCTAAAGGAACCTTAAGGTACAATAACTATGTGGACTGCACTAAAAAAGTAAGTGAAAAAATTGCCATTAAATCATTTTAATATATATATTATATGCATTTTAAAATGGCTGTTGCCTACTCTGAGCCCAGAGTGATATACTTAAAAAACAATACTATGGGTCGCTTTCAACGAACTTGTCCCATTTGCATAAGGACTTCTGCCTAATGGAACTTCCCATCCCTCTCCTCCCCCATGTGTCCCCCAAATCTGTTCTAGGGCAGATGTATGGGTGCTGTGCAGGGAGAGGAGAATAGGGAAGTTCCACTGCGCAATTGGAAATCCTTGTGGTAGTGGGACGACTTTGTTGGATACAACTCTATGAAACAAGTTGCATGTTTTCTATTTCTTATAATTTTATGAATATTCATTAGATCTTTTTTTAGCTTCAATGTGTATCGTTATTTCTAATAAGATTTTGTGTATCCTCTGTTTTCTCTCCCTCCCTCCACCCCCCCAGTTTCTAGATGCACTTGAATTATCCCAGAGTCCTATATTGTTGCAGTTGATGGCAGAAGTTCTTTGCAGGGACCACAAACATATAATGGAGGAATTATTTGAAATCAGTTTCAAAAGAATTGCTAGAAGGTAATGCTTTAAAGTGGCAGTGCACCTTCTAGTTTTTGCAAATTGCACAGTTTAAAAATCAAGAATTCAAGCACTGAAGACGGGGATATTCAATTACTAAAAATGCAGGGTATATATTGAGTTTCCTCCGTTTTGCATTGTTATAAAAATATATTCATATTGGAGTAGGTTTGCTGACCCTTGATGCCTATCACCTCAAGATGGTGGTACAGGTTGTAGTTTGTGGGAAATGGATTAATTCCATATTCCACACCTCACCAGGCCATATAAATAAACACTTTCTCCAAGATCATCTTTCTAAATTAAAATACTTTATTATTTAACTTTTGTAAATTGTATGTTTTATTGATGTATTTTATGTTGTATTTTTATATTTGTGTTTTTTGTAAGCCGCCTTGAGGGTCTTTGGCCAAAAGATGGGCTATAAACAGACAAACAAACTAATAATAATAATGATGATCCTCTGAAGACTTAGTTGCAGCCATTCAAGATACGTTGGTTCTTTATCTATAGAATTTCCCTGTAGCTGATTGGCATATACAGATACTTTACTTAATTACATGTAGGATCAAAGAGTTCCCTTAAGTTTTTCTTTGAAAATATCCTTACAGAGCCTGATTTTGCTTATTTTATTGTAATAATTAAATCACTACTTAAGATGACTCAAGTAAAGATTTAGGACTGGATTTGTGTTTTAAGTAGGAATGTGATTAAAGGTTATGTTTAATTTCTCACAATGTTTAGAGGTAGCTGGGACAAACAAGTGATGTTGCTGAACACCATGCACAAAATGTTCCAGAGTGAAACCCTTCTCTCAAATGCAACCCGTCAAGCCTATGTTGATCGCTCTCTTCTCATCTTGTTGCTTCACTGCAGTTTGGATGCATTGAAAGAATTTTTAAGTAAGATTGTTGTGGAGGCTATGGATACACTGAAATCTAGGTTTACAAAGGTAAAAATTAATCTGTACCTTCTGAAATTAACATTTTAAATGACTGAATAATCCAATGTTTATATTGGAAGGTTCTTTCTTGGACCATCACCTAGAACCTTCTTTTGTTTATGTATTTTTCCAGTCAAATGAAACTGTTTTTGAAACACAACTCACGAAGAAAATGAGCTATTACAAGATTTTGGAAGTGATGTATTCACGTCTTGCCAAAGAAGAAGTATATTCTAAAGACTCTAGAATTAATCAAGCTTTCCAGGGCTCCACCTGTGTAGAAGGAAATGAACTTACAAAGACACTAATGAAGTAAGAATTTATCACCTGTCCTTTAAACCAGTGTGTCACCATTTAGCTTGATTTCCAAAGTCAGTAAAATAATACTTGAACACCAGTATCCATGATGCATGTTCTGGCCTCGACACATTAGGCTGTGTGTCTATCCAGTCAGCTAAAGTTGCATCCAAATCACACTTTCATGTAACTCAGTCTTCAACTTTATTGATAGCTTGAACAGCAAGCAAGTTGATCAAATGCAGGTGATCAAAATAATTAGCTGTAGAAGAAAGGAATAACGGATGGCTGAATCTGAGACCACATTCACTCCACTATTATTCGTCTTTAAACAGTCATGGCTTCCCCTAAAGAATCCTGGGAAGTGTAGTTTGTGAAGGGTACTGAGAGTTGTTAGGAGATCCCTATTCCCTCATAGAGCTACAATTTCCAGAATCTCTGGGAAGGGGGACTGACTGTTCAACCACTCAGGGAATTGTACCTCTGTAAGGAGAATAGGAGTCTCCCTATAACTCTCATCAACCTTCACAAACTACACTTCTCAGGATTCTCTGGGGGAAGCCATAACTGTTTAAAGTGGAATAATAGTGGAATAAATGTACAGTGTGAATGTGGCCCATGACAAAAAAGATGGAATGGATAAGATGAAAAGGCAAGGCAGGCTGCAAATCAGAATGGCACAGAACAAGGTCAGAAGGATGTATTTCTTTTGAGGAAAACTGGCCAAAACAGGACTAGACATTCTGTATAGGAACAACCAGTCAATTCATGATAATGGACACTAAGGCTTGAGCAGTTACTAACAGATCTATAAAGGGAAGATTGAAGCATTTACCTAAATGCTGAGATTAGGGGGGAATATAACAAATACACAATGCCCAGTTGGGACAAAACTATGTAGTGAGGTTTTCAATTAATACCCATTCCCTCAGGCTGAACGTTCAAGATATTTTTTTAAAGAGGGACTGGATAAATAGAATCTTAGAAGGGGCCTTGTAGGAAATCCAGAGGAATGCAGGAAATCCTCAACAAATGGCTGTCCAGCCTCTTCTTGAAGGTCTCCAAGTGAGGGAGAGTCTACAGATACACACTGGTAATCGTTTCCATCATCAGACTGCTCTTATGGCTGATCTTTTTTCTCCTAATGTTCAACCAGAATAGATCCTCCTATAATTGTCATTCATTAAATCTAGTCCTACCATCTGGAGCAGTGTGACAGTTCTTCACTGCGATCATGTCAAGTCTCAGAATACAGGCTCTGATGGTACATTATCATCAAGTTCTTTTAGTGGCCTAGGATGGAATTTGTCTGTCCCTGAACACTTGAACTCATTTTAATAGAGAGAGGCATTTTCTAACCAACGCTGGGTCTTGAATTGCAATCCTGACCCCTTCCCATTCTCTCTACTTAGGCAATGTTGCACACAGTTCCTCTTTTGGAAGCAGACAGATGCAAAATTGGCATAAAGTGATTCTGTCTTCTGTTTATTACCCATGAATATTTCACTGTTTTTACTGAGCAGGAGCCCTACAGTTTTCTTTCTTTTTGTCTTGCTTTGAACATACTGGAAAAAGCTCTTATCTTTCGCTAGCCTTAGTTCATTCTGAGCTTTAGCTTTCCTGATACAATTCCTATGTCTGGACTATTTGTACTCATTCTTTGTGACATGGCTTTCCTTCCTATTTCTTACTACATGCCCTTTTTATCACTAAGCTTTTTGTGCAGCCAGATTGGCTTTTTAGATGTGCCTCATTTTTCTCGTTATTTGGAAATGTTTGTGATTGCCCCTTTAGTGATTCCTGCTTATCCTGTGCTTCTTTCCCCATTAGTATATTTAGCCATGGGATCCTACCTGGCATTTTCTTGGAGCTACTTAAAATCAGCATTCCTGAAATTCCAAGCTACATGTTTGACTACTTTCATCTTTAGCTTTCCATGAGACCAGAAATTCCAACATTACATGGCCAGTTGCCCACAATGATTCTGCTACTTGAATTTCACTGATCAACTCTTCCCTATTGGTTAGGATCAAGTCAAGGATAGCAGATCTCTCTAATTCCTTCCTTCACTTTCTGAAAGAGGAAGTTGTCAGCAAGGATGTCAGGAATTTATTGGAGAGTCCATATTTAGCAGAGGTTGTCTCCCAGCAAATACAACAGTTAAATTCCCTTATTACTGTTTATTCTTGCTTCCCTCAAACATGTTTTTTATTTTGGGAAAGCATTAGTCTTTAGTAGACTCCAGCCTCACAATGTTGATTTTTATTTCTCCATTTATTTTTACCCATGTGCTCTCCACAGGGCTACCATATTTCTTGAATTTCTGTGAAGGTGTACACATTTGTCACACAGTGCCACCTTTCTTACATTATGTTGCATCTGTTCTTGAACAAGTTACGCTCTTCAGTTGCTACATTCTCATATTATGAGCCATGTCTAGAGCATCTGGGACCAAGGTGACACTGTTCAAACTTGTTACTTTTGCTACTGCCAGAAAGTGTCATGTTGCTGCATTTATAATATTGAAATGTTGTATTTTACTGTATGTTGCTGTTTTATTATTGCTGTTACTATGAAATTATTCTTGCAGTTGTTTTTATGATGTATTGTTCACATTATTGTAAGCATGCTTTGAGCATACAGATGAAGTGGTGAGGAGGAGGACTCAACCCCACTAAGTCTCAGTTATACCTATCAGTTGTATTTACCTTCCTGTCCTAGGAGTTCAAGCTCATTTTGTTTATTTCCCATACTCTGCACTTTAGCGTACAGAGATGGAAAGCTGTAGATATTCTGCTCCAATGACTCTCTGGCTACTTTACTATGGGGTTTGCTAGGCACCTCCACAACTTGCACAATGTCTCCTATAGCACCCAAATGCTTTTCATTTGTGCTTTATATAATAGTGTGTGACTGCTTGCATCTTTTGCTTTCCATGAGATCAAGAATTCCAACTTTACATGGCCACTTTCCCACAATGATTTGGAAGTGCCAAGTAAAAATTACGGGTTGTATTCAATTAAATCCTACTCAAAGTAGATCCATTAAAGTTAACAAACCTAAGTTAACCATGTCTATTAACTTCTACAGGTCTACTCTGATTAGGACTACCACTCTATATTACAACTTTTAACTCTGTGATTGTTGGAATATGTTAGTTGATGTATATGATTTCCTGTAAAAGGACTGTTTATCTGTTTTGATTCAAGGTCTTGCCATGATGCCTTTACAGAAAACATGTCTGGTGAAACTCAGCTATTGGAAAGGAGGAGACAATATCATTGTGCTGCATATAATTGTGCCATTGCTGTTATTAGCTGTGTGTTCAATGAAAGTAAATTTTACCAAGTCTTTCTTTTCACAGAAAAACCAGAAAAGGTGTGTATATAATGAGATGTCGTCCAGAGTAGAGGTTAATAGTGATTGGCCCTGAGACCAAATTTGGCTTTAGAAAGGTTGTCTGCTAGCCCACCAATTAAATAAGAACTCTAGGCTTATTGATGCTACTGTAGCCTCAAGTAGCTTCATTCAGCATGGTACCTGTTAAAGGGAAATTGGATGAATGAAGAGTTCCCAGAATATACTTATTTTTATTGGAAGGAAAAAGAGCTTGGTGGATGTTTGCTGTACAAAAATTAGATCTGCTGAGTAACCTGAGAAAGAGTATTTATAGAGGAGAGGTGTGTAATTCTCTGAATATCAGTTGTTATATTAGTATCTCCACTGGTACCTGGATGAGGCAGCCTTCACTTTTGGAAGTGCTTCTTCTTGGTTACAGGGCTTCCAGTAATGACACCAAAGGAAAAACTGAGACCTGTTCTGGCTAGCAGGCAGCAGGATTCTAGCATTGCTCATATCCAAGCTGTTATAATCCATTTGAATGTTTCTTGTGTAGCTTGTTACTAATGTAAGAGAGAGATACCTTGTCAGGCAGGGAGTTGGCCTGTGCTTGGCTATGCCCTACCCCAAAGGCTGAGGAAAGGAATATTACTGAAGAGAGAAGTGTTCCTGAGAAAAAATGGCCTGCCCCTTCCAGCATAGCTTGCTATGATTTGCTTCTCCCCACTTCCACAATTAAGTGCAGTTTAGTGCTGCATTCAAATGGTATATTCTGGTCTATCTTAACTATGGTTTATTGAAACAAGACAGTTTCATAAATAAAGGCTTAATCAAAAACAGAAGTGAAAGCTGCCAGTCTCCTTGTTGCTGTGCCAGAGAGGGAGCCCAAAGCTTGCCTAGGTTTGCTTGTGTAATGCTAACCAATCATTCAGCATTACATCCAAGCAAGGCTATTAAGAAATCATTCAAAATACTTGTCATGAATTGGATAGTAAACAAGTATGAAACTGTAATGGTATTCAGCACTACCAATTCATTTGTGTATTTAATGTGATCTAACATTTTGTCACAGTTAAAATATCGGGGGGGTGTAGAAATGGCAGAAACATCTTTACCATAGGTGAAGAACTATCTCCCATCTAAACTGTGCTGCTGCCTATATTAGGCTAACTAGAAGGGGCAAGTTGAAATTCCACCGCTTGGGCTTGGAGCATCTTGTGTGAACTTATGTCTCTTAGGGATGCCTGCTTCCCATATTGAGATCTGTGGAATTTAGATTTTGACAGCAGCAAATAATGATATTAATTGGATTTTATTGACCTTTTCATGATGGCAATTACTTATAAATGTATTGTGGAACAGATGGTTAATTGGCTAATTAACAGTTTGTATAATAAAAATATAGCATAATGGTAATTTAGAATTTGTATTTGTTCTTTCTTTTTGTTCTGCAGAATGTATTTATTTTTGAAAACCTGTTGGACTTGCAGCATCGTTACTCATTTCCTATAGAGATTGAGGTAGGAAAAGTCCTTTTTTTGTTTTCACTGGCAGTGTTTTATCTTGCATAAAAATAAAACATGCAATGGAAACAACGACAACAAAACACTGAAATACCATGCTTTTTCACTTTTTAGAAAGCAAAATAAAGTTAACCTTATTCAGAGAAGAACTTATTGCCTCAAGAGTTCTAGACCAAGTGAAGAGGTGTGGCTAAATCACAGAAAACAAGAACTTAGGCGTGCCTAGTTGAATTGTTATTCCTCTGGTGCTCTTTGGTAGCCGGCATAGATTCAGTGCTTTGGCCAGAATTTGTTCTAGATCCTGCTGTGGCTCCTTCTCTGTTAACCAAGCCTGGAGATACTGGAGACAGTTAACATATTAGCCAATCTCTGCTGTGGTGAGACAACCTAATATACCTATGTGGGGGAGTTCCTCTGTAGGAATCTATGAGCCTACTGTGGTGCTCTTATCATGGAGAGAATCATGTCTTACCAGAAAAGCAGTATGTTCTGGCTCCAATTTTGGGAGAGATGATGATGGTGATACATGATGTCAACTTGGTGGACACATGTTTCCAGAGAGTTTGCATGAATAGAGTGAGGCCTGGCATCACATTCAAGGTTTGTCCAGCAGCCAAGAGGATTGGATGAGACAGACGCTGCAGGACCGAAGGGGTATTTCCTTCACAGCAAGGTGATGGAACAAATGGCAAACAAAATGGTTACATGATATTTAGAGAACCCAAGAATTAGGACATCTTCTACCAAATTCTTCAAAGGAAGTACGGCAAAGGACGCCTAGTCTATCGGCCATATCCCATGTATTCATGTGACCTCAGTCTTTTTAAAGATCAATGCCCAGTGTGAAGTTTATTGGTTACAAAGATCCACATGTCCCCAGCCTTATCAGCAAACTGTCCTGGTTTGTACTTGCAAGGCACCATTCATCATTACTACTTATGTTTACAGTGACTGCTCAGTGCAAATTAGGAGTATGATAGCCATTGTACATATTGCAGAAGTGATGCAATTTGTCTTCAGGGGGGTTCTAGTCTAGGTTTGTTGGAGAGAACAGAAATGAAGAGAAGATAGAGCTTAAATGGGCAGGACGATTGCAACAAAGAAAACTGGCCGTCTTGTTTTAAATCAGTATGTGAAATTCTGCACTACCAACACCTACTTGCATATATTGGTCCATGTTGTCTTGTTTGCAGTGACTCTAGAAGCCTCAACTAATAGAATTCCCATCTCTGTGTCTAACCTTAGTGTAAATCCATTTGCCCCCTTGGCTGCCTGCCTGCTTCTTTTCTGTCAGTAGCATACAACCCCTCCTGTGGCTAGAATTTGTATGTTGTTCTGCCCCAGTCCTGTTTTCTGTGTGGTTTCTCCTTTCTTCACCACACATTATTTCTTTAGACCACATGTCTATTTTATGTTACTTTAGCTAGCCTGTCTGTTTATCCTTTCTTCATAATGCACCTCTTTCTTAAATCTGGTGAAGTTTCTTCAGAGCCTCCTGATGAGATCTCCCTTGCTTCAGTTATGTGTCTCCTCTGTCCCATATAAAAGGCCTGTTCTCTCTTCAGATTTCGCAATACATTGCCTACTCTGCATCTTTACTTCAGCCTCTTCAGCTGAGTTCTCCATCCCTTAGCTTTCCTACCTCCCTGGACTTCACAGCCATCCCCTATTTTAGGTTTTGATCTCAGTCAAATGGACAATGTTCCCTTTCCTTACAGATTCTGAACTGCAGATTGCTTTGTTTCATTGCACCAACTCAACCAATTAGTGTCAGAGGCTTCACTGCCACAAGTACCATACAGTAAAAATAACATGTTATTTATTTACAACAAGCCTTTTAAGTTGAGACCTATCCCAGTCTGTGTCTGTGTTGGAGTTGCTTTTTAACTTTTTTATTTAAACAATAAATACAATCTTTACTTCTTTGATTGCTGATCTATATGTGAGAGTGCTTTTTTATTTAAACAATATGTTTTTAACTCTTTTTTAAAGATGTCTTTAAAGCTTTTCAAAAAAATGTTTTTAAAGTTGTTTTGTTTTAATGTATATTAAGGTCTGTTTTTATGATGTTTTAAAGTGTCTTTAGTGCTTCTGTTTGCTGCCCTGGGCTCCTGCTGGGAGGAAGGGCGGGATATAAATAAATAAATAAATAAATTTATTGGAGGTCACTGATTCATAGGGTCGCCATAAGTTGTAATTGACTCGAAGGCACATAGCAACAACAATTTATTTATATTTCCATTTATAGATCACTTACTATCTGAAAGGTCTCACAGCAATTTACAACAGAATACACAATAAAAACATACCAAATTAATTGACAAAGCAAAATACATGAACAATATCTATATACATAAACACAGTATAAAAGCCAGAGTAGGCCACAAGGGACCGAAGTGCAAAAGATTCAAACAATGGAATTCCATGAATAAAGTGGTCATCTGTAGCAAAGAAAAAAAATTTTGGTTTTGATAAATATACTAAATTTTTACAGAGGGATTTGAAGTAGGAAACCTATTCAAGGAAATAAAAAAGCAGGCAGAAAACACACTTGTAAGAAAATGCGACCAAAGCTATTAACACATGTGTTTGCACTGAGGGGAAAATAACAGCAGAGATGGGAACCTGTGGCCATCAACACCAGCCAGCGTGGCAGATTATCAGTGATGATGATTGTAGTCCAACAGCATCTGGAGGACCACAGAATATGGGCAAAGGCATGGAGAGGACCTTCTCGTGAAGACAGAAAGTGATAGGAAAACATTGCAGAGATTTAATGCTATGGGATCAGTCCAGGCAAAATGAAAATGCTGTTGATGGATAGATAGTCTGCCTTAGTCAGTGGTGTTCACTGTATTTTGTGTGGGTCTGCACCCCTTTTGACAGAACAGGTTGGCTGCCTGAGGGTGCTCCTTATCCATCTGATACTGAAGTTGTAGGTTGCCTCCATGGTTCGTAAGTGCCATTTAGCAGATTAGACTGATGCACCAGCTGTGATTCTACCTAAAGTAGCCTGTATTCAGTTATCCATTCTCTAGCAACCTCCAGATTAGATTGTTGTAATGAATGATGTGTTATACTGTATGTGGGCCTGCCTTTGACTGTTGAGAAATTGCAGTTATTTTGGAGTACAGTTGGTAAGTTGGGTCTGGGTATTACAATTGTATCATGCCAATGCTATATCAAGTGCTCTGGGTCCTGGTCCATCTTTGGGCTCAATTCAAAGTACGTCTTTTGACCTTTATTGCCCTTAAGTCTTAGGAGATCTTTCAAGTACCATGACCTACAAGTGCCTGTTCTTACATAAAGATCCTCATCAGAGGCCCCTGCCATCTACAGTACAGCAGATGGCTACTGGGTAAGGGCCTTCTCGGTGGTGCCACTCTGATTGTGGAATACATTCTCCATGAGACTTGCCACTGTCTACCCTGATGTCATTTTGGTATCTTCACAGGCCTCTTAATTCAATTTGATCTGTTTTATCTTGACAGACTTTGCTTTTATGCTGCTCTCTAGTAGTCTTACTGATTTTTGTATGTTCTAAAAATTGTTTGTGTGTTTAAATTTTGTAAACCAACATGGAAAGATGTGGCATAAATTCCTCTCACAAATAAATACATAAAAGGGGAATGTGATCATAGTAGCAACGAGGGTTTTATTGAGAGGAGAGAAGTTGACATACGAGTACAATAACTGAAATGAAAAGTGACCAAAATATGGGTGAAGTTATTTATATAACATACAGAAAGGAAGGGGTGAATTTTGTGAGTATCAAAGAGAAAGCAATATTGACTTATCAACAGGTAATGCATATGAAGAAACAAAAGGAAGTTATCTAAAATAACTCCAAAGTTTTTATCTGATAGGCAGGGAAGAGAATAATGGTCACACTTCAGAAAGTTCCTTTAGAACAGGGGTGTCCATGGCCAGTGATCAGTGATGATGGAAGTTGTAGGACAACAACCGTTGGAGGGCAATAGGCTTGTGGGTGTCCAGTGGTGATTTTTTATTGTGTGAAATTGACACAGTAGAGGCATCTGGTAATTTTTATTTATTAATTTATTATTTGATTTATATCCCACTCTTCCTCCCAGCAGGAGCCCAGGGCAGCAAACAAAAGCACCAAAAACACTTTAAACATCATAAAAACAGACTTTAAAATACATTAAAACAAAACATCTTTGAAAACTTTTTTAAAAAAAGCTTTCAAGACTTTTTTTAAAAAAAGGTTAAAAACATTGGTTTAAAAAAAGTTTTAAAAACATATTAAAAAGCAATTGCAACACAGACACAGACTGGGATAAGGTCTCAACTTAAAAGGCTTGTTGAAAGAGGAAGGTATTGTAAGAGAAGGAAAGGCAATTTTTACTGATTTCTCCCTTTCTGGTGCACCTCCCCAACCTGTTCCAGGGGGTTGGGAGATCCTCTAGAACAGCCTTTCCCAACCAGTGTGCCTCCAGATGTTGTTGGACCACAACTCGCATCTTTCCTGACCATTGGCAATGCTGGCTGAGGCTGAAGGGAGTTGTGGTCCAACAACATCTGGAGGCACACTGGTTGGGAAAGGCTGCTCTAGAACAATGGAAGCAGGGGCTTCAGGGCAATGGCGAATCAAATAATTGTCTCTCCTCCTCCTAGATCAGAAGTCCTCCTGGGAGCAGAACGGCACCATTCATCCTTTGTCTGCAGCAAAGCTGCCCACATATTTTCTGTATTTTATTTTTTGAATTCTTTTAGATCTCTCTAGATTTTGTAGGACTACATATTATTCAAACAAGCAGAATTGAAAACTTTTTTTATATTTTAGGTTCCTCTGGAAAGAAAGAAGCAGTACATTGCCATTAGGAAAGAAGCCAGAGTAGCAACAACAGAGGATTCAGGTATAATTATTTGCTGCTGTTAAAAAAATAAACAAACCTGTATTGATAATGATTTACATCAGGGCTGGGGAACCTCTGGTCTCTGGGCCAATCACAGCCCCGCAAAGGGTCCAGTTATGCTCATGATGCCATTTTCCTCAAGCTATACTGAGCACACTACTACAAAGAGACTTCTGCAAAAGCTTTAAGACAGCTCCTCCACTCCTGTTTGCTCAAACAGGAGGATGGGAGCTATCTTAAAGTCTTTTCCAAATCTCCCTCTTTCCCCCATTAACTTCCTGACATTGGGAATGAAGTGGGAGGGAACTTAAAGCAGGAAGGGAGGAAAGCTGAAAAACCTTTTCCTTCTCTTTGGGTGGTGTGTGAAGGGAGAGAAGGAAGCCAGTGGGGTTCCCAAGCACTTTCAGCTGCTGTGTAGAGCACCAGAAAAAAAATTCTGGCACTTCCCACAACAGCAGCAAGTTTTGTCTTCTTAATCTTCTGGAGTGGGGGGACAAAGGAGAGAAAGAAGCTTTCTTTCTCTCCTTCATCCCCCTCTTGTTGCTGGTGGTGGCATAAGGGAGAGTAGGAAGTCAGCAAGGTTCCCAAGTGCCTGCTACTGCTGTGTGAAGCATTAGAAGAGCTTCTTTCTTGGATAGTAGCAGTGGGCGCTTGGGAACCCCTGCAAGGGATTTTGACAGATGCCTGTCAGTCACATGATTGACAGGTGGGCTGTGAGAGACCAACGCAAATTGTGTTTGCATTTTTATGAATTTATTGTTGTTACGTGCCTTCAAGTCGATTATGACTTATGGCGACCCTATGAATCAGTAACTTCCAAGAGCATCTGTCATGAACCACCCTGTTCAGATCTTGTAAGTTCAGGTCTGTGGCTTCCTTTATGGAAACAATTCATCTCTTGTTTGGCCTTCCTCTTTTTCCACTCCCTTCTGTTTTTCCCAGCATTATTGTCTTTTCTAGTGAATCATGTCTTCTCATGATGTGTCCAAAGTATGATAACCTCAGTTTCATCATTTTAGCTTCTACTGACAGTTCTGGTTTAATTTGTTCTAACACCCAATTATTTGTCTTTTTTGCAGTCCATGGTATGTGCAAAGCTCTCCTCCAACATCATATTTCAAATGAGTTGATTTTTCTGTTACCCACTTTTTTCACTGTCCAACTTTCACATCCATACATAGAGATCGGGAATATCATGGTCTGAATGATCCTGACTTTAGTGTTCAGTAATACATCTTTACATTTGAGGACCTTTTCTAGTTCTCTCATAGCTGCCCTCCCGTCTTCTTCTGATTTCTTGACTATAGTCTCCATTTTGGTTAATGACTGTGCCGAGGTATTGATAATCCTTGACAAGTTCAATGTCCTCATTGTCAACTTTAAAGTTACATAAAACTTCTATTGTCATTACTTTAGTCTTTTTGACGTTCAGCTGTAGTCCTGCTTTTGTGCTTTCCTCTTTAACTTTCATCAGCATTAGTTTTAAATCATTACTGGTTTCTGCTAGTAGTATGGTATTGTCTGCATATCTTAAATTATTGATATTTTCCCCTCCAATTTTCACACCTCCTTCATCTTGGTCCAATCCCGCTTTCCGTATGATATGTTCTATGTATAGATTAAACAAATAGGGTGATGAAATACACCCCTGTCTCACACCCTTTCCGATTAGAAACCAATTGGTTTCTCCATATTCTGTCCTAACAGTAGCCTCTTGTGCAGAGTATAGGTTTCAGATCAGGACAATCAGATGGTGTGGCACCCCCATTTCTTTTAAAGCATTCCATAGTTTTTCATGATCTACACAGTCAAAGGCTTTGATGTAATCTATAAAGCACAGGGTGATTTCGTTCTGAAATTCCTTGGTCCGTTCCATTATCCAACATATGTTTGCGATATGATCTCTGGTGCCTCTTCCCTTTCTAAATCCAGCTTGGACATTCTTGCTCCATATATGGTGAGAGCTTTTGTTGTAGAACCTTGAGCATTACTTTACTTGCATGTGCTATTAAGGCAATAGTTTGATAATTACTGCATTCCCTGGGATCCCCTTTGTTTGGAATTGGGATGTATATTGAATGCTTCCAGTCTGTGGGCCATTGTTTAGTTTTCCATATTTCTTGACAAATTTGTGTCAAAATTTGGACAGATTCAGTCTCAGTAGCTTGTAGCAACTCTATTGGTATGCCATCTGTTCATGGTGATTTGTTTCTTCCAAGAATTTTAAAAGCAGCTTTCACCTCACGTTCTAAAATTTCTGGTTCTTCGTTATATGGTTCCTCCATGAATGAATCTGTCATCCTTGCATCTCCTTTACAGAGTTCTTCAGTGTATTGCTTCCATATTCCTTTTATTTCATCTCCGTCAGTCAGTGTGTTCCCCTGTTGATTATTAACATCCCTACTCATGGCTTAAATTCCCCTTTCATTTCTCTAATCTTTTGGAATAGGGCTCTTGTTCTTCCCTTTTTGTTGTCTTCTTCATTTTCTATACAATAACTATTGTAATAGTTCTCATTGTCCCTACATACTAGTTACTGTATTGTTGCATTTAGGGTTCTGACTGTGTTTCTGTCTCCTTTTGCTTTTGCTTTCCTTCTCTCTTTAACCATTTTAAAAGTTTCTTCAGTCATCCATTGAGGTCTTTCTCTCTTTTTAACTAGACGTATTGTCTTTTTGCATTCTTCCCTGATAATGTCTCTGACTTCACTCCATAGTTCTTCTGGTTCTCTGTTAACTATGTTTAAAGCCTCAAATCTGTTCCTTATTTGATCTTTATATTCTTCTGGGATGTTACTTAAATTGTATTTTGCCATTATGATTGCTTTGTTGTTCTTTAGCTTTACTCTGATTTTTGATATTAGCAGTTCATGATCTGTACCGCAGTATGCTCCTGGTCTTGTTTTCACAGAAAGTATGGAACATCTCCATCTTCTATTACCAATTATATAATCAATTTGACTCCTATATTGACCATTTGGTGATGTCCACATGTACAGTCGTCTTTTCAGTTGCTCAAAAAATGTGTTTGCAAGAAACAAATTATTGGCTTCACAGAATTCAATAAGTCTTTCTCCTGCTTCATTTCTGTCTCCTAAGCCCCATTTCCCCACAATTCCTAGTTCTTTTCTGTTCCCTACTTTTGCATTCCAGTCCCCCATGATTATCAGAACATCTTGTTTTGGTATATGATCAATTTCCTCCTGTACTGCTATGTAAAATCTCTGCAATTTCTCTTCTTCTGCATTTGCCTTTGGAGCGTAGACTTGGATGATGGTTATGTTAATTGGTTTCCTGTTTATTCTCCTGTGCATGGAAAGATATCAGGTGGGGGAATTAGCTCCACCTAGTGGTTGAAGGCAAAAGAGTACTGCTGACGTTTTATTGTAGATCCCTTCCTGGTCTGCGCCTGCTCCGTGCTCAGTTTTCTCTTTTGCCTTTACATGAAAGTGGTTGGATCCTCTCTGTCTCTGTTGGTTCAGGCTTGTGTTGTTTGTTTGTTTAGGTTTCATGTGTCATTTTACTGTTGTTCTTTCCCTCCATGTGTTTTTATTCCTCTCCCTTCTAAAAAAAGTTAAAAAAAAAAAACAGTTCCTTGTGTCTTTCCCTCGAAGCCTTTCTCCGTGGCGAGGAGCGACTAGCCCCTCCCCGCGGCTCCTGGGGCCGTTGGCCTCTTCAGGCTCCCTCTCCAGCCGAGTTTGCTGCCGTTTCTCCTTGGAGAGCTAGCAACAGCGTCGGCAGCTTTAGTTTGGAGACGGCTTCCCTGGGGCTCAGTGTCCAAGCCGGCACCTAGTTTTTTCACGCTCCTTTTGTGAGCGGCTTTCGTTTTCCCCGCTCTATAGCAGTGGGGGGGGGCAGACGCACAATTGCAGTAGGGAGGACGACTACAGCCGCTGCTGGTTTTCTCTGCTTCCCAGCCCTTTACCAAGACAGCGCGGTTACTCACCGCCAGCGAGAGTCTTTCCTTTATTAACCCTATGAGTCCTGCAGTGTGTGCCCGCGATGGGGAAAGCCACACACAAGATGAAACACCTCTTGAAGGGGTTGAAGCTGCTCCCCCGCATGCCTGCAATAGGTGCAGCATCAGAGCCCCTTCCCACCCTGGGTTCAGGGCAGTCGCAGTCTTCAGGGGATCATGCAGATATGGCAGTGGCCCGCCCCTCTACCGTCAGGCACGAGGTGGCTGAGGCTCAGGTTCTGGCGGGCAGGGTGGCTACGGAAGGCAGGTTGCCTATCCCATATAAGGGAACCTGTAGAGACAATCAGGGTCCTGTCCACCATACAAGGGATCAGAGGGACCTGGAACCCCTGTCTGATGAGGAAGGCAGCCAGTCTCACCCTTCCTTGGGTGCTATTTTTTCTACCACCTCCTCTCCTGAGGCCTTTACAGGGTTTTTGGAGGAGCCAATCCCTGTCCAACAGATCCAAGATGCTGAAGGGCACAGGCTCCACTCATCCCACACTCAGGCTCGCCCTATACAGTTACACTTATCAGCACATTCAGTTCAACAACTGAAGGAGCAGCTTAGGGATGCCCTGTTAATGGATCTGGCTAGAGATTTGTCTTCTCAAGCTACATCGGGCCCACAGCCCTCACGGAACCCACCTGCAGATCACTTGAGGGCAAATCCACGCCCTTCGCCCAGCCGCACATCTCCAGATCCCTATGCGGCATCTCAAGGCAGGCACCTTCAGCCCCCAGAGCAGGAGCTTATAGACACAGAACATGACTTGATTGTCTTGGATGAAGAGAAATGGAGTGGGGAGTCAGAATCTGAGGAGATTTTATGTACTAGGATATTTCAAGAGCCTCATTTCCTTCCTCTGCTATGCAAGGCGATGGAAGCCCTTACCCTCACCTCTGCAGAGGATTCTCCTACTCCATCCTCCTCGAGAGTCTCAGCGGTATGTCCAGATCCAAAACCTAGGTCTAGAGTGTTGAAGCTTCCTTCTCTTCTCCCGAAGGTGCTCAAATCAGAATTCGACATTCCTTTGCAATTCAAAAAATAGATTTCCTTAGCCAATAAATATTATAAGCTGGAACAACCAATCATGGATCAGCTGAAGGTCCCACTCATAGACGAGCCTATAGTCAATCTGCTAAACCTATCATTGAATCCGAAAGACTCAGATGCGCACCTTAAGGATACCACTGAGCGCAAGATGGACCAGGGGCTTAGAAGGGTGCACGAGGCTAGTGTGCTATCAATCAGGGCAGCAGCAGCCTCCTTGGTGTTTGCTTGAGCCTCCCTTCTTTGGTTGGAAGATCTGCTGGATGGCCCACAGCAAGATGCAGCCCGGGTGCGCAAATCTCTGCTGAAGGTCTCTCGAGCAGTTACCTTCATGGCAGATGCATCTATGGATGCCATGCAGTTTGCAGCAAGGTCACTGACAGCAGGGATCTTCACGCGAAGAACCCTTTGGCTTCGACATTGGGAGGCAGACCCAGCAGCTCGTTCGAATCTTGCCTCAGAACCCTACGTAGGAGGCAAATTATTTGGGGACACTGCCCTCGCTAATGTCTTGGAAACTAAGGAAAAGAAAAAGTCCATGCCATCCACCAGAAAAAGGGATGACGGAAGAACCTTTCGTCGCTCATTCCATCCTTATAATTTGGTGCAGTCCTTTCGGGGCTCACGTCCCTTTGGAAGACAGAAGGACACCCGCTCCAGCCGTCCCTTCTGGAACAGACAGTGCAGCCAGCTTAAGTCCCAGCAGCACCTTCCTGGTTGATCGGGCTTTGCATCCCAGTCATGTGGAAACGGGTCAGTTCTGACGCCTCCGCCTCGCCGGTGGGAGGCCGTCTCCAACATTTTGCTCACCGATGGAAGGACTTATCCTCCGATCAGTGGGTCCTACGCACCCTTAGATACGGCCTTCTCCTGGAATTTTCTTCCACCCCCCCCGGCGAGATTCATTCCATTCCCTCTATCAGCAAATCCACACAAGAGGGGCAAAGTTTTACAGTCAGTTTCCCATCTCCTACGCATGGCAGCCATCGAGAAGGTCCCACCAGGAGAGAGATTCCTGGGAAATTACTCTCTGTTCTTCACCGTCAAGAAAAAAGACGGTTTGTCCAGGCCGGTGCTAGACCTCAAGGGTCTAAATTGCTTCATAAAATACCGCAAATTTCGTATGGACACCTTACTTTCAATCAAAGAAGCGCTGAGGCTAGGGGACTTTCTCTCTTCTATCGACCTGAAGGAGGCCTACCTTCACATACCAATCTCCCCCTCACAGAAGGTACCTTCAGTTCGCGGTGGGACAAGACCATTATCAATTCAGGGCTATGCCCTTTGGCCTGTCGTCTGCTCCCAGGGCATTCACGAAGATCGTGGTTGCCCTGGTGGCACACCTCAGGACTCTGGGGATTCATATCTTTCCTTATCTGGACGATTTTCAAATCCGCTCACCATCATTGCACAAGGCATGGGAGGACCTCCATGTCATCCTGACCTGTCTAAAAGACCATGGCTTCCTGATCAACGAGGCCAAGAGCCATCTCTTTCCATCCAGACGCATTACACATTTGGGAGCGACTATAGACTCACAACACGGCCTCATCACGTTGTCCCAAGAAAGGATCAACAAGATTCGCAAAGTAGCGTTGGATGTCCTATCCTCCCCCTCAACGGACCTGATGGAGTTGGCAGCACTTCTGGGTTTGATGGTATCCATGTTCCAAATGATGCCATGGGCACGTCATCATTCCCGCACACTTCAGTGGGCGCTCCTGCCCTTCCAAAATGACATAGCATCCAGACACCACCGCAGGGTAACTCTGTCGCCAGAGGTTCGGCAGTCTCTGTTCTGGTGGACCCTCGAGCCCAACCTGGAGCGAGGAGTTCCTTTCCAGGATCCACTGCACACCCTGATAACATCGGATGCCAGCCTATCAGGATGGGGAGCCATATGCGATGGGCAGATGATTCAAGGCATGTGGTCGTCTCAGGAATCCACACTGCCAATCAACCTGCTCGAACTACGTGCAGTTCGTCTGGCCCTCAGACACTTCGCGAGCACCAGACAGTTAGGGGCGGTGCTTATCAGAACAGACAACGTGTTGGCCAAATCTTATTTAAACCGTCAGGGGGGCACACGCTCCCTGCTTCTTCAGAAGGAAGCCTTTCTCTTCCAGTGAGCGGAGAACAATGTCGACTCAATAGCGGCACAGTATCTCAAGGGGAGGACAACAGCCAAGCCAACTGGCTCAGTCGGGAGAAGCTGATTCAAGGAGAATGGAGACTTCACCCAGAGGCCTTTTGTCAGATAGTGGAACGTTTTGGCCACATTCAGGTAGACCTGTTTGCCACCAGTCACAATCGGCAGGTGAAGAGGTTCTTCTCCCGGTATGCGACACCAGGCGCGGAGGGGATAGATGCGTTAACTTCTCGGTGGCCTCTGGGCAGACTATATGCCTTTTCTCCAATTCCAGTTATCCCCAGGGTGATCAAAAAACTTCGTGCCGAGAGGTCAGCGGTTCTGTTGGTGGCTCCATGGTGGCCAAGGAGACCTTGGTTTCCAGACCTCCTCGACCTGTCGGTGGAACCACCATAGAAAATTCCAGTGAGAAGGGACCTGTTATCTCAGGGACAGCTCCGCCACCCGGACCCAGAGTGGTTGGCGCTTCATGTATGGAACTTGAACGGAAGAGACTCTTGAAAAAAGGCATCTCTCCCCAAGTATTGGAAACCATGATGGCTTTTAGACGCACATCCACACTCAGAATTTATGAAAGCACATGGAAGACCTTCTCATCCTGGTCACGGAAGAAAGGAATTCTTCCTCGGAAAGCGGGGGTCAATGAGATCCTGTCTTTTCTGCAAGACGACTTATCTTTGGGTCTCAGACCTAACACCCTGAGGCGCCAAGTTTCAGCCTTATCGGCAATTCTCTCCAGATCCCTGGATAATCCAATTGGGTCTCACCCTTTCGTCAAATGTTTCCTCAGGGGAGCAACGATAACAGCACCACCTACGGTGCATCGCTACCCAACTTGGGACCTACATAAAGTTTTGACAGCCCTTCAAAGACCTCCGTTTGAACCTCTGAGTCAAGTTTCCCTCCGTCTTCTGTCCTTTAAGGTCTTGTTTCTGCTGGCATTACTTCGGCCCGTAGAGTGTCTGAATTGAATGCCCTGTCTGTCCATAAGAATTTTTGTGTATTTCATAAGGATAGAGTAGTCCTACGTACTGTCCCTTCCTTTCATCCCAAAGTGTTGTCTACCTTCCATTGCCAGCAAGAGCTGGTATTGCCATCCTTCTGTCCGAATCCTGTCCACCCTTTAGAGAAAGCCTGGCACTCTCTTGACGTGAGACGAGCCCTTAAAGTTTATATTTCCAAGACAAAGCCAATTCGGAAAACAGATAATTTGTTTGTCTCCTTTCACCCAACATCCCTGGGGAATAAGGTGACCACGTCTACGCTAGCCAGGTGGATCAAGGTGTGCATATCATTGGCATATGCCTCTCTAAGATTAGCCCATCGTACCGGAATAGTAGCTCACTCGACCAGGGCAGCGACCACATCAGCGGCCTTTTCCCACAATGCCCCTCTAGCGGAGATTTGTAGGGCAGCCACTTGGTCCACTCCCAATACTTTCATTAAACATTATAAAATAGACTCCTATGCTTCAGCTGAGGCAGCCTTCGGGAGGAGGGTGCTACAGCACGTCCTCACAGATCAATAGTAGTCACAGCCCAGCAGTATTCCCACCCTACATGGGTCAGCTTTGGTATGTCCCACCTGATATCATCTTTCCATGCACAGGAGAAGAGACATTTGGTCTTACCGTGAAATCGGTCTTCTCTGTGCATGTCAAAGATGATATCAGGGCCACTCCCTATGAAGGCTGGGCTGCCTTTACAAGCACTATTAGACCTTGAGCAGAGAGTGTATGAGTACTGTTGTCTTGTCTTCTTTGTGGTGTTTTTTGGTCTTGTTCATATGGGCTTGTCATTGAAAACTGAGCACGGAGCAGGCACAGACCAGGAAGGGACCTACAATAAAACGTCAGCAGTACTCTTTTGCCTTCAACCACTAGATGGAGCTAATTACCCCACCTGATATCATCTTTGACATGCACAGAGAAGACCGATTTCACGGTAAGACCAAATGTCTCATCTCATTGATATCACTCGCTCAGACCTTACATTGTTGCTCCTAATTGCTTTTGCTATATCACTTCTCACTATTAAAGCAACCCTATTTCTTCTTAATTTGTCATTTCCTGCATTAAAATATTTTGTAGTTGCCTGACTGAAAATGACCCATTCCCATCCATTTTAATTCACTCATGCCAAGTATTGTAATGTTGATACGTTCCATTTCTTGCTTGACAATTTCTAACTTTCCCTGGTTCATGCTTCTCACATTCCATGTTCCTATTGTGTGCATCGTACAACTCCGGACTCTCCTTTCGCATCTGTGCACATCAGCCTCTGGGCTTCCTTTTGGCTTTGACCCAGCTGCGTCATTAGTCACAGTGCTACTTGTCCTTGTCCTTTGTTCTCCCCCAGTAGCTCGGTGAGTGCCTTCTGACCTGGGGGGTCTCATCTTCCACCACTATCTCGTGTTGCATTTTGGATACTCTGTTCCTAGGGTTTTTGTGGTAAGAGGTATTCAGAGGTGGTTTACCATTGCCTTCCTCTGAGTTTGGATGCATCTTAGTCTGGTGTCTCAGCTTTGACCATTCTGCCTTGGTTGCCCCTGCTAGGAGTCTAGCCTCTTGGTCTAGACCAGTGACTTTCAACCTTTTTTATCTCACGGCACACTGACAAGGCACTAAAATTGTCAAGGCACACCATCAGTTTTTTAAGATTGTGTTTAAAGTTCAATAACTAAAATTTTAATCGTGTTATTTTTTTTAAAAAAAAATCAGTGGGAAATCTGTGCTTGGTGATTTTTCATGATTTCCCTTGTCTGAGGGCAGATGGTTGACAAGCATATTCTCAATCCCTCCAGTGTTTGAAGCCGTGACCTGTTCTTGCTCTTCATTGTGTTCATAGCAGAGCAACCAGCCTCTCAGAGATAAGATGTTGAGAAAGGAAGAAGTGCTTTCATCGCCATCTTTGTGATGATGGGGTATTCCTCTCGGAGAGACAACCAGTATGAGGCCGTATCTGTTGATGAGTGTTTCACTTTCAGTCCTCTATTATTTCTGATTTCCATCAGCTAATCTTCTTCTGCAACAGTTAATTCTGCTGACTTGCACACACTTAACACAAATGGATCTCTCACCCAGTCCAAGGAAGATACATCAAGTGACGGGAAATACTTTTCAATGTTTTTACTCAGCAGTGACAAACTTTGTAGAGTTAAATCGACAAGATTTTTTTCCAGTCTGCAACTTTTTGTCATTTCAAACATTTCAACTTTGTTCTCTTTTTTGATTCTGGCTCCCCACAGTGTTAGTTTTTCCTTAAAGGAGATAACTTTGTCAGTACAAGTAAGAGTGTTCAAAGCTTGGAAAATGTCATCTAGGAATGTAACTTTATTGCACCAGGTCTCATCACTAAGCAGGTCAGCCAGCTCAGACTCTTCTGACATAAAAAAAATTAGAAGCTCTTCCCTCAGTTCATACAACCTTGAAAGCACCCACCCTCGAGATCACCATCTCACTTCCATGTGCAGCAGAAGTTGTGTGTGAGCAGTTTCCATGGCAGAACACAGTACTGAAAACAACCTCGATTTTAATGGCATACTCTTGATGTAGTTAACCATTTTGATCGTCTCAGCCAGTACTTTTTGGAGTTCAGGTAGTACTAATTTTGAAATGAGGGCCTCTCTGTGCAGGAAACAGTGTGTAAAAACCACTGTTTGCCAGGGTTCCTTTGTTTGGCCAGTGCGACGAATCCTCTTAGGCTTTCCGACATAGAAGGAGCACCGTCTGTGCAGATGCTGATGCATGATTTCCATGACAAATCGTGAGAATTGAAATAGATGTTGACAACATCAAAAATGTCTTGGCCTCTTGTTATTTCTGGAAGTGATTTGCAAAATAACAATTGTTCAACGATGTCTCCATTAAAAACAAACCTGACGAATGCTAGGAGTTGAGCTTTTCCAGTGATGTCAGTTGACTCGTCCAACTGGATAGCAAAGAAATCGACTTCTTTAATGTTAGCTATCACTTGTGACTCAATGTCTTGAGACATGTCCTGTATATACCGACTAACAGTGTTATCTGACATAGGGATTTTCAAGATCTTTTTTTCATATGTTTCACCAAACATGATATTTACAATTTTACAGCATGCTGGTAAAATTACTGACTCAGCAATTGTATGAGATTTCATCTTTTTTGCCACGATTTCGGCAATGGCATAGCTTGCTTCTTGAGCTTTGTCAGAAATAGTTGTGATTTTGGTAAATTGTTTAGCCTGATGTGTTTGATCAGCTATAACCCTTTTAAAATAATCAATTGGTTTCTCGCATAAATGTGAGTGCTTTGTGTGAAGGTGTCTTTTCAGCTTACTTGGAACCATAGCTTGGTTTGCCAGTTTCTCACCGCAAACAACACACTTAGGACGTGTCCAACTTACGTTTTTTAATTAAAAATCTATCCATGTCTAATAAGTCCTGAAAAAAAAGAAAAGAACTACATTCAGAAATAACAAAATAACTAAAACAAAATAGAAATAACAAACTATTTATCTTGACATTTTTGACAGTCTGGTAGTTTGAGACTTTTCTCATGCAGCAACACCCCAAGTAAGCTGAGCTTTTATGCAAAAAGGACTGACAAACGTATAAACCAGGCCAAGACCACCTAGGAAAGACCACCTACTAAATTGTTATTTATTTTAACTGATTTTAATACTGTGTTTTTATACTGTTGTAACAATATATTATTGTAATGCTGGATATGAAATCCTAATCGCAGTAGTAATAATAATAATAATAATAATAATAATAATAATGGCAACAAGAGTAGATGCACAAAGGTTACTTCTAGTACAGCCCTGTAATTTACCCTAGAATAGACATTGGCAGAGTAGCTAACAGCACAGAGTCTGAGCTGTGAGTATGGAAGGAGGAAGGGTAGGAAAACCACGTGAACTCTTCGTGACAACACCCCCCATGCATCTACTGGACTGGACAATGAGAACGCACATCGAAGTAGTCATCCATATCAACTACGGAAGGTGGGGAGAGAACGTCACATTCCACCATTCATAAGACTACCTATGAAAATCACCCGCGACCAGAGCCGCCCCTAGGCATCAGGAAGCGGAGCAGTTGCCCTGGGCCCCGCGCTTTGGGGGGCTCACGCTTGGCGATACAGAGAAGCTGGGCTGCGGCAGGGGTTTTTCCCGCTCTTGGGGAATCTCCCGCTCTTCGGTTGCGTGCCTGAGTGCTTCCTTGTGTTGCCGTCTGCCCATCAGCTGTGCGCAATCTAATTTTAGGCGGGAGGTTTGAATCCCCTGCTCTTTGGGGATTCAAACCTCCCGCCTAACATTAGATTGCGCACAGCTGATGGGCGGACGGCAGCACAAGGAAGCCACTCAGGCACGCAGCTGAAGAGTCTCTTCCCCCATCCCCACGAACAACTGACTGACCAACCGGCCGATGAAGTTCTCGAGGATGGAGCTCTTGCCTGCGCTCTGACTGCCCATCACGTTCTCGTATGAGCAAGCTCCCACAGCACACCTGCGGACCATTCGCAGCACACCAATGTGCCGCGGCACAGCGGTTGAAAATCGCTTATCTAGACTCTTGATGGCTCTCAGTGTCTTCAACACTCTCAAACCCCCTCACCACGTTAAAGTATGCATCCTAGAGGGGATACGAATTTATAAGGCAGTACAATATCTCAGAGAGGAGGTCAGGTGCATTCACTTCAGCTGCCCAATTTCCCTGCTTTTTAAAGTTTAATAGAAACAATCTGTTGGCTATAGATACATTCTTAAACCACAAGGGTTTTTGGCCTATTAGTGAATAGATATTTATGTAGTAATAATTCTATTATTTTGTTAAGTAACCAGCTTTTCAGTGTGTTGATAGAATAACCAGATTATACCTTTCTCTTTTAGTTGAGCCGCACTATTTAGCTTCTGCATCATACATGGCAGATAGCAGTCTGAGTGAGGAAATGAGCCAATTTGATTTCTCAACCGGAGTACAGAGTTTTTCATATAACTCACAAGATCATATTACTTCTGGTTCTCGCTTTAGGAGAAAGGTAACTTGTATATCGTGTATGAAAACTACAAGTAGCTTTTTATATACATACTTCGACATGTGTTAGGTTTCCTTGCTTTAATGGGCTTCAGATTTGAAAAACAAAACCCCCAAAACATTAATTTAGCAATGTTTACTGTAATTGCCCCCAAGCTAATACAGCATTGAAACTAATGTCAGCAAAGTTTATCTGTGTAGCTTGTTGTCAAGCTAAATCTAATTTTTAAAAACAATATATTATTCAAATACAAGTGGTGTGATTGTGGGGTAAATACTGGGGGAAGTAGCCTTCATCTCCTGGCCCATAGGAACACCCATTGAGAAAAAATCCTCCTACCTAGGGAGTGAAACTGTTTTACCTACAGGAGCCAAGTGCCAAAGTTACTTGAACCAACAATACAGCCTAAACTGGTGTGAAAATTAAGTGTGTTTTTGCTAATTTATGGTAAATATCCCTTACCAAAATCTATTCACACCACTTAGCCCTGTTTCTGAAGATTGGATAATTTACTTTGGAGCATTTAGATAGGTGCTCACTTTCCCAGAGATATATCCATGTTCAGCACAACTCATTGAATGTTTTTATGTCTGCAATTGTTTTTTAAAATGTTTTAACTGTAAATGTTTTTAGAATGTTTTTAATTGTTTTTAGAATGCTTTGTTTTTAATTTTTGTGTGTGCCATCCTGGTCTCCCTTGGGAGGAAGGGCGGCATGTAAATTTAATAATAATACATTATTATTATTTATCATCATCAACTTATTAGGACTAAAAAATATAGTCTTTGTTACAGAAAGTAAATTTGAAGACTTTCAGTTTAAATTTTCTTGTTCCTTCATACTGTATTTGCTGTTGTCTTGAATAAGTATTAGTTGCAGCTTTCCGTGAAACTGGCATTTCATTTAAACCAAGTCCGCCATTTCACCTGTGAGTGCAATATTAGCATGCCGAAGAATCCATGATTTGGGCAAGTATCACGGTGTGCTAATATGTAATGGCTGAAGATCCAGTTTAAATGAAAGACTAGACACATGGCACATGGACTGATTTGATTTATTAGACTTGTATATTGCTTTATACTAAAAAAGTGATTCTTATAGAGCTTTTGTCTTGTTTAAACCTGGTCATTTTGCCACCATAACCTTTTAAAAATTGCAGATACAACTGCCGTCTTTGTGCTAAAAGATCACCATAAACTTTCAGATATTACAGTTCTGGCCTGTTTAACCATACAGAGCTATGCAATATTTCACAGCCTTTGGGTCTGTAGGTGTTAGTGGACTGCAGCTTCCATCAGCTCTAGCCAGCATGGCAAATGGTCAGAAATGATGGAAATTGGTAGTCCAGCAACATCTGGGGACTCAAAGATTAAGAAAGGCTACTGTAGAGGATATATAAATGTTTAGGGTCCCATATATTTTTGGTTATTGCTAAACACTTATTGTAGGAAAACGATATGAAAATAAAACGAGGGGTGAAATATAATTTATGTTTAACCACTTTAAAAAGCACGTCATCTTCAGAACTAATTGCCAGTTCTTGCTTGTTTAAAAAGGAGGCCGCAGAATCTATAGTTTCAGATGATGTTATGGAGTTGGAAATGGATGAGCTCAACCAGCATGAATGTATGGCCTCTATGACAACCCTGATCAAACATATGCACAGAAATAACATCACACCCACAGGAGAAAAGGTAAGTATCGGTGTAGCTTTATATGTTGTTAATATACATCTTTTTCCTAGGCATTTCTAGATTTCATTATTCAGAAAAATGTTGATGGCTTGTCAAGTAAATGCTTTGAAAATTCAGCACATTTGCTAGGTGAAAGTTTTCTGCCTTGTGAAGACTTCAACATTGTGTGTTACTTTCTGATTGCAAGTACTCTGTATTCTGCAAGTTCTTGTTCTGTCCATGGTTTATACCCAGGTAACATTAGGAAACACCTCAACCAGATGAATAGTGTATGAAAGAAACTGACATATAAGAGTACAAGTCTAAGAACTTCTATTGATTTAAATCAGTGGTGGGAGTCTCCAGCCTTTGGGTAAAATGAGACCTGCCAAGCAACTTCGGGCAAACCAGAAAAGTTCAAGCTGTGATTTGAAACTTCAAGCCATGATTAAAAGGAAAAAAGAATTGGGAGTGCATTTTTAAGCATGATCCTGATTCTTTACTTGCATCCCTGGTTGGAATTCAAGCCTGGCTGCAAAGGTACAAGCTGTGCTTACAAAGGAAGATTGAGAGTGTACTCTCAATTTTTTCCTTTGAAACTGAATCTCAGGATGTCATGATGACATCAGGTGATTGACAGATGGGCAAACCTACCCACCTGTCAAAGTGGCCTATGGGAAAGTTCAGGATCTGGCCCACCAACTGGATCCTATTCCCCACCCTTGATTTAAATTGTTTGTGGAGCAAACAGTATGGGAGAAAGTTGGATTTCTTACTAAGTAAAGTACTTGTGTTCATTTATATGTATTATCTCGCATATAAATGAACACAAGTACATTTGTATACAGTACAGTATAGTACATTTGTATATTTCCTGTAAAAGAACCTGTATCCCTGGAATTTTTCACCAGTGGGTTGAGATGTACCACTAGTGACATTTGAGAAAGGATTGTATTTTTACTTCTTTGATTGCTGATCTATATGTGAGAGTGCTGTGGTTTTATTGCCTTTTAATTACTCCTGCAGTTTAGTAAGATGAGTATTTATAATCTTTTATGTACTTAAGATATGTGTGTTTCTAATCTTTTAGGGTGCAGATTCGCCAGATCTTCCTCCATGGATGAAGTTTCTGCACAGCAAACTGGGAAATCCAACTGTACCACTGAATATTCGTCTCTTTGTGGCAAAACTTATTGTGAATACAGAAGAAGTGAGTCTGTTTTTTTATGAAACTGTAACAATGCTGTTATAAATAGACACTGGTTGTTGTACAACTTTGGTGTACATGTGTACTGTGGGAAGAGAAATCCTTTTCTCCAGTATTTTAGTACAGGTGAATATGCAGTTTATGAACGTAAGTGGGGATTGTGTTACTTTTGAAATGTTGCCTGTTATATATGGAGTTGCACTCCCTTTAAAGGACCAGGTGTGTACTTCTAGATATTTGTCAATAGAAGCCCGAGTAATCTCTGTGGCTAGGAGTGTTCTTTAGCAGCCTGGCCACTGTAGTCCGTGCCCTGGGCTTGGTCCAGAAGCTTCAACTAGTGCGGAATGCAGTGGCTAGATTGTTGATGGGAGTAGATCGCCAGCAGCATGCGACACCTCTGGTAAAATATCTGCCACTGTTGCCCAAATGTTACTGGACAAATTTCAAGTGTCTTGTGTTGATACCTAAAGCCCTGAAAAACTTGGGTCCAGGATACCATAAGGACCACCTGAACCCTTATATCCCAGCTTGATCAGTGAGATTGTCCAGAGGAGTGCTATTGTCCCCGTGATACGGAGGCCTCAAACAGGAACTGAACATTTAGTGTTGCCAGGCACATGTTGTGAAACACTTTTCCAGCAGAGATTCAGCAGGCATCCCTGCTTTTGACTTTCAGGCATCTCTTGAAGATTTTTATATCACCTAGCCTACATAGCTATTTAATATTGTCTTGATTAGCCAGGCATTTTAATGATGATTTTGTACAGTTTTAATGGTTTTACATGTTTTATTTATGTATTATTGTATTTTGCACTGTGAGAACAGGATGCTGGACTAGATGGGCCACTGGCCTGATCCAGCAGGCTCTTCTTATGTTCTTATGTTCTTATGAGATGGTGATATACAAATACTTTTATCAATAAAATAAATAAATAGCACTTAAGATGATGTACTAATCCCTTGCTTCCATATACAGTTGTATTGCACAATGAAGATAGGACTTGTAGTTTTGAGACGTGCAGGTGAATGAAAGTAGCACTTCTCCCTGGGTATCATGCCATAACAGATGGGTTATAGCACCACCTGGTGTCCAAAGGCAGGAATGCACAGGAATCAAGACTTCAGCTCCTACTTCTAGCTTTACTCCAGTCCATTCCTGCCTTTGTCCTAGGTCAGATCTCCCAGCCTTGGCTCTCCATAGCTTGTCTTGGGAGTTTGTTGTCTCTCCTGTGACTTTGTTTTTCCTCGCTGTTCCTTTTTACTAACTTGATCGTCTCTCTTTGCCTAAATAAATAAATAATCTTTGCTGGTTTCTCTGTCCCTCTCTGTCTCTTCAAATTCTGATGTGTCAAAATACCACGGCCTGCTCTACTCGGTTGGTGGCAACCATGGCTGCTTTCACAACAAGTGTCCTATTGTTGATATCTGTAGGGCTGCTGCTTGGTCTACACCTAATTCCTTTATCAGATATTATAAGGTAGACTGTTATGCCTTGGCAGATGCATCCTTTGGTAGGCGTGTCCTACAGCATGTACTGTCCTTAGGCAGTCTGGGTGCTCCCTACTGGAACTGCTTCTGTACATCCCATCTGATGGCATGCTACCTGGGGAAAACAGGCAGTTAGTCTCACCTGAAAGGTGATTTTCCTGGGCATCATGCATCAGAACCCTCCCTTCTGGGGTGGGGGCTGCCTTGTCTGACCTGTTTTAATTCACATTAAACTTTTTCATTATCCTTTTGCTAAGGCTGTGTTTTCCTTATAAGTTTGCTAATCTTAGTTTGGGAGTCAAGATCTTGTTAGTTTTCTTCCTGCTTCTTGTAACTACTTTTCTTTGAGTTTGAGCATGGATCAGATGTATGGTTTGTCTGGAAAGGACTGGGATGAAGACTAGAAGGAGCAGCTGAAGTCTTGACTTCTCTGCATTCCTGCCTTTGGACACCAGGAGGCGCTATAACCCATCTGATGGCATGAACCTGGGAAAACTACCTTTAGCTTTTCATGCAAGAGACATGTACTTTGATCTCCTACCTCTAATTGGGATGTGCTAATAATGAGGGGAGCAAATTTATGAGTGGTACATTCACTGTGTAAATATAAACCAGTTGTTTAAATATTGTTATTTTGTTTAACTTATCTTCCTAGGTTTTCTGTGATTATCACCCAAGCATCAAATGTTTTCTCATTGTCAAGCATTTGTAGGAAGTGCCCTCTCCATTTAATTTACATTATCAATATTGTGCAGCAGTTTCCAGAATGGCAGCCTTGTACAGATGATATCCTACTTTTCTTCTCTAGGTTTTTCAACCTTATGCAAAGCACTGGCTAGGCCCCTTACTGCAATTGGTTGTTTCTGGAGATAATGGAGGAGAAGGGATTCATTACATGGTGGTGGAGATAGTAGTCACCTTGCTTTCTTGGACTAGTGTTGCTACTCCCAAAGTAAGGAACTCAGGATATATATTTATTTATTGGTCATAATCTGATGAAGGGTGGAGGTGTATTTATTAGCCAGTCATTAAGATGAATAATTTTAGTAAGAATGAAATGTATCCTTTCTTAATAAGAAGTACCTGTGGTAATGCATGTACAATAACTTTGAGAGCACCAGTAAGTTCTAAATGCTTTCTTAGTACTATCCTAAGAGACACTTTAGTTAAATGCATATGGATACTGTTGGCATTAAATATTAGCAATAGTATAGATGTATTCTGATAATGTATTTATAAACTTATGCTGTGCTTTGTCTTATGTTCTCTTACATTGCTGAAATTTTGATTCTACCCTGCTCCAGAAAATTGAAGATTAATTTTGAAGCATATTCTTCAGTTCAAATGTGATAGTATTTCTTGCCAGAGGAGAATAGTTAATATTAAGTTAATAGCTAACTCAGTTATTTTAGTTTTAACAGTCTGTTCTGCTATATTTTATGTCATACCTATGATTAAGCTATGAGGAGAGCCTGCCTGAAGTAACAAAGAATTGCTAATGTGTATATGCTCTGATTCACATTCTTGTGTCTGTATTGATCAAATTATGAAGCAGTATTCCTGATAAGCTCTAAGTACATTGATATTATCCGCCAAGGATGCAATTTTGCACATAGGCTGCTTGACGTCAGTTGTCTATTGTGCAGTGAATTACAGCTCAGCTTGTTAGTATCGTGTCAATTAATCTAAAAGTTGTATAGTTACATATAAAGTATACTGAAAGCCAATGATGCATTTTTAAAAATGATTTATTTATTTCCCTGTAGCCACTGCCTTGAAATCTAAAGCACAACTTGGCTTGAGCTTTTCTTTTTCTGACCTCCTTTGTTCCAAACTATAGGGGAAGAATTAGGGGCCAATCAGTTTGTTTTTGTTGGGCTTGACGCTTGTGCCAGAAGAGCTTTGAACTTGATTTATGATGCAAATTGAGGTCCGGAACTTCCTAGTATTCTTTTTGGAGTGTGATGGCAGGGTCTTTCTCTTGATTCGAGTCCAGTTAAGAAGATTATATTGTCAAGGATTTTTGCTGCAATGTGAAGTTGACTCTTCCAAAAATATTTCATTAGTCCTAACTGGGGGGAAGTTGGCTAGCTTGCATCTTCTTTTTTTAAAACAGGAACATTTTTAATGCACATTTCAACCAGTTTTCAGAATGAAAAAGGAACTATGCTGCCTCTGCTACAATCACCTCTACTACTATTACTATTACTATTAAACATGTGTTTAGTGCTGCTAATGTAGGGAGGGGTACCACCATGCACCTGGCCTCTCAGCAACAGTGTCACTGCCACTTAGTGGGCGGCAGAGGGGCAAGGTGGCGGAGAGGTCGATGTTGTGTAGGCCAAGCAAAGCCAAATTGGCACTCCTGTTGGTGCACCCATACAGCACTGATCTCCCAGCCCCTTCCCCCCTCTTCTTCCTGGTAAATAGTAGTAATGCCACAGCTGGGAGGCCAGGTTCATGGTGCCACCCCTCTCCTCCAGCCACTCCTGTGCTTGGCAGTATACATAACAATTTTGTTCACATCCACTAGAAGAGATTGTTAATCATGTTGGTTAACTGAACCTTGTACAGTTTCACTTTGAACACCAAATAGTGTAAGGAATGAGTCTTGTGCATCATCTATGTAATCAATCAGCAAGTTCTTGTGCATAAAAAAAATAAAACAGCAAAGCTACATTGTGATTGCTTCATACTAGGGAAATATCAAGGATGGAGTCCTAGCTAACCGGTTGCTTGAGTTCTTGATGAAGAATGCGTTTCACCAGAAAAAAGCAGTGTTCAGACATAACCTAGAAATTATCAAGACAGTAGTAGAGTGCTGGAAAGATTGTCTCAGCATACCTTACAGGTAAATCATCTTAATAAAGATATACTTTATAGTTGTAATATAAAGCTCATGAAATTGGTGATATTTTCCAAGGTTTGTAGTGTGTAATCATAAAAGTATCATAGTAGTTTGAAGGCTGTTTTTTTCAAAGCTAGTGGTGGCATTTTGATGATAGGTGGACTGTTGCATTTATACCAGTTCCAGTTGTTGTCATGTGTGCTTAGCAGTGGTAGGATATACTTGTTGCTGTACCTCTAGTGTTATGAGATTTACAGACATACACAAATGAAGCTGGGATAGTAGCTTAACCTAGAGAATTGAAAGGCCAATGGATTTGATGCCTTAGACAGGGGTAGCAAACATGATTACCTCCAGGTGTTGCTGAACTGCAACTCTGACAGCCCCTGATAATCAACCGTGCTACTTCAGGCTCATGGGAACTGCAGTCCAACAACCTTTGGAGGGCACCATATTGGCTACCCCAGTCCTTAGAAGACCAGACAAATCAATGGGAATACTGAGCGGGAGTTGGGAATGGGGTGTGGTCTGTGTAGGGTTTCTAAAAATGCTCCAATTTGAACAGTAAGTACGAACTTGGTTACTTCCATTTTTCCCTAGAATTCTCAATCTGAGTTACTGCTTTTTTTATACCCTCTATGATTCTGTTAACTATAGGGTAATATTTGAACGGTTTTCTGGTGGAGATCCCAATACAAAAGACAACTCAGTGGGAATTCAGTTATTAGGAATTATTCTTGCTAATAACCTGCCTCCCTATGATCCAAAGTGTGAAATAGACAGTGTAAGGTAAGAGAAATAATTTTCTATAATTCAACTTGAATATACTAAACAAACAAAAAAGTGGCCAGATCTGAACAGGGCGGATCATGACAGATGCTCTTGGAGGTCACTGATTCATAGGGTCGCCATAAGTCGTAATTGACTTGAAGGCACATAACAACAAATAACAACAGGAAAAGGAAACACTGAAAGACTTGCATCTTGGGTCTTCAGGTCTTTTATCCATTGCTTATTCTTAACCCTAACACAAAAAAATCCTCGTCAGCAAGTTTTAATCCCTAAAAAGACCAGTTCATTTCCTGCTTATGAGATGCAATCAGACAAGGTGCAGATAATAATTTTGAAAGCCAGTGGTGGCAACATTTCTTAGGGACAGTTGGTTTCAGTGTAGTACTTTGTAGTGTTCTTACTGCAGAGGGTGTGTTTTTTAGATGTGCTTATTTGGATGTGCTTTTATTGCTTTGGATCAAACAATTAAATGGATCCCTGAAGCATTTAATATCCCCAGGATTGTATCAGGAAGTGTTGGTACTAATTTTGAATTGTGATGTCACAAGTATTCTCTACTGCCAATATCACAAAGAGACATCCCACAACTACATGTGAGACCATGCAGAATTTTACTCTAGATTAAACTAGGGTACTCATGCATGAATGCATGTTGATCATCCAAAAAGGGTAACAGTTAAACACATAATACTGTATTTGATGTAGCATTTGGGTACAGTAGGTGGCAGGATAGACATGAATCAATCCATTTTCAAAAGGAAAACTGGGACTCTAGGGATTGACCTTGAAAATTTCAGGAAACAGTGAAAACTATATATGCAAAGCAGATGCATTAGGCCAGGAATGGGGAACCTTTAGTCCTACAAATGTTGTTTAACTATAAGTCACATCATCCCTGACATTGGTCATGTTGGCTGGGTTAATGGGAGTTGGAAGTCCAATGACATTTGGAGAGCCAAAGCTTCCCTATCCCTGCATTAGATACTTGGTTATCCGTGTTTTTTCGCTTACATATAAAACAAGTGGTCCATATAAGGTTTCTAAAAATACTTTTACTGATATCTGTTTGTTGCACAGTAGACATTAAAATACCATTCTGAGAGTATCAAAGCATACTTCTTATTTACACTAGATACTACCAAGCTTTGACTAACAACATGGCCTTAATAAGATACAAGGAAGTGTACGCAGCTGCTGCTGAAGTGCTGGGACTCATTCTTCAGTATATTTCTGAGAAGGAAAATGTGGGTACAATATACTATGTATTTTATAATTCCTAAACCAAAGAAAGAGTTTACCTCTAAAGTATACTCTGTGCCATTTTATTTTATTTTATTAGCGGGTGCTTAAAATAAGTATTATAGGATGCTTTTAAAATAGCATATGTATTTATCTTTGCTAGTCCATTGAATTTCATTGTAAAATATGTCCATTGTATAACATGCAGGAGGCGAGGGGAAATAATTGCCCTTTTAATAAAAACATTGGAATTTTCATGCTAGATCTCACCAAAGGCCCATCCAGTCTGGTACTCTGTCTCCAGTATTTGCTAGCCAGATGTTAGGGTGGAGATAGTCATTCTCAAGTTGTTCCCAGCATTTGGTAAGCAAAAGTATCCTGCCTCTGAAATGAAGGAATATAAATATTTGTTGTGGTTAGTAGGCATTGAAAGAGCTAGCTTCTCCAAATTTATGTAATTCTATAAAAATGACTGAGGAATTCTCTTACTGCTAACATAAGTAGTAATAATTATTTCTATATTTTTTTTGCCCCCATATTGAGCCTTGGCATTTACAGATGGGTAATGGTGTGTTCAATTTTTCAGATATTTGAAGGTCCAATTTATGACTTGGTCATAAAGCAGCTAAAGCAGCATCAAAATACTAAAGAGGACAAGTTTATTATGTGCCTAAATAAAGTGACAAAGAACTTTCCTTCTCTTGCGGACAGGTAAATTGATAACTCTGTTATCCTATACCCGAGAGTGGTTCAATTAACTATCTGTGTTATAACTTCTTGCTCTTTCTGATTCTTATCATGGAAAGGTTTATGAACACGGTCTTCTTCCTGATACCAAAACTTCATGGGGTGATGAAAACCTACTGCCTGGAAGTAGTAATGTGCCGTGCCGAAGAAATAGCTGATCTGTACTTACAGTTAAAGAGCAAGGATTTTACACAAGTCATGAGTCACAGGTAAGTAAAGGCATACCTACTCCATATTTTTCTCAGAATTTTGTATGTACTGCACAGAGTCTATTGGAAAATGTTTCTGCACAAACCCTATTTAAACAAATGGGATTTGCTCAAAATCATATTCTGTCTTTGGGCCCTGAAAGTAGGAGGCGGCTTTCAGCACTTGTGATGGAGACACTTGACATTCTTCAGAGAAGGATTCTTCATGTTCATCCAAAATAAATACAAAAAGTCTAGCTTTGCTGTACTTTTTCTATACCTAAATTGGTTCATTGTTGATGCAGTGTGGTTATTTTTATATTTGATTGACTGTACTTTTTAAAGTGAATAAAAATATTCTGTGTGTAAAATACCTTTTAAAATTAAAACTAATGAAAGCAATTAATGTTTTTGTTTTTTCTCTCTCTTAGAGATGATGAAAGGCAAACAGTATGTTTGGATATAGTATACAAGATGTTACCTAAGCTGAAACCAGCTGAAGTACAAGAGCTCCTTCCTACAGTAACAGGTTTTATCTCTCACCCTTCACCAATGTGCCGGGGGAGAATGTATGATATTCTCATGTGGCTATATGATAACTACAGGTGAGGACTCAAGCACAGGTAGTGTTATAAAGAAATGTTCCATTAAGCTGTTTCACCTGTTGCGTGAGTCTGCTACATGTTCCAGTCATCGTGTGAAAAAGAGCCATGCTGTAAACTAGGCTCCATTAGTTCAGAATTCTGAAGCTAGCTTAGAGACTGGTAGAGAAACCAGGAGAGGATTGTGAGCAAATGCAGAGAAGCAGAAGCTGCTGGCTTCCTTTCTCTGTCTATCTTATTCCTGATTAACAGATCACTGTTCCTTCCCCTCCCTTCTTAATATGTAAGAGAAATTAGCCACTCAAGGAAAGAGAAGATAAATTACAAGATGAAGAAAGGCAGCTAGTGCCTGTTTGCCTATGATCCCCTCTATGGTTCTCTGCTGGTCTCCTGGGAAGGCTCACTCAGGGCCTGTTATGGAAATATGCAGAGTAATTCAATGGTCTGAGCTGTGTGCATACCAGTGTGTATTTACCTAAGAAGCAGGCATTTACCCTGCATTGAAATAACTGAGAATTAAGACTTAGTAAAATAAGAAAAGCTACTTTATTTCTAGAAATATATAGTAGATAGGAACGGCATATGCAGTTCTGACTAAGTTGGAGGCGCAATACCCAGACTTGGATATTGTCCTCATGTCTCAGGAGAGAACAAAGACAGAGATGTCTCCTCTCTCCTCGGACAGTCGAAGAAAAAGACGAAGGAGGGGCAGGTCAGCCTTCCTGAGCATATCGGTTTACAACGGAAGGAAGTTAGGTAGAGAAGAGTACAGGTAAAGGTAGGCAAGCCTAGCTAGCTGGAGGATCCTAACTCTATCTTCCTTCTTGTATACAAACAAAAGAACCCAAACGTGAATTACTCTTGCCCCACTTCCAACAGGCCAGTGCCAAAGGGCAGCCAGGCTGAGCTCCCTTGAAGGGCCCCTCCTTAGGGTGGGAGAGTAGCACTCCCATTCCACAGTCTGTGTCAGCTCCCAACCCTGCTGCGGATTGTGAAGGGGGAGCTCCTAGGCACCCTCCAATACAGTCAGTGTAGGCTTCAGTAAGCCCATCAGTGTGTCCCACCTACCTCTCCCATCCCTGTGAATGACGTGCACGCATGCCTACCATCAACCAAGGTGGTGGTGTAGACTTCCCTAAGGGGCTGATGACCCCATCATCATCTTGGTTGATGGCAGGCATGTGCATGTGCAGTGTGCGCATAATTAATACGGACTGGAGATTAACAGGGGAGTTATTAGCCCTGCACTGCCTGTATGGGGGTATTGGGCTACGGTGCCGCGGGCCCAGGGCAGACTGGTGCCGGCCCTGGGTTCAGAATTCATAGTAGTTAAAATCTGACTTACAGGTGGCTATTTCTCATGTGATTTGTGTAATATATAGCCAAGTTCTCATCCTGTGTCACATATACAGAGCAGCAACACATACCACTGTTGGCTGAATTCCTATGAAGGAAGAGAGATAAGGTGGAGAAAGTTTCTCATGGGATCCATGAGACAGAAAAGATTTGTTGTTGGTAGAAGCCATGAACAGAAGCAGAGAAGTTGAGGGATGGGATGCTAACTGAGAAAAGAGATCAAACAGCAAGGTGGTAGATAGAATAGGCAGAAGGCTGAGCAGAAGACTCGAGAGGAAAAATAAGTGGAGGAGAAGATAGCTTGAGAGAAGAGGGCAGAAGATGCAAGGTGTTTGTGGAAGAAAAGGCTGCTAAGACCAGGGCTTGAGAGAACCTCAAACTGGGCTTAGGAGCCGGTTGGAGATCGCAGGAAGGCAAGACAGACAGGAGTTTTGAGGAGGCTGAACATTCAGAAGCAGAGCAGGGATAGGACCTAAAGACTGAGGAGGCAAATTGACAAGCTGATGTATGAGACAGAAATTAGTGGAAGCTGCAGAAGCCTGAAGAAAAGGAGTGGAGAAGTTGGGAACTTAGGAAAGGAGGCAAAAACAAGGGGAGAGGGAGCATCACAAGGTGCAAGGGTGGCAGGGAGTTGACTTCATATGGCTGTTGAACTGACAGTTTCAGTCTCTTTCCGGCCTCCATGTGACCACCTCCCTCACTCCTTTTAAGTCCCTCCAAAACTTTTAGAAAGTCTTTGGAACATCCCCCTAGACCCAGTACCCCTCTTTAACTAAGCCAAAGTATGTGTAATTAAAATAATCACATATTCTTCCCCTGTTTCCTCCTGCCTCCACCCTTACTCCGGTTGCTCCCAGTGTTCATTTTAGATTGCAAGTCCCTTGGGATAGGGCACTGTAAACCCCTTATGTAAGTATCACTTACCTACCAACCCTGGTGGTGGTGGTGGTAGTGATGATGATGATGATGATGATAATAAATCCTCTCTTTATTATCTTACATGAGTAATAGCATAGGCTTCACTGAATTTTATACATCGCAGATGAGATAAGTGGGGAGCAGAGTTGAACTGTTTCTATTTCCTCAGGGATCCTGAAAGTCAAGCAGATGAAGCGTCTTTAGATGTGTTTAAACTGGCAAAAGAAGTTCTACTTCAGGGACTGATTGATGAAAATTCTGGACTACAGTGAGTAATGTTTATGGGGAGGGGTTATGCAACTGAAAACTAAAGCCTTAAGAACTATTTAATTCCTCAAATTAGAATTCTGATTTCAGTGTGGGAGATGTGTAAGTGCGTTCTAGTTCCTCCTACAGTTTTGAAGGCAGGAAATGTGATCAGTGTTGCTGTTTTAGCCTTTCCCATTGCTGAACTTCAGTTTCATTTCCTGCCTTGGTTGGAGCAGTGCCGACTTGCCTCTCTCCAATGTATTTTCCTGTTTACCTCATACTTTTTTCTCTTCTCCTTCCATACTTAAAACCAACAAAAGGCCTTTCAAAAAAATCCTCTCCTTTTTCTTCTTTTTCCAGCCCTTGTCTCTTTCCTCCCCCATCTGTTCCTCCCTCATGGCTTTGATGGGGAAAAGGAAACAAAGGCCTTCTCCCCTATAATGCACATTAGGGTGCTCCGCAACCATTGCAATCAATTGGACTAAGCTGCTAGTGCCACTTGAACAATGCTGATCTCTTTGCTTGCCTTGCCATCTGCCACTTCTGCTTCCAGCTCTGTCCCCACTGCCACTTCTGTCTCTGTGCCAATGATTGTACACCAAGACCTACACCACTCTCAAGATGGCTATGTTTATTCTTGCCTGTAGGTGGGATGTGGCAAAATTTGCAGCCTCTGCCACCTTCCACCACTGTGGAAGGTTTGGGAGTGCAACCCCATGTCATTGCCTACGTGCAGCAGCTTCCTGTATTTTCTTTGGTACTTTAAACAGTTGATGCCAGTCACCAACAGAATTGTGCCTGATGCTTCCCACTAGAGGGTGTTCAATCTTAGTGAACCTATGGAAGACATATAAGCAGCACCTACAGGTGACAAATTGATCAGAGAACCTATCTCTGGATCGGGTATCTTCCTTTCTGAATCCAGCAGTTCCCACCCAGCCTATCTCCAGGTTGGATCCATCTTTTATCAAGGTGGTGACTGGCAATTTAACTAGGGAATTAGCCATCCTTGAATCTCCAAAGTGTTATCTCCATACTGAAGGCTCTTGCTGCTCTCACATTCGAGAGCTTCTTGTTGTTGTTACGTGTCTTCAAGTCGATTACGACTTATGGCGACCCTGTGAATCTGTGACATCCAAGAGCATCTGTCATGAACCACCCTGTTCGGATCTTGTATGTTCGGGTCTGTGGCTTCCTTTATGGAATCAATCCATCTCTTGTTTGGCCTTCCTCTTTTTCTACTCCCTTCTGTTTTTCCCACCATTATTGTCTTTTCTACTGAATCGTGTCTTCTCATGATGTGTCCAAAGTATGATAACCTCAATTTCATCATTTTGGTCTCTAGTGACAGTTCTGGTTTAATTTGTTCTAACACCCAATTATTTTGTCTTTTTTACATTCCAGGGTATGTGCAAAGCTCTCCTCCAACATCAAATTTCAAATGAGTTGATTTTTCTCTTATCTGCTTTTTTCACTGTCCAACTTTCACATCCATACATAGAGATCAGGAATATCATGGTCTGAATGATCCTGACTTTAGTGTTCAGTGATACATCATTGCATTTGAGGACCTTTTCTAGTTCTCTCATAGCTGCCCTCCCCAGTCCTAGCCTTCTTCTGATTTCTTGACTATTGTCTCCATTTTGGTTAATGACTGTGCCGAGGTATTGATAATCCTTGACAAGTTCAGCGTCCTCATTGTCAACTTTAAAGTTACATAAAACTTCCGTTGTCATTACTTTAGTCTTTTTGATGTTCAGCTGCAGTCCTGCTTTTGTGCTTTCCTCTTTAACTTTCATCAGCATTAATTTCAAATCATTACTGGTTTCTGCTAGTAGTATGGTATCGTCTGCATATCTTAAATTATTGATATTTCTCCCTCCAATTTTCACGCCTCCTTCATCTTGGTCCAATCCCACTTTCTGTATGATATGTTCTGTGTACAGATTAAACAAATAGGGTGATAAAATAGACCCCTGTCTCACACCCTTTCCGATGCGGAACCAATTGGTTTCTCCATATTCTGTCCTTACAGTAGCCTCTTGTGCAGAGTATAGGTTGCGCATCAGGACAATCAGATGCTGTGGCACCCCCATTTCTTTTAAAGCATACTGTAGTTTTTCATGATCTACACAGTCAGAGGCTTTGCTGTAATCTATAAAGCACAGGGTGATTTCCTTCTGAAATTCCTTGGTCCGTTCCATTATCCAACGTATGTTTGCGATATGATTTCTGGTGTCTCTTCCCTTTCTAAATCCAGCTTCGATGTCTGGAATATCTTGCTCCATATATAATAAGAGCCTTTGTTGTAGAATCCTGAGCATTACTTTACTTGCATGGGATATTAAGGCAATAGTTTGATAATTACTGCATTCCCTGAGATCCCCTTTCTTTGGAATTGGGATATATATTGAACACTTCCAGTCTGTGGGCCATTGTTTAGTTTTCCATATTTCTTGAAAGTTTTTTGTCAAAATTTGGACAGATTCAGTCTCAGTAGCTTGTAGCAACTCTATTGGTATGCCATCTGTTCCTGGTGATTCGTTTCTTCCAAGTGTTTTAAAAGCAGCTTTCACCTCACATTCTAAAATTTCTGGTTCTTCATTATATGGTTCCTTCATGAATGAATCTGTCATCCTTGCATCTCTTTTGTAGAGTTCTTCAGTGTATTTCTTGTATCTTCCTTTTATTTCATCTCGGTCAGTCAGTGTGTTCCCCTGTTGATTATTCAATATCCCTACTCTTGGTTTAAATTTCCCTTTCATTTCCCTAATCTTTTGGAATAGGGCTCTTGTTCTTCCCATTTTGTTGTCCTCTTCATTTTCTATACAATAACTATTGTAATATTTCTCTTTGTCCCTACATACTAGTCGCTGTATTGTTGCATTTAGGGTTCTGACTGTGTTTCTATCTCCTTTTGCTTTCCTTCTCTTTTTAACCATTTTAAGAGTTTCTTCAGTCATCCATTGAGGTCTTTCTCTCTTCTTAACTAGAGGTATTGCCTTTTTGCATTCTTCCCTGATAATGTCTCTGACTTCAGTCCATAGTTCTTCTGGTTCTCTGTCAACTATATTTTAAAGCCTCATATCTGTTCCTTATTTGATTTTTATATTCTTCTGGGATGTTATTAAATTGTATTTTGGCATTATGATTGCTTTGTTCTTCTTCTTTAGCTTTACTCTGATTTTCGATATGACCAGTTCATGATCTGTACTGGAGTCTGCTCCTAGTCTTGTTTTTGCAGAAAGTATGGAACTTCTCCATCTTCTGTTACCAATTATATAATCAATTTGATTCCTATATTGATCATTTGGTGATGTCCACGTGTACAGTCGTCTTTTCGTTTGCTCAGAAAATGTGTTTGCAAGAAACAAATTATTGGCTTCACAAAATTCAATTCCTAGTTCTTCTCTATTCCCTACTTTTGCATTCCAGTCCCCCATGATTATCAGCACATCTTGTTTTGGTATATGATCAATTTCCTCCTGTATTTCTGTATAAAATCTCTCCAGTTCTTCTTCTTCTGCGTAGACTTGGATGATGGTTATGTTAACAGGTTTCCTGTTTAATCTCATTGATATCATTCGCTCAGACTTTGCATTGTAGCTCCTAATTGCTTTTGCTACAACATTTCTCACTATTAAAGCAACCCCGTTTCTTCTTAATTTCTCATTTCCTGCACAAAATATTTTATAGTTGCCTGATTGAAAATGTCCCATTGCCATCTATTTTAATTCACTCAAGCCAAGTATTGTAATGTTGATACGTTCCATTTCTTGCTTGACAATTTCTAACTTTCCCTGGTTCATGCTTCTCACATTCCATGTTCCTATTGTGTGCTTCGTACAACTCCAGACTCCCCTTTTGCATCTGTGCGCATCAGCCTCTGGGCTTCCTTTTGGCTTTGACCCAGCTGCGTCATTAGTCACAGTGGTACTCGCACTTGTCCTTTGTTCTTCTGTCTTTGGTCTTTGAGAGCTTACTGACAGAAAACAGAAGCTTCCAGCCTTCATCATCTACTCCACCACCACCTCCAGTGCCACCTCCTCCTCCTTGTATGACTTTCACATTTCTGCTGATGACGACCCCAGCTCTCCTCACCTGTACCTGCTGCCCAGAGGCCAGCACTCCGATAACCGCAGGCATCCTCCATCTTGGCCCATTACTTCACCTTCTGTCACAATCCTTTCCCCCACATGGCCAGGATTCGAAATAAAGAAGGGAAGTGGACTTCTGAATCTAATCGGGAGGAGACTTACCCCAGACCTTTCACTGACCAGGATTTTATGCCTCCATTGTCCAAGGCCCTATCCACCCTAAATCTGCAACCTACAGTCCCAGAATCTGAGCCTGACGTACCTAAGAGGTCTTATGCCCTGCCAGAAACTGTGTCCCTTCAGGGGGCAGTCCTTGTTCATGACATCTGTAAGACTTCTGTCAAGGCAGAGTGGGCTGCCCTACTCCACAGCAATAATTATGTTGCCACAAAGTGTTATAATTGGAACAGGTGGCAAAGGATGACCTCAAGGTGCATACTGTATTTCCACTCTGGTTTGGGAATGTATTCTCCCTAAAGATGGGGATTCTTAATTCAAAGACACCTCTGAATGCTGCTCTGACTTAGCCTTAAAAGTTTTCTTATGAGGCTGTGTTCCTTTCCATTTGGGCCTCCTCCTCTGCCTCTATAGTTGTGAGGGTGGAATTCTTTGGCTAGTTGACTTGTTGGAGCATCCCAACCAGAAACCAACCAGGTGGCATAAAACACCTTTAAGGTAAGAAAGGCTGTAGCCTTTCTTATGGATGCCAACTTCTACCTAATATGCAGGTAGGACCATAGCAGTCAGCGTAGAAGTGAGATGCATCTTTTGGCTCAACCACTGGAATGTCAATCTGGTGTCGAGAACTAATTTGGCATTTGTTTCTCCAAGAGATCCTGGCTAAATCTAGAGATAGGCACAAAACGTCCCCACCCCTTCACACCAAAGCAGGATGAGAGGAGACAGGTTTGGAATGACTGTCTCAGCTTCCAGCCTGTTTGTTCCCAAAGACTGTCCTACTGGTCAAGGGATTTCCACAATGGTAGGCCCTCATGGACCATCCACCCCCCTAGACTGGGCCCCTCTCAGCTCAGACCAGGCAAGCAGCAGTCCTTTTGATGGGTACCTACACCTAAGTAATAGGATGGTTTCACTACTTCCTTCACACCTGGCTGGTTATGACCTGGGCCAGTTGGGCAATTCAGACAGTGGAATCAGGCTACAGAGTAGAACTCATGGGGTCATTACCAAACAAGTTCACACCTTCCTCATTCTTGCCATCTCCAGCAAATCAGCAGATTGTTTGGAAGGCAATCGTTCATCTACTGGACATTACCACAATAGAGCCAGTCCATAGTAGTGAAGAAGGTGGATTCTGGAGTGATTTCTGGATCGCAAGTTCCTCAGTTCCTGTATCAAGTACAGGAAGTTCTGCATTGAGATTCTGGCATCCATCTGTGAGAACCTCCAACATCACAACTTCTTAGAGACTGTCAGCTTTTCTGCATATGCAAGTTCATCAGGACCACTGAAAGTTTCTCAGCTTTATCAGTGTTGGGCCCTGTCCTTCAGTCTTGCCCACAGCCCATGCATCTTTGTGAACCTGGTAGTACACTTCCACATACAAAGAATCTACATATAGTTAGACTATTGATCTGGGCCCCATCCTTGAGCCAAGTGTGTGCAGATCTACAAATGACTCTGGCATTTCTTAAAAAGCACACATTCTTAGTTTTCAAAAAGGATCCAGAAGCTTTTCCTTACCATGCTGCTTCTCTTCTGCTCCAGAATTGCAAGCTGAGTCCTTGCCCAGCCTCTCAGACAAATGGTTTCTTGCCTGGACATTCTCCCATGAGTGAGATTCCACTCCAGGCTCCTGCATTGAACTCTTCTTGTGTACCAGCATGACATCTCAAATTGTCGCCATTATTGCAGCTGTCTCCCACCCCCTCTCACCCTCTCTGTTAGTCCTTCCAATGGTAGACTCCTCCTAGCAGGTTGTTCTGTGGTTTTCCCATCAAGGACCTGATCTGAATAGTCATCGCGATGGATACCATGCTTCAAAGTTGAGGGGCTGGAGGAGGCACACGTTGACAAATCAGGTGGTTCAGGGACTCTGGAATAGCTTGGAGAACTCCACACAGCAGCAACTGGCTGAAGTTGAGAGCTTCTCATCTGGTTTTCCTCTCCTTTGGCCCCTCATCCATAATGATAGCACCATGGTCACAGCCTGTATTAACAAACAAAGGGTCTCCAGATCTCTCTATTCTGAGGCTGTAGCCCTGCTTTTCTGGGCCAAGAAGCATCTGGCATTTGTAAGGGAAAGTAGCCTGTGAATTTAATATAAATCTATTACATGCACAAAACAACTTTGGAAACTTTATAAAAATAATATATCACAGCGGCTACAGTCACATCTCCATATGCAATGACAAACTGGACACATGTGGATATTTAAATCAGTTAAAATGAAACATTTGCAGTTGCATGTAAAAAGTATCTCACTTGCCTCTGAGGTTTTACACACCATCTGACAGCATTCTCCACTCAAGCAGCCAGTGCTTCAGCTGACTTCTCTATCAGTGCATCTCTATAGGAAATTAGGCAGTTATGTGGGCTTCAGCCAACACCCAGTAAGTTCTGTGGGATTTCCTCTGAAGTACAGAGGCCACTTTTTGGAGGTGAATGCCACAGAATATCCTCCCATCTCCACAGACAGCCACCTAAACCAGAGGTTAGGTAGTGTACATCCCACTTGGACACCTCTCACACTCCACTTAGAGTAGAATGTTGGGAACTTACTGTGAATGCTGATTCTGAGTTGAAACTCTGAAAGGTGTCCAAGGCCACACGCATATAGGTGGCTGCCACTAAATAAGACTTGCATCATATTCTTCTTTTAGCTGGGCTTTCATATCACCCTCAGTGATATCATTAGTCCAGTGGTTCTTTGTGTGTGCGTGCATGCTTTGGCTTTAGTTTTTTTATTTAATTATCTAGTAGAATATGCCCAGCTTGGGCACAGAGTATAATTGAGGTTAAACAGAGAGAGAGGCTTCAAGCAAAAAAAAAAAAAAAAGTGCCAGTCTTATTTCCTGCCTTCCATGTAGCAGAAGGAACTAAAACACACTTGGGCACCTTGCAGAAACCCAGCTCAGAATCAATGTTCATGATAAGCTTCCAATGTTTCTTTTACTTTCAGTCTCTGTTATATGCTCACTGAATGTTGACACATCACTGAACAGCTTCACATATTTTTTTTCTGGAGCATGGGATATTTTTTCTAATCTTGGGAGTACATGCAGAGGGAGATTCAATTATCTAAAGAAAATGAACTTTTAAAAAGTTGGCTTAAAGCTAAGGTTTTCTTCTGTTTTGATGTAGGAATGTTACGTATGAGTAGAGTTTTTCCAAATAGGGGTAGTCTTTCTTCAATCGGACAGCTCTTCATCACACTGTATTTCAAAAGAGCTCTTCTGCCCTTTAGTCTGAAGTTTCTATTTCTAACAAACAGGATAGGAATTCCACCAGTAATTTCAGATTCCTCTCATTTTCATATTTTTGCCTTGATAAACTAAGAAATAAGGATTTTTATCTTGAAACAGATAATAATTGATGGAAAATAGGAAAAAGAATATTAAGCTAGACTAAAAAGGGATTGTTAATATGCTATTTAAGAGTTCAGATATTCAAGAACCATAGGATTAATTTAGCTTGCCACTATTACACTATGTTCTATTTTTTTCTGAAAAGCATGTGCGTATGTGTTTTCTTTTACAGATTAATTGTTAGGAATTTTTGGAGTGACGAAACTAGGTTACCAGCAAATACCCTTGATCGTATGTTGACTTTGTTAAGTTCCTTATACTCTGTCAAAATTGAAACTCAGTATTTGAGTTTAGCTACAAATTTTCTGCTTGAGATGACTAGCAAGAGCCCAGATTATTCCAGAAAAATGTTTGAGTATCCACTTTCGGAATGCAAATTTCAGGTGAATTTCATTGTATTATAATATGGAAGCGTGGGATAGTCTTCGGGATGCATAATCCTTTAGTCCACAGCCAGCGAAATCCATTGCATAGCTATTTGGTTGTATTAATTGTAATTTCTGTTTGTTAAGTCCATATTTTCCATAGGAGGTGGGCCATCACTACGGGTAATAGTTCCACCTATCGTGCGAAGGCAAGAATGTTTTTGAAGTCAAGACTAGGGGCGTCAGGCCCCTCCCACTCCCAGTTCATTCTTGCCTTCGTACGAACAAGATTGAGATCCTAAGATTGAGATCCTATAGCGTAGCATTTAGCTAAGTTTTCTTGTATTTGTTTATTTGTTTGGACTGGGTGCGAGCCCAGTGTTACTTGTGTGTCTCCCCAGTCCTTTTTTCCCTGCTTGGTGTTTAACTTGTTATTTGTTCCCTCAGAGACCGCGGCTGCGGTTCTCCCTCTCCCTCTTTTGTATTTAAGTTTATTCCCTTGCTTGTCTGTCGGTCCCCACAGAGACCGCGGCTGCGGTTCTCTACGTTTTTTGGCCGATTTTGAGCTTCGGGAGATCGCAGCTCTGTCTCTCCCGCAGCGTTTTTTCCTGCCTCAAGCCGCGCTCTGTGGAGTCCTCAGAGAGACCGCGGCTGCGGTTCTCTCCCAGGCGGGAGTTTGCGGCTGCAGCTCCCTGCCTTTTCCCAGCCACCTAATTTCAGCCTGCCGGAGTTCTGCCTCACTGGAGCCTGTTGATACGTCTCTCTTTCTCCCTCTCTCTCTGTGACTTTAATTTCGCCGCGGAGAGCTCTGCCCCAGGCGGCGGCAGCGGCTCGCCTCCTGCTGCCTCATCCGTCACAGGCTTCTCTCGGCACTCTCTTTCTTGGTGTTTTTTGGAGCCGCAAGTGCGGCTATCGGCCCCGCGGCTCCTCCTGCAAGACTGTGCTGGGCAGCCCTTCCCCCAGTTCGTCCCCAGACGGCCACCATTGCTCCTTCTCTTTACATCCTGCCCCCTCTGTGGCCGTGTACTGCACCCAAGTTAATATAAAATGGCAGAACAGCCAGGCATGTCGCAATCAGCCAATTTGATGCCAGATCAGCCAGGCATGTCACAAACAGCCAAGCCACAACATTCTAAGGCGACTAAGACCAGACATGTTAAAGCACTGGCTAAGACAAAACATCTTTCAAGCCATAGCAAACCGAAGCGCCCACGTTATGACTCTGTGCCAACCACCACCACAGCAACTCAGGCACACATAAGCGATATACTTCATTCCCCTACCGCTTCTTCTGACGAGGAAGATTTTGCTGGCTTTCCCACTCAGCTTTCGCCTAACCAGCCTCCCTCCGTTCTACCGCCCCAAACATCTGTTCCAATAGCTACTCAGGCACAAACATCTGCCACATCCGGGCTGCAGCTGTCTCCTGATTTCCTCTCCCAACTTCAAGCCATGCTGGCATTTTTCACCCAAATGCAGTCACTACCACAAGTTCCTGCCATACCTCAACTGAACATGGACCAACGTGCGTGTCATGAAGCTCATCCTTCCTGTTCACCAAATCCCTTCGATGTAGCCAGAGGCAGATGTATTGACGAAGCCTCATATGCGGAGGAGTCAACTTTCACTGACCATGTTGAAGGAGACGACTGGAGCGACTACTCAGATCATGAGGAGGATACATCGTATCGCTTGTTTAATGCCTCAGACTATCAGCCCCTGGCACGCAGGGTAGTTAATACCCTTGGACTCCAGACTGCGCCTTCAACTTCTTCCGCCCCAGCTATCAAAGGGGCCAAGGTCCTCAAATCCCCTGCACCTACTGAACACTACATCCCGGTGCCGGACCCAATTGCCAAATTGGCCTCTGAAGAATGGGCTCACCCATTCCAATCTCGACGCTTCAGGAACCTGGCTGACAGGCTTTATGCCCTAGCTCCGGACTTTGCCACCAAGTTAGACGTCCCTGGCATAGATGAACCAATCGCTCGCCTCGTTTCACGATCTCTTTCGCCCAGGGAAGGGGAATCTCAACTAAAGGACATTACTGAGCGACGAATGGACTTCGCCCTCCGCAAAAATCACGAGGCCACTGCCCTCTGCATGCGTGCCTCCGCTTAAGCCTCCATTTTCTCCAGAGCAGCTATGATGTGGCTGGATGATCTTCTAGAGGACACTAACCCTGATCCTGTTGCCCTCAGAAGGTCACTGATAAAGTTGCGTAAGACAGCAGCTTTTGTGGCCGATGCCACCTTGGATACCACTCAATTGGGGGCGTGAGCCATGACGGCTCAGATAGTCGCTCGACGGACTCTCTGGCTTCGCTACTGGCAAGCTGATTCAGCGGCCAGAATGAATCTGTCCAGGGCTCTTTACTCCGGATCTTTACTCTTCAGCGAGGAAGCTCTAAAGGCAGTGCTGGTTGATCCCAAAGACGCCCACAGACCGGTTCTGGCCACTGTCAAGAACATCGACCACAGGCCTTTCAGGCGATTTCCTCCCTTCCGTACTAACCAGCCCTTTCGAGGAACGCGGCCAGGAGGACGAGGCCGCGACTTCAGATCCTATGACCCCACTTCATTCAGGGGCTCCTGGAACCGACGCTTCCAGGGCAGAGGTCAGTACCAAGGGCGCAGGGGCAACTCATCGTCCTCATATAGGGGAGGTCCTCGCCAACGCAAGCAGTATTAACACACTTCCCATAGGTGGCGGATTACTTCATTTTGGAGACCGTTGGCTGCGCCTCACTACGGTCTCCTGGATCAGGGAGCTTTTCAGTTATGGCTATGCCATAGAGTTTTGGGCAACCCCATCAGACAGATTCCATCCGTCCCCTTGCCCAAGGGCACCAGCCAGGCACAGAATCATGCAGACAGCTATACACCACCTCTTGGACATAGCGGCAATAGAGCCAGTCCCCACAACTGAGAGGTCGGAAGGGGTGTACTCCCTCCTATTTGCTGTGCCAAAACGAGATTTATCATGGAGGGCGGTATTGGACCTCAAGTTTGTCAACCGTTTTGTAACATATCGCAGGTTCAAAATGGAATCACTCCACTCCATTACGGAGAGTCTGCATGAAGGAGACTTCCTGGCTTCTATCGACCTTAAGGAAGCGTATCTCCATGTGCCCATTTGCATAGCCCACAGAAAGTTTCTTCGGGTTGCTTTTGGCCACCAGCACTTTCAATATAGAGCGATGCCATTCGGCCTCTCCTCTGCTCCAAGAGTGTTTACCAAAGTGCTACTCATCCTAGTGGCTTATCTCCGGACCCAAGGGGTTCATCTCTACCCATATCTGGATGATCTGCTAATACGGGCCAAGTCTGAGGAGCTGGCTCATCATCATTTAATGATCACCCTCAATGTTTTGCAGGCCTACGGCTGGCTTGTCAACTTCGACAAAAGTCATCTCCAACCAACCCAACGCCTACTACATCTAGGGGCAATGTTGGACACCCTGCAGGCAATGGTTTTCTTGGCTCCAGATCGCATCACTGCGATCACAAGCATCGCATGGTCCCTGATGCAACAAACATCCGCAGACGTCATGCTTCTCGCCAGAGCGCTCGGAATGTTCATCTCTACAATCCACATTGTGCCATGGGCTCGAGCCCACACTCGGCACCTTCAATGGACTCTGTTGCCCTTTCAAAAGGACATTGCCAGCTCCAACCATCGCAAAGTTCATTTGAGCCCCACACTGCGTCTCTCCTTCCGCTGGTGGACCAAGGTTCAACACCTCTCCAAGGGCACGTCGTTCAGGGAACCACGCAGAACCGTTGTAACCACAGATGCCAGCCTCATAGGTTGGGGAGCCCACTGCAACTCCCAGTACGTTCAGGGGGTTTGGTCCACCGCAGAGCAAACTCAAAGCATCAACTGGCTGGAGCTAAAGGCTGTCCACTTAGCTCTATGTCATTTTCAGTCTCTGTTCCCTTTGGACCATGTGCTCATTCGAACAGACAACACGTGTGTAAAATCACATTTGAACAGACGGGGGCACCAGCTCTCGTCCTCTGCAGGACTTAGCCTTCCTCATCTTTGTCTGGGCAGAACAACATCTACAATCCCTGAAAGCAGAACATCTCAGAGGGATTTGGAATGTGACAGCAGACTGGCTCAGCAGACAACAGGTCTTTCTGGGAGAATGGAAACTTCATCCAGTCATTTTCCATCGTCTCCAGTGTCGGCTTGGCGTCCTCTCAGTCGACCTGTTTGCTTCCAGTTGCAATTGCCAGCTTCCCAGGTACTTTGCCCGATACCTGGACTCAACAGCGGAAGCAGTGGATGCTCTGACGACACCGTGGCCAGACGGTCTCTTGTACGCCTTTCCTCCCATACCATTGTTAGCCCAAACCTTGAGGAAGGCGCGAACCGAGAGGGCACAGCTGGTTCTAATAGCACCATTTTGGCCACGCCGACCGTGGTTCTCACATCTTCTGGCAATGTCAATGATGGATCCTTGGACACTTCCAGTCAGGCCAGACCTTCTATCCCAGGGTCCAGTATGGCACCAGGACCCTACTTGGCTCAATCTAACAGCGTGGCGTTTGAATGGGGACATTTGAGGTCAGCTGGACTGTCTGACGCTGTGATTGATATTATTTTGGCCTCGAGAAGACCATCTACCACTCGTATTTATCAACATACCTGGGTGGCTTTCTCCAAGTGGTGCCAGTCCCACCACCACGATCCATCTCAGGCCACTGTGCATCAGGTGCTGCAATATCTCCATAGCGGCTTTATGATGGGACTTCGACCCAACACTCTACGTCGACATGCGTCCACTCTGTCGTCCATTCTCTCAGTGTCCTCTCCTGGAGCTCATATTTCCTCACATCCGTTCATCAAACGTTCATCAAACGTTTTTTGAGGGGAGTCGCCCTATGCTCTCCGGCTGTTGTCCATCGGTTTCCCTCATGGAGTTTGCCGAAAGTTCTGCAGGCTTTGCAACGTCCTCCGTTTGAACCCATCAGGACTGTGCCCCTACATATGCTGTCCTTCAAGGTCTTGTTCCTGATTGCGGTCACATCTGCCAAACGCGTTTCGGAGTTGGGCACATTGTCTTCTGCTCAACACCTCTGCGTCTTCCATAAGGACTCTGTTGTGCTGAAGACTGATCCTTCCTTCCGTCCCAAGGTCGATTCAGTTTTTCATTGCAACCAGGACATTGTTTTGCCTTCCTTTTGCCCGAATCCTACCCATCCTCTCGAGAAGGCTTGGCATTCGTTAGATGTTCGGAGGGCTCTCAAGACCTACCTGTCTAGGACCCAAGAGATTCGACGAACGGAGTCTCTGTTTGTATCCTTTCATCCAAGATCTATGGGGCATAAAGTATCCAATCCTACCTTATCCCATTGGTTAAGGGCATGTATTACTTTAGCATATGAGTCTCTGAAGCTGTCAGTTCCAGCTAGTATAACGGCTCATTCTAGCAGGTCAGCTGCCACTTCGGCGGCTTTTGCCACTAATGCTCCTGTTGCCGATATTTGTAGGGCTGCAGTCTGGTCTACCCCACACTCGTTTATAAGGCATTATAAAATTGATCGTTATGCCTCTGCTGACGCATCTTTCGGCAGATGAGTGTTGCAACAGGTTCTTAATGCGGATTAACACGTGGGTGGTCCCTCCCTGTATGGGCTGCTTTGGTACATCCCGTAGTGATGGCCCACCTCCTATGGAAAATGTACCATTGGTCTCACCTGAAAGGTGATTTTCATAGGAGTGGGCCTTCACGGCCCTCCCAGTTGGAGGATGACTAGATATTTTCTAATCAGTTACATACTATTGTTACGCTATTCTATTTAAATGTAAGAATGAAGTCAAGACTTTTAGTTCTGTTATATTGTTATGTTAGAGTCATGTTATTATGCATGTGACTATTGTGTTATTTTCCTGGCGGGCCTGTTGGCCTTGTTCTTGTATTTTTAGATATTTCTTTTTAGACTCGCCATGAATGAACTGGAGAGTGGGAGGGGCCTGACGCCCCTAGTCTTGACTTCAAAAACATTCTTGCCTTCGCACGATAGGTGGAACTATTACCCGTAGTGATGGCCCACTCCTATGAAAATCACCTTTCAGGTGAGACCAATGGTACATTTTATTAGCTGTAAATTGTAAACATCATTTTAATAATTACATTGGAAAAAGGAAATCTTCTTATGAAATGTAACTGATAGAAACAAGAGAAAGTGAAGTGAATGACACCAGTTTAAAAATAAACACCAAAAGGGGACAAGATCCTCATAATGCTGAAGTACGTTAATCTTTTGAATAATACTATCATGTGTAACCCTATTCTAAGCACATTTATTCAGAAGCCCCACTGAGTTCAGTAGGATTTCCTCTGAAGTAAATTTGCCAAGGATGACATGTCTGTAATGAGCAAAGATGGTATCAACTCCTTATGTTTTTACTGTCTAGGATTTTGCTATTGATTCAAATTGGCGGTACCGAAGTACCATTCTTACTCCTATGTTTGTGGAGTCACAAGCTACCCAGAATGTCAACAGGTATCGCTCACAGGAAGGATCTGTGGGTGGCCAACTAAGGGCTACACAGCAACAATATGAATTTACTCCTACCCAAAATATCAGTAAGTATATTCCATGTTTCTGAAAAACTAGTATTTAATTAAAAGTTGCTTTAAAATATTTGTTCATGGAATTCATGCTGCTTTGTGTATTCACAAATTGTGTATGTGCAGGTTTGTACTTGCATATACTTTTGGATTCATATACAATAAAATATGGTTAAGTATCTCTTTTCAAACTGAACCTTCCCCTGATCTGTCTTTTAAAAAATATATGGTTTGGTAGTAAATTGGCTAAACTAGGGAACAGTGTTTTTTGGGGAAAGGGCAACTCATTATAAATTGTTTCTGCTTATTTCAGGTGGGAGAAGCTCTTTTAACTGGCTGATAGGAAACAGTGTCGACACCTTTGCAGAGTACACAGTTTCTTCATCTTCTGAATCCCTATTTTCTTCGATGTTGCTCATTAACAAGCGGGCTGGCAAATCATACAGAGTTGCCTTTAAACCTATAGGTCCTAATTTTGGGAAAAAAAGACTGGGTTTGCCAGGTGATGAGGTGGACAGCAAAGCTCAAGGTACTGCAGCTGTTAATGCAATCTCTTTTATTTTTTGTTACAAGAAGTCTTCTTTTATGGACTAAGACTAAGCAAATGACTTAATATCATAAGTGAGTTTCGGTCAAAGGAACAAGAAGAAATTGGTTTCAAGAGTTTAAACCATTTTATAAGAAAAGTTCTTAAATCAAAGGATTCATATTTTGTCAAAACCCCAGTACAGGTCTTAAATTATATTATGATTCACTCTACTTTGTTTTTGTTTTTATTATTATTTATATTTATTAGTTGCTAACTGCAGACATTTTTGTCTCAAAGTGACTTAACAATTTTTTTTAAATTACCAGGGCGTTGGATGCAGATTAAATTTGGTTTCTTAAATAATTTTTTTAAGTATAAGTTAAAAAAGAATTTTCCTTCTGTTTGTATTAGGTATAGATGAACGGGCAGAAATTCTGAGACTGCGGAGACGATTCTTAAAAGATAAAGAAAAGCTTAGTTTGATTTATGCAAGAAAGGGTGTTGCTGAACAGAAACAAGAAAAGGTTTGTCTTCCTGTATAAGTTATAAATAACTTATGACCTGGGAGACCAGGGTTGGAATCCCCACACAGCCATGGCACTCACTAGGTGACCATGGGCCAGTCACTGCCTCTCACCGTCAGAGGAAGGCAATGGTAAACCACCTCTGAATACCGCTTACCATGAAAACCCTCTTCATAAGGTCACCATAAGTCGGAATCAACTTGAAGGCAATCCATTTCCATTTTTCCAAACTGTTTTTAGAAATAGCTTGCATACTTGCTGAAGAAGTGGATTGTTCAGTGCCCCATAGGCAGAGCGGCTGACAGAGCCCCAAGGCATGCCATTGCTCTGTTCCTAAGAAGCAGTAAACAATCTGGCTGGGCTCTTTACAGTCTGAGGCACCACAGAGATGGGACTTGAGTATCAAGGCTCCATTCCTTTTCTCTGCCAGTGTTGAGCCCCAGTTCCCCCAGGTGGACCAGGGAGAGATGTCAGAGGAGGACCAGGCTTTTGAGGACACTGAGGGAGGGGGAGATGCTGACAACCCACAAGTTCCCTTGGCCAGCCCTCCTGTCGACGCGGCGCCTGCCCTGACTGCAAGCACTCCAACAGCCATTGGGAAGCGATCTCACATGCATGCCCACTCCACCACCCCCCAGGATTCCCTGCCTGGCACTTCAAATGCTTCCCCGCCTACCTGCTCCCCCCCCTCCAGGTCGAGCCGACACCTAGTGAGCCTTTGCTGTCATGAGCAGCCGGAGGCTTGCCCCCTCTTGTCCCGCACGAGACGATGTGAGAAGCGGGACGGTCAGAAGGTGATTCTTCGCAGGAGTCAGAGATTATGGGCAAAGACCTTCCCTATTTAAAGCGGTGCCCCCCTGATTGGGTTGCTGAGTCAACTTACTCCACACACTGCAGAGAATGCCTAGGTAGCTTAGCTAGGGGCAGTAGTGAGTTAGCATAGTCAGGTCTATGATGCTCACTGCTTTTAATGTAACCGTTACTCTAATAAAACAAGAATTAATTCCAGTTTTGCCTCCATCTCATGTCTCGTACTCTGGGCAGGACAGCCAGCAAAGAGATGTGGATTGTTTGATTGCTCTTTCATTTTCCACATCTTGTTAATAAGAATATCTTGTGATGTTAAGAATGTGTTGTGATCTTAATGTTTCATGTTTTGCTGCTTCTTTTTCCAAAGCTTATCAGATAGTTTTTTTCTGAGGGCAGGAGCTGTCTGACTTGTGGAGAGAGGTATCCTTGCGTTGGTTACTTGTCCCACTTGTTCTAGTAAGGCAAGGCCTTTCAAATTAGGCTAATATATTTCCTGAATGGTAAGAGTCCCCACCTCATTTCAGTTCGTACTCGCTCCGAGGCAAGGGCATTCATGGAGTTTTGCTTCTTCCTTCATTACAATCCAGAGCTCTTCCTTCTGACTTGTCACTTAATGTAGTGAAGCTGGAACTTTAGTCTTAGAATCCCACATGGTGGAAAGCTTAGAATCTTTGGCTTAAACATTGGGGCATGCATTTTGTTTATCATATCCCTGAATGAGCCAGTTATCCCTTTGCAGTATCCACAAGAAGCAGATTAATATTTATTGATTTATTACTTTCTATTTAGAAAATTTCAAAGCTACATACCAGGATTTAAAACATCAGTAGACAATAAAACAATACAAAAATTCAGTCCTGCAGTTCACATAAATCATAAAACATAAAACATTGGTCTCAGTTTGTTCCACAAGGCAGTTTTCCCCAAATCACATCCACCTGCCCCACACCTGATGTCATATGTGAAGTCAAGTGTGGGGTACATAGTGACGTGGCTGAATGAGCTGTGTGCCCCATGGGGAACTCAATCACACAGCAAATCCCTGCTGAAAGCAGGGTTGAAGTCACCACATATCAGCTGATGGGCAGTGAGTTCAAGCCTGCTGGATTGGTTACACAGACAAGTTTCCAGTGGGGATCAAAGTAACACAGCTGATCCCTGCAGAAAGCAGCTTTGCCAGCTCTGTTCTCAATGCTTTACTGAGCATAGGACTGGCAAAGCACCTTGTGCTGAGGTTGCCAAGCACCCAACAAGAAGCTGGCAACCAGGCAACTGGGAAGTGCCAAGCAATGGACTTTGACAGTTGGGCAGGACAGCCCACCTGTCAATTACCTGATACAATAATGATGTCAGATGACTGACAGAAGGTTTGTCCCACCCAACTGTCAAAGTTGGCCTGTGGGGGCAAGGACAGATAACAATTTGACCCATCAGGCCAGAAAGGTTGCCCACCCTTGACATAAATTATCAAACCACAGAACCTTAAGCTTGGAATGGTAGCAAATTGGCAGCCAATACAGTTCCCTCAGCAAAGGTGTTACATGCTGGCAGATGGCCACTCCAGTTAGCAGCTTAGCTAGTGCATTGTGCACCAGCTTCAGCTTCCAGACCAATCTTAAGGGGCGATCCTAAATAGAGCATATCACAGTAATCCAATCTCAAGGTTACTGTATCATATGCTGATTTGTTTGTGCTCATGTCAAAACTGTTTCATTAACTATCAATTGTTGCAGGAAATTAAAACTCAGCTGAAGGTGAAGCATGATGCTCAGGTCACTCTGTACAGGAAATACAGGCAAGGCGACCTCCCTGACATCCAGATTGAATACAGCAATCTAATTACTCCTCTGCAGGGTGTGGCACAGGTATGCTATCTTACCAGCATTTCTTAATTAACTGCTTCTTGGTAATGCAATGTTGGTAAACTAGGGAGTATATTTTCAGAATTTATGAACATTTGAAAACAAGGCTTTAACAATATGTTCCAAATCATTATTAGCACAATAAAACTGGATAATTATTATAGAGCATTTGGCTTTTTCTCCAAAAGTTGTAAAATGTATGTTCTGCATTTGGGTCATCTCTCCCATAATATGCTCCAGCTGTAGAAGTGACATGTATTTCTCTGTGAAAATACCAGTGCAATAGTATTGTAAGCATTTGTACCAAGGATTTATTGCCTGCGTTGTCAATTACAGAGAGACCCTATACTGGCCAAACAGCTTTTCAGCAGCTTGTTTAGTGGAATTCTGGAAGAAATGAAAAAATCAAAAACTCTGTCTGAGAAGAATAATGTTGTCCAGCAGTTGGTTCAGGACTTCAATCACTTCCTGACCACAACTGTGTTGTATTTCCCACCATTCATAGCCTGCATCCAGGTAGTGTGTTATATGTTGTCCTGTTGTTGTCCTGTTTTGCCCTTTTATGCTTAGACCAGTGGTGGAGAAGATTTTTGGCCTGGCAGCCAGATTTTTATTCATTCTCACCTGTTAATCATCTAACATCATAATGACATCAAACGATTAACACCTGTCTGAATTCAAAGGAGATCTCTAAAGAGCAACATTGTTTGAAGATGTGCACCTCAAAGAGGTTCCCTTTAACTGATAATCAGCTGCTGATTGGTTAGATCTTTTGAAATCTCTGCAGACAGGAAAATGTTCCCAAACCGCTTCCTTTGGAAAGAAAGAAATGCTCCTTTTTAAAAATAGAGCGTTTTTTTTCTTTCCAGAAAACTTGCAAAGCCCTTTGTGCAGAACTTCCCAATCACAAGTGTTGGTGGGTGAGTGGGTGTGGCTTGATTGATACAGCCTGATGGACCTAATAGGGAGGACTGGCAGGGGAATTTTCCCTATGAGTCCGGCCATCACAGTGGGTATTAGCTCCACCTATCGTGCGAAGGCAAGAATGTCTTTGAAGTCAAGACTAGGGGCGTCAGGCCCCTCCCACTCTCCAGTTCATTCTTGCCTTCGTACAAACAAGATTGAGATACTATAGCGTAGCATTTAGCTAAGTTTTTTCGTGATTTGTCTGTTTATTTGTTCTGACTGGGTGCGAACCTAGTGTTACTTGTGTGTCTCCCCAGTCCATCCTTTCCCTGTTTTTCTGTTTAACTTCATTTAAGTTTATTTCTACTTCTTTTGAGGGTTCCCTCAGAGACCGCGGCTGCGGTTCTCCATGTTTTTTGTGTTTAGCCTTCCATTTACTTTAATTTCCTTTGCTTGTCTGAGGGTCCCCACAGAGACCGCGGCTGCGGTTCTCTACCTTTTTTGGCTGTTTTGATATTCAGTATTATCAAGGCTGGAGCTTTAATATCAGTGGCTGACTTGTACTAAATTTGAATTATATTCAGTATCATCAAGGCTGGAGCTTTAATATCAGCGCCTGACTTGTACTAAATCTGAATTATATTCAGTATTATCAAGGCTGGAGCTTTAATATCAGCGCCTGACTTGTACTAAATCTGAATTATATTCAGTATTATCAAGGCTGGAGCTTTAATATCAGTGCCTGACTTGTACTAAATCTGAATTATATTCAGTATTATCAAGGCTGGAGCTTTAATATCAGTGGCTGACTTGTACTAAATCTGAATTATATTCAGTATTATCAAGGCTGGAGCTTTAATATCAGTGGCTGACTTGTACTAAATTTGAATTATATTCAGTATCATCAAGGCTGGAGCTTTAATATCAGTGGCTGACTTGTACTAAATCTGAATTATATTCAGTACATCCTGCCCCCTCTGTGGCCGTGTACCACGCCTGAAATCCAGCCTACAGCACTAATCTGAACTATATTTTGTACATCCTGCCCCCTCTGTGGCCATGTACCAAGCCTAAAATACAGCCTATATTATACAGCCTATATTATCCTAACGCTGATACCACAGTGCATCCTGCCCCCTCTGTGGCCGTGCACTTAGCCATCTGCCAGTGTATCCTACCCCCTCCGTGGTCGTACACTGTGCCAGTTCGGGTCTTTACATCCTGCCCCCTCCGTGGCCGTGTACTGCACCCAAGTTAATATAAGATGGCAGAACAGCCAGGCATGTCGCAATCAGCCAATATGATGCCAGATCAGCCAGGCATGTCACAAACAGCCAAGCCACAACATTCTAAGGCGACTAAGACCAGACATGTTAAAGCACTGGCTAAGACAAAACATCTTTCCAGCCATAGCAAACCGAAGCGCCCACGTTATGACTCTGTGCCAACCACCACCACAGCAACTCAGGCACACATAAGCGATATACTTCATTCCCCTACCGCTTCTTCTGACGAGGAAGATCAGCCAGGCATGTCACAAACAGCCCAGCCGCAACAATCTAAGGCGACTAAGTCTAAGCATGTTAAAGCAATGGCTAAGACAAAACATCTTTCAAGCCATAGCAAACCAAAGCGGCCACGCTATGCCTCTGTGCCAACCCCCACTACTACCACAGCAACTCAGGCACACATAAGCGATATACTTCATTCCCCTGCTGCTTCCTCTGACGAGGAAGATTTTGCTGGCTTCCCCACTCAGCCTTCGCCTAACCAGCCTCCCTCCGTTTTACCATCCCAAACATCTGCTCCAATAGCCACTCAAGCACAAACATCTACCACAACTGGGCTGCTGCCGTCCCCTGATTTCCTCTTCCAACTTCAAGCCATGCTGGCATTTTTCACCCAAATGCAGTCACCACCACAAGCTCCTGCCATACCCCAACTCAACATGGACCAACGTGCGTGTCATGAAGCTCATCCTTCCTGTTCACCTAACCCCTTTGATGTAGCCAGAGGCAGAGTTTTTGACGAAGCCTCGTATGCGGAGGAGTCATCCTTCACTGACCACGTTGAAGGAGATGACTGGGGCGACTATTCAGATCATGAGGAGGATACATCGTATCGCTTGTTTAATGCTTCAGACTATCAGCCCCTGGCACGCAGGGTAGTTAATACCCTTGGTCTCCAGACTGCGCCTTCAACTTCCTCCACCCCAGCCATCAAAGGGGCCAAGGTTCTCAAATCCCCTGCACCTACTGAACATTACATCCCGGTGCTGGACCCGATTGCCAAATTGGCCTCTAAAGAATGGGCTCACCCATTCCATTCTCGCCGCTTCAAGAACCTGGCTGACAGGTTTTACGCCCTAGTTCCGGACTTTGCCACCAAGTTAGACGTCCCTGGCATAGATGAACCAATCGCTCGCCTCGTTTCACGTTCTCTCTTGCCCAGGGAAGGGGATTCCCAACTAAAGGACACTACTGAGCGACGAATAGACTTTGCCCTCCGCAAAAATCACGAGGCCATTGCCCTCTCCACACGTGCCTCCGCTTCAGCCTCCATTTTCTCCAGAGCAGCTATGATGTGGCTGGATGATCTTCTAGAGGACACTAGCCCTGATCCTGTCGCCCTCAGAAGGTCACTGGTAAAGTTGCGTAAGACAGCAGCTTTTGTGGCCGATGCCACCTTGGATACCACTCAATTGGGGGCACGACCCATGACGGCTCAGATAGTCGCTCGACGGACCCTATGGCTTCGCCACTGGCAAGCTGATTCAGCGGCCAGAATGAATCTGTCCAGGGCTCCTTACTCCAGATCGTTACTCTTCGGCAAGGAAGCTCTAAAGGCACTGCTGGTTGATCCCAAGGACGCCCACAAACCGGTTCTGACCACTGTCCAGAACATCGACCACAGGCCTTTCAGGCGATTTCCTTCCTTCCGTACTAACCAGCCCTTTCGAGGAACGCGGCCAGGAGGACGAGGCCGCAACTTCAGATCCTATGACCCCACTTCATTCAAGGGCTCCTGGAACCGACGCTTCCAGGGCAGAGACCTACGGCTGGCTTGTCAACTTCGACAAAAGCCATCTCCAACCAACTCAACGCCTACTACATCTAGGGGCAATGTTGGACACCCTGCAGGCAATGGTATTCCTGGCTCCAGATCGCATCACTGCCATCACAAGCATCGCAAGGTCCCTGATGCAACAAACATCCGCAGACGTCATGCTTCTAGCCAGGGCGCTCGGAATGTTTATTTCTACAATCCACATTGTGCCATGGGCTCGAGCCCACACTCGGCATCTTCAATGGACTCTACTGCCCTTTCAACAGGACATTGCCAGCTCCAACCATCGCAAAGTTCGCTTGACCCCCGCGCTGCACCTATCATTCCGCTGGTGGACGAGGTCCCAACACCTCTCCAAGGCCACGCCATTCAGAGAACCACACAGAACTGTTGTAACCACAGATGCCAGCCTCATCGGCTGGGGAGCCCACTGCAACTCCCAGTACGTTCAGGGGGTTTGGTCCACCACAGAGCAGACTCAAACCATCAACTGGCTGGAGCTAAAGGCTGCACATTTAGCTCTACTTCATTTTCAGTCTTTGTTCCCTTTGGACCATGTCCTCATTCGAACAGACAGCACGTGTGTAAAATCACATTTGAACAGATGGGGGCACCAGGTCTCATCCTCTGCAGGACCTAGCCTCCCTCATCTTTGTCTGGGCAGAACATCATCTACAATCCCTGAAAGGAGAACATCTCAGAGGGATTTGGAATGTGACAGCAGACTGGCTCAGCAGACAACAGGTGTTTCCGGGGGAATGGAAACTTCACCCAGCCATTTTCCATCGTTTTCAGAGTCGGTTCGGCGTCCTCTCAGTCGACCTGTTTGCCTCCAGTCGCAATTGCCAGCTTCCCAGGTACTTTGCCCGATACCTGGATTCAACAGCGGAAGCAATGGATGCTCTGACAATACCGTGGCCAGACGGTCTCTTGTACGCTTTTCCTCCAATACCATTGTTAGCCAAAACCTTGAGGAAGGCACGAACCGAGAGGGCACAGCTGGTTCTGATAGCACCATTTTGGCCACGCCGACCGTGGTTCTCACATCTTCTGGCAATGTCAATGATGGAGCCTTGGACACTTCCAGTCAGGCCAGACCTCCTATCCCAGGGTCCAGTATGGCACCAGGACCCTACTTGGCTCAATCTAACAGTGTGGCGTTTGAACGGGGACATTTGAGGTCAGCTGGACTGTCTGACGCTGTGATTGATATTATTTTGGCCTCGAGAAGACCATCTGCCACTCGTATTTATCAACATACCTGGGTGGCTTTCTCCAAGTGGTGTCAGTCCCACCACCATGATCCATCCCAGGCCACTGTGCATCAGGTGCTGCATTTTCTCCATAGCGGCTTTAAGATGGGACTTCGACCCAACACTCTACGTCGACATGCGTCCACTCTGTCGTCCATTCTCTCAGTGTCCTCTCCTGGAGCTCCTATTTCCTCACATCCGTTCATCAAACGTTTTTTGAGGGGAGTTGCCCTACGCTCTCCGGCTGTTGTCCATCGGTTTCCCTCATGGAGTTTGCCGAAAGTTTTGCAGGCTTTGCAATGCCCTCCGTTTGAACCCATCAGGACTGTGCCCCTACGTATGCTGTCCTTCAAGGTCTTGTTTCTGATCGCAATCACATCTGCCAGACGAGTTTCGGAGTTGGGCGCATTGTCTTCTGCTCGACACCTCTGCGTCTTCCATAAGGACTCTGTTGTGCTGAAGACTGATCCTTCCTTCTGTCCCAAGGTCGATTCGGTTTTTCATTGCAACCAGGACATTGTTTTGCCTTCCTTTTGCCCGAATCCTACCCATCCTCTCAAGAAGGCTTGGCATTCGTTAGATGTCCGGAGGGCTCTCAAGACCTACCTGTCTAGGACCCAAGAGATTCGACGAATGGAGTCTCTGTTTGTATCCTTTCATCCAAGGTCTATGGGACATAAAGTATCCAATTCTACCTTATCCCGTTGGTTAAGGGCATGTATTACTTTAGCATATGAGTCTCTGAAGCTGTCAGTTCCAGCTAGTATAACTGCTCATTCTACCAGGTCAGCTGCCACTTCGGCTGCTTTTGCCACTAATGCTCCTGTTGCCGATATTTGTAGGGCTGCAGTCTGGTCTACCCCACACTCGTTTATAAGGCATTATAAAATTGATCGCTATGCCTCTGCTGACGCTTCTTTTGGCAGACGAGTGTTGCAACAGGTTCTTAATGACGATTAACACGTGGGTGGTCCCTCCCTGTATGGGCTGCTTTGGTACATCCCGCTGTGATGGCCGGACTCATAGGGAAAATGGACCATTGGTCTCACCTGAAGGGTGATTTTCCTATGAGTACGGACATCACGACCCTCCCAGTTGGAGGATGACTATATATTTTCTAGTGTGTTATATATTACTGTTACGCTATTATATTTAAATTTAAGAGTGAAGTCAAGACTTCTTGTTCTGTTATACCGCTATGTTGGAGTCATGTTACTATGCATGGTACTATTGTGTTATTTTCCTGCTGCCAGGCCTGTTTGCCTTGTTCTTGTATTTTTAGATATTTCTCCTTAGACTCGCTGCGAATGAACTGGAGAGTGGGAGGGGCCTGACGCCCTTAGTCTTGACTTCAAAGACATTCTTGCCTTCGCACGATAGGTGGAGCTAATACCCGCTGTGATGTCCGTACTCATAGGAAAATCACCCTTCAGGTGAGACCAATGGTCCAATTTGGCCCACAGACTAGAGGTTCCCCACCTCTGTTATGAGCAGTATGGATGAACACAAGGTTAGTACCCTGACACCATAATGCTATCACAATACAGTAGTATAGTTACCATAGCATTATAGCAGGATGGTGTCATAGAGGTATACCTCTCTTTCATTAAAAAGAAGCCATAAATATGTTTTGGCAATTTAATTAAAATCTTAATTAAATAATAAAAATGGGGTCATAAAATGGTATCCATGGTGAGAGTTATAGTCAATGTGTGCTGAGCTGCAAATGGCTCCACCCACTGGTGTGGACAGATCATAACAGGATATGCACAAAAGAAATACAATTGTGTGGAACATCAACTGCTATTCTGCTTGTAACTTACAACAGAAGAGCAATGACTGCATAGTGAGTCACTCATCTGAAAGCAGTGCAAATCATAGATTTGCAAGGTAGAAACTTGTAAAGTTAGTATAAGCATCATGTACCTAAAATGCTAATCATGGTTAAACTAATGTTGCATGATTGTGCTTTAAGAGTGGTTTCTGAACTGGGGTTTAGGAGGGTCCTTTAACTTTGTTTCTAAATGGTCAGATGCAACATTGAACTACATTTAAAGAGGAGGGTAAATTTAACTGCAATAGTGGAGGTTTGGGGTGGAGCAAATAAAGTATGATTCCAGAGTCCATTCCCAATCATAGGGTTACAATCCTAAACATACAGTGTTGGGAGAGCATTACCTCATCTTCTCCCACAAGGTCCTACTCGTGCCCATAGATAGATGGAGGTTGCCTTGCTTGCCTATTTAAGAATCACTTGATACTCTTACCTTCAGTTTTCAAAATAATAAGTAGTTGTGCCTCAAGAATCTGTTTTTGGAACAGGATATAGTCAAGATCCATTTTGCCCAAGGCATCAGGCCAGGTCCTGTAGTGCATAATAAAATGTATTTTTAACCAAAAAAAAGGCTCTGAAGTATTGTCACTTTAAATTCTTTGCATTGCACCCCAGTTGCTTGGGTTCTTATGTTCTGTCTTTGCCTGATCTTCAGGCATGTTTGAAATGCAGAAGGGATAAAAATCAGTTTGACCAGTACTGATGATGGTTAAAATAAATCATTAGGGCTGCACAAGATTTGGAAATTTTGTTCCGTGTTGTAGTGACCTGTATCATAACCACTTCCTATATTTAAGGGAAAGTAGATGGAGGGTAGAAATATTTTATTGTGAATCTGCATCTTTGTTAGAATTGCTTAATATATATATATATCTTTTAATGTTTTTAACCCTTTTTTAAAGTTGTTTTTTAAAAATGTTTTTAACGCCGTTTTGTTTTAATGTATTTTAAGATCTGTTTTTATGATGTTTTAAAGAGTTTTTAGTGCTTTGCTTGCTGCCCTGGGTTCCTGCTGGGAGGAAGGGCGGGATACAAATTAAATAATATATAAATAAATAAATAAATTTATCAAGCCAGAAGAACTATACATTACATTAAATATGTTTCCACTGCCATATAAATGTTAACTATGCATTTACTTTCCCTCTTTCACGTACAACATCAAGCAATTTACTTGTGTCCTAATATGACTGTTGTTCATTTCCTGACCTCGACACTAATAGCTAATAATATGGGGTGAGGCAAGGAAAATGCGTAATACCATGATGTCAGGGTATAAGTAAGTTGTCATTGATGTAGACATAATAGAGTGGACTGGGAGATTAAAAGTGTGGGGATGTGGGTGGGTGTTGTTTGTGGGTGGGCTATTTAACATTACATGTAGTTCTAACCTCAAAGTAATCTCAAAAATTATGGATTTGATATAATAGGAAATGAGCTACCAACACAAAGAGCTGCTGGACCTCAACCCTTCTAGTGTGAGTACTAGCTGCTTCGCAAGTTTACAGCAACCAGTGGGTATCTTGCTTCTTGAACAAGGTTTACTTCACCTTTCCCCCGAGGAGGAGGAGCCACCCTCCAAACGGATGCGTGGGAAGACAGAACTTTCACCAAATATGATAAGATGGATTGAACTTGCCAAGTAAGTTTTTTTTTTATTTCTCCTCTAGAGTTGCATTTCTATACAGGCGGGCCCCGCTTATACGGCAGGTTTCATTCCGGACTGCTGCCGAAAAGTGGAAACCGCCGAAAAGCAGAACCCATTGAAGATAATGGTGCGCGTTGCACGAAAATGACGCAAAAATGGTACTCGACGAGCAAAAAACGCCGTAAAAGTGGAACAAGCACCTTAAAGTGGGGACTTTCCTTAATTGAAAGACGCCGCATTAGCAGAACGCCGAAAGGCGAAGTGCCGTAAAGCGGGGCCCGCCTGTATGTTGTGATTTTAATCAATTGCAAGCAAACTATAAGTAGTAGTAATTTTGCAACCAACCATTTATAGAATGCTTACTGAATTATTCATTATTATATCAGTTGTGATGTTATTGGACTATGACTGAGAAGAAACCCAGGTTCAAATATTTGCTTAGCTGTGATGCTCAGTGGATTACTTTGAGGTAACCATTGTACATTAGCTCAGGGCTGGCTAACCCGCAGGCCAGATATAGTTTGCTAAGAGGTTTTGGGTGGCCCACAGGGACACACACTCACAAAATTCTGTGGTGTGTGAGTGTGTATATAGGAGCAACTCCCCCACTTTTTCTACAGTTAATTATCTTTGTTGGGCTTCCCCAAGTGCCCTTGAGTCATTTTCACCACATTTCAGTCAATTGGAGCTTCTGAAAAAAACCTGAAGTTGAATTGATTATTTCCTATTGCTGCATTGTTTCTCCTGCTGTGATGCCTTCAGGGGCTGATTATCATTCTTGAGTACTGCCAGAAACATCAAAGCAAGAAAAACAATGCAGCCAGCATTGAATGGAAGATATGACGTTAGCATAACCTATCAATCACATTGATGAGCAAATTAAATGTATTTGGGAGAATTTTGGGTGTGGGAGATGGGACTCTGAAAGAATAGTAATAAAGGAAACAACCAGTTAAAAATAAAACGTAAGTAGAATAAGTTCGGGGGGGTTATGGAAAGGAACAGATTGACTTTGGAAATAGAATGAGTTTGCTGTGGTTAATGAAGGGAAAGAATAATTGATAGAATGGAAGGAAGGGAATGAATGGGACAGGGAGTTCAATGAAGGCAAGAATTTGAGGGGAAGATGGAAGTTAAATAACAAAGAAGGAAGAAGTAAAATAGATACATTGGGTGGCAATTGTGAGAAAAGTATTAATTTTCTGCATTGCCCATACCCAGATTTATGTCTCAGGCAAACCCACTTAGCCATGCTGCCCTCAGAGGGTTGACCATGGGTCAGTGAGGTCCTCAGCCCAAAAAGGTAAGTCAGTCCTGCCTTTGCCTAACTGATTTCGCATTTGGAAAAAATATAATAAATAAAAAAGCTACTTTGTCCTTGAATGAATCTACTTCTTTTCAAATCTAGAATAATCTCATTTGCCTCATGGACATTGCTTTTGCAAGCTAAGGTAATAATGCATACTTGATAAATTCAGATTTATCTCAGTCTTTTTTCACTTTCTAGGCTTTATCGATCTGTTGGAGATTATGATGTTCTGCGAGCTATTTTTAGTGGAAAGATTGTCACTAAGGAAATTACTCAGAAAGCTTTATTAGCAGAATCAAAAAGTGATTATGCTGAAGCAGCAAAGCATTATGTTGAGGTACGATTTTTTGTATAAAGTGTCTTATTTTCAAGTATCTGAAGAAAAAATAAATAATTGTTCAGACAAAATGTGGATTTTTAAAAAGTTCTTCAAATCACAATTTATCTTCTTTGATCAGGATAATTGTCTTCGTAACTGAATTCGTAACTTATGTGAATTGCACATAAGACTTTGAAAGCATTTAACTGTAGGTTTATTTATTTATTTTAAAAATTGATACCCCATTTTTCATCATCTGGGTCCCAAAGCAGCTTACAAAATAAAAACATACAATATACATAATGTAAAACTTAAACATCAGATATTGTTAGTATGCTAAAGTTAGTAGAGAGGTTAGTGTAATGACCTGTAAGGTAGGTTTGTCTTGATTAATAGATTGATGATGTCAAGTAGACTTCCATAACAGTCTGATATTTTTATTTTGGGACGAGCCAGTAGCAATAGAATACCTCTGTTAGCAGGGCATGGGCAGGAGCAGATATGACATCAGAGGACAACTTAGTCAGGTAAGGAGAAGGGGTGGCTATTACCTCTTTTAGACTGTCCATCATCTGACAAGATTTCATGTCATTACAACCTGCTCTCCCAACTTGTGGTGCTGTTGCTTAACTTCAGGTTAGTCCATAACATAACAAAAAAGCTCTCATCCATGATTTAATTATGGATGTGCAGACTGTCATGGCATGGATTACTGGGTGAATGCCTAATCTGACCCATTTCTGTTCTGTTCTTGGTATGTGATGCAGCACCAACATAGGTTGGTGGCCTGGGAGGGGAGAGTTCTTTCTGCCAGTCTGTCTGAGAACTGAACTCCAAGAATTATTCTGGGTGTTGGGCCAGAGGGACAAAGCAGGGATCCTGTTGCCATTCTACTGCCCAGCAACCTGATTGAGGTGATCTCCTGAGTTCTGTTCCTCTCTCTAGCCCTTTCTTTCTTTGGTTAACAGTTTGTTTTCAGTGCTTTATTTATTTGATTGATTGATTGATTGATTGATTGATATCCTGCCCTTCCTCCTAGCAGGAGTTTATTAACTTTAGTCTATGTCATAGGCACAATGGTGGAGAATTGTTCTAATTACAATTTGGATCCAAGGGCCTTTTCAGCTCCAGGGTTGATGAATGGCTTCTCCTGGAGAAATTGAATTTTCATTGGCACTCCCAGTTTGATTGGTGGACTCCACTAGGAGGCACTAGATCATCTCATGAAGACTCTTACAACAGAAATTCACAGTAAAAACTCCTCCTGAAGGAGCAGGCTTGTGGCAGGACGGGGATGGTGGTGGACAGTTCACCTGATGGCACCAGTGACAAAGAGTGCCTATTTCCAGCTCCAGCTGATACACCAGCTGTGGTCATTCCTAGATTGGGATAGCTTAGCCACAGTCGCCCATATTCTGGTAGCATCGTGTTTAGATTACTGTAATGCACCCTACATAAGGCTACCTGTGAAGATGGTCTGGAAGCTGTAGCCAGTGCAGAATGTTGCAACCTGATTTGTGGGCAGTGTGTTTAATTGAGGCCATATGTCTCCAGTACTGCACAAGCTGCCAATATGATACTGGGCTCAAGTCAATATTTTGATATTAACATAAAAAGCCCTGAATGAGTTGAGTCTTAAATGCCTGAAGGAGCGCTTCTCCTGATATGTGCTGGCCTGAGAAGACCTGTTGGGGAGGCCCTTCTTGTGCTCCTGCTAATGGGGCTGTACAGTGATGTGAAATAGGACCTTCTCAGTGATGGCATCTTACCTGTAGAATTCCCTTCCTTAGAGGTGTGGATGTCACCCTCAGTATTTTGGTTTTAGCATCAGCTGAAGACATTGGTTCACACAGCTCTTTGGGACAAACGGAGGTGCTATATTTTATTAGTGGATAAATGATTTTTTTTAAAAAAAAAGTTATGGTTTTTAACTTTTTATTAAAATTGTATTGTTTTAAATATATTTTGTAAATTGCCCTGGGATCTTATCAATGAAGGGCAGTTTTAAAAACTGATTAAATAAATAAATGTAGTATTGTGTATGTTTTAAAGTTAAGGAGTGTGCAGTATCTAAAAATTAGTTTGGTTAAAGGAGCATCTCTTTATTTTGGCAGATACCAGAAATATTTTTAGTTCTCATTATGTTGGATGGTAATGCTCCTGCATTTATGGGAGGGGACATAGTTCAATGGGAGATGCCATCCATGGCATCTCCAGGTAGGGCTGGAGAAGATGCCTGTTTAGAACTCTGAAGAGCTGCTGTGAGTCAGTGTAGATTATTCTGAGATAGATGGACCAATGGTCTGACTTGCTATAAGGCATCTTCCTATGTTTCTATGTGGTAGTGTGCTTATTTTACAGAAGAAACAAAACGTATAGAAGAAAAAATAAGCGATTAACTCATTATTACTGTATGTACAGATAAATGCTAGATATTACCTGCTAATCACTGTCTGTCTTTGATCCTGTAGGCACTCTCCACACAAGACTGGCCTGATGAAGAACCAACAGAAGCAGAAAAGGATTTTTGGGAACTTGCATCTCTTGAGTGTTACAACCATCTGACAGAATGGAAGTCTCTGGAATACTGTTCGACTGTAAACATTGATAATGGACAGCCCCCAGACCTAAATAAAACATGGAATGATCCATTTTATCAGGTTTTCAAGGATTTTTTTGTTTCTGACTTTATTGCATTTATGATTGTGCTGGCACATTAGTCTTATACGTTAGGGGTCAACTGCATGTTATGCAGGAGATTTGTGATTCTTCTCTAGATATGTGTATTTTCCTCTTAGAGGTCCAACATCAGCTACTTGTGTGTGTGGATTTTGATCATACAAACAATGTGTGTGTGTTGGGATGCGGTAATTATATACTTCCTCCCCTACTGCTGCAGACAAATTGGTAGCCTCTACCAACACTTGCTTTTCAGTGTTCTGTTTTGTTTTCTTTAAAAGTTCAGAGATCTGTCATGGATCTCTTATTTAATGTGTTATTTGGTCCTTATGTTGTGGAGAAAACGCTCAACCTAATACTATTCTGTCAGACAATCTAGTTGTTACTACATATTAAAATACCAGCCAATTGCACCAAATGCAATAGAGTGCACTAAAATTATAATATAAATATGTGAAATGTAATCCAATATTATAAAACTACAATCATTAACCATAATCATCTAACGAATGCTATTTTGATATAAGAAAACTAATTTCTCTTTCCCTCCACTATAGGAAACCTATCTACCATATATAATTCGCAGCAAACTAAAGCTTCTCCTTCATGGTGGTAATGACCAGTCTTTGTTGACATTTATTGATGAGGCTATGAAGACTGAACAGAAGAAAGCTCTTATAGAAATGTATTACAGTCAAGAATTGAGTCTTCTCTACATTTTACAGGATGATTTTGACAGAGCCAAATACTATGTCAATAATGCTATGCAGGTGTTCATGGAGGTAATGATCACATATATCTGATGTGAATTTCTAAAGTCAATAGAAAGAATGTAAGCTGATAACAGTTCGGTGCTACTCCATTAACCTTCCTGGAGGATTATGACATTCAGAGGTTGCTGGTATGTAAATTCCTTGCGAATTAAAAGGAGACAAATGAGGTTCATGTTTAAAAGTCAGTCCTTGAGATGATCAGGGGTAGATGAGTGCAGAATGCATAGAGGAAAGCATAACATATAAGAAAGTCCACTGATTGTTGTAAAGGAATTCCAAAGGAAATGTTTTCTCCACAGAACTATTCGAGTATTGATTCACTGTTGCACCAGAGTCGACTTACCAAGTTGCAGTCAGTTCAGGCTTTAACAGAAATACAGGACTTTATCAACTTTATAGGCAAACCAAGTAAGTTTTTTCCCCTTGCTGCAGTTTTTTCCCATATATTCAGTAGCCTTATTGTTACAGCAGTCTTGTAAGTTTGGAAAAAATTACATCCAGGTCAGTAGTATTAATGTTCTTCTTTCTCAAAGATAAATAGGTTTCTTTCATTTTATACCTAAAAAAAATATACCGAACAGCTATGATTTTCCTGGATGTCACGTTTTCCTGGTAGTGATGTCTGTTAGGTTTTTTTGGATTTTGTATTGCTTGGTTCTGATCTATAGATGCATGCATGGTAGTTTCTGTTTCAAGCAACTACTTCCATATGCTGCATCAAGACCTGTTATGACATTTAGGAAGCTGACAGAAGCAGCTTCCATTGAGCTGATGTTTATAAAATAAATATGCACAGTTCAAAATCAGTAACTGGCCATGCTAGTTATTTAGGAATTTTAACACGTGGTTCTTGTCCTGCATTATCAGGTTGCAGATGTAATTTTTAAACTTTGTGTGTTTTTCCCAACAAATGGTTCTTAGGTGATATAGGTTCTCAGGCTACACTTAAAAGACTTCTCAGTATTTGGACAAGCAGATATCCAGATACCAAAATGGATCCTATGAACGTTTGGGATGATGTCATTACAAATAGGTAAATAAAGGTTGATCTTGGTTATCTGTGATTGCATGTATCTTATACATCCAAGAATATAATCTGTTCCCAGTGAAAGTTTGTAATTTAAAAGAAGGAAAACAATCTCAAATTGCCTAATAAGGACCTGTGACTTTGAGCCTATAATACTATATAATAATTCCCTCTTGTGGAGATTCATATTGGAAGTCAAAGTCAGGAACTCCTGCCTTCACTGCTACATTTTGTATGCAGGGGAGGGAGGAAAGAGCCACTGTTGACCAAACACACCTATGTTAAAAGTTCTAGGTTTTAACATCTAGTTTTCCCATTGTTTTCTATGGGCAGCTGTTGTTACTTCCCAGGGAAGAGGAGAAAAAGAATATAAAGGAACTGAAAATCAGACTGACAGTAGAGCTGTTAATAGGTACCCTCCACAGTTTCAGTGAGCAAATGGAGTGGAGTGACCTCCTTTGTTTAGCTGAAGTCTGAATGCAGAGCCTATGTGCATATAAGTGTACATGTGTAGGTTTCTCTGTGTGTGATCATAAGAAGGAGCCTGCACATGTACAACTATATGTGCATGTGCTCTCAGTTCAGACCCTTGCCGTCGGCACAAAGTTGGAAGTTTGAGCCTGTGAGCATGACAAAGTTGTGGGCAAGACCAGCAAGCAGAGTGTATTTTTCCCTCCAGGTGTTCACTGAACACGTGGACGGCACCTATAAACAGATGTTGTGTGTCTGTCAATTAAATCTGTGACTGAGATCAGTTGAGACATGAAATATTAAGAGTGTTGGTTGGGGGAAAAATGGAGGTAGTGATGGGGGAATGAATCACCATGCCCAAGCTCTTAAAGATTTATAATAAGTATCTTGGGGAGTGGAAGGAGCTGTGTGTCATAAGGTTAAATGAGCTGCCCTCCCTATACTTAATAGCAATGTTTCAGATGGGACAAAAGGTAGAAGACATTTTTTCATCTTTGGTCTAGAACCATCTAATCCCACCTTGACTATATGGTATCCCATGCTTAGGTTCTGGGTGGCAGCCAGCCCAACCTGAGTCCTTTAAAGAAATATAGCACAACAGTGTGAGACCTTGGAGGGAAGAAGACAAAAGGTGTCATTTTCCTTAGGTAGTCCGACATCACATGGGATATAGCGCCATCTAGCGTCTGAAGGCAAGAATGGATCGAAGTCAAGACCTGGGGCATCGAGCCCCTCCCACTTCAGTTCATTCTTGCCTTCCTTCGTTCGAGGCGTTTGGATCACCTAGTGTAGCTAAGTTGGAGTGTGTGGGACTGTAAAATTTATCTTCTTCTTTCCTCTCTCCCTCACCCTCCTTTTGTAGTTTTTGGGACGTTATTTTGGGTGGAACTTTTATTCTTATTCTTTGCTTCCCACTTTTTAGTCCCTTTGTTTGGGAATCCGGCGGCTGCCGTTTTCGTTTTCGGCTCCCATCTCGTTAGAGACGAGCCTTCCTGAGAGCCGCGGCTGCGGTTCTCTCTTTTCAGCCCGTCTTTTTATTGTGTTTTTCTGTATCGACGTCTCCTCCATAGGAGACGACCGCTTTTGTTGGGCTCGCTTCTCCTTGGGACGAGCCTTCCCGAGAGCCGCGGCTGCGGCTCTCTCTTCAGCCCTTGCCTTGCCTTGCCACCTCCTCTGGTGGCGGCCGTCTTTTACTGTTTTTTGCCTTGGGAGCCATGGGTGCGGCTCCTTTAACAACTTCTTTTTCAGCGGCGGCTATTTTTGGGCTGCGGCAAAAGGCTGCTGCCTTGTCTATTGCCTTTTGCCTCGCTGGGAGCTGCGGCTGCGGCTCCTTCAATAACTGCTTTTTTGCCAGGAGCTGCTATTGGGCTGCAGCAAAAAGCTGCTGCCTCGTCTATTGCTTTCTGCCTCGCCGGGAGCCGCGGCTGCGGCTCCTTCAATAACTGCTTTTTTGCCAGGAGCTGCTATTGGGCTTCAGCGAAAGGCTGCTGCCTTCCTTGACAAGTAGCGGTTGGAGCTCGCTTTTGCAGCTCTTCTGCTTGCATTTCTCTACCTCGAGGCTCTTAGGTGCGTGTGGGAGGGCCCTCCCCGTCTGTTTTCGCAGCTCCGTGGCCATTAATTAATTAAAGCACATCTTTGTTTTTACGCTGCGCTTACAGTTCACCCTTGCTCCTCCTCTGTCGGCCTGACTCCTACCTCGGCAGTTATAGGCTTTTTGGAGCTCCAGGAACCCTTGCCTGCCCACCATTGTTCCTCCTTCCCGGCCGCCATTTTGACTGAGTTTCCCGCCCTTTTTGCGGGCACCATTTTGTTCTGCCCGTTTTTCCCCACCCTTTCTGTTCTCCTTTGACTGTGCAGTTTCTTAGTCAGGCTCTGAGCGTAATTCTACAACAGTTCCTCTGCATAAAGTGCATGTGTGGGTGATCAACTGCACATTGGGACAGCACATCTAAATCATCTGCGCTGCAGCTGCATATTGGAACTGTACGCCACACCGCATCCCTCACCTCTGTGCATGTGTTGGGGATAGTATCTCGCCACACCGCACCCACCACCTCTGTGCGTGTGTTGGTGTCCCCCATGCTTTTTAATATCTATATGAAGCCGCTGGGTGAGGTCATCAGGAGTTTTGGAGTGCGTTTCCAGCAATATGCTGATGATACGCAGCTCTACTACTCCTTTGTATCTTCCTCAGGTGAGGCTGTTGATGTACTAGACCGCTGCCTGGCCGCGATAATGGGCTGGATGAGAGCTAATAAACTGAAACTCAATCCTAACAAGACTGAGATGCTGTTGGTGGGAGGACCCTCTGCCCAGATGGTTGATGTTCGACCTGTCCTAGATGGGGTTACACTCCCCCTAAAGGAACAGGTACGTAGTTTGGGGGTCTTATTAGATCCGCTCCTGTCACTTGAGGCTCAGGTAGCCTCGGTGGCACGGAATGCATTCTACCAGCTCCGGCTGGTAGCCCAACTACGACCCTATTTGAGCAAGGAGCATCTTGCCTCAGTTATCCATGCTATGGTAACCTCTAGATTGGACTACTGTAATGCACTCTACGTGGGGCTACCTATGAAGACGGTTCGGAAACTTCAGCTAGTGCAAAATGCTGCGGCCAGAGTTCTCACTGGGACAAAGAAATTTGACCATATAACACCTGTCCTGGCGCAGCTGCACTGGCTACCGATATGTTTCCGGGCCAGATTCAAAGTGTTGGTTCTTACCTATAAAGCCCTAAACGGCATCGGACCGCAATACCTGATGGAGCGCCTCTCTCGCTATGTACCTACCCGTTCACTACGCTCGACGTCGAAGGCCCTTCTCCGGGTTCCAACCCATAAAGAGGCCCGGAGATCAACAACTAGATCTAGGGCCTTCTCGGTGGTGGCCCCCGAACTATGGAATGCCCTCCCAGACGAGATACGCCTGGCGCCTTCTCTGTTATCTTTTCGGCGCCAGGTAAAAACTTACCTTTTCGCCCAGGCTTTTTAAATTTTGTAAATTTTTAAATATTTTAATTTAACATTTTAAACTTAATATGATCTTAATTTAAATCTCAATGGCAATTTTATTAATGTTTTATAATTGTACTATATATATATATTTTTTTCCACACTTGCTCATATTTTAATTGTGATTTTATTTGTTGTACACCGCCCTGAGAGCTTTCTGCTATAGGGCGGTCTAGAAATGTAATTAAATAAATAAATAAATAAATATATATACCGTGTGCTGGTGAAAGTCCCTTGCCACACCACACCCCCCACCTCTGTGCGTGTGTTGGTTTTAACATATATATATACAGCATTGCTGGGCGCTCAGAATGGCGGATCAACACTCAGAGACACATTCGGCAGCAGCAAAGAGACCCTGCAAGTCCTTCCCCCACAAGTCTACCAATCATAAACTACCTAGGCTTCACTCCAAGGCAGTGGCTAAAACTAAACACCTGTCTAGCCACAGTGCCACTAAACGCACACGTTACGTTTTGGTGCCACACTCTGAGGCTGCTAACCAAGAACACTTGACAGCACTCTTTCACTCTCCAGCTGGGTCGTCTGAGGATGACTTTGAGGGTTTTCCTGACCAGCCTGGGGTCTACCACTCTCAATCCAGCTTGCCGCTCCAGGCCAGTGAGCCCACTGTTGCTGTTCCTCCACAAGGACAACAGCCTACCAGGACATCTACCGGCCTCTGTACTAGGACTGCAGTTGTCTCCTGAATTCCTGTTGCAGTTGAAAGATATGCTGAGCCTCTTATCAGATCAGTCGAGAGGCCAAACAGCTCCATCGACTCAGCACAGCGAACAGCACCCTTCCTGTGCCCCAGCCCCATGTGGCTGTTCTGAGGTGGTACCGCTACCCTCGCCCAACCCATTTGACATTGCTAGAGGCAGGATTGGAGATGACATCCCTGGGTTGTAGGACACGGATTATTCTCTTCAGGCCGAAGGGGATGAGTGGAGTGACGAGGCAGACTTCGAGGAGGACACCTCATATCGCCTATTTGATGCGGCCGACTTTCTTCCCCTATCTCACAGAGCTTTGGATGTATTAGGCCTTCAAACTACACAGCCCGAATCTACCACACTCCCCATGAAAGGGGCTAAAGTCCTTAAGTCTCCAAAATCATTGGATCATTACCTTCCTGTGCCGGACCCCATTGGCAAACTGGCCAAGGAAGAGTTAGCTCATCCTCTACAGGCATGCCGCTTTTCCATTATGGCCAAAAGGCTCTATGCACTGGACCCAGACTTTATGAATCGCTTGCTTGTTCCAGGCATCGACGAGCCAGTCTCCAGTTTGGTTTCGCGCTCGCTCCTTCCAAAGCAAGGGGAATCACAACTAAAGGACCCCTTCGAACGCCACATGGACTACGCCTTGCGTAAGAACCACAAGGCTACCGCCTTTACTATTCAGGCGTCTGCTTCAGCTTCCATATTTTCAAGAGCGGCTATGATGTGGCTAGACAAACTCTTGGATGATCCCGAACCAGACCCTGTCAAGCTCCGCAAGGGCCTGGTAAAATTACACAAGACAGCGGCCTTTGTAGCTGACACCACACTGGATGCTACCCAGCTGGGAGCGCGAGCTCTAGTCTCACAGGTGGTAGCTTGGCGTACCCTTTGGCTCAGGCACTGGGACGCTGATTCTACGGCCAAGGGCAACTTGTCTAGAGCACCATTTTCTGGGTCTTTACTATTTGGAGACGAAGCCCTCAAGGCGGTCTTGGTAGACCCTAAAGACAGCCGAAGACCTGTATTGGCCACTTCTAAGAGAGAGGATTGTAGGGCTTTCAGACGTTTCACCCCATATCACTCCTTTCAGCCCTTTCAAGGAGCGCGGCCTGCAGGGTGAGGCCGCGACTTTCGATATTCTGATTTCCACTCCTCCAGGGGATCCTGGAACAGGCAACATTTCCAAGCCAGAGCACAGAACAGGGGAAGTCAAGGGGCCTCAACTTCAACTTATGGCAGGGGAGCTCGTCAGCGCAGACAATACTGACGCTTTCCCTGTGGGGGGCAGATTGCTCATGTTTGCAAGCCACTGGTTACGTCTGACACGGATCACTTGGGTCAGAGATCTCTTCCTCCATGGTTACGAACTGGAATTTTGGTTGACCCCTCCAGACAGGTTCATTCCATCCACTCTACCCAGAGTTCGAGAGAGGTGCCGGATCATGCGGGAAGCCATAACTCATCTTCTCGACATAGCTGCAATAGAACCTGTACCACCGGAGGAGAGAACACAAGGGGTTAACTCAAGCGAGATCAGTCATGGAGGGCGGTACTAGATCTCAAACTTGTCAACCGTTTTGTGAAATACCGACGGTTCAAGATGGAGTCCCTGGCGTCAACTGTAGAGGCGCTACACCAAGGGGATTTTCTGACTTCCATAGATCTCAAAGAAGCTTATCTTCATGTGCCAATCTGTCCAACCCACAGACGTTTCCTATGATTTGCCTTCGGCCCCCATCACTTCCAATATCGAGCAATGCCTTTCGGTCTCTCGTCGGCCCCGAGAGTATTCACCAAAGTGCTGCTAACCCTGGTGGCTTATCTTCGCCTCCAGGGCGTTCACATTTACCCTTACTTGGACGATCTGTTGATTCGAGCGGGTACCAGAGATTTGGCCCTCTTTCACGTTCACTCTGCTGTCACGGCTCTGCGCACCCATGGTTGGCTTGTCAACTACGACAAAAGTCTACTACTACCAACTCAGAGATTACAACATTTGGGCGCAATTCTGAACACCACGCAGGCTATGGTCTTTTTGTCACCAGATCGAATTACGGCCATCACAGAGATGGCTCTACACCTCGCATGTCATTCCAGGGTGGACTTAATGCTTCTGGCAAGAGCTCTGGGGATGTTTGTCTCGACCATCCACATCGTGCCATGGGCTCGGCACCACACTCGACCCTTACAGTGGGCCTTACTTCCTTTCCAACAGGACATTGCCACGTCCAACGACTGCACAGTCCACCTGCACCCATCTCTGCGGACCTCCTTCCATTGGTGGGCTATGGTCAAAAATCTCAGACTGGGAACCCCGTTCCAAGAACCAGACAGGACTGTAATCACCACAGATGGCAGTCTGTCTGGATGGGGGGGCCCATTGCAATTCCCAGTATGTTCAGGGAGTGTGGTCCAGCACGGAAGCAAGTCACAACATCAACTGGCTGGAACTGAGAGCGGTCCATCTGGCTCTTCGGCATTTTCAGCCCCTGCTCCTTCTGGGCCACGTACTGATTCGCACAGACAATACTTGTGTGAAATCACATCTGAACAGACAAGAGGGAACCAGATCAAGGTGCCTCCAGACGGAAGCGTCTCAACTCTTCCAATGGGCCGAAATACATCTACTTTCACTGAGAGGAGAACACCTCAGTGGTGTTTTAAACGTTGCGGCTGACTGGCTCAGCAGACAACAAGTGATCCCGGGAGAATGGAAGCTACACCCCTTGGTGTTCAGCCTTCTCCAACGATGGTTCGCCATCCTTTCGGTGGATCTGTTTGCCTCCAGTCACAATTACCAGCTACCTCGCTACTTCTCCAGGTATCTGGACAACAACGCAGAATCAGTAGATGCACTGTTGACTCAGTGGCCAGCAGGCCTCCTATATGCCTTTCCCCCAGTACTGCTACTGGGCAGGACCCTCAGGAAGTTGCGCCGCGAAAGGGCTCATCTGGTCCTGATAGCACTATACTGGCCTCGTCGGCCGTGGTTGTCCGATCTGCTCTCCCTTTCAGTGACGGAGTCTTGGAGGTTGCCACTCAGACCAGATCTCCTCTCTCAGGGCCCGATTTGGCATCCGGATCCTGAATGGCTCAATCTGACAGCGTGGCATTTGAACGGGGACATTTGATTCATTCCGGACTGCCTCAGGAAGTTGTGGACACAATTCTCGCGTCTCGAAAGCAGTCGACCTCTCGTGACTACCAGAGCACCTGGTTTGCCTTCTCTAGTTGGTGTGACTCTCAAAACGTTCTACCATCTCAGACCAATGTTCAACATCTACTGCAATTTTTACATAGAGGCCTGAAGATGGGACTGAAACCTAACACCTTACGTCACCACGCCGCCACCATATCATCTATTCTCTCTGTCACATCTCCTACTATTCCTATGGGTTCACACCCGCTTGTCAAACGTTTTTTGAGGGGGGCTGTCCTACTGTCGCCAGCAGTTCGGCATCGCTTCCCTTAGTGAAGTCTATCGAAGGTCCTGCAAGCCCTGCAGCGGCCTTCCTTTGAGCCCCTTCGATCTGTGCCATTACGTCTTTTGACCTTCAAAGTCCTGTTCCTCGTGGCGATCACCTCGGCGAGAAGAATCTCAGAGTTGGGGGCACTGTCCTCGGCCCGCCATCGCTGTATTTTCCATAAGGACTCAGTGGTACTGCGTCTAGATCCTTCCTTCCGTCCCAAGGTCATTTTGGCGTTCCACTGTAACCAAGACATTGTTTTGCCTTCGTTCTGTCCGGATCCTGTTCATCCGCTCGAGAAGGCCTGGCACTCGCTAGATGTCCGGAGGGCCCTCAAGACCTACCTGTCTCGCACCCAGGACATACGGTCAACAGATTCCTTATTTGTATCCTTTCACCCGCGTACTCTGGGGCAAAAGGTGTCTAGCTCTACGTTATCTTGTTGGTTGCGTGCCTGTATTGCATTGGCCTATGAGTCCCTTCAGCTGCCAGTGCCTCGTAACATAATGGCACATTCCACTAGGTCAGCTGCCACTACGGCTGCCTTCGCAACCAGTGCTCCTCTAGCAGAGATTTGCAGAGCGGCTGTATGGTCTACCCCAAATTCTTTCATAAGACATTATAAGATAGACCGTTACGCTTCTGCTGATGCCTCATTTGGGAGGCGTGTTTTACAACAGGTTATCTCTGCTAAGTAGCCAAGAGGTGGTCCCTCCCTATTAGGGGCTGCTTTGGTACATCCCATGTGATGTCGGACTACCTAAGGAAAATGTACCATTGGTATCACCTGAAGGGTGATTTTCTTAGGTAGTCCGACATCACGGCCCTCCCTTTTTGGAGGATTTGGGGTTTTTTGCTACCTTACCACTTATTATTCTTCAGTGTTATAATATTTAAACTTTTTTACCAAGTCAAGACCAATTTGGACCTGTTTAATATGCTTGCGATCTTTGGGTCATGTTTTGGGACACTGTTTCCTTGCTGTTAGGCCCATTGGCCTTTTCTGTCTTTTCAGATATGTCTCTCACTTCGGTCTCATCACGAATGAACTGGAGTGGGAGGGGCTCAATGCCCCAGGTCTTGACTTCAATCCATTCTTGCCTTCGGACGCTAGATGGCGCTATATCCCATGTGATGTTGGACTACCTAAGAAAATCACCCTTCAGGTGATACCAATGGTACATTTCCCCCTCTCCCTTTCCTGAAGCCCATCCTCCAAGATCTGAACATGACTACAGGGCACCTGCTCTATGCTGTCTGGAGCTCTGAACAAGAGCATTCCTTTTTGGGGACAGGGATAAATACTGAGAAGCTGGAGGAAAAAAATGTCCCGTGTAGCAACAGAAAGTTTTTATATTAGAGTTATGCTTAGTAAACAAACATGACTACTGGAGCAGTTTAAAAAGTTTTTAATGGTTGGTCTTTCTTCAGATGCCATTACTTTGTAGCTGTTTGTCACATTTTGATTATTTTGTACACATGTTAGAGTAAGGGTTGTTAGACAGAGTGTGGCTGGCAAAATTATTAAATCCACACTGAAGAATGCTTGAATTAATAGCTAATGTCACTGTAACCGAATATCAATGTGAGTGTTTAAGGACAAAAAGGGTGGGTCAAGTTCCCCTTTATTATTAGGTGCAGCTTGTAGACAGCCATAAAAACTGATGCTGTCACATGTGATATATTGTATCATTATATATTAGCTCTGGATCATGTGTGATCCACTTGTCCTACTATCATTTGGTTTTCTCCTGGATCCTGTCGCACTTTATCCTTGTTCTCTTAAAATGTTCTCATTCTACAAAATGTTCTCGTTCTTACTGTCACCCTATAACTAATAATTTCTGTTCCTTATCTTTCTGTAGATGTTTCTTTCTTGACAAAATTCAGGAGCGAATTCCTAAAGCCAGTCTGGAAGATAGTATGGAAGTGGATGGAGGGGGAGACACTAGTTTCAGAATGGCAGTGGACAATGAGAATGAAGACACACACTCAGTGATTAGAAGCTGCAGATTTGCAATAAAAATGAAGATGATAGAGAGTGCCAGGAAACAGGTGTCTATGTCCTATTTAGTAGCCCTTAATCTGTTACAAAAAAACATAAAAAGTAGATTTGAATAATATATGACAAGGAATTACCTCCAAGTGTGCTAAGTGCTTTGAGAGATCTAGTCTTATAATTGCCTTCAAATGTTGTTGTTTAGAACAGTGAACACACAATTAAAGGACAGAGGAACACTATGTACTTTTTATGTATTTTACCAGTACATAATTCACATTTTCAGCTATTCTTTAATCCTATCCTGTGAGGAAAGTTAATGTGTAGGGGCATGAGTTGATTTTATACAAGGAAGTTAGGTCTTATGATTTGAGGAACATTGTCTGCTCCTGGCATTGTCCTATTAAGTACTTAGTTTAAGTTACATTTAGAACTTTCTTAGCATCTTTGAGAAGCAAGGTTGGACTTAAGCACATTCTGAACTCCTATCAGGCTATGTAAAGTACCTGGCATAGGCACTTTGTGCACTGAATGAAACAGCTTTCTTTTTTTCTTTCTTTCTCGCTTTTTGAAAGTTTAAATATGAAGGTTAAATAGGTTAAACTTATTTCTGAAGGTTAGGAAATTTTAAAGATTTGCAAAGAAGTATATCATAAAATAATCTCTTTATCCTGTAGCCATTGTTCCTTCCTGCTATTGGGAAAATATATATACAGGATTATGAATTTTTAAGCAACTGTGTTTTGAATTATGCTTTTTAAAACATAAGAGCTTGGTCATCTGTTCAGAAACCTTGGTTGGCAGACTGGGATTCCTTACAGCTACCAATTCCCTTTTCTTACCTTGTGTATTCAATAGATTTGCCCTTCCTTTTGCCATGTTGTACTGAGTTTTTTTAATACATTTTTATAAATTTAAATAAATATATAAATTGATAAACAAAGGAAAGTGAAATGAAAAAGAAAATTCTATTGATTACAAAAGAAAGGGAAAAAGAAAAATATACATATTTATAAATATATACACATGTTTTTATATGTATATAATATAACATAAATATATACGCATTGAGTTTTTCCCCTTTTTGAATTGGTAATGCAGAACAGCTTCTCGGTAGCCTTAAAACTTCTGAAGGACTTGCACAGGGAGTCTAAAACTAGAGAAGACTGGCTGGTGAGCTGGAACCACAGTTATTGCCGTTTTAGCCACAGTCGCAGCCGAAGCCAGAATAGTCCTGAACAAATACTTACAGTACTCAAAACCATCTCCCTACTAAGTAAGTGTTTCATACACGTGTCTGCTATGCATAATATAATTAGGCTGTGTTAAGAGTGGTTTCTTCATTGCGTGTCCTGGGTACTATAGTCAGCATGGATTTTTTGCATTCTGCAATGTTAAATTGAAAACACCCCCATGCCATTCTGATGCTTCCCATAAGCTCATTTCAAAACAAAACCTTACAAAACTTATAGTCCTGAACCCAGAAACGCTTGCTTAACAACCCTCTAAATTTTCATGGCGATACACAAAACAGTCAGAGAGAATCGAGAGTTGAAAGTGTAAAAAGAGAGAAAGAAACCAGACCCCTTTTGGACTTTTTTCTGTCAGAGTTCTCATAATTTGTTGAAATTCATTAAAACTCAGCCATGTTCACAGAGTACCTGTAATCCTATTACTGAACTTCCCCATACTCTGACCTTCAACGTCTGCTGTTTAAAAGTTTAAAAAATGCCTGGCGGATTTTTAATTAATTAAAAAAATTATAACATCGGGCATGCTCAGTAAGAACCAACTGTCAGTGTTCTAAAAGCCAGACTCACAGCTGCTTGGCTTGGCTAATCGGGGCCACAGCCACGCCTGACCTTTATTTCACTTCAGACAGTCATGGCTTCCCCCAAAGAATCCTGGGAAGTGTAGTTTGTGAAGGGGGCTGAAAGATGCTAGGAGAGGCCCTATTCCCCTCCAGTAGCCAGAGTGGTTTAACAGTCAGCTGCTCTGCTTGAAGCTCTGTGAAGGGAACAGGACTAGCAACTCTCAGCACTCTTCACTAACTACACTTCCCAGGATTCTTTGGGGGAAGCCATGACTGTCTCAAGTGGAATAAAGGTCTGATGTGTATGTGGCCAATGATAGCTTTGGTTTAAATTTGGATGGGAGGCTACATGTGCCTGCTGTAGAATAAAAAGGTGGGTGAAGCCCTGAAAATGAATGATACTATTCATAATGTTTTCCTTTTGGAAAGGAAAGGGGCTTCCCCTCTGCCCAGTGCCCACCCATCCTATCTCCTCCCTCCCCCTCCCTCCCCCTCCCTCCCCCCCTCCCTCCCTCCCCTCCCTCCCCCCCTCCCTCCCTCCCCTCCCCTCCCCCTTCCTCCCTCCCTCCCTCCCCCTTCCTCCCTCCCCTCCCCTCCCCCTTCCTCCCTCCCCTCCCCTCCCCCTTCCTCCCTCCCCTCCCCTCCCCCTTCCTCCCTCCCCTCCCCTCCCCCTTCCTCCCCTCCCCCTTCCTCCCTCCCCTCCCCTCCCCCTTCCTCCCCTCCCCCTTCCTCCCCCTTCCTCCCCTCCCCCTTCCTCCCTCCTCCTCCCCTCTCTGCCCCTCCCATCCCTGCCCCTCCCCCTGGTTAGTTTCACCTATCATAAGCATGATTGCACAGACATAAATCCCACTGAAGTCAGAAGGTATGCAAATGATGAAACCTGCCCTCCCCTCCTCCTCCATCCTATCCCCTCCCCATCCCTTGCAATCCCCACCTTCCCCCCCTCCTCCGCCCTCCCTCTCCCCCTCCCCCATGATCAGTTTCACCTATCCTAAGCATGATTGCAGGGGAGTAAATCCCATTGAACTCAGTAAGCATGCAATGATCAATCCAATCTCAGCAAACTTGCACAGGATCCTATTTCTTAGCTCCTGGATTAAAAATCAGAGAAATTCACTAATAGGCAAAAACCTTGCGGTTTAAGAACGTACCTATACCAGCAGATACTTCTATCAAACTTTAAAAAGCAGGGAAATTGGGCAGCTATAGTGAATGCACCAGGGGAGCAGAAGACCTGATCTCCTCTCTGAGATACTGTACTGCCCTACAAATTTGTCAAAATGCAAACACAATTTGAGTTGGTCTTTCACCGTCCAATCCACTTCCTGTGTAACTTGGAAGAATTTGGTAACATGTGCCTCTGAGCACATGGTTAGTGGTGGCAACACCTGTAATCAGCCCAAATAACAGAAACAAGACATGTGCTGTGCTGATCTTGTTTTAGCAGGGAGGAAGCAACATTATTAAAACAGTTGATATAGTTCAGATAGTCACTTTAAATATGTTTGATTTACTTTGCAATTTTAGTGAAGTTTCCTATAGTAAATCATTTTCTTTTGCTTCTGTTTCTGTGAATATGTGAAAGTACAGCAACACCTTGCAATACTGAAAAAAGCTCCAAAAACAATTGTAGAATAATGGCACTGACTATTCTGCAGAAGAGTTTCCAGTGGACACGAGGAGTGTCTCAGTTTGCTCAAGATAAAACAGTGGGAGGTGAAATATATTTTAGCAAAATTCTAGGTGTGCTCTATGTTTTTAATTGACCATGCCCACCTTTCCTTAGGTGGAGTAATTTAATCATAGCAGGCTGAAAACGTGCATCTTGGGCAGGCCAAGTTTGTTTTTTCCAGCAGTCACGTTCATTGCTTAAGTAGCAACATATTGTAATCAGTCTGATTTCACATCAGTTTCAGATTCAACTGTTAATGGGCCCAAAATAGAAATAGAGCATAACCTTCAGTTTGAAAACAATAGGCTGTCTTCACCACCATATGACACTGACCAATAAAAAGGCTTTGGGATTAATAAAAATATATTTGACACCGATTTCTAGGATGAATAATGAGAGAAATATAGATTAGATTCTCTATAGAAACAGTAGTAACACAGGAAAGAAGCAAAGTAAGCAAAACACCAACAAACATACAAAAATGTAATTCTCCATCTTTGGAGATGGCAGGTGTTGCCACAACTCACCATATGCTCAAAGGAGGGGGAGGGGAGCAGGCAGGAAGGGGAGGGAAGGTTTGATCATTTGCATGTTTATTGAGTTCATACAATATTTATTTCAGAATATCAGTTTACAATGTTTCATCCTACAGATGAGAATAAGTTGGGCAGCTTGAGCAACAATGCCTTAACTGTCCGCAACCAAAATCTGCTTCTTGGTACCACTTTCCACATTATGGTCAGCGCGCTTTGCAAGGATCCTAGATGTCTTGAACAAATTGAGGAAGAAAAAAATAGAAAGGTCTTGGAGCTTTCAGGAGACAAGCCTGATAACATTGAAAAGGTAAGTTTCCTCTCGCATAAAAAAAAGAATAGTGGTTGTCACCACATTTTGTAGCCATGGGTGGTATTTACTCAGAGTAAATCCATCGAAGTAAATAGACATGACTAACTTGGGCTCATTAATTTCAGTGGGTCTGCTCTGCATAGGACTTAGTTGAATGCAACCCAATGAATTTCTGTAAGTTAATTTTTGTACTATGTGAAAACTGTAATTCCCTCTTGTACATCTTTTAACTTTCTTCTTACTATTTGATTTTGCTCAGTAACACAAGTTCCAGTGTGTTGATGTGGCCTGCCACCATTAAAAAAAAAAGTGAGTGGATTGAGCAGCAGATGATGGCTGGCTGCAGCAGTAGGGCACACTTTTGAGAGCCCGAGGTTTGTTGGGGGGCGCGAGGATGCACTCGCTCCATGAACATCTCTGGATCTCACTTTTCTAGTTTTTGCTACTTCCCTCCTATGAACCTTTTCTTCTCAACTGACCCTACTTCTGTGTCTGTGCCTTAGTATCTGCCCACATGAAAAGCACTTTGTTGCCTTGTTTAAGGAATTGTATATAATTTTTGCTACCTTAAAGTTCTTTTAGATTTGTTTTGTTTATGAATAGAACTGTATACTTCTGTGACTCTTGAACTTGGTTCTGTGGTTTCTGATAAGTTGCAATTTCAGGTTATAGCAGGCTTGAACAAGAGGGCTTTCCAGTGCTTCAGCAAAGCTGCAAGGAAAGCTGAAGAGGAGGTACAGTCCCTCTCACTTGAGCACATAGATACAAATGGTGTCATAGATGCTTATATGACATTGGCTAATTTCTGTGACAGTCATCTCCGTAGAGAAGAAGAAAGCACAGCAGGTGAGCTAAAAGATGAGTTGTTCATTCCAGTTATGCAACTGGGACAAAGATAGATGGGGGAAATATATATTTAAGGCGAAATAGATCCATTCTTCTTGTACATAGTTAAATCATGACCAGTTGATTTCTCTTATGTCAGTTTTGCATAGTGAAAGTTCTGATAAAAGATGAGAGCTAGTATATCCAGCATCAGGTTGGACTTTACCTTTTGTGTTTGCTCTGGTAAAGTAAATACCAACTTGTTTGTTCCTACAAACGTTTTCTCTATGCAAAACTGATAAAGTAAAATCAACTCATGGTGGTTTTACATCATGAGAAGTAATATGTTCAGTTATACTTATTTATTTTGATATTTATAAAGCTCTAAATATTATAAAATACCATAGTGGAATTCATCAATAAAACAATACAAATAAAACAAGTAAAACCAGATTGTCAAAATAGAAATGAGATACTGCCCACGAGTCTTAAGATTGTTTCAAAAACAATAGGTTACAATTCAAGAAATTAATTTAAATGGTAATGATTGCATAATCTGTGCCCCAAAGTACTAGATGCCCCAAAATCAACATGTTATAATTTTTAAACTTCATTCTGGCCAGCCAACAATACTGATGAGTCCTAATGTTACAGATGGGATAATATCCACATATGCAAAATGCCCGACGCAGTGAACTACATTATCACAGACAAAATGTCTGACAAAGGCAAAACATGAGGTGTGTGTAAGGGACCTTATTGCAATAGATAAAGAAAGCTTTGATTGAACATTCTGTTCAATGGTTTTCTGTTTGTTTTTTGTGCCTCATCAGCTATAAATGCTGTGGATCTGCAGGCATTTCCAGCCATCGTTGTGAAGAAAATAATAAAAGCTTTGAAACTGAATTCAAAAGAAGCTAGGTTAAAATTTCCCAGGCTATTGCAAATTATAGAAAAGTATCCAACAGAGACTTTGGGCCTTATGGCCCACGAGGTGAGTCTTCCCATTCCTGTAGGCAAACAAAATAAGAAGGTGGGTTTTGACATGATACCAGGTTATTCAGAGTGGTAAAAATATGAAGGGATTGCAAAGAGCTTTGAAAGGATCTCTCCAAACTGAATGAGTGGGCAATAAAATGGCAAACACAGTTCAATGTAAGTAAATGTAAAATAATGCCCATTGGGGAAAAAATCCTAATGTTAATAAATGCACTGATGAAGCCTGAGCTGGCAGTGACTGAGCAGAAGAGAGAATTTGGGTTCATGGTGGACAGCTCAATGAAAATACTGGCCCAGTGTGCAACAGCTGTGCAAGGTGAACTCCACATTAGTGATCATTGGGAAAGAGATTGCTTGGAGAATTAGACAACTTTGTGGAGGATAAGGCTATCAATGGGTATTAGTCATGCTTACTATATTTATTAATTTTATTATTTATTAATTAAACTTATATCCCGCCCTTCCTCCCAGAAGGAACCAGGGTGATAAACAAGGGACAAAACACTAAAACATCTCAAAAAGAAAGCATCTTAAAAACGTTTTAAAAATAAAAGATCTTGAAAAGCAATCCCGACGCAGACTGGGATAAGGTTTCTACTTAAAAGGCTTGTTGAAAGAGAAAGGTCTTCAGTAGGCACCGAAAAGACAACAGAGATGGTGCCTGTCTAATATTTAAGGGGAGAGTATTCCAAAGGGTAGGTGCTACAATATTAAAGACCCCTTCCTATGTTGTGCAGAATGGACCCCCAGATAAGATGATATCTGCAGGAAGCCCTCATCTGCAGAGCGGAGTGATCGACTGGGTATATGCTTCCTCCAGGATCAGAGGCTATGTGAATCTCAGTACCAGTAGCTGGGGAGCAACAGTGGTAAACAGGTTGCCTTTGGTCCAATTCAGCAGGGCTGAATATGAAGTTTACCTGGAATGTTTTTTTCTAGGGCTATGCAAGGCCCTCACAATCCAATTTAGGGCCTGATTTGGTGATCCGGATCAAACTGATTCAGTTCAGATCGATCCCTATCTGATCCAGAAATACAAACCTTTGGAAATAATATTCACTGGTATTGGGAAACCAAAATGGCCATAAAATGTTTGTTGTTTCACATAGGTGTGTGAAATTTGGAGACATGGTAACCCCTCAAGAGGAGATTAACCTTGCCAAATTTCAGGCGGGACCTCTGGGGGTTTTTTTGCTAGCCACCTTTAAAATGTGCTTTATTCAAAAAAGATTTTTTTAAAAAAAGACTACTGCCCTAATGTATGTAATATTATGCTGTACATGTGCTGCTTTTGCACTATGTACAACGTACTGCAGTCCTCAATAAGCAAAGTCCAGCTCCCTGCCTACCACTCTGACCTTTCCCACCATGGCATTCTCCATACGTGGCATTTAATAAATAATTGCAAAACTTTGAAGACAGTCCTGCTTTGAGCTACAGATAAGCACAAATCACAACAAATCAATTCAAATCTGTGGTGGCCCCCGAACTATGGAACAGCCTACCTGAGGAGATACACCTACGGTACTTTCTTTTAGGCGCCAGGTTAAGACCTGGCTATACTCCCAGGCATTTTCATGTTATTATAATGTTCAATTTTAATGTCAATATGTTCTATTTAATGTTTTTGTTTAATTTGCTGTTGTTCGTCACTGATTTTATTGTATATTGTATTTTAATCCTGTTTTGTTCACCGCCCAGAGAGCTACTCGCTATGGGCGGTTTAAAAATGAAACTAAATAAATAAATAAATAAATAAATCAACCCGACTCTATTATGATTTGTAGCTGGCTCAACCCAATCCAGGTAGGGCGCAAATTGGCTTGATTGTGTTTGGGATTCAGACCAATCAGTTCCACAGCCCTGCTTTTTACTACTTTCCCCCTCTGGGTTGAACAACGTGGTTTTTGCACTTGAATAATGAAAGTCTGTGGTAGCCATACTAAAACAGCACATGCAGTTGCTTCTTCCTCTCCTGTTAACATCTGAAGGAGTGCTGTTGCAAGACCTACAGTAAGCACACAATTTCTTTCTTATAACAGTTTGGTTTAGAAATCTTGCTTATCTCAGTATTAATATTCTTAGAAACTTGTGATGCATTTTGACTGAGTCAACATTTGATGCAAATATATACACATTACCAGATGAAAGATTACAGTAGGAAAATGATGCATTATTTTCTGTTTGTTCATCTGGATTGGATAGAAATATATATTGTTTGCTTTTTCTCACATTCACAGATATTATATGTTTTACAGATTTCCTCCGTTCCCTGTTGGCAGTTCATTGGCTGGATCAGCCAGTTGATGGCGATGTTGGACAAGGAGGAAGCAATTGCCGTACAACATACAGTAGAAGAAATTGCCAACAGTTACCCACAGGCAATAGTGTATCCCTTCATGATCAGCAGTGAAAGCTTTTTTTTCCAGGAAACTATCGTTGGCCATAAGAATAAAGAGTTTGTAGCGAGGTGATATTAATGATCAAAATATTTTTGGAAGCAAGTCATATTTATTGCAAAGTTTATTTGTAAAGATAAACTACACCTTCTGAAAAACATGAACATGCTTGCAAATAATTTTATACACTGTACTTTTTAAATGAACGTATTAAAGCTAAACATGGTATGTGGAGAAATATAGGTGTTGCCTTGTGGCCTTTTTTAGTTGTTAGGTTTTTCATCCTATAATATACTTGCCAGCAAAATTAGAAGTAAAAACAGTTTTTATTTTCCTACTCATTGTTTCCCTTCTACTGAGAGAAGGCATCCATCTGTGCAACAAAAGAGGGAGGCAGTTTTTGGCTATTCCTCTTCTTCCCTGCAACCCCCACCCCCCTCCATTATGTTCCAGTGGATCCCCCAACTGAAAAATGCCTCCTACTCCTATGACAAACTTAGTTTACAATTGAGATCAATGGGACTTAAGTGCAACTAACTTATACTGCAATTCTATACCCACTTACCTGGCAGTAAGCCACTTTGTACTCAGTTGAACTTGCTTCTGAGTAGGTGTGCATAGAATTGTACTGTCAGTCTAAATCCAGCCCACTGACCTCAAATGGAGATATACAATGTATATATGGTCATTGTATAACTTCCTAAAATTGTCCCTGTTGTTTCTAATTGAAGATAAATCCACAAATAACTTTATTTGTTTTTTCACTGTCTTTATCCCATAAATAATCTGCCAGTAGATCTTTAGGAAAGGATCTTTCCACTTTTACTCTTGGTACATTAATGTTTTCCAATAATAGTGCTAGCCATCTGATGTGATGTTCCCAGGTACTGGAATGGTCTTGTTTTAAATGTAGGAGCCATACTCTTCAAAGCTGCAGAGGGTGAGCACACAGCCCCTAGGAACTGGGGTAGACTTAAAACTGCAGAAGTTGACAATAAAAAGGCTAATTAGAGCAGTGAGGTCACGGGTATCATCCAATAGGTGCCTGTGACACTAGGGCAACTACTCTCTCAAGCAAGAAACCATGTAGAATAGTTGTGCTTAGTGTTTCTCCAGTGGGCACCAGGACACCCCCAAGTGGGTATTGTGTTCCTTGCTAGTGCTTGAGGCAGGAAAGAGTTAACACTCCAAAACGACCGTTAATGCGGCCCCTCCCACGGAGTGCTAGTTCGTTTTGCTGCCTCGCTTGAGCAGTACTGATTTTCGCCTTGCTCTTCAGTCTGGCCGAGTTATATCTTTATCTTTTTCTCTATTTATGTTATTTATTAGCAGTTAATGTTCACTTAACTCTTCTCTCAGTGTTGTATATAGGTGTTAGTCCTAAGATTAATTGGTACAATTTTTCTCCTCAGAAATGAATTTCTCTGTGATTTTTTCCAATTAATGCATTCCCTTAGTGATATTTCCCTCACTTAATGGTTTTCCGGGTAGATTTTCCTCATTAATGAATTTCTCTGTGATTTTCTATTTATGCATTCCATTAATATTTCCCTCATTTAATGAATTTCCGGGGAGGTTTTCCTCAGTAATAAATTTCTCTGTGGATTTTTCTGTTAATGATATTTCCCTACGTTAATGAATTTCGGGGTGATTTTCTCTCTTTTCATGATTTGAACAGTAGCTTTCTTCCCATTATAAATTGGTCTTTCCTGCTGAAAGCGAAATGCCTAAGGAGCAACAAAGTGTCTCTTCAAGGCTTTCCAAACGAACGGTCGCAGCGCTTGGTGCGGTAGCACCTACAGCTCGCTCGCATGAACCAGCAGTTAAAAAGATGAGCCATTGCAGCGCTCTCGAAGGCGGTCGCCATTTTAATCAAACAGCCTCACAGGCACTGCGCGGCCCAATTACTCTTGCGGTAGCACAGAGAACGGCCGTTAATCAACATGCACCTGTTTCCCCTGTAAGCGATGAGGTATCAGAGCAATCAGGGTGGAAAAATTTAAAAGCGCTTAACGATACTGCATCTCCTGTAGCTAGTGCGGTAGCACTGCAATCAGGACGTAAAAGTATGGAAGCAGTTAAATGTGCAGAAAAGCCTGTCAGCACTGCGGTAGCAGAGCGATCAGGACGCAAGCATATGACTAAAACAAAACATACAGTTAGCCATACTGCAGAGCAATCAGGAAGGGTTGCTGCTGAGGGAGCCACAGAATATAAGAAAAATGCTTCCTTACAAACCAGAAGGGCGCTGTATCTAGGACAGCAATCACAGCAGTTGAGTACAGTAAACGCTGAATTTCCCTCACAGCAGGAGGAGATTCCAGATCCTTCAGTCCTTTTTTGCTCAGATTCTGAGGAAAATGATGAGCAATTTACAGGTTTTAATATTCATCACCCTGAGGTTCCACAGAGCACTGGGGCTATAGAGCCTGTAAGTGATATTGCGCCTAATGGGCACAGTCATAAACAGCAGCACAGAGTTTTGCGTGACAGATCTAATCATAACCAGCATCAATTCAACTCTACACAGATGGCCTCTCTTGCCACCTCATGTTCAGATCAGGAACTTCAACAGGTGAAGTCTTTTCATTTAGGAGCTGCAGAATTAAATTATATTAGAAAGGCTCTCATGGGTGATATATCAGCAGAACTAGCTGCTTTTCGCCAGTCTTTTCAAGTGGTTCCTGTACAGGCACAACAGCGCAGTCATGCACCAGGACAAAGTCACTGGCAACACACTATACGACAGTGCAGTGATCAGATGAATCAGGCAGGTTTCCCTATCTGTGCGGTGACGACCTCGCCTCAGTTGTTCATGCTCTAGTGACCTCTAGACTGGATTACTGTAATGCACTCTACGTGGGGCTGCCCTTGAAGACGGTTCGGAAGCTGCAGCTAGTGCAAAACGCAGCAGCCAGACTGTTGACAAGGACCAATCGGTCCTCACATATTACACCTGTTCTGGCCCGCTTGCACTGGTTGCCGATATGTTTCCGGGCCAGATTCAAGGTGCTGGTATTGACCTATAAAGCCTTACACGGTGTGGGCCCGCAATACCTGATGGAACGCCTCTCCCGCTATGAACCTACCCGTGCACTTCGTTCAATATCTAAGGCCCTCCTCCGAGTACCGACTCATCAAGAAGCTCGGAGGGTAATGACAAGATCCAGGGCCTTTTCAGTGGTGGCCCCCGAATTGTGGAACAGTCTCCCCGAGGAGGTATGCCTGGCGCCTACGTTGTTATCCTTTCGGCGCCAGGCTAAAACCTTCCTATTCTCCCAGGCATTTTAATGCATTTTATATATTTTAATGTTTTAATGTTTTAGTTATCTCAATACTGTTTAGTGTTATTATGTATCTGTATTTTATATCTAGTGATTTTTGTTGATTTATTGTATTATTGTATGTTGTACACCGCCCAGGGAGCCATTGGCTATGGGCGGTTTATAAATGAAATTAAATAAATAAATAAATAAATAAATAAATAAGTTGAGCAACAGCAGCTCCACACTGACCTTGCAAATGGATCACCAGATCCACATGATGTGGCCGGGGTAGAGCACAGGGCTTATTAGCTGACAGACCAGACAGATCAAAGTTTGCTAGGCAACAGTTTATGCACGATGTTTCAGTGCTTGATTTCGAAGACGAATCAGATGAATGGAGTGATTCTTCACAACCGGAAGAGCACCACTCCAATAGATTGTTTCATAGCACTTACTATCTGCCTCTGCTATGCAAGGCTATGGCGGCTTTAGATTTGAATGATGTTGTTACAGAACAGGCACCTTCTACCTCTAGAGGCGCATCTGTCCTTCCGGAACCAAAGTCTACAGATAAGGTCATTAAGGTACCATCACTGCTCAGACAAATAGTGGAATCTGAATGGCACTCACCAGTTGAGTCTACCAAGTCACTGACGTATGTTAAGAAACTATACTTATTGGACCCAGAGTTTATGGAGCAGCTGAAAACTCCAGACATTGATTCTCCAATTTCTGCCTTAGTTTCTAGAAACTTCCTTTTAAGAGAAGGGGATGCTCAATTGAAAGATTTTACAGAACAAAAGTTAGATATGGCACTTAAAAAGGTCCATGAAGCGTCAGCCTTGTCGGTACGTGCATCTATAGCAGCATCTGTGTTTTCAAGGGCTGCATTATTGTGGTTAGATGAAGTTTTGGAAAATCCAGATCAAGACCAAGACAGACTTAGGAAAACAATTTTGAAGGTATCAATGACACAGGCTTTCATTGCAGATGCAACAATGGATGCTACTCAATTCGCAGCTAGAGCCATGGCTGCTGAGGTCGTAGCTAGGCGTATTTTGTGGCTTCGTCATTGGGAGACGGACGTTTCTTCTCGCATGGTGTTGGCAACAGAATCATATGCAGGCAAGAAATTATTTGGTGAAACTCTGCTCAGTGCAGTACTAGTTGAAACAAGAGACAAGAAGAAGGCAATGCCAGTAGCAAGTAAAAGACGAGATGACAGGCGACCTTTTCGCCATTTTCAGCCATACCAGTCCTTTCGTCCATCTAGGTTTGGAGGCAGGGGGCGAGATTTCCGTGTTAACAGACAAGTTTGGAGTCGTCCAAGATTCCAAGTGCGCAACCAACAACAATCAGCAGCGCGAAATACATTCTCAGCTACCCACAGAGGTGGAAGACAACAAAGACAATTCTGACTTATTGCAGATACCAGTGGGCGCCTGCTGAAATTTGCACACATTTGGCAGCTGACAACATCAGACCGCTGGGTAAAGAATGCTCTACAGTATGGGTATCAGATAGTTTCAGGCTATACCTCCAAACAGATTTCTCTGGTCACCTGTTTCGGCACATCCCGAGAAGCACAGGCTACTACAACAGGCGATACAACATCTGTTGCAGATAGCAGCCATAGAACCAGTTCAGCAGCACCAGAAATTTCAAGGGGTTTATTCTGTTCTCTTTCTTGTGCCCAAAAAAGGAAACAATTGGAGAGCGGTGCTCGATCTAAAATTTCTAAACAGATTTGTCAGATACCGGAAATTTTGCATGGAAACATTGGTGTCCATAAAAGAAGCTATTCAGCCTCGAGACTTCCTAGCTTCCATAGATCTAACCTAAGCATATTTACATGTGCCAATCCATCCGCAGCACCACAAGTTCCTCCGCTTCGTTTACAACAATCAACACTATCAGTACAGGGCAATGCCCTTTGGCTTGGCGTCAGCGCCGAGGGTCTTCACAAAAATTCTGGTGACCCATGTCGCGCATCTCCGTCAACATGGGTTGAATCTTTACCCATATTTATTTATTTTTTTACAATAATTTTTATTCATAAAATTTTTCATAAAACATAGAAAACAAAATCATAAAACATTCAAAGACAAAAAACAAAACAAAACAAAAATGATTAAACAAAAAAAATAAAATGTTGACTTCCCATTTGTCACATATCAAATCAGTTATAGGTCTACAATATATAACAATCCTGTCTCTTAAATCATATTATAAAATCACTTTCCTCCAGTAGTTATCTTAATTAATCATCAAATCTCATAAACATTACTTTATTCTTTCCACAAAAAGTCAAAGAGAGGTTTCAATTCTTTAAGAAATATATCTATCAATTTTTCTCCAAATAAACATGTCAATTAATCCATCTCGTTAATAATTATAATAATCTTATTGTCATAACCATAGTCCAAATAAACATTTCGATTAATCCATCTCATCAGAATCTGTTAGGTCCAATAATTTCAATAGCCATTATTCCATTATCCCTATTAGTTCCATCTTCCATCTTCAATAGTCCTGTTAAGTCCAGTAATTTCAGTGTCCAATCTTCCATTATCAATATTCCATAATAATCTTGCTGTTGTAGCCATAGTCATATAATAAGAGTCTGATGGGAATTTCCTCTGTCCCAAATATTTTCTTGCCATCCATTCTGAATAAGTTGCTGAAATACTGTTGTAAAGTCATATCTGTGTTCTTCTTTTTTACAAAATGCACTGGCTCATCTCTTAAGAGTTTTTCCATTGTCACATGGCTGCAGTTAATTCCATAGATTTTCTCTATATCAAGCTCCATCACATCATTCCAGTCCAGAAGATTATCCAAGCCATTGATAACTTTATCTCTAATATCTTCATTAATTTCTTCAGAGATAACGTTAAATTCCAAACAGTAGATTTTATTTCTGAAGTCCATAAACTCCAGATCTTTTTCCAATTCCACATTTGTTCCAATCTCCAGGGCTTGTATCTTCCCTTTATTTTTTCTTTTCTCATCTCTGATCTCATCCTCCTCTCTCACAGGATCCCCTATTTCTTTAAGCTCCTGCGTCATTTTGCTCAGTTCAATTTTCAGCTCCTTACTACCCTGTCGCAGGGTTTGTTTCGTTATCTCAATCTCATCCATTATTTTCTGAAACATAGTTACTTCCAGATTCTCAGCCACTTTCTTGATTGCCATTTTTAAAACCACGAAAACAAAGCAAAACAAAAATAAAGAACCACTTCTTATTTCAGCAACAATTGGGTTAATATTCCAGGCTTGATGACATCACAGTATAAACAGAGCAACCTGCCTTATCTCTCTATGTTCAAGAATGCAAAACAAATTTAGTTCCCAGCATCAAAACAGTTAGTGGTGTCGTGAAGAAGCAGATTCGTCAAAATAAAATAGACCAAAAAGAGAATAGTCCCAGACAATATAATATTCCTCGGAATAGAAATCAGGAATAGAAATCCCTCTTCTGTTTATTATCTTTAGAATGCACTTCCAGGACAGCTTTTTGCGACAGAAACAGAGATAAGCTGTTAATTTCGTGAATAACAGAGAAGAGCTATATCTCACCCAGAAGTTGTCCAAAGCCGATCAATCTGACAAATCTCCTTTTGCTGCAACAATTTAAACCAAGTAAAAAAAATAATAGAAAGAAGGGTGCTTGCCTGTTAGTCCGTTCTCTCTTTAAAGAAAAGATAAACGTATCGCTTAAACAGATAGAGCTTGTTAGGAAGTCCGTCCGGCATTGTTGGCTGGACCTTATCTCATAAATTAATGAAATCCAGTCCTCCCAACAAAAACAGGCTTTTGAGGTTGATCTCTACGTTTCTCCCTGCCCGGGAGAAATTTCATCAGTCAAAAAAAAAATGTTCTGACTGATTTATATCTGAATAAGCTTCTTTTGAGGCGGGAGCCCGTCCCAAAAGCAGGCACAAGCGAAGTCACCCTTCCCGGAAGTCAGTCTTTACCCATATTTAGACGACATTCTGATTCGTTCACACACAGCACAGTCAGCTTATCAGGACATTCACACCATACTAGCAATTCTCCACGATCACGGATTCTTAGTCAACATCCCCAAGAGTTATTTGTTCCCTCAACAACGTTTACAGCATTTGGGAGCAATGATAGATAACGGAACTGGAGACAATTTCTCTTTTGGAAGACAGAGTTCAAAAGATAAAGTTGGCTGTTCAACCATTGTTAGCGAAGCCTGCAGAGGACTTGATGGTCTTAGCATGGGTTTTAGGCATGCTTGTTTCCTCTATCCAAGTTACGCCATGGGCCAGGTTTCATGTTCGTCCTCTACAATGGACACTGTTACCATACCAGTGGCAGATAGCACATTCCATGCATCTCCAGGTTCCTCTGACGTTACGACTGAGAACCGCTCTTCATTGGTGGACAAAGGATTGCAATCTACGCAGAGGACTTTCCTTAAAGGACACACCACGGGAGACTGTCACATCAGATGCGAGTCTCCAGGGGTGGGGAGCTCACTGCAGAGGTCAAATCCTGCAGGGATCTTGGTCCCCTCACAAATCAAACCAAAGCATCAACTTACTAGAACTTTGGGCAGCACGGTTGGCGCTGCAAAATTTTGTGCCTTTATTCCATCTCAAACATGTGCTGCTGAGAACAGACAACAACTGTGTGAAAGCGTTCATAAATCGTCAAGGAGGTACAAAGTCACTGGTTCTTCATCAGGAGGCATCTCTACTAATTTCCTGGGCAGAGTACACGCTACAATCATTGACAGCGGAATATATAAAGGGAGTAGAGAATGTACAAGCGGACTGGTTAAGCAGACAGGAGATGTTGCCGGGAGAGTGGCAGTTGCACAAAGATGTGTTCAAACAGATACGCAGAAGGTTCGGAAGGATGGATGTGGACCTTTTCGCTTCAGATGTCAATCATCAACTGAAGAGGTATTACACTCGCTATCCATCTCTCAGAGCAGAGGGTGTAGATGCCCTAAATTCTCCTTGGCCGAAGGCAACACTGTATCTCTTCCCTCCTTTTCCATTGCTTTCTCGGGTAATGAAAAAGGTAAGGATGGAGAGGGCCAATGTTGTTCTACTAGCACCAGATTGGCCAAGGAGGCCATGGTTCTCAGAGCTAGTCAACCTATCTGTCGAGCCCCCATGGCGTCTGCCTCTTCGACCAGATTTGCTGCTAGAAGGACCGCTTCGTCACCCCGATCTTCAATGGTTGAGCTTAACCGCACGGAAATTGAGCAGGGCAAATTGCTGAGGGCTGGATTACCAACGGAAGTGGTAACCACAATATTGGCATCTAGAAGACAGTCCACAATAAGAAGCTACCAGTATACCTGGGCGGCCTTTTTGAAATGGTGTAATAGGAATCATGTTACACCTAGGAAGTTGGGAATTGCAGAGGTGTTATCCTTTTTAAACGCTGGTTTGAAGAATGGGTTGAGACCCAATACTTTGAGGCGACAAGCATCTGCGTTGTCCACAGTCCTGTCTAAGTCGTCTTATGCATCACTGGGAGCTCATCCCTATGTAAAACAATTTCTAAGAGGGGCTTCACTATTGTCAGCACCTGTTCATCATCGTTTTCCAACATGGAATCTTCACAAGGTCTTGGCAGCTCTTCAAAAACCGCCATTTGAACCATTGAAAACGTCTACATTACGAATACTTTCCTTCAAAGTATTATTTCTCATAGCAATCACATCAGCTAGACGAGTATCCGAACTTGGAGCTCTCTCCGTGGCAAAACATCTATGTATCTTCCATACTGACAGAGTCATTTTGAGAACAGATTCTACTTTCGTTCCAAAAGTTAATTCAGCCTTTCATTGTCAGCAGGAAATAGTATTGCCAATGTTTTGTCCTTTGCCAAAGCATCCTCTAGAACACGCTTGGCATTCATTGGATGTGAGGAGAGCACTTAAAGTATATGTAAATAGGACTTGGCCAATAAGGCAAACTGATTCTTTGTTTGTTTCTTACCACCCAACTACTCTCGGTAAAAAGGTGTCCTCCTCTACTTTGGCGAGATGGATTAAGGGCTGCAGCTTATTCAACAAATGCATCTCTTCAAGAAATATGTAGGGCGGCCACTTGGGCAAACCCTAACACTTTTACTAAACATTATAAAATAGATATTTATGCTTCAGCTGAAGCAGCCTTTGGGAGGCAAGTTATTCAGCAGGTCCTGAGTGATCATTGAACATTTATGTACCCACCCAATCAATACGTCAGCTCTGGAACATCCCACTTGGGGGTGCCCACTGGAGAAGGAACCGTTTTACTCACCAGAAAGGTGTTTCTCAGTGGGCGCCAGGACACCGCCAAGGCCCACCCTGGGATACACACGACAGGAAACATGATAATAAAACGGGTGGACACTGAAGAGTCAATGATCACTCCTATCCCATGTATCATTCAGTGGAGTTGGCAGTCGCTCTGAGTAGAGACTGTATAGTTGTTTTTTACAACTTAAGTGTACAATGTATGTTTTCATAATTACAGTTAATGTTGTCACAGTTTTTTACATATGTATAAGTTTATATTTTAAGCTTGGCCAGACGGCGAACTAGCACTCCGTGGGAGGGGCCGCATTAACGGTCGTTTTGGAGTGTTAACTCTTTCCTGCCTCAAGCACTAGCAAGGAACACAATACCCACTTGGCGGTGTCCTGGCGCCCACTGAGAAACACTTTTCTGGTGAGTAAAATGGTTCCTTCTCAGTAATTTCAATTAATGTTCTGATTAGAAACAGTGATTCACTGAGAAAAGGAGTGCTTGCTGTATCAGTCTCTTTGGCTAAGTTTAAGATATCTCAATCTAACCAGGAGAATATGAGTGTCTGAAAAGGTTCTAAATTTTTTAAAATTTATTTAGATTTAGTTATTTTAAAGATTTCTATTCTTCCTCTCGTGACATTTTCGGTATCTTACAAAGACTGTCATTACAAAGGATTACTGGACAAAGATACATTGAAATGGGCTTTGAACTCATTTTTGTTGGTTTATTGTATAGAACATACTATGTGATTGTCAAGTTAAATGCAACAGCGTGATTTCTGTGATGAGCCATTTGTGTTCGGTTGATTGCCCTTTGCAGTAACCAGTCTCAAGCAGAAAAAATAACTGTGTTTGGTAGCTTGTTGAAAATCAGTGGATCCAAAAAGTAGGCATCTGAACATGAACAACATGCCATGCAAAACAGTTTTTGTACTATTGTTTTAAAGTGGCTTCCATGTAATTCCTTGTTTAAAGAAATTAGGCTGCAATCCCTAACCTCATTTATTTGGAAGTAAGCCCTGTTAATTTCTGTGAGACTTACTTCTGAATAGACACAGTTAGGATTGTAGCCTTAGGCCTTAAACTGGTTTTTAATACATGATAATGTTTTGTGTGTATAACCCTACGTTTCCTGGTTGACATGCAGGAGGCGTCCAGAAAACAATGGGTTAACTCCCCACCACCTAGGACAGGGATATGTGATCCAGATTTACATTGATTAGGAAGCTTATTAAATCTGATTTTTCTCTTTCCTCAATTACCTTTATTTTGCCTCCAGCTCCTTCGCCACCTCCTTTTTAAAACTTTATTTTTAGAACTTATTTTTTTCCTTCTTTTTGCTTCGAAAATAGCAGCAAGGGGGAAGAGATGTCAGGACCTACAAAAAGAACAAAAGGAGCTTCACATTTTAGTGGTGTTGGGCTGAGGGACACATTGTCAGGGTCAATTATTTCAGAGGGCATGGAGTCCTCAGGAGAACGTTTTTAGCATAAATTGGCTGGAATTTTGGGCCGCCCTCTAGGTCTTTACTGGGCCTAATTCTGACAGTCTAATTTTGTAGTTGTATGTTTTCTTCTACCCCACTTCCTTGGGCAAAGGAGTTTCCAGATCTACATTGGCCATGTAGGTTCAGCCTTGCATAGCTACAATTTATGATGCTCAAAACCTTCCTTTAGCCCTTAACATCACAGCCCATTGTACCAGGGCAGCAACAGTCTTGTTTGCATTTTCAGCTAATAATTCACTTAAGGAAATTTGCAGGATTGCCATATAGTTCTCTGCACATACCTTCTTCTTCAGGCCTCTGTGGAAGTGGCCTTTGGAAGGCAGCTTCTGCAGTAGGTCTTGCCATCTTCCTGAACTCTTCCATCTGCTGGAGCCCTCCCTGTAGTTCTGGGGTTGCTTGGGCAAGTCCAGTTTTTATCTGGATGCCTCCTGCATGCCAAGCAGGGAGCAAAATGTTGGTCACTTACTGTGAAGCTTCCTTCTCATGGCACTTAGGCGGCATCCAGCCCCATCCAATTTGCCCAGGTATCTGTTCCAAGTTCTTGTAGGTTAAATTAGATTCAACAGTTTTAATTCAGGTTTTCTCATGCTTGTTTGTAGGAACTTGTTCTCTTTTGCTTCTCTTCTGCTCTGTCCCTTGGTGGGCCACAGGATGAAACTGCGGAGAAGGCTTGGGAGCTGCCTAGTCAATATGTATCTGGATGACGTATCCCTACCTGGCTAGGCTGTGTGTGTGTGGGGGGGTGTTAACACATAGTTATTTGGATGCTCTCTCACTCTCTCTCAGACAGACACACACATACACAGAGAAAGAGAGAGAGAAAGGAAACCTTCACAAATAAGTAACCAGTCTTTTGCTTTGATCTTGCAGGTTTTTTATTCTGTTTAACAAAACTTCTTTGGTGTTGGAGGAATTGAACTATATTAGCTAGCCACAAAGCAAAAGAGAATGCTTGTGTGATGATTTCCCATCTTCCTGTTGTGATGCTTCCTTCTTTTATAGGGTGAAGAGTAAATTGGACCGAGGAGGAGCGGTGCATGATTTTGTCCATGCTTTGGAGCAGCTTTCCAACCCTGCAATGCTCTTCAAGGTACAGTAACCAAGTCCTTCGTAATGTGAGAGGATCTGGAAGGCATGATATTTAAAATTTATATATTGAGCCTTCAGATAATCTGAATAATTACTGAATTTACCTGACTTCCACTAGTAGCCAGCCACTATGTTTAAACTTTTGTCCTTTGTATTCAAGAAAACTGTTTTTATTCTGGATTCACAGGATTGGGCTGAAGATGTCAAAAATGAGCTGGGGAAAACTAAGAGAAATAAAAATAAAATTCAGCAGTTGTATGATGGAATGTACCAGAATTTGGGAAATGTACAGGTTCCAGGTCTTGGGTTGTTCAGAAAGCGATTTATTCAGGTATGTTTGGTTGAATATTAGAATATTATTCAAACCATATTGAAATTAGAATATTATTCAAACCATATGTGGTTGAATATTAGAAATGTATAGCAAGAGATGCATAGCAATATATATATGTGTGTGTGTGTTTATACATACATACATATACATATGCACATACACACATACATACCCCTTGTCTTCTGGGTTAATCCATAGGAACTGTTGATGTGACCAGAGTTTTATGGTAAGTATTGTGGTTCTGTCAATTTGACATACACTAGCTGGCACCTTCTCTTTGTTCAGCATTGTGTATAACTGTATCAAACACCATGCAAAACCTGCACGTCACAGGGTACAAGAGAAAGATAATAAGTTCTGGTAGTTTGCCAAGAATATTGCAAATTCTCATTTAGTTATGTCAAGTGATTAACTAGTTAAATGGACAATGGCTAGAGTGCAGGTGGCGCAAGTCCTGGTGAGTATCAGACCAAATGAGGTATCAGTACATAGCTGCTCCTCCCACATGGCAGTAGTAGTGGCAAAGAGAGTATGTTTTTGCCTGTATTGGATCCTCAGTGAATCTCCCAGTAGAGCTGTTTAGAGTGGTGAACTGTCTGGACCAGACCAGTGCGGTATCAACAACAGATCATTTAGTAGCATATTGTGAAAGATTTGCGAATTACTTTGAGGAGGGAAATCACTTGGATCCATGCTGAACTTGATGCTAGAATTGGTTTAGGCTTGTTGGAGGTCTCTTGAGCACTGTTGAATTATGGTTTTAATCGTTGCATCTCGAGAATGTAGAAAGGACACTTACAGTGGTGAGGCCAATTACGTGGCTTCTCAAACCCTGCCCATCATGGTTGGTGAAATCTAGTAGGGTGGAGATTGACAGGATGGGTCCAGGGAGTGGTCAGTGCCTCACCAAGAGAGGGAGTTATGCCCACCACTTTGAAAGAGGCAGTGGTGTGGCCCCTCTTTATGAGATCCCTAGATCCAGGGGTTTTAGAAAACTATTTTCAGTCTCTAATATTCCCTTACTGGGCAAGGTGATTTAGAGGATGGTGGCCAGCTAGCTGCAGGTATGCCTAGAACCAGATTATCTAGATTCACTCTAGTCTGGTTTAGGCCCAGTTTTTAGCACTGAAACAGCCTTGGTAGCCCTGATTGACCTATCAGGAGAAAGATAGGGCAATGCGATCCTGTTGGTTCTCCCTGACCTTTCAGCGGCTTTTGACACCATGGACCATGGTGTTCTTCTGGAGCGAGTGAAGGAGGTGGAAGTTGGAGGTATTATATTACAGTGGTTGCGCTCCTGCTTGCAGGGCTGCTGCCACAAAGCAGGACTAGGGGATCGTTGCTCAGCTCCATGTTTTTTGGGTTGTAGGGTCCCACAAGGGTCCATGCTGTCTTCTATGCTATTTAACTTCTTTATGAAACCATTGGGAGCTGTCTGGGGATTTGGATCACCTTGTCATCAGAATGGTGATGACACACAGCACTCTGTCTGTCAGTCTCTCCATTCTATCGAAATCAGGAGAGGCTGTGAAAATGTTGGACAGATGTCTAGAAGCAGTGATGGATTGGATGGGAGCCAATAAACTGAGGCTAAATCCTCATAGAACAGAAGTGCTGTGGGTGGATGGTTCCTGTGTCAAGGAATTAGGTATATGACCTTTTCTGGAAGGGGTTGTATTCCCTCCAAAGGAACAGGTTTGAAGTCTGGAAGTACCCCTGGATTCCAACTTGTCACTAGAATCCCAAGTGGCTTCTGTGGCTAGGGGTCCTTCTTACCCTAGGCTGATTTGGCATTCCTGTACCATGACAACATGGACAACTGAGGCCAGTCTATGGTGAGTTCCCATCTGGACCACTATAATACATTGTATGTGGGGTGGCCTTGAAGATGATCTGGAGGCTACAACTTGTGCAGAATATGGCTGCTAGGCTGGCAGGTAGGGCAGCCCAATGGGAACATGTTTAACTAGGCCTCAAAGTGCTACTTTGCCTGCCAGTGAGCTACAGGGCAAATTCAAGGTGTTAGTATTAATATGTAAAGCCCTAAATGGCTTTGGACCCAGGTACCTAAAAGAATGCTTTCTCCAGTATCATCAGTCTCAGGTCCTACAATCAACAGGTGAAGCCTTGGTGGTGGTGCCACTGAGGGTTGCCTGGTAGGCGTTGACCCATAACAGGGCCTTTTCAGTGGTGGCCCCCCCATTTTGGAATGCCCTCTCCAGTGAGATGTGTCTCTCTTCATCATTATTGATTTTGAGGAGGAATTTGAAAACATTCGTTTTACCCATGCATTTGATGGCTGAAGGAGACTCTTCCTGGCAATCCAGATGAAAGAATGTTTTTAACTGTACTGTTGTTTAGAATGCTTTTTAAAAATTGTTTTGTTTATATGTATGCTGCCCGCAGCTTCTTCAGGAGGAAGGATGGGATATAAATTCAGTTAATAATAATAACAATAATAATAATAGGCTGTTTTAAATATGAAAACTATTGTAAATAAATTTCTGCTTCAGAAATTTGGGCAGGAATTTGACAAACATTTTGGAAAAGGAGGTTCCAAGCTGGTAGATATGAAAGCTAGTGACTTCAACACTAGTGCAGACTCTCTCATCTCAAACATGAGAGAATATCAGAAAGAACCTGGAAATATGAAGGAATGCTCACCTTGGATGAGTGAGTTCAAACCAGAATTCTTGAGGATCGAGCTGGAAATTCCTGGTAAGCTTTGCTTTTAGTTGGTAAATGGAAGAATATTCTTGCACTTCTAAACTGAATAATAATGGTTATTAAGTTTCATGTGCTCTATGGTCACTTTGTTGGCCCTAATTATCTACTCTTACAAGTAGATGAACTCTTATTCTCTGGCAGATATTTTCTGTCTGACCTTTATGACTCTGTTCTTCATGCTTTGTTCCCAGATTGTTGTAGTTTCATGTGTTAGTTTTCTTTTTCTAATCTTTTGATCTAAGCAGCTTCTGCAGGATTTCTCTCATTTTGGAGAACTGTTCCCTCCAAATGTATTGTCAAATCTAGTAGCTGAAGTTAAAAATAAATAAATGACACTTCAGAGAACGCCTGTTAGTTGAAATATGTTTTAAAACCCAATTATGCTAAGCACTGTTCTTATGCCTTGCTGATGACATGTCAGAAGCACAAAATATATAAAGCTCTTCAATAGTATGTCAAATAATTCCTTGTCTAGCCCTATTCTCTATCTTTCCAGAGGACTTAAGATGGATATCCTATAAAAATTTGATTCTGCCCTTCTAGCCAGAATAGAAATAGCCCAGCTGTGGAATCAGAGTACTGTCTTTATGTTGGATGGCTGAGGGAGTTAAGTTTGGATTTTGCATTGCAAGAAAAATTGACCCAACAGAGCAGACTTAGTAGACCCTTAATCAAGTCTGATTCCTTTGAAGTCTCTTGATAGCCCTTCTTGACTTATCTTACTTGTCCTGGCTGTACTAGTAGACCTCAAAATATGACACCTGCCTTTTTGGTCTGATCATCTACTAAGATACTCATTTGAAAATGTAGTGTTACATTTATATGTAGTTTTATTATCCTTTCTTGCTTTTATGTACAGTCTTTTAGTTGTCCTCTTCTGTAATCCCCATATACGGATTTCTGAAACTCAGATTGTATGTGAAACTTTGTGTATTTTTTAAAAATTAATAAACAAGCTTAAAAAAAGAAAAGTACAAAACATGTGGGCTCCTGTGCAAGACAGTTTTTCTCCTGACTTGTTGCCATTCTGTGGTCCAGAAGATCAGGGGTGTTCTTAGTCCATTAAGAGGCACAGTCTTTGCTAGATGAAAAAACTTGTCTGGGGATTTGGCTAGATGGCACCTCCCACTTGTTCTGTAGAATGAGTCTCTCATGCCTCCTCAGCAAATGGGCACAGGTCTCTGAGTCTGACATGAGAGATCAGTTTGCAACTTTTTTTGTTGCCATAGTTAGGGTTGTTAAAAGAATGTTGGGAGCACCCCCTCCAACAGTTTCCCACAGGAGTAAGACCATAAAATTAGGCTCTTAGTCACTGGGATTTTCTACCAGTGTAGTGTTTAGAGGATGTTAGTACCCTATACAGCAATTGTTGACAGCGTAGGGGGTAAAGCAGTGGATGTTCTGCCACTTCCAAAGCCCTGTCAGCTCATGCTGACCAGGGCAGGGACAAATTTTTGCTTTTTTAAACCCTCTCCTTTGAAAGTGAAGTGAAGGAGGGAAATAACTATGCCAGCTCTAGCCTAGTGCAGCCTGGGGCCTCTTGGGGGAGCAAAGGGACTTTTTATCCAGTGGATCCAAGACTACCTATAACCCAGAGCTTGGAAAAGTTACTTTTTTGAACTACAACTCCCATCAGCCCAATCCAGTGGCTGGGGCTGCTGGGAGCTGTAGTTCAAAAAAGTAACTTTTCCAAGATCTGCTATAACCTGACCCCAGAATGCCTCATTTTGGGGAATACGTGGCAGATATTCTCCCTTTCAGTGGTGGAGGGCACTTTCTATGCATCCAAATCCCCTTCATCCACTGGGTTAGCAGGTTAGGAATGTACTGTTAATCAAATAATTATTTTGAAAGATCAATAAAAAGATAACTTTTTACTTATTCAGGTCAGTATGATGGTAAAGGAAAACCATTGCCAGAATATCATGCAAAAATCTCGGGATTTGATGAACGGGTATGTTACTCTATTAATGTATGTAGTATGCTGTTACTTCCCCTTCCCCCCAGTCAATTATAACATTTTTTTAAAAAAACATACATTGGATTTTTTATATACTGGAAATATCAGCATAGGACACAAAATATGCACTTAATATAAATGTTATAAAATATAATAATCATTAAGGGTGTTAAATATACAAACAATGAAATATCAAGCAAACAGTGGGATCAGACACAAAAGGGTTAAAAAAAGCTTTTGGGGAACGTCAGTGCTATTTCTGTTCTATTCAGAGAGTGTGCAAGCACTTTACTGCCTGGAAGTGTTGTCTATTTTTTGCGTTCCAGTTATCCAGTTGTTATAATTTTTGTAAATTCCAAATAGGCTGGTACTTTAATCTGGACATTTTTATTATTTACAAAAGAAATACATTCATTCCAAACTGCATAAAAGGAGCCTGCATCATCCATTCCTCTTATGATTCATAAATGGTGTGTCAACTTATCGTACTGTTTTGTTATACTCAGGCCAGTGGCTTTTTTCCACTGTTTGACTATTGTTATTCTCCTGTGCATGTAAAAGCTATCAGGTGGATAGCTAGCTCCACCTAGCAGTTGAAGGCAAAAGAGCACTGTTGAACTTTTGTAGGCACTTCCTGGTCTGCTCCTGTTTCTGCCTCAGTTCTCTTTTGCCTTCACCAAGCTTGGTTGGGTCCTCTCTGCTCCTTGGTTTCAGGCCTGCATTCTTCTTTCTGATTGTTTTGTGTGGTTTTCTATATTGTTTTTAATTGTTAACTGTTGTTATTCTCCGCTTTCCCCCAAGTTTCAATACAAAAAAAGGGTTGTTGGTCTTTCCCTAGAATCCCGCGGCGTAGAGCTTCAGCAAGGGATGCTCCTCCAGTCAGCAGCAGCTTTTTTGCCTTCCTGGCCTCTGCAACCCCCCGCCAGCCTCGCAGCCTCCCCTAGCTCCTTAAAGCGGTAGCGGCAGCGGCAGCCACCTTCTCACGAACAGCGTCATCGCTTAGATCACACCGCGGACCTCAGGCCTTCCACCTGTGGCTGGCCTCTTCCCATGTGTCCGTCGAAGAGATGTGCGATTGGCAGCCGCCAATGGCCACAACGGCTCTTAGCCTCCCTCTCCCTACCTTCAACTTAGCGCTGAGTTAGGCAGATGCCAATCGTGGAGACGGGGTTGGACCTCCCCTGACGAGCCAGGATTCAAGCAGGGCTGTGGCACGTTTGCCTAGCATGAGGGTGCTCTTCGGTCCCCCACATCTCCCAGGAACAAACTCTGAGGTCCTTTTGCCGCTGTAAGCCCTGCAGTGTGTTGCACCCATGGGGAAAGCAACCCGCAATACAGGAAACCCTTCTAAGAGGATGAAACCGCTCCCCCCAACAGCAGATGCAGTGTTGGAGCCTTTACCCTGCCAGAGCCCAGTTCCTTCACATCCTTTGGTGGCACAGTCAGCGGCAGTGATAGCCCACCCCTCTACTGTCAGGCATGAGGTGACTGAGGCAAAGGCTATGGCGGGCAGGGTGGTTCTGGAAGGCAGGGCGCCTGTTTCCAGCAAATCGACTGGAACAGACAGGCAGGGCCCTGATCAGCAATCAGGATCAATGGGGAATGCCTCGCACAGTGCCATCTGCAGAACACAGAGGGACCAAGAACCCTTATCTGATGAAGATAGCAATCCACCTCACCCTTCCTTAGGCCCCATTTTTCCTACCAGCTCCTCCCTTGAACCCTTTACAGTTTTTTTGGAGGAACCTGTCCTCCTTCAGCAGACCCAAGTGGTGGGGGGGGGCAAAGGCTCCAACTTTCTGGTTCTTAAACTCAGCCCATTCAGTTACAACTTTCAGCTCAATCACTTCAGCAGTTAAAGGAACAGCTCAGGGACTCCCTCTTAATGGATCTGGCTAGAGATGTATCTGCATCATCGGCCCCTATCACAGGAAGCTTCAGTTCCCTTGCCCACTCAGGCACCTCCTAGAAGACAGGAGATGCAGGGCCCCTGTACTGGCCATGCAGCTAACAATGCGCATCCACCACGGAACCGAGCATCTCCAGACCCTTATGCCATGGCCCAGGGCAGGCACCTTCAACCTCCGGAAGACGCACCTCTTGACCCGGACACTGGTTTAATGATCCTGGACGAAGAAGAATGGAGTGGGGATTCTGAATCGGAAGAGATTGCAACCACTAGAATATTCCAGGAACCGCACTTGCCCTCCTGTGCAAGGCGATGGAAGCCCTGACTCTAACTTCTACAGAGGATCTTCCTGTTGCTTCGATTTCTAGGGTTTCAGTGGTGTGTCCAGACCCAAAACCCAAGTCTAGAGTCCTGAAGCTCCCCTCCTTGCTCCCCAAAGTGCTCAAGTCAGAGTTTGACATCCCATTGCAATTCAAGAAGTCAGTCTCGTTTGCCAACAAATATTATACGCTGGAGCAACACATCATGGACCAGCTGAAGGTCCCACTGATAGATCTCCCATTGTAAATTTGCTGAATCTATCTTTGAACCCAAAGGACTCAGATGCTCATCTGAAAGACACTATGAAGCTCAAAATGGGTCAGGGTCTCCGAAGGATCCACGAGGCTAGTGCACCCTCAATCTGAGCAGCAGCAGCTTCCTCAGTATTTGTTTGAGCTTCCCTTCTGTGTGTTGGAGGATCTGCTGGATGATCCACGACAGGACACGGCCTGAGTGCATAAGTCCCTACTCAAGGTCTCTAGGGCAGTAAACTTCATGACAGATGCGTCCATGGATGCTATGCAGTTTGCAGCAAGATCCCTGGTAGCAGGCGTCTTCACTAGAAGAACCCTATGGCTGCGACATTGGGATGCAGACTCTATGGCCTGCTCCAGTCTTGCCTCAGAACCATATGTGGGAGGCAAGTTATTTGGAGATGATGCCCTAGCAAATGTTTTGGAATCGTAAGAAGAAGAGAAGGTGAATGCCGTCCTCCAGGAAAAGGGATGACAGAAGGTATCTTTGGCGTTCATTCCACCCTTACCTGTCATCTCAGTCCTTTCATGGGTCCAGGATATCCGGAAGACTGAAGGACGTCCATTCAAGCCGTCCATTCTGGAACAGACAGCGCAACCAACCTAAGGCACAACAACATTTTCCCAACTGCTCAAGATTTGGTTCCCAGTCACGTTGATATAAGCATCAGTTCTGATGCCAACTTTCTGCCAGTAGGGGGCCATCTCCAACGCTTTGCGCACCGGTGGAAGGACACATCATCAGACCAATGGATGCTACACACCCTTCGGTATGGCCTAAAGTTGGAGCTCACCTCCACCCTGCTGGTGGGATTCATTCCATCTCCCCTGTCAGCTTCTCCACACAAGAGGGAAAGGGTCCTGCAAGTAATTTCCCATCTGATACAAATTGCGGCTATAGAAACTGTACCAGCGGGGGAGAGATTTTGGGGAAACTACTCTGTATTCTTTACCGTCATGAAAAAAGACGGATTGTTCAGGGTGGTACTGGATCTAAATAACCTGAATGGATTCATAAAGTACTGCAAGGTTCATATGGACACCTTACTTTCAATCAAATAGGCCCTGAGAAAGGGGGACTTTCTCTCCTCGATGGACCTAAAGGAAGCCTACCTCCATGATCCAATCTTCCCACCCCACTGGTGCTACCTCAGGTTTGTGGTGGGTCAAGATCACTTTCAATACAGGGCTATGCCTTTTGGCCTGTTGTCTGCCCCCAGGGCATTCACGAAGATCTTGGTTACCTTGGTGGCACACCTCAGGACATAAGGGGTTCATGTCTTCCCCTACCTGGATGACTTCCTGATTCACTCTCCATCATTGCACAAGGCCTGGGAGGACCTCCACGTCACCTTGGCATGCCTGAAGGACCACAGTTGCCTGATCAACAAACCCAAGAGTCAGCTATTTCTGTCACACTGCATAATACACCTGGGAGCCACTATAGACTCACAGAAGGGAACCTTAAGGTTGTCCCAAAAAAGAGTAAACAAGATCCGCAGGATGGCATCAAAAGTCCTGTCATCTGATTCAGCAGATCTTATGCAACTGGCAGCACTCCTCAGGTTGATAGTATCTACATTTCAAACCACGCCTTGGGCTCGTTACCTTCTCGGGCACTTCAGTGGGTGCTTCTGCCCTTCCAAAGCAACATAGCTTCAAGGCACCACTGCAGGGTAGCTCTGTTACCACAGGTCCATCAGTTGTTGCTATGGTGGGTTCATGAGCCCAACCTATTGAGAGGAGTGCCATTTCAGGCTCCCCCTCGAATTCTGATCACATCGGACACCAGCCTATCACGCTGGGGAGCCATCTGCAATGGTCATATGATACAGGGCACATGGTCTCCACAGGAATCCACTCTGCCATCAATCTCCTGGAACTTCAAGCGGTCCATCTGGCCCTCAGGCACTTCTCAGAGTTCAGATGGTTCAGGGTGGTGCTGGTAAGAACAGACAACATGTCTGCCAAATCTTATTTAAACCATCAAGGGGGCACACAATCCCACCCCCTCCAGGAGGAAGCATTGCTCCTCTTCCAGTGGGCGGGAAAGAATGTGGACTCGATATCGGCAGAATAACTCAAGGGGAAGGACAACAACCAAGCAGACTGGCTCAGTCGAAAGAAACTAGATCAGGGAGAATGTGTGTTTCACCCGGGCACTTTTCAACTGATAATGACACGCTTCGGCACAGTTCAAGTGTACCTCTTTTCCACCAGGCGCAACAGACAGGTGAAGAGGTTCTTCTCCAGGTATGCGATGGCAGAAGCGGAGGGGATGGATGCCTTGTCATGCTAGTGGCCTCCAGGCAGGCCGTATGCCTTCCCTCTACTTCCAGTTATTCCCAGGATAATCCACAAGATCTGAACCGAACGGGCATCTGTTCTCCTAGTAGCTCCCTGGTGGCCAAGGAGACCTTGGTTCCCGGATCTCCTGGACCTGTCGGTGGAACCCCCATGGCAAATTCCCCTAAGGGAAGACCTAATTTCTCAAGGCAGCTGCTTCATCCAAATCTGGGGTGGTTGGCGCTTCATGTATGGAATTTGAGCAGAAGCGACTCTTGAAGAAAGGCATCCCTCCCCAAGTACTGGAAACCATGATGGCTTCTAGATGCCCCTCCACAGTCAGAACATATGAGGGCACATGGAAGACCTTCTCAGCCTGGTCACAGAAGAAAGGAATTCCTCCATGGAAAGCGGGAATCAGCGAGATACTCTCTTTCCTTCAAGATGGCTTATCACTGAGTCTCAGACCAAACACTCTCAGGCGCCAGGCTTCAGCATTATGATCAATACTCTCCATATCCCCGGACAATCCACTTTGCTCTCATCCTTTTATCAAATGTTTTCTTAGGGACGCAACTATACCAGCGCCACCTACGGTTCATTGCTACCCGATCTGGGACCTGCACAAAGTATTAACGGCCCTTCAGAAACCTCCGTTTGAACCTCCAAGTCAAATTCCTCTTCGTCTACTGTCCTTTAAGGTTTTGTTTCTTGTGGCCATAACTTCGGCCAATAGAGTGTCTGAGCTGAATGCCCTGTCCGTGCATAAGAGTTTGTGTGTTTCATAAGGATAGAGTAGTCCTCCGCACAGTCCCTTCCTTTCATCCCAAGGTTCTGTCTACCTTCCACTGCCAACAGGAACTGGTACTGCCATCCTTCTGTCCTAATCCAGTCCACCCCATAGAGAAGGCATGGCACCACTTGATGTGAGGAGAGCCCTTAAAGTGTACATTTCTAAGACAAAGTCCTTTAGGAAAACAGATAACCTGTTTGTGTCTTTTCACTCAGCATATCTGGGAAATAGGGTTTCCACTTCCACGTTAGCTAGGTGGATCAAAGCATGCATTTCCTTGGCATATGCCTCGCTAAGACTGGCCTGGCCAGCTGGTATAGTGGCTCACTCCACGAGAGCGGCAGCCACATCAGCAGCTTTTTCCCACAATGCCCCTCTAACAGAGATCTGTAGGGCAGCTACACGAGCCACTCCTAATACATTTATTAAACATTACAAGATAGACAAATAAGCATGTGCTGAGGCAGCCTTTGAGAGGAGAGTGCTACAGCACTAGAATTTTACAGCCCAGCAATATTCCCACCCTACATGGGTCAATTTTGGTATGTCCCACCTGAGGAGAAGAGACATTTGGTCTTACCGTGAAATCGGTCTTCTCTTTGCATGTCAAAAAATGATATCAGGGCCACTCCCTAGGAGGGCTGGGCTGCCATTACAATCACAAATGGGCCTTTAGCAGAGAGTGTATGAGTACTGTTGTCTCCTGTCGGTGTGTTCTTCCTTTCCTTTTTTCCTCATGTTTTGGCTTGTCATGGAGAACAGAGGCAGGAATAGGAGCAGACCAGGAAGTGCCTATAAAAGTTCAGCAGTGCTCTTTTGCCCTCAAAGCTAGCTTCCCACCTGATACCATCTTTTGACATGCACAGAGAAGACCGATTTCATGGTAAGACCAAATGTCTCATCTAGCTGGCACCAACATAAACGTAACTAGATATTTTGACAGCACCTCCGAGTTCTGCCCTGAGAAGATAGAAACCAGACATAATTTGGGGTCCTGAATGATATTACGAACTGACAGCATTTATTCCTGTTATTGTATGTTCCTAAAATATTTCCACAAGTGGACATTGCCACCGAAGATGCCAATATGTCCCTCTGAAGCTGCATTCCCTCCAGCATTCTGCTGATCCTCCCTCCCCCCCAATCCTCCTAGCAATCCAAATCTGTGTGTAATGCCACCTTTAATCTTAACTATTTCTAATCATTATAACATACAAAAAAAAATTAGATTTATACATAACCAGCAAGTATTTACTGTGCATGGAAGGAGATACCACCAACTTCTGGTGAAATTATACAGAATTGTTTCTGTATTCTCACACTACACTGTACACCGCCTGTACACTTCCGAGCCCAATTCAAAGTGCTGTTTTTTACGTATAAAGCTCTTTACGACTCAGCAGTCTTATGTCTTCTGGAAGCCTCTCTCGATATGAACCTACCTGGATGCTTACATCTTCCTCTGAGGCCCTTCTCCAGGTTCCCCCTCTGAGGAAGACTCAGAAGGTGGTGACAAGGGAGAGGGCCTTTTCAGTTGTGGCTCCCTATCTGTGGAATATGCTCCCTAGTGAGGTCCGCCTGGCACCATCATTGTCATTTTTTTGGTGCCAGGTAAAGATGTACCTTTTCTCTGAGGGATCTGATAGATTGAGATGATGTTTTGTTTTAATATGCTGCCAAACCTTCCTGTCACTGTGTATGGGTGCTGTTGCTATTGTTTTGTTGTTATTTATTGTTATGCTTTTATAGTGTGTTTATTTGTTTTTGTTTCAACATTGTGTAAGTCACTTGGGGACCTTTGGGTATCAAGTGATTAATAAAGCAAATTAATGAATAATAATAATAATAATAATAATAATAATAATAATAAATAATGTGGAAGCTTTTTTCTATGAGCTAATCAATATAGTGCAATATTTTGCAATTGTCCCATCTAAGCGAATACTATTTTTTTCTTTGTCCCATATTATCTAAGATAAAAATAATGGAGTCCATCCGGAAACCAAAGTGTATAATTATTAGAGGTAGTGATGAGCGAGAATATCCCTTTCTTGTGAAAGGAGGAGAAGATCTCCGGCAAGACCAGCGCATTGAGCAGCTCTTTGATGTTATGAATACTGTCCTTTCAAGAGATGCTGCCTGCAGCCAAAGAAACATGCAGTTAAAAACTTACCAAGTTATACCAATGACCACCAGGTAGGCACTAGCAGATCTGTTTCATAGTATATATGCTCCAATCTTTATTGCATGATTTAGGAGGAGGAAAGTCACAGGTTTCTATTGCATGCCCAGCATATAAGCAAAGATTGGGAAAACACTAGTAAGACAAATCTCTTAATTCTGTATTATAAACAACAAAAGGATCATTGTGGAGCTACTCAAAACATTAAACACTGTTGCTTTCATTACTAAAGTTTATTATATCATATTCTTCTTAGACAAGAAAGGCTGCAGAGCCATGAACCAAACTGACAAATTTTATGCAAATCGTTCCTGTGTTACAGAGCAATCCAACTCCGGGGAAGCCAGCATAAGTGGTGCTGGCGCAATAGAAGCTGATGTAAAGTTCTGCTGCATCCAGTTAATGTTCAGAAGCCTCTAGGTTGGTTGAAGGCCAGCTCAGCCGGGAGCTGTGTGCAGGGACCAAAAAGTAAAAGCCTTCTGTTCCAAATACCTTTACTGGGGAGTAAGCCCTCTCCATTGACTTTTATTGTATTTATTTTCTAAGATCAACCTTTTTCCTGGCCTAACTTTTGCCTGAATTGGGACCTTGCAGGAGCACTCCAGACACAAGTTGGATGTGGCCTCCCTCACAGCCTCTCCACTGACATGCCCTCAAAATGCTCCTTAATTGGGATTTACGCCAGCTTCACTTATGCTGATCTTCCTGAGTTGGCTGAGCCGGGCTGGGCCAGCTAAGCCCCAGCTGAGCTGGGCTGAGGGACTTATACCAGCTTAACCTGAGTGAGCTGGAACCCAGCAATCTCAGCTGGAGATCCACCGCATCCTAATCCCTTCAGCCCAGCATAAATGCGAATTGGATTGTGCCCTTAGTCTGTAATTTTTCACTGCAAAGTTGCTGTGTTTTCCCTTGATGTCATAATTTTAAAGATGTGAGGCATTCTAAAGAACAAATTGTGCATCCTTGCACTGCCCAAACATCATCCCTCATCATTTCCTATATGTAAGTTGATTGGGCTTAAAGTCAGAACATAAATCTTCCCAATCCGTTGAAAAAATTAAATTATGCATCACAGCTACAAAGAATTATGCAACATTAGATGCCTATCTCTAATCTAGTCAGCATGGATATTTCGCATTCCGCAATATTAAATTGAAAATGCCCCTATGCCATTCTGATGCTTCCCATAAGCTCATTTCAAAACAAAACCTTGAAAAACATTTAATCCTGAACTCAGAAACGCTTGCTTAACAACCCTCTAAATTTTCATGGCGACACACAAAAGTCAGAGAATCGAGTGTTCAAAGTGTAAAAAGAGAGAGAAACCAGACCCCTTTTAGACTTTTTTCTGTCAGAGTTCTCATAATTTGTTGAAATTAATTAAAAATCAGCCATGTTCACAGAGTACCTGTAATCCTATTATTGACCTTGCCCAATACTCTGACCTTTTTCTTCTGCAGTTTAAAAAATGCCTGGCTGATTTTTAATTAATTTAAGAAATTTAGCATTGAACTCAATGATAATGTCAGACATGCTCAGTAAGAATTAACTGTCAGTGTTCTAAAAGCCAGACTCACAGCTGCTTAGCTAATCAGGGGGCCACACCCATGCCAGACATTTATCCCACAGTGGATCACATAAAAAAGATATGAAACAAGATCAGCACAGCACATGTCTTGTTTCTGTTATTTGGGCTCATTGCAGGTGTTGCCACCCCTCACCATATGCTCAGGGGCACATGTTACCAAATTCTTCCAAGCTACACAGGAAGTGGAGTGGACTGTGAAAGACCAACCCAAATTGTTTTGGCATTTTGACAAATTTGTAGGGCAGTACAATATCTCAGAAAGGAGGTCTGGTCTCCTGCTCCCCTGATGCATTCACAATAGCTGCCAAATTCCCCTGCTTTTTGAAGTTTGACAGAAATATCTGTTGGCTATAGGTACATTCTTAAACCGCAAGGTTTTTTCCCTATTAGTGAATAAATAGATACATATAATTTACTTAATAAAACAGAAAATTTGTTTCAATTTACATATTATTTACCATTTTATTCCTCTTGCATGTATGGCATTTTAATATCCTTGTGCAATGAAGAAAGAAGAAAAAAGGTGTCTACCAGTCTGCATCCTCTGCGTATTTTACCCCCGTGTCAAATAATAACATTCTGTGTTTATTTTTGTTGTATTACTTATAGCTACCTTGGATATATTTTCTTCCAGACTTGGGCTGATTGAATGGCTTGAGAATACCTGTACTTTAAAGGAGTTCCTTCTGAAGAACATGTCTGAACAAGAAAAAAATGATTATAACAGGTAATAAAGGTGCACAACTCAGTTTCTGGGCTGTTCATGGCATTCTGTGGAGGTATATAAAGAACTGTATCTGTAATATCTATAGGGAGAATTGACATTAATCTTCAGAAGTCAAAGTACTTCCTGCCTTAAGATTAATAATTGGCAGCTAATGAGTGACATTTTACCTCTAACCTACATTCTCTGCCTACATATTTAAACAAAGATCACCTGTGGCTTCATCATCGTCTATTGATAAGAAAATGATTGCTTTTTGCAAGCAAGGGATTTTTTATTTTAGTTTGAATCAGGAAGTGAACTTCAGTCAGATTGGAGAGCAGTGTCAATTCATACTCAGCATGTAAGTGGACTATAATTCCTGTGATGACAGACAAGGAGAGTCTCTCTGAGGAACCACAACTCTTAACTTACCATTGTGACATGCTACAGAAGCCAGATCCTAAGACGGTTCTCATCTTGATTAGCTTGTACTCTCATGAGCAAATGTTATAATGCTGAAAGTGAATTAGTGAGCGTATTCACAGAGAGGGAAAATTATGGCTGTTTCAGTTCTCTATTCCTGCTACTGCCATGTTACTCAAAATTAAATCATAATTGGGCTTAACATGTGCAAACTCCTGCTCATGGTTTATGTCCCCCAAACAAATCATGAGTAGTAAACCAAGAATAAGCCTTGATTACAGCTCATGGATTTTTGAGAGTGAGTTTAGCTCTGAATAGTGCAGTAGCAGCAGGACTGGGGGAAGAGCAAAGCAGCTGCTCTTTTTGCTCTGGATATTCACATACTTGCTTATTCTCAAGTCATACTTTTGCTTAGTGTAATGTGTGAACTAAGCCAATGTACACATATAGCTTTGTGTGAATATTGGATTCCAGAAAGCTGCTTTTGCCCTCATCTTTTGTCCTTGTGTATCAGCCCTTGTTAAGTTTTTCTCAATATCCAATCTATGGCATGATTTATTTGACAACTCAATCAGCATTCGATTTGAATTTGTAATGTAGTGCCAGTATCTCAGCTCAAAAACTGTCCTAAAAATTGATTGTTTAGCATTTGTCAGCAATACCTTCTGTCTTTCAGTTTGCACAGAAGTATATTAAGTATTCTCTGGCATTTCCCCCTCTAACAAATAACAAAGCAATGAACAATTGCTCACTGTGTAACAGATTCTGTTTTCTAAATGGGCATTTAAGCAATTGCTGGGCTTTTTTGTAATAGTTTGCGCATGCTTGATTCAACACAGCACTGACAATAATGAATTGTTAATTAAAAGAAAAAGAGAATGTTTACAGAGAATGCTGATAGATATAACACAGGTGCAGGTAAAAGTACCAATCTTCAGAAAATGCATTTCTCAGACAATGAAGCAAATTATAAGTTATTTAAAATTTGAATTTTTAAGAGGTGGATGTGGAATGAAATAAAGTAGTTGAATACTTTAAATGTGTGCATCATTTGAAGTGTTTTTCACTGAGGAAGAAACTAACTGCTTGTATGTTCCATGCAAATATGATCAATTCATGAATCTGTAGTAGCCATATGTTAGCTGGAAGAAGGCAGAAGTGAATACTTAATGCGAGAATAAAGAGATTCTGCAAGTCAGGAACTTGTGTAATAATGTTCTGTCTGTTCAAATAGGAATTTGCTATAAACACACTCCGTTTAGGATAAAACATAATAAAATCAGTACTTCCTAGCAACTGGTTTTTTTATAATGTTTGAAAAACAGTATCTCTCTGAGCTCACTATGAAAAATTGTTCGATACATTAATTGTTCTTCAACACAGTACCTCAGTACTCTTTAGCACTGAAAACAAACAGGTAATGTACAAGTAAATCACTTGGAGATTGTGTATGTTCTTTCCCTTTTCTATCAGTCCCAAAGGTCCTCGTGCTGATTATAATGATTGGCTGTCCAAGATGGCAGAGAGGAATACAAGCAATATAACACGATACATATCTATGTACAAGTAAGTTTTAGAAATAACTGTTATCCATTTATCCCATTAAATTTCTTCCCTGACTACTGTGGCAGGGACATTCTGATTGTGTTGCTGCCTACTGACGCATGGCCACAGTAAAATTGGAAATTAGTATCCTGCTTTCTTCTATTTTTTTCAGAAGCAGAAATTCTGCAGTGAGTGCGTTTGCACACTGCCCCACCCTTCTGTGTTGGCTTAAAGAAGCCAATTCTTTTCTTAAAAATCCTCAGGACACCAATGATAAAAAGTGCTGTTCTGCTTGCACAAAGAGGACATCCCTTTTCCTTTCCTCCTCCTTGGAGCCTTCTGCCCCCTGCCCAACTACTCTGGAGAGTTGCAGAACTCACCAAATCAGATGAGGAGCACGGGGGCTGCAGAGGAAATGAACTTTGTCACTTCTGCTGGCACAGTGTTCAGTCTCACCCATAATCTCTACTTGGAAATATATGAAAGCATGCTGCTAGTCCAGAAATGTTCAAAAGCTTGAAATTGGGCATATTATTTTTACCTGCCATGAAGTTGATGGTCCAGCTCCAAACCAATTAAGCCAAAACATTTAAGTCTGTTTAGATCGTTTTAACAAGTATATTGCAGTACCACTCTGCATTCAAAAGGGTTGTATTCAGTGCAAACAATATGGGGATTGTTAAGGATTTGGCAGTTGTTTATAAAATTGAATAAATTTTGGAGTAGTTGTGTTAGTCTTTTGCAGAAAAAAGCATTGAAGAGTATTGTGGCACCTTCAAGAGTAATACATGTATTATGGCATAAGATTTTGTGGACTATAGTCCATGTCATCATGTGCATGAAATGTTATTTTGAGTTGTAGGTGCAAGTACAAATACATGGTTGTGGGGGATTGCAAAAAGTGAGGTCAGAGGGTAATGAAATGCAGAAAAATAGAGGCAGTGATCATTATTTTCTCCAGTGGGCACCAGGACACCCCCAAGTGGGTATTGTGTTCCTTGCTAGTGCTTGAGGCAGGAAAGAGTTAACACTCCAAAACGACCGTTAATGCGGCCCCTCCCACGGAGTGCTAGTTCGTTTTCCTGCCTCGCTTGAGCAGTACTGATTTTCGCCTTGCTCTTCAGTCTGGCCGAGTTATATCTTTATCTTTTTCCCTATTTATGTTATTTATTAGCAGTCAATGTTCCCTTAACTCTTCTCTCAGTGTTGTATATAGGTGTTAGTCCTAAGATTAATTAGTACAATGTTTTCTCCTCAGAAATGAATTTCTCTGTGATTTTTCCAATTAATGCATTCCCTTAGTGATACTTCCCTCACTTAATGGTTTTCCGGGTAGATTTTCCTCACTAATGAATTTCTCTGTGATTTTCTATTTATACATTCCGTTAATATTTTCCTCATTTAATGAATTTCCGGGGAGGTTTTCCTCAGTAATAAATTTCTCTGTGGATTTTAATGATATTTCCGGGGAGGTTTTCCTCAGTAATAAATTTCTCTGTGGATTTTAATGATATTTCCCTACGTTCATGAATTCCAGGGTGATTTTCCCTCGTTTAATGATTTGCACAGTAGCTTTCTTCCCATTATAAATTGGTCTTTCCTGCTGAAAGCGAAATGCCTCAGGCGCAAAAAAGTGTCTCTTCAAGGCTTTCCAAACGAACGGTTGCAGCGCTTGGTGCGGTAGCACCTACAGCTCGCTCGCATGAACTAGCAGTTAAAAAGATGAGCCGTTGCAGCGCTCTCGAAGGCGGTCGCCATTTTAATCAAACAGCCTCACAGGCACCGCGCGGCCCAATCACTCTTGCGGTAGCACAGAGAACGGCCGTTAATCAACATGCACCTGTTTCCCCTGTAAGCGATGAGGTATCAGAGCAATCAGGGTGGAAAAATTTAAAAGCGCTTAACGATACTGCATCTCCTGTAGCTGGTGCGGTAGCACTGCAATCAGGACGTAAAAGTATGGAAGCAGTTAAAGGTGCAGAAAAGCCTGTCAGCACTGCGGTAGCAGAGCGATCAGGACGCAAGCATATGACTAAAACAAAACATACAGTTAGCCATACAGCAGAGCAATCAGGAAGGGTTGCTGCTGAGGAAGCCACAGAATATAAGAAAAATGCTTCTTTACAAAGCAGAAGGGCGCTGTATCTAGGACAGCAATCACAGCAGTTGAGTACAGTAAATGCTGAATTTCCCTCACAGCAGGAGGAGATTCCAGATCCTTCAGTCCTTTTTTGCTCAGATTCTGAGGAAAATGATGAGCAATTTACAGGTTTTAATATTCATCACCCTGAGGTTCCACAGAGCACTGGGGCTTTGCAGCCTATAAGTGATATTGCAGCTAATGAGCACAGTCATAAACAGCAGCACAGAGTTTTGCGTGAGAGAACTAATCATAACCAGCATCAATTCAACTCTACACAGATGGCCTCTCTTGCCACCTCATGTTCAGATCAGGAACTTCAACAGGTGAAGTCTTTTCATTTAGGAGCTGCAGAATTAAATTATATTAGAAAGGCTCTCATGGGTGATATATCAGCAGAACTAGCTGCTATTCGCCAATCTTTTCAAGTGGTTCCTGTACAGGCACAACAGCGCAGTCATGCACCAGGACAAAGTCACTGGCAACACAATATACGACAGTGCAGTGATCAGATGCCTCAGGCAGGTTTCCCTGAAGTTGAGCAACAGCAGCTCCACACTGAACTTGCAAATGGATCACCAGATCCACATTATGTGGCCAGGGGTAGAGCACAGGGCTTATTAGCTGACAGACCAGACAGATCAAAGTTTGCTAGGCAACAGTTTATGCACGATGATTCAGTGCTTGATTTCGAAGATGAATCAGATGAATGGAGTGATTCTTCACAACCGGAAGAGCACCACTCCAATAGGTTGTTTCATAGCACTTACTATCTGCCTCTGCTATGCAAAGCTATGGCGGCTTTAGATTTGAATGATGTTGTTACAGAACAGGCACCTTCTACCTCCAGAGGAGCATCTGTCTTTCCAGAAACAAAGTCTACCGATAAGGTCATTAAGGTACCATCACTGCTCAGACAAATAGTGAAATCTGAATGGGACTCACCAGTTGAGTCTACCAAGTCACTGACGTATGCTAAGAAACTATACTTATTGGACCCAGAGTTTATGGAGCAGCTGAAAACTCCAGACATTGATTCTCCAATTTCTGCCTTAGTTTCTAGAAACTTCCTTTTAAGAGAAGGGGATGCTCAATTGAAAGATTTTACAGAACAAAAGTTAGATATGGCACTTAAAAAGGTCCATGAAGCGTCAGCCTTGTTGGTATGTGCATCTATAGCAGCATCTGTGTTTTCAAGGGCTGCATTATTGTGGTTAGATGAAGTTTTGGAAAATCCAGATCAAGACCAAGACAGACTTAGGAAAACAATTTTGAAGGTATCAATGACACAGGCTTTCATTGCAGATGCAACAATGGATGCTACTCAATTCGCAGCTAGAGCCATGGCTGCTGAAGTTGTAGCTAGGCGTATTTTGTGGCTTCATCATTGGGAGACGGACGTTTCTTCTCGCATGGTGTTGGCAACAGAACCATATGCAGGCAAGAAATTATTTGGTGAAACTCTGCTCAGTGCAGTACTAGTTGAAACAAGAGACAAGAAGAAGGCAATGCCAGTAACAAGTAAAAGACGAGATGACAGGCGACCTTTTCGCCATTTTCAGCCATACCAGTCCTTTCGTCCATCTAGGTTTGGAGGCAGGGGGCGAGATTTCCATGTTAACAGACAAGTTTGGGGTCGTCCAAGATTCCAGTTGCACAACCAACAACAATCAGCAGCGCGAAATACATTCTCAGCTACCCACAGAGGTGGAAGGCAACAAAGACAATTCTGACTTATTGCAGATACCAGTGGGCGCCTGCTGAAATTTGCACACATTTGGCAGCTGACAACATCAGACCGCTGGGTAAAGAATGCTCTACAATATGGGTATCAGATAGTTTCAGGCTATACCTCCAAACAGATTTCTCCGGTCACCTGTTTCGGCACATCCCGAGAAGCACAGGCTACTACAACAGGCAATACAACATCTGTTGCAGATAGCAGCCATAGAACCAGTTCAGCAGCACCAGAAATTTCAAGGGGTTTATTCTGTTCTCTTTCTTGTGCCCAAAAAAGGAAACAATTGGAGAGCGGTGCTCGATCTAAAATTTCTAAACAGATTTGTCAGATACCGGAAATTTTGCATGGAAACATTGGTGTCCATAAAAGAAGCTATTCAGCCTCGAGACTTCCTAGCTTCCATAGATCTAACCTAAGCATATTTACATGTGCCAATCCATCCGCAGCACCACAAGTTCCTCCGCTTCGTTTACAACAATCAACACTATCAGTACAGGGCAATGCCCTTTGGCTTGGCGTCAGCGCCGAGGGTCTTCACAAAAATTCTGGTGACCCATGTCGCGCATCTCCGTCAACATGGGTTGAATCTTTACCCATATTTAGACGACATTCTGATTCGTTCACACACAGCACAGTCAGCTTATCAGGACATTCACACCATACTAGCAGTTCTCCACGATCACGGATTCTTAGTCAACATCCCCAAGAGTTATTTGTTCCCTCAACAACGTTTACAGCATTTGGGAGCAATGATAGATAACGGAACTGGAGACAATTTCTCTTTTGGAAGACAGAGTTCAAAAGATAAAGTTGGCTGTTCAACCATTGTTAGCGAAGCCTGCAGAGGACTTGATGGTCTTAGCATGGGTTTTAGGCATGCTTGTTTCCTCTATCCAAGTTACGCCATGGGCCAGGTTTCATGTTCGTCCTCTACAATGGACACTGTTACCATACCAGTGGCAGATAGCACATTCCATGCATCTCCAGGTTCCTCTGACGTTACGACTGAGAACCGCTCTTCATTGGTGGACAAAGGATTGCAATCTATGCAGAGGACTTTCCTTAAAGGACCCACCATGGGAGACTGTCACATCAGATGCAAGTCTCCAGGGGTGGGGAGCTCACTGCAGAGGTCAAATCCTGCAGGGATCTTGGTCCCCTCACAAATCAAACCAAAGCATCAACTTACTAGAACTTCGGGCAGCACGGTTGGCGCTGCAACATTTTGTGCCTTTATTCCATCTCAAACATGTGCTGCTGAGAACAGACAACAACTGTGTGAAAGCGTTCATAAATCGTCAAGGAGGGACGAAGTCACTGGTTCTTCATCAGGAGGCATCTCTACTAATTTCCTGGGCAGAGTACATGCTACAATCATTGACAGCGGAATATATAAAGGGAGTAGAGAATGTACAAGCGGACTGGTTAAGCAGACAGGAGATGTTGCCGGGAGAGTGGCAGTTGCACAAAGATGTGTTCAAACAGATACGCAGAAGGTTCGGAAGGATGGATGTGGACCTTTTCGCTTCAGATGTCAATCATCAACTGAAGAGGTATTACACTCGCTATCCATCTCTCAGAGCAGAGGGTGTAGATGCCCTAAATTCTCCTTGGCCGAAGGCAACACTGTATCTCTTCCCTCCTTTTCCATTGCTTTCTCGGGTAATGAAAAAGGTAAGGATGGAGAGGGCCAATGTTGTTCTACTAGCACCAGATTGGCCAAGGAGGCCATGGTTCTCAGAGCTAGTCAACCTATCTGTCGAGCCCCCATGGCGTCTGCCTCTTCGACCAGATTTGCTGCTAGAAGGACCGCTTCGTCACCCCGATCTTCAATGGTTGAGCTTAACCGCACGGAAATTGAGCAGGGCAAATTGCTGAGGGCTGGATTACCAACGGAAGTGGTAACCACAATATTGGCATCTAGAAGACAGTCCACAATAAGAAGCTACCAGTATACCTGGGCGGCCTTTTTGAAATGGTGTAATAGGAATCATGTTACACCTAGGAAGTTGGGAATTACAGAGGTGTTATCCTTTTTAAATGCTGGTTTGAAGAATGGGTTGAGACCCAATACTTTGAGGTGACAAGCATCTGCGTTGTCCACAGTCCTGTCTAAGTCTTCTTATGCATCACTGGGAGCTCATCCCTATATGAAACAATTTCTAAGAGGGGCTTCACTATTGTCAGCACCTGTTCATCATCGTTTTCCAACATGGAATCTTCACAAGGTCTTGGCAGCTCTTCAAAAACTGCCATTTGAACCATTGAAAACGTCTACATTACGAATACTTTCCTTCAAAGTATTATTTCTCATAGCAAGCTAGACGAGTATCTGAACTTGGAGCTCTCTCCATGGCAAAACATTTATGTATCTTCCATACTGACTGAGTCATTTTGAGAACAGATTCTACTTTCATTCCAAAAGTTAATTCAGCCTTTCACTGTCAGCAGGAAATAGTATTGCCAACATTTTGTCCTTCGCCAAAGCATCCTGTAGAGCACGCTTGGCATTCATTGGATGTGAGGAGAGCACTTAAAGTCTATATAAATAGGACTAGGCCAATAAGGCAAACTGATTCTTTGTTTGTTTCTTACCACCCAACTACTCTCGGTAAAAAGGTGTCCTCCTCTACTTTGGCGAGATGGATTAAGGGCTGCATTGCCTTAGCATACAGTTCTCTCAACATACCATTACCTTCAGGCATCATGGCTCATTCCACTAGAGCAGCAGCTGCCACTGCAGCTTATTCAACAAATGCATCTCTTCAAGAAATATGTAGGGCGGCCACTTGGGCAAACCCTAACACTTTTACTAAACATTATAAAATAGATATTTATGCTTCAGCTGAAGCAGCCTTTGGGAGGTGAGTTATTCAGCAGGTCCTGAGTGGTCATTGAACATTTATGTACCCACCCAATCAATATGTCAGCTCTGGAACATCCCACTTGGGGGTGTCCTGGTGCCCACTGGAGAAGGAACCATTTTACTCACCAGAAAGGTGTTTCTCAGTGGGCGCCAGGACACCGCCAAGGCCCACCCTGGGATACACACGACAGGAAACATGATAATAAAACGGGTGGACACTGAAGAGTCAATGATCACTCCTATCCCATGTATCATTCAGTGGAGTTGGCAGTCGCTCTGGGTAGAGACTGTATAGTTATTTTTACAACTTAAGTGTAAAATGTATGTTTTCATAATTACAGTTAATGTTGTCACAGTTTTTTACATATGTATAAGTTTATATTTTAAGCTTGGCCAGACGGCGAACAAGCACTCCGTGGGAGGGGCCGCATTAACGGTCGTTTTGGAGTGTTAACTCTTTCCTGCCTCAAGCACTAGCAAGGAACACAATACCCACTTGGCGGTGTCCTGGCGCCCACTGAGAAACACCTTTCTGGTGAGTAAAACGGTTCCGTACCTATCATCAGTGATCTACAACCCATTCTGGACAATGGCACTTCCCTTTCACAGACCTGGAATGATGGACCTGTACTTGCTTACAGGCAGTCCCTGCCTCCCAACCTAAAAGAGGTACTCAACCAGCTACAGTGGGTCACATAACAAAGATATGACACAGGGACCAGCCCCTGCAGCAGACTCAGATGCCAGCTCTGACTATACATCTACTCTGACAATTCATTTTAAAGGACCTAATAATGCCATCCATAATTTCAGGAATTCATTTACCTGCTTATCTTTCAATGTGATATATGCCATTATCTGCTAGCAATACCCTTCTGCATTCTACATAGGATAAACAGGCTGGTCTCTGTGTAAAAGAAGAAATGGGCACAAATATTACACCGTAAATGGCAATATTCAAAAGCCAATGGGGGAATTTTTCAACCTTCCAGGACGCTGCAAATGATCTTGAAGTAGCCTTCCTGGAGCAAAGCAACCTCAAAGAGAGACTGCAATGCGAAACTGCTGAATTACCATACATTAACAGTTCTAATGCTATCACTTGTGAACTGAACAGAGATGGAGGATTACAGAATGCGATTGCAGAAGACATCCTCCTTTAACGAGCTTTACAGGAGCACGTAACACAACTCACTTATTTTCATTTGTCCACAGCCTTTGATGCAGGCCAAGAACACCATAGCTGCTGAGTTTCTCCTGTGCATGGAAAAGCTGATCTCAGGTGGGTAGCTAGCTCCACCTAGCAGTTGAAGGCAGAAGATTGCTAAAGAGTTTTGTTTTTTTTAACAAGGACTTCCTGCTCTGCGCAGCTCTATATTTCAATTTCTCTTCTGCCTTCCACCAAGAACAGTTGATCTAGCTCCTCTCTGCGTTCAGGCCTGTATAGTTTGGTGTTTTTTCCCTATTGTGCGTCTTTACTTTTTCCTTCATTTACTGTTTTCCTATGTGTGTCTTGTTTAAAACAAAAAAAAGGGGGTTGTCATTTTACATTTCTCCCCTGAGACTTCGCAACAGTGCTGAGCCAATCACAAACCAGCAGTCCCACCGCTTTGGCTGTGAGACCACTGCCCTCTTCGTTGGACTCTGCCCCCCCGGCCTTGTTTCTCAGGCCTACCTACCAGCAATCACCCAACCGGCCTCCTCCTTTCACAGCACTTTTGCAGCGTGCTCCCCAGGACGCTGAGTGCCTGCCCACCCCCTCCTCCATCCTGTCGCCACGGAAGGCCTCAGCGGGACGCTCCAGCCACAGGGGAAGCATATTTGCCCCCCCGCAGCTCATCAGCATCTGGCTTGGCTATTACCACAGCCCTTAGCCACCATAAGACCCGCAGCGTGGTTTGCGCCCATGGGGAAGGCAACACGCAAATCGGACCACCCACCAAAGAAACCTAAGTCATTTCAGCCTCGCACTACAATGGAAGTTGTGCCTCCGCCATTATCCAACCAGGCCCTAGGGCCTTTAGGTTCTATTGAATCCCAGGTGGAGGTAGCCATAGCCTGCCCCTCTTCCAGCAGGCACAAGGTGGCTGAGGCGTGTACTGTCATGGGCAGGGTGGCTGCACAACAACTGGCACCTAAGAGAAGTAGGGGAACCAGTCACGACAGGCAATGGCCTGGTGATGCACAGGGGGCTGCACCAAAAGAGGCTCACAGCAACATGTGCAGGTCACAGAGAGACCTGGAGTCCCTATCTGAGGAGGAAGGCACCCAATTCCAGCCCACCTTGGAGGCAATTTTTTCTACATCGTCTTCTGAGGATTTGAAGGGTTCCTCGAGACAGCTACGTCTCACCAAGTGTTACAGGAGAAGAGGGGTGAAGCATCCTTCATTTCACCCTCTTCACGTCAGGAACTCCAATTTCAGGGGGTGGTGCACAACCCACACTGTTCTCATGGTCAACCTCTACAGTTTCAGTTATCGCCCATGCTACAACAGTTAAAGGAACAGCTGAGAGTTTCTCTCCTAATGGATCTAGCCAGAGATCTTTCCACATCAGCGGCTGAGACTTGACACCCCACGTAGGACACACCAGCCACAGCACTCACTCGGCCACCTTCAAGAGCGCAAGTGGTGCAGGGCCTCACTACACTCCGCTCTTCTTTAAACGCACCCCAACCACCGGGCAGGGCATCACTGGACCCTTATGCCATCTCACCTCCCTCCCTCCAACCAAGTTTATTCCCCCTCTCAATGTCTCCAGACAAGCGGGAAAGGACTCTTCAAGCCATTGCCCACCTTCTGCAGATTGCAGCAATAACAGCCCGTTCCAACAGGTGAGATGTTTTCAGGAATCTACTCAGTATTCTTCACCATTGGAAAAAAGATGGATCTTTCAGGACGGTACTCAATTTGAAGAACTTAAATCAGTTCATAAAATACTACAGTTTCCACATGGAAACTTTACTGTCCATCAAGGAGGCATTGAGAAAGGGAGGCTTCCTCTCATCTGTCAATCTGAAGGAGGCCTATCTGCATGTCCCTGTTTTTCCGCCTCACAGACATTGCCTCTGGTTTGCGGTGGGGGAGGATCAATTTCAGTACAGGGCCATGCCCTTTGGTCTGGCAACTGCCCCCAGAGTATTCACGAAGATCATGCTTGCTCTGGTGGCACACCTCAGGACGAAAAGGCTCCGTGTCTTTCATTACCTGGACAACTTTCTGCTCCGGTCTCTGTCCCTCCACAAGGCTTGGGAAGATCTGCACATCACCCTAGCATGCCTCAAGGATCACGGCTTCCTTGTCAACCAAACCAAGAGCCAGCTTTGTCCAGCCCACCGCATAATACATTTGGGGGCCACCATAGACTCACAGCAGGGACTCATATTGTTTGTTTATTTATTTAAAATATTTCTATCCCGCCCTTCTACTCTATAATAGGGCACTCAGGGCAGCTTACAAAAATAAAATCAAACACATACATAATAAAATTGTAAACAGTAAAATCACAAAAACATTAAAATAAATTAAAATACATAAAATACAATATATATATGCGCGCGCACACACACATATATAGCTCAAGACAGAGTAGACAAGATAATTACAGCTGTCACACAGCTCCTATCTTCGCCTTCGGAAGATCTTATGCATCTGGCAGGTATCTTGGGGTTGATGGTCTCAACCTATCAGACTACACCATGGACACGTCACCACTCTCGACCATTCCAGTGGGTGCTACTGCCTTTTCAAAGCGACATTGCAGCCAGGCGTCACCGGAAGGTAGCACTTTCACCAGTGGTCTGTCACTCCCTGCTATGGTGGGCACACAAACCCAATCTACTAAGAGGAGTGCCATTCCAGGACCCTCCATGGATCCTGATCACCTCAGATGCTAGCCTGAGAGGCTGGGGAGCCATTTGTAATGGCCAGATGATACAAGGGACTTGGTCACCACAGGAGTCAGTACTTTCAATCAATCTTCTGGAGCTTTGTGCAATTCGGCTAGTCCTGAGGAACTTCAAACAGTTGGGGGCGGTGCTGGTGAGGACAGACAACATATCGGCCAAATCAAATTGAAATCGTCAGGGAGGCACATGCTCCTCACAACTACAGAAGGAAGCTGCCCTGCTGTTCAAGTGGGTGGAAACACGTGGACTCGATCCTCGCAGAATACCTCAAGGGGGGGACAACTGCCAAGCGGATTGGCTCAGCAGACAGAAGGTGCATCAGGGAGAATGGAAACTTCACCCGTTGGCCTTTCAGGAAATAGTGAGATGCTTTGGCAGAGTCGAGGTGGACCTATTTGCCACACACCTCAACCTCCAGGTGAAAAATTTTTTCTCCAGATATGTGACACCAGAGGTTGAAGGCATAGATGCTCTGGCATCCCAGTGGCCCCAAGGACAACTCCATGCCTTCCCCCCTCTTCTGATCATTCCCAGGGTACTTCAAAAGATCCGAGCTGAAAGGGCAAGAGTTCTACTGATAGCTCCTTGGTGGCCAAGGAGACCCTGGTTCCCAGAACTCGTCAATCTGTCGATCGATCCTCCATCGCAAATTCCCCTCAGGAAAGACCTATTGTTGCAGAGACAGCTTCTTCACCCAGACCCGGATGGCTGGTGCTTCACGTCTGGAGATTGAGAGGTGACGCCTCTTAAAACATGGTATTCCAGCTCAAGTGGTGGAAACTGATGGCCTCAAGACGTTCTTCCACAATTAGAATATATGAGACTACATGGAAGGCCTTCTCGATGTGGTCACAAAAGAAGGATTTAATTCCAAGGAAAGCAGGTATAAATGACATTCTCTGCTTCCTACAGGATGGCTTGTCCTTGGGTCTTAGGCCAAACACTCTGACGCCAGGCTTCAGCCCTTTTGGCGGTTCTATCTACATCTCCAGAGAAACTGCTGGGATCTCATCCGTTACTCAGGTGTTTTCTATGTGGAGCAACGGCATTGGCACCTCCTACAATCCATCGTTACCCAACTTGGGATCTACACAAGGTGTTAACGGCCCTACAAAAGCCCCTTTTCAAACCTAAGTCAATTTTCCCTATGTCTCCTATTTTTAAGGTCTTGTTCCTTGTGGCCGTTACTTCAGCCTGGAGAGTTGAATGCTCTGTCTGTTGACAAGAATTTTGTGTGTTTCATAAGGATAGAGTAGTCCTACATACTGTCCCTTCTTTTCACCCTAAAATACTGTCTACCTTCTACTGTCAGTAAGAGCTGGTACTTCCTTCTTTTTGTTCTAATCCCATTCACCCCACAGAGAAAGCATGGCATTCACTGGATGTGCGAAGAGCCCTGAAAGTGTATATCTCTAAAACAAAACATCTCCATCAGACAGTTTGTCTCCTTCCACCCAGTGTCTTTAGGGAAGAAAGTGTCTTCGTCCACGCTCGCTAGGTGGATCAAGGCATGTATCACACTGGCCTGTGCCTCTCTAAAGTTAGCCCGGCTGGCCAGGATAGTGGCCCACTCAACTAGGGCAGCAGCCACATCGGCAGCATTCTCATGCCATGCATCTATCACAGAGATTTGTAGAGCAGCTACATGAGTTGCACCTAATACGTTTATTAAACACTATAAGATTAACACATATGCATCAGCAGAGGCAGCTTTGGGGAGGAGAGTGCTACAGCATGTTCTCCCAGATCACTAGTGTAATCAGCCCAGCGATGTTCCCACCCTACATGGGTCAGCTTTGGTATGCCCCACCTCAGATCAGCTTTTCCATGCACAGGAAAAAAGACATTTGGTCTTACTGTAAAACGGTTTTCTCTGTGCATGTCAAAATCTGATCTCAGGGCCAGTCCATAGGAGAGCTGGGCTGCCACCACTGTCTTTTTCATCTTAGGCCTGCAGAAGAGAATGTATGAGTGCTGTTGTCTCCTGTTTTGTGTTGATGATTCTTATTATTTCTCTTTGTTTTTTCCTCCTGTTGGTTGGCTTATCAAAAATTGAAATAAAGAGCTGTGCAGAGCAGGAAGTTCTTGTTAAAAAACAAAACAAAACTCTTTAGCACTCTTCTGCCTTCAACGCTAGGTGGAGCTAGCTACCCACCTGAGATCAGCTTTTGACATGCACAGAGAAAACCGTTTTACGGTAAGATCAAATGTCTTTTTTATGCATATTGCAACATTAGTTAAGGAGAGCTGTTTGAGAATATTGCCGCATGTGTCACACCATTAATGTTCATGGTGCTTTACAGTCTCGAGGTGCTTGCTGTATATAGGCTAACTGTGGAGAGAGAACAGAGATGCATTTTAGAAAGACATTTTGAATCAGTGCAAGCTAAGAACTAGGAAAAAACTGTTGTGTCTGCTCCATTCCCATTCTTTACTGCATTTCATGTTTTCTAATTATATAGTTCTAATGATCACTGTTTTGCTCACTTCTAGGAGAGCTAGTCGTACAGAAACAGTGATGTCTTTCCATCGCCGACAGAGCCGTGTTCCTGAAGATCTCTTAAGGTGTGTTCTCATACATTGTGGACTTCAAAATACAACTAGGAATTATTTTTTCTCCAGTGGGCACCAGGACACCCCCAAGTGGGTACTGTCTTACCTGCCCCTTACCATAAGGTTCCAGGATGGATTGCAACAATAAAATAAACAATATTAAAAATGAATTAAAAAATTACAGCCATGAAACAACCACAGAAAGTGTAAAAACAATTCAGTATGTACCGATTAAAAATAGTTCCAAAACAGATGCAGTGAAGATCTCCACTTAAAAGGCTTGCTGAAAGATGAGGGTCTTAAGTAGGTGCAAAAAAAGACAACAGAGATGACTCCTGTCAAATATGTAATGGGAAGGAATTCCAGAGAGTAGATACCTTTATGCTAAAGGCCCAATGATGCCAAAGGGTTGCCTACAAAAGTTCTCATATCGTCAAGAGCTCCCTCATCTCCCCACATTCGCTCAGGCTCCTGGCCCTCAATTTCTAACCCCCCCCCCCCAAAAAAAACCCTCCCTTTGAGTCCTTCCTATATTAGCTCATGCCACTGTACTTTTCTCCTGACCCCTTCTCCAGTCCTTAGGCCTTCTAGCTTTCGGTGGTGAAGATGGGCAGTTCTTTGTTCTGAAATCCTAATGTTTTGACTTCTTAGAAATAGCACTTATAGAACTTGTGAATATGGTTCTCAAATCATGCTGTAGCCACTCCTAATATGTATATACACTAACAGGCAAAAAACCTTGCGGTTTAAGAATGTACCTATAGCCAACAGATATTTCTACCAAACTTTAAAAAGCAGGGAAATTGGGCAGCTATAGTGAATGCACCAGGGGAGCAGGAGACCTGAACTCCTCTCTGAGATATTGGACTGCCCTACAAATTGGTCAAAATGCAAACACCATTTGGGTTGGTCTTTCACAGTCCAATCCACTTCCTGTGTAGCTTGGAAGAATAAGTGAAGCCAGTGTAAGTCCCAATTAAGGAGCAGTTTGAGGACATGGCAGCGGAGAGGCTGTGGTGAGGGAACTTAGGCCACGTCCAACTTGTGTTTGGAGCGCTCCTGCAGGTCCCAATTCAGGCAAAAGTTAGGCCAGGACAAACGTTGGTCTAAGAAAATAAATATAGGCGGGCCCTGCTTATACGGCAGGTTCTGTAAAGCAGAAATCGCCATAAAGTGGAACACATTGAGTATAATGGGGCCCATCACGCAAAAATGCTGCAAAATGCCACAAAAGCACAAAACTGGCTTTAAAACGGGGAATTTCCCGCCGCCGCATTAGCGGAACACCGGAAAGCGAAGCGCCGGTAAGCGGGGCCCTACTGTACAACAAAAGTCAATGGAGAGGGCTTACTCCCCGGTGAGGGTATTTGGAACAGAAGGCTTTTACTTTCTGGTCCCTGCATGCAGCTTCCGGCTGAGCCAGCGTTCAGCCTAGAGGCTTCTGAGCAGCAATTGGATGCGGCAGAACTTTGCATTGGCTTTTCTTGCGCTGGCACCACTTATGCTGGCTTCCCCGGAGTTGGATTGCTCTGTAACACAGGAACGATTTGCATAAAATTTGTCAGTTTGGTTCATCGCTCTGCAGCCTTTCTTGTCTAAGAAGAATATGATATAATAAACTTTAGTAATGAAAGCAATAGCATTTAATGTTTTGAGTAGCTCCACAATGATCCTTTTCTTGTCTATAATACAGAATTAAGAGATTTGTCTTACTGATGTTTAATAACACTATAAAAGATGTTTCCAGTCTTTGCTTATATGCTGGGCATGCAATAGAAACCTGTGACATTCCTCCTCCTAAATTTATTTATTTATTTTTATTTTATTTTTAAAACTTATATACCGCCCGACTAGCAATAGCTCTCTGGGCGGTGAACATAAATCATGCAATAAAGATTGGAGCATATATACTATGAAATAGATCTGCTAGTGCCTACCTGGTGGTCATTGGTATAACTTGGTAAGTTTTTAACTGCATGTTTCTTTGGCTGCAGGCTACACAGGAAGTGGTTTGGACTGTGAAAGACCAACCCAAATTGTGTTTGCATTTTGACAGCTTTGTAGGGCAGTTCAATATCTCACAGAGGAGGTCAGGTCTCCTGTTCCCCTGGTGTATTCACTATAGCTGCCCAATTTCCCTGCTTTTTAAAGTTTGATAGAATAATAGGTACATTCTTAAACAGCAAGGTTTTTTGCCTATTAGTGAATTTCTCTGCTTTTTAATCTGGGAGGTAAGAAATGGGATCCTGTGCAAGTTTGCTGAGAATGGATGGATCATTTGCATGCTAAAGTTCAATGGGATTTACTCCCCTACAGTCATGCTTAGGATAGGTGAAACTGACCACGGGATGGGGAAGGGAGGAGGGGGAGGGGAGCAGGAGATTTGATCATTTCCATGTTCATTGAGTTCAGTGCGATTTACTCCTGTGCAGTCATGCTTAGGATAGGTAAAACTGACCATGGGGAGGAAGGCCTGAAGTGTGGGCAGGGGAGGAGGAAGAAGGAAAAGGGGAGGAGAGGAAGAAGGGAGGAGGAAGGGAGATGAGGGGGAAGGAGGGGGAACGCAGGTCTGATCATTTGCATGCTTATTGAGTTCAATGGGATTTACTCCCATGCAATCATGCTTAGCATATGTAAAACTGACTGGGGAGGAAGAGGAGAAGAGGGAGGGAGGGCTAGTGTGGGCAGGGGAAGAGGAAGAAGAAAGAGGGGAGTGAAGGAAGGAGGAGGAAGGGAGAGGGGAAGGCAGGTCTGATCATTTGCATGCATATTGAGTTCAGTGGGATTTACTCCCATACAATCATGGCTAGGATAGGTAAAACTGACCATGGAGGAGGAGGAAGGGGAGGGGAGAGTAGAGGGAAAGAGGAAGGGGGGAGAAGGGAGTAGAAGGAGGGGGAGGGCATTGGAAGGGGATTGGAAGGGGTAGGGAAGGGGCAAAAAGGAGGTGATGGGAGGGAGGAGGAGGGGAGGGCAGGTTTGATCATTTGCATGCTTATTCAATTCAGTGGGATTTACTCCCTTGCAATCATACCTGAAAATGAAATGGACTGTCTTCAAGTCATTTCAGACTTATGGCGATGCTATGAATAGGGTTTTCATGGTAAGAGGTATTCAGAGGAGGTTTACCATTGCCTTCCTCTGAGGCTGAGAGGCAGTGACTGGCCCAAGGTCACCCAGTGAGCTTCATGGCTGTGTGGAGATTCAAACCCTGGTCTCCCAGGTCATAGTACTAGGATAGGAAAAACTGACCATGGGGGAGGGAGAGGGTGGAGAGGAGGGAAGGAGGAGGGGGAAGAAGGGGATGAGGGGGAGGGGAAGGAAAGGGTGAAGGAAGGGGCAAGAGGGAGGGCAGGTTTGATCATTTGCATGAACTTTTTGAGTTCAGTGGGATTTCCTCCTGTACAAGGATGCTTAGGATAGGTGAAACTCACCTGGGGGGGGCAGGGCAAAGAGAAGGAGGGTGGGGAGGGGAAGGAAGGAAGGGGGAGGGGAGAGGGAGGAGATTGGATGGGTGAGCAGATGGGAAGCCCCTTTCCTTTCCAAAAGGAAAACATTGTGAACAGTATCATTCTTTTTCAGGTTTCCCCCACCTTTTTATTTTACAGCAGGCATATGTAGCCTCCCACCCAAATTTAAACTAAAGCTGTTCCTGGCCACATCCCACACCAGACCTTTATTTCCCTTTAGATAGTCATGGCTTTTCCAAAAGAATCCTGGGAAGTGTAGTTAGTGAAGGGTGCTGAGAGTTGCTAGGAGATGCCCTGTTCCCCTCACAGAGCTTCAATTAGAGCTCTGTTAAATTAGAGATGGGGGGAAGGAGCTTCAATTAGAGCTAACTGTTAAATCACTCTGGCCACTGGAGCTCTGTCAGGAATAGGAGTCTTCTCTCAGCACCCTTCACAAACTACACTTCCCAGGATTCTTTGGGGGAAGCCATGACTGTCTCAAGTGAAATCAAGGTCTGGTGTGGGTGTGGCCCCGATTAGGCAGGCCAAGCAGCTGTGAGTCTGGCTTTTAGCACACTGACATTTGGTTCTTACTGAGCATGCCTGACATTATCATTGAGTTCTAGTCAAAATTTCTTAAACTAATTAAAAATCAGCCAGGCATTTTTTTTTACTTTTAAACTGCAGAAGATGAAGATCAGAGTATGGGGCAAGGTCAGTAATAGGATTACAGGTACTCTGTGAACATGGCTGATTTTTAATTAATTTCAACAAATTATGAGAACTCTGACAGAAAAAAGTCCAAAAGGGGTCTGTTTTTTCCCTCTCTCTTTTTACACTTTGAACTCTCGATTCTGTTTTGTGTATTGCCATGAAAATTTAGAGGGTTGTTAAGCAAGCGTTTCTGAGTTCAGGACTAAGTTTTGTACAGTTTTGTTTTGAAATGAGCTTATGGGAAGTGTCAGAATGCCATGGGGGGTATTTTCTATATAACTCTGCAGAATGTAGAAAATCCTTGCTGACTATAGCATACAGCCACTCTTGTGGCTGTATTATATATATATCTATATATATCTCAATACCCTGTTTTTCTTAAGGAGAGCCTTTGTTAAGATGAGTACAACACCAGAGGCCTTGCTATCTCTGCGATCCCATTTTGCCAGCTCTCATGCACTGATGTGCATCAGCCACTGGATTCTTGGTATTGGAGACAGACACTTATCCAATTTTATGATCAGCATGAAGACAGGTGGCATGGTGGGGATAGACTTTGGACATGCATTTGGTTCAGCTACACAGGTATTCTTTTTCTAACGATTATGGCATATAGGTTTAGCTATATTAAATTGTATGGAGTGTTAATAGCTTTGGGTTTTTTTAATAAATGTTCAAACTCTCTCTTGCTTCCCTTTTAGGATTTTTGTTGTTGTTTGCCAGCATTATTTTTGCTGCCAGCCATGTGAAACATCACAACTCCTGCCCACGTTTTGAACCTTGCACATAACTTAATGACACTTCCTCTTTTATTTCAGAATAATATTTTAAAAGTATACCTATTCATCTAGAACATCCAGGGAATATTTCAGCTATTAGTAAGCAGGAGCTTGTTAGCATAGTGAAAATTGGAAAAGTTAAAATGTGTTGAAGCATGGTAAAAAAAAATAAAAAAAATTATCTTTCCATTAATCAAAGTTATCAAATCATCTCGATAATTTAAAAAAATAAACAGTATCACTCTAGCATACTAGCAAAACCTAGATGGTTAAGGTTTAGGTCTCTAATCCATGGAAACAACAGAATGGGCCATCTTTAATTGTTAGGTAAAAGGTAGTGAAGAGTGTTTTGCAGTGGCCAAAAGCTGAGAAACACAAGCTGAAAGCTGCCTTGATCTCCATAGAGAAAAGGCAAGATAAAAACATAATAAATACATATGTTGGTTTCTTCAAAAACTATTTCCTTTTACTATCTTGATTTTTGCCTATACATCAATAATGACCTGTGTGAAAGAACATATGAATCCTGCTATATGAAAGTAAGAGATATGTTGGTAGTTCTTGTTTGCTTTATGGATTTTTCAATTGTTTTTTATGTTTAATTTTCCTTGTATGTAGTTTCTGCTAGTGCCAGAGCTGATGCCTTTCCGTTTGACTCGCCAGTTCATTAACTTGATGTTGCCCATGAAAGAATCTGGTCTTATTTACAATGTGATGGTGCATTCCTTGAGAGCCTACCGTGTAGATCAAGATTTTCTCATTAATACTATGGATGTATTTGTGAAGGAGCCTTCCTTAGATTGGAAAGTAGGTTCTATTCTTACTAGTTCTGCTTTATCTGAACAAAACAAAGAGAAATAGTTTCATGTAATCCTATAAGGTAGGGAGGGATAGCCATCGTGATGCCCACCAGATGATGTTGGATGACAGAGCCCATCATCCTTGGCCATTGGCCATGCTAGATGGGGCTGATGGTTATTGGAGTCCAACGACGTCTGCTGGGCAGCATGCTGGTTATATCTGCTGTAAGGAAAAGCAAATGGCTAGATGATCTGGAAAAGTTATTTCATACTTAATGAATATAGTTGATGTTTCCCTGCCTTAGGTTTTATTGCATTTTGAGGCAGTGAAGACTTACCAAAAATGGTGCATTTGCCAGGAGAATTGAGATGGAGAACAAAGATGGGTGTGAGAAGAGAGAAATGGTGGCTGGGAGTACATTCATGGGAGTGGGGATTTAGGGAGGGAAGAAGTGGGGCTTTAATTAGGATCATGGAGGGAGGAAGTGAGATCCGGAGTTAGAAAGGATAGGGAGAGATCTCTTGGAGGTGGAGTGAGTTGGTCAGTAGAGACAGACTGTGGGCCCTACATTCTGTTAATTTGGGATGGGGGAGTATTAGCCAAAATGTTGGGTGAAAGACTTTTGTTTTTAAAACATTTGTTACACATTTTTAAGTAGTTTTAGTTTTTATGTACCATATGCATTACAATATATATTTTTAGAAAACACTTTGTTCAAGTGTGTACAACCTTCTGATGTCACCTTTAGTGCTGTGAGAACTGGCAAAGTAGGCACTCATTCCATGCCAGCCTGATACATCAGAAATCCAGAAACTCACCCACAGTTCCTTCCACAGCAGTATCACCCTTCCCAAAATCTGGAATGCTGGCATGGGAAGGCGTCACAGCAAGCACTGCTCCCATACAGCATGGGGCTCTTGACATAACTGGAGCAGCCTTGGAAGAGCACACCCTGCTATGTTTCCACTGTGAACAACTAGAAGGGCTTTGAAGTGGAGGAATTACCCAATAGTTAGATAAACTTAGCATATACATTTAATGCTGAAGTGTTATTCAGGGAGCTTAAAATGAAATTTTCAAATAGGATTTAAATATATATGCATTGTTCCTCTAGCGAATTAATAGACAAGCATGCAGTTTTCTATTAAAAACTAAGCAAAACCATAATGCAATTTTCCTATGTATATATTTTACCATACACATATGTGTGTGCACACACATCAAAATACTTACTTAAATATTAGGCATGTATGTCATTTAATATGCTATCCTATGCTTAATTTGGTTGACAGCATTTGAAAATGTTGTCCTGGATAGTGTGGAGATGGCAAAATTATTTTTCATGACATTTTCTTTCCAGAATTTTGAACTGAAACAGTTAAAAAAAGGAGGCACGTGGTCTAAGGAAATAAACACAGATGAGGTGAATTGGTACCCCATTCAAAAAGTAAATTTTGCACGGAGGAAATTAATAGGTGCTAATCCAGCAGTGATCACCAGGTAAATGTTTCTGTTAACTGCTTTGAAATGTTCAGTATGTTGATTTGCATTAAAGGATGAAGATAGAAGGATACTGTCTGTCTGAAAACAAAAAATCTTGTTCTAATATTTTTGTTCTAGCTCATGGTGAGTTTTCACTTGCACACTTTAATTTTATCAAAGCATTAAGTGGTGCATGTGTAACAGCCTCATAAATCAAACATCACTTATTACACTTTTGTATTACTTCATCCTTTCAATCATGATATTTTTTAGTAAAAGGAATTCTCATGTCTGGTTACAAGTCACTGAATAAGGAAATGTCAGGTGATGAGAGACTGAATGATGGACATATATATGCAAATCAATCCCCAATTACATATAGCATCTTTACTCTTTTCATGATAGAGGCATTTCACATAGCCAAAATCAGAGAATTGGAATGTTTTTATACATTAGAATGGCTAACATGTTATGGGAACGTAATGTATGCTGAATTGTTCTGTTGTATCTGGGATCTATTCAGTCATATTCTTTTAATAATTGTGTCCTGTGAAGACCTTCTCTATAGAAGGTTCTCTAGCCAAGAATAAAGTTCCCTCAAGGCATCCACTGTGGTGGTGAAAAGAGAACTGGTTGGGAAGGCAGAAGCCATATCTCTTAATATGTATGTACTAGGAGCTGCTGACCCTGTTCACTTTGCTTGTCAACCCCACCTCATGCCAAAGTTGCCCCCTTTCCCCCCATGGGGGTCACAGGAGCTGCCCCTTTTGTAACTGTGGCACTTACAAAGATAGATAGATGATGAGAGTGCAGCACCTGCCAAAACTCTAACCTGGCTTGAGATGTTTCCCAAATGAGGCTCTGTGCCAGTGCAGAACTCATATGTGTGACTGCACAGAGATCACAAAAACTAATAGTTGCTTGGAACCTGCAGTAATTACACAGGCAAAATTGGATGTTTAGCATTTTGGTGCATTTTCAGAAAGAAGTGCACAAGCTTTTTTTTAAAAAAATGAATCAGCTTTAAGCATACTTTATCACAAAGTGTTTAGAGTATGTCTTCTGCTGCCTCATTGACTGAAGACAGGATTGCTGGAAGCCATTTCATGTAATTGTTTAAAAGAATAATCACAGAAAGCTGAACAAGAAATACTGAGTAAGAGAAAAGCTGACCAGTGTGTATATGTGCTTAATACCAAGAATAAAAGTTAGCTCTTGAATTAAAAAAAGAGAAATATTGCATCTGAATTTCTCTAATCGGAGACAAGTATTTTTGTAAGATAAGCAGTATTTGGTTTTATTATCTTTTTTTAAAGTGATGAATTACAGCTGGGCCATGAGAAATCAGCTGCCTACAAAGATTATGTATCTGTGGCACGAGGAAGCAAAGAGTATAACATACGAGCCAGAGAGCCAGAGGATGGACTTTCAGAAGAAACACAGGTGAAGTGCCTTATAGACCAAGCCAGTGACCCAAATCTCCTTGGCAGAGTTTGGGAAGGATGGGAGCCTTGGATGTAAAAAATGAAATTCTTCATCATTGCCTGTCTGCTCAGGTTACCAGTATCTTGTAATTTATATTGGAGGCGAAGACTAATTGGACTGTGTGTTATTAACATACAAGTTAGTATTTAATGCACATAATTCAAGTATTAATGTAGAAACAAAATTTCAATGATACACTGACAATTCTGTAATTATATTTTGTTTGAGGTATTACGTTAGGGAAACTGAAAGGATGAAGTTGTATTCAGCTAAGTCCTACTCAGGATAGACTCATTGAAATCCATGACCCTAAATTAGTCATGCCTATTAACTTCAATGGGCCTAAGCTGACTAAGACTAGCATGGGATACCAACCATGATGCTTACAGCTTAGTAGTCATGCATTTAATTGCTGTCACTAATGAAGGAAAAGAGATACCAAAAGCTTAGTAGAAAAAGCCACTTAGAATGATTCATCATACTAGCTGTGAGATATTAAAGAACACCCCAGTAACATTTATGCTGAACTGGCTGGACAGTGATTGCTTATTACTTAGGATAACGAGCAGTGCAGGCATTATGCTTATGTGGGTGATTTACTCATCTAAGTGGTGTAACATCAACAGAGAGAACTTGTATGATTGCCTCTTCCCTTCCATGAAGGTGTGACTTTGCTATAGAAGGAAGAGGAATCACAATCTTACTCTTCCAGTAATACACTGCTGATGTGAGCAGGCCATTTGCATGATTATTTGTACAAGTCTACACCAGGTATATGATTATATACTAGCTAACTTTAAGCTGACATTTGTATGTGTGTGTTACCCCGAATAAGCAGCAATCAGTAAATCTTAAATTTCAATAGTCATAATAATGAACTAGGCAATGAATTTGATCTCTCATGAAGATGTCTTCTTTCCATTGCTAGCTAGGCTGTAATTTTAAAAATGAAAGCAGACAAGCCATAATCTTAAAATAGCAAAATAGTTCTAATGTCAATAAGGTATTTTCGGATTACAACCTGTAAGGAAACTTGCATTGAAGAGAGAGGTAAACTTTGCTATTGGAAAAGCAGGGGATATTCAATACTGAGGCATGCTGGTGAAATGATGTTAAACATTTTAGAATATACATTTTGGAATAAATCTTCTCATGACTTCTGCAATTGTGAAGCACAGCAAAAAATAATTATCTCTTAAAAGCTGTACATTTACTAGGGTCTGCATTGAAGTTTTATTTCAGATAGTTTAGGTAAGAAAATGGAAGGAAAAGCAGCCTATTGAAAGCCTTGAAATAAATATTCTCAGGTTAGTGCAATATTTCAAAAAAACAGGTTTTATTTGAAAAACCTATTTAAATTATCTTTATTTCAACAAATGTGACATAATCTAGTCTTGTCAGTTGCATTGTAATTTCACTTTGTATTTTAAAAACATACATAAGAATACAAAATCATTTCTAAACATGTTAATTAAATTTGTCCTAGAACATTTTTTTCCAAAAAGGTTTTCTTTCCACTTGTAGACAAACCTAAACAATATAGACCTGCTCACCTATTTGTGTCCTTTTATATTTTTATCAATAAAGGTGTCATGATTTGAGACTGGTGTGAAAGTGTTCTTGATATGACTTCTAGCATAAGTGTGTATGGCCTTGTCATTGTATAAATTTCAACATCAGGTTAAGGCTCAACTTTTGCACCAACTTTTTGCACCAGGGTGGATGAGATCAGAATATCCTTCCCATGTAATGCTTATGGGTTTATTGTATTTATCTTTTATTTTATTTATTTAACAAACTGTATATATTACTTGTTTGTAATAAAACCTCTAAACCATGGCTTAATTATATTAACCAGTGTGGTCATCCAGAGTCTCAGGGATCTTAGACCCGTTACTTTTTTGGGAGCCAGGTCACAGCAGGGTTGTTATGTCTCCAGTGTCCTGTGAGCCAATCAGCATGAAAGGGAAGTGTGAGAAGAGGTTTCTGACTTGCTTCCTTCTTTTCTGCTGATTGAAGCCAATCAGAGTGAAAGGAGTTGCTACTTCAAAAAGCCAAGTTGTGAGGAGTGAGAAGTCTGTAATTGCAGAAGAAGAGACAGTGAATCCTGATGATAGTATCCCATCTGTATTATTAAGCAGTTTGGTAGCAGCAGGAGATAAATGTGTAAACACTGACCTCAGTAATTCAAACATTATCTGACAGTGAGAAAGAACAGTCAAATGGTGGCAGTGACAGGGAAGCAGAAAGCAGTATTCAAACCTGGCCAGATCATTCTGTAATCTTAGAAGGGGCATGGCTGTGATTATTATAAAGGGACCCTGCACTTATGAATTCGCCACTACACAACTGGTATTGAGCTATATGTAACCCAACTTGGGACTGCATGACGAAGGGTAGACTATAAATACCTAAAATAAAGTAAAATAAATGTACTGCAAGTACAGTTAGATAACACAGTTGCATGAAAAATTGCAGCCAGTCACAAATTAGATATCTGTCTCAGATTATTTCCCCCCCCCCCATCCTTTTGTTCATTCCTTTGCTTACAGAGCACTTTGACCTGTAAGCTTGGAGGGCAAAGTTCCAAGTTTATAATTTAACCAAGTCCTTAATCGTAATGTATGCATAGCAGCGTTTTCAATAAGGCACTCTTGTGGAAATAACATCTCCAGTAATAATTATTTCAAGATTCTGAAGGTTAGTCAGGGAAATCTTAAGGCAGAAGGAAAATCTGGTTGTCAAAAGGTTTAAATGTCCTATTAGCCCAAGTTTTGAGGGCCGATAATGTTATTAAGTGATTATGCTTAAAGGATAAATTGCATCTGTTAAATCTCTTTGCAGATGATGTTGCTGTTCTGGTAACAAACCCTGTGCAGGCTATTCCTAGGCTAATTGAAATTATAAAGGAAAATGGATTTCTGGCTGACTTACAAATTAATTTTGATAAATCAGAAATGTTATGTTTTAACTTGGCTCCAAAATTACAAGCAATTCTACAATGGGAAACTCAATTAAAACTTTTCGTTTCTACACTCAAATATCTTGGGGTTTTCATCCTAAAAAAATAAGCAAAATGGAATCGCTTAATTACACTGCTTTGATAAAGAAGATAAGAAATTTGTTGCTGGATTGGAAACACATGCCTCTTTCATGGATGGGCCGAGTTGCAGCAGTGAAAATGACAGTTCTTCCAAAGTTATTGTTTCTCTTTAGGACAATCCAAATTGCCATCACCATCCAGAAATTAAGAAGTTGGCAACATTTGTTATTGAGGTTCATTCATCAAGGGAAAAGGCCTAGACTTCATTTCTCTATTTTATGTAAGAGGGCAGCACAGGGTGTGTGTGTGCAGGAATACCAAATTTGCAACTGTATCATGATGCTGCTCACTTGAAAAATTTGCTGCTGGTAATTAAGAAAGATATGACTCATTCATAGTTGTCAATGGAACATCCAGCCCGCTGGGAATCGAAAATTAGATTTTTACCTTTTATGGCATACAGGGAAAAAGACCTTCATTTCCTAGATAACCCCTTATTAGCAGACTTGTCTGTCTGGAGGTTGTGGAGGAAGCGTTTGATATCTCAGCCAACTCCTGTTATTCCATTTCTTCACCATCCACTATTTTATTATCAAAATAAGCTCTCAGACTTTGCATGTTGGGAGGCAAAGGGGCGTTACACATTACGTGACTTATTCATGAATGGAGTTCCACTTACTATAAAACAAATTCAGGAAGAACTATACCCACATCAATGTACTTGGTATCAGTTACTTCAGGTTCAGCACTTCATAACAATACCTTTGGTGGAGCAGCAGAGACAGAAATCATTGACTTGGTTTGAGAAGTATTTGGTGAGAACATCATTCACTGTTAAGGGTTCTTTATCTTTATATAAAATATTGCTAGATCTAACTACTGGGACTTTAGATAGCCTACAACAACAATGGGAGGAAGATGTTGATACGGAGACTGATTCTGTAAAATGGGAAAATTTATGGGACAAATTCCCATTTCATTAAATATCAGCAAAAGTGCGAGAAAACTCATATAATATTATTCATAGGTGGCATTTAACTCCATTAGTTTTGCATAGAATCAATAATTCTGCTACACAGAAGTGTTGGAGGGGTGTGTGGAGACCTTGGAAGTTATTTTCATATGTGGTGGACACGTGCCGCTGTTCAGGCATTTTGGAAAAAAGTGTTTCATGAAATTGGGACGATTACAGGGCAGAACATCAAGTCTGATCCTGTTATGACTGTCTTGTCGATTTTCCAAGGAGATAAGTCAGACCATTGGAAGCAGCCGTGAGTTCCAGTTTTGGAAAAAGGGTGGGGTAAAAATAATGATAATAAATAAATAAATAATCTATCACGGCGCTCTAAGGATCTAATAGTAACCTTACTAGTGACAGCAAGAATTGTAATTGCTCGTTGTCGGAAAAAGTTTGATTACAATTTAAAAGAATTATGGTACAATCAGGTATGGAGCATAGCTTTAATGGAAAAATTAACGCAACAAAGATTGGCAAGTTGGAATCCAAATAAAAAAGACAACTGTCATATTAAATGGTTTATGTTTATAAGCTTATGTAGCAGTGCAGGAGCATAATTTATATCAGCCATCAACTCATGCCTCACTATGGAGGAAATGTCTTTTGGTACTCTATGGAGTTTATTGCACTAAATCTGTCTACCAACAGTGAATTTCTAGATCTCTATGATGTTCCATCAAATGTTACGCTTTTTAAAGTTTACATTAATCTCAGTAACTCTCTATTCCACCTCTTTTTTACTTACTGATTTCTTATTTTTATTATAATTTTGAAACATTTATATTTTATTTTTCCTTTTTTAAATTATCTATGTATATATGGTTTGATTGTATAAGCTATATGTCAGTACATTGTAACAGACATTTAAATTGCTACGAAGATTTGATTTCTGCACTTATGAAGTTGATTTAAGGAAAAAAGAAAGAATTCAAGAAACACAGTAGACAAATTTTAAGCATCTTAGTTAAGTTTTATTGCAAATGGGGTTGTGTGTGTGTACAGGGACCACTCCCTGCTAGGAGGAAGGGCAGGATATAAATCTAATAATAATAATAATAATAATAATAATAATAATAATAATAATAATAATAATAATAAAGACTTTATAGGAAAACTCAAAGTGGAAAAGAGAATAATACCTAAAAAAGGACAATTAACACAAAATTGACTTTATATGCAACAGTGTGATTAATGCTCCTTTTTCTTTCTTTTGTTGTGTGTTATGTATTGTTTTATACTGTTCTGATATTTGTATGGCAAAGAAGAAATAAATTGTAAAAAAAAAGTTTAAACGTCCAAGGTTACAATACAGTTTTTTTCTCTGTCCCACCTGCTCCATATTGTGAGGTTTTTAAAGGTTATTTCCATTTTTTTCCAGCACTGCCAATCATGCTATATACAAATAACACATTTGCTACTCCTTATGCAGTCAAAACAGCACCATCCACACATAAAGGTTGATTCTGCAGGTTTGGGTGAAACCCAAGGTTTGCAGAAGTAAAAAAACAAACAAACCTTAAACTGGGTGGGTGAAATAGGCCAATGAGGATTGGAAATGCTCAGTGGCTACAGAAGGCTGACTGACAGGTGGGGTGGGGGGCACAGATGGAATGCAGAATCCAGGAAAAGGGTCTGACTGGCATCCTGAACAGGAGCACTGCACACTGTGATGTTCCTGTAAGTTAGCATCTGTAAATATGGTAAGTGCGGGTCTATTAGTTAATGTATGGTAATTGACTGAAGGAGAACATGGGTACATGTACCCATGTACATGGGTGAGAAGCTGAAGTATGCTGGATGATGATTGGCTGGCTGGCTGAAGGTATAAATGTGAGGAGGAGTCGGTTAAGGGGGGAGAAGTGGTTGAGTGGGTTGGAGTGAGGTCGTTTGGTGAGGGTTGGTTGGCAGAGTTCTGTGGGAAGTTTGGATTGTATTTGGCTATTATTAAAAGAGTATATATATGAACAGAAACATAAAGAGTGACCATACGCTTGTGAAACATTCCTAAAGTAATCTTGTTATTTCCTGTTATTAGTAAATAAATATTTGGTTTACCTAAGGCCTGATCCTTGGCTGGGGGAATATACAGACCAGAAGGGAGGGCAAGGTAATTACCAAGGCTGAACAGAAACTGTAACTAATGGTGGCAGCAGTGAAGGGAGAAATTGTAACAAGTCAAGTATCCAGAGCAACCCAGAGTTGTATGCTTTATATATAAAGATACAAGGGGGTTGGGAACAGCATAGGCACACAGTCACAAAGTAACAAGCTATAAAGAGACTTAGGCAAAGTCTCTGGGAGTATTGGTTACAGGAAGTGACTGGTGGTGCTACCTAGCAGTGGGATCTAGTGAGATCCGTGCTAGAGCGGAGTGAGAAACCATATAAAGGACAGTTCTGACTGCTGGTGTCCCTGGTGGTGCCTAGTGAAAGGCAGTAGCCACAAGCAGGTGGGAACCTGACAGGGAGAACCAGGGAAGGACATCACACACACCTCAAACATTTTTTTCAGGTTCCACTTGTTCCCTCTAACAGCTAACTTGGATAGTTGAACAGTTTGAATGAAAACAGGGCCACCCAAAATTAAGGCAGTTGTTTGTATGTGCTCCGCAGACTCCCTAGGTACATAAAGGTATATATATACATTTTTTAATCAAGAGATAATTTTGACAAAAAACAACACTTCATTATAGTAAGACGTGGTGGTAGTGGGTAAATTAAGATTAAAAACTACTGGGGGATGTATTTTAGAAGGTGTGGGAATTCACTGTAACGTTTTGTTTCAGTTTTCACTTCTGTATCAAATTGTTTTACTGTACAGTTTGCTATAGTTATCTGACACAAATTGCATGTTATGCTGAGCCATATAACAGGCCTAGGACAGTGCCAAAATGATTGTTTCTGTGCCTTTGAGAGTGCTGTATTCTTGACAGCTTCAGTGTATATATTAAATACTACTGTTTTGTGCGTGGTTGCTCGTTTCTCTCCATTGTACTATGTACAATATACATTGTACTATGTTAGTAGAGGGGAAGGGAGATGGCATAGATAGAATGTACCCTTACTATAGGGGTATCTCTGCTATGCTTACTCCCTTGCCAAATTGGTGTGGAGAGTACCAGGTGCCTGGCAAGCCAAGATACCATTCTCCCACAGCTGGGACTCAGGGGAAGGGGCTTGGGATCTGTGGAAAGTCTTTGGACTTTGCTGACAATGGGGAGGGCTAATGTGTACAAGAACACTTGGTGACCAAGCCACTGTGGCCATTTTGTTTGTGGGCACAACTTCCTCCAGTGCCACATAGGAGTTGGTTATCGCAGAAGCAGGTACATATGTGGAGCACCCTTAGCTCCCTTTTTTCAACAGGGTAGTGTATGTGTATGTAGCTGCTTGTCTACATTCAGGCTTTTTGTGTTAGGTGAGCTACATAGTTGGTAAAGACTGGAGTGCTAAGTTGCCCAGAGAACAGGAGTGCAAGCGGAAGGATGCTGTGGTTATGGGTATAGTTACATAGGAAACTGCCATATACTGAGTCAGACCATTGGTCCATCTTGCTCAACATTGCCTATACTGACTGACGGTGGCTCTCCAAGGTTTCAGGCAGGGCAGGACTGTCTCCCAGCCCTACACAGAGAAGCTGAGGACTGAACCTGGGACTGTCTGCATACAAAGCACATGCTCTAACACTGCGTAATGGCCCTCCATGATCATCATTAAGGCAAGTGCTATGGGTTGTGATGGTGGGTGCCTAACAGGCATGGGGCAGGGGTGTTAGGAAAAATCCATAACCCTCTTCCCCAAATAAAGGGGTTGAGCTGCTCACTTAACCCGCGAACCAGCAAGGATCCCACATTGCCTGTCATAACACGCAGGTGGTTGTGAGATGAGCATCCTCGCAGTCCCTTAGACTATGTGCTGTGACCAAAGAACTAGCAGCCAAGGTTCCATTGAGACATCAGCCACCAGGACCACGGCTTAGGCTGCCTTAATGAGCCCTTTCTGGAAATGTTGGTGCCTCCTTGGCTTAACCATTGGTTCTGACTACCTGCTTTACAAACTCTTCTCAAAAAGGGAACAGTGGGAATAGGAGCACACAAAGCAGCATATTTAACACTGGTGTTTGTTTTTTTTAAAAAAATTATTCATAGAACGAAACAAACAAAGATAACAAACATTTTTGATACATTGGAAGAGAGATGTAATAAACTTATGGATATACCATTTAAAATACAGTTCCATATTTGTAAATTAATTAACAAAAATAAAATTACCAAGCATTAAGTGAACCATATGGATCTAGCTGTAGATGAGAGACAGTCATGTAAACCATATTTATTTGCATATTCAATAAATAACTACCATGTAGCAATATATAAATCAGATTTAGTGTTCTCTTGTAAAAAATGTAAATTATGGGTAATTTTGTCTAGTAAGGCCAAATTCCATATATTTCTGTACCATGTCATTTTTTCCAGATTTTCTAATGTTTTCCAATTTTGCACCACCATTTGGCAAGCTGCCAGTAATAGTTTAGAGATCAATAATTTAGATTTCAATTTAGCATTTTCTCCTCTAAACACTAATAAAAGAAATAATTCCTGAGTGAATATAATATCCTGTTTTATAATATTCTTTATGCACCATGCTCCAAAATGGGGCAATTTTAAGACATGTCCACCAGGAATGAAAATATGTACCTCTATTAGAACATCCATGCCAACAAAGTGGGCTCATATTAGAAGATAGATATGACAAACGAGTTGGAGTTAAATACCGTCTATGTAGTATTTTAAGAATTTCTTTATGGGTAACAGATACAGATTTATTATATCTAAATGAACAAATATCTTTCCATTTCATATTATTTAATTCAAAACCTAAATCCTGTTCCCATTGAGATTTAAGCCCTGTAAGTTGTCCCATTTGTAAATCTAATAATATTTTATAAAACGCTGACCCTTTCCCTCTAAACCCCAATGATAACATTGAGTGTTCAAATCCAGTAAGTGGGCAAGTGGCATACCTTTTGATTTCAGGGTCTTTAAGAATATGAGTCAGTTGAAGTATATGAAACCATCCCAATTTTAAGTTCGGAATGTTTGCTCTGAGTTGGTCCCATGTAATTGGACAATCCTGTATGAAAAAATCTTTAAACCTGAAGTAACCATACTGTTCCCATTTTGCAATGCATTTCTTAAGTGTCTCATTTTTAATACTAGGATAGGATTGCAATGGAGTTAATGGAGAGTATATTGATGAGATTTTTGATTGCCAATTTTTCCATATTAGAATGGTAGCTTTTGTAAATGGATTACTAACAGAGCGTATAAAGGAATATTGTAAATTTATAAATGGCAATGACCACAATGGTCTGGACTGTAACATATAATCCTCCAATTGAATCCACGTTTTATTAGTTCTCATGATTATAAAACTTAATTGACGCAGTTGAAAGGCTACATAATAGATCTGTACATTAGGGAGTCCCCATCCCCCTTCATCTTTGCGTGTATAGTATAATTTATGTGCTAACCGAGGTTTTGTTTTTTTAAACACAATCTATTTATTATATTTTGCCATTTATTAATCTGTTTTGGCTGGAGGAAGATGGGAAGAACTTGAAAGACATACAGAAATCTCGGAACTACCTTCATACGAACATAGGCTATTCTTCCTAATATAGAAAGATTAAGTTTAGACCATCATTTTATATCTTTTTAAAGTTTACTTATCAATGGATAATAATTAATGCATAGTAATTGAGATATTTTCTCTGGAATTTGCACTCCCAAAGCATATTTCACACTGATGTTCTGAAGCATAAAAGACACACTGCAAGCTGGCAGTTTGTGATTATTGTTAGAAGCCTTAATACAGATTAAATTCTGTCATTTTTGTGCAGCATTAGTTCATACAGTTAGTAGCCCTTTTTTTGAAGATAGAAAACATGTTATCTGGATATCAAGCCAGTATTAATTATACTCCTTTCTACCAGCACAATGCATTTTCTGGGGAGAGAGAATGTTTAAACTTTAACCATCTAGCTAGCTAAACATTCTCTGCTACTAACATATACCCCACTATTTCAACCATACTACTATGTATAGTGACAAATCTTTTAAAGCCTTTCCAGTATGGATACTGGGTCTCACACATTCACAAAGGCAGCAAGGCCAAAACTTTGGTGGTATGTGGCTGCAGAAATGCACAAACAAGAACAACTGAAAGGAAAACCACTCCTATAATTAGACAGCTGAACAAATAAAAAAGGTTTAATTGCCAGCATGGATATATGTTACTCTTACATACACAGATAGATCAAATGGTGCTGATGAAACAGTGCTAGAATTAACCCCTCAACAATCTTGATCCATTGAGCCATGAGAGTTGTCCCAGGGCGCATAGCAGGGGTTTACAAAATGAGCCCTACCCTGTCCAACCCCCAAAAAGGAGGGCTACTGCAGCTCTTGTGGTTTTCTGAAATGGGATGAGAACGCCTGTCACAGCTGCTAAGTACCAAAGACATCCCTGAAAGCACCCTCTTGCACATTAACTTGGATTCCAGCACTGAGCAGAGGGTTCGACTCAATGGCCTTATAGGCCCCTTCCAACTCTACTATGATTCTCTGTGGTAGAAAGCATCAACGTTGGACAGCCTGGCTGGGAGTCCAGAGTCTGTGAGCTCAAATCCCTGCTTGTGTCTCCTGGGTGTAAAGGGCCAGCTAAAGATCACCCCCACAGGGAGTGGCTCAGGGGTTACGTGCCCTGCCACCTGTGCAGCTGTGGGCAAGCTGCATAGTCCCAAGGAGCCCAGTTGCCCCCAGCTGGCAGTTGTGGACAAGGAAGGGGCTGGCAAGCTGAGCAGGCCCTAGCCAGCTGGGGAGGACTAGCCTCAGAGGGAGGCAATGGTAAACCCCCTCTGAATACCACTTACCATGAAAACCCTATTCATAGGGTAGCCATCAGTCAGGATCAACTTGAAGGCAGTCCATTTCCATTTTTTCAGAATCCTATACATAGACCAGCACCTGCTGGATGAGGGCCAATGAATTTTCTTTATCTCTGCTTTTAATGGATTTTACTGCCCTAATCCTACGGTTATATTACACATTATCTTTAAGAAAATAATGGGGCTTTTTTGTTTTAGTTTTTGCCATTTAACTGAAAGGATTGGAGGACCACATGAAGCTGCTTGATACCATGTTGTACCATTGGTCCATTGAGCTCATTACAGTCTATACTGCCTGGAAGATGCTCTCCACAGTTTCAAGCAGAAGCCTTTCCCAGCTATTCCTGGAGATACCAGGGACTGAACCTAAGGCCAGCTTTGTGCGTGCAAAGCATGCGCTCTGCCACTGACTTTACAACTCTTCTCTCACTTAGATAAAAGTCTGAGGACCGATCTACATGTCAAACTTGCATTGTTAATTGTCATTGTCATTCACTAAAGAAAGCTGGGAATTATAATTTGTGAGGGTGCTGAGACATCTTTGTCTTAATCTCTCTTAAAAAAGGCACACTCCCAGCATTCCTTGAGAAGAAGGAACGGTGGATAAATCAGATTAAGTCTGTAGTGTTGATATAGTTTTACGGCCAAAAAAAAAAAGCATACACGTCACACTAGCACTTGCATGCACAGCTCCATCTTCTCTCCCCAGTGCCCCAAAGTTAATGTTCCTATGGTTCATACACACCCTTAACCAGTGGGATAACTGAGGAACCTGTGAGATTTACTAGGAGCCAGATAGGACGCTGACCTTTGTGGATACGCAAGAGCAAGTTGGCAACCCAAGGCTTCCTGGCAACAGTGGCTACATACTAGTGCCTGGAGTTTTGTCCTTAACTGAGAGACCAGCAGCCACTAGGCTCTCTCTTCCGTAGTCCCACCCATAGTCGCCATCATGTTAAACTTGCCATTTCATGTTCAGTGTCTCCTCAAAACCAACAATTAGGTGCTGACATGGTATAGTAATACTGCAACTAAGTCCCCATATCAGAATGCAAGCTGTGAAGACTAGAATTTTGTTGTACATTTTCATTTCCCCCCATAACTGTCAACTTGTTCTTTGAGAATACATAAAAGCAAGTTGGCATCATTTTCATGAACAAGCGCTGTGAAGTTTGTAAGCTTACAATTTAAAAACAAATGTAAATGAGGGTAGCTTAATTTTTTTATGATGCTTTATATACATTGTGGGACTTAGCATGAAACATACTTACTACATTCTGTGCTATTTCTGATACTAAATGTTTCATCATTCGAGGAATAACTCCTCCAACATTAATGTGAAAATTGTTTTGTAGTTACTCCTCCCTCCCTGATGCAAAACAAAACAAATTATTTCAGAATCAAACCTACAATGTCTTGGTTCTGTTCTTCATGCAACTGTCCTGTCTACTTCTTTTCACTGGCCCTGTGGAAACGGAATCACCTGTTACTTTATGGTTTGCAAAAATAATAGTATCTGCAATGTTCGGCCACAAGAGGGCAATATTTCGACAAAGGAGATAAATCATTGGGTATTTTCTGGCTGTTTAGTATACATAATAGCAGCTGCAGAGAGAACAGTGGGCAGGGCAAAGCAAATAAGAAAGGTGGCCCAGCCAATGGTTTCTTGTTCATTAACGTTTGACCAGTCCTATGTCAAGGGCTGATGAGAGCTAGTCTACATTTGTGTCATTTTTCTAACAATGAAATGGGCACAAAATGTCACCCTCTAATAACATATGGCAAGCTTGAAGTTGTAGACGGGAGCGGATCTGGTCCTAGCAACCACCCGCCCCCCTTTGCGCCTATGTAGCGCAGTTATTGAGATCAGTGAGACGTCAACAGACCGGACGGCGTTGCAGACGGGGGAGGGAGAAGGAGCTTGGGGACGGAGTGTCCCACGGACTCTCAGATACTCATCTTTAAGGGCAGAGTTAGTAAATGCATGCTAATGTAACTTTCAGAATGTTTTAATGCCCATCTTGCTGGCACTCAACTGATCGTTCTGAAGTTAAACAAAAGGGCATCTCGCCTGCCTTGGTAAAGGAACGTCAAATGCCAGTTTCGGTCAGTGGACAGAGAGAATCCCGGGCTCAAATGTAACTTCGGTCACTAGCTAGGCTTTAGCAAGTCGCAACAATGTACGAAGATTCCAGCAAGGGAGGCAAACCATCCCCACGCTCCTTCTCTCCTCCCCCCGTCTAAAACGCGCCGTCTGTTCTCCTGACGTCTCACTGACCTCAGTAACTGCGCTACATAGCCCAACAGCAAAGGGGGGGGCAGCTGGGTGCTAGGAACAGGTCCGCTCCCCGTCTACATATCCGGACGCAGCTCCAGCAAAAAGGCAGCCCCAGGAAATCCCTAGGGAGGCTCCTGCATTCCCATGCCTTCTCCTGCCTTTCGGCACCACCGCAACCCCACCCCGCCAGCATATTATTTGGCAGGAAGAGCCACAGCTTCCAGAGGAATGTGCTACCCCATACAGTGCGTGTGCGGGTGTGTGTGTGAAAGCTTCAAAGGTATCGTGATCGAACTTAACTAGCTACACACACCCTGCTGGCCCGTCCCTTTCCTTCTCGGTCGCCCCACGTTTCGCTGCGCCCAGAACTCCAGCCCAGGGAATCCACTTCAGAGCCCCAGAAACTCGGCGGCGCGACATGAGCTACGCGCTTCCCGCCCTCCGTTTGTGACAGTCACTTGCAGCGAGGCAGGAGGCGCCTCCCTTCCCGGTGGGTTTGGGCATTTCATTTTTCCCCTCCTGGGGGCGCCCTCCCCGCTGTCGCCGTCCTCCGGCTCAAAGGTGGCAAAGCAGGAGGGGGAAATTGGGGGTTTAGTACGTCCCACCCAGACCAATCCGGGACGGCTGCGGCGGCTTCTGCTCCCGCCGCCCCCTTGGCAGCGAGGCTCAAGAGCGCGCAAGGTTCTCCCCGCCCCGCCTCGCCTTCCGGGGCTTCTCCAGCAACACCCTCCCGCTGTCACAAGGGCCAGGAGGTGGGGCCGGAGGTTCTGCTATAAAGAACCGAGGAGGCACCTAACTGCCAGGTTTACACGCGCACGTGCTGCCTAGGACCGTATCCGAAGTCCAGCGTGACTGTCCCAAGAAGGGAAAAAAGAAATTGGGGGCAGAAGGTGGGGAACTGGCTGAGGCAAAGTCCACGCCCGGCCAAGTAAGCGACTCGCACGCGCACGCCGCCTCCACCTGCGAGCGGGGAAAGGGGGCGAACTTGGCTTTCCGTCAGCCCCCCACACACCTCGGAACACCGGGACCCTCCATGAGCGCCGCCACCCTGGACTGCCTGGACTCTCTGTCGTGCTACAGGAGCTGGTCCCTGGAGCCCGCCAACTTTTACGACGCCAAGGTGGGCGAAGGCGGCGGTGGGCTGAGTCCTTCGTGCAAAGCGGGTAACATGAGCAACGGCGTCGAGGAGTCCAGCGTGGTCTCCTCGGCCCCCGGCAACGGCAGCCGCGATCTGGCGGAGTTGAGCGCCGCCGCGCCGGCCATGTACGAGGACGAGAGCGCCATAGACTTCAGCTCCTACATTGACTCCATGGCGGCCGTGCCCAACTTGGAGCTGTGTAACGACGAGCTCTTCGCTGACCTCTTCAACAGCAACCATAAGGGCTGCGAGCGCGGCGGCAGCAACAGCGCCTACGGGGACTATCTACCGCCACCGCAGGCACAGCACGCGTCCGGAGGCAGCGCCTTGGCCAGCCTACTGCACGCCAGCGTCCCACCCGGCCCGCTCCGCGGCGCTGTCAAGCAGGAGCCCGACTGGGGCGACGAGGCGTCGGGCTCGGGCTCGCTGCTGCCCTCGCAGATCGCCACCTGCGCCCAGACTATCGTCAATCTAAGCGGGCAGCCCACGCCTCCAACCTCCCCGGAGCCGCCGGGCAGCGCCTCGCCGTCCAGCTACAGCAGCCGCTCTTCCGCCTCCTCGTCGTCGGGCGGCAAAGAGCGGGCGGTCAAGAAGTGCGTGGACAGGTTCAGCCCGGAGTACCGGCAGCGGCGAGAGCGCAACAACATCGCCGTGCGCAAGAGCCGCGACAAAGCCAAGCGCCGCAACCAGGAGATGCAGCAGAAGGTGGTGGAGCTGTCCGCCGAGAACGATAGGCTGCACAAGAAGTGCGAGCAGCTCACCAGGGACTTAGCCAGCCTCCGACACTTCTTCAAGCAGCTGCCCAGCACCTCTTTCCTGCAGGCCGCCTCGGCCACGGACTGCCGGTAACCGGCTGCAGCAGGAGCCACCACGCCTGGCTACGCAAGAGACTTTGAACTTCTTCAAGAATACCTCAGAGAGAGCCGCACAGACTGCAGCGGGGCTGCATGGGAGGGAGGGGGGACTGCACACACAGACTGTGCCAAAGGTGTGCCGAGAGAAGGGGCGCTCCTTTCTCGCGTGACTTCTTCCCTCCTAAGGAAGAAGAAACCTAGGCTAGAAGGCCAGAAAGAAACACGCCGTGAAAATGTGTTTGCTTTCAAGTTTCTTTCTTTGAATGGGCTAAGCTTGGGGTCTTTAACCACAAAACTTGCCAAAAAAGTGAAAGAAAAGCTAAACGTCTCTTTTTCTTCCTAAGTTATTTTTGTAATGATAGTTTTGTTTTTCTACATCTTACGCATATTGATGCAGCTATGGTACTTTGTAAGAAACAAATGATTTTCAAACACTTTTTATTGTATACAGCAAGTGAAAAAATAGACTGAGCATGCCCAAAACTTTTATAAATTTTTACAGCATTTCTAAAAATAAAAAGTTGAAATTTATTTTGCCTTTGTATTTATTATGGTGGGGACAAGTACCAAAGGAATGTAACAAGAAACAGTGCTCCATGGAAGAACTAAGCACGCAGTTTCTTGATTTTAAACATCTGAAAAAGCACCATAATTTAATATATTGTTAAATGGTATTTAAATGCCAGTTTACAGTTGACAGATACTATTAAAATGGGAGTTCATGGTGAAGGTATCCACACCGTAGTTAAGACTCTTAATAGCAAAAACACACTGGTGGTGATCTTCTGAAGACTTGGGCAGTGGGGATATAACTGCATAAGATGCAACACTAACCTAATTGAGAAAGGCTGAGCATTCCTTAGTCACAATGCAATTGCAGGTATGAAAAAAATCACGTACATAACATCGACAGAATTATATATTTGCCTAAAAAAAAATTACAACTTATAAATTGATAAATATACCGAGCTTTCTGAGAACTGCCCTCTTCATCTCAGAAGACAGCATTGCAAAGTGGCAAAACAGAAGCTGGTTTGGGCATGAGATGAATAGGCATCAGAAGTAATTCTAAGCAGTGATAGCAATGATGCATATGAAGGCAAATGAAACCACAGGAAGATCAAATGTAAACAATAACACAAACATGAGTAGTGTTCATAGGACTTTTCCAGTGCTAAATATAACCATGGCTTGTTTTCAATCTTGAACTTATTTTACTTCTAACACAAATATATTTGGGGAGGGAACAGAAAAGGGATTTTTGGGGGAGGGAGTAGCTACAAGGTCATGCCACTAGGTGCTTCAGATGTTACGAACATTCCTGCACAGAAAGCACTTTTAGGAATTACTGTGCAGCCTGCATCCAAGTAGTCGCACAGAATGGTCCCACACATGCTATGCCAACTTTTGTGTCCTTCAAGAGACCCCCTCCTCAAGGCTGCTAACAACAAAACAAAAACATGAGTCACTTTTTTGCTGTCCACAGAAAATATGCAAGATCTAGATTTCATACTGGTCATTTGCTAAAAACCAGAAAGCAGGCAGCACTTTGACTCATTGTAGAAGTACATCTAGGAAGAGTCACACAAAATCTTCTGTAAGCAGTTTTGAGAATTTTGTAATTTGATCTTAAAAACACTTGGAAGTATGCATGCTTGAGATTCCAGATTCCACGACCTTCTCTCCCCCCCCCGAAAAACTTATCAAACAAATCCAAAGACCAGGATCTAGCACCTGACTAAGGGAATGCTTCATGCAAGCAAAAGGAAATCCCATGTATGCCATTCTCTGCAAAATAAGATTATAATAGTAATAGTTACCATCCAAACTCCTGCATGAGTAAGTCCAGCTGATCCCAGGGTTTCCATCTTACATTTCTAAGATTGTGGTTTGGTGTATGGTTCCTTAGAGAAATATTCTTTTTGTTGGTAGATAAAGCTGCTGAATGTTTAAAATTACATTGTCTCAAATATGGTTAGCATTACATATAACTATTTTGAAGTAACTGTTCTTTAGTTTTTATTTTATAGTCCAGTACAATAGCCACTTTACGGGATAAGATACAACAGTCAAGGATTTCTATATGTAGGTAATTATTGACACTGTATTCATTTATTTATTAAATTTATAACCCACCCTTCCTCCCAGTAGGAGTACATAGGTCAGTACACATGCCCTTGACACCTTTCATCACATTAGGAGATAAAAAGACTTCTTTGTAATATTGACTCTTTGTAATATTTATTAAAATTTGGTAACAAATACAGCATCAGTCATGTCATATTAGACACAGTGTTTCAATGCAGCCTATTCAGCAAATATTTACTGGAACATCTGTTAATGGAGTAATATCCACAGTATCTTAAAATGCATAGCTTAGAAATGATTTTAAAATACTTTTACAAAATACATAATTGATTTTTATATTCTGGGGAAAAAGAAATATTTTGGTCCCTGAAACTCGTTACAAAAATTATCTTCCAGATAGAGGGGAAAAAATATTGTTGGAAAAATGCATTTCACTCCATTGCTGTCAAGCATCTGCATGTTCCATTGACTTCAGTAGGAGATACATAAGCACATGCATTTAATTTCTCTCATTCACATCAGAGTTGAAAATGCTGAATGCTGTCTGGTACATGCTCAATGTGAATGTTTAAAAAAATAGCAATTTTTTCCAGAGTAATCTCTGAAAACAGAATTTATCACAACTGCATTATAAATTATCTACAAGTATAGTTCATAACTAACTACATTACAAAGTTCATAGACAGAGTATCGGACAGTATTTCCTTTAGTTTCTTCCTGCATCTTGGAGAACAATTTCTTCTAATCCAACACAGCTAGATGGGTGGCTGGTTACAGACTGGACATAACAATATAAAACCCCCACTTCCTTTCCCAGCACACTCTTCACTTCATAACTCTGTAATGATAAAGCACATTCATTAAAACAAACAATCTTGTACATTTTGTCCCAGCCAACATACAGCTGAAAGATAACCAGTGCAAGGTGCTATTCAAGTAAAATATGTTTTTGTTTCTTGTTTTTTTGCTGCTCAGAAAGAAAAGCAGCATGTATACAACACTAATAGGTTTGATAAAGAAATGTGAATTAAAAAGTGAGAAATACAGTATCACATTCTTTTGTGCTAACTCAGGCTGCAATCCTATATACACTTACCTGGGAGTAAGGTTGCAATCCAATATACAATTATCTGGGAATAAGTCCCATTGAACCCAATGGAACTTATTTCTGAGCAGACATGCATATAATTGTGCTGTCAGTGTGAAATTTAAGTGAAAACCAAACTGTCCCCAGAAGTATTACCTAGGGAACATTCCGTGGATCCAATGGATCCTTAGACCTAAAGGTGAATCATGTAATATTTATGTTTTATGCAGACAGTTGGTTTAAATTTACTGAAGCATCGATAAAAACATAATCAATTGCTTATGTTAACTGTACCTTCAAATGACTCAACCCACTTTTGAATGTCATCCTTTTACAGCTAAAGTTATGAAGCTTCCATTTCTCTAATACATGTACTTTTAAGTATACATACCCCATCTTCAGCAGAGGATGACTCCAGGAGTGAAGAAATGGTCTTTTGCAGCAGCTAATATAACACATGGAGGTGACAAAAGAAGGATCACATTTCTATTTTCTTTGCCCACATAAAAATAACAGTATTTGGTAAAAATTAAAAAACTATGCCTATAATGTTTTGTCCTCTTGTTTATCATGAAGCCAAACAGAAATCAGCTTGTGTCCCTGAAAGTCTACATTTCCTACAAGTTGTTGTAGGCTAGGCAACTTAACAAAGAAAATGTATCTAGAATTTCATGATCTCAGTAAAACCCCTCAAAGACATTTCCTCACCTTTAAGATCTTAGATATTATTGTGGAAAAATTATTTGTGAAAACAGTTAGTAGTACAGTGTATTTAGAATTTAGCAGGACATGGATGATAGACTCAAATCTTTGCTAAGCCATGAAATTCAATGAGTGGCCTTGGGGAAGCCACTCTCTCATTTTAGCCTCATAATCCCGTTCCGTGCCCGGTACTTCTGGGCAAAGGGGCGAGTTTGTGGCCACAGCCGAAGCTCAGGCTGCCATCGGGCGTGCACGCGGCGCGCCGGCGCGCCATCGTGACACACAGGAAGGAGGCGGGGCGGCTGAAGGCCATTTAAGGCCGCTCTGCCAGCCTCCCGCCCTCCTTTGAATTTTGGCGGCTGAGGCTTTGTGGCGGCGGCTGCTGCGCGGTGCGGGGGGCCTCCTGGCGCGGGCGAGGCCTTCTGGCCGCGGCAGGGCCTTTGGTGAGCCGGCCTTTGGCGGCTGAGGCTTTGTGGCGGCGGCTGCTGCACGGTGCAGGGAGCCTCCCGGCGCGGCGGGGCCTTTGGTGAGCCGGCCTTGCGGGGGCAGCGGCGGCGGCGGGACGCGGGGGGCCTTCTGGCCGCAATGGGCCGGACTTGCAGCTGCGACGAGACACGTGAGGACTTCCAGCGGCGGCGAGGCGCGGGAGGACTTTCAGCCGCGGCGAGGTGGTGTAAGGAAGATTTATGGTTGCATTCCTAAGCACACTTAGAGAATAAATAAGGCCCACTGAATACGGGGAGAATTACTTCTAAGTAGCATAGAAAGGATCAGCCTGCTTATGCTATTCTTCTCAGTTGCACTCGGTAGAATAAGATCTAAACTAGTGCTTTGTTGTTTGATTTTTAATCATGCAATGAGTGCCTGCCAGGGACCTTTACCAGCTTCTTTTTAATTACTTGGTTGGCTTCTTGGTTTATCTTCCCAGTTACCATCAAGAGGTCTTTTTTCAGCCCTTGCACTCGGTAAAATAAGATCTAAACTAGTGCTTTGTTGTTTGATTGTTAATCAGGCAATGAGTGCCAGCCAGGGACATTTACCAGCTTCTTTTTAATTACTTGGTTGGCTTCTTGGTTTATCTTGAAAGCACCATCCTGTGCATCAGTGAGAATTTCAAGCATGGCAACGAGGTTAATAAAGATTTTGGCCCCCAAACTACTTGATTAGTCCTGTTGATTCTCTGTGGCTGTTCATAAAAAGGCAGCTGCTTCATTATCCTGATCTACCCATGGAATTATAAAGAGCAAGCTAGCATTTAATCCATGTTTTTCAAAGTATCCTAGCAGGAGGATATGTTAATATGCAGTGGAGATGGAAAATGCATCTGAAGTTTAAATGAGTCAGAACTGCAGATCCCTGGATAGTGGGAATTCAGGTGGTTGATTTTTTGTTTGAACATCAAAACCATTCAGTACAATTTAGTTGAGTGTTTTTGTTTAAAAAACAGCTGCTTATTTTTGTTGTCAATCATTTAATTCCTATTTAATTCACTGCACAGAATGGTGAATCAATGTGATACAATGGGTGACAATACTGTTTAAAAAGGGATTCAGCTGAAGAACCAAACTGAGGTATCACAACAGTTTACGAAAATGAAAAGCTAGGTGATCTTATGATTATAAGTCAGCCTTCCCTAACCTGGTTTCCTCCAGAGCTTAGCAGCCATGGGTTAAGAACATAAGCAGAACCCGCTGGATCAGGCCAGTGGCCCATCTAGTCCAGCATCCTGTTCTCACAGTGGCCAACCAGGTGCCTGGGGGAAGCCCGCAAGCAGGACCCAAGTGCAGGAACACTCTCCTCTCCTGAGGCTTCTGGCAGCTAGTTTTCAGAAGCATACTGCCTCTGACTAGGGTGGCAGAGCACAGACATCATGGCTAGTAGCCATTGATAGCCCTGTCCTCCATGAATTTGTCTAATCCTCTTTTAAATTTAATCCTTTAAATTTCAGTCTCCTGCTGCCTGTGGCCGCCACTTCTTTTGCAGAATAACCTAGAAAGATGCTCTGTCATAACGTAGCGGCCATTTGGATTGGAGCAATGCAATGTAATTACAAAGAGCAGGGGCTTTTTGAGGAGGGTGGGGGGCAGCTGGAGACAGAAGGGAGGCGGCAGGAGCCTGTAGGGACCCCAGTTAGTGCTGCAACCTCACCTCCAAAACTACCTCAACTCCAAAATGCAAAGGGAACTCATCCCCCCAGGTAAAAATATATGAACCTTTCCATCAGTTAAGTCCCATAAACCTCTGTCCTAAAACCCATTTAATCTGTGATATTCTGAGTAAACACACATAGGATTCTGCTGTATGTGTGCAATCACATGCACCCTTCCAGGGGAAGAAGTAACGAGACACTCGGGGATTTTCTCATAAGTAAGTATGCATAGAATTGGTCCAATTCATATTTCTCTGAGTAAATTATTTAAACATAATGGAATTAATCACGTGCAGGCTGCACATTTGCTTGCATCTTCACTTTAGCTAGTTTACAAACTGGTCTGTAGATAAGGTGCCCACCTTTTTACAGGCCTCTAGTCCTGTGCCTTTAAGGGTCATTTGATCTGCAGACATTAGAAGATGACATTGCTTAACTCCATGCCATCTAATAACTGCTGAATACGAACCTGCTATTAAAGGCACAACAACAAGCCAGAAGGATATGTGGGGCCAGGGCAGCCCCCAGAAGAGGCTGCTCGGAAAAAGTGTCCCTTCTCGCTCGAAGGCTATGGACCTTGCTTGCAGACTGCCCAGTTATGGGGGGACTCATTTTATGATGTGGTTTTTCTTTATTATGCAGTTTTCCGGATCCTATGGACGCACTGGTCCAGGGGACAATTGATGAAGACATACAGTTGGGCAGGGTTATTGGCCCCTTCCCATCATCCCCTACCTCTGCTCTCTCAGCGCCCCCCCATATAGTGCCCAAAGTGGCAGTGGGCAAAGTCTACCTGATTCACCATCTGTCATACAAGTGGGGTCAGTCAGTGATGCCTTATGGGCAAGTGTGGCAGCTAATCTGCCTGCATTGCCGGCCGTTACACACGGTGGATTTTGAGCTGCTGAGTTTTGCCTGTTAAGTCAACTATGCAGCAGAGCATTACCTAGGGGCTGCTGTATTCTTGCATGGAGCACTTCAGCCCCTTCTTGGAGACGAGAGGGCTCAGAAGCAGTGGGGCACTATTTTCATGATTTTCAGTTTATGGGTAGGGCAGACTTTGGGTGCATATTAGCACCTGATGGCACAGTTTATAGCGTAGCTATGAGCTGGGGGGGTCCTTTGGCAGCTGGGGAAAGGGAAGATCCTGCCCCAGTGTTCACCTTCCAGGGTATGAAGACTGACTTTTGGACCCAGGGCTGCAGGCTCCCCTGGAAAAGCTTGAACTGTTGCAGATCAAGATCCTGCAGTTTTCAGGGGCTGGGGAAGGTGTTTGCTTCCTCCCCTTCAGGTGTTGGGGGCCTTCTACGGTGGGGGTGATGGTGCCATAACAGGGATTTCACAGCCTTACCACAAGTTCAAAGTTTTTGGCTGCCTTGTGCGCCAACCTGTGGTGGCCCCCTCCTTTCCTGCGGCGCGTCAATGGTGTTTCAGTTAGAGGAAGGACCGACTCAGCTAGTCCCATACCGCATACTGGGAGATGGGGGAAGGGAGTCAGAGATGGCCATATGCCTGCTGCCCCAGCATGCTCACCAGCTATCAGAGGGCAGGAGGGGATTCCTGGGAGTTAGGGGCTGGCAGGGGCTATGCAAAGTGTGGCCTATTCCTATGAATCACGTGCTGGAATTCATCACATGGTAGGAGTGTATCTTGTCTGTCAGTGTGTCGCAAGGTAGGCTGGCAGGGGGCCTTTAGGACCATTCAGATGTCTTGGGATATGTCAGGTGCTGGCCAGCTGGCCCATGCACACCCCCATAACCCTTATCCTCATCCTCCATGTTCACCTGACCCGCCAGGGATGGTTGATCAGGGAGGTGCCCTGAGACCATCATGCTTCAAAGCTCAGCAGTTGCATGTAGCGGCCCTCACACTTAATTCGGAGCCTTCCGGATGGGGGGCGAGGGTGTTTGGGGGCCAGGTCAGACTTCCAGGCAGACTTCCAGGCAGACCAGGGGTGCAAGAGTTAGTCCACATTATTTTACCCTCCCCCTGGACTGGACATTTCCCCATGACGGCATCATAGTGTTTTTGGGCCTGAAGCTACAGGCCTGGTTGCCTGATATTCAGGGGGAGGGATCTTCCCTTATAAAGTTTCAGTCTAGTGTCGCAGTGCCTGGGAGCAGACCCATGGGGGTTTGAGGGACATGCTCCTCCGGAATGGGGTTTGCCTACCCGGCAGTGGAATTGCCTACCTGGGACGGTCCATTTGGTTTTGGTATATGCAGGTGCACGCCATTAGGAGGTGGAAGTAGGGGGTGCATGGAATACATTCACCCTGGGGGTGAGTCTGAAGGTCCGCGACCCAACTGTTCACGATTGTTTCTGTTTTGGCAGGTTGCTGGATGGGGATGGAGCAGACGCGCAGCCTACTCTGCAGTCATGGCATGATCTCATAGGCTGGCCTTGGGGCCGCAAATGCACATTGGTTCACAGCTGGGCCTCGGATGGTGGGCCACAGTTTGGTGGCTGGGTCGACAGAGTATGCACTGGAATGGTCTCCTACCCATGTTGTTCCAGCAGGGTTCAGGGCGGAAGGTTCTGCAGGTGGTGGTCATTCCCCTGGGTGGGAATTACCTTGGTTACTGAAGGGCAAGACATGTGAGGACATGCAGTTGAGGCCACAATAGCATCTGTTCGTCAGCTGTGGTCAGACATGGAGGGCAAGGCCCTCAGTGGCAGGCATGTGAGGACATGCAGTTGAGGCCTCGGTAGCCTCGGGTCGTCTGCTGTGGTCAGACATGGAGGGCAAGGCCCTCAGTGGCAGGCATGTGAGGACATGCAGTTGAGGCCTCGGTAGCCTTGGGTCGTCTGCTGTGGTCAGACATGGAGGGCAAGGCCCTCAGTGGCAGGCATGTGAGGACATGCAGTTGAGGCCTCGGTAGCCTTGGGTCGTCTGCTGTGGTCAGACATGGAAGGCAAGGCCCTCAGTGGCAGGCATGTGAGGACATGCAGTTGAGGCCTCGGTAGCCTTGGGTCGTCTGCTGTGGTCAGACATGGAGGGCAAGGCCCTCAGTGGCAGGCATGTGAGGACATGCAGTTGAGGCCACAATAGCATCTGTTCGTCTGCTGTGGTCAGACATGGAGGGCAAGGCCCTCAGTGGCAGGCATGTGAGGACATGCAGTTGAGGCCTCGGTAGCCTCGGGTCGTCTGCTGTGGTCAGACATGGAGGGCAAGGCCCTCAGTGGCAGGCATGTGAGGACATGCAGTTGAGGCCTCGGTAGCCTTGGGTCGTCTGCTGTGGTCAGAAATGGAGGGCAAGGCCCTCAGTGGCAGGCATGTGAGGACATGCAGTTGAGGCCTCGGTAGCCTCGGGTCATCTGCTGTGGTCAGACATGGAGGGCAAGGCCCTCAGTGGCAGGCATGTGAGGACATGCAGTTGAGGCCTCGGTAGCCTTGGGTCGTCTGCTGTGGTCAGACATGGAGGGCAAGGCCCTCAGTAGCAGGCATGCGTGGACATGCAGTTCGTGGGGCAACGATGGCATCTTCCAGATGGACCTGCAGAGGGGTCTGCACGAGATTCTTATCGGGTGTGGGGTAAAGGGAGACTAAGCAGAGGCTTGTCCCCCTTTTGTGGCAAAGAAGTGCGGGAAAAGGTTTAAAGGGAAAGGGCAGCTAGGTGACACCTTTAGGCACCTTTGGGGGCGATTGGCGGTCCGGGGGCCTGCAGCTCAGGGCTATACGGCCCGGGGGGCAGAACACGGGCCACCTTTGGGGCCAACGTGCCTCATCCGCTCGGAGTTTCACGGCTCCGGGGGGCGGTGATGTGGGTTGGACCCCCTACACATCTTCAGGGTGTGGCCTGAACCGGGGTCTGGCACAGGGCAGCCCCGGGCTCAGGCAAGGTTTGGTCGCCCTATGGCTGCAAGCAGGCTTTGCCTGGATCATCAGAATGCTCCCACACTTGATTTCCCCTCTGCAGGTTCATTATTCTAATTGATTCCATTTAATAAAGTGGCCCATGATTTAACCCAATGAATGGTGTTTGTGTTTTATTTCGGCAATAGGCCACAAACAACCTTGTGAAGTCAATCAGGGTGAAAGGCAAAGATATACTGTTGGCTACCCAAGTCTTTAGGATGCAAATGAATAATAATGTTGGGAGAGAGGTTTAAATTCTTGTCCTTTATCCCATAGGGCAGGGATGGCTAACTTGTGACCCTCCAGATGTTGGAATACAACTTCCATTGTCCCTGATCACTGACCATGCAAACATTCCCTATTACTGCCATAGAGTTTGTCTCTAGGAATATTGACTTTCCAAGAAGCATGTGGTGTTCCTGCAGGCCATGTAGACTGACTTCTGAGGCAGACCGACTGACCAACCAACCGTCCGTCCATCCATCCATCATTATAAATGTCCCATAAAAAAGGCTCTGAGGATCATAATTAGTGCATGCCTTTCTTCAGATAGGGTTGTTTATGAAATGCTAATCACCACCTGAACTGGCACACAAGTCTCAGTACAACCCTATTTCTCTGTAACACATGAATCAGTAGAGGCCATGCTTGTCCCAACCCAGTGCTTGGATGCAAACATGGGAGACATGGGCTGGATGAAGGCTAATCAACTACTACTGAATCCTGATAAGATAGACCATATGGATGGGCAGTTTCCGGGTCCAGAAGTTGGGTTGTATACCAGCTTTGCATAGAGTTGCACTCCCTCTAAAGAAGCAGGTACATAATTTGGGAAGTATGCCTAGATCCATTGCTGTGAGTGGAGGACAAGATGACCCAGAAGCTTTGAGTATCCATAACCAACTTTGGTTGGTGTGTCAATTTTTATTGAATGTTGTGTTCTTATTACTTTTGTTACCTACTGCTTTATGCCTTGAGATTTGTATTATATTAAGCAAACAAAAAAGTTTAATAACCTGCACTCTGGCCTTCTCATACCTTTACTTTTATTGTGCATAATGGTCTGGACTGGCAGTGCAGAAAGACTTCCAGGTGCATCTTGAGAACTGGTGAAATTATGGCATCACAACACTGGCTGCAGTAGAGCAAGTCTCTGAAATGCAGAAGGAAAGGTCCATGTTATATATGCATCCAGCATCTGACTCTTCTTTATGTTTTAAAGAAACCAAAATGTGGTAACAACTTTCTTGATGTGAATTTTGATCACTAACTGGATGAATAAAAATTGTATTTCCCCTGTTGATATGATTTGCCATTTCACAATCCTATAGAAAGGGACGTTAAATAGCCCATAGTGTAGCGATTCCCATCTCCCACATTTTCCTCATAATGCCAGGGAAGAAGGTGTTTGTAAGGGAGAACGGGGCAGGAGGGCTGCTTAACCTTTTCATACTCACCAATTATCCACTGAAAATACTCATCCCATTTTTAAACCCACCACCACCACTACCACGTTTCAAGACCAAAATAAACCCAGCTTCAGAGAAACTCAACAGGAAGACACATTTACTTGGGAGAATGAGCATATATGTGAACAGTAAAGTATCCCTTAATCCTACTCTGCTAATTTATTCCAGTATTCTTGTAAGTCAGTAACTATGGGTTGTATCCAATGCAGCACTAAGTCAGGGTCCCATCAGTGCAAGGATTACCACTGACACAATGGAACTTCCTCCCTCTTCTCCCCTCACATCTATTCTAGGGACTCCCCCAATCTTCCAGAGCAGTTTTGAGGAGGGTGTGGGGCTTGCATGGAGGAAGGAGAGGGGGAAGTCCCATTGCACTAGCAGTAATCCTACCACTAGTCAAATACTGCCCCATGTGTTTAAGAAATTTTGTGCAGGGTTTATTTATTTATATCTTTTTTTCAAAAATCCTGCTCTCCTGCCAAAAAGGTTCCCAGAATGGTTTATGTAAGACCACTAAAAACAAGGTCCCATGCCCACAGACTTACCATCTAAAACACATGTCAGAAAAAGGGGGAAAGGATGAGGAGGAAAGAGGAAAACAGCAAACTCAGACACTAAGTCTTAAAGTTACATAGGAGTCCTCATAATAACCAGCTGAAATGGAAACAGCTACACAATGAGCTCAATGGATCTGTTCTCTCAGCAGAGCTGATGGAGTAGCCCTGCTTCCCATTTCTCTCTATACTGCAGCCTGATGGAATGCATAGTGAGCAAGGAGAATATGAGAAAGCCATTCCATGTTGCTTGTTCCCAGCAATACTTAGTGCCTCTGTTCTTACAGCCAGCAACTACTGACAGATCCGTTCCCTAACTCTTTAAAAAGAGATCCTGCAGCACTGAATTACAGAACTTATGTGCTGCATGAAACAGTACTTTTTGTTTGTCCTATATACACTGCCAATATATTTTATTGGATGATCAAAAGAACGAAATGTCTTTAGAGAAAAAATATTTTCTTTTTTACTTTTTCACACTATTCACAATTTTATAAACATCTATCATGACAGAGCTTCATGTGGATTCAGTGACCATATGCAACAGATCCTAATATGGCTTTATACAACCATGTTTTGCCCCCTTCCACATCCATATCCATTCCTAAGTGGTCAAATTATATGATGTCCAGAGCTTCTGATATTTGATGAAAGAGAAGAAAGGGGATGGACAAGGATTAATGGGAGGCATATGTGGACCAGATGGAATACATAGTTGACCTGTTGCAGTGCATTGGGAGTGGGGAGGAAGGAAAGAAAGCACAGCTTTTTAAAGCACTATAGATTCCTCTATATTTGGACACATTGCTCATAAGGGGAAGACTCACAACCAAGTATTTTGATTTTGGGAGGGCTGCTACTGGCCAGGTAATTACATACAAAACCCAGAGGGATGTAACATTAAGATGAGAAATCTCTCTGTCCTACGTTTCAGAACAACTTTCTTTGACTCTGGATGAAATTAAGTAGAAACATTGTTGCAACATCTTGATCAAAATTTGGTACAGCCATTGGCCACAAATTGCCCAACTCTGCATTGAAGGTTCTGTCCTCTAATCCCATGACATCTAGCTTTCCTTAAAGCCTTTGGCAATGGCCTCTGTCAAAAGATTGAGACTACTTATCTCCATGTTAGTTGACACAAACATGTTTTTACCTGTCTTGTGGATGCTGCTCTACTTTTCCATTGCCACATCTGTTACATGTAGGCCACGAGAAAGCAGTTCTCTCATTAACACCAGCAACAGTGGCTGGAAAGAAAAGAAGGAAATGTTTGCATAAACTTAATATTCATTGAATATGAACACATCTGATACTCGTGTCAATTTGGCTTGCTATAGCATGGCTCTTCTCTGAAGAAAACAAGCAATTATTAAAAAATCAAATGAAAGAAATAATAATCTCAGCTCTTTTACAACCTGTTTAAACAATGTTTCATGAAAAAAAATTCCTTCCATTGACTTCAGAACCACTATAAAGCATTCCTCAGTTGTCATTTCTTTAACACTGAAAGTATTAAAGGCTCTGACCTATCAAAGGCCAATACACAGCACATAGTTAGACTTCAGAATGCACTACCAGAAGATACAGTGATGGCCATCAATTTGGGTAGCTTTAAAAAGGGATTAGACAATTTTATGGAAGATAAGATTACCAAGGTCTACTAGTCATGATAGCTGTGTACTACACCCTGTATCAGAGCCAGTATGCTTCTGAATATCAGTCGCAGGAGAAGGCTGTTGTGTTCATGTCATGCTTGTGGGTTTCTCACAGACATTAGGTTGGCCACTGTGGGGACAGGATCCTTAACATATAACCTGGCAGCTTGTAACATCGTGTTGCTTTTCTATGTTTCCACATTAGAGAACAATTTTTTTAGTCATAATTCTTTCAATCCTATATTTGGAAAATCCTGGGGGCAAAGGGGGGCAAAAGATAAGGCAGTTTTCTTAAAATATTACAATGGTCTAAAACCAGGAATTACTTTTTATTCATATCCATGTAATTCATTTTTTTTTTGCAGATTCAGTTCCCAACACCTGACATATGTGACTAGAAACATTAGGGAACTGAAGGCCAGATAGATATTTTGGATCACTAAGCATTGTTGCTAAGTATTATAAATCAAATAAATTGGGTATTTTATGGGAAGGCTAGTAAAAAGATTTAGAACAATGGTGATTTGTTGAGCCAAGCAGTAAACATTAAGGACGTAGCACTGTTTGTAAGTAAAACATACAAACAGATAATCTTGGACACCTGCAAGTAAATGGATTACAATTGCCAAGCCTACAGGCCAATCACCCTTTAATCCCTGTTGTGTTGAGTAAGAGGCACTCAATCCTATAGTAAACTAAATGTTGGAGAATCAAGACTGACAGTGTTCATGTATACTGCAGTAGCAATGCTGAAATGCTTTCTTTAATTAAATAAGCTGTGAAAGAGAGAACTTTATGTTTCTTGATATCCAGTTTCAAGAGGCTCACCTTATGATTGACAATTATTTCTAACTGATGCTATAATAGTGAAAAAAACTATTTCATTCACAATGGAAACCTGAACCATCGTGAGAAGCACCAATAAATTAAATGTGGCATATTGATTTGTCACATCTGTATCTAACTTTTCCTCCAGGGCCTTTCTCAACTTATCCTTGCAAGAATCCTGTAACGGCCCTGTAAGATACAATGACATCTCCAAACTCCACTTCCCCAAAAAACTGGATTCCTGAACACAAATTTGAACTGTGACCCAGAGTTCTTTTTTGGAAAAAGAAACCTGAAAGTTAAAATAATGGATAAACAAATCAAAAGACTGGAGGTTTAAGCAACCTCTTTAGTTACGTGCTGTAACGGGACAATGTCATCATTTTATTATGATAGCATAAGGCTCCTTCACAATTCAATTTCTGGTAATTATTGATGGGTCTGTGCAGAAATGGGATCTTTTTTCATATCTTGCACAAATGTGGCATTTTTGAAGATAAACAAATAAATATTTTCTAGTATCTTCTTGTCATTTTATCATACGCCACATGCAACCTTCTCGGTTTAGATATTAGGGGGTTTAGAAACAGTACAGTTAGGTGAAATGAACACATGGTAAAATTTATTGGCAAAACTATTATTTACAAGCATGTACCGACAAAGCATATGTGGCCATCAATAGATGGACCCACTCAAATTAACCTTTTATGCACAATGAGTAGTCAGCATATATACATCCCTCAACAAAGCAGAAATACTAGGGACTGAATTTGGGTCCTTATACGTGCTAGGTGGCAGTGAGGAGGTTTGTGCTCCAGGATGACTATGGCTCCAAAATAAATGTTCACTGATTGCCAAATGCTGATGTCCTAGCCCTTCTTTGTCTTTTACTTGACATGTCCTGTATGTATGTATGTATTTATAATTTGATTTATATCCCTCCTTTCCTCCCAGCAGGAGCCCAGGGCAGCAATGTACATGAAGCAGGCATGAGGGAAAGACAACTATCATCTCTAGCTCGGCTGACCTGATCTGAAATGGTAGCAGGAGAGATGTCTCTTGTATCTGTCAGCCTATTTAATGTTTCTAACTGGTGAAAGATCCTCCGTGGTGCAGAGTGGTAAGCAGTGGTAACGCAGCTGAAGCTCTGCTCATGGCCGGAGTTCGATTCCAACGGAAGGAGGAAGTCGAATCTCCGGTAAAAGGGGTTGAGGTCCACTCAGTCTTCCATCCATCCGTGGTCGGTAAAATGAGTACCCGGCATATGCTGGGGGGTAAAGAAAGGCCGGGGACGGAACTGGCAATCCCACCCCATATATACGGTCTGCCTAGTAAACGTTGCAAGAGTCGGAAACAACTCGCACTATAAGTGCGGGGACACCTTTACCTTTACTTTTTAACTGGTGAAAGAACCTATCAGGAGACACTATCTTTGCCTATTTGACCCAACTGTTCCAGAGCTTAAAGGCAAGCAGCCATAGCGTCACCACCTGCTGGTTTCCTCTGCAAACTTCCTCTGTGTTGAAGAGACGCAGGGAGGGGAAAATGTTCTCCTCTTCTGCTGCTCTGACTATAGATTTAGCAGTGAAACTTGGGGTTGAGGGGAAACAATAAAGGCAAAAAGAAGATAGCTTCCCCCTCTTCCCATACCTCTTAGGGGATGGGGCAGAAGGTGGGAAGCAGATTCTCCTTCCATCTCTCTGCCCTGCCCCCTTGAAAGTATATGATGAAGAGGAACATTCCCCACTGCAATATGGATCTGCTTGTAAGGACTAATGTTTACTATGTAACACAGCACACTGCAACTCTTCTCCTCATGAGTAAATCTCCAAATGGAGAATGGAGGAACATTCCTTGTAAGGTTGTCCAGACATCACTAGGAACACTGAGGGGAAGTGTATACTTCTTTAATAAAGAGCTCAGTTCTTTGCACAAGAACTTGGAAGCAGAGACCTAAATGAGGGACTCCATCAGCTGTCCCCAGGATATAGCCCAAGAAAAATAGCTGGTGCACACATACCCTTAGAAAATACAAGTAAAAAAATGTCTACATTTGTAGAGAACAAATAGATTAAATGACAAGTAAATGGGTGGTATTCAGTGATAGTCCTATTCACAGGAGACCTGTTACAAAGTTACATGACTAACTTAAGTTCATTAATTTCAATAGGTCTATTCCGAGTATGATTTAGTTCAATATAACCCAATGTTTGCCATCATCACAGTCTCAATCCTTATTGATGACTTGCGATTAAATTCATTTATAAATGGCCATCAATACAGATAAATGTTGGTGCAATAAACCAGGTAGCAATACAGCTGGTGTGCTAAATAAGGGTTACAGAGGGGCTGTGTGTGTGGGGAAAAATAAAAAATTGGGGGAAAAGCAAATTGAAACAGCAAAAGAGAAAGCAGTCTCCAAAGTACAAGTATTTTCAAGAACAAATCTATAAAAAGACCTTGATTTTAATGATCACTGCAAACATTTATAATTATACACATATGAATTATGTTCATATATAAAGCTGGGCTGACTCATATAAATGTAAAAGTGGTAACAATCATAATAGTAATATCTGCCAATGATGTCAAATAAGGGCCACAATGGGGTATCTTTCAAGTTATCCTAACAGCATACACAGTTTTTCTGTGCTGCTTTATTATTCAATGCACCACCTAAAAAGAACCAGTGAGTTGTGGTAGATAGAGAGTTGGACTTAGGTTCAAATCTCCATTCAGCTATGAAGTGATCCTGGATAATCCTGGGCCTATTACTTACACTCCCAACCTAATCTACATCACAGAGCTGCTGGAAATTTAAAATGTAGAGAAACCATGAAAACTGCCCGAAGCTCTTTGGAAGAAAGGCAAGATAAAATGCAATAACATTACAATTTCAAGTAGGCAAAAGACTTACGACCTTTGCTTCAGAAAAAGTTGTACTAACCTCTTACAGTACAAATGGAATTGACTTGAGTTGCAGAATCCAGCTCATCTAGTCTGACAGGACCAGTGAGTTCAGTGATGTCAGCACTAGCAGCCCTATACAAAAGGGGCCTTTGTAACAAGAGAACGGTACGTTCAATGCAAATAATCCTACCTGCCAACAAAGATATTTTGATATGTTACAGTAACAAGGAAAAAGGTGACCATGTTAATTGTCTGGGCCAATAAAGACAATATTCCCAGCCAGTCTTTCACAAAGCTTGATTTGGTCTGGCTTACTCAACAATTTATAATGTATTGGCACTCTAGATGGCTGCAAAGGAACAATGGTCATTATATTTGTAGGAGCAATCTGTACAACGCATTAAGAGGACTACAGGAAGGAACAGAGTTAATAAAAATATTGATAATTAATTATCTCTATATGGCAACTTAAAGCAGCTCACCCAGTTAGACAGGAGACCTTACTCCAGTGTATCGTTCCTTCTACTGTATTCCCAATAACTACACTAATGTGGGTGAGCAAAAGATAAAACTTGTTTGGGCTAGTGTATGTTAAGAAGATTATATATATGTCAGTGTATCCCAACAACCACTTGGTGCATACAGTGATGCTACTTGAAGGAGAGATGAGAAACAAGGTTACTCCACTGACTTTGCTGAGACACCAGGTCCACTGAGTTCTTAGATTCCTCCTTCCAGCTGTCACCTGGCACCAACCATTCCATTAGGATGCAGCAGAGGGAGAGAAGGGAAGTAGGGGCACTCCAATGTGTCTGCTGTGCGACCAGCTTCATTTGGTTTCCATTCCAGCTGGTCTTTATAACAACTTTGTAATTTTAAGAAATGGTACCTGAATTCGTTTTCCCTCTTTCCTCCTCATCCCCTTCTCCTTTTGTGTTGCATTTTTTAGGGCTAAACTACATCCTAGGTTTAATACATAGCATGCAGCTACATCTCTGGTTTTTCTTTAAGTAATTATAGATCCAGTGTTATCTTGTTATCAAGATTGTAGCATGGGAAGACTGAAGGTTTATTCTTTTTCTTTAATCGTAACCCCTTCCTCCTAAAATTAAGGGGGCTGAATTAAAAGTTTCTCACTGACATCACACATGATTTTAATCATGTGGCGTGACCACTTGAGCTGTCTTCCAGCCTACAAGGATCATTTCCCTCAGCTTATGACAGAGGCAGGCTGGCAGGTTTCTTATTACTACTACTGTAGTAGACCATCCAGAGATGTACTTTTATTTTAGAAATATAAAAGGCAAAGTAAGGCATAACTGCCAATCTGCAGTTGCATAGCATCTGAGGTTTATGTGGACTGAACACATAAGATTTCATTTCGGTTTGCAACCTAGTGTGCTTCTACATTAGGTGTTTAGTGTAGAACTGTCATGCTACAGTCACTCATTTTTTATGGTGCATCTACACAACATCTAATCATTGCCATTTGTATTTTTCCTGTGATTCTTCTGTTTTCTCAGACTGCAGAATCTTCACAGATGTAGATTCCTTTATCAGGTGTGGGGAACCTTTGGCCCTCCAGACGTTGCTGATCTACAGCTCCCATCATCCCTGGCCATTGACAATGCTTGCTGGGGGCCGGGAGCTGTAGTTCAGCAACATCTGGAGGGTCAAAGGTTCCCCACCTGCCTTTAGTGCTACACGTCTGTCTTTTTAAAAGCGTGAAGTTTTGACATAGGCAATGATGTATCAAGAAAGTTAAAATATTGCTTAGCATGTACTCTTTTTAATTTTTGTGGTAGGCACCAATTTATGAACCTCTTTTTGTTCTTTTAATTATTGCTAACATGCTTTCTCAGTTATTCTTAAAAAAATGAGCAGTACAACACCATAACACCATAATGTTATGGCGTTATTATAGTACTGTTCTATAGCAATATAGCATTATACGTTTCATTTTAAAAAAATACCCAGAAGAGCATGTTAGCCATAATTTTAAAAATCAATTGAAAAAAATTAAGATGATGTCATACAAAATGGTATCCAAGAATTGCAGTGAAATTACAGTGAATGTGTGCCGAGTTAAAAATGGCCCCACCCACAGCAGCCATGTCACGCCCACTTGTGTGGACAATTCATAACAGGATGTAAACACAGAAAAAGTATAGTAGTCCCGATATATGGGAAGTCAATTGTAATTCCACTTGTAACTTACAATGGAAGAGAAATGACCCATTAGCGCTAGGAAGCTAGTCATTTGGAAGCAACACTAGACACTCATTAGGTTTTATTTTGTACTGACATGAGGAAGCTTTTGGATCTCATATAGGATTTATCTGTCTCCATTTGTCCTGGAACTTACCATTTCCACATAGAGCATCTTTGAAGAATATATCACATGGGGATGTGCTCTTGAGTGTCTCCATTACTTCTACATCAATCACACATGATGAATCAACAGAGACTGGCAAAGCTTTTGGAGTTTCAGGACTGATTTCAGCTCCATTCTGCAGAGAGAAATCAGTCACAAAGAGCCAAAATTGCTTTTGGCTTGAAGAAGTGGTACCTGTTACCTGAAGTTTGAAAAGAAAAAAGCACAAAACAAATAAGTTAAAATTTAAAAAACATTTTTTATGGAAACTATTAATCAGTACAGTTGGCACAATCCATAGTTTAGCTGGTAGCATTTAAACCTTCAATTCTGAGGGCTGAATTTTATATTGAATGTAATATGGAATTTGATTCTGTGTTCTGCTGGGCCACAACGGTAAAGCAAAGGATTGGATACAAGATTCATAGAATCATTATGCTCATTGAGACAGCACCAATTACTACCACTACTACCTTCACACATCAGAGAGGTCCTTACGTGGTATTACTAACAGAAAGGCTCAGTTTATCTTCTGCATTTTATGCCACATCCAAACTATATAACCTTGAACCAGCAAATCATTGCAATAACCTGGAATTGTTTAAAGTCATGCACGACAGAACTGCATGACACTTGCTTTGCAACAGATTTCTGCTTAACTGTTATGGTGTATGTAAGCCTCAGGCATTAAAGTGGTGAAGCATAAATATTTTTCATTTCTAGAGAGGTGGCCTGCAATGTGAAACCACTGAATTATAATCTATCAAGAAGTTCAGTGCCATCACTTGTAGACTGAATAGGGACAAAGAGTTTTATTAATCACACTACATGCATTTATTGGTTTACCAATAACAGGATGTCTGTTATAAACAAAAGCTTTTCTATGTCAATGCCACTGTTAACAACATTATCATCACGATCTGTATTTTTCTGCTCTCCATTATCTTTTGACCTCACTCTTTACAATCCCCCCCTGCTCAGTATACCCAAAACTCAGGATAGCACTTCATGTGTTAGGGTTAAATTGAAACCCCAGTGCTTGTAAAACTATAGTTCACTTGTCCTACCCAAACCAGCTTGAGCATCAGGGGAAATAGAACCAAAGTGGCCTCTATTTGACTCTTGATATAAAATGTCGGTTTATTTCCTGGTGATCTGACCCTTACCTACATTCCAGTGGCTCGCATAATAAAAGCCGGTTTAAGCTGGACACGTCCCTACTATGCATTTCTGTATCACATTTATGCTTATAACCTTGCTTATTGTTACTAATGTGCCTTGCATAGGAATGTCAAACGCTGTTCCAATGTCCCACAAACCTTGACTTGTAAAACTCCTTTGATATGTAAGCAAAGTAATATCATGTCTGTCTCCAGTTTAGGGGGCGCCCGGTTGCAGCTGGGCCTCCCCTCAATAGTTGCCTTTGTCTGCTCCTGCATAGTGCTTATCTCAAGGACATGCGAAATATGCAGACATAGAGTCTAAGAGATAGTCTTGATGTTTCCACTTTGTCCTTCCCCCTGTACCCCTTTACCTCCTTACATATGCCCCAAAGCTATGACAGTTAGCAATTGCTTCTTTTGTATTTTATGACGTGAACCCGATATTGTAAACTTCGGGGTAAGCCTATATAAACCCTTGAACACCAATAAACGAGGTTCCCATGCTGGCCTGCTTCGGCTTGTAAGTATTGGGTCCCCTTTGCAAAGGTTTTTGTCTCATGTTACTTGATCTCTGATAGTGGGTTCATTTGCACTCAACTCCGCACTCTTCCCGGGTGTAATAAGCGAGTTGGGGTTGACAGGGTGACTTGCGTGTTGGGTTTGGACCTAACAATTGGGGGCTCGTCCGGGATCCCTTGTGCGGACCCCCTTTTTGCCATTGCACCCCTTAATTTGATAACAGGCGCCACGAGAGAATTTTCTCGGTTATCAATAAAAGCGGGCGGCTTTGACACTTTGGGGATAAAGCACAGTTGAGGAAAACCCGCTATCAGACGTCATGGGAAATAAAGGGAGTGTGCCGGTAAAGGACAGCCCTTTGGGAATAATGTGTATGCTGTGGCAAGAGGAGGACTTGCCTGTGCGTAAGAGAGGCCTGAAAAAGAGAAAGATGGTTGAGCTCTGTGCGGTAGCGAGACCGCGGGTAACTGCAGTATTGGCACCGGGTGAACGGTAGCCAAAGAGTGGCTCCTTTAAACCCGTTCCTTTAAGAGGAGTAGGGGAGCGGATTGAGGTAAAACATTCAGATTAATTGCATTTCTGGCTCCTATGGCAGATGGGAGTGCAGAGATTGCAGGGTTTTTACAATGCTGAAAGACAGATCTTTGACCGGTGAGGCCCCCCCTCCAAGTTATTTTTCTGAGGATGACTCAGATAGAAGAATGATTTTAAGTCGTTCTATTATGCTTTCCGCGCCAGCGCCGCCTTCCAGCCCCGAAGGCGGGGCTCCTCGGCCGGCGCGGAAACAAGTCTCTTCCAATTCAAGTGCTGAGACGGAAGAGAAGGATCCAGGAGAGGGGCCCTCAGGGGGGAACGGTCACGCGCTTGCAAAAAGGAGAAAAAGAGAAACGGTTATTGACTAAGGAAACGCCATTGATTGTGCGAGACCAGCCGTACCTGGACGCCCAGGGACGGGTCAGACTCCTAGGTGTGTAAGGCTTGTGTTTTCCCGGGAAGTAAGAACGTAAGAATGGTAATAGGAAGGATTTGCATAAAAGAAATGTGTATGAGTTGGGTACCCAAGTGAGAGGTTGTATGCGTATAGCTTTTTTTTGAGTTTATGTATGAAAGTTTTTCTGTGGGTTTGTTTTCAAGGGAACTTTCCTTCCATTACTGTCATTCATAAATCATGCTGATTTTACCTTTTCCTCTTTTAACTGCTTGGATCAGCTGCGCTGCCCACCTGTTCTCTTAGTAGTTCTTAGCATTTTTTTTAAAGAAAGTATAGGATTTGAACTAAGCGATTCCTTTTAGAATGTCAGGATTTCTTTTTCTTTTGCTCCTGTACTGGGTTAACTCCTTCTTCCCTTCCTCCTTATTTGATATGAATTTAGATTATTAAGGTTTTTTGTGTGTTTGTCTGTCTTGCTTGCCACAAATGTGTGCATCTTCCTTCCTGATGTAATGTTTTATATCCTCCTTATCTCAGTCAAATTGTTTTCTCCAGTCTGTTGAAACAGTGGGATGATTGTTTTCTCTGCAGCAGTCTTATGCTTTAAGTCTAACGTGATCCCTATGGTTTACTATGTTTTATATAAAGACGGATTGGCTGTGTTTTCCTAATTATTGTGCTGTCTGTTATGTGATTGTAACTTATTAAATATAATTTCTTATTTCAGCCCTTGCCGTTTGACATTAATCCCAATAGCAGATGTTCACAGAGGGGGGGGGATATTTGTCTAGAATAAGTTTTGCTTTTCATTATTTGTCAGTTATTTCTTATCTTGTAAATGTTACGTTTCTTTTGACGTGGTTCTGTTTGTTTGTTTGTTTTGTTACTGCATGTTGAGCCAGAATTACAGAAAAGGGAAAGAGATTGGTTTCCCCCCCCTTGTTCTCTAGATCTAGCACAAACGTATTAAGCATACATCTTGAAATCAGGAGAAGATACTAGAGTTCCTTTTGTTTAGATTAGACCTGAACCTTTGGCTGTTGCTTGTAGATAAAAGCCTGGCACAGTTAGTTTTTCTGTCAGTGGCCAAAGGGGCAAAAATAACAAAATTACTTTTGAAACTACTCTACCCATTTACCTGTATATAAAGGGAGGCAATTGTAAGTGCCAACTAAATTTGTATGTAGTGCCTTGTGGGTAGAAATGTTTTCCTCCCCCCATACACTTTGACAGGGAAGAGATACCCATGAATTAGAAAGGTTGTAAGTAAAATGAAGGATTCTAGGAAATAAGTTATTTTGATGGTAGAGGAAGGATAGTTTGAGAAATATTTATTGATGGTAATAAGAAAAGGGAAAAATGACAGGAAAAGGGAAAAATGACAGGAAATAACAAAATGTTGTATGTGGGGTTTTTTTTCTCTCTTCTTCATCATTGTTGCTAGATTGTGGATTAGAACCTATACCTGTTTAAACTTTTGAACTTGAGTAATATATATATATATATATATATATATATATATATATATATATATATATATATATATTTGGAAGTCAACAACAAAACTTCTTGAAGGTTCTTTCTTCCATAAGGAAAATAAAACCTCTTGAGGTACTCGATCCCAGGTAATTGTTTTAAATTTGTCTGTGAAATGTATGATTTGCCCATTTCCTAGATAGGCAAAACTGAGGCCACCTTGCTGTTTAAACCTAATGTGATGCCCTCTTGTGACTAGGTAAATTCATTAGCAAAAGGGGACCAAAATGCAGAGCTTCCAGCCACAGTAATTGTCTACCTCATATTAGAATTCACATTGGGAATCAATATTACTTTGCTTCCAAAACAGAAACTCATCCCCAGTTGCTCTTTGACTGAAGATGGACCAGGACTTTCAACAGGAAAATACTTTCCTCATTGTCATACCTTGCGCATATAAATCACACTATTACTAATGAACTTTTTTCTTTTAAAATGATGTTCACAATTCTAACGCATGTTAGTGCATTTATTCCTTGACAGGCACTTAGAGCAACTGCTCTACATACAGGATGAGCACCATTGGAACTCCCTGCTGATTTGGAACAGAACTTAATCTATTTGTGCCACTAACATCTCTTTGTTTTGCATTCATAGCAAGAGGTATAAATCCTTTTTTCTCTGCTTTCCGTGGCTACTTTTCATGAGCAAGGCTCTACATAGCCAGAGGATGGGGAAACTCAGAAGTTTAGAATATGTTGTACTGTTGTGTGTTTTGTCTGTCTGTTGCAAAAACAATATTTTGGTTTTGTCCACTTTGATCAGAAGTCTCATCTGTGGCCATGGATGTTTTATTTTTATATTTTCTTTCCTGCACTGAAGTGTTTTCTCCCCAAGGAACATTTTCCTTTTGCGTGTGTATCACAGAAGATTTTTATTTTGAGACATTTTGGACTCGATCTTTGAATTGCTCCAGGACCAGAACACGATATGCAACTGGCATGCTATTTTCCTGTATTGCTGCAATAACAGCATAGAGGCCTGCTTCATTCTACCTAACTACAGAACTATTTTCGGGCCTATTTTGGCCAGCAACCTGAAACGGGCACCTTGTGCAAGTTTGCAATCTTTTCATACAGTCCCTCGGGGGGAGGGGGGGGAAATGAAGATTCTTTCATTATTCCAGTTTCTCTGCCTAGCATCAGCAAAAGACACACATGTTCAGTGGAAGCTGTAACTGAACATGAACAGAAACAGGATGAACTTTGTGCAAGCCATCCCACAGTGTGTTTATTTGTTTTATTTACTTGTTTTCTTTGTAATATTTCCATTGTAATATTGAATGTAACTGTTTATGCATTGTCCTTTAAGAATGTGTTGTTGTTATTGTTTTCCCTTCATAATTTATATGTTATGGCTGTTTTGTTCTTTAGATGTTTTTACTTTTCAAATCCTTCTGAGTGATTCTGTAATAGGGGTTTACTGAATTTGGCTACTTCAGATGTGAGGTTCATCAATGTGAAGTTTTGACCCATTTGTTTATTTTCTCACTCTGTCATTACAATGGCTAGGAACAGGTAACAATTAATGTGAATGGATGTCAACACCATAAGAATCTAGGAAGATGATAGTTTGGAATTCCATCAAGATTGCTTTTCTCTCAAAATGATTAATGTATCTTATGGCTTTTTCATGCTAAGAAATGAATTAAGTTCAACTATTGTATATTCTGGACATGGGTGCATGTGCCTTAGAACATTTTGTGATTATGATGTTATTGATAAGTACTATACACAACCTATGCTAACATTTCAATAGATGCCTTTGTGGTATTAAGGAAATGGTAGGATGTGATTTTCCATTTAAAGTCCCTGTATGGATCATCCAGAGAATATTAGTTAATCCAGATTTGTTTCAACACACCAACCTAGCTGATCTTCAGACACTACCTTCTCATCCTATGTACAGAAACAATTAGAAGCAGTTAAACAAATGGGGGAGCAAGTACACTCTAGATAGCACATGATTGCCATACAGTCACTTACATTATAGATAAGCACTCACAGATATAGGCACATGGATGATTTTGGATTCCCTGTTTGGCTGGGATAAGGATGCCAAAGAAGGTTTAACCCTTATAATGCACCCCATTGTGGTGATTTTGAATTCTGATCTTTGTCTAATTAGCCCTTGTAATGTGTATCCATCTCATATGGCACAGTCACACCCTGGAAGTCAGCATTGGAGCCAGGGGGCAGAACAGTGCTTGCTAATATGTGAAAGGTCATCTGTGTACATCTGCCTTTCACATAAAAGGAGGGAGTGGTACGGCTTGGCTAACCCCGTTTTGGTTCAAGTGGAATCTAGGAGGTGCAAAAGCCAAGAGCTATAACTTCCACCCCAACTCACACATACCCCCACGGCTGGTAATGCGTTCCAGAGGTTTTGTGCATAGAAAAACAAGGGCAGAGTTAAACGCTGTCGCATAAATGTTATCTTAATCCTTGGCGGATACACCCCCATCCACAGGGAATCCCATTGCTCGTTAGAAATAGCATTAGTTTTCCTTTTTTCTTGACTAGAAGCACACATATCGGAAAATATATACAGACATAGGGGGTCTTCTTATATTGAGACCCCCCCCCACTGGCCTGGACTTTACAGGAGACAGGGACAACCAAAACAAGGAACACACACTTCACCACATGGATAAGTGGGAGTCCCCTTTGTTACTTAAGGAGTACAGTCTCCTTTGCTTCCTGCTACAGCTTAAAGGAGGTAGAGGAGGGCTTGGTGATAAGCGGTTTAGTAAGAAGTGAGGTCTGTGTGACCAATACATGTGATATACCCACTTGAAAATGGCAATTGGACTTTGAAGAATGGGACATAAAACAGTGGGTAAGGTAATATTACTGTTGAGATGGTAGCATTTGTTGTATTTGATTTTCCTTTGGTCACTGACTTGTTCTTTTCCTATTGGGCTTAACGGGTCGCCAAATGCCTGCTGGCCCTTGGTGGCTCTGTGAATTTTGGTCTAGCTGGCAGAAGATATTGTTTTATGTGATTATAGTAATAATTTTTTTTAATTATTATTACTGGATGTTGTTACTTGCAATGTATTTCTAATGTTATTCAGTTAATGTCTATAGGTCTCTGAGTTTAGTTTTAGGGACCAAAACCAAGCAAACGGGCCATTCTAGTAGTATCAAAAGGTCCAGTCATACTTGACAGTTCCTTGGTCGATGTACTGAAAAGGGAGTTGAGCAGACTGACGCAAGATTGTGTTTTATGTTGTAATAGTTATAGTATTATTAATAGCTGTTTGTTGCTGTATACAATGCATCCCAAATTTAATCCAGCTTGCTTCCGCCTGCCTGCATAGGCTGATTTCTTCATTTTCCCGAAAGCCGCAACCGACTTACATGGAAATGGCTTTGAGACCGATTTGGCAACCCAAACAAAGTAATACAGCTACCTGAGAGACCAGTTAGTCTCTCAGAGCTGAAAGGGGGGACAGTTAGGGTTAAATTGAAACCCCAGTGCTTGTAAAACTATAGTTCACTTGTCCTACCCAAACCAGCTTGAGCATCAGGGGAAATAGAACCAAAGTGGCCTCTATTTGACTCTTGATATAAAATGTCGGTTTATTTCCTGGTGACCTGACCCTTACCTACATTCCAGTGGCTCGCATAATAAAAGCTGGTTTAAGCTGGACACGTCCCTACTATGCATTTCTGTATCACATTTATGCTTATAACCTTGCTTATTGTTACTAATGTGCCTTGCATAGGAATGTCAAACGCTGTTCCAATGTCCCACAATCCTTGACTTGTAAAACTCCTTTGATATGTAAGCAAAGTAATATCATGTCTGTCTCCAGTTTAGGGGGCGCCCGGTTGCAGCTGGCCTCCCCTCAATAGTTGCCTTTGTCTGCTCCTGCATAGTGCTTATCTCAAGGACATGCGAAATATGCAGACATAGAGTCTAAGAGATAGTCTTGATGTTTCCACTTTGTCCTTCCCCCTGTACCCCTTTACCTCCTTACATATGCCCCAAAGCTATGACAGTTAGCAATTGCTTCTTTTGTATTTTATGACGTGAACCCGATATTGTAAACTTCGGGGTAAGCCTATATAAACCCTTGAACACCAATAAACGAGGTTCCCATGCTGGCCTGCTTCGGCTTGTAAGTATTGGGTCCCCTTTGCAAAGGTTTTTGTCTCATGTTACTTGATCTCTGATAGTGGGTTCATTTGCACTCAACTCCGCACTCTTCCCGGGTGTAATAAGCGAGTTGGGGTTGACAGGGCGACTTGCGTGTTGGGTTTGGACCTAACACATGCATCTGATGAAGTAGATTGTAATCCACAAAGCTTACATCAAAATGCATTTGTTTTTTCCTGAGAGTGCCACAATAGTCCTGATAGTGTGAAATCACTTCAATATGCGTCATAGGAAACAATTCATAATAATACTCCATATAATTTTTTTTTTCTGCAGCTAGGACTTTCAAACATCAGCATATTTACCTGAGCATTTATTTACTAATCAACTTTAAAACACTTCTCATAAGTGGTGCCAGATTATGACTTTGACCTAGCTCATTTAAAGAAATGTACAAATTTACATTTTTTCTTTGAATAAGGAAAAACAACAGAATCATTATTATTAGGCTGTGTAATATGTTCCACTCCCTTGGTAGAAACTCCAGTAGGTATGAACCTAGACGTTTTCCTCTTGGATAAATGTCAACATTTTTCAAGGATGCATATAAACCAGATGATTCATAAAAGATAATGGGAGAAATAAATACATCTACCCCAGCAACATAAATATCCTCCTCGGGACAAGAAGAAAAATATTTGGCTAAAGGTAAAGGATATAAAAACAAATGATCACATATTAAAAGTGCCTACCTTTTGGTTTAATACTAGAAAGAGTTCCAGCTCGGTATTGAGACATGTAATTATTCAACTGGAAAACTATATAGCTAATGCAATTTGAATTAAATTTGTTTATAGCTTTTGTAGCTTTTCCAGGTTTGTCATTTAACTGCCTAAAGGTTGAATCCAATTGTATTCGCTCCTATGTTCAGCAGATGCTTCCAAGAACTGAAGAGGTGGCGGTGAGAGAAAATTTCCACTGATTCTATCTTCCTTCTGCAGCTCCCGTCTGTCCCTCCCGCCCAATCTGCTCCAGAGGGTTGAGTGCCCCTCTGTAAAAGCATTCAAAGTGGTGCAGGGAGATTCAGGAGAAATGGGGAAATCAGTGAAAATTGCTTCTCCCTTCTGCTCACAGACGTTTTCACTGAAGCAAAGAGCGTTCTATGAGCAGAGGAACATAAGCCTAAACTTCTTGACTGTTTCTGCAAAATGCGATATTGTAAGAATCTACATAACACCACCAAAGGATGTTTGCATAATGTTTCAAACTGAAAATAATGATGCAGTTATTGAAATGTAAAAGAACCCAAATGATTATACATAAAAGAACACTTCCGGAGCTCTTTGGTACTATAGTAGCACTGCTAATGACAAAAACAGCTAAATTCATAGAGTCATCGAATAGTAGAGTTGGAAGGGGCCTATAAAGCCATCAAGCCCAACCCCTTGCTCAGTGCAAGAATCCAAATCAAAGCATTCCCGACAGATGGCTGTCCAGCTGCCTCTTGAATGCCTCCAGTGTCGGAGAGCCCGCTACCTCTCTAGGTACTTGGTTCCATTGTCTTATGGCTCTAACAGCATTTAGAGCATAAACAGCATTTATACTGTTTATACAGTATAAATATACAGCATTTATAAGGATCACAAGGCATGGTTGTCCCCCTCCTCCAATTCCCCCCTCACAACAATACTGTGAGGTAGGCTAGGCTGAGATATAGGTTACCCAATGAGTTTCATGACTGAGTGGGGTTTTGTACCCAGGCCTCTACAATACTAGTCTGACACTATTCACATACCTTATAGCTGCCTTGGGGCTATTTCAGAACTCAAGTGGGATATTAAATACATTTTTAAAAACCCTTTATATTCAGAGCATAAAACTTGAATTAATAAGCAAATGTTACTGGATCATGCTTATCCTTTATTTTATTTTCGTGGCTTACTAATTTCCTATTAGCATCTTGTTATAGCAAAATATTTTTATTTTTACAGAGAGGCTATAAACAAAATAATATTGTTTGGAAAACAACAAAGAGATTTGTAGCATATTAAAATACTAAAAATTGTTGTGGGATATACTTTGGTGGCCATAATAAATTGATTAGTCTTTAAAGTGCCACATGAATATATTTTTGCCTCCCATTTGTTAAAACATATTGATAAGGCTACTCCTCTAGAATCTGTAGTGTTAAGTCTTCATTCAGATGTCACCACTTGTACAAATATTTGGTTCCTTTAAAAAAATAGATAACCATCTATTGATTTATATTAATAGTTTCATAGCAGAGAGGTTGGAAAATATGAGTTACAAAACATTTGGCTAATGATATGGTAATTTATTAAGTCTTAAATCCAGGTTCTCACTTCAAATTGTTCTCACTTCAAATAATTCTTTTATACCTGATGCCCAGAATTTACTTTCTGTAACTGCAGAATTTTAAAAGTTAATTGAAGGACTCAGTTTTTTTTAAAAAAAAATCACATGGGAGAAACATTAGAACTCTGAAACTCTAACCTTTAGATTCTGACCAATGGAACAGTCAGCCAAAAAGTAAATAACAATAAATCATTTAAAAACCATCATCTTCCTGTATGTGTGTCAATTTGTTCTGAACAGAAAGGACAGAACAGACAAAACAGCAGCAGGATTGAGTTATGCGACAGTACAGCTCCCCCAAGCACAGATGGAATATATTTCCTCATTTTCCTTTTGTACCATAATACTTATTTTGAATAGTAATAATAAAAAGAGCCATGTTTCCATTTCCCACTTCACATAACTAAAGTCCTGGAGAGTTCTAGTTCAAAGAATTATACAGAGCAACACTGGTGATTTGAAAACACACACATGAAAGATAAAAGTATTAAGCACAAAATATAGACAGTTCATACAGAGGTTTTTTCTGTTCTGAAAAAGTCAACAAGAGAAATCTAAACTAAACCAAGGTCTTGACTTTCATATTTTATGATGCACAAGACTTGTGTGAAGGACAAATCCTTACTGGCAAAGACTGAAGCAGTAAACAAGTTTCAGCCGTGACATTTTGTTTCCAGAATGGTTAGAATAAGTACATTTGTATCTTCATTGCTACAAAATCAAATTCTTTTTGTGCTTTTTAATCATTTTTGAAACTTTAAAGATTGAATTAAGTGGTTATAAAATACTATAACTAGAATGATCACTAGATTAAAGAAAATCTGAAGTCAATCACTAGAGTAGGTATATCCTTTCAACTTATCTGTCCAGAGATGAGGCAGCAACCTGAAAATACCTATTTGCAAGTAGAAGCAGAAACCACTTCAAACCAGGCTTACTGGTGTCTTGGGCCTCTGGATGTTAAATTTCTACAAATGTGAGGCACATGTATCCACAAGGCATACAAATTATGTGACAGCACAAAAAGCTTGAAGCAACGCTGGAGTGTATAATTTGTCAACAATTATTTTGTTAAGTAAAATAAAAGACTAAGCTAATCTTTGGAGTTAGGCTTTCAGCCACATATAATGTTAAGTCAATCAGTCATCTCTTAGGTTAAATGACCGGGGGGGGGGCTCAGTCTGAGTTTGGGTATCTCCATGAAGTAGGCTTTTGTCTAATCTGTTACCTGAACTACACCAGAATTACACCCAAAATGACAGGTTTCTGATTTTGGTCATGCTTAACTGGATTTTAATGGGTCATATTATATTTTATTTTTATGTATTGTTATCCACCCTAAACCTTCTGTAATACAGTCAGACAAGTCATATATGTTTTGCCAGCATTGCAGAATAATAGTTCATTGGTGGAGTTATTCTACATTGCAGCTACAAATACACCACCAGCAACTACCCACAATCCAAAATAATTTTTTTAAATGAAGGAGAAACATCAAGACTTGTAGGAGGAAACAAAAACAACAACAGCCTGGAATGTTAAGGGACAGAGGGAGGGGCAGGTGAAGTGTGGCTCATTTTGTAAAGTCATTTTTAGGTTTAGGAATTTTAGTCATCTCTCATATAATTATATAATAGTGCTTGTTTTGTTTTCCAAATATAAATCTGATGTCATATTGAATGTGTCAGGGTAGTTTCTGGTGATGGCAACAGCAAATACCCCAGCTCATAGCATTGTAAAAGTCTCTCTCGAGTTTGCCGATCTTTCTGTAACTGGAATAATTTGTAATACTGTAACCTTAATTGTAAAAATCAAAGGTGGGCAACCCCTATCTTTCTGTGTGCCCCGCCAAGTCCAAGGGAACCCCATCCACCTTTCCCTGCTGTCCAGCTGATTAGCCATTAGCTGGGTGGTGGAGAAAGGACTTCTGTCACAGCACATGGACAGCAATGTTCTGCACTTCAGAAGTGCTGGCGGGAGGAGGCTTTAACCTCCCACCCTCAGTGCTCCTTGTCCAACCCAGCAACAAACCTTTTGCCTTCACACACAGTCCCTTTGCTGCTCCCTTCACAGCATAAATAAATAAGCTGGGAAGTCTTTAATTAATTATTTAATGATAGTTTCCCATATTGTTCAAACCAGGAAAGTACTTTTAGCAGATTTGGAACATAATTAATAATTAAGATAATTAAACCATGCTGGTTTACTACCTGGCTAGTTCCACATGGAAAACCACAGTTTCTCGGTTTGGATGAAATAAGAAACCATGGTTAAATGGTTAATTGAAGACTTCCTGGTTTGTTTGCTCACATTATTAAGGGAAAAGCAAAGGGACTGTGTGCATGGGTAAAATTGGTTCTCCTATCTTGGTTTATGAACTCTACATATAATTGTTTGAATACAACCAGGGCTTCTTTCTGGATGTCACAGTACTTCCTTTAATTATTGCTACTTCTTCATTTTCTTCAAACAGTGTTATCAATGTGCAAAAGCATTTCACTGTATTGTAAAGACTCTTCCTCAAAAAAGAAAATGATCTTAATATGAATATAGATGTAATATAATGAAAGGAGGAGGGAAGGGAAGATGTATATGGGCATATCCAAGATCAGATAATAACCCGTAGCCAGTTTTCTAAATGGAGCAGTAAAAGTCTTGCAGTTCATTCTATCTTACACAGGAATATAATAGCTATCTATCTTAAATAAGCATCTCCCGCAATGAAAGTGGCTCATATCACACTAAGCAACTGTGAAAAATCAACCCTGAAATATCCTGATCAGACAAAGATACAGAGGACTTAAGGCATTGATTTTCAAGGTCCCATTTATTGTAAACAAGAGGATCATTAAATAACTTTTTCTGGGTTGTATCAATAGTCTATAGAAACTGATTCAGCCAAAAAGCTAACATTTGCAGTGCTTCTTTTCCAGCAATCCTAGCACTAATTCAGGAGAATTCAGACTAATTCAGGAGTCTTAGCATATTTATTCATTTAAACCTCTCATGATGTTCAAACCCCCAAATCCATGCAAGACACATTCCCTCCTTTTATCCATAGAAATGAGATTTTTATCCCTAGCACCCACATATATACTTCCAGCTAAATTGCAAATGTTGTGGTAATTTTCTTTCTCTGTACCAGGAATGTGGTCCTCCTGATATTGATGGATTACAACTCCCGTCATCCCTCACCAATGACCATGATGGCTGGGGCCAGTGGGAGTTGGAGTCTAATAACAGCGGAAGGGCACAGATTAACATATGAACACAAGAAGAGTCTGTTAGATCAGGCCAGAGGCCCATCTACTCCAGCACTCAATTCTCACAGTGGTTAACCAGATGTCCATGGGTTTTCCACTTCTGCTCTATACACCTAGCAGGCAGGCCAAAACCACAGCAGGCAGAACCACATCTTATGCAACCACAGATAGCTAAGGTTGTACTTCCCAGATGTTGTTGGACTACAAGACTCATCATCCCTGACCACTGGAGATGGTGGTTGGGGCTGATGGGAGTTGTAGAGATCTGTTGTTCTGATTGTTATTGAATGGCATCAGCAAGGTGCTATTTGTTCTTGTTGTTGTTATATGCCTTCAAGTCGGTTACGACTTATGGCAACCCTATGAATCTTTTTGGAAATTATACAGCCACAAGAGTGGCTGTATACTATAGCTAGCGTGGATTTTTCACATTCCGCAATGTTAAATTGAAAATACCCCCATGCCATTCTGATGCTTCCCATAAGCTCATTTCAAAACAAAATCTTACAAAACTTATAGTCCTGAACTCAGAAACGCTTGCTTAACAACCCTCTCAATTTTCATGGCGATACACAAAACAGCCAGAATTTGCTCCCACAAGATGCAGTAATGGCCACCAGCTTGGATGGCTTTCAAAGAAGATTAGACAAATTCATGGAGGACAGGGCTATCTATGGCTACTACCCATGATGGCTGTGCTCTGCCAGCCTAGTCAGAGGCAGCATGTTTCTGAAAACCAGTTGCCGGAAGCCTCAGGAGGGGAGAGTGTTCTTGCACTCGGGTCCTGCTTGCAGGCTTCCCCCAGGCACCTGGTTGGCCACTGTGAGAACAGGATGCTGGACTAGATGGGCCACTGGCCTGATCCAGCAGGCTCTTCTTATGTTCTTAATCAAGAGTTCAAAGTCTAAAAAGAGAGAGAGAAAAAAACCCAGAGCCTTTTTGGACTTTTTTCTGTCAGAGTTCTCATAATCTGTTGAAATTCATTAAAAATCAGCCATGTTCACAGAGTACCTGTAATCCAAATACTGATCTTGCCCCATACTCTGACCTTCATCTTTTGCAGTTTAAAAGTTAAAAAAATGCCTGGCTGATAACGCACGGCATGCTCAGTAAGAACCAACTGTCCGTGTTCTAAAAGCCAGACTCACAGCTGCTGGGATTGCCTCATCAGGGGGCCACACCCACACCAGACTTTGATTTCACTTGAGACAGTCATGGCTTCCCTCAGAGAATCCTGTAGTGTAGTTTGTGAAGGGTGCTGAGAGGAGACTCCTGTTCCACTGAGAGAGCTCCAGTGGCCAGACTGGTTTAACAGTCAGCCACTCTGACTGAAGGTCTGTGAGGGGAACAGGGCGTCTCCTAGCAACTCTCAGCACCCTTCACTAACTACACTTCCCAGGATTCTTTGAGAGAAGCCATGACTGCCCAAAGTGAAATAAAGGCCTGGTGTGGATGTGGCCAGGGACAGCTTTGGTTTAAATTTGGCTACATGTGTCTGCTGCAGAATAAAAAGGTGGGGGAAACGCTGAAAAGCAATGATACTGTTCACAATGTTTTCCTTTTGAAAGGAAAGGGGCTTCCCCTCTGCCCAGTGCCCGCCCACCCACCCACCCAATCTCCTCCTCTCCCCCTCCTCCTACCCTCCCTGCCCCTCCCCCAGGTCAGGGGAGATCAGGGTTCGAATCCCCACACACCCATGAAGCTCACTGGTCACCTTGGGCTAGTCACTGCCTCTCAGCCTCAGAGGAAGGCAATGGTAAAACCACTGCTGAATACCGTTTACCATGAAAACCCTATTCAAAGGGTTGCCATAAGTCCAGTTGACTTGAAGGCAGTCCATTTCCATTTTCAAACCGGATTGAATAGAAATAAATCCCACTGAACTCAAAAAGTATGTAAATGATCAAACCCACCCTCCCTTCTCCTCCCTCCTATCCCCATCCCCTTCCAATCCCCTCTTTCCCCTTCCCCCTCCTCCCCCTCCCCTTCCGCCTCCCCATTGTCAGTTTCACCTATCTTAAGCATGATTGCATGGAAGTAAATACCATTGAACTCTATAAGCATGCAAATGATCAAACCTGCCCTCCCCTCCCCCTTCCTTTGCCTCCCTCCAATACACTCCTTTCCCTTCCCCCTCCCCCATGGTCAGTTTTTCCTATCCTAAGCATGATTGCATAGGAGTAAATCCCATTGAACTCAATAAGCATGCACATGATCAGACCTGCTTTTCCCCTCCTTCCCCTCTCCTCTCTCTTCCTCCTCCCTCTTCCTTCTTCCTCCTCCCCTGCCCACTCCAACCCTCCCTCTCTCCCCCCTGGTCAGTTTTACCTATCCTAAGCATGATTGCACGGGAGTAAATTGCACTGAACTCAATAAACATGCAAATGATCAAACCTGTCCTTCTCCTCCCCTCCCCCTCCTGCCTGCTCCCCTCCCAGTCCTCCCCTCTGCTTTTCCTCCCCTCCCTCCTCCTCCTCCCCCCTCCCCATCCCCTGTGGTCAGTTTCACCTATCCTAAGCCTAACCCTAACCCATTGAACTCAATAAGCATGCAAATGATCAATCCATTCTCAGCAAACTTGGACAGTATCCCATTTCTTACCTCCCAGATTAAAAAGCAGGGAAATTCACTAATAGGCAAAAAACCTTGTGGTTTAAGAACGTACCTATAGCCCACAGATATTTCTGTCAAACTTTAAAAAGCAGGGAAATTGGGCAGCTATAGTGAATGCACCAGGGGAGCAGGAGACCTGAACTCCTCTCTGAGATATTGTACTGCCCTACAAATTGGTCAAAATGCAAACGCCATTTGGGTTACAGTCCAATCCACTTCCTGGGTAGCTTGGAAGAATTTGGTAACGTTTGCCTCTGAGCATATGGTGAGTGGTGGCAACACCTGCAATCAGCCAAAATAATAGAAAGAAGACTCGTGCTATGCTGATCTTGTTTTAGCAGGGAGGAAGCAACATTAAGAGTTGATATAGTTCAGATGGTCACTTTAAATATGTCTGATTTCCTTTACAATTTTAGTGAAGTTTCCTATAGGAAATCATTTTCTTTTGTTTCTATTTCTATGAATATGTGAAGTACAGCAACACTTTGCAAAAATTACAGTAGAAAAACTCAAAACTTAATTGAGGAATATGTGAGGTACAACAACACTTGGCAAAATTTACACTACAAAAACTCCAAACATAATTGTGGAATAATGGCTCTATTATGCAGAATAGTCTCCAATGCACCTCAGGAGTGTCTCAATTTGCACAAGATAAAACAGTGGGAGGTGAAATATATTCTAGCAAAATGCTAGGTGTGCTCTATGTTTTTAATTGACTGTGCCCAGCTTGCCTTAAATAAAGTGGTTTAAACATAGCAGGCTGAAAACATGCATCCTCTTTTTTCCAACACCTAGAGTCATTCCTGAAGTAGCAATATATTGTAATCAGTCTGATTTTACATCAAACTGCAGTTTCAGATTCAACTGTTAATGCACCCAAAACAGAAATAGAACATAACCTCCAATTTGAAACATAAAAGGTTGTCTTCACCATCATATGACACTGACCAATAAAAAGGCTTTGAAATTAATAAAAAACAAATTTGACGCAGATTTCTAGGATGAATAATGAGGAAAATAAAATGTTCTAGTTTAGATTCTCTGTAGAAACATTAGTAACACAGGAAAGAAGCAAAGTAAGAAGAACACCAACAAACATACAAAAATATAATTCTCCATCTTTGGAGATGGTAGGTGTTGCCACCACTCACCATATGCTCAGAGGAACATGTTACCAAATTCTTCCAACCTACACAGGAAGTGGATTGGACTGTGAAAGACCAACCCAAATGGTGTTTGCATTTTGATCAATTTGTAGGGCAGTACAATATCTCAGAGAGGTCAGGTCTCCTGCTCCCCTGGTGCATTCACTATAGCTGCCCAATTTCCCTGCTTTTTAAAGTTTGATAGAAATATCTGTGGGCTAGAGGTATGTTCTTAAACCGCAAGGTTTTTTGCCTATTAGTGAATATTCATAGGGTTTTCACGGTAAGAGGTATTCAGAGGTGGTTTATCATTGCTTTCCTCTAAGCCTATGGCACCCAGTATTCCCAGGTGGTCTCCCACCCAAGTACTAACAAGGCTTGACCTTGCTTACTTTCCGAGAACAGATGAGACTGGGTGTGTTCAGCGTAGTATGGCTGTAGCTCCGCTATTTGTTCCAGGCAGTGCAATTATAAGTTCTCTGACACTTTAAGCTTCCTTTAAAAAAGACAGAGATACAAGTGGTAGCACAGTAGGTAAGCCATCTAGTCCGTCTGTTACTGTAAGACACTGGGACAATTTCTACTTCAGGATCTCTGGTTCTTAGACATTTCTTAAGAAATTTTGTCTCCTGTCAATAAACCAGAAAAAAACACAAGGATCCTCCTGCTAAGAGTTGGGAAATTATACACAAAAAGAGCTAAGGAAGAGAGAGGCTTCCATCTACATGTATATTTGTTTGGACTAGGCAACTAGCCATGTTTATACAGGAATGTTTAGTTGGTTTGCAAAGACAGATGCAGATCTCTAAAACCCAGCTGCCCACCCGAAGAATTACCTGCAGTCTTCGATATACAACATGTGCCCAAAAGCTGCAACACTGATGTATGCCGCCCATCTGAAATACAATTAGAATGTGAGACAAAATAATTTAAAACATAATATACTAATAAATATTCCAGCTGTAAAACATTCAACAGCAACAAAAATACCTGAAGAATTTCCTTGAGACTGTGCACAACTGGAGGGAAATACAAATTGGAAATTTGTTCTTCGCTGTCATCTGTATCAACGTGTATTTGGTCAGGTTGAGCAGCAAGAATGTAACAGATACTAGGAGGGGGCAGGTTAGTAACTATCTGTTGAAAATGAAGTAATCAAAATAGGCAAGGTCATAAAAACTGAATGCTCCATATCAAACTTATTCACTTGGTAGAACAGAGTAGAAAGACGCTCATCAAAACACCCAGAAAGGACACATTTAGAGAAACTTCTTTTTAAGGCATAGTTAGTAGTAGCAGCAGTAGCTCATCCTTCAAATGTCAGAAGATTGACCCTTTTAGCAAAATCTGGAATAATATTTCATTTATACATTCCTGAGTGGCTACACCCCTGAATCTGGGTCACATTAAAACACAGCTATGCACAATCAACAATCACAAAATCTGTTTTTGTCATGGTAGTCACCATCAAAATGGATTCTATTATTTTCATGTATTTATATGATTTCTATGACATTTGAGAATTTTAGCACATGGGTGAATTTGACAATAAACAGATGAACTCGCGTCACTGAGAAACATGAATACTGCCAAATTAAATCTTGAGCAGCAAGAGGATAATAGGGAACATGAATACTGGAACGTGAAGCAATGTGACTCTCTCTCTCTCCTTGTTATGATGAGACCAAATCTTTTCATTTCAAGATAATATCCACTATCTAAACAGACTATAGATTTATGGGGATCTCCCTCCCTCTCCCTTGTGCTATAGAAGTGATATATTATTCATCTTAGGAGTTATTGCCTGAGAGTTACTAAAATCGAAAAGGAATTAGGATTAATGAAAACAGCTGTTCAGCTATTAAAATTTATTTCCACTTGTATGCATAATGTCAACCCAAAACTGGATTCCTCCCCAATGTTTCTAGTAGATATGCTAGGTTCTGATGACTCAAAGAAAGCCTTCTATCACAGATCCTACCAGGAAGCAACAATAAATTAAAATAAAGCTTTTAATTTAGATGCAGAAGAATGTGTACAGTAGAGACACATTGGATTTAATACAAATGATGGACACAATCAAATATACCTAGGAAATGGCAACGATTAAAAATAGCTGCTAGGATTGGTTATGATATCCCTGGCTCAAAAAACAGCTGGCAAAGCAAAGTGGTGAAGAAGATGATCTACATGACCACCCTGATTAAAACCTTGTTTCAGCCTCAGCTCCCTCCCTTCATCTGTAACACAAGCTGAATAGTAATACTGGTCTACCTAAAAGGGTTATTATAAGGATTACTGAATGAAAGTATTTATTTATTAGATCTATATCCGGCCCATCCTCTCAGTAGGAGCCCACATTTAACACTTGAAATGTGCTATATAAATCCTAAGTATTATAATGTTAACAAAGCTGCAGGGGTTGGGGAGGAGAGCTACTCCACCAGCTCCATTTGGCACCTATTATTCCTGAACTGTTTCAATCCCAGCTGGTATTTATTTATTTATGAAATTTATATACCACTTAATCACTAATATTTCTAAGTGGTGTACACAAAAAGAAACCATACAGAGAACTTTGTAATTTTAAAAATAGACGCCCACGTTTGTTGCTTTCCTCTTTTGCCTCCATCCTTCCTCCTTCTGTGTCATGTCTTTGCGGATGTAAACATGAGGGTAGGGGCTGTCTTTTTTTACTGAGATACAAGCTGTTCCATTTTTGGCTGAACAATGTGGGGGGTGGGGGGAATGCTAGAAATAAATACATAAATAAACAGGTAATTGCAAATCCCTCCCTTTTCAAAGGATTATTAAGAATCAGTAAGGAAATGACAAACAAAATCTATCACAGGTTTTTGCTCCATCCATACATCCACATATCCCATTGGAGTGCCATAGTATATGAATTCAGCTGTTGTTTTGAAATTTATATGAACAGAAAGGGGAATGAAGTACCAAAATGTAGAATTTTGACTTGCCAATAAATTTCCCATTCTCTCTGCTGGATGTAGCCCAGTGTGGTCCACCCCTCAGTAGTATCCCTCTCTCACTGAGGGTGAGATTAGATAGGGACATCCAGAGATGATTCCCTGCCCTATCCTATCACTCTTTGTGGGGTGCTGGGGTGGGGAGGCAATCCCAGTACGCAGATTGCCCTAAATTCACAGGGAAGAACAAGAACTTTAAAAGGCAAGGTAAAATTTCCCTGGCAACTATAACATTAAATTTCATTTTGAAATCACTTAGGGAATCCAAAGTACTTTTCCTTTTGAATTCATGTCCTTTTCTCTGGAATTAAATTATTATGTTTTCTAGACACATCATGTTAGTTTATCTAGGATATTCATGGAATGCTAATGATGCCACAATCAAGGGAAATGACAGATTGGAATTTCAAAAAAGCCTGTTGTGAGGTTGTGCGGAGAGAAGGAAGACCAAAAACAGAACCTTCAAGATATAATAACAGGAAATGAGAGGGTGCATGATATACCTTCTTACCTTATAATATATAATATTTATATAATATATAAATATAAATGCTTATAGCATTTGTTTTTATAAGGCATAGGAGGTCTGCTTATAGAGTAATACCTCAGTTAACAAAGTAGATGCGTTCCTGGACATTACTTTTTTAACAGAAACTTTGGTACCAGAGGTAGGAATAACATGGAAAGAATAGGGATAGATTCCTATATCCGCTCATAGATGGTGGGAGCAGCTTCAACAGACCTTAAAAGGGTGCCTTCTCGGCACTTACCCACTCCCCCTCCTCCTCTGAATTGTATTGAATCCTTCCCCAGCCCTGGGAGAAAGCAAATGATCTCTTTAATGGAAAACAATCACATATGCTTGTCAGTTTCACCTTAAAGCAAAGGCATAGGCTTGTCAGTTTATTGATAACAAATCAAAGACACAGGCTCGCCAGTTTCACCTTAAAGCAAAGGCACAGGCGTGAAAGTTTATCCATAGCAAAGCAAAGCTGCTCAATTTCACCTTAAAAAAGCCTTCCTTAAAAGGAATGTCCTTCCTGGAGGATTCATTAATTGAGTTATTACTGTGTTACTATCTTTTATGTTACTTTTTTATTAGAGTGTTGGATCTGTGCATGCATGTGTACATAGATACCAATACACACATATTATATTATGAAGGAAAATGCACAAATACAAATGTTTAATTGAGAAAGCAGCTTACCATGTCATTCTCTTGACTTTGACCTGGAACTTTTAGAGGCAATAGTGGTGGCCATAAACTGTCTATTAGGCTAAAAAGTCCCAGCACTCTTTGAAGGAGAAGGAGAAGAAAAAAGGCAAAACACAAGCATGGTGAAATTTAGCTTTACAATTTAGAATGCTGTATTCAAACAATTTAAGTAATTTGAAACACTACATGAACATGAAACGAAATTTCTGTAATGCTACTCATTATATTCAAGATTTCAGTATCCCCTTTTGTTGCCACCAAAAGAAAACAAGATGGACTGCTGCCACTTAAGTGCTGAATAAGCTAATATAACTCTATAGCACTGCTATATGCTTTTAATATTATTACTGGATATTATTTATTATTTCTTAGGCTTTGAAATAATATAACCACTATCTAGGGTCAAATGGTTGTAGAGTCTAACTATTAACATGTCTGGGAACAAACTGTGCTATAATTATCCTAATTCCAGCATGAGCTTTTGTTACACAGTAATATAATTTGAGCCCATAGTACACATGGAATTCTTTTCACTATATTCATTTTTTAAAACTAGTAAAACCCAAACTAATTGTTCTTCACTTTTATGAAAATAAAATAATTTGGGTGGTATTCAGAACAGACCCATTGAAGTTAATAGACATGACAAACTTTGGTTCATTAATTTCAACTGGTCTACTCTCTGAGTAGGACTTGATTGAATACAACCCTATGTTTGTTAGGAAATATTGTTTAGGTCTGATGAGTGCTAGGTGCTCTTTCTATACATACTAGAAGATGACTCTCACTAGACAGATCTTGGGCATTGGGACATGATAGACTACAAAGATGGGGGAGAAGAAACCCAAGGAAATAGTTGACAAAAATCTGGTACTAAATAGATGAAGTAAACAGAAGAATAAGGGGAAGATTAAGAATCAAATATATGGTTAATCAGATTCCTTTCTGGTAATGTTTGCAAAGAACAATGTAAGGCAAATTATGTGATTCCTTCCCATGCCAGCATCACCTGCCACATAGTGAGATAACAATGGCATAGGAAGGCTCATAGAATTCATCCAATCTACCAGAATTGGAGGTAGCCATGGGAAAACAATATACTCAAGCAAGGTATGAGTAGGATAATAGGCTATGGCTGAGAAGTAGAGTGTGTCAAATGTAGGCAGATGTAAACCCTAGTTAAGAGATTGTTACAGGTTTATCAGTAGATACAAAGATGAAAACAGTAGTTCCTAAGAGTCACCAATTTTTGGGTGGAGAAGAAAAGGGAAAGTTGGTTGTGTGCCTGTTAAAAAGTGGAGATAAATGTATTTCTGACATTGACTGAGAAACGGGAAGGAGGAAGAGCTCCATATTTACCATGGTCAGCTAGAGCCATTGACCCAGGAGCAAATGTCAGAGATATGGGACTAATGAAAGATGCTCATAAGTTAAATTGCAAAAGTGACAGAGGAGAGGTGGAAGTCCGACCAAAACACAGAACTGTTTCATGGAAACACAATGATGACAAGTAGTGATCTCCTGTTGACAATACAAGAGTTAATTGGGAGATTCAACTCAGGTTATAACCAAATGTGATCAGTGGAATGGAAGGTGCACACCTCCAGTAGGGCAGTATTTAATCTCCAGTGATTCAAAATAGGTACCAATGCAAAACACATGATGCTTATGTACTTATAACTCTTTGGAAATACACAACACATTAAATCTGGGATAAAGATGACAAATCACGGTAAAGATGGGTTTTAGTTGTTTTTGAGGCACAGCTTTTATTGGCAGAGCCTCTATTCAGTAGTAGTATTTCTAGATCTTTTCCTACACAAATGACACAGAGAAAAATATGAACCTAGCAAATTCTGTATGATAGAATTCAGTACATTTTTTAAATTAATTAATTAATTAGATTTATATCCTGCCCTTTCTCCCAGTAGGAGCCCAGGGCGGCAGAGAGTATACTGCTCTCTTTTCCTAGTTTTATCTCAATCACTCAGTCATCCACTGTTAAGTAGCTCTAAAACATTCAGGTTAAGGTATTAGAGCTCAGGGAAGGCTGGTAGTCATGTATGAGTAAGAGCAACAGCATGAAAGGATGCCAGGAAACCAAGATACTGCCCCACGTATTGTTAATCCAGCTGATTCAGTAAAGATTGCATGCAGTTCTAGTCACCCCCTCTCAAAAAGAGCCTAATAGAGCAAAACAAAACAAAAATCAACCAATTAGAGGTAGAGAATGCCTTCCTTGTGAGGAAAAACTGAAGAGACAGTCACTCTTTAGCTTAAATACACGAGATTAGAACCTCATAAAGAAATATTAGCATGAACAGGGGCTGTACATGTTGGAGAACACCAATATATTGTTTGTATATATTTAATGGTAAAGAGTCAAAGAGAAGAGTGCTTTAAAAGAGAAGTCTTCAACCCTTTCAGATGCAGGACCTATACGTACTTCCAAACTGCAACGTGGGGCTCACTTCAACTTTTTTATTGTATATGCCTGTTTTTCTACTTCTCTCTTTAATGTGCAGAGGAAAAGGGGTTCCTAAATTTTTAATAGTTGTACCGAAGAGAACATTTTGTAACATGAAGCTTGCTATGCTGGAGTGAAAACGCTGCCTACCCAAATATCTTCTCTGTCTTCCTTTGCATCTAGTATTCATCCTCCCTTCCCCTTCTCTTTAAAGAGAAACCCAAACAAAATTGTGGTAGAAGCACTTATTCAACCCATCTGCTGAAAAGCTATGCTTCAGAACAGGGCTGGGGAAACTGTGGCCCTACAGATATGCTTGGGCTACAACTCCTGTCATTCCTGACCATTGGCCATGGTGGCCGAGGCTGATGAGATTTGGTATGAGTGGAGAGAAGAACTAAACCGTTTCAAAGGATTTATCATGTATATCTGAGCATCAAATCTTACTTGAAAACAGGTTCATTAGCTTATTATATTGACATATTTCTGATTTTTCTGAATGTGTACTATTTTCAAAATGTTTTTATAAGAAGCAAGATTGCCTGAATGCAATTTTTTTTGTTTTACAGGTTCCAAGCTATGCAACTACTGAGCAATCTAAATCAACATGGCCAGCCTTTTTGGCAAGAGTCCCAATAGAATGCGACGCTATCATACACTATATGCAGCATTCTTCTTCCCATGCCTTGGTGTCGTTTTGGGTCTGGCATGCAGCAGAGTAGGAGTGCTAAGCCTGTATTTCTGCATTAGTCAGACTCCTAGGCCCTCCTGCTCCTTGTGCCCCAAATCTTATCAGTGCCACTTGTAGCATTCATGATGCAGGTTTGTCACCCATTATTTAGGATCAGGGATAGGGAACATGGCCTTCCAGATATTGCTGGACTCCACTCTTATTAGTTCAATCAGCAAGGCCAATGGTCAAGAATGATGGGAGCTGTAATCCAAATAAAGTAACATAAAAAGATATTTTCTTTAAGTTCAGACAACAATGAATCTTGTAACACTTTAAAGACCTAGGCTGCATTCAGACAGCAGTCTATTCCATTTCTCCAAGGTTTCCTCACCTGATAATTTCAGCATTTTGGTTTGATTTTTCACACGACATAAAACCCACTTCTGGATATTTAGCGGAATATAGTGGAAGTTTAGTGCTCATTTCCATGTTAATTGCTTCCAGGAAAAATCCACTTTCACCCCCCTTAACCCAGAAAAATTGTGGGAATAAAGTCATGAAATTTGGAACAGTATACTGCATACAGTTCTTTCTCACCGTTTTAATGGAGGTATCAATGGGAGGGGGCAGAATTATGCATGTGTGGAAAGGGTGAAGGAGTAGCAACATGTCCAATTATGCTTATTGTTATGTCACACCATATCCACCGGTGTGAATGAAATTTAGCACAACATGGCGGCATATTGATCAAAAGCCTTAGTTCCATAATGCAACAGGTACTGCAGTGTGAAAGGAATGTTAGAAATTGGGACAGAAGTGCTATCATTATAACCAGTAAAACTAACGCAATAAACCCCATGTCTGAATGCAGCCCTAAACATTTATTATGCTATAATAACTCTGTTAGTCTTTAAGGTGTTAGTGTTTTTGCTACAGCAGTCGAACATGGCTACCCTTCTGGAGGATAATCTTAAGGTGGTGTTCTTACCTCCCTCTGGTGAGTCTCTGCAAAATTTTAATTCCAGATAAGTGGCAGTATTTTCCTTCCCATCTTTTGCTATATTTTTCTATCTGTTCTGAAGAAAACAGGACATGAAAATGTACCTCACTGAATATTCCATAGGCATCCTGAACAAGGAGGCACAATCTGCAAGACAGTGTATAAAATTTAGTCTGTGAGTAGCATACCCATAAGAGCTCTCAAACACCTAAGAATTAAAGTTTTTTTATCCTGATGAAATCTTAACACATCACAGTTGGTAATGAATTGCCTTTACTGCAGCTACACCACCTAAAAAGATCCAGGTGACAGGAAGATCTCTGCCTGAGACCTTGGAGAGCAGCTGTCAGTCAAGGAAGACAATGTTGAGCTTGAGTCTGACTCAACAGAAGGCAACTTGATTATCTTTATATGCACATAGGAAGAAATTTCACATGGTGATCTAAAGTAATAGAATACAACAACCCCCACCCACCCACCTGCCGCTCCCGCCACTCAAAAGACATCGATTTCTATTACTTTTTACTGTTGGAGGCAGAATGTTTCTGAACACCAGTTGCTGGGAATTGCGAGTAGGGAGAGTTGTTGCAATCAAATCCCACTTTTGAGTTTCCCATAGGCATCTGATTGGACACTGTAAAAACAGGATGCTGGAGTAGATGGCCACTGGCCTAATTCAGCAGGCTATTCTTATGCTCTTATGTTCTTTAGTGACTTGCAGGGCCAGTGTCAGAGGGCAGCCAGGTCAGGCCTGGCCGAGGGCCCCCTGAAGGGCCCCTCCTTAGGGAGGGAGGATAGCACTCCTGTTCTGCGGTGTGTGGCAGTGTCGGCTGCAGAGAGGGAGCTCCCAGGCACCCCCCCATACAACCGCACAGACCTGCAACGCCCACTTTCATGCCCCACCTACCTCTCCTGTTATGGTAAATGTGTGTGCTGTGCGCACATATCTGCCATCAACCAAGATGGCAGCCGAGGCTTCCCTAAGGGTCTGATGCCCCCACCGCCATCTTGGTTGATGGCGGGTGTGTGCATGCATAGTGCGTATGTGCACCATCAACACAGATGGTGGTGGAGGCATCAGCCCCTTAGGGAAGCCCTTGCCACCATCTTGGTTGATGGCAGACGTGCAGTGCAGCCAGCATTCACCGCAGTGGGAGAGGTAGTAGACGGCACATGTGGGTGGCTCATGGGCCTGTGGCAGGCTGGTGCCCAAAGGGCCCATTCACGCCTGGCACCAGCCCTGGTGACTTGTTATAGTAATGTGCTGAGTTTCGTTCCATTGTTCCCCCCTCTAATACAGATGGTTTGCACATAACACTAAACTACGGTTTATTAAGTTATGGTCTGGCATTATTTGTGAAACCTGCCCAGCAGATCTGAAATAATAATAACAACAACAACAACAACAACAATAACAATAATAATAGTTATATCCTGCCTTTTCCCCAAAACTGGGACTCAAGATGGATTACAGAAATTAAAACAAATACAGATAAAAATATAGATAAAAACATACAAGACGTTATTGTTAAATTACATTTTAACTGTTTATAAAATTAAAACCATTTAAAACATATCCATTACAAAATCCAAAGGTAAAGGTAAGTACAACAGCACACCATTAAAAGCCCTTGCAGTCAGTTGCCAAAAGCCTATTGGAATAGAAAAGTTTTCACCTGGCAGAAGGAGGACAGCAAGGAGGGAGCCTGTCTAACCTCCCTTAGAAGGGCGTTTCAGAGTCTTGGGGCAGCTGCCGAGAAGTCCCTCTCTCGTGTTCCCACCAGATGAACCTGTGAGGTGGTGGGACCAAGAGAAGGGCCTCCCCCGAAGATATGAGAGCCCAAACAGGTTTATATGGGAAGATAAGGTCCTTCAGGTAGCCTGGACCCAAGCCATATAGGGCTTTATAGGTCATAACCAACACTTTGAATTGGGCTCAGAAACAAACCAGTAGCCAGTGGAGCTGTTGTAACATGGGATTTGTATACTCCCAGAGTGTGTTACAGTGATCCAAATGGGTTGTAACTAAGGCATGTGTCACTGTGGCCAGATGAGACATCTCCAGGAATGGGCATAGTTGGCACACTAGTTTTAACTGTGCAAATGCACTCCTGGCCACTACTGAGACCTGAGCATTCAGGTTCAGGGCTGAGTCCAGGAGTACAATGAATCTACAAACGTGTGTCTTCAGAAGGAGTGTAATCCCATCCAGCACAGGTTGAATCCCTATCCCCTGATCTGCCTTTCAACTGACCAGGAGCACTTCTGTGTTATATGGATTAAGCTTTAATTTGTTTGACCTCATCCAATCCCTTACTGATGACAGACACTGGGTTAGAACTGAAACAGATTCCTTGGATTTAGATGTAAATGAGGAATAGAGTTGAGTGTCATCAGTATACTGATGACACTGGACCCCAAAACTCCAGATAACCTCTACCACTGGTTTCATGTATGTTAAATAACATGGGGGACAGGATGGAACTCTGAGGGACTCCACAGGCCAGTGGCCAAGGAGACGAACAGAAATCCCCCAGAACCACCTTCTGGGCTTGCCCTTGCAGAAAGGAACAGAGCCACCGTAATACAGTGTCCCCAGGTCCCATCCCAGCAAGATGACCCAGAAGGAAACCATGGTCAATAGTATTGAAAGCCACTGAAAAGTCCAGCAGAACCAACAGGGACACACTCCCCTGTTCAGTTCCCAGAATGGGTCATCCACCAAGGTAACCAAAGCCACCTCAATCCCATAACCAGGCCTGAAACCAGATTGAAATGGACTAGATAATCCATCTCATCCAGAAACCCCTGTAGCTGAGACACCAACACTCACTACAGTACCTTGCCAAGAAATGGAATACTGGAGACTGGGATTAATGGAAGACCTTTTCAGTAAGGGTCTTACAACTGCCTCCTTTAGACACGTTGGGACCCTGCCTTGTTGTAAAGAGGCATTAACCACTCCCTTTACCCACTCGGCCAGTGCCCCCCCCAGACCTTTTAATGAGCCAGGAGAGGCAAGGGTCTAGCAGACATGTGGTGGCCCTCACCTCTCCAAGGATCCTGTCCACATCCTCGTATAAACTGAAAAATATCCATTAACATTAAAAAAAGTTTTTAACATTATTTTGTTTTAATGTATTTTAAGGTCTGCTTTTATGATGTTTTAAAGTGTTTTTAGTGCTTTTGTTTGCTGCCCTGGGCTCCTGCTGGGAGGAAGGGTGGGATATAAATCAAATAATAAACAAACAAACAAACAAACAAACATTGGACAATCAGCAGCCAAAGTTACATCTACTGGGCCTGTATCAACTATAGTGTCCAAGTCTGAACAGATCCGAGCAATTTTATCTGCAAAGTACTGGGCAAATAGTTCACAGCAGGCTGTTGAGTGTCTGAATTCTCTTGTTGTGGGCCAGACTGTAAGAAACCCCTAACCATTTGAAACAGCTCTGCTGGATGGCTCTTGCAGACACAATGGTCTCAGAGAAAAAAAGTATTTTTGCTGCCTGCACTGCCACGGACTAGGCCTTAAAATAGGCTCTGGCCCATGATTGGTTGCACTTGCTCAGAGTTTTCCGCCAACATCACTCTAGTCATGTCTCACTTGTCTCATTGGTGCTAGGTCCTTAGAAAACCAGGGGGCTGGCTGGGCTCCACTTCACAAGAGGGAAAATTCAGGAGCGATTGTGTCCACATTCTGGTGGTGCAGTCAGAAACTGGTATAACTACACCCAGGCAGTCATCCAATTTAACTCCAATATAGTTCCACTTTGCCTTTGCAGCAAGAAACCGTCATTCTAGATGTTACTATCCTGTTGAAAAAAGGGAGATAAAACTAGCAACCACCTTTGCCTTGTTAACCCTATTCTGCTTAATGCATCCCCACCTAATGTTTTCTGTGGCTGTTTTTATTCTGTTGCTGCTGTTATGATATTATACGGTTGATTTTCAAACTGTATTTTTGTTAAGGAAACTATTTTGAACCTTTTCAGGAAAAGTGGTATATGAATATTGAAAGAAAGAAGGAAGGATGGGAATCAGTAACCTTTCTCCAAGTTCATAGTCATTCACATGGTTCTCTTTCCCTGCCTCCAAATAATGGTTACAACCGGAGGTGCCTTTTTTGTAAAAAAGAAAAAAGAAAAGAAAGGGTAGAGTAGAAATTTTAAATAAAAAAAGTAACGTGTGGTCAGAGTCAATTAATCAGGGGGAAGGGAAAGAGCAGCCGATTTGTAGCTCAACATCAAAACAGGTGGAAACCATCCTGGGGTAAAACTGATTTTCCCTGTACTTAATGCTGCAAAAACATGTGCGGATGCCCCAGGACAAAAAGGTGTCTTTAGGCGTGTGGTTAACAGTGGAGAGTACACAAAGATGGGAGTGTGAGAACAGATGGATGAAAAATGCACACATGATTCACTGGGAAGAGCAAAGAAACAGAGGCAGGATATAAGAAACAAGGCAGAGATTAGGACCCCCCTTCCACTGTCAGCCTGTCTTATTAATTCTTGAAATGGTAACACTGTGTTTGAGAGTATAGTGGGGGCTAGTATGATGTAATGTCCACCCACATCAACGATATATAAATATTTTTTAAATCCCTGCACACAAAAACTGGCATGTCAGGGATAAGGCTAGAAAGGACCTCTTCTTCATAACATCTAGTTTTCTATGTTGAGCGACTATTTATTTTAATTTTTCAGTTGAGGGGCATTCAGTAATGTGAGTCCTCTGCCTGCAGTCTGAAATGAATACAGGCAAGACACAGGTGTACCAGTCTGTGAACTAGGCCACAGTGAATCTCATTTCAAAGCTTGGGAATATTCTGTTAATTTCTTAAAAGAGCTGGAGGCAGGGGAGAGGGAAGGTGAGGCCAATTACTTTGCATTGTTTTCATGACTATGGTGGTAATCCTTAGTTTTTTTTCCATTTCCCAGTGGATATTTGGAAATGACTGTGGTATTATGCCATCATGCCCCCTCCTAGTTAGTCATTCTTCTTGGAAAAGATGGAAAATGGATTTCCATTTAGTAATTATAAATATAAACCCCATAACATGGTGAGAAACTGGTGTTTCCTTGTATACCCTTTGCTCCCCGAAAGCAGTAGGACTGAATAGCATTTCATAAGACAGACAGGTGCAGTTTAAAAGGAGAAAGGCATTAACACCGGAAGAATGTAGTAAGGAGACCAGGAGTTCTGCAACTGCTATGGCAGAAAGGAGTAACAAAGACAAAAAAAGATATACATTGGAAATAATTGTGTTTTACAAAAGGAGAATGACACCTCAGGCTTTGTTTTATGTATTTATTTCTTCAAAGCAAGGGGGAGGAAGGAAAAGATGTGCAGAAGCTAAAAAAAAAGTTTGCTACAGCCTATCTGCTTGATATCATTTGCACCATTTGCTCATCCAAGATAGGCTACAGCTGATTACGTCTGCTCCCTGAGGAAAATCTTATCTCTTTATGTACTCCCTAGCAGGAACTAAAGCACGAGGAGGTGCACGCACGCATAATAGGCCTTCTATGCTCCATTCTGTTAGTCAAAAAACAGGCACAAAACCGTGCCTACAGAGTTCCAATTCAACAACTTGTCTGGTCAAGTCTTGAGGTGGAGCTCCTTAACTTCTACTGGTGTGGCTTAGAATCAAACAGCAACCTTTGAAACTCCACCCAAACTGGATTTAATTTATCTGAATCTCTCAAATGCAAACAAAAGCCCTCTCCACCCACTGCAAATGTTATCTCTAGTGCAATCAGAATCAGAGACAGATGCGCAGGAACAAAAAGACACAAAAATGAACCTATTTTTGTTTGTAATCCTAGAGGGGCTCTTCTGTAAAATACATCTTATTTGTAATCATCTAAAGTGCTCCGTATCACTTTTATCAATCTAACAATATTCTCACACTCCCATAGCAGATGCTGGCTATTACATACTCCTTCAAAATACATCCCATTTAGTAGTGATGAAAATACCAAGAAAATAGAAGCAGTAGCAGCTAAATCTTTATTCAACTAAGTACTATTATTTTTGAACTGGAAAATATTCCTGTGCAATTAGGGTAATTTGCATTAGAAAAGTTTCTGGTGCCCTGCAGTTACCTAATTTAGCATTTTTGGTGTGTATTTTCAAAACAAAGGTACAAACGTTGAAACTACTAAGTTTGCCTATTTATTTATTTATTTATATCCCATGCTTCGTTCCAGAAAGGGCCCATCGCAGCGAACAAAAACACTAACAGCCTCTTAAAATATCTTAAAATACAAAAGACTTTAAAACATATTATAACAAAACATCTTAAAACACATTCTTTTAATAAACAGCTTTAGAAACATCTTATAAAACAAATCCAACACAGACGCAGACTGGGATAAGGCCACTAGTTAAAAGGCTTGTTGAAAGAGTAAGGTCTGACATCCACTCATTCTTACTAATGAAAATGGAAAAAATTCTGCTCCACATCACTGCAACTAAACTGAAAATATATTTGTTATAAAGATCTTCTCATTTACAGAGAATCAAAGTTCGCTATGATTAATGAGGCAAATACAACTATTTCCATTTCCAGTGGCAGCATAACACACATACACCCACACACCCCAGAGTAGATTTTGAAGGGACAAGCTCTGCCTTGCATATTACGATTCTTCCCTGAGGATGATTCCATAAAAGACATTATCTCCAGAACTGACACCATTTGCTCACTCAGGCTGCAATCTTACACAAGCTTGTCTAGGAGTAAGTCCCATTAAACTCAATGGGCTTAGCTCTGTGTAGACATATATAGGATTGCACTGTTAGTTATTCTGAAATTTCCAGGCAGTGTTGCTCCCTAAGAACTGCATTTAAGTGTTTTTCCTGGAGTCTTCCAATGTTTTAAGCCCTTATTTGTGATCGTTGTATTCATCTTCAAACAGGATTGCAACATTACCCTGGCACATGAGCATGGGAATAAGGCTAGAGCGTTGCCTTTTGTGGAGGACACTTCCAAGATGCCAGTAGCAGCAGCAGCAGCACAGGAAATGGTATTTTGATCTTAATATCCCCTTTTCTACACCTTTTTGTTTTCATGTTGTCTGCACTTCTGCCAGATTCCAGATGGCCCTAAGATTCAACCTGTTTTATTCTCGCAAAGAATAGCACAATAGCACAAAATATTGTGTGTGTGTAATTAATGCACTAAAGCGTAATCGCACATAACCAACCACAGTAGTTTTGTTAGCTTTGGAATGGCAAAGCTGGAAACTATGGCTGCAAATACCATGAATTTGTATCATGCACAGCTGAGCATAATCCATGTTTGAATGAAAATCTGTTTGTAAAGCTTTTTACAAAAGCTTTTTACATGCAATAAAATAAACAGAGATTGGGTTACTGCCCTCTTGTAATGTGTCAGATGTGCTAACCACTTATGAATTTGTAGTGTTGATAGGGGTTGGGGTACATCATAAGGAAAAATAGCTTGATGTGTGGAACCTCAGTTGTAATTCCAACTCTAGCAGATTGCACTAGAGCATTAATTACATAGCATTAAAGGACCATATTGTGGAAACATTCAGAAACACTCTATATGTTTCTTGGGTGCCCCAGGTCTATATATGCTCATGGTTACCCCAGTGGTGTTTTAAATATACTATTTTTCTGAAAAGTAAAGAAAAGCAGGCCATCTGCAGAAGCATGAAGCATCTGTGGCATGAAGATAGGTACAAGAGGGACTTGCAACAAAATGTCTCTTAGCACTATTTGGTAATTTCAGAGGACATCTTTCCCTCCCCTCTTTTCCAGCCTCCTGAAACCTTTCCCCTCTGTGTTATATAAATGGCTCACGATGGGGGCTGGCTGCCAACTCTGAACCTGTATAGCAAGTGCAGCCAATGTAGTGACCGTGTGGTCATTGCAATTCCAATTTATGCAAAACAATTTTTAAAAAAAAATTAAAAAAAGTTTTTTAATACATACAATAACAAACACAAAATTCATACAAATAAAATTTTAAAGAGACAGGAAGAGTATCTCCTGAATCAAAAGTGCCTAAGTCTTAAGTCCATACTCATGAATGAATACATACATTGCTGCTCTAGTGCTTTTTATATAAACTGCTGGTACTCTTGCTTGTAGGCTTTAAATCTGTATCACAATGGAGCAAGATGCGTATATTATGGCCAGATGCATTTCGACTTGTGTGTCTTTTTCAATGGCCTTTCAAGCACATATTAACAGATTTTCACTTGGATGAAAATTAATAGGTGCAGGATAGATGCATTTCCATTAGTTCATTTTTTATCCAGTTTCTCTGGACAGTTTTTATCAGCAGCATTCATATAGAAACCCCTTCAAAATACATGGTGGAGATGTCTTCCCATATCATTTATCTCCGTAACCCATGGTGCGGCTCACGGCACGTCCCTGGAGAATAGGTATTATTAGATTGTTTGTTAGACATGCTTTTGTGTAAAAAAACTTCAAACGAACACATTTATTTTAAAAATATTTTAATCAAACCCAAAACAATCAAGCTAACCACTAAATTTACCAAATAACTTCCACTTAACAAACCCCCCCACCCCCAACATCAACACTTGTCCTAATGGTTTACCCTCGCCAAACCCCTAAAATGAAGCCATAAAACAAAATTAATGCTGAACCAACTTATGTATATGAAGAAAAACCACCACTTCCCTTAATGATGTGCCTCAACTTAACCCCACCCCATGATTACTAATCTTCCTACTAGCCTGAACGACCCTAATGACTATTTTTTTAACAAAAACCTTTACCCTTGCCCCAAACACTAATCCGTCAACAGCTTACATTGAAACAGACACCAAACAACCATGAACCTGACCATGACTTTAAGCTTCTTCAACCAATTTTCAGTCCCCCACATCTTGGGCTTTCCACTCATCACCCTAGCCCTCCTATTACCCTCAATGATAATCTTTAAAACAGACCGCCTACTCCGTAGCCGACTAACAATACTGCAATCCTGATCATCAATAACCTTCACAAAGCAACTACTTATGCCACTAAATACACAAGCTCAAAAATGAGCAAACACACTTCTCGCATTGATACTCATATTAACTATATTAAATACACTAGGTCTACTACCATATACATTCACCCCAACAACACAACTATCAATAAACTTAGGGCTTGCAGTACCAATATGACTTACAACAGTATTAATCGGCCTCCGAAACCAACCAACCAACTCCCTGGGCCACCTTCTACCAGAAGGCACCGCAACACTGCTAATCCCAATCTTAATTATTATCGAAACAATCAGCCTATTTATCCGTCCAGTTGCCCTTGGGGTTGGACTAACCGCAAACCTAACAGCAGGCCATTTGCTAATTCAATTAATGTCCACCGCCATTTTTGTAATACTCCCAACCATACCACTATCCGCAACCATCACCCTATTAATCCTGCTCCTACTCACCTGCCTAGAAATTGCTGTCGCCCTTATTCAAGCATACATTTTCATCCTACTTTTAACCCTATACCTACAAGAAAACACCTTATGACCCACCAAGCACACCCATACTGCATAGTAGACCCAAGCCCTTGGCCACTGATCGGCGCAATTGCAGCCCTTCTCATGACCTCTGGCCTGGCCTTCTGGTTTCACTTCAAAAACACTGTACCTATAACCTTAGGCCTGCTTCTCCTAATTCTAACAATACAACAATGATGACGCGACATCATCCGCGAAGCCACCTATCAAGGGCACCACACACCGCCCATACAAACCGGCCTTCGCTACGGCATGCTACTATTCATCACATCTGAAGTATTATTATTCTTCGGCTTCTTTTGAGCCTTCTATCACTCAAGCCTAGCCCCCACCCCAGAAATTGGTGGCACTTGACCCCCAAATGGCATCTATCCACTAAATCCATTTGAAGTTCCTTTACTAAACACAACTGTCCTTCTTGCCTCAGGCATCACAGTAACATGGGCCCACCACGCAATCATAGAGGCTAAACACAATAATGAAACTTCACCTGTTGAATTTCTACCTATCAAGCATTTTTTTAAAGCACAAGAGTTCTGCATGAGAAAAGGCAGACAGTTTGCTCACAGAAATACAGATATAGGGACTCTAACAATGATGATGAAAATAAGTTTAGATTACAAAAATATATAATAGAATATGTCTCAGACACTGGAGGAAATTAGAGCAACAGACAAGTCTGGACATTCTCATAAACAGAGAGAGAGAGAGAGAGAGAGAGAAGGGCATGGTAACAGAAGGAAGACATAACTGAGTTAAAATATATCTTTTGTACTTTCTTTTACACTGTATTTAACAGTGACTTAGCTGTCCACAATTCTGAATTCAGAATAACAAACCCAGATTTTCACTGCATTTTAAGAAGGAAAGAGGAAGAATTATCCTTACTCCCTTCAACTACTCTAAATTCATCATAATTTATTCATCATAATTCATTTACCAACTGAACTAGCTCATTCTCCAAAAGTACATTCCCATTTTACCCTTAGAGAACTAAAGTGGGGAGGATTTACTCTGTTCACTCTCACAATGTTGTGACTATCATTACGGAGGTTTGATCACAATGATTTATCCAAGACCACACAATGAGTTCATACAGCTGTGTTAAGGGATCCTGAAGTTCAATACAGGAGTATCTCTGAACATGTGCCAAGTGCCCAAATAACATGCAGGATGAGATTATCAATGGCTGCTAGTCACATTGGAGACAGTAGTAGTAGCAGCAGTAATAGTATTTATAGCCTGCCCTTTACAGGCAGGTTGCAAAAATATAACAATTAAAATAAGTGCAATGTACAATTAAAATAATAAAATAAAACCCAGAAAGGGTGGTGGCATTACCAACAGGGCTTCCCCCCTACTTACTTTAACTACTAGGCAGGTTAATGTGGGAGGAGGCCCTCCTTCAAATTTTATTTATTTATAAAAAATATTGTACACCGCTTTCATTAAAAACATCAAAATTGTTTACAACGTGTTAAAAACAACCACAACCACTATAGAATAAAAAACATTAAAAATACAATAAAAACAAAGGCCAACTGTTGCGAAAAAAGCATCTGCTTAGTTGCTGGTGTATGCCTGGCAGAACAGAAAGGTTTTCAGCAGGCGCTTAAAAGTTAAAACAGATATTTGAGGCTGAAGTTGTTTAGGACTTTAGATGTTAATAGCTTAACTTGGGATTGGTAGTAAATCAGCAACCAGCAAGACTAGCATAAAATGTGCCCAGTCAGACACCCCAAGCAGCAGCCTTGCTGATGCTTTTTGTATGTCTCTGAATGCTAGCTGCTGGCAAACACAAGTGGGGAGAGTGTTGTTGCATTCATGTGTTCCTTGAGGGCTTCCCAAATGTATCTGGCTGAGCAATGTGAGAACAGGATGCTGGACTAGATGGGTGTTAGGTCTGATCCAATGGGTCTCCTCTTATGTCCACAACCAATCCACATGCCCCAAAGGTCTTCTGGTCAGAAGCATGCCTCTCAGGTTGACCTGAATAATGAGGCAACTGAACAAGGCAAAATCTAGGGAGATACACAATAAAGATCAGGGACAGGAAAGAAGATGGACAGTGCTGCTACTCCCACTTTGTATGAAATACCAAACAAAGATCATAAGCAGCATAAGAGAATTTTCAGTTTGCAAACTCAGTCTCTGCCAGATTATGGGGATCCACTAAAAGTATCTTGCCCACATGCCTTCAAGGTCCAGGAATTGACACTGACCCTATGAGTTAACAGATAGTTTGGTTAGTTTTATCTTAAGCTAAACAAAATGACGTAGTTGGGATTTTATGTGGACTTAATTGAACAGTATTTTTACCCCTAAAACATAGGTTAATTAATCTACTTACAAAACTTGTGCAGGCAAGTCTTAATAAGATTTTCTTCCGGCTTTCTGATGCTTCTATGCCTTGAGGAATAGAATCTCAGGCAAACTGCTATTATGGGATGTAGGCCAGTCAACTGTTTAGATTATTGAGAGTGTTAAATATTTGATGTTTAAGTTACCTATCTGTCCCCCTTCCACACACACACATATTTATGCTCCTTATATCCCCATCCCTAATCGGAATAAAGCTTCTAAAAGAACCTGGAGTTTGACTGCATACTTCTGCCAACTCAAGGGGATCTTTCCCCTGTATTTCAGACCACATGCAACATGCTTTGACCAAAGGAAAAGAAACGGTGAACCAGCTCAGCTTTGACCGATGAGTTAGTTGGTGGTTGCCTCCTGTTAGTTTGAAATTAAATCTGCAACTCTTACAGCTCCTTTTGCTTAACAGTTAGGGTAAATTAAGAGATGGTGACAAACAAACGTTGGGGTGCTGCAGGTTGGTTGTTGCCCACAGTAGCTGGGTATCTCCACAGTTGACCTGATGTATCAATTGAAGCTGGATAAAGGCTATCTGGACCACAGGTGATCAATTGCCACACTACAGGACACATCTGGTCCCCACAACTGAAGCCTGCTCCAGACCGGACATGAGAGGTGCTGTTTCTTACTTGTAGGTACCCTTTTCATTGGCAAATAACAAGCTACTCTAAATGATTCTGCACTGCTACAGGCAGGCCAAAGCAGCAGACAAAAGAGAACTGTGAAGAGCGGACAATGATGTCATGATTGCCGGGGGGGGGGAAGAGATGTGCTGTAGTCCCCAAAGCCATGTGAGTTGATTAAACCCACGTGGGTTGGTTAAAGAGAGTCCAATTCAACCAGCTGAAGAAGCTGGTCAGTGCTTATCTAGACATGCAGAAACAGAAACACCTTCATGTGGAAAGATCCCAACATTGCATATTTCTGACAGCTAGTATGTGACTAAGGATGGGATCCAATGGCCAGTGCTGCTTTGAAAGCATTCCATCGACCTAACAAGCTGGTATCAATTTGAGTTTGTCCTTTGTCCACTAACCGCTGCTTTCACCAATCAGTTTTTTCCCTTTCCAAAAAATATTGATATTAATATCAGTATTTTAAAAGGAAAGGTCAATTTTATAGTAAATATTTATAAATGAAAGGAAATAAATTATTCTCAATATCAATATTTTAAAGGTGGATATTTTTTTTTACAAAAATCCATTTTCAAAAATAGCAGCAGAAAATTGCTACACAAAAATCCAATCCAATATAAGAGAATAAGCAAATTAATGGAAAATTCGATACCAAATCCAAATTTGGTGGAATTCTAGCACATCCCTATATGTGACAAAGTTATAATAGATTAGATCTTTTGAAGACAAGGCAAACATGCATTTTCAAAAATTCCATTAAAACAATGCAAATAAATTTGTACTGATTCAGTATTTTTATAGCTAATGAAATGATTTCGCCACTGAATAAGAGGTAGTACGTATGCAGTATGGATTTCTAAGCATTTATTTTCAGCTGCCCTCTGAAAACTATGACTGGGATACTAAGATAATTTTTAAACACACCACAAAACTCATAATGAAAACAGTAAGACCCTTCCAAAATTGTCTTAGTAACATGAAGCAAACATAAACATCACAGCTTCAACAGATGCACAAAGCAAGTGAAATAAAACAGAGTTGATTATGGAGTGGTGCCTACAGTTGGGATGATAGTTTTTCTATTGAACTGACACTGAGCTAAAAATATATTCTACACTTCAGCAATACAAACTACAGAACAGAGGAGGGAAACAGAAGTAAAGGGATCTGCTGGGGATTCTTATTTGGCAAAAAGACAATTCCTTCTTCAGGTTTCTCTTCCCCTCCTCCTCTCCAAACACACACTTCAATTGTTTTTGGTTCTAAGCACTTTTGCTGGCTCTGTTTCATAGGTGCATGCCTCTGAGCGAGAGAGTTTTGTGTGTATGTGAGTAGACTGTTTACAAAAGTTATGGTAGCACTTCTCAGCAGTCCATCCAGAATTCCAGGAAATGGCCTCTGTTATTTTATTCTAGGTCAATGTCAGCTCATGACAGGCAGCAAAGCTGACACAGGACAGCTCACTCAGCCTTACAATCCTGTAGTGAGGCCTCAATAGGAGGAAGAGGGAGAGAGACAGCACAAATGAGCCATGAGTGGGCGGAGTGCCTTCCCAGCACTCTACCAACCACAGCACAAGGAATTATGATAAACACCACTCTGGAAACAAGATACAACAGTACATTGTGTTCTTCAGAAAAACATCCAGACTTCGGCTCACTTCAAGTAAACAGTTAATCTTGTTTACCTTTTTTTTTTTATTTGATGAGATGTTAACTGTACAATCCAGTTTAAACATGAAATAAGAGAAGTTTTTTTCTCTCTATTCAATTCAGGTTCTTTTGTTTGCTTTACTCTCAGCAACACTCTGCCACAAATTAGTCCAACATGTAAAGTTTCTATTATCTGCACGTGCTAAGGAATTTTTCCTTTTTACTGTTGTTGTTTTCTTGAGATTGACTTAGCATGGTGCCAAACAATGTTTCTTGCAAGCAGAATAAACATTAGAATAATTACAGGACTTATGAGAAAACACTGTCAGGCAACTGAGATCACATCCCTACCTATCACTCTAAATGTCTGGAGCAAAAAATTGGCCCTTGGAATGCTTGCTGCCTATTCTTGACAGAGCTCACATCAGTAATTATCCATAAATACAAACGAAAGAGGATGCTGAAATTGCTTACTGAATTTATATTAAGTAATCATCGCTTTATTTTCTATACCTCATGTATTATCATGTGCTAATTAGGTATGATCTACGAAATGATAGCATACACTGTTAAAGTATGTTAGGTACAGATAAATATTTGAATAGTGCAAAATTGTCCATAATTACTGAACATAAAACATTATTTTTTTCTGTTATGAAACAAACAAGTATGTTTCCATTTTGACCTTGTATTTTAATAATATGTAGTCACAAGATGAAGTCAAACTGAATTATGTAACTTTGTATCTATTAGTTAATAAAAGGCATTTTTTTCTGTGGTATGTGATTCTAGGAGCCAGTGTGGTATAGTGATTAAGGTGTTGGACTACAACCTGGGAGACCAGGGTTCAAATCCCCACATAGCCATGAAGCTCACTGGGTGACCTTGGGCTAGTCACTGCCTCTCAGCCTCATGAAAACCCTGTTCATAGGGTTGCCATAAGTTGGAATCAACTTGAGGGCAGTATATCTACATTTTATGTGATTCTAGCTTCTGGAAAAAACAAAATACTAAAAGGAAGGTTAAATATTTATGACTGAAAATTAGTAAGTTGATTCAACAATGTAATATATATTAATTTACAGTTCTTTTAGGATTTAACTCGATGTTTTGCATAATGCATTTTTAAAATTACATTATCAAAATGTTTCTTAAGATAATATCTGAAAATCTCTTCAGTATTAAATATGTTCACATTCCTGATATGATGTTTAGGCACTGATAACACTGTAAACATGTAGTAACTTGTAGATGCCCAAATTACCTTGCACCTATGATTCTCCCGGTCACATGATAAAGATGACAGCCACAGCTGCCTGCAGCACTATATTTGTATGAATTCATCCCAGACAAGTCTGCCCTCTTGCAATCACCCTTGTTCTCTAAAACTGGAGGTCAAAGAACAGTGTAAAAATATGCAAGGAAATGCAACCATACTAGGCCAACCCCTCCCATTACGCTTCCAACTTGTTCTTTATAATAGGCAATGGACAACGTTACCCATTCGATACACTTGTTTCTCTGCAGTGCTGTGTCTGTACTGTATAACACAGGGGTTCCACTATTGGCAGGGTCACAGGCAGAGGAAGGTATGGTGTTGCGAGATTATTGATTGTGCCAGATAAGAGGAAGAAGTGGCAGATATGTTCGGGTTGTAGCCCTTCTGGGCCATCTCTCAGTGGACAAGATTTGTCATGCCATCTTGCCCCTGGCAGTGGTATTATGAAGTACCATGTCAGTCCACAGGAAAGCAGAGTCTGCTGGATCTGGCCCATGTAGTCCAGCATCTTGTTCTCACAGTGGCCAACCAGATGACTTTGGGAAGCCCACAAGCAGGACCTGAGCACAAGAGCATTCTCCACTCCAACAGTTTCCAGCAACTGGTATTTAGAAGCATACTGCCTCCAACCGTGGCGGAAGGGCATAGCCATTATAATACACGTCCGTCATGTCACCTCTCACTTGCCTTTTTTCTTTACTAAAAAGCCCCAAATGCTGCAGCTATTCCTCATATGGGAGTCGCTACATCCCCTTGATGATTTTGCTTGCCCTTTTCTGAACATTTTTCAACTCTACAATATCTTCCAAACGCAATCACACTATAGATCTGCATAGTGGCATCATAACACCAGCAGTTTTATTTTCAGTTCTTTTCCTAATGATCCCTAGCAAGGAGCTAGCCTTTTTTTAGCTGCTGAACACTGGGTCGACATTTTCATCAAGCTATCCACAATGATCCCAAGGTCTTCTTCCTGATCAGTCACTGCCAGTTCAGACCCCATGAGCATATATGTGAAAGTAAGATTTTTTTGTCCTAGTGACTGGACCCTGTACCGCACTCCACACTGTCTCATTAGTTCCTAGTTCCACTAGTTTTATTTTAGTTTTATTAAACTTTTATTTTAAACTAATGGATGTTTAAAATCCAGAGAATAGCATTAAGAAAGTGTTTTTGGCCCTCTGGCAGTTACATTATAGGGTACCACAGGGGCACTATTTCATTCCCGCTGCTATTTAATATCTATATGAAGCTGCTGGGAGTAGTCATTTGGAGTTTTCAGGTGAGGTGCCATCAGTACATTGATGACACTCAGCTCTATTTCTCCATAACTTCTGAATCAGGAGACACCATATGGGCCCTGTAACGGTGCCTGGATGCAGTGGTGGGATGATGAGGGAAAATAAGCTGAGCTTGAATCCTGGCAAGATGGAGGCACTATGGGCGAGTGGTTCCCATGCCCAAGAAACTGGTCAATTGCCTGCCCTGAGTGGGCTTACACTTCCCCTGAAGGAGCAGGTAAGCAGTCTGCGGGTGCTTCTGGATCTAGCAGTTGCAAGTGCATTTGGAGGAAGCAGATTATCTGGATCCATTTCAATCAGGCTTCAGGCCTGGACATGGGACTGAAACGGCCTTGGTCGCCTTGGTGGATGATATGAGGGTGTTGGATGGGGCGAATGTACCTTCTTTGTCCTCCTGGATCTCTCAGCGGCTTTTGATACCGTTGACCACAGCATCCTTCTGGACCGCCTGAAGAGGTTAGGCATGGGGGCACTGTATTGCAGTGGTTCCGTTCCTTCCTCTCTGGTAGGTACCAGAGAGTGGCATTGGGGGATGAGGTTTCAGATCATTGGCCTCTCACTTGTAGGGTGCCACAGGGTTCCATCCTCTCCCCGATGCTGTTCAACATCTATATAAAGCTGCTGGGGGCTATCATCAGAAGATTTGGGCTGCAATGTCACCAGTATGCAGATGACACGCAGCTCTATCTCTCATTCACATCTTCACCGAGGTTGGCTGTAGAAACCCTGTCCAAGTGCCTGGAGTCGGTGAGTGGCTGGATGGGAAGGAATAAGCTGAACCCTGACAAAACCAAGGTACTGTTTGTGGGAGACAAGGGAAGGTTGGAGGATGTTGACCTGGTGCTCAATGGGGTACAATTGCCCCTGAAAGACCAGATCCGCAGCCTGGGGGTCATTCTTGACTCCCAGCTGTGCATGGAGGCTCAGGTCTTGGCTGTGAGCCGGGTGGTGCTGTATCAACTCCATCTGATACGGAGGCTGCGCCCCTACCTTCCCAACCATCTGCTCCCATCTGTGGTACATGCCCTGGTCTCCTCTCACCCAGACTACTGTAATGCGCTCTACGTGGGGTTACCCTTGAAAACGGTCTGGAAGCTGCAACTGGTACAGAATTCAGCAGCTCGCCTGATTAAAGGCAGGTGCCAGTAAGATCACATCACTCCAGTGCTGAAGGAGTTGCATTGGTTACCGGTTGTTTTCCGGGCCAAATTCAAGGTGTTGGTTCTGACCTTTAAAACCCTATACGGTTTCAGCCCAGTCTATCTGAAGGAGCACCTCCAACATCATCAGGGATCCCGCTCAACAAGATCAGCCTCAAAAGGCCTTCTCTCTATCCCACCAGTTAAAACAGCTAGACTGGTGAGAACTAGGGAGAGGGCTTTTTCAATTGTGCCCCCCACTTTGTGGAATTCCCTCCCAAATGATCTGCACCATGCCCCCTCTATGATGAGCTTCCGCCGGGCCTTGAAGGCCTGGCTCTTCAGGCAGGCTTTTGGGGTGGGTTAGGTTTTATTATTTTTGTTGAGATTTTTAATGTTTTAATGTATTTGTATGTTTTTATTTTGTACGTTGCCCAGAGTGGCTGGACAGCCAGCCAGATGGGCGACTAATAAATTTAATAAATAAATAAATAAATAGCTTTGTCACTGGAGGCCCAGGGATGCCCAGTGGCCAGAAGCACCTTTTATCACCTGTGCTTGATATGACAACAATGACCGTTCCTGGACTGGGAGAGCTTGACTACAGTAGTTCAGGCATTGGTGACTTCAAGACCAGGCTACTGTAATGCACAATGTGGGGCTTTCCTTGCACTTGACCCAGAAACTGCAATTAGTGCAGAATGTTGCAGCATGGTTGCTGGCAGGAGTGTGACCCTGTCAGCATATCATACTTCTGTTCAGAGATCTGCACTGGCTGCTGATTTGTTGCCAGGTGAAGTTCAAGGTGTTCCTATTGGTATATAAAGCTCTTAACAACTTTGGACCATTATACTTGCAGGATTGTCTTACCACATATGTGCCAGCTCAGCCTCTTCAGTCTGTGGTACTAGCACTGTTACAGGTGCTACATAATTCTCATTCCACACTTGTAAGAAATTGTTCCTTTAGTGTAGCAGCACCTACACTTTGGAACTTCCTGCCTATTGACATCAGGCAGGCGCCTTCACAGTATTCTTTTCAGCGAATCAAGTGGTATATACATTTTGTTTTAAAAAATAACTAAAATATTATTCAACAGATGGAGAACTAAGGTAAGTGATTTGCCAATTTCAGCGCAGAGATGTTAAGAAGCCAAATTTCAAGAATTTATACTATGACGCAGTGAAATAAATAAAAATGAAAAATTGCACAGAGTTTGTCACACAAGACTTTTCTTGGGGGGAGGGGGGAAGAACTAACCAATGTTTGCAATGCAGTATATGACATTTCAAGTTCCAATTATGGTAAAGAAAAAGTTGAAGGGGAAAAATATGCTTAAGAGTAATGGCATTGGTGTTAAGCCCTATACTGCAATTCAGCTTTAGGATAATAATGCAGGAAACTTTAGTAGACTTGACTGGATTAGTGTTGTGCTTTGTGCACAAGATAACATTCAGCAGAGGAGGCATGCAGTAACAAAAAAAAGAGTTGATGATTCCCTTTTGAAAAATGTAACAACTAGTAGTTAGACCACATTTTACTCTAGCAAATGATATTCTGATGCCTTAAGGCAGAAAATAGCAGTTCAAAATGGTCTCTCATTTATTGTCTGAAGATTAGTGTTAGAAAATGCACTAGGCCAGCCTTTCCCAACTAGTGGGCCACCAGATGTTGTTGGATCACAATTCCCATCTTTCCTGACCATTGGCAATGCTGGCTGAGGCTGATGGGAGCTGTGGTCCAACAACATCTCGTGGCCCACTAGTTGGGAAAGGCTGCACTAGGTATACATAATCAACAGAAGCCAAATCAGCTATGCTACTTAGTGGCTAGAGAGCAGGATCTAATACTCCCTTCAGACAAAGTCCTATCTTTAAACTTAACATGGTATAGCTCTGCATTGAGATGAAAGATACAACTGGACAGAAGGATGATGTCTGGCCCTTATCACATGCAGATTTGCCATCAAAAAGTGTGGTGCTTTTTAAATCAGCCAAGTTTTCCAACTGGTGAAGGACACACATGAATTTAAACAATTAAAACATGAAGTATACAATAGGATTTAGTGAATAAACTTCTATGTAATAAGTATTGTTCCTATTTGTAATGCCTCTTTTAAAACATGCCTTTTTAGAAAGAGACTCAACTGCTGTGAACATACTGAAGAATAGTAATCAAAGTTAATCAACAGCCGTCTTACTCTTATATGGCTTTTCGTCACAAAAGACCTCAAACAGCTTGACAAACTATCTTCAGGATGTATCTTAGTTCTACTTTTCTGCTCCAGCCACATAAGCAACAATTCCCTGAAAGGGATGAGATTCTCTTTATCAGCGCTGAAAAACAGGTCTATTTGCCACTAGCCAAAGGCTTAACACAAAAGCAAAGAATGCTATTATCTAATCTAAACTACAGAATGCTCTATCTAATCTAAACTACAGAGGGAATTGAGGGAGACTGAAGGTAATCACACAAATTAGAATTGGACAAGGGTATTTTGTTAACATCATCAGCTAACTCATATCCAAACTGCATGAGTAATTTTGAATGAGTAGTTTAGACTTTGATTTTATCCCTTATCTGAACGAGAATTCCCACAGCAGAACATTGTAGTACAAGCTCAGCATACTGCAACAGTAAATCACTACTGATTCTGAGGGGAAGTCTTGTGAAGAACTAGCCATAACCTATTTTGTGATGTCACAGAAGTTCATAATTAACTGGTTTGGAATATGAATTTGTCCAGCTCATGATAGCCCCTTGGCTGTACAAAGAAAATGGTACTTCCACAAGATCTTTTTTAACTTGTAACATAAAACAAGATTTTGCAACATTCTGATCATGCTCTGTCAGAAGACTCTGGGCACAAAGCCAGCTGTTTCTAGGTGTATGAACGAACGGTTTTAAAACCTAAACCCCTTACTGTCAATGAAACCCTTTTTATTGTTGTGAAATTACATGAATGACAAAGGCAACTGGTTTTTAGAACTACAAAGTTCTTTCACATTACTCCCCCCCTCCTCGGTCTTTCTGAAACTGTGATTGCTAGGACCTAAGAGACCAGACCCACATAACTAAGCACCTTTTTGATTGCTGAACATCTTCTCTATTGGGGTCAACTCTCTCACTGTTTCTTGCAAACATGGTTACTGTTCCCTATCAAATCCTCTTGTTTTCATGAGATAGTGGTTTGTTCTCATTTTCACACTAGAAGTTCACCTAAGTAAAGAAACAAATTCCATTTTAAAACTCCATATATAAAATACTCTTTATGGTACAACAAAAGTGTTTTTATATGTGTATCTCTCTTACTCAGATCTCTAGATAACTGCCAATACATTTGGTTTAACCCCCACCCCACCCCCAAAGTATGTTCTTCCTTAAGGAAATACAATATGAAGACTGGGGAAACATCAGCATAATATTTCATCTATACAAGTTCATCTTAACCAGGTTATCTCTCTCATTCATTGGGACAAAACGCCATAGTCTATTATCCCTTGATCCTTACTCCTAGAATCTGAGATCTGACAAGAGCACAACCAAGTAGCACTGAGCCAAGGTATTACTAGATTTTATGGGGTGAAAATGTCCCCCTGCCCAAGTATAATACTGTAGCCAATGAGGGCAGCCATCTTTTCACCTCCAGGAACACTTGTCCCAGGAGCATTCTATTCCAGAATGATGTGGCCAGAGCAATCAAGCCACCATATCACGTGACAGCAAGATCTTTTCTTAAATCGGAGGAGGGCGCAAACATCTCGACCGCCTCATATTTCAAGATAAGACTAAAAGTGTATTTATTTGATACATTTCATAGGAAGACTGGTCCTCTGAAAAAGGGGGAGGGGATATTTGACACACTTTGATAATCAAGCATGGAGAAGATGGTCTGAGACAAAGGAGGGGATCTACCCTCTGAGGCCTCCTCACTGTTGCCATGGAAACCTCTACACAGGGTTGATTTTAAAAAATCAATGCTTTTTAAAAAAAAAATCAAAGAAATCGGATTTATTTAAATCCAATTTCAAAATTTTCTTAAAGCAATTAGTAAAAAAGCCTAGGTTAAATATCATCATGAATACTAATTATACAACTTCTGATTATATTCTATGAATATGCTAACAGCAGTTTATGGAGATGGAAGATAACCTAATCAGTCCTATTTTGCAGGTGGTGTACATGAAGTGCCCTCTCTCTCTCGGCCTTGCCTTTCTCTAAGTGCAAACATACAGAAGATCAACGAATAGAGAATTTGGGGAGAAGGAGTAGATCTGAGTAAGGAGGAGACCACTGAAGTGGCAATCCAGCTCTTAACAGCTGTAGCCTCTTCTGCAGGTGTAGACAGAACTTTTTCTTCCTTTGGCCTAATTCAATCTAATTTGAGAAATAAATTGGGAACTGAAAAAGCAGGAAAACTTGTATTTCTTTTCCATACAATGAACAAGGGGAAAAAAGGTGAAGAAGACTGAGTTAGCTGTACCACCCAATATTTTAAGTTTCTCATGCTGATCTGGTTGAAATTGCTTAACAATGTGTTTTTAAAAGAATTTTACATTTGTCTAAAAACTGAAATAGTTAACAATTCAAAAATCCATGTGCATACTTTGTTAATGTTGTTTGTTTAAAAAGAAAACTAACCAGAATAATAAACAGTAAATTTAAAAGCCTGTTTGGTGGTGATGATTCTGGCACATCATGACAAAAATACCACGAACGGTTGGAGCTGGTTTGTCTCCTGAATGACTGCAAATGTTCATTCTGCTTTAGTACTAAAATGACCAAATCATCTCTTTTTTTTTTAATGAAAATTAATCTGAAAATTCCAAACAATTGCTTAGTGTGTACCTACCTTCTAATGAAACCTACATTTCCAAATGTATTAATATTATATTAAACAATAATGTGCTTCTACTAAAAATGATTAAACAGATTAAACTAGTGATTTAAATTGTGATTCACTAATAGGCAAAAAAAACCTTGCGGTTTAAGAATGTACCTATAGCCCACAGATATTTCTATCCAACTTTAAAAAGCAGAGAAACACAATTTGGTTTGGTCTTTCACAGTCCAATCCACTTCCTGTGTAGCTTGGAAGAATTTGGTAACATGTGTCTCCTGCTCCCCTGGTGCATTCGCTATAGATGCCCAATTTCCCTTTTTAAAGTTTGATAGAAATATCTGTGGGCTATAGGTACGTTCTTAAACCACAAGTTTTTTTGCCTATTAGTGAATTTCTCTGCTTTTTAATCCAGGAGGAAAGAAATGGGCTCCTGTGCAAGCTTGCTGAGAATGGATTGATCATTTGCATGCTTATTGACTTCAGTGGGATTTACTCCCCTGCAATCATGCTTAGGATAGGTGAAACTGACCACAGGGAATGGGGAGGGGAGGAGGGGCAGGGGAGCAGGCAGGAGGGGGGAGGGGAGAAGGGCAGGTTTGATCATTTGCATGTTTATTGAGTTCAATGGGATTTACTCCTGCGCAATATTGCTTAGGATAGGTAAAACTGACCAAGGGGGAGGGAGGGATGGCTGGAGTGGGCAGGGAAGGAGGAAGAAGGAAGAGGGTAGGGAAGGAGGAAGGGAGAGGAGAGGGAAAGGAGGGGAAAGGCAGGTCTGATCATTTGCATGCTTATTGAGTTCAATGGGATTTACTCCTATGTAATCATGGTTAGGATAGGTAAAACTGACCATGGGGGAGAGGAGAGGGGAGGAAGAAGAGGGGAGGGGAAGGGCAAAGGAAGGGGCAGGCTTGAACATTTGCATGCTTATTGAGTTCAATTGTATTTACTCCCTTGCAATCATGCTTAAGATAGGTAAAACTGACCATGGGGAGGAGGAGGGGGAAGGATAGGATTGGAGGGGGAGGGGAGGGGAGGGGCAAGAGGGAGGGGATAGGAGGGTGGGTTTGACCAGTTGCACTCTTGTGGCTGTATAATTTAAATAATTAGAACTGAGCCCTTCAGAGAAGCAATTTAAATCATGATTTACATCAATTGGATTTAAATTAAATCAACTCTGCCTCTACAGCATTTAATTCCCAAAGACGTATTTCTTTATGACGACTTTTTAAAAATATATAAATCTACAACTACCACACAAACTAACACATCGAAGAGCATTCTGTCTAAATAGCAAATCTTGAACCGGCCAGCGATACAAAAGCTGTACAATAATACCTCAATTAACAAATCCTCCAGGAAAGAAGCTTCTTTTAACAAAGTCTTTTTTGGGTGTGTGGGACGTAGGGGGTGCACACTCTGACATAGTCAGAATGTGGTTCCTTGTGTACTGGATTGTGGCTGCAGCAGGCAGCTCTCACGTATGGCTGGAATGGCGCTCCTTGCCAGGTGGTGCTTCCACAGTAAACAGTGCTTCAGGTGCCCTGGAAGCACTGTTTACTGCAGACCAGGGCTGTGGAGTTGGAACACCAAACCTTCGACTCTGACTCCGACTCCTCTATTTTTCTACTGTCCGACTCCGACTCCACCCAAAATTGCTTCCAACTCCACAGCCTTGGAAAGGGCTGTAAATGTCTTTTTAAATTGGAAGCTCTCATAGGAGCATTTTTATCGCTGCCTGAATATGCGCTGATCTTGGCATCACAGAATTTGTCTTCATCCTGGGTCCTGGGTCATACACTGACACACAAAATGTTTTCCATACTGAGTTATGGTGAAATGCTCAACTACAGCTGACTTCATGGGAAGCTGCTTTGACATTTTGAATTTATATTTTAAAAAATTTGTCAATCAAAATTTATTTTGAAGCCGGAGTCAGAACATTTCTACCAACTCCAACTCCGACTCCACCCAAAATTGCTTCTGACTCCGACTCCACAGCCCTGCTGCAGACACATCTGCTTGAATGTAGGGAAGGATGACAGAGAGAGATAAAAGAAAAAAGGCAAGGCAGGTATCCCTGGATGCATTTTGGAAGAAGCCATCAAGTGGTTTACCTGACCTGGTTGTTTCATTTCAGACATGCATATTGTTAGTTTTGAATAAAAATTTTGCTGAAATATGTTGAACTGCTCTTCTTTTTTGTGGTGTAGGAACCTATCCCTGTTCTTTCCATATTATTCCTTCCTCTGGTAGGAAAGCTTCTGTTAAAGTAGTAATGTCCAGGAACACATGTACTTTGTTAACTGAGGTATTACTATATTCTCTTTACTTTGGGAAATAATTTTGCAGAGGACAGAATTTAAGTCCTCCTTCAAACATGACAGAAAATGCTATTTCCCTTGTTTCCACCGCAGGTAACTCATGCTAACCTTATTGTGCAATCCATCATTGATCAAAACTCCAATGTGTGTGATCACTGCATGTTTTCAAACACAAGAATGACATTCAAATATAATGGAAAACCCACAGCTGATCTACAGTGGAAATGCACAGACCTGTTGTTTTTTCCTGCAACCAATGCAATGTAACACATAAACCAGTCCTAAGACTGCACCCAAAGAGTAATTCATGGTAGCTGAGCAATCTCAAGAAAGCCAACAATTACAGAAAGTAGAAATGCTGCACAGCTCCAATGAATTTAATTGCTTGCTTTCCTGAGGTACCATTAGGAACGCTGATTATTTTATTCTGTAAAATAGTATTTTACAGAAATAGAATTAAGAGAAGCAAAGCTGGGTGCAAAATTAGAAACAAAGGACCCATTGAAACCTATTGAAATGAATAGATTTAGTTATGACTCATGACTAACTTAAATCCACTGGTTTTAATGCTCTACTCGGAGTATGGCTTAATCAGATACTACCCTATATTTGTTGAGTTAGGTTTTGGAAGATGCTCTCATAACCAGCTTACACACTTACAATACTCCTCCCAACAGTTCTAGGCTAGATATTAAACTCTTTGAACATATGGTTCCAAAACATTCATCTACTTACTATCAATTAATGCTTCCTGAGACTTTCTTATCTCTGTGTAAGTTGATTTCAAAGTCTTGAATTATTCTAGGTAGACGCAATAGCCATAATTGGATCTCCTCCCAAAACAATTCAGATTATCCCTCTACTCCCATGCGGCTCATCACCATGCCCGCAACTTGGGGACACTATGCTGATAATTTGCAAGCTTTCTAAGGGGCCTAGGGATACTTCACATCATGTGTTTCTAGAAGCTTACACATGTTTGCATTCTGATGGTGTTGGACTAATAATTTTATTCTCCAGATTGTTCCTGTACACCTGAAGTCTGTATGTTCCTCCTCTTCTGCCCTATTTGACGAGATAAAAATCCATAAAATCCATAAAAATTGCATACCCAGTTGATCACTGCACTCTGCATGTGTGGGCCTCCTTGCAGATACCATCTTATCAGGAGGCCCATTCTGCCCAACATAGGAAGCAGACTTTAGTGCTGTGGCACTGACAATCTAGAATTCCCTCCCCTTAAATATGAGACAGGCACCATCTCTGTTATCTTTTTGGCACCTGCTGAAGACCTTCCTCTTTCAACAAGCCTTTTCAGTAGAGACCTTATCCCAATCTGCGTCTGTGCTGGAATTGCTTTTCAAGACATTTTTAAAGTTGTTTTTTAAAGATATTTTTAAATGTTTTGTTTTAAAATGCTTTTAAAGATGTTTTATTTTAATATGTTTTAAAGTCTTTTGTTTTTAAAATGCTTTACAGTGTTTTTAGTGTTTTTGTTTGCCACCCTGGGCTTCTTCTGGGAGGAAAGCAGGATATAAATTTAATAAATAAAAGACAATCCTTTAAAAACACAAGAAATACCTGAATAACAATAACTAAGAGCAGCAGCAACCAGGTCTATCTTCCTCAAAAAGCCCACCTCAAAAGACACATCTTAGCTAACATACAGAGAGATGGGTCCAGATGCATCTTAACAGGGAAGGAATTCCACATATGAGGAACGACCACAGAAAAGGTGTTTTCCCAGGCCTGCCACACCACATATTTCATACTGATGAGGACCACCTGGAAGGCTTCATTTGCTGACTGCAGAGCATGGGCAGGTCAAAAGGGAAGGCATTCTTACAGATGTTTGGGTCCCAAGCCATTTAAGGCATTAAACTTCAAAGTAAGCACCTTGAATTGGGATTAGAAAACAATTGGCAACCAGTACAGATGTTTAAGGATAGGGGTACTATGCTCATGACCTGCTGCCCCTACCAGGATTTGTACCACAGCAATTTGCATGTTGCAGTTTCCAAACCGTCTTCAATGACAGCCCCATGTGGAGTGCATTACAGCAGTCCAGCCTGGAGGTTACCTGAGCATGAATAAACATGGCTAGGCTACCCTTATCTAGATATGGCCACTGTTGGTGCACCAGCTGACGCTAGGCACAGGTGCTCCAAGCCACTGAGGCCATCTGAGCCTCTAGTGACAGATAGTTTCAGAAGCACCCCAAAACTACACACCTGCCAACCCCTGGACATAGGAACCACCCACTCATAGCACTTCTGTCTTGTCTGGATTCAGCTTCAATTTGTTGCCCCACATCCAGCCCATTGTTGGTTCCTAACACTGGTTCAGGGCTTCCACTGCCTTTCCTGGTACTGATGGAACAGACAGAGTGAGAGCTATGAGTTATCAGTTTATTGGTGACATCTCACTCCAGCTCCTTGATAATTGCTCCTAGCAACTTCATATACAGGCATACCCTGCTTAACGTCGCTTCACTTAAAGTCACCTCGCTATAACGTACATGCTTCATATGCCTGTATTTCTCCAGAAATGCAGCGCAGCAGCAGAGGCTTTAGCGTGTGGGGCTGGAAATAGACGCGATCGCACCACCACAAATCAGCTGGGAGGCACAATCGCGATCAGCTGAGAGGCGGGGCAGCGCAGCAGCAGAGGCTTTAGCGCGGGCCTTTGAGGCTCCGCATGAAGAAGAGGTAAAAAAAGTTTTAAAAGGTAGTGCTTCGCTTTAAGGACATTTTCGGTTTACGTACTAGCTCTGGTCCTATTGAGTACGTGAATGTGAGGTATTACTGTAGATGTTAAATAAGATGGGTGACAAGACTGAACCCTGCAGGACCCCCCACAAAAGCTCCCATGGGGCCAAGCGAAAGTCCCCCAAAGCTATTATCTGAAACTGTCTTTTGAGTTAGGAGTGGAGCCACTGAAAAGCTGCACCTCCAACTTCCAACTCCGTCAGACAGCCGAGGAATATACCATGGTCAATGGTATCAAAAGCCATGGAGAGATCAAGGAGAAGCAATACTCTTGGTCTTAATTCTTACTAGCCTGGAAAAGTTTTGTCAACCTGGGGTTTTGATTGATGTCCAGGTACCCCCATGTGACCAGCTCTGACTTTCAGTTGGAATACTAAGCCTTGCCAGCATACCTGTGTACTCAGCAACATCCATATTTTCCTCCCTCCCCTCAGCAGTAAAATCATTTATTCATTTAATCCAGGGATCCTTAAACTTTCTAGCCCCAGGGTCCACATGGTTAAAAATAATTGAGGCCCACCAGTCCCCATCCTCTCCTCCCTCCAAAATATGCCACAAAGGGTTGGGCACAGGGTGCACTAGGGGGAGAAGAGAAAGGGAAAACCCTGTCACATCTGCAGGGAGACATTGGATCTCACAATTTATTTTTTCATAATTGGGTGAATCTGGAACAATTGTGAATTTATTAGCAGATGATTGATCTAAGACCAGTTAAATACAATATTTTCTGAACACCTGTGCTATTACAGTAGAAAATAAGAATTTTATTTAAAGGCAGCTGCTGTGAAGTTGATTTTCCAGTGATATTTCTACTTTCTATATGCACAGATATTGTGCTAAACCTATATTAAATGATGGGTATTATAGCTGTTCTGTTCATGATCAATATTGACTTAAAGAATGATAACCTACGAACTGAAAATGGTTAAGCATGATGGACTGTAATGGCTCCAAGGTGCCCATAACATTTTGAGGTATAAATGGAATTTTCATTTACTTTCTAGATCATATCACAGTACATATTGTAGCTGTTACACCCTACTGCTTATTGATATTAAAGTTGTTGGACCACAGAAGTAAACAAAATTTCAAAGTAATCAGTAAGTAATATAAAGAGGTTGCAGCAAAGGTTAGAACAGGCTCACTTAGCTATTTCCCACCCACTCCTCCTTAGACCAGCACTTCTTTAATGTATCAGAATGCGGAAGAAAGCAGGAGGGATCAACAGATGGTGTTGGATTTCAAAGACAGGAATGATGCGCTGTGGGGAGATTGCCAACACCCTTCAATATCCCATATAGACCAATCTAGGTGTAATGCATATTTATTTAACACAGTAAGGATTTCACACATTTTTTCTTTACAAAATCACAGCTGCCCGCTGCCCCCTGCCCCCCCCCATATGAACTGGGACCACAGTTTTTGGGAAGAGGGAAGTTTAAGCCCCACCTCCACCAAGCTGCTATTTGTATCCAGAAAGTTCAATATTGGAAACATCCCCCTGTGATACTACAAATAAAACTAAATTAGGGCCTCTAATTTTGTTTTGTTTTGTTATTTATTGGTAGTACCACAGGGAGATGCTCGTTCTCAGAAAGTTCAAAGTTCAGCGTTCCACTCATCTGCAAGATAACAGAAATATTTCAGCTCTAACTTGCACATTTAGATTCCAACTGCAGATACTGTGTTATCTGTGAAAATGCTATGTAATTATCAATTTAACGTTTTCTTTTTTTCCTCACGAAGTTGCAAGACTGCATTACAGATCTCAGAAATATAAGGGGTAAAGGAGCTGGGAGCTCAGGAAGAGCAATCAGTAGCTAGTCTCCTTGGGGGGGAGGGGGGATGAGGAGCCGGGAATGAAAGTCACTTGCACTTGCTCAGTTTGTTTCAGCTATCCTGAAGATGTTTTTTTAAAAACTAATAAATGATTTCTGTATTGGCTCTTTGTGCCCCTCCCCCTTCAGGATGACTTTCCCATCCCTCTAGGGGTCATGGACCCCAGGTTGGGGATCACTGCTCTAGACTACTAATTATATATCCCCACTTACCCTCTGAGGTGCATTTGCAGGTATTTACAGATGCTAGCCTCCTGAGATGGGCATCTTTTGAAGCTTTTATTTATAATTTTTAATCTTCTTTTACAAACAAAGTACAATGATATTCCACATTTCTAGGCATGCTCATGATACATTTGACAAAAGAAATGTTTATAATTCTAGGGAAGCAAAGAAAAACAATACTTTTTCAAAGTCAAGTGCAAGGGAAATTCTACATTCAATAAAGTATAACATTTTGTGATATTTAGTAGTAATGCATGTTCATTTACTTGTCTTCAGATTTCCACTTTTCATTATTAGAACCTCTCTGCCCCTGGCCCACCACTTCCTGGTTTTATTTGCTCTAAAAAAAACCCCACATATTTCAAGGCTATCAGTAATACCCATTATACAAGCCAAGCGATCATGTGATTTGTCTCTCCCCCATTTCCCCCATGATCAGTGTGTGTCTCTGCACATGCTGTTCAGTAAACAAACTTCAGGGAACCAGACCAAGCTGGTTCAGAGCAGGGAGTTCATTCACATAGAGCACTTGGAAAGTGATGCCTGTGCACAGACTTGACGTACGGACTAAGAGGGAAAAGAGAGGGGATGGCAAAAGTTAGTATTTGTGTTTTCATTAATGCTTTTTATAGCTTGGAGCCAGCTGTAGCTGGTTAACATTTGCCTCTGACATCTATTAGCATACAGACTTCTTACGTAGGATTAAGGGCTTCTGATGGAAACAGAGTTGTTAGTCATCATATTATTCGTTTACAAGAAGGCTCTCTTACTTGTCATAGATTATATATTAGAACAGTACACATCTGTTGTAAACACAAGAGTTTAGATTCCTCCTGCACCCAAGGAGGCACTTTTTACAGAACAAGATAGCAATATTTGCGGTTTTATTTTTAATCAGATTAAGGCTTTACAAAATACAGCTATAGGAGACTTTTTAAAAGAAGAAATCCTTTAGGTAGTTGTAAATTATACTGCATAAGAAAATCTACTGCCTAAGGTCATTGAAACTAGTATGTATGTACATTTTTACACAAAGAACCACTCAACAATTTTGTGATGGACGGACAACTGAGGTTTAGTTTATGTTTGGGATCCTAAAACCTGATTTGCAGAAATGCTTCAGTTTAATAAACCGTTACTTGATGCTGGATCCTGTTTTACTTGGTGGAAGAAAGCAATGTTCAGATTGCTGGGCTCAGAGTTTGTATATGGCCTTTGATATTCTACAGAGTGAGGGAAAGGCATACAGTGTGGCCATTCCTCTTGAGTATTGGCATCTGGAGAAATTTATTTAAGGCATTTAAATTGTGCTCTTCATAAACTTTTAAGGCACACTTGAACACTTGTTCTGGGACTGGAGGTCAGAAGGGAAGTACACTCTGGCTTTTGTCATCAGTCAGGAGATCTAGGGCCACACCTTCCAGGAATAACCTGAAGGCAAGGAAGAGACCAAACAGGTCCCATCCATTGATCAGGGAAGAAGCAGATGCAGAAATATGCTTCTTTCCCTGCTTGAAAGAACACTCGGCTCCAACTGCCTGTTTTCCTGGGATTACAAAAACAAGGGAAAAGAACAATCCGGCCCCATCCTTTGACAGAAGGAAGACGAGCCATCAATTGCTATTCAAGCAAGAGCACTAGCAAGGGAAAACCAGCCTGGCCTAAAGGAGATGTGTATGTTCATTATGGCCTCGAACAACTGATCTCCCTTCTTTACCTCCCCCCTTTTTTTTGTCTGTATTGTCTTTTTAGTCTGCAAGTCTGGTGGCAATCCCCCCTCCTCACTTTGGAGGCAATATTGACTGAAAAGTGGGTTAAAAATACAGTTAACAGTTGTTTCAGGGCAGTTTCCAATGCAATTTAAAAACTGAAAACAATAATAAAATATACAACAAAACAAATAACCAATTAAAACAATAAAAAGAAAGTAGTAGACTGGAAAATTAATATTACCAATGTTATCATTAAAATGTCTGTAAGACTAAGAACATCTTAAACTACTGCCTAAAAATCTGTAAAGTACATGTTAGACAAATTCCTATGGGAAGGGTATTCCACAACTGGGACCCCACAGATGAAAAAGCCCTTCCCTTTGTCTGATTACTGATAAAGATGGCACTCTTAAGAAGGACCTCAGGAGCTTGCTCAGGTATCTGGGTCCCAAACTATAAAGAGCATTAAAGGGTCAAAACCAGTACTCTGAATTGGGCTCAGAAGTGAATCAGCAACCAGCTCTCTCAAATTGGCAAGATACGTTCCCAATGAACTGTCCCACTTAAAATCCTGGATGCTGCATTTCAGACTAGTTGCAGCTTCCAAACCATCTTCAAGGACACCCCCCAAATGCAACACATTAGAACCTGTTGGTCCTCTAGCCAGCTGAAGACACAAAGCAATCAGTATTGATTGCCAGCTAACTTCAGTAGGGTCATGAATGTATCTTAGCTCTAGCCAGCTGATGCTGTTCTGTATCTTTGAGGACAGTGGTTCTCAACCTGGGGGCCGGGACCCCCAGGGGGCACGCGAAGTAATCCAGAGGGGGCCGTGAACAGTAAAGAAATGAATTATTTATTAATTTTTTAAAAAAAGTCTTCACTCCCTCTACACTGTCTGCTTTCCACTGCCGCTGCAGATGACACCTACCCCTTGCTCCAAACAAGGGGGAGGCCTTTTCTGAAGCTCCAGAGCGTCTTTCAGGCGCACTAAGGGCAGGCATCTGCCTATAAAATACATGGATTTTGGCAGATGCCAAAGGAGGATGAGGGTGGAGCTACCAGGAGAAGAGGGGATTACTATCACTGATTCCTGTCTCCTTGCACTGCCGCTACTGGCAACACCCTTACTTAGAATGAGAGGAGAGGGCTTCTTGTGAAGCAAAAAGAAGCAAGGCTGCACAGAAAGGCTGCTTTCCTACTTCCTTCCTGGCAGCCAGCCTGCCTCCCTGGGGGGAGGGGGGGTCACAATTTTTTTCCAGCTTATAAAGGGGGTCCCGTGCTCATACAGGTTGAGAACCACTGTTTTAGGATTTGCTGTTGAGGTTATTATGATTATTGTGATTATCATCATCCATTCATCTCCTCCTCCTCCTCCTCATTATCAGTGTGTGCCCATCCCAGGAGGCTAGCCCCTGCAAGTGCACCTCAAAGGGTGAGTGGGGATGTATAATTAGTAGTTAGAATAACTATTGTATCAGGCACTGGCTGCAAGACAGCACACTCTCTTTCATGAGCCTTTCTGTTCTCCAACACAAATGCCTGTCCCCATCATAACGATGATTAAGGCTTACAGTGGTACCAACTACGGATTTGCTAGAATTTCACCCAGTTTGAATTTGGTATCGAATTTTCCATTAATTCACTTATTCTTAATCAAGGAGGATCAGATTTTGATGTAGCACATTTCCACAGGTGTTTCTGAAAATGAACTTTTTTAAAAAAATCCACCTCTAAAGCACTCATTTTAAGAATAATTTATCCATATTTTCTTTAAAAATATTGACATTAATATCAATATTTTTTCCAAGTGGAAAAAAACACAGATCCTTAATGCAGTGATTAGTGGATGCAGAATGAACTCAAACTGATGCCAGCCTGTTAGGCCAACATAATGCTTTTGAACAGGCCCTGGTCAACGGATCCCATCCCTAGCACGAACCTTGACCATAGTTAATACTAAGCAATTAGTTCACAATGCAGCTCCCTGTTTGTTAAGTGGGGCGTGTCAACACAGCATGTCAACAGAGCATATTATTCCAATAGTTTCAGCTCCTGTGTGTTTCTGGGCAGCACTCAAAGTACTGATGCTCACCTTTAAAGACCTCAACAGTCAGTGGCTATTATTGTTGTTGTTAATAATAATGATGATGATGATAATAATAATAATAATTCACTAACTACATAAAACATCTCAGAGCAACTTATAACAATAAAAAATACAAAGATTTAACATAGCATCAAAACAATAAGACAACATTATTTACTAAAAGTGCTCCTCTGGCAAAATGATAAAAGAATGAATCCTAGCCCACCCCACTAAAAGATGAAGATGACATTATTTACCAAAAGTGCTCACCCTGCAGTATTATAGAAAGGATGAACTCTACTCCATCCTACTAAAAGATGAACACCAAAACAGACTAGGGCAGGAGTTCTTAAACGATGAACTATGGAACACCAGTGTTCTACATGCTTCATTCAGGTGGTCCACAGCATGTCTGCATTAAATAATCATATTGGTTTTAACTGTATTTGCATTGTTTCTTTTATTTCATATTACAGTTTGAATTCTAGGGCATACAATAAAATACAATATAATAAATAAAAGAAGCAATAGAAATCATACACCATTTACCACACCCCATTACAATTGCTATAACTGGCAGAAAAATAATTAAGTGGTCTGCAAAGACCACCAAGCAATTTTCAAGTGGTCCATGGATAAAAAATTTTGGGAACCAATGATCTAGGATATCATCACACAAAATGATCCCATATGATATATTGGAAGTAGGAGTGTTGTGAGAAATCAAATAGAGGTGTTAGCATAGGTGAATATCCCTGATCCTCCCAGAATGATCCCAGTTTTGAAAGAATTATGGAGAAGAAGGAAGGACCCATTAGGCCTCTCCTACCTTCACTGGAATCACTGCCACTGTCACTGTTCTTCCCCCAAGATAAGCTTTCCGTGCTTGAGAACTAACATGGGAAGGCAGCAAAAAAATCAAACCTCTTCAAACATTATTTCAAATCCCCTTGAGAAGTTTCAATATTCATCCGAGGGATGAGATTCATTTTTGGGATGAGCAGCCTTCTGTTTGTCCATTCTCAGTCTGAAGGACCACATCCTTCCATATCAACCTACATGCGCATTCATATTACCGTCAGGGATACTATTCCATGTTGTTCCACTTAATTATTGGAAAGTGACTGGTGGGCACAAGACACAGAGTGTTTTTGGTTATGGTGTTGAAACTCTGAATATCCCTCTCTGAGGGAGGCCCACCTGACTTCCTTGATGCTTGCCTTTCTTGAGCAGCAAAACCTGACTGTTCCAGAAGGCATTGCTTTACATTCAATTGATTGATGTATTGAGGTGGGCTTCTTGATAAGATTTAGATTGGAATTTCAAGATGGCGGTGCAGGAGGATGCTATGTTTTGAGCTCCGCAGCTTATATTTTTAGAGATTAGATTTAACATTGCTTAAATACCGCATCATATCCCCAACACCAATTGGTTATGAATGTGTTTGTTTTAGTCTTTGTTGGCTGAATCTGGAGGATTGCTTTGCTCAAAATAGCATCTTATCACCTTATTTTTTTACCTCTGCTTCCGCTTGAGATATACTTAGAGCTACATCAAGTAAGTTAGCAGCAACAGCTATAACAGTATTCCACTAACATCAGTAACATCAGATAGTTGTATAACCAACTAGACTCTGGCATGCAGGGAAGTAATTGTTTTAATTCTGCTACTGTGGAAACAAGCAACCTATTACACTGTTTTTAAAGTGGAAACCTTGGAATATGGTGTATACCAGAAAGGACTACAGAAACCTGGGAATTGTGCCTTCCTTCAAGCCTACTCCTCAAAATGTGTGGTGTAAACAAACACAAATTACACACTTCTACTATTCCAAGGAGGAAGACGAGGAAGGCAAGAGAGATAAGAAGGAAGGGGAGGAATCTCTCCAACACCCAAATTTAATCACGGATTGGCCATTAGGCACTAAAAGAGACCTTCAAATTGTTAATGAAGATCCATCTCCCATAAATCTTGCATTAGAGTTAGCTCTGGCGGAGAGTATGACCCCACAAGGGGTAACTCAATGACTTGAGAATAGCCAGTCATATGAGCAAAATGAACTGAAGCTAAAACAGATTGCAGAACTGGCCTGTAGTGAAGAAAAAGCTAACAAGAAGGAGCTTACCTGCCAAAAAGAGCTGACAAAAGGAGAGGATCTGCCAATTAAAGGAGATATTTTGCCAATTGAGGGTTGGCTGTTCATGATAATGACAGATATAGAGCATATTAAAGCTTTTTTATCCGAATGTAATAAGCTTTTAACCACATTAGTGGAAGTTTATAAAAATATAGGTCCAAGATGTGAAGGTGAGGGTTTGGGGACGATGATTAACAAAGGCCCAATACAAACAATTAAAACAACTACTGGTAGCAAGAAGGAACTTAGGAGAATGGCTAAGAAGAGATGGAGCAGTAATGTAAAGAAAAGCAAGAACATAAAACAGCCAACGATTCAACGCTGTACAATGGACTTTGAGAAACTTTTTAAGTTACTAGATACCAGCCCAAAGCAGAAAATAGAACTGAAATGCAAGAAGAAAATTGGCTTCATGAACCAGAAGCAAGCATATCTTGTATGCAGACTTAAAAAGGGCCTGTATGGACTCAAGCAAGCTGCAAGGGCCTGGAATGGGAAACTGGATAAAATGCTTAAGGAGCAAGGCTTCAAGCAAGGTGAGGTAGACCAATGCCTGTACACCAGAAGCAAAGATGGACATTTGACATATATTCTGATTTATGTCGATGACTTGATCGTGGCGACTCAAAGAGATCAAGACTACACAGAAATTGTACATCATTTAAACAAAGAAGTTGAAATCAAAGAGTTAGGCACTGCAACATACTACCTAGGCATCCAGATTGAAAGGGAAGCAGATGGCTCCTACCTACTCAACCAAAAGCAAAATATTGTGATCTTTTAGAGACTAGAACTCAGAGATGCCTATCCTGTCGCAACACCCATGGCGACAGACTTTCTTAAAGACAATGATGTAGGTGAACCTTTACCAAATAACAAGTACAGAACAGCAATAGGGAAGCTTCTGTACGTAACCACAAACACCAGACCTGACATAGCAAGTGCAGTAGGGATCCTATGTAGGAAAACTAGCACACCCACAAAAAAGGACTGGACTGTTGTCAAAAGGGTGGCTAGATACTTGAAAGGGACTATGGACTTTTAAGCTGAGACTGCCAGCTAATAGTGATCCAAAACTTGTGTGTTACACTAATGCTGACAGGGCTGGAGATAGCTCAGACTCCAAGTCAACTAGTGGCTACCTGTTTACGTATGGAGATGGACCTATCTCCTGAGCTAGTCACAAGCAAGACATAATAGCATTTTCTTCCACAGAATCTGAGTACATAGCTGCTGCAGAAGCATGCAAAGAAGCCATTTGGCTTAACAGATTACTAAAGGACTTTGGAATAAGAGTGCAAAGACCAATCCAGATGATGAAAGACAACTAAAGAGAATCACACCACGCACTACACATATAGGGATAAAGTACCATACTGTACATGAGTTGACAGAGAAAGGATTCATTAAAATGAACTACTGTCCAACTACAGAAATGACAGCTGACATCATGACAAAGCCATTGCCAAGAGACTGTTTCCAGAGACTTCGTGTCAAGATGGGGCTGTTAGATTCTTGCATGCTCGTTTAAGGAGTGTTGGAATAGGCAAACTTGCATGTTCCCTTGTAGAAAGGGAGATGTTCCCTTTAAGGGATATTTGGGAAATATCCCATGTACCTGCTTACCATGATGTAACTTCCTAATGGGTGGGATTAGTTACCTGGCTTCCCTCCTCCTTTGTCCTGGGGATTCCTACATAATCTCTGTTACTGAGTTTTTTTACTTCTGGGAGAGGCCGCATGGCAGATGCTCTCCTGAGAGCATCACTATCAAAGACTAAAATGGACTAAAACCTCTACTTTTTCTTTCATCTAAGCTAGAGCCTATGTTTCCTGAATATATGAAAGGTCATGAGTAAATATTCTTTATCTTTTTACCTAAGAAGACTCTGTGTGTGACTTATTTGACTAACTAGTATGTCTGTGGGAAAGGTGTGGACTGGTTTATATTCTCACTCTACTGCTTGCTCTTATATCTCTGCTAAGAAATAGGACCACAAAACCATTTCCTATTTCATTATATATATTTTTAAAGCCCCAAAAGGCCTTGGACCAATGTACCTGAGGGACCGCTTACGCCCATATATTCCTGCCCGGGATTTAAGATCATCTGCCTCTGGTCTCCTCTGCATGCCTGGAGTGAAAGACATTAGACTGACAGGCACATGGGAGTGAGCTTTTTCAGCTGTGGCCCCCAAACTTTGGAACACCCTACCCCAAGACGTCTGCTCTGCTGACTCCCTGATGGTTTTCCGGAGACTTCTGAAAATGATCTTGTTCCGGAGAGCCTTTGGGAGAGACTAAAGGTAGAGCCTGACACTGATTTTATGATTTTATGCCTTCTACATTAAATTGCCTGCCCACTCTTTCAGATCAAATTTTACCCTTCTAGCCCCCTTTAGTACCACTCCCTATATATATGTATATGTGTGTGTGTGTGTATATATATATATATATATATATAGTATTTTAATTGTATTTTAATGTATTTTAATGTTTTGTGATTTTATTGTTTACAATTTTATTATGTACGTGTTTGATTTTATTTTTGTAAGCCACCCTGAGTGCCCTATTACAGGGTAGAAGGGTGGGATAGAAATATTTTAAATAAAATAAAATAAAAATAATAAATAAATGCAGTTTCCAGTTGTGAGGTAGACAAACGCACTGAATGTGACCACTTGCCCCTGGTCTTGTCTTTGAATTGTGGCAGTCAAATTATTCATGCTGACCAGGAACATATTTTGAATGAAGCGATTGAAGTAAGAGCTGCATGTATCAGGTGGTCGGCTAAGTTGGAGAATGATTTAAAAGGGATGCTATGCTCAGATAGGAGTCTTTGTCAACACGATGCCTTGCTGTCAGCAGACTCTGTGCAAACTGTTCTTAAGGTTTTCCAAGAACTGATTTTGGACTTACAAAATTGTTTAACACATAAGTCCTTGGTAAGGAAACATAGCGTCCCCTGTAAGTCTAAACCTTGGTTTGATCAGGAGTGTATAGCTATGAAAGAATCCCTGAATGAAAAATATAGATCATACAGAGATAGGAATCTATCGATACTGCCCATAGAATGAATGGATGGCGATGAAGAGGAGTTATACAAATCTAATTAAGGGGGGGGGGGAAGACAGGCTCAGAGAGAGATAAATTTAAGGTTGTGGTTTTTACCAGGAAGAGGGTAAAGCACTGATGGCAGGTAAACGATCACCCAATCGAACGAGTAACAACCTATAGGTATTTACGAGTGACATTTCACTCATCAGGAACATGGAATCCTCAAGCAAAAAAATGCCACTGCTAATGCGCAGAGGAGTACAAAGGCTCTCCTCTCCTTTTTCTACAATAAAGGGAGGCAGCATATTCCATCTGTCATTCAGGTGTTTGTTGCTAAAGTTGTAGTTCAAATGCTGTATGGCTCACAATTATGTGCTTATGACAACTATGCCCCCTTTGAAACTGTGCAAACCAAATTTTTGAGATCAATACTTGGTATTCCAAGCTGTGTCCCCAATGCAATCATACGACTGGAGACAGGGCTAATTTCGATAGAGGCTCGCATATGGATGTGCAAAATAAAGTTCTGGCTAAAAATGACGTTAACCGATGCTTTCTAGCCAAAATGGAAAAAGACCCTAAATATGAAATTACTAAGTTTAGGGTTTTCTCCTACCACTATTCTAGCGCTAGGTTACACCAATGCAAAAATGTGCATTGTCCAGCGAATTCGGGGTATTGAACTCCAAAATCATTTACGTTTGGCAGCATCCCACCCTGATTTTAGAGATAACATAGGGGCATTTGTACCTGCTCACTATTTGGCTAATCTGACCATTCTTAAATTTAGAAAAGCGTTCACACTAGCCAAGTTTAATGTCTTACCATCTGCACTTTTGGAAGGTAGATTCAAACAAACCCCTTACAGTGAGCAAGTATGCCCATGTGAGGCAGGGAAGTAAAGACAGTGGGCCATGTTCTACTTTATTGTGTCTTTTATCATGATCTTTGATTTTTTCTAATTCCCCCAATTTTACAAAAATTTCCTGGTAGAGATGATGCATTTTATCTGGAGTATCTTTTGTCTGACTGAAATCCTCAGGTCACAGTTAAAATGGCCAGCTTTTGTGCAGCGGCCATTATATTCCGGAGAGCAATGATAAATCGACATCACACTTAGGCTTTATAACTGGCTTTTTATTAGAATCTGTATAGTTTTGTGTTGTTGTTGTTGTTTTATATTCTTGCTATGGCTGTATTGTTGTAATTTCTTTTCAAATGTTTTGTTATTGCATTGTTAGCTGCCTTGATGGACTTCTGACAAAAAAGTGTTAAGATGCTAGAGAAGCAGAATATGAATCTTGGAATGCCTCTTTGCTGAACTGCACTATGTGAGGCTAGTCTTACTTCTCCCTGAAACAAGTGATTCTAGTTGATGCAAGTCCTGTGATGCCAGGCCTCACCATCCTTTCTAAGTAGATACGTCTAATCCATCACAAAAGGGGGATGGGTGATATCCTGGCCTCGCAGGTCACAAAGGGCAACAGAAAGATGATCCAGGCCTCACAAGCTTACTGCATTCCCAGATGAAAGAGAAGCAAAGGAAGATAGGGTACTCCTTTGACACTGACTGGTATATGAAAACTGCTCACAGGTTTGTTTGTGGAGGGAAAGGAATCACTCTTATCTGATATCAAGGCATTGTTCTTCAAAAATATAGATTTGAGGCATATAGTAGAATCAGAACTTGGTAGAAACCACTAAAGGTACTTGTAATATCTAGACCCTAGGGACTAAATCATACTTTTCACAGCAACATGGGGAGATGCTTTCCCTTAGCTTCTTCCCGTGTTGCCTCAATAACACCTTGATAAGAAGACCATATAGGTGGAGCAAGTGAAATGCTTACTTCCCATGCAAATACTGTTTTGCACTGCCTTCCAAAGAGTGACATTCACCTGTGAAGCATCCAGGTTATTTGCCCAACCCATGTGGTTTACAAAGAAGGGTCAAAGAAAGCCATGGGGAGACAACTATCTCACATTTACAGTGATTACAGATCAAGCCTTGCAGAAAATAGATCAGAGATTACTTTTAAGAATATAAGAAGATCCTGCTGCATCAGGCCAATGGCCCATCTAGTCCAGCACCTTGTTCTCACGGTAGTCAACCAGATGCCTATGAACCCTGATTATTTTATTTTAAAAATCTTTATATACAGCTGTAGCTTTATGCTCATTAATCTCTGGTCCCAAATGGCAGAAGTTATGCTGCTGTTCCCTGGTCATTTTATTCTTCAAGCTGAATTAACTGCTTCAAGTTGCCATTTATTGTTCTAGGAGAGAAATGGGGGCATGATATTTTCACAATCTGTGATCTAGAGTACATACGCAACTAAAAGTTTGTGTCTTAGCCAGTTTCCTCCTTTCCAAGTTCTGCATGCTTCGAAGTCAGAATTCAGTGGGAGAAGCTGCTGAACAGGACACTGACCAAACTAATTTGCTGTATGCACACTAGCACTTGCAAAATTTGCTTCACTGAATGAAAGCCTTGGCCTATAAAAACAAAACAAGTCAAGAATGACTCATACCTGAACTCAACTTCAAGATTATGAGTGACATATGCAGTGTTTTTTCATTAAAAACAGAGAAAAGGCCACGTGGATTTGTTGTTTGTTGGTATGTTCCTTCAAGTCGACTATGACTTATGGCGACCCTATGAATCAGCGACCTCCAAGAGCATCTGTCATGAACCACCCTGTTCAGATCTTGTAAATTCAGGTCTGTGGCTTCCTTTATGGAATCAATCCATCTCTTGTTTGGCCTTCCTCTTTTTCTACTCCCTGCTGTTTTTCCCAGCATTATTGTCTTTTCTAGAGAATCATGTCTTCTCATGATATGTCCAAAGTATGATAAGCTCAGTTTCATCATTTTAGCTTCTAATGATCATTCTGGTTTAATTTGTTCTAACACCCAATTATTTGTCTTTTTCATGGTCCATAGTATCCACAAAGTTCTCCTCCAGCACCACATTTCAAATGAGTTTATTCTTCTCCTTTCCACTTTTTTCACTGTCCAAATTTCACATCCATACACAGAGATCAGGAATACCATGGTCTGAATGATCTTGACTTTAGTGTTCAGTGATCTCTCAGCGGCTTTTGATACTGTCGACCACAGTATCCTTCTGCTTCGCCTGGAGGGATTGGGAATTGGAGGCACTGTATTACAGTGGTTCCATTCCTTTCTCTCCAACAGGTACCAACAGGTAGCGTTGGGGGAGGAGGTATCAGACCCTTGGCCTCTCAATTGTGGTGTGCCACAGGGCTCTATCCTCTCTCCCATGCTATTTCACATCTATATAAAGCCGCTGGGAGCAATCATCAGGAGATTTGGGCTGCAGTGTCATCAATATGCGGATGACACTCAGCTCTATCTCTCATTTAAATCTTCACCAGAGTTGGCTGTGGAGACCTTGTCCAACTGCCTGGAATCCGTGAGTGGATGGATGGGAAGGAACAAGCTGAAGTTGAACCCTGATAAAACCGAGGTACTACTTGTGGGGGACAAGAGAAGGTTGGGTGACATTGACCTGAAGTTCAATGGGGTGAGTTTACCCCTAAAGGACCAGGTCCGCAGCCTTGGGGTTGTGCTTGATTCCAGGCTGTCCATGGAGGCTCAGATTTCGGCAATGAGCTGGGCAGCCTGGTACCAACTACACCTCATACGAAGGCTGCAACCCTACCTTCCTGTTCATCAGCTCCCACTGGTGGTACACGCCCTGATCACCTCTCGTTTGGACTACTGTAACGCGCTCTACGTGGGGTTACCCTTGAAAACGGTCCGGAAATTACAACTGATACAAAATGCGGCGGCTCGACTACTTACGAATAGTCGCCGCCGAGATCACATCACACCAGTGTTGTTCGACCTACACTGTTTTCCAGTTGTTTTCATAAAACATAGAAAGAATGCCATCATGTAACAAGAACACATAGTTAAGTCCAAAAGCCAATGTGTTCAGCTAACTGTCAATTCAAGGTGTTGGTATTGACCTTTAAATCCCTATACGGTTTCGGCCCAGTTTATCTCACGGAGCGCCTTCAACGCCACCAATTATGCCGCCCGACAAGATCGGCCACAGAGGGCCTTCTCTCAATCCCGCCAACAAAAACAGCCAGATTGGCGGGTACAAGAGAGAGGGCATTCTCAGTGGCGGCCCCCACTCTTTGGAACTCCCTCCCACAAGATCTCCAGCATGCCTCTTCCCTAAATGTATTTCAGAAAGCCTTAAAGACCTGGCTTTTTCAGCAGGCCTTTGGGGTATCCGGGGAGGGTTAATCGATATAATTGTAATGCCTCCTACCCAGTTTTAATATTGTTGTTGTAGATCTATTGTTTTTATTGTATTACTGTATTTTATTAATTGTATTTTAATAATTTTGTAAGTCGCCTAGAGTGGCCATTGGCCAGATAGGCAACGAAGAAATTAAATTTATTATTATTATTATTATTATTATTATTATTATTATTATTATTATTATTATTATTATTATTATTATATCTTTACGTTTGAGGACCTTTTCTAGTTCTCTCATAGCTGCCCTCCCCAGTCCTAGCCTTCTTCTGATTTCTTGACTATTGTCTCCATTTTGGTTAATGACCATGCCAAGGCATTGATAATCCTTGACAAGTTCAATGTCCTCATTGTTAACTTTAAAGTTACATAAATCTTCTGTGGATTTAGCAAACAGGAAAACTGAAATAGATGAAAATAAGATTTCTCATTGAGAAATAAACACAAAAAGCAAAGCCATTTATTCCATGAGTCCTCCCTATTTTCATAAAACATAGAAAGAATGCCATCATGTAACAAGAACACATAGTTAAGTCCAAAAGCCAATGTGTTCAGCTAACTGCCAAAAAGATGTAGGCACTGCTGCATCAATTCAAGCATGGGAAATGTTTCAAGAAAGTAAGTACTTTAAACCATGTTCATATGTGCCTAGATCATGGACCTCCAGATGTTCTTGGATTCAAATTCCCATCATCTCCAGCCAACATAGTCAGGGATAGTGGGAGTTGTAGTCCAGCGATATCTGGTGGGCCACAGGTTAGTTATTCCTGGTATTGATTAAAACAAGATTTTTCAATATTTCTTAGCACCAAAAGCACAGCCATTTAAAATTAACCACACATGGTTCAGATAAGTTGTTTTTGACTGGGTGATGTTATCAAACTTGAATTTTTAGTTCATGTCCACCCAATACTTAATTTTATTTTATTTTAGTATGGGATACTTTTAGACAGAAGTTTGTGTCCTTGACCACTTTTTTGCAGAGTGAAATTATAACTTCAGAAGATATAATATAGAATAACAATACGTGTTGTCTTAGTATAATACAGACATAAAATGTCTGTGTTATTTTAGTATATAGCAAAATGTACTAAAATACAACATTTATAGCACAATTCTATGCATAATCAGAAGTTAATCTCATCATGAACTGAGCTGAGGTGAGGTAATGAGCAGGGTACCCAGGGTTCAGTCCTGGGCCCAGTGCTCTTCAAGATTTTTACTAATGACTTGGATGAGGAAGTGCAAGGAATGCTTGTCATATTTGCAGATGATACAAAATTGGGAGAGATAGCTAATACCCTGGAAAAATGGAAGTTTTTTCTTACCCTAAACTTCTGTTTGATGTTGGCAATGGAGGGTATTCTCTTGTAGGGATGACACCTCCTACTGGACTCCTTTGCCTCCTCTGCCAGGGGGAGGAGTTGTCCCGGCCTCCAGTTCAACCCTCCATGTGGTCATGAACAATAGGGTCCTTTAGCTGTCTAAATTCCCTAGACAATCTTTGCCTTTCGTGAGATTGTTTTCCTCTTTCTTTCTTCCTCGTGTGTGTATGTGTGATTGTCAATCCAGTAGGAGGTGTCATCCCTACAAGAGAATGTCCTCCACTGACAACAGGTAAAACAAAATTCAAAGTGATCTTGATAGGCTGGAGCATTGGGCTGAAAACAACAGAATGAAATTTAACAAGGATAAGAGCAAAGTTCTACACTTAAGAAAAAGAAACCAAGTGCACAGTTATAAGATGAGGGATACTTGGCTCTGCCATACTACATGTGGGAATTGTTGTTGATCACAAACTGAGCATGAGCCAACAGGATGATGTGGTTGCAAAAAAAGGCAAATGCTGTTTTAGGATACATTAACAGAAGTATAGTTTCCAAATTGTGTGAAGTGCTAGTTCCCCTCTCAGAACTGGTCAGGCCTCATCTTGAGTACTGCATCCAGTTCTGCACTACACTAAGAAGGATGGGACAAACTGGAAGGGCAACAAGGATGATCGGTGGACGGGAAACAAAGCCCTTTGAGGGGAAACTGAAACAACTGGGCATGTTTAGCCTCAAGAAGACTGAGGGGAGATATGATAGCACTCTTCAAGTACTTGAAAGGTTGCCACACAGAGGAGGGCCAGGATCTCTTCTAAATCATCCCAGAGTGCAGGACATGGAATAATGGGTCAAGTTACAGGAAGCCAGATTTTGAATGAACAACAGGAAAACTTCCTAACTGTAGAGCGGTATGACAATGGAACCAGTTACCTAGGAGGTGGTGGGCTCTCCAGCACTGAAGGCATTCAAGAGACAGCTGAACAGTCACCTGTCGGGTATGCTTGAAGATGGATTCCTGCATTGATCAGGGAGTTGGACTCAATGGCTTATAGGTCCCTTCCAATGAATTCTATGAGCCATGAAACATATGGTAGCTAGTGCACTTGAAACAGGACTGGCTGAATGTGGTCATGCTATTCCACATCTATAAGGCATCTATAAGGCAGTATTTTCCACCAGCTGAAGTTTCTGAATTGTCTTCAGTGTGAAATGTGTTACAGTAGGCAAGCCTGGAAGTTGCAAATGCAAGATTCTCTCTGTCTAAGAAGGGGCAGAGCCTGTGCAACAAACTGGGCTGATAGAAAGCACTTTTAGTTACTCTAGCAACCTGGGCCATCCTGGGCTCCTATTGGGAGGAAGGGTAGGATATAAATCTAATAAATAAATAAATAAATAAATTATAAATAAACCTGATTATCATAAGGCAAGGCTAGATCAAACAACTCCTAGACTCTGAATCTGTTGCAGTTGGGAGATGGGGATTAAAACCCCATCAATCAAAGGAAAACTCCCCTTCAAAGCCTGAGAACACCTTATGAGCATCATTTCTGATTATGCGGATTAAACTTCATTCCCTTAACCCCCACCCATTTGACCACAACTTCCAGATGCTGATTCAGAAATATGTAACATGCCCTTCCTTAATATGATATTGCATAATCAGAATTCTATTCCAAAAAAGGGGGGGGAATTACAGCATTGTCTACCGAAAGAACTACAATCCTCCCCCCAAAAAACAAATATGTTAGGTTCAGTGAATAAATTATACAGGGCTGAATATTTTTTCCTCATTTTCCATCAAAGGTATTCTGAAAAACTCTGTATTTTAGACACAATGGGCTTTCAGAGATGAATACTGAACTTTGATATTTCCAGTTTTTAGGTACGGATATAAGTAGATTTCAAATGAGTTAGTCTATAAGAAATGTCTTCAAACTATGATAATTAACATTGCTGTTCTAAATACCCATATTCTGACCTAGCACTCTAATGAAGGAAATGGCATACCCTGATAGCGCATGGATACATGATCGTTTCTTTAAAAGAAACTGCCTCTCAGCCTAACTTACCTCACATGATTGTTGTGAGGATACAATGGAGAGGAGAAGAACCATGTACGGCACCTTGAGCTCCCTGGAGGAAAGGCCGGATATAAATGCAATACTAAATAAATTGTATGTGCTATACACCCAACAACATTGTACTGGCATGCCGAGAGCTATTCCCTTTATAGTATATATACCTTCATTGCCTGAATTCTGTAAGACTTTTGATTATCTTTTCCAACATGATTATAGCACTACTGTTGGCCAGGCAAGAACTGAAGTTGGATGTGGAGTTATATTATGTATGTATTTGGATTTCTTCTTTTCAGAACCACATTCAAAAGGTATCCATATTCAAAAAGAAAACTATGTCAAGAAGAAAGGGAAAATTCCATATTTTTTATATAGGCTATCTTGGAATACTTGACCTATAGGAGGTGCTGAAAAATTACTATTCTCAGCTGGAAAGACTGACTAATAACAACTATTGCACATATTGGATCATGGCTCTAGGGCTGAAAAGTTACCTTTACAAGTTGTCTATGACAAGCACCTTACACATTAAACCACTAGATAATACACATAGAAACAGTACATCTTCTAACTTGTTCCACAACAATTTGCATTCTGAATATATTGCAGAAAGACAATAAGAGAAATACAGTACTCTAAAGAATATCAGCATTTACATAGTATCTTAGAGCACTACACATGTACATTCTCAGTAATCCTTTCTACAATCCTGTCAAATAGGTTAACTTTATTATTCCCATACTGCAGATGTGGAGGAAGGGCCTGCAGGATAGTGTCAGATTTCAAGTTTGGCTCCAGGAAGTAAGATTTCAGAATCTGGGGGAGCTTACTGTCAGCCCAAGTTGGTCAGAAGCAACAGCCTTATCCAAAAAGGCAGAGATCTAATTCCAGAGCAGTAAACAATGATCAGAGGGCCCAGAGGCAAGTACAGGCAGAGGTCAGGATCCAATGCAGCAATCAGGGAAAAGGAACTGGACATTACACAGGGCCCTCACACGAGAGACACGTAGATCAGATTGTGCAGCAAGCTCTGAGGTTAGGGTAGCTAAACACTGGGAGGACAGGGCTTGTCCTTGGGGTCACCTGTGTGATAACTCAGGCAAACTGGTACTGCAGTCTGGAACTTTAAGGTGCAACACTCAAGAAATGAACACACTAGTCACCAGAACAAAGTGTTTCCATTAGCCACACCTGGAAGGGAATTGGGTTGATCTGCCAATCAGTTGTGAAAACTCCTTGAAGCTGATTTTTTTTTAAAAGCACTCTAGCTGCTTCCACCAGGTTTTACAGGTAAAAGGGGCAGGGTTTGACTTTCGTCATGTGCCCCCATTTTCAGAAGAGAGAGGTAGAGACGCACTGGAACTGGCAGAACAGTGAGTGTGTTTCTATCTTCAGTCTACCAGCCTTTCAGTAGAAACAGAATGCTGGTGGGTTAGGTGCTGGCTTCTGCAAGACCTGGTTGAAGACCTCTGTCTGCTTAAAATGAGAGAGGTGGTGCAATGTGAACCTGGCTCAAAGACTCCTACCCATTATAAAAGATCAGCTGTTAATAAAATCACATAGCATATAGCTGTATCTCAGTATCCTGGTAATTCAAATTTGTAAAAGTGCACATGCTCATTCTTTAGATGCATAAAAAATAGTAAATTAAGTTGGGTCAGTTGAACATTTGCTTTCTATATTTCAATACTGAACATTTTATTAAGAATTCATTTTTGACAGGGGGAAGGTTGCATGGTATAAACAGTAGGAACAAATTTTAAAAAACAATTACCAGTTTTGACAGGTGTTATGCTCCTAAGTGGAGCAAAATGTATCATCAGCCTGCATATCTAGTCAAGATGCATCCACTGTACTGTTTTCCCCCCAGCACCTTTAAATGAAGTGTTATGAGTTTTAGGTCACTCAAAAGAGATCATCACTTCCCCACAGTCACCACTAATTAATATTTTTATCTACAGTTCTTTAGTGGACTCAACCTTCTTTTATCCTCCCTCAATTAAGGCTGGGGTCCGCTTTCTGGTCCTATATTCGATGTGGGGTTTTTTTTAATTTGGTGTCAGGAAAAGCTGCAGAAACTTGAAGCATTCAGGATCACTCCACAAAGAAAACAGATGTACAGAATTAAAAGAAAACTAGTCCAAGTTCAATTTTGATGAAATTCTCACCTATCCCTTCCCTGGATACATCCCTCTGTAGGTGGTGTTTAGGCCAAGTGCCCTGTGGTTGAGGGACCAATGCAGTACTTCCTGCACCACTGGCTAGAGGAAAAACATGCAGGCAATTTAAGGTGGAATACAAATCACCAGACTCTTTCTGGTTCTAGGAACTCCAAGAGGCAATCCTGTATCCCTACTAGTTACATCACTCCTAAATCTGCTGCACTGCCTCTGTCTGGGCAGCTTGTGGCTGAGGTGGGCACCATTTCACTTATCATACTTCACTGATAGGTGGCAAAGTGTGTAGAATGTGAGCTGTGAACCAGGAAGTCTCCAATCTCAATTTATTCACTCACTCTGGATAAGCGACTATTGTCTCAGCATTATGTCTGGAATGTTTTAAGGAATGCTTCACATATACGCATACATACACACACACACACACATATGAATATGAATAAATTATATATATATATATATATATATATACATACATATACATACATACATATATTAATTATTAGTTATGGCAAACTAAGCAGATACCAGATAAAACATTCATTCTTTGAGGAGAACATCAGTGAAAAATTCGGTATATAATGTGACCTGCACAAACAGTGCCCTGCTGGAGAGTCTTCTGAAAAATGAATATTTTCAGTCAAGTAGGAAGTAGGGTTTGGTGGAGATTTTTATTATTATTATTTCCCAAGGGAAGAAGCCTCATGTAAGCCTCTCTGGGCTTCTCAAAAGGAAGAGAGGGATTATAAGGAAAATAATAACACAAATAATTTGGGCTGGTATCCATGCTTTCAATATGTGAATTCCCATCCCCACTGTTCCTTTGAATGAAATTTCAAAATAGAATTTGATTATCATATTTTAATATGCCACGGGATTAATTTTCCTCAAATAACGAAGGAGAATAATGTAAAAACCCTTAAATAGCAATTAGACATCTTTATGAGGATACTATAAATGTGACTCCCTCATTTAAGAGACAATGACACATTTCTATCATATGAGTTCAATGAGAGACATTTAGGTTGTCTGCTTCCTGTTTATCTTGCACTTGAAAAAATGAATCCCAGAAGTATTAATGTTTTTAAAAATCTTATGTTCGTGAATGTTTTGTTTAGAAACATTTAGCTGAAAAAATGAATGGTATGTTGTAAACAGAATGGAAGTTGCCCACAAAAGAAAACTGTTTGACAGATGCTAACATCTGTGAACATGGATTTTCCACAAATATCCTTTCCCTCTCATCCGTCTTGAATTGCAATAAATACTAATTTAAAATAAGTCTTGTGTAACTTAGGCTTGGGTTTTCCTTAGGGTAAACACAACAAGTGACCTCAATTCCAATTTGCCTACCTTGAAACGTTAGCAATAGCATTGGACCCATTATCCTTACTCAGATAAAGATCTTGTGATAAATTTAATGGTGTTTGTGTTAAGATAATGTAAGTGAATACATAGAAGTTTAGCATGGAAAAGCAAAAATGGTAAAGGACCTTATGAATAATTCAGATCTTAATGAACTAAGACTGATGTAGTCTACTTAGCATTGCACAAGTGAAATGCTATATAGAAACTCATTAAAAGTTGTTGGAGAATGATTACTTCCAATGAAAGGATATATATTGCATAAGGCAAATTAAAAATGTATATATTCCTCATTACCTACATTTTTAGACCTCATCTAAGCAATTAAGCATTTCAAACATTAATTATTGGCAGACAGAGATGGGTGAGACACATTATATGGGATTTAAAGCAGGCTGCAACTTTTTGTTAATCCCTGCAAAACAACATGGGTGATTCTTATACCCACCAAGTTAAGCCAGAACACACACAACATCAGCGAAGAAGGCTTGGATTTCTCACGTACTTCTAAAGCATGTGTACACACATTTTGGCTGGGAGAGCTAACCATTATTTCTAGTAGCTGCAAAGCTCAGTTTTCTAATGTCTTACTCCACAGAAGAAAAGTGTATCCCTTCTTCATTGTGATTTTATGTATGAGTGCAGGACATGGAATAACGGGTTCAAGTTATAGGAAGCCAGATTTCAGCTGAACATTAGGAAAAACTTCCTAACTGTTAGAACAGTATGACAATGGAACCAATTACCTAAAGAGATGGTAGACTCTCCAAAACTGGAGGCAGCTGGAAAGCCATCTGTCAGGTATGCTTTAACTTGTCCTACACTGAGCAGGGGTTGGACTTTATGACCTTACATGATTATAACAACCCATCCAAGCCTTGGCACTCAACTCATCAGTCTAGCACTCTTTTGAAAGAGGCAATCTCTACATCTATATATTGCTGGTGGCATTTTAAAAATGTGTCTATCATGTGGCAGAATTTACTGGGAGTTTTCCCTCTTAGTCACCAGAATTAAATTTCTGATTGCCATGGAGACTGCATTTGTGAAACAAGTGCAAAACTGAGTCTACTGCCAGAGCTGGTGCTGGAGGGGGGATTGTCCCCCAAACAAGGAGATCACCCCCACGCCTAGCATGTTTTGCCCATCTGTGCCCCACTCCCCAGAATTTGTTTTTTCTGGTGCTGCCACTGTCCACTGCATGAACCTTTCCTGAAACATCTTAGGAAGATTTCCTCCTTTAACAGTCCCTAGGTCCAAGAGTAATCTTTACAAGTATTTTTTACTTCTATGCTGTGTCCCATCAATTGAAACAACAGAACACTTGATGAACTACTACTTCAGAAGAGGTAGAAAATCAAAAGCATATATATTTATAATCCACCTTTCACCACAATGTCAGGAGGGGGTACAATAAAATTCAATGTAAACCACAACAACAATATAATAAATAAATGAAGCACTTATAACAATAAATATAATCAACTATATTAAAGTGCAGACTGAATACTTCTATCCATCTGGGTTGACAATTAAATTACTCTATACTAGTCAAAATATATTTGGTGTGGTAAGACTGGGGCTGGAATTCATCTATCTGGTCTATCTCTGCAAGATGTTACGTAAGTGTTGTTATATGGTACCAGAATTAATAACTGCCATGACTATTTAAGGTGACTTAGATATCTATCTTCATAGTTCCAGGTTAAGAATCATACTAGGTCAATTCTATTACTCACCTAACATTTGGCAGGTCTGAATGTAACAATGGTGTAGCCGTTTTGGAAGTGTTTTTCTGAAGGTGACATCTTAAACTTTCTTTAGAAAGCAAATAATACACTCGTTGAACAACCACTTGGACCTGGATTCCTCTCCCTCCAGCTCTTCCTTGTGTCTCCACAACATCAAGAAGAGAGTCACTTAAGGAAGTAACTCCAAAGGGGGATAATTTGGACTCATTGTTGCTATGAATATGTGCAGTCTTCAAAGGCTTTATATTGATACAGGGAACCTGCAAAAAAAGTATAAACTGTGTCACTGTGCACATTACAGACATGCACACAGAAGCAAATCCCCCGAAAATGATTTTATTTGCCATAAATTCCCATTCTTCTAGAACACAGTGGGCAACCTGTGGCCCAGGGCCAACCTCATTTTATATATGCTCCCCCCAACATCTTCTGAAGCTACCCTATTCTTCCATCCTGTCAGAGCTCCTTCCTTCCTGTAAATTTCCTCCTTATTTTCCTGGCTTTTAAAAGTGTTTCCCCCTCCTCCCGTGTATTCTCAGAGCAATTGGACGGGCTGTATTTTATTTTAATACACACACACACATGTATATATAACATCATACCATGGCCTGCAAAAAAGACAAATAATTGGGTGTTAGAATAAATTAAACCAGAACTGTCACTAGAAGCTAAAATGATGAAACTGAGGTTATCATACTTTGGACACATAATGAGAAGACATGATTCATTAGAAAAGATAATAATGCTGGGGAAAACAGAAGGGAGTAGAAAAAGAGGAAGGCCAAACGAGGTGGATTGATTCCATAAAGGAAGCCACAGACCTGACCTTACAAGATCTGAACAGGGTGGTTCATGACAGATGCTCTTGTAGGTCGCTGATTCATAGGGTCGCCATAAGTCGTAGTCGACTTGAAGGCACATAACAACAACAATGGTCTGGAGAAACAAGCCCCTCCCAGCTTTCCAAGAACAAATTGGTAAGGGTCTGTCATATACCTACTGTATGTATACGCACACTGATATCAGAAAGGAATTATTTTCACTTCCTTTCCAGAGCAGTAATTGTATAGGACTGGTGTATTAAACAAAATCCTCTGTATGCTCATTTGTGAGTAACACCATCAACCATAGTGGGGATCACCTCTGCTCTGAGGAGACCCACATAGGATACTAATCTGAGGTAAATATGGTGAAGCAAGGCAATCTTTGCTCTGAGTAGACCTACATAGGATTCTGATCTAAGGTAGCCATGGTTAAGCACGGCGGTCTTTATTCTGGATTATTTAATCCAGAACACTTTTGGCTTCAGCTGTGGCCATCACAGGCTCTGGCTGTACCCATGACCAGCATTTACCGTCCCAACATATCACCCCAAGGGAATAAAATTGGGGGGGAGATTTACCCACTGCCATTTTAGGAGTTCAAAGGCAAAGACATCCAGTTTAATACCTCCTCCTGGTTGGTAGAGTCAGCCTTTGACCTCATTAGGGGGAGATGATCTCTGCTTTCCTAGACAACAACAGGCCAAGCAGAAGACACTCACCCCCATCAGGAACAAACATGGGAGCAGAGAAAGGCAGAATCATGGTCACAAAAAAATAAGGCTACAATCCTATTCACACACTAGGAAGCCAGCCCCATTGACCACAGTGGGTCTTACTTTTCAGTTAATATGCACATGATTGCACTGTGTGTAACAATCAACGGAACAAAACAAAAAGAACTCATAACATGGAGACAAGAAATCTGTCTGTTCCCCTTCCACTTCATCATGTATCTATAGGTGCAGAAAAGACTTATTGAAAAGTGAACAGACTACCCTCTGTCTATACTCTTAGAAGAACAGGATATATTGGTGAGTAAAAATCTCTTTTGTCTCTGGGAGAACAGGTGTGGAAAAGTAGTAATCTCCTTCGGCTATGTCTGACCCCCCCCCAATCCAAAAGCAGCACCTTTCAACAAAAAATCCACTTTATGATGCCTGGTGTAAGTGTGAAGAGACTCCCATGTTGCAGCCTGGCAAGATCTCAAGGAAGGTTAACTCCAAAATGCTAGTTCTTCTCAAGAGTAGCTGCCACTCTCACAAAACTAAGCAGTAATTCCAGGCTGTGTCATTTTCCCTATAGCCATAGCAAGACAAAACAACTGTATTCACCTAGACAAAAAGTATACATGGGTACCTTCCTACCTATGAAAGACATCACAGAATATTGCTAATATCAATTGTCCTTTTCCATAAAGAATTCAAGGGCTCTTTTGACATCCAGCTTGTGTCAGTCCTCCTTTTGCTGGGACAGATAGGGCTGGGGGGAAATTAGGCAACACCAATTCCTGAGATCTACTGAACTGATCTTCATTAGAATGAGTCCAAGTCTGGGCACATTATCCTTATAAAAAATACATAAATATGAATGGACAGTCTAAGAAGCTCAGAGATTCTCCCAGCAGAAGTGGTGGCTGTTAACAGAACTCTCTTAAAGGAAAGTTCATTTCAGGAAACCTTAACTAAAAAGCTCAAAGGGATTTATCAAATCCATAAGCACCCGGTTCAAGTTCTATATAGGAAAGGTGTGGACTAGTAGAGTACCCTCTTTTAGGAACTTTCACATATTACAAAAAGGTCTCTGCAGCTCAGTACTCCCTTCAGGACTACAACCAGTCTCCTCAAAATATTGTTGCATCCAACAACCCTTTCACTGTCTCTTATTTCCAAACAAGGTGAACATTAATCTGCTGAATATATGATAGCAATACTCAGTGCAGGAGTGAGGCTACAGCAAACTGTCACATCAGTTCAGTGTTTCAATATGTGAGAAAAAAACTTGCTTGTAAAATATTGATGTGAATGTTATTCCCTGGCAAACACTGAAGCATGCTCAAATAAAGGCTACAAAAAGGACATGGGCATTTTTGCATGCATTGTTTCCAAAACTCTGTTCATCAACTCACTACAAAGTGTTAAAATGTAAAATAAAACTTTACCTGATTAATTGCAGATGCTTGAGGCCAATTGTCTTTTACTGTGGAAAAACTGAATATCCAAGCCAAAGATATTTTTCTTTTAGTAAGCAATGGCTCTCGAAGATGTGGCCTATCCATCTCTGTTGGTTCTTTAACAACCTTTTGACTGAAATAAGTATTCATGATAACTGGAATGTTTTCATTAGGAAGAAGAACTTTTTGCCTGAAAAACAGATTCATGGTTATCTCATTTACTTCTTTATGAAAAGATAAAGCTGTAGAATAATAAGCAAACCTATAATCATGAATTATAATCTGCTTCAGAAGTATATGCAGATTACTTTCCTTTAAACTTTTTTTTTTTTTACTAACAATTTAATTTCAATACACAGTTCAAAAATGGTCATTAAAAACAATGATTTTTGTTGTAATGGCCAAACTAATGAATTACATTAGATTAAAAGAACAAAGACAGGATAATATTATGGTTGGTAATTGGATTAAGTTTATTGAGTATTGTAAGAAATATTGGTTACCACCAAACTTATATTATGGGTTCACAATGTTCTGTTAATCTAGTTCAGGATTGTCATAAAAGCATAAAAACAAAACAGGTTAGTTGTAAGCAGGTAATATACTATTATATTGTTTTAGTCTTTTTTAATCGCATTAATTAGAACTATTATATGATTTAGCCTCATGAATTTCGCATTTTAAGTTTCTGTAAAATCTGGTATGGTTTATCAGTATGATGTGTATAATGTGCTGTTGTATAATAATAATGACAACAACCACAACCCAATCCCATACTTGGCTATGCAAAGGCAGTACAACATAGCATAGGCACAGCCCTTGGGGCTCCCATTGAAGGCACAACAGAACCTCTCATTCTCCCATTTTGATGCTAGAAGATGGTTCTGCCTGCTTTGCAAAACAGGAAACAGCTCAGCTGCTTTGATACATGGGAGGAAGAGGTTATATTACTGTATATACTATCACAAGGAGCTTTTGAAGGGAGGGGTCATCACTGGCTCCCTGTGTCCCAAGTAAAGAATGTGGACAAGATCTGTGGGAATGTGGGATCCATCATTTTATGCTTGATCCTTGATTATGTCAGCCAGAGGGGTCTGGTCAAGCAGATCAGGAGTGGTAAATATCTCATTCCTCTCTGAAGGGTAGTAGAATTCCACCCAACCTTAAGATGGCTGCTGTAAGACCTTTAATGAATAAATCTTCTTTGGACCTCTACCAGTGGATAATTAGTAATCAGTTTCAACTTTGCAATTTTTGATCAAGGTATTTAAGTGTGTGGTGGTGTCTTAGCTCCAAAGAACTTTGGAAAAAGCAGATTATCTAGATCCATTTCATTCTGGCTTTAGGTCTAGTTTTGGGATACAGTTTTGCTATGGTCACCCTGGTAAACCATCTAAGCCAGTAACTAGATAGAAGTTTCATTCTACTGGATCTCTCAGTGGTTAATACGATTGACCCCAGGTACAATTCTGGGCTGCCTCTAAAGGATCAGCCTAGGAAGCAGCATTTTGCACTGGCTCTAGCCTTTCTCAAGGGTCAGTATCAGAAGGCAATGTTGGAGGGCTTGGTTATTGGTGTATGATGCCACTCAGGATTCAGTCTTATATCCTCTGTTGTTTAACATCTTTATGAAACCAGAAAAAGTGTCCAAAGATTTGGATACATTGTTATCAATATTCTCTGTTTCTCCTTTTCATCTAATACCAAGGAAGCTGCTGATGTCTTGAATTGTGCCTGGAAACAGCAATGCGTACCTTTGAAGAAAACTGAGTTGGTCTGATGGTTAGCGGGCACTTGCCCCTGAGATCATCATTACATCTATCCTACAACACAAGCACTGGTTACCAATTTGTTTCTAGGCACAATTCAAAGTGTTGGTGTTACCTCTAAAACCCTAAAGTTTGGTCCAAGATACCTGAGGAATTGCCTGCCCACTCTTTAAGATCAAATTGAGAAATTGTTCACCATGTTCCATCCATGGTGAAAGCATGTTTGGTTGGTGTAAGATTTAGGGGTTTCTCAGTGGCTGCACAAGGACTGTGGAACAGCTTACCCTATGAGGTTCAGATGGCCTCTTCTCTGATTTCACTGGCTTGTGAAGACATTTTTATTTTCACTGGCTTTTAGCTTACTAGGTTGACATGACATTATTGAAGACTGTGCTTGAGATTACATGGCTGTCTCATTATGTTTTCATTGTTGCTGTATTTTACTATTATGATTTTAGCAACAGAAAGCCACCTTGAATAATACATATGTATTAGAAAGGCAGAGTATAAATATAATAAATAATGAAAAGTTGCAGAGTGAGCTCCAGTGATGGGCTGCCAGGGCTCGCCAGTCTTGTGCTGGTACCTGGCCCCTTAAGCTTGCCCAAATCCTCACCAGCAGACAACACCCAGGCAGTGACTTCTGAGGAGACCTCATTTGGGCACTGCCTAGAGATTCCACCTGTGAGAGAAGAAGGGTGGGGCACTCTCCCTCAGCCGCCTGATGGCAGAGAAGCAGCCCAGCTGCTCGGGCTTAGAAGTGAGGGGATGCAGGGAAGATATAAAAGGCCTTAAAGAGAGGGAAGGAGGAGACACAGGGAAGACGCTGGGCAAATTTGGCTTCTGGTTAGTTTGGGGAAAGGTGGTCTTCGCTGGGGGAGACCTTCACCAGGCTGCCCTCCTAAGCCCTACTGGGTGTGGCCTGAGCAGGGATACTGGCAGCCCAGGCTTATCTAGCCCCCCTGAATCCTGGGGAGGCATAGGAGTCCCGTATGCCAAGGGCACTGAGGCCTAAGACTCCTGTTGGTGTTGAGGAAAAACTCTCCATTGGAACACTGAGGCAGCCGTAAGAAAAAGAAATTGGCTAAAGGATGTGGGGTTGGGAGGAACCAAGGCCCTCAGCAGGTAATGTGAAGTAACGTTTCTGTAATAAAGCCAGATCTGTAACTGAATTGATGTGAGTTGGTGCCTTTATTTTGAGCTCCTTACCAGATGGGCCCCATGGAAGGCACAGAAGAGGGCCCCTATGATGTGTCCTTTCCCCAGGGGTATGGGACAGCTCCTAACAACCAGCACAGTTTATAGCCTACCGTTGCCTTTTCCGTTTATTTTTTAGTGGCAAGCCATATTTAAGAAGTCAACCTCTGTCCCCCTTTTGTTTTGCACAAGATGACGAGATGTTAGGATGCAAGCCTAAGAAAACAGATGCTACACGTCTACTATCCTGACAGGAAGGCAGTAAGAAGTCATGCAATGTATGACAATTGTCCTTACCCATGAGGAAGAGTTAAGCTGGTGAGAGCCTGTATTACAGGTGGTAATTTTTTGCCTATTTGAATAACTATAAGACTCTAGTTGCCCAGACTGCTAAACAACAGGCATACAATGGGAAAACATGCACCAAAGTTTTCATGTATTTAACTAAGTGGTGCAGTAGTAGCAAAATAAAATAGGTTGAGACATTTCTTAGCTTTATTTAAGTTCTGTTATTGCACTTACTTTCCAGGGTTTTTTAATTAGTTCCTCCTATTAATTACTGAGGGTGTGTGGAAAATTGTGAAGTTCAGTCATACAGAAACAACCTGACTAAAACAAATTAGAGAATGATGGGAAAATAACTCCAGGTTTGCCTAACAGTGCACACTATTGTTTTTGGTTTTGTTGAAAACTTAATTAGCAGCTTATGAAGGGTGTGTGCAGAAAAGGGCCACTATTTTTCTATAAAATGCAATGGAAAATTATGGCAGCTGTTTGGATCTTTATTTTTTTAAGTAGGGGTCGTTTGCAATGTACATTAGAAAATAATTTTAAACCTAAGTGAAAGAGACAATCAACAAGAAGGGAGCTGCAACAAAATGTTGCAATGGACCCCCAGCCCCATCTGCTGGCCCCCTTGTTGATGCAAGAAGGCAGTCATAGAGCTACTGCTAAAGAAATCTTCCCACAGGTCCTGAGGACTGCTACAGACCAGTCACAAATACATCCTTCAAAGGCAAAGTTGTAGCCAAACAACTCTATTCACTGAATGGTACTGATTATCTGGATCCATTGTAATCTACTGTTGGGTACTGAAACGGTTCTGGTAGCACTAATGGATAACTTAATACAAATAAATATATATATTGTAAGTGTGATCTTGTTAATTCTCCTGGACCTTCCAGAGTCTTTTGACATCATGGTATCCTTCTGGATTGGCTGTCCAGAACGGGAAGTACCATACTCCAGCAGTTCTGTTCTTATCTGGATGGTTGTTCTAGAAGGTGGCACAGGCTGGCTCGTTCTCTGCCCTAAGGCAGTTGTGCTATGGTGTACTGCAGAGGTCTATTTTATTCCTCTTGCTATTTAACATCTGCTTGAAACTGCTAAATGAGTTCATCTAAGGATTTGAGGTGATCTGAAGCTTACTCTAAAGATGGAAGTACTGTTCATGGGTGGCTTGTCTGACCTTGGAGGTGGTGGTCAGCCAGTGCTGGAGAGGGGCTGTACTCCCTCTGAGAGATAATGCTTGCAGTCTGGAAATGCTCTTAAATCCAGCTTTGTCAGTGGGGTCCAGATGGCACCCATGGCATAAAGCACCTTTCATTAACTTGGGCTGGTACCTCAACTGTAACCCTCATTGGACAGAGATATTCTGGCCTCAGAAATCCATGATTTAAAATAACTTATCTGGAGTACTGCAAGGTATTATACATGGGGCTACCTTTGATGAGTATTCTCATAAACTGCATTTGGTTCAAAATGCTGCAGCTAGATGAGTAACTGAGACCGGGTGAAAGATCCGTCTTGCCACTTTTAACACAACTGCACTGACTCCTGGTCCATTCCTATGCACAATTCAAAGTACTGGTTTCTAAAACCCTAAATGGCTTAGAACCTATTTACTTAAAAGAATACCTATTCTAACATGAACCTGCTAGAGAATTAATATAGTTTTCCAGGATTTTCTTGAAATATCCCAACAATCAGAGGTGAAGTGGGTGATCACCAGAGGTAAGACCTTCTTGGTTGTGGTACCTTTTAATTTTGGTACCAGGTGAAGACATTTTATCCGCTTCGGCCTTTTAGATTTATTTTTAAGATGTTTTTACAATGGAATTTTAACTGCTCTGTTTTATTTTGTAGTATTTAAATTTTATTGTTTTATTTTTTAGTATTTTGTATGTGGTTTTGGAAATCTTATTAGCTAAAAAGTGGAGAAAAGTTTTTTTTTTTAATCTCTACTAGCCTCAGCTGAGAATGGCTGGCCATTTTACCAGACAATTACAGGGCACACAATCAAGCAATATTTTGACTGGGCACTTGGAAACAGTAAAACAATTTGGGGGTGGTAAGCAGCAAAGTGGGGCAGGTTATGATAAGGCAAGCCATGTAGCTGGGGTCAGAAGAGAAGGAATTTAGAATTACAGGAAGAGAGAACAGAACCTTTACCTTGCCAAGCCTTTTGTGTGGGAGGGCGCTGCCCTGTGGAACTCCCTACCAACTAAGGTTCGGCAGGAACCTTGCCTTCTTTCTTTCAGCCATCTCCTGAAAACTTAACTTTTCAAACAGGCCTTTTAATATGAATTGTCTTTTCCAACAAATGCAATATTTATGGATGCCTTTATTATTTTTAACAATGTTTTAATTGGTTTTTAATTCAATTCTTTTTGTATGTTGTATTTGTATGTTGTAATGCTGCCTTGGTATGCTTTTATGAAAAGTGTGGCTTATAAATATTTCAATAAATAAATTAAATAAACCAGGAGCTGTGGACTGGGGAGCATGAATTAGGCACTCATTCCTGTTTGTCAGCATATCAAGATCCAGTTCTTCCTGAGCAAACATTACCATATTGGTCTAAATATAAGCTGTCCCAAAATATAGGCCACAACTCTAAAATGAGATCTCCTTGAAAGGAAAAATATATACTGTAAATCCAGCACCATCCAGTACTTTTTATTATACAGCCATAAGAGTGGCTGTATACTATAGCCAGCATTGATTTTTTGCATTCCACAATGTTAAATTGAAAATACCCCCTTGCCATACTGCTGCTTCCCATAAGCTCATTTCTAAACAAAACTTTATAAAATTTATAATCCTGAACTCAGAAACGCTGGCTTAACAACCCTCTAAATTTTCATGGCAACACACAAAACAGACAGAGAGAATCGAGAGTTAAGTATAAAAAAGACAAAAAAATCCAGACCCCTTTGGGAGCTTTTGGGAGTTCTCATAATTTCTTGAAATTAATTAAAAATCAGCCATGTTAATTTAAGAAATTTAGCATTGGAGTCAATGATAAGCGTGGGCATGCTCAGTAAGAACCAATCAACCAAGGGCCCCAATCAACGTAGTGACGGGTAATGGGAGGTATGGTGTTAGGAGGAGAACAGGCCAGGTAAGGGGAACTCGTCTCAGACAAATTGTGTCTGTGCCTTGTTCCGGTTCTCCTCATATCCACAGGATTGTTGCCAGCTCTCGGATCTCCAAGTGCTGCTTTTGAATGCCAGGTCGGTACATAACAAAACCTCCCTTGTCCATGATTTAATTCTGGAGGAGGGTGCCGACCTGGCATGTATAACCGAGACCTGGGTGGCTGATCAGGGAGTTGCTCTTTCCCAGCTTTGTCCACCCGGGTATTTGGTTCAGCACTGTGGTAGATCTGAGGGCCGGGGAGGGGGGGTTGCTGTGGTCTATAGGAGTTCTTTCCCTCTCACCAGGCACCCTGTCCAGACGGCGACTGGTCTGGAATGTCTCCACCTTGTATTGGGCCAGGGAGACGGACTAGGAATACTGTTGGTGTACCATCCACCTTGCTACACAACAGCTTCCTTAGCTGAGCTGACAGAGGTAGTCTCGGAGGTGCTGTTGAGATCCCCTAGACTTTTGGTACTGGGGGATTTCAACGTCCATGCTGAGGCTGTCCTATCTGGCGCAGCTCAGGACTTCACTGCCTCCATGACAACAATGGGGCTGTCTCAATTTTCTACCGGCCCAACGCATGTGTCGGGACATACTCTTGATTTGATCTTCGCCACTGGACATGGAGATGGTGATCTGGTGGTGGGGTGTTTTTCATCTACCCCATTGTCATGGACAGATCACCGCTTGTTGAGATTTAGACTTACAGCAGCTCTTTCCCTCCGCAAGGGTGGAGGATCTATTAGGTTGATCCGCTCCCAGAGCCGGATGGATCCCGTAGGTTTTCAGAGGGCTCTGGGAGATTTTCCGGCTGATAGGACCGGTGCTCCTGTCAAGGCCCTGGTCGCACTGTGGAATACGGAAATGACCCGGGCTATTGACATGATCGCTCCCGCGCGCCCCCTCCGGTGTAGAGCTCATACAGCTCCGTGGTATACCCCGGAGTTGAGAGCGATGAAACATGAGAGGAGGAGGCTGGAGTGCAGATGGAGGAAAACTCCCAGTGGATACAATTATGCTTTGGTAAGTGCCACCAATAAGTTGTATACAAAAGCGGTAAGGACAGCAAAGAAGCTTTATTTTGCTGCCTCTATTAGATCATCTCTATGCCGCCCAGCGGAGCTTTTCAAAGTCGTGCGTGGGCTTTTACACTCTGGCCCCCACGATACTATGGAAACATCTGAAGCCCACTGCAACGAAATTGCTGGACACTTTCAAGATAAGATCGCATGTATCCGCAGGGATCTTGACTCTGATGTTGTGACAGATGAATCTATTGAAGTGTCCGGAGCACGGCCTTGTCCTTCTTTATTGGATGAGTTTCAGTTGGTGCAGCTTGAGGAAGTGGACAAGGTGCTTGGAATGGTTCGGGCAACCACGTCTGTTCTGGATCCTTGCCCATCTTGGCTAGTGAAAGCTAGCAGGGCTGGGACCACCGGTTGGGCCAAGGAAGTGGTTAATGCCTCCTTGAGGGAGGGAGTAATCTCCGGTAGCCTCAAGGAGGCAGTAGTGAGACCTCTTTTAAAAAAACCCTCCTTGGACCCAGATAATTTGAACAACTATAGACCAGTGGCGAATGTCCCTTTTTTGGGCAAGGTTTTGGAACAGGTGGTTGCCAGCCAGCTCCAGGCGCTCTTGGATGAAACCGATTATCTAGATCCGTTTCAATCCGGTTTTAGGCCCGGTTTTGGCACCGAAACAGCCTTGGTCGCCCTGTATGATGACCTTTGTCGGGAGAGGGACAGCGGGAGTGTGACTCTGTTGATTCTCCTTGATCTCTCAGCGGCGTTTGATACCATCGACCATGGTATCCTTCTGGGGAGACTCGCGGAGTTGGGTGTCGGGGGCACTGCTTGGCAGTGGTTCCGCTCCTATTTCGCGGATCGTCACCAGAAGGTAGTGCTTGGGGAACATCACTCGACACCATGGACTCTCCATTGTGGAGTCCCCCAAGGGTCGGTCTTGTCCCCCATGCTTTTCAACATCTACATGCAGCCGCTGGGTGCGGTCATCAGGAGTTTTGGAGTGCGTTGCCATCAATATGCTGATGACACGCAGCTCTATTTCTCCTTTTCATCTTCTTCAGGTGAGTCTGTTGATGTGCTGAACCGTTGCCTGACCGCAATAATGGACTGGATGAGAGCTAATAAACTGAGACTCAATCCAGACAAGACCGAGACACTGTTGGTGAGCGCCTTCTCTGCTCAGATGGTGGATGTTCACCCTGTTCTGGATGGGGTTACACTCCCCCTGAAAGAACAGGTACGTAGTTTGGGGGTTCTTTTCGACTCTTCCTTGTCTCTCGAGGCCCAAGTGGCCTCGGTAGCACGGAATGCATTTTACCATCTTCGTCTGGTAGCCCAACTACGCCCCTATCTGGACAGGGACGACCTCGCCTCCATTGTTCATGCTCTGGTAACTTCAAGATTAGATTACTGTAATGTGCTCTACGTAGGGCTGCCCTTGAAGACAGTTCGGAAGCTTCAGCTGGTGCAGAACGCGGCTGCCAGACTATTGACGAGGACCAGTCGGTCTTCGCATATAACACCTATTCTGGCGTGTCTGCACTGGCTTCCTATTTGCTTCCGGGCGAGATTCAAGGTGCTGGTTTTGACCTATAAAGCCTTACACGGCGTGGGACCTCAATACCTTGTGGAACGCCTCTCTCGCTACGAACCTACCCGTTCACTTCGTTCAGAATCTAAGGCCCTCCTCCGGGTACCAACCCATCGGGAAGCCCGGAGGGTGGTCACCAGATCTAGGGCCTTTTCTGTGGTGGCCCCTGAATTGTGGAATAGCCTCCCCGAAGAGGTACGCCTGGCGCCTACACTCCTATCTTTTCGGCGCCAGGTAAAGACCTTTTTATGCTCCCAGGCATTTTAATCTTTTAATCTTCTTAACCTTTCTAATCTTTTAATCTGTATTTTCTTTAATTTGTGCTGTATTTCGTTTTTGTCATGTTTTTTGTTGTTTGTTTGTATATGTTTTTGTGGTCTTTTATTATGATATATTGTATTTTACTTTGTTTGTTCACCGCCCTGAGAGCTATTTTTGCTAAGGGCGGTATATAAATCGAAATAATAAATAAATAAATAAATAAATAAACCAACTATCAGTGTTCTAAAAGCCAGACTCACTGCTGTTTAGCCTGGCTAATCAGGGGGCCACACCCACACCAGACCTTTATTTCACTTTAGACAGTCATGGTTTCGCCAAACAATCCTGGGAAGTGTAGTTTGTGAAGGGGGCTGAGAGTTGTTAGGAGACTCCTATTTCCCTGACAGAGCACTAATGGCAAGAGTGGTTTAACAGTTAGCTGTTCTGACTGAAGCTCTATGAGGGGAACAGGGTGTCTCCGAGCAACTCTTAGCACCCTTCACTAACTACACTTCCCAAGATTCTTTGGGGGAAGTCATGTCTGTCTAAAGTGAAATAAAGGTCTGGTGTGGATATGGCCAGGGACAGATTTGGTTTAAATTTGGGTGGGAGACTACATGTGCCTAGTGTATAATAAAAAGGTGGGGAAAACCCTGAAAAACAATGACATTGTTCACAATGTTTTTCTTTTGGAAAGGAAAGGGGCTTCCCCTCTGCTCAGTACCCACCTACCCAATCTCCTCCCCCCCTCCCCCATCTCTGCCCCTCCCCCAGGTCAGTTTCACCTATCCTAAGCATTTGCACAGAAGTAAATCCCACTGAACTCAATAAACATGCAAATGATCAAACCTGCCCTTCCCTTCTCCTTCCTACGCCCTCCCTTTTTCCTCTTCCTTCTCTTCTCTTCACCCCTCCCTCCCCTCCTCCCTCCTCCTCCTTCCTCTCTGCTCTCCCCTCCTCCTCCCCCTCCCCCATGGTCAGTTTTACTTATCCTAACCATGATTGTATGGGCAATGAGATTTACTCCATGAGTTCAATGGAACTCAACAAGCATGCAAATGATCAGATCTGCCTTTCCCCTCCTTCCCCTCTCTTCTCCCTTCCTCCCTCCTTCCCTCTTCCTCCTCCCCTGCCCACTCCAGCTCTCCCCCTCCCTTTTCTCCTCACCCCTCATGGTGTTTTACCTATCCTAAGCATGATTACACAGAAGTAAATCCCACTGAACTCATTAAGCATTGTTGTTGTTGTTATGTGCCTTCAAGTCGATTACGACTTATGGTGACCCTATGAATCAGTGACCTCCAAGAGCATCTGTCATGAACCACTCTGTTCAGATCTTGTACTTTCAGGTCTGTGGCTTCCTTTATGGAATCAATCCATCTCTTGTTTGGCCTTCCTCTTTTTCTACTCCCTTCTATTTTTCCCAGCATTATTGTCTTTTCTAGTGATCATTAAGCATGCAAATGATCAAACCTGCCCTCCTCCTCTGCTCCCCATCCTGCCTGCTCCCCCCCTCTCCTCTCCCCCCTACAGTACCCCTGCCCTTCCTCCTCCCATACCCCTGCCCTTCCTCTTCCTCCCCTCCCCATCTCCCATGGTCAATTTCACCTATCCTAAACGTTACAGGGGAGTAAATCCCATTGAATTCAATAAGCATGCAAATGATCAATCCTTTTACTTTTGTTTCTGTTTCTGTGAATATGTGAAGTACAGCAACACTATGCAAAATTTACACTAAAACAACCTCCAAAAACTATTGTGGAATAATGGCACTGACTATTCTGCAGAATAGCCTCCAATGGACATGAGAAGTTGTCTCAGTTTGCACAAGATAAAATTGTGGGAGGTGAAATATATTCTAGCAAAATTCTAGGTATGCTCTATGTTTTTAATTGACCAAGCCCACCTTTCCTTAAGTGGAGTAATTTAAGCATAGCAGGCTGAACACATGCATCTTGGGCAGGCCTAGTTTGTTTTTTCCAACAGCTAGAGTCATTGCAAAAGTAGCAACATATTATAATCAGTCTGATTTTACATCAAACTGCAGCTTCAGATTCAACTGTTAACGTACCCAAAATAGAAATAGAACACAACCTCTAGTTTGAAACACAAAAGGCTATCTTCATCATATGACCTTGACCAATAAAAAGACTTTGAAATCAATAAAAATAAATTTGACACAGATTGCTAGGAAGAACAATGAGAAATATAATTTTTTTAGGTTAGATTCTCTGTAGAAACAGTAGTAACACAGGAACGAAGCAAAGTAAGAACACCAACAATGTAATTCTCCATCTTTGGAGATGACAGGTATTACCACCACTCACCATATGCTCAGAAGCACAGTACCAAATTCTTCTAAGCTACATAGGAAGTGGATTGGACTGTGAAAAACCAACCCAAATTGTTTGCATTTTTACAAATTTGTAGGGCAGTACAATATCTCAGAGAGGAGGTCAGGTCTCCTGTTTCTCTAGTGCATTCACTATAGCCGCCCAATTTCCCTGATTTTTAAAGTTGGATAGAAATATCTGTTGGCTATAGGTACATTCTTAAACCGCAAGGTTTTTTTGCCTATTAGTGAGTAATCTAAAAAATATCTGCAACCTCTAGACTCATCTCACAATGAATAAGTCACCAACCAAGGGCATCTGTTGAGAAGGATGGGTGATCCTTTGACAAAAACTACCAAAGCATAGCGAAGTTCCATGCAGTTGCTGAGGTCTCATCTTAAGTCATGGCATCTCTACTTATATAAGCGTAGATCATACAGGGCATATTTGGGGGAAAGTGTGGCCTATTTTCAGACCAATATAGTAAATGAGAAAGTGGTGAGCTCTTTTGCTCCTGGCAGAGAATTACTAAATTGTATATTAACTTTTTATCTTCAAGTTAGCACGTGCACAGGTATCTAAATGAAGTGCAATGTCGAGAAGCAGAGACCAATATAAAACAGATGCATATTTTTCCTCATTATCTTTTACAATTACACTTATTGTTCCCCACTATGGCATTAATCCAGTGTTCTCTAAAGCAGGAAAAAAAACTTGGATACAACTAGAGCACCTAAGTTACCTTTGAGAAACAACTGCTGCTTGTTGTACTGGTGGCATTATTTTTTTTATCAGGAGTTCTTATATGAACAATGGCTACAACAGTTATTAGCAGAAATCAGAGACCTTCAATCAAAGGTTTGGCTGAATAGTCCAAATCAAAATAAAATCAAGCTTCTCCCTGTTTCAAGCTCAGTCAGTCAACAACCTGAGAAGGCTTCTGTAAGTATAAGAGTTTGCACTGGGGAGAATTTAACCAGGTGCAGCTTCCCCCATCACAGTACCTCACTGTCTCTGCCTTATCTCCCATTTTTCCACCACCCATATTTAATTAGGCCCTGCTTTCTAACCCACTGCTTTTTCTGCTGTTTCCTTAAATTGCCTCAACCCTTGAGCTAGCCTTCTTGCAAGCCCAGGAGTCCTGTCTCTTTTCCTTCCAACATACAGTCTCTCCTGCTTATAGGCCTTGTGTGCAGTTTCTTCCACAGCACCTTTCACGTTCCATCTCTATATATTTATTTTGTCTTAACACATCAGCTTCCACCTACCAGGTTCTTGTTTCTCAGTACACTACCTACTCTGTCCTCTTATTTCAGCCACCCTATCTCTGCAGTTTTTTGTTTTTAGTTCTCCTACTTACTGGGCACTGTTTAACAAGTGCCTTCTTTCTCCATTCTGGAATGGGTTATACCTCTTAAATAATAAGGGGAGAAACGGCCAGCACCACAACTACCAAGGGGTTGGCTGTTACTCCCCTTGCTGTTGCACAGAGACAAGGCTTGGATACTAAACTGGCAAAGGGGAACAACCAGCCTTACCCTGACCATGAGAATGGCTTTCCTTCCCTTTTCACAGACCTAGTTCACAACTTTTTTTTAATACTCAGAAACAACCTTCTTTCTGCTAATTGACAGGTTTAAATAACATGGTTTACTTCAACATCACAATGTTATAATCTGCCTTATACAAAAGGAAAAAAAATACTAAGAACAATAAAAAAGAAAAACAATCTTAATTATAGGGCAGAGGAGAAAAATTATATATATTTTAAACAAGGGAGACAGAACTATATGGAAAAATATTATCTATTATTTTATCATTCCAAAATTGAATCAACAATGCCCATTTCTCAATACATTTGTCTTGTTGATTATTTTGTGCTTTTCTTTGTATGTTAGTTTGGCTGTTAATGCTATTTCCTAGACATTCTGCATTATATCCAATACTGTAATCCAAAAAAAACCTTTATATTAGTACAACTCCGAAAGATATGTCTATAATTAGCTCTACTTTTCTTACATCCTCAACAGAACATGCTTTTATGAAATATTTTGCTCAATCGATGTAGAGTCAAATACCACTGATATGTTGATTTTTTAAAAAAAGTCTTCCAAAGCATTTGATAGCTGGTATGGTTTTGAATAGTCATTCCCATTCACACCATTGCATTATTTGTTGGTGTTTCATTAAATGCTTCCCCCACTTTATTGTATAAGTTGGTTGTAACTGTTTTTTTCAATTAGAATTACATAGCTCTTTGATTTTCTTTACTCCATCTGCAGCAAAAGATTCTCAAATGAAGTATAAAGATGAGGAATTCCATATTTTGCTAGTAGTTGTTGAACTATGGGTGCAATCCAAGTCATATATACACTGGGTTGAGGGGAGATGGATGCCATGGATCCCTGACTGAGCCAACTGGGTCCCAGCTCAGCCAGGCTATGCCGGCAGATGCCCCCCCCTCCTGGCACCGCAGCAGGACTACCATAGAGCAGCCGGCTCAGCCTGGCATCCACTGGAGAAGCCCAGTCTGGAGACCCTAAAAAGGGCATTCTGGGGGCATGTTGGGGGGAGGAGCAGAGAGGAGACTTCTACCACATCCAGGTCCTATTTGGCTCCGTCCCAGCAGCCAGTACACTGGGAAATGGGGTGGCAGAATGAAATATGTATTTTGTTCCCTTTTGCTGTGCCCTGTTGGCGCAGCCAGCATCCTTCCCCCTGAATGACAGCTGGAAGTGGCAGCCCCTTCCACCAGTTCTGCCTTCGCTGGCTTCACTCCTGCTGGCCTCCAACAAGGTGGATTCTTCTGCCCATGTTACTTGGAGAAATTGAAAAAAACGGAGGATGTACTTGATTAAATCGGATTACTGCTTGGTTATAAGACAAGCCTAATTCACAACCTTTGAGGAGACTAAACTTGTGCCGCATGCAGAGTGGCAAAGAGCAGGAAAAAAGTATAAAAGGACAGAAGAATGTGTGGGGAAAGGAAATGGCCAGGTAGCAGAGAAATGATTGCCCTTCTCAGGAATTATTTGCAATACTAACATGGCTGGATAAACCACTTCAAATGTAGATTTCTCCTTCATCTGGCCCTAGTTATATTTGGTTTCTAAACAGTTTCATCAGATAACATAGTACTACAATAGTCCTCATTGCTACAGACTCCTTTTAGTATTACTTATATGAAGGTTTTTAGTCATCCATCTACTGCAAAACAGTATTAGGTGAAGAATAAAGGAATGGAATGTCATATTTCAACAGTAAGACAGTTTCTACTTTTTGAACATGGACTGGAAGAAGTCACTAGTGGTGTGATTTCATCTTCTTGTATCCGTTGCTTAAGAAATCTATTCTTCTCATATTTGCCGGAAGCCTCAGGACGGGAGAGTGTTCTTGCACTCGGGTCCTGCTTGAGGGCTTCCCCCAGGCACCTGGTTGGCCACTGTGAGAACAGGATGCTGGACTAGATGGGCCACTGGCCTGATCCAGCAGGCTCTTCTTATGTTCACTTCCACTGCATGTATACTTAAAAGACGATGGTTGCCATAAAAAACTGATGCAGAATGGTAAGAGTCCCCATGCTCCTATAAAAAACATGTCTCGTCTACCACATAAATCTGTCCAATCATATGAAGCATTCCCAAGCTATCATCAAAGCCCTCCCTGGAGATGTGATGCTATAACTGACTATACCTTATAATGGGGATTAAGCAATGTAGCACACACCCCATGCATTCTCAGCAGCCATGTGGAGGTTTTTATTTACTTATTACTTAATATTAAAAATCTCTAAGCAGTGTCCCACAGTGTCTTTTCACACAGAAGCAGTTTTTGGCAGCAACCCTACCATCACAAGAACACATGAACAACACTGAATGTAGCAGTTCCAGGTTTATTGCAGCATTTGGTTCTGGCAGTTACTTAACTACTGTATTGTGATGTAAATAATGTTAGGCATCGTATGTTCTTTGAGCTCACTAGTAATCCAGCTTTCATTTCTAAAAAAAATTAGCTGTCATGATTGCACAGAAATCTGAATAATTGATGGTAGAAATCATAAATGATTGGAAGAAAACAATAAGAAGCTCAAACTATACAAGGTTTTCAAATATTTATTCAAGTTTGTTCTTTGATACTAATTTTCAAGTCAGAATTATTGTATAATGAGTAGTTTAAGTGGGCCCTGCAACAAAATGTTGTAGTATGAACTGCTTTAGTTCTTCAGGGTTCCAGCCGTGGCCTTTTCCAGGATACTCTGTTCCTACTTCCTGAGCTGGTTTTCAATTTATTTCTGCCCACCAGGCACTCAATGTTCTGTGACAACTAAGCTCAGTCCCCCAACTCAGGGTTTTGCCCTAGAGTTATAAAAGGGAACCAAACCACTTCAAATGCTTCAGGTTTGAACTGACCCCTTCTTAACCTTAGGTTATGCGTTAACTTTTCAGCAAAACCTATAGGCCATATTTGCCTATACCAGACTCCTAGAGCAAAGTCAGTTGAGGTTTTCCAACCAGCTGAAATAGTCATAGCTACTATCAAGAAAACAATAAGCTGCCAATGAAGGAGTGATGGGCAGGGCCTTCTGAATGGTCTGATTAGTGATTTACAAGATGTGGTTAAAGATCAGATCCCAAAATGTGGAGACATGAGGGCAAGACCACCATATATGCATGAGCCCTAAAATTTTCTTGTACTGCAAACTGTAAGGTTCTTCCAAGCCTGCTGCTAACCCCTTCTTGTGCAGGGATGGTGTTGTTTTGGCTACATAAGGATCAGCACTTGGAGAATAAATTCACTATCAGTATATATGATTCTTGCCAAATGCAAGCACCAGATTTCTAAAAGTAATGTGTTTTAATTATATACAAATCAATTCATGACCCATTAAGCTAAAATTAGACTGAAGCCATTCACTTGGAAAGCTTCTTGTTTCCCTGCCATTATGCCAACACAGAGAAAAAAGGGGCAGGGAAGTTGCGGGCATGGCGAATGCTCAGCCTTGCCTTAATGTCCACACCAATTTAGATATAGGTGAGGGTGGAGGAGCAGTTAACTCACAGAAGGGGCAGATCCTTGTGCTCAACAGTCTCCATTTGGGCTACGGGGAGACAGTGGCCCAATTCATTACCACCAATCCTAATCCATCGGTGCTTGGCGAGAGTTCATGACTATTGATACATCTGGAACCACAAGTGAATTTAAATGATGAAGACCCCCATGGAAAGGGTTAGTTAAGAGAGGGTAGGAGACCATCTTCCCTGGTCTATATATTTTCCCAAAATGTTCCATAGCTAGAGCATGCTCAGACCTAATGCTCTGAGAGTACTATGTATACCTGTTGGAGTTTAAGGTTCACCTCTCTATACACACAGTTTAACAGGTTTTTTTTATCTTTTAAAAGAATTGTAACACTATTTTATTAAATGTATATACTTCCTATATAGCCTTGCTCTCTGGTTAAAAGTATGACGAAACGCAGAATTCAAACAGTAAAACAATAAAGCTAAATATAAATAATACAAACACCCAAATACCATCTAAAAATAATTATAAGCATAGCAGCTAAAAATTTTAAACAGAATAAAACTAGCAGGGAAATTATTTCGTGCAAGAATCTAAACACATCAAATGTCTATACTCATTATGTTTTGTTTTAATATATTTTCAAGTCTGTTTTTATGATGTTTTAAAATGTTTATTTGCTACCCTGAGCTCCTACTGGGAGAAAGGGTGGGATATAAACTAAATAAATAATGAATTATAATTAAACTGCGTGGGAGAACAAAAAGGCCTTCATCTGGCACCTAAAGACCATTGCATGGGCACCAGGCAAGCCTCTCTGGAGATAGCATTCCATAAGCAGAGCACTGCCACCAATAATGCCCTCTCCCTAATAACCACTCTCCTCAGTTTCTTAGGGGCAGTCCTGGAAAAGCCTCTTGCATCTACTATCAATAAACCCAGTGGTTTTCCTGAACAACCCAGAAAAGAGGTTTAAACAAATTCATGGAGGATAAGGGTATCAATGGCTACTAACCAAGATGGCTGTCTTCTACTTCCACAATTGGAGACACTATTCTTCTGAATACCAATTCCTGGAAACCGCAGGAGGGGAGTGCTCTTGCACTCAGGTCCCAATCCGGGCTTCCCACAGGTATCTGGTTGGTCACTGTGAGATCAGGATGTTGGACTGGATGGGCCATTGCCCTGATCGAACAGGCTTTTCTTATGTTCTAACCCCATCCCCCAAAGTATGAAGGTCTGTTTGCACACTGTTGGCATTTCACAAAGATATATGAGATAGTTAAATTGAAGTATAGTATTATTACAGCATTCTGTGTTCTTCATGACTCTCTAATTCCCCATATCAGATAAAAAATGTACAATAACACACTTTGAAACACAAGAAAGTAAAGCAAATAAAACCATTGTAATTTCTTTGGAGATCTGAAGTAAGATGGTGGCTCACTTAGGCAGACAGATTCAGTAAAATAAACAATTAAGCTGAAGTTATTCTGAAGTGGCAAATTCCACAACAAGGCAAAACTAAGACTGCAGTTCTGTCCTTATGTAACCCCAATGAGTTGAGTAATCCCACTCTTTTTTCTTTTTTGTTATTTTTTTAAGTGTAAGAACAGCCATTGCACACTGCAAAGTAAAGATTAATTTGTCATGTTTACTTTTCTCTCCGTTTGTCGAATTCAAGATAAATCTCAAATACATTTTAATGTACTTTAAAAAAAAAAAATCTTACTGCCAAGCTACAACACTCTTTGCCAGGTCCCTACACAAAGAACACTTTATAGCCAGCTTTAATCACTTCAGAATTATTAGTTCATAATGAAAATACTGGAAGGCTCAACCAGTTCTTCAATACTGCAATTATTTCAAATTCCGCAAAGACGACTCATTGTTCATATACTTCATGTTACTGTTTGCCTCCAAAAAAGAAACTGACTACCACTTCAGAATGCCCCCAGATTTGGGGTTTATGACAGGCAGGAAATGGAGAAGGAAAAGGCTGAGTTTTCCTTGACAGTTTACTCAAATGTATTTAGCAATGGAAACCAAACTCAATTCTAGTTGGTGTGGAACTAAAAATAGTATTATCATTTTCATATAATCAGTTATATTTTTCCAAGTTCCAAAAATTATTTACATGTTTTATAAGCTTAATCAGGGGTTGGGAACATGTGGATCATATCAGCTCACAGCCAAAGTTCTGGCTGAGTATGGCCACAACCAACTTTGATTCATGGTCTTCCTATTTCAGAGATCCATAATATTTTTAGCTGAATCTTTGAGAAGATTACGTGCAGATGGTCAATATACAGCAATGAGTGACAGATTCATTTTAAACATTACATGAGATTTCAGTTTCCAGGGTATCAAAATACTGCATAAATTAACTTTAACACATCAGGAAGAATTTGTTCAGATATTTTGGGGGTCAGGGGAGGGTGAAGGGTGGCAAGAGAGAGAAAAGAGGTGGCTCCAACGTTTGTTCTAGCTCTGTCCGCCATTGGCTGTGGCCCCTGATAGACTTTTTCCATGGGTCTAAAAAAAGGTTACTTAAATAATTAAACAAACATAAGAAAAGCCCCGATAAATCAGACCAAAGGCCTATCTACTCTAGCATTTTGTTTCCCCAGTGGCAAACCAGATACTTTTAGGAAGCCCACTAATAGCACAAAAAGATCAGTGATGAAAGATTTTTTTTAAATGGTACTTTAAAATATTTTTAACGATGCTTTAGAATATTTTTCACTGTGTTGTAGAATGTTTTTAATTGTAATGTGTTTTGTAATGTTTTTAACTTTTTCGTATGTTCAGTTCTTTTTCTTGTTCAATTGTTTTCCTTATGTTTGCTGCCCTGGGCTATTTCAGGAAGAAGGATGGGATATAAATTCAATAAATAAAATAACTCTCTCCTATTCATGTTGCCAAGCAACTAATATTCAGAGGCATACTGCCTCCGATACTGGAGGTATAGCCATCAGGACTAGTAGCCACTGACTGTCTTAATCTTCTATGAATTTGTTTAATCTTCTTTAAAATCTCTCCAACAAAAACATTTAAGCAATTTTCCCTACCCAGCTGCATTTCCTGAGAAGAAAACTAACATATATAAGCATAACTGCTTGCATGAAATATCCATTAAATATCTTAAAAGCAGATTTGAAGTTTATTTCCTATATACAAGGATACACAGATGAAAAATGTGAAGGGTGCACAAGCACCACATTTCTTTAAGAGACATTTCCTTCCCTCCCTAGGAAATGTCAGAGGGTGCAGAATAAAGACTATCGAGGGATCAGACTCAGTTTGATCATTACAGTACTGTACTGTACCAACTCTGCTTACCTCCTACGAGTCAGACAGAAAATTAGGAGATTCCCTAAACATGACAGTTTCCTTCTTTTATATTTATATTCTAATTACTACATACAACATTTCTTAAAAACATTATCTGTTTGCCTACTCAAAGCAGTCCAATCTCATGACCATGAAAGGTTCTGGGCAAAGATGAGACATCCTGTGCAGACCATATCACTATCCAGCTCCTGCTGGACGCTTGCCAGAAGAGCAGTATTATAGCCTTGACAGAGACTATTGGCTCCCTTGGCCTTAGGACTAATGGTGAAATGTACTACAGATGCTGACGTACAGGAAAGGGAGATTTTAGGACTGGAAACTGAACAAGATGAATGTCAGAAAACTCTTAATTTTTCAGTTTTGTCACACTAAACCCTCATAGCACTATTTTTTAAGCTCAGTTCTTTACACATCTGGCTTACCACTAATTTCATGAACTGATGACTAGGTACCAAGCATTTGTACCAGAAGTATTAACTCCTATAATTTATTTTTTAAAACCTGCAAATTTATAGAAATAGTCATGAAACCCAGTCAGTAAAAAACAAAAACTAAACAAAACTAACATTTATTTATTACTGTTATTTGATTTATATCCTGCCCTTCCTTCCAGCAGGAGCCCAGGGCGGCAAACAAAAACGCTAAATGCAGCAAGTACACAGCCAGCCAAGAAGGTTTTTATTTTATGGCTCCAATTCAGTAGCATAAGAAGAAAGACACTTTTAATTGCTCAAATAGGCCACCAATTTCCTATCCCCCCTTCAGCTACAGTCTCATTCATGGCATCTCACTCCATTCCACAGGGTCCCCCAACCCTCATGGGTGGCTTTGGGGAGATGCAAGAGGCTGCAGTGGAAGGTAAAGGCAAAAAAAAAAATCCCCATTCTGTGAATTAAAATCTGCTCCTGGTTCATAAGAAACCAAGCCTAACAGTATTATTTCATACTTAATGAGGTCTAGTAATTATAGAACACAAAAAGTAGAGCAGGTCAACAATTTTGTTGAGTGTTTACAGATAAACCAGAAAAAATAAAAAATCTCACAGACATCCCAGGTCGTCATCCACCCAACATCTACTGGTAGTTCAAAACCACGAAGGTTATTATGGAAGATACTCCCTTAAAAGATATAAAACAGTCCACAACATTTTTTCATTCACAATAAGTGTGGATTACAATTTGATTCATGCTATTGGTGTGTTGAACGCTTTACTGTGGAATTGTCACCTTTGAAGCTAAATGTAAAAATAATTCTCGGAGTCACTTTTCTTCATCTTTCCAATGCACAAGCGTTATCTTGTGTACATTTATTATCATCACCACCACCACCACCACCAGGTCCCAGGGCAAGTTATAAATTTAATGTTTTGTGTGTCTGTGTTGGATAATAGAAATGAGGAGTGGGAATTTAGAAAAAAAACAAGTAAAAAAAAGAGCTTTGCTTTTAGTATTTAAGTATATACTTATGTGATTATTATTCTTATCCTCTCTGGGAGTGAATTCCTACACTACTAAGTTCTGTCTCTTAGGTTGATGAGTCTCCCCTACATGCTCACCAACAGATTCATTGCTTCAATGAAATGCAACTAGAGAGAATATCATCTTCCTCAGGCTATGAATATTCAGACATTAAGACTCTACTAACTATAGAGAACAAAACCAGAAACCAAATAGAAGCATAATGTTTTCAAATATACTTGTACTCATACATAGGTGGAGTAATAAGAGATATTTTGATGCAGAAGTTTATAAATTCAGTGCTCTCAAAGTTCTGGAATTAAGATAAGAGAACTGTTCCATGTTCATTTCTATGAACCTACTAATTGCTCTGTTTTTGTCAATCATTCCACTGCAACTTTTTTAAGCTAGAAAGTTGCTTTCATATCCCCATCTTTCCTGGGGTGGTGGGTCCTACCAAACTCCCTTTTCCTCCCGTGCCTCATACCTAGTATCACCTCCTGACCCAGCAAGATCGGTCACCATCCTTCTCCCTTGCCACCCCAGGGCCTCCTATGCCCCTTATTTCCACTATCACTGGGGATGATATTTCAGCTCCTATGCGAGCCAGAACATTTTTTCTGGAACACTTTCTGTTTACATGACAGCAGGCCAGTCCCTTATGGAGGGTAAAAAGTAATTTAATCTGAAGGCAATTAGGACTGCAATCCTGACCCCATTTACACAGGAATAAGCCCCAATGAATTCAAAAGAACTTATGTCTGTGTAGACATGATTAGGACTGCATTGTGTAGGGTTAAAATACATTTAAGGAATAAATTATCTAAAGATAGAACTTCAAAATCACATATATGGTATCATAAAACACAAATATTTCTCTCTAAAGCTTACGTTGTGCACACTAGAGCACTATTGCACAGAGTGATGCACTAAGCTGGTAATACTGATGGCTTGGATCAGAGATGAGGAAGCTAGGAATTTCTTGTTGTTGGATCCCAACGTGCATCAGCCCCAGTCAGCATGGTCAATGGCCAGGGAGTTGGAGTCCAACAACATCTGGAGGGCCAGCATTTCTCCATACCTGGCTGAGATGATTCTATTACTGTATTTAGCATTGTATTGAACAAAATAATTCTTACAATATTGTTTATATCCACTGAAACCATAGCAGTAGCTTCATTCTCAGTTCCTAGAATAGAAGATAAAAGAGTTTGTAAAATAATGGAAACCATTTTGACTCCTTCTCAGCCTTTATAACTTTTCAGGAGTCACAAGGTTTAAAGTGTATATGGGAATGTGCCCCAGATTAGATTCCATAGAAACGCAAGACTGGATATCAGTATGTGAGCAGCTTTACTATTGAATGTATGTGTCAAATTTGATTTTGGTTCTGCCTGCATGATCTTTAGATATAACATAAAGATTGTGTCTTAAGCCATCAGTCACGCAACAGAGCTCATATTGTTATTTCAAACAAAAGACGCAATGAAACAGCATGCTTTCAATCACAGCATTCCACTGCAAAGGAATTGTGCAGAACTGTTTGGTGCTGTATCTACAAGATGAAGGGTAACTGTACAATGACATGGAAAGAAATTGTTGTTAAAATGTTTTCAGCGGTATTCAAAATTTTTAGATTAAAAACTATGTTACTAAATGCTGTATTTTCTATAATTAGCTATAAAATAAGTGTGCATATATTACACGAACATGAAGGCATGCTTCCTAGTTCAATTTCAACATAGGCAAAATATCCAGAAGAGTAATATTTTATTCTCTTTCTGGCTGTGTTTGGACGCAACACTAAGTGATAAATCCAGGTTGCCTGATCCACCCTTGAAGGAATTTTTTCTGGTCCCTCCAAGGCCCCACATTTTGGTGGCAGCGGCAAAAAGGAAAACAGAGAGAGAGAGACAGAGGTCTAAACCCTGATGGGAGTATAAATCAGCCAGTCCCCGGATTGATCGTATGATGATAGGGAAGAGATGAAAAAACCCTCTTCAGTTGTTCTGCATAGATTAGCTGAGGAGTGGGGGCTATACCTGAGTGTTGAAAATATAACAGTGTGGGGTGGCACACCCATTTCTGGCATGTAGCTCCCAGAGATTGGGCAAAAGGTGACTATAACCCTTGACCCAAAAAAATTAGCCAGCCTGCCATAGGAACACTGGAAAGTGCCTCTTACTAAGTTAGACTACTGGCCCATCTAGCTCAGCATTATCTACCCATGTAGGCAACAGCTCTCCAGGTTTTTGGGAAAAGGTTTTTTCCCCAGCCTTTCCCAGAGAAGCCAGGGACTGAACTTGGGACATAAACCACAGTTAATCAAATTAGACTACGACATGGCTGGCTTGTTATTTCATCCAAAACAATGCATGTTTGTTTCCCCACTGGAGGAAGGGAGGAGCAAAGCAGGAAAGTGTCATACACCAGCATGCAGCTCACGTACAGACTTGATTTGTTTAGCTATGGCCTCTGTGAATTGCTGTCGTGTGCCTGGCACTCTCTCAATGCAGAGTTCTTCTCCTCCCCAATTTGAAGGATCATAAATGTGAGATGATAACTTCTCATCCTTCAAGGAATGAGTTCCTTCTAAGAGATCATTTCCCTCTTCCTCAGCTTGATGCCCTCCTTCCCAGAGGCCCTCATTCAACATTTATTACATTTATATCCTACCTTTCCTCCAAGGGGCATATAAGGTGGCATACAAATGTGGTTCTCCCCCTCCCAATTTTATTCCCACAGCAATCCTGTGAGGTAGGTTAGGCTGAGAGATCGTGACTGGCCCAAGGTCACCCAGTGAGCTCCCTGGCCGAATGAGGATTTGAACCCTGGTCTCCTAAGTTGCTTAGTCATGCACAAAGGAAATATCAAAAGTTGTTTACACCATGTATAAATTGTTATCCAAGATCAACTTTCTACTGGCTTCACCTTCCAAACACCTATTTTCCTAGGGTCACTTTAGAACAGGAAGAGGGAAGCTTTCTGGCTCTTTTTCTGACCCCACCCCACAAGCCAACTTTGACAAGTAGGCAGGATCACCCACCTGTCAATCACATGACATTATCATGACATCACAATTGACAGGTGGGTGGTCCTGCTTACATGTCAAAATCTTTGTGTGGGGCTCCCAAGCTTGAGAACTATAGCACAAAAGGCATTGCCAGTCTCATGCTTTGCAAGTCTCTACACACTGCTCCTTTCCTGCTCCAATGTTGGAGATGAAAGGGTAATGTAGGGAGGCTGGCAAAGGGCCTTGCCAGCCTCTCCAAACATTATGTCCTCTTCCTTGAGTGGTTGGGAGCATGCCTTGCTTCAGCAAAGTAACAATTGGGAGCCTGCTTTAAACTCCTGATTGTTCCTTTGTGCCCTCACCTCTCCCACACCTGACATCATGTATGACATCAGGTGTAGGGTGGATGTGGCTTCCCCCAAAATGGCCTCACAGGTCACATAGGGGGGCCTGGGGGGCCACATTTGGCCTGCAGGCCACAGGTTCCCCACCCAATTTAGGGGAACAGAAGGATAGTGCATGCATAACGTTAAATGTAACAAGCACTTAGATTCATGGAATAGCAGAGTTGGAAGGGGCCTATAAGGCCATTGAGTCCAACCCTCTGCTCAATGAAGGAATCCAACTTAAAGCATTTAATTATGTTGATATATGCAGTTGTTCACTATTCCTTCATTACAGAAATGTTTATATATACAAAACTGAATATCAAAAATGGGATGAGAGAGAACAGCAAGGTTACCTTGCTCTCATTCTGAGCTGCAGCACAGTAAAACACAATCTATCTTTAAAAGGAGTCAGCTAACATGAATAAAAAACACTTCTTTTTAAAAAATCAATTGCCTCATTGACACCACAAAAGGTTGTAGCCATTAGTCTTACTCAGAGTAGACTCACTGAAATGACAGGATATGACTTATGTCTATTAATTTAAATGGGTATACTCTGAGTAGAATTCAGTTGAATACAACCTGAAATACCCAATGGTATTAGGACAGGCAATAAGCAAAACAACATTTTTGGTTTCATATATTTCAGTGTTTACTCACACAGATTTATTTCACACAGCATCGATGCCCTGGTAATACAAAAGGTAAAATCCACAATTTTTTTTAGATCTCAGAAGAGACAAATCTATATCCCTGGACCTTTCAAGGTTTTGAAATACTTTTAAAAAGCTAGTCTGATAAACTAAAAGGCAGTCATTAAATAATTGTTTTAATGCACTTTGACATATTACTCAAAATGTTTATGAGGAACAGTTGAAATTTTAAGAGAATGACATACGATGGACTATGAGCTGACCTCTGGCACAGAACATAAGTGAACTCATTCACCTCCGTGGGTTTTTCCCCTCTCTTGTCCCTGATATTTACCCAGGATACTGTGCCCACAAGGCATTGCTCATTTTAGTCAGCTACAGTCCTTTGGAGGGGGCAGGCAGCTAACTGCAAACACTGGATTGGGTTTTTAAGCAAATACACAAGAATGATATTCAGTCTCATACAAGATGAATACTTTTCATCACAAGCATAACAAGTAACCTGGTTTAAAGCAAGGGTAGGTCATCCCTTAAAACAGATACTTTGTCTTTTACCAGCAAGTTTCCATTTAATGACAACCAAGAAGAGCAAAGCAAACAAACCTCTAAAACCCCCAAAATTTATCTCACAACATATAAGTGGAGCAAGAGCCAGCAAATATACCCAGGAAATGGAATAGGCAAGCATCAACGAAAGTGCCAAGACAGAGCCAAATGTACTAGTGGAGAAAATTACATTAGGAAAGCTAAGAACTCACCTAATACTGAAAGGCAACAAAACCCAAGACCCAAAGCAGACTCCAGGCTCAATGAATAAGGGAAAGGTTAGATCACAATACCTACAATTCTCCACTTCACTTCCTGTGTGTTTGTTGTGTGTTGTTTTTAGTTTGTAAATCAGAAAGCAGGGCCCCCTCCTGTTTTTTTTTTTTTTAATTTGAGCTGCTTTGGGAGAAGCATTTGTCTGAAAGGCAGGGTAAAAATATAATAAAAGAAATTAGAATAGAAACTTACAAGAAAGACAAAATTTCTTAGCCAGGATCAAGACATTCTAAAAACACTGGGACTTACAAAAGCTGTTGGTCTGAGGAACAGTCCTCAGGGAAGAACATCATCCTCCCCCCCTCCGGGATTTAAAATTAGTTATAGCCTGTAGAACCTTTCTGCCAAAGGTTACATCTGTAAAAGCCTAACTGGAGCACTCTTAGAGAATCTGTGCCTCTGTGATATTAATGACTTCCAAGGCCACTCCTTAAAGCCACTAGTCGCCACCAGCTGGATTGAACCCTGTGATTCCCATGCACCTTACCTTATATATTAGAAACCTGAATCTAAGCTGGCAAGACAGGTGGGTGAGAATCTAGAGCAAGCACTAGATTAGTCCAGAAATCCAATTTAAGTAGTTTAGTTAAGTAGTTTATTTAACAGTTAAGAAAATGTCAGAGAAGGATAGGTTGCATTAAAAATAAAACATAAGCAAAATTAGCTAATCTTTACATTGCTTTCAATAGACTTGCAGCCGCCATTGGCAAGGGCAGTTTCATTAAAAGATGAACAGAGACAAACTCTTTCCAAAATCATGTTATTTTATGTTTGTGATGCCTGCCAGAGTGGGAGAAGTGGGAGGGAGTGTTGGAAACCAATCATTTGGGGGGGGGGAGTAAATCCTCCTGGAGATATCACATAAAGGGAGCAGGGTACGTAGCACATTGTTCATATCAGAGGAGTGAAGAACACTGGCTTTTCATTACATTATCTACCCACGCTGCAGTGGTTGCTGAATCTATGGATCACAATCCAGGTTGCAGCCCTACAGAGGAATAATGCTGTGGTAGCAGATCCTTATACTGAGTAGGCCATAATCCCCTTTAGCACCTGCTCCCCTTTGTATACTTTAATCATGCTTTGTTTACTTTGTATACTTCAATCATGGCTGCTATTAGCCACTTGCCATTATCAGGTCTGGCAGAGATAGTACTACAAATTTAACAATATGGTCAAGGTTGAGTCCTCTGAGCATTTAGTGTGCACTAGATCCCTATTTGGCCCCAAGAACATTTTCCCCAAACCATGCCCACCTGTCAATATGCAAGGCGGCGGGGGGCAGCAGAGGCGAGGGAGTGGGGGCCTGGGTGAGGCAGGCAGGAGAGGCTAGGTAAGCACCCAAGGAACTGAGCAGACCACTGGCAGCTGCCGCACAACAACACCTGGAGGCACTGGGGGATTTGTTGAAGGGAGAGTGCTAGGGGGTCCCATTCCTGGGGTTAGGTGCTGGGTTGGCCTGAAAAATGCACAGAGGTGAAAGCTATATAAACAGAGTCTTGGGGAAAGCCTATCCAGAGCTTAGGATGAACTTTTTCTTTTCTGAATGAGAAACACACATACACACAGATGCACAATGGATTCACACTTTGAGACCTCACAGTCTTGACCTCAACCTCTTGGTGCACCTAGTATAAGCTTCCACCCAGAACTCCTTGAAATATTTGAAATGCAGCCAACTCCACCCTATGGAATGGTTTCTGAAACCCCTATGAAGGGGGTGAGTGATGGGAGTATGATCCCTAAATGGAGGACACACTTCAGGCGATCCAAGGGAGAAGATGGGTATATTCCAAGGGTGAATCCATCTCATGTTCCATGAGCTCAGAGAGTCTGAAGAGCTCAGTGCTGGGCCAGGGAGGGGTGACTAAGCACTTCTTGGCCTAATTCAATGACCCTCTGCTCAAGAATGAGGAATCAAAGCAATCCCCCTGGAAATTCCTAGATTAATGCTTCCCGTCTAGGTCCATAAATTAGACTAAAAATAGAAATGGAACAGAAGAAGTAAAAACCCAATAATCTTCTTGCTCATTCCTCTTTTTAAAAAGTTTTTAGTTAGTCTTTTAAATAATAATGTTGCTAACAAATGGCTTGGGAAGAGCTCTCAATGAAATATAGTGGTTAGATGAGGAAGCCCATCTAAAGGAAGTTATTGTCCTTTTCCTGTCTTCTGTTGTCCCAGAGAAGGGGACTTCTCAAACTTTTCAGCATCCTGGTTGAAAACGTATAAAAAGCACAGGCATTTCACTTGGTTATCAGAGAGAGTTCAAATATAGGTGACAATTTAAATTTGAAATTCTCCACTTTCAAGTATCCAATCAGGACCATTTCCCAATTAATTATTTCATCATTTCAATTAAATAAACACATTTGGAAGGGATACATTCTTGCTTGACCCAATTTACACTTTGTATCAAGCTGCATTGTACACGATTTCAAAAGTATGCCAAAGGAATCTTAAGAGTGAATGAACACTTTTGTCATAGTAACTTTACATCAACTATTTCAAGTAATATATGCAAATAAAATATTCAGACTTATTTTGGATGGAGGAAGAGATTCTACAGAAGTAAAAACAATTTGCTGACAAGAAGTTAATGGATTGAATTGAAAGAGCCAAAAGTACAAAGACTGACATTATTTGTAAAGGGGCTTTTACATCTTTGGCTACAGAGACACTGTAGTAACTGAGGGTAATTAAGACTTGGAGGGTTTGAATTACAGTGTTGTATTAAAAGTATGATTATACACTTTTTATGTACACCACTTAGAAATGCAAATGATTAAGCAGTATACCAATGTTTCAAGTAAATAAATAAAAGGAAGACATCAATTTTTCATCTGGAACATCCCATGTAGTAGCATACATACACAAAACAGCCAAAAAATACCACCACAGATCAACACATTATTTGCCATGCCTGCTATACAACTTAAGCCTTCTTCTGCAAAACAAATTACACTCAGCAAAAGCTTCCCAAATGAAAATTTGTTAACACTGGAATGTTCCTGCTCATCCTGGCTTTTCACTTCTAAACTCAACAGGAATGTTATGCATTTCTAAACTATGTCTGCAAGCCCAGCCCAGATAAAAGTGACTACACTGTGGTTGTTCACTATATCAATTAAAAAAATAGTTATTTGACCTCTATTTAAATACAACCGGGATGTTCTTTGAAAACAGACTGTACCCATCATAGGAAGAAGAAACATCTAAATATCATTTCTGACATTTGGCTTATGAGTTATGCTCAGTGAACTGTGGAACAAATTCCAAACACCACACCGACATTGACAAGACAGCATGTTCCATCTATATTAAACATATTGCATAGTCTTGTAAAGAATGCTGAATGCCTAAACAGAAAACCCTTTGAACCAAGGCCTTTCCTATACTAAAAACTACTCACCATGTCAAAAACTTAACTTTGCATGGGCAATGACTGCAACTGTGGGAAATAATGAGTTCTTTGCAGGTGTATGATAAATGTGTGTACGATATATCAAGCTTTCTGAATCACAGTGCTACTGAAACATAGCAGACTCCCATATCCCACCTTCACACTTCAGCTTCCTCACTTTTAAGAAGCCTCTGACAAAAAAAAGTAAAAAGAAAAAAACTTGTAATTCATTGACAGAAGGAAGATTCCAAATTCGAAAGAGTGCTCAGGATGCAATAGACTGTTTCAGTTACAAAGTGCTGGTTATAAAATGAGTTGTTTGATACAGGTTGTTCCCATCTCTTCTTGGAAAGTCAAACCACTTATGTCTTGTGTTTTGCACTTGCAGGCTCAATTTCAAAAGGTGCATGCAGTACTCCTCCCAAAGCCTAAACAGAGCATGAAAGAAGAAACGGCTGTGCTCAAAATTAATGGAAGCAAAGTTGTTGTTGTTGCTGTTAGATATTTTACCCACCCTTCACAATGAGGTCCCAGGGTGGGTTACAACTATTTTAAAATTATTAAAAACAATTATCTTGCAAATATGAATTGCCCTGACAAATTGCTCAATGTGCTACAGTAGCCAAAAGGTCATTGCAGCTAGTCTACAGGCTGGATGTATACTTTCTGTGTACAGTATTTTCAGAAAGTCTTTTTTTTTTAAGTTTAAAAAAATGCCTGAAGAAGACAGGCTGTAATCATCTATCTGCTTCCTGTAGTCCAAAAAGACATGAACCATGTGGTTCTTGAACGAGACATTCCATGTACAGAGGAAAATGCAACAAACATGTATAATTTACCTGTGTAAAACTTTTAAAGAAATCTGTTACCCAATAACATCAAGTCATCTTACCACAAATGAACTTTTACCTGATAACTGACTGAAAGATAAAAGTCATTTTCTACTCAATGGTGCTTTTTAACACATTTTACAAAATTTTAGAAATGATTCGCATTTATATTTACATAGAAATGATCACTGTTTGTATTGGAGCAGAGTGTGGAACAATACGTAATGCACAATGTAATGCAAACAATAACTGGGAACTCTTAAATGTAGCATATGTTCATATATATATATGTGCATGTTCACAATGTATTGCTGGGCAAACACTCCATTGGCTGTGTTCGCACACCATGATTTACTGTGAATATCGCTCCCACTTCATTCCTTCCCAATTGTGGCTTGTTTTAAGCATCACTATTCCTGGTTTGGATGTAACACAAAGCCATGGGTTATTGTTTGTTGCTGATATACACAGTAAGAGAGGAGTAAAGTGGGAGCAATCTCCACATTCACAATGTGCCATTAACCATGGTTTACCATGGCATGTGGATGCAGCCAACAAAAACATTAACTAATAAGCTGAATTTGGATGTAAAAAATTATCAGGTGCTATAAAGGCCTAGTTCTGGAGGTAAAGTTCAGAAAGGCTTGCACTCTGACCCCATTAAAGAAAATATACATTAGTGCCTTAGAATCTACATGTAGATAGAAATTATCATTTGAAGTGAAAGTAGCAACTACTACAATTCATACCATAAATTCCCCCTTAATTTTATTTTTTGAAGAAACAACTTATTTTTAAGGAGCTTCAATCCAGCTTCTTAAAATATGACTCACATACAGGTACAATTCTATATAACTCTACAACAAGTTTATTGGATTGGTGATATCCAACCAAGTCATAGGTTAGTCCAATTGAAATCAATGGACTTAAAATAACTTGTCCAATGATTTCAGTGGTTTTGCTCTGAGTAGGACTTAGTTGGGGAATCACTTTCTCATTTTACATCTTCAAAGTCACTAAGATCTTGTGTTAACAGTCAGTGTCTTTTACAAAGCCTTTTGAAAATTGGAGGGGGGGGGATAGCAATGGGCAGTAATTTCAGAAAAACAACTTGCTTTCCAAACACTAAAAATAGATAAGGAAAATAGTTCAAACTGGGAAATGTCGGTCAGCAAAGCATTGTATACTAAGCAACACAGCCTCCCCCCTTCTTGCTAAAAATAAAATTGTAAGTTACTGCAATACTTTTCACTTGCTTCAGCCAAGAACTCCAAAACCTCCCTGAAACTAACCTCAGTTGGATCACTTGCTTGTGTACTATGAGTCAGCAGTTCTCAACATTTCTGGAAATTCCTCAGTGTAAACTCCTCCTATATAGCAGGAAACTGCAGATCCAATTCAGTGTATACCAGGAAACTCACAAAGATTTGCACAGTTCACTGGAGCCACATAAGCATTAAATTAGCTACCAACCATGCTGCTTTCAGTTATTGTTTGTTGCAGAAAAATAACACTTCAATGAACACAATAATTAAGAGTAGTAATAACACTTCTTCATCAGTGAACACTATTTATAAAGATATGAAACATCACTATTGTTCTGCTTATGTTGTTGTTGCTATATTACTTCAAGTTGATTACAACTTATGGTGACCCTATGAATCAGCAACCTCCAAGAGCATAAACCACCCTGTTCAGATCGTGTAAGTTCAGGTCTGTGGCTTCCTTTATGGAATCAATTCATCTCTTGTTTGGCCTTCCTCTTTTTCTACTCCCTTCTGTTTTTCTCAGCATTATTGTCTTTTCACGTGAATCATGTCTTCTCATTATGTGTCCAAAGTATGATAATCTCAATTTCATCATTTTAGCTTCTAGTGCTAGTTCTGGTTTAATTTGCCAATTATTTGTCTTTTTCACAGTCCATGGTATGCACAGAGCTCTCCTCCAACACCAAATTTCAAATGAGTTGATTTTTCTCGTATCCGCTTTTTTCACTGTCCAATTTTCACATCCATACATACAGATCAGGAATACCATGGTCTGAATGATCCTGACTTTAGTGTTCAGTGATACATCTTTGAAAATGGAAATGGACTGCCTTCAAGTCGATCCCGACTTATGGTGACCCTATGAATAGGGTTTTCATGGTAAGCGGTATTCAGAGGGGGTTTACCACTGCCTCCCTCTGAGGCTAGTCCTCCCCAGCTGGCTAGAGCCTGCTCAGCTTGCCACAGCTGCACAAGCCAGCCCCTTCCTTGTCCTTGACAGCTGGGGGGCAACTGGGCTCCTTGGGACTATGCAGCTTATCCATGGCTGCACAGGTGACAGGGCATGTAACTCCTGAGCCACTCACTGTGGGATTGATCTTTAGCTGACCCTTGACAGCCAGGAGACACGAGCAGGGATTTGAACTCACAGACTCTGGACTCCCAGCTAGACTCTCCTCCACACTGTGCTATACCAGCTGATACATCTTTAGTGTTGACCAAAAAGAATGCTAGCAGGAACAGCGCTCTCATCAGTGCATGATAAGGATTCCCTGGCCAAAAATCTACACAACTATTAAGGTACATAACCCTTGTTCTCCTTTGCAATAAACCATTCAGGAGAGTACCTATATGATAAATCATATAATGGAAAGGATTTGTACCAATACTTTGCAGTTTGAGAAGATTAAAAAACAATAACCCCACACAGTTTTCGAGTCTCAGTCAAATATTCCACGCACCTAATATTTTGACGTTTCCTGTAGTCTTGCCCTAGTGCCCAAGAGATACTGATGCATTTAAATGACAATACAGGATGGATTGATAATGTTGAAACTTTAAGCAATTCAATAACGGCTTTGAACCCTGGGATATTGCCTTGTCATCCTATTATCATTGCCATGCCTCCTTTTCTGCAATATTCATCTAATGTAACAAGATCTACCCACATACCTACAATTGTCCACTCCATATATAATTCATACAATGTATATAATGTTCTTAAGTGTAGAACATAACTTGCCATAAAAAGATCATATGGAATTAAGTATTAATAAGTAATGTTCTCAGAGTAGCTTCATCCCCAGAGTATTCTTTGTTCAGATTCTGAAGTCTAACTGGACAGTGCTGTCAAGCATGACTGTCGGTACATCCAATAGGAACAAATGGAGGGAAGATGTTCCCATCCAAAGTCACAGAAAAGCTTTGGCTCCAAATAAGGATCTCTAATACAAACAGCAGAAAGACCAAGATAGAAAGCATGCTCATATATCATTTTCCTCAGTAAACTGTACCCAACATTTGCTTGAGGACAGTGATGCAACAGTGAATAAGATACCACCTGATGTCTGGTCTAAAGACATTTTGATATATTATCTAGGGATGGTAGAACTGATCAATTATACTCCAGAAATGTATGGATAGACTTCAGAATATATTCTGGGCCCATCAAAATATCTAGACTGGTTGCTATTGACATACTGCAGAAACCTCCAGAATGTCACCAAACAGACCACATAATTAACTCAGATGCACCAGTACATCACATGCTCCCTCAATTTGATAATGTCATCACAACATTCTAGACATCTCTGAAGCATCACACAGCAATGCAGAGTTGATGACCTGCATATTGCTTTGGAGACTTCTTCAGATGAGTAAATAAATTTGTTCTGGCCTGGGAACACCACCAGGCCACAACACATCTTAGTACACATGGATAACAGAAATTTGCTATAACAGGTTATGATGATATCCATAAGCCACATCAACACAATGGCAAGTGCTGCCTAGAAACCTTTGACTAGAATCCATTCTTGTCCAGACACAATTCCTCCCCAAATGGAACATAGATTTAAATCTAACTTGGATTTCAGTTAGTGAGGAATTTAGCCTTCTCAGCAGTGACTTTCATGTTCTAAAGTAAGGAACAGCCATTATAGCTCAGATGCTCCATTTATTTTTTTCCTAATTAAATATGCAGTTTCATTGGTGATGCTATAGACAATAGGTGCCAAGATAAGTATTTTGCAAATAAATTATGTTATAATACCTATAGACTTTTTTGGTGTGTGTGACAGTGCTCATCAGTACAGACTACTGTCGCCTCTTTTTTGCTGCCCATGGCAATAATTTTCTGCTGGTACCCACAGTACTTATTTCTATATATGAATACCAGTATCTCATTTACAAAAACAAAACAAAAAACAAAAAAAACCCTGCATAGATATCTACCCTTCTACTTATAATCTTTAATACCACAGCATTTCTCATTTCACAAGTATATTATTTTACAACAATAAGAGCATCATAAAGAAATATGCATCTTATTAGATGTTTTATATTATGCTTCCTTCTGTTAAAAATGGCATTTTTTTCAAACGGTATTAAAAAATCAGTCTAAACCTCAGTAAAAAAAACCTTGTTTTTCTCAACTTTTCTTTTTTCAGTACAGAGCAATGAGATTAAAGTGTGGCAAACAGCCAAATACCTCAGCCATCGCAATCACTAATAGATGTATTTAACATTTATGCAGCTTTCAAATGCAAAGCATCTGGTTCCAATTTCAAATCTGGCTTACACTGAAAGTGCCTCCTCCACAATACTTTTATTATAAACTGTTCTTTTCCCCCTCTCATTTTTTCCTCCTTTTTGGAAGAGGCTGTTCCTTCCTTCTTGCTGGAAGCCACCTGACCATTGCCAGGAAGAGGAATGCAAAACATTCCCAGGAGCAGCTCCTGACGTCATCAGAGCATTTCACCCTCCCAACATTCAGAACTGTCTGGAAATCCCACTCTCTAGTAGAACTAACTGAATGCGATAGCAGTTGAAGCCTGCAATGAATCACATTAAAAACTGTTTCATGTTAAGATTACTGATGGTGGTGTTAGCTGGTCAAAACATGCACAAATCTAATCATTTTCCCCACTGAATTTTAATGCACATCATGATTGTGACTACATTGCATTTTTTAATCAAATCCTTGAAACTTGAGTAGCTGCCCTAAGAAAATGAAATATATACATAAAAAGGACTGTGCACTGTGCCTCTTTCATGCATCTGAGAGGGGAGTTGAAAAAAGGTTTAGTTATGTTAACAGAGGGTTAAGCATGACTCAGCCAGAATCCCTCCAATAGGTTCATGCCATGGACAGCTGTTTACTTCATCCCATCCAGCCTACAAGATACTAACCACTTCTAAACTAGAAGCTCTCCAGCTCAGCATATTTATGTTCACTTTTGATTTTAGTCAGAATCAGCAGTGAACCCTATTGCAAACGTACAAACAAATACTTAAATATTATTTCTTCACATGGAGTATCTTGAGCAAAAACTACAGCCCCCAGAGCAGACCGAACATCAAAGCATAGATGCCAAATCTAACATACTAAGTTCTGTACTTTCACAGCATATTATAGCACCACTTCCACAATACTGAAAAGGTGTTTTTTTTTAAAAAACTTTTTGATTATGGGAGCAGGGAGAGGAAGGAAAGAAGGCACAACATGAATACTGGTATATCTAGAATCTAGACCATCTCTCTAGCAAATGCTCATTATATTCTAAAAGGGAAGAGATGTGAAGTATTTAATTACTCCTTCACTCTTTGTGTGCTTTTTAACTACAATTTAGGGGCACATCTGAGTATGAAATATAAAGCTTTCACCCTGCTTGATGAACAATGTGGTTGAGAGTTCCATAGATTTTCACAGCATGGAAAAAATCTGTTTGTTTTAAATATGTGCGATTGATTCAACGGCATGATCAAGGAATATTCATAGAATCATAGAATAGTAGAGTTGGAAGGGGCCTACAAGGCCATCGAGTCCAACCCCTTGCTCAATGCAGGAATCCAAATCAAAGCATTCCCAACAGATGGCTCTCCAACTGCCTCTTGAATGCCTCCAGTGTCAGAGAGCCCATTACATCTCTAGGTAATTGGTTCCATTGTCGTATGGTTCTAACAGTTAGGAAGTTTTTCCTGATGTCCAGTCGAAATCTGGCTTCCTGCAACTTGAGCCCAATATTCCGTGTCCTGCACTCTGGGACAATCAAGAAGAGATCCCGTCCCTCCTCTATGTGACAACCTTTCATGTACTTGAAGAGTGCTATCATATCTCCCCTCAGTCTTCTCTTCTCCAGGCTAAGCATGCCCAGTTCTTTCAGTCTCTCCTCATAGGGCTTTGTTTCCAGTCCCCTGATAATCTTTGTTGTCCTCCTCTGAACCCGATCCAGTTTGTCTGCATCCTTCTTGAAGTGCGGAGACCAGAACTGGACGCAGTATTCAAGATGAGGCCTAACCAGTGCTGAACAGAGGGGAATTAATACTTCACACGATTTGGAAACTATACTTCTGTTAATGCAGCCTAATACAGCATTTGCCTTTTTTGCAGCCACATCACACTGTTGGCTCATATTCAGCTTGTGATCAACGACAATTCCAAGATCCTTCTCACATGTCATATTGCTGAGCCAAGTATCCCCCATGTTATAACTGTGCATTTGGTTTCTTTTTCCTAAGTGTAGAACTTTGCATTTATCCCTGTTGCATTTAATTCTGTTGTTTTCAGCCCAATGCTCCAGCCTATCAAGGTCCCTTTGAATTTTCTTTCTGTCTTCCACGGTATTAGCTATGCCCCCAATTGTGTATCATCTACAAATTTGATAAGCATGCTTTGTACCTCCTCATCCAAATCGTTAATAAAAATGTTAAAGAGCACTGGGCCCAGGACTGAGCCCTGTGGTACCCCACTCGTTACTTCCACCCAGTTTGAGAAGGACCCATTGATAAGCAGTCTTTGAGTACAATTGTGGAGCCAACTGTGGATCCACCTAAAAGTTGTTCCATCCAGCCCACATTTAGCTAGCTTGCTAATCAGAATATCATGGGGCACTTTGTCAAAAGCTTTGCTGAAGTCGAGGTATATTATGTCCAGAGCATTCACAGTCTACAAGGGAGGTTACCCGATCAAAAAATGAGATGAGATTAGTTTGTCAGGATTTGTTCTTCATAAATCCATGTTGGCTCCTAGTAATCATTGCATTGTTTTCAAGGTGCTTACAGATTGACTGGTTTATAATCTGCTCCAGAATTATTCCAGGGATTGATGTTAGGCTGACTGGTCTGTAGTTCCCCGGTTCCTCCTTCTTGCCCTTTTTGAATTTAATTTGACAAGTAAGATCCAAATAATTACTACAAAATGATTTTGGATATTCTTTAGGTTAAATTCTCTCATTTACAACATTTATGTCATAAGTCATACATGGTTTAGGAGGAAAAATAAAGTGTCTAGCATCCACAAAATGCAAGAAAAAGAGGTAAAAAACCAGAATGCTGAAAAGGTATTTATTATGTACAAAAGTACTATTAAAAATATATGCCAATTTTTTAAAAAAAATAATAGAAAAAGCTTAGGAAATGCTCTCTGTAGAAGCTCAAAGCCCAACGCGTTTCAGCTTGTGCAACCAAGCCTTCATCAGGGGCTAGAACAAAAAAGAATTTTTTTATAGATATATATATATATATATATATACACAAACACACAGTTAAAATTACAAACATCTTATTTAAATCATCTAAAATTATATGAAAAATACTTACACACATTGATTTTTCATCAAAATACTGTAGCCAGCTCTTACTAATAGTTTTGTAACTTCTGTTGTGTGGAGAATATCCTAAGTTAAATATAGCTCTGTAGCATATAATGAGTTTAACCTTTTTTTTGGGCACACCTGATTGTAATTGAAAATACCTCTGCTTTCTAAATTAAAGGCAACAGGTTAAATTCCTCATTCAACCCATTTGGAATCATGGTATCTAGTTCTAAAATTACATTGGATTTTTTGTTCTAGCCCCTGATGAAGGCTTGGTTGCACAAGCTGAAACGCGTTGGGCTTTGAGCTTCTACAGACCATTTCCTAAGCTTTTTCTATTATTTTTTTTTAAAAATTGGCATATATTTTTAATAGTACTTTTGTACATAATAAATACCTTTTCAGCATTCTGGTTTTTTACCTCTTTTTCTTGCATACATGGTTTAGGACCATAATACATCCCTGGCATTCTGGATTCAAAAATCAATAACATGAATCTTTTAATTTCTTTTGTTTTTTCAGAAAAACAAATCAATTTCTATTTATGCCACCTTTATACAATGTAGTAAGGTGACACTCCAAAAGAGATAGGGTTTATCTGAGTAGATTTTCAGCAAAATATATTCCCCCTTGTCCCCAGCCTCCCCAAAATTGGCCTTGTTTTAGAGGAGCATTGATATATATTTTTTTTATTTTTTCATACTGTCCACTACAAAAGTTTTAGTTAATGGGAGCAATGACTTTTCACAAGGCCAAAAAGTCAGTATGGAGGAAAGAGGGGTTGCAAAGGGATGTGGAGTTAGGCTAAACAATTTATTATATCAAGTTTTTCCATGTGTAGACTACAGGAAAGAAGATTGTTCAAAAAGATGCCTAAAAATCCCATGACTCTCCTGAGTCCCATTCCAGGGATTTGTGGTCATGTAGTCACATCCAACTTTTCCTGGCCCAAATTCGGAAAGAAATATGATTGCCTTTAAATCACTATTGGGAACATTTGGCATGAAACTCTAAATTCACAGATTCCCATATACTTAAACTGAGAAAACATTGTCATGACCCCCAGACCCTCAAGGTACTGGGTTCATGCATCAGACTCAGACCCCCACCCTTAGGGAAATGAGACTGGAACCAAAAAGCTATTACTTCACCCTTGCCAAGGCTGTGTACGCTCACAACAACCCTGCAAGGTAGAAGGTAGGCTGCCACCACCCCTGTATACTGGTCCACTCAGAGCCAGGGGATCTCTGAGCCCAGAAGATATATAAAACCAAGGTCCTAAAAGGCAAGAGTCACAGTTACACTCCTTGCCAGGCACCTCTGGTTTAACACTTAAAATCCAAGCCTTTAACTTCTTAACCCTCTTTGGTAGTTAGTGACTGAGATTGGTCAAGGTACTGAATCCAGAACCACCCCTTCTCTCAATTGAACACACCAGGTTAAATAGAAGTAGCTTTATTAAGATATATAAGTGCACATAACATATAGCAGCAAGTAATCCTTTAAGACCATTCACCCAACAGGGGTTTAGGTTCTTACAAGAGAATTCATACACACAACAAGAAAATAACAAACTAACTCACCTAACTACTTACACACGAGGTAGTTGGTTGCGTGGCACCTCTTCTAAGAGAGATGGATGTTCAACATAAAGCAATGGAACCAGATATAGGTTGCCTTCCCATAAGCAACCCCTGGAACCATAAGGCAGAAAGGTTTGGAACTCTGGTGCCAGTCAGCATAGGCAGAGAACAGAGAACAAAGGCTATGGGTCTCTAGCCCTATACTTAAGGGAAAAGGATCCTAACGGTCCAAAATTAATTGACCAATCAGGAATTGGCTGATGTAACTTTCTTCTCGAGGTTTCTCACATTTTCGCGCCTTCAGGCCCCCCTCCCAACTGTGTTTTCCAACTGTACAGGCCAAGGATGACCTTGGGTACCAGGCACTTGCTAATCAGCAAAGATAAACAGGTGCAGCTTGTTAAGGCTTCTCTAACCATCTTCAGCTGGGAAGTGAAACTCAAATTTGCAAATTGGCAAAGGCTTGTCTTTTCTAACTGTAACCGTCTCCCAGAGTCCCTTACTGGAGCCAAAGTATTGCTATTAGATTTTTAATAACTCATGACCATTACAGGTTCATGACAAACATTATTTAACAACATGCCGTGTCATAATTTTAATTTAGTTGTCAGTAAGCAAGACAACTTGCATTGTAAGGACTAGCATGTTCACAAAGAGAAAAACAGAAATTCTTACCATGAATTTCTATTCCCAGGGGTTCCTGGAGGACAGTCATTGGCCTTGGGAATGGTGCCTCCCTCTGGGTCAGCAGGCAGGGTCCACTTCAGATGACTTCACCCTGGGCGAGGGACCATCCGGCTCTGCCCAGACTGGCTGGACAAGCAAGAGCACCCCTTCGTTCCCCCGGATCAGCTGACTCGAACGTCGGAGTCCATCCTTCCGACATCCCCTGACTTAAACAGAAACTGAAGAGAGGAGTAGAAAGTGCCGGGAAATCCCCAGGTGGCTAACTACCACCCCACATGTAGGGCGCTAGAAGAAGCCACTAACCACCAACCTGCATAGACCGAAAAACCCCGGAATGAAGCGGTGGGGACTGTCCTCCAGGAACCCCCGGGAATAGAAATTCACGGTAAGAATTTCCATTTTTTCCCGGAGGTTCCTGGAGGCCAGTCATTGGCCTTGGGACATACCAGAGCCCTCAAACAGGGTGGGATTCCGGTAATGCAGGTCACATCTTAACCACCCTCTGCAAGACTCTCTGCCTGAGGGCCGCATCGGCAGAGGCCCGTGAATCCACTTTATAGTGCCTAGCGAAGGTGTGAACCGAAGCCCATGTCGCTGCCCTACAAATGTCTATTATGGGAAAGCTACCCTTGTACGCTGCTGACGTAGAAGCCCCCCTTAAAGAATGGGCTGTTAAACCCCCCGGAGGAGATTTTCCCAAAGACTGGTATGCTTGGACTATTGCCTCCTTAAGCCAGCGGGAAATTGAGGAGGGAGAAGCCTTACCTCCTTGGGAGGTCCCTCCAAAAGACACAAACAGTGCTTCCAATTTTCTAAACTCTGATGTCGTGTCCAAGTAGAAACGCAGAGCCCTACGCACATCCAGAGTATGCCATGCCTTCTCCTTAGGGGAAGAAGCCTTTGGACAAAATGACAGCAAAACCACCTCCTGAGCTCTGTGAAAGAGCGAGTTGATTTTGGGAATGAAGGAGGGGTCTGTCCTCAGGACCACCCTATCCATGTGAAAAATACACAACTGAGCATCAGAAGAGAGAGCCCCAAGCTCTGACACCCATCGAGCAGAGGTAATTGCCACAAGGAACACCATCTTCAAAGTTAAAAACTTCAAGCTACATGTGGCTAATGGCTCAAATGGAGGACTCATGAGCGCTGTAAGGACCCAGTTGAGATTCCATGAAGGGAAACGATGGACCACCAGGGGATTCTGCAGGCCCACCCCCTTGATGAATCGTTTAAAAAGTGGATGTGAAGAAACCGAAAAATCTCCCCTGCACCCTAACACACTGCCAATGGCTGCTGCCTGTTGTTTAATAGTGTTGGTGCTAAGACCTTTGTCCAAACCTGACTGAAGAAACCCCAGGACATCTACAATGTTCCTGGACAACGGGTCCCTCCCCCTCATCTGACACCAGAGAAGGAAGGCCCTCCATGTAGAACAGTATGTCCTGTTAGTTGAAGCCTTTCTAGAGGCTAGTAAAGTGTCCAACACAGCCCCTGACAAACCCAGCTCCATCAACCAGAGCCGTTCAACCTCCATGCTGTCAGTCAAAAGAGTTCTGGCCTGGGATGAACCACTGGGCCCCTGTCTCAACAGGTCCTCCCTGTGAAGTAGTATCCATGGCTTCCTTGAGGCCAGATGCATTATTTCTGGGAACCATGGCCTTCTTGGCCAGAAAGGCGCTATCAGAATTACCTCTGCCCTCAACACTCTGATTCTCCTGATAGTTTGAAGCAATAGATTGAAGGGGGGGAAGCGTACAGCAAGCCCTCCGGCCAATTCACCACTAAGGCATCTACTCCCTGTGTCCCTTGGGTTTGATACTGAGAGAAGAACCGGACTACCTGGGCATTGTGAGTGTCTGCAAAGAGGTCAATGATCGGGCAACCAAAATGCTCGGTCACCTGACAAAAAAGCTCTGGATGCAACTGCCACACCAGATCGGAGATCATGGTCCAACTGAGCCAATCCGCCTTCACATTCTGAAGTCCCACCACGTGTTCTGCCCACAGGGACAGCAAGTGTAGCTCTGCCCAGTTGAAGATGTGCTGTGTCTATTCCATCAGGGTCCTCGACCTGGTCCCTCCCTGATGATTGAGATACGATTTCGATGGAACGTTGTCAGTCCAAACAAGAACATGACATCCCCGGATGTGCAGAGCAAAAACCAGCAAAGCTAACCTCACTGCCCGGAGCTCTAGTCAGTTGATGCGTCGTTTGGTTTTGCTGGTTGACCACATACCTTGAGCCACATGTGTTTCCAGGTGTGCTCCCCAGCCCACCATGCTGACATCTGGCATCACCACTTTGCGGACTGGAGAGTGCAGACTCACCCTGTGTCAGTCTGTAAGGAGTCCAGCCACCACCTCAATTGTTGACGTAGGGTTGGCGAAAGTGGAATCATCATGTGTTTCGACTGGAGATCTGGAGTTGAAATGGAAGTAACCTTTGGAGCAATGGGCGGGAGTGGAACCGTGAACAGCCTACTAAGTCATGACAGGATACCAGCATGCCTTGTAGCTTGGCCAGGATCATCAAGTCTGTTGACTCCGACGCAACCACTTGCTGCATTAGAGCCTGAATCTTGGAGACCCTCTCTTCATTGAGCCGGATCCAGAAGTTGCTTGAGTCTATCACCACCCCCAGATGCAAAATCACCAGTGATGGAACTAACATGCTCTTGTCCAAGTTGACCACGAATCCATGCCTCCGAAGGCATTCCAGAGTGGTTTCCACATTCTTCTGGCACTGCACCCCTGATGGGGCCCTGAGCAATAGGTCGTCTAGATAAGGGTGCACCCTCACCCCCAGAGTTCTTAGATGCACCACCAGAACTACCAGGACCTTTGTGAAAACCCTGGGGGAGGAGGTGAGCCCGAAGGGAAGTGTGCTGTACTGAAAATGGCTCTGACCGTAGCAAAAATGCAGGAATTTTCTGTGCTCCCTGTGGATAGGTATATGAAGATAGGCCTCTGACAGGACTATGGACGCCATCCAGTTGTTCTGAATGATGGCCTCCGAGATGGACTTCAGCGTTTCCATCTGGAAGCACTTGTAAGCCACCCTCTTGTTGAGCCACTTGAGGTCGAGTATCGCCCTGGTACTTCCATTTTTCTTCAAAACTAGAAAGAAAATTGAATACAACCTCGTCCCTTGTTCCTGATTCAGGACCGGTTCTATAGTTTATATCGTCAATAGGTGACTGATGGCCGCGGCAAAATTCTGATGTTTGTGAGGGTTCCTGGACCTTGGTGTGGCTATGAATCTCTCCCTTGGTTGTTTGAAGAACTCCAAGGAGTATCCGTAAGAAACAGTTTGGAGGACCCATCTGTCTGTTGTTGTTTCTGCCCACACGTGTGCAAACTGTAGAAGCCTGCCCCCAATGGCTCCCTGTGGGGCTGGAGACATGGAGTCATGTGGACTGGCTTACTTTGCTCCTTTCTGGAATTTGTTTCTGGAAGAGTAGGAGGAAGTGTGTCAAACATGCGAGATGGATGCTCCTGAGGGTTTGTCCAACTTCCCCCAACGTGACTTGTAGCCTCCAGAGGAACACTGTTTGTTAAAAAGTCTGAAGTTCCAAAAGGATTGTTGTTGCCTGTACTTGCGGTCGTCCTTCTTGGCATGCGGGAGGGCCTTCTGTTTGTCTCTTGTTTCCACCAGCACCTTATCCAGAGGGTCCCCAAACAACCTGGACCCACTAAAAGGGTAACTTGCCAAACGACTCTAGGAGCCCAGATCCACCTCCCAGCCTCGTAACCAGATGTTGCAACATGCTACTGTGCTGGCTGCCATTGCTCTAGCATTGAACTGCAGGGCATCCCTGGAAGCGTCTGCTTGGAAGGCTGATGCTATGGAAATCTTCTTCAGCCCATTCTTAATGTCTCTGGGAACATCGTCTCTGGACACGAACTCCTCTGCCCAGAGCATACAAGCCCTTGCCATCACCGACGTAGCTACCGAAGCCCGGAAAGCAGCTGCCTCTGCTTCAAAGTCCCTTCTCATTTTCTTCAGGGAGTTCCAGGATCCACCTAGCCTTAGCTACTAAGGGTGGAAAATATTCGGCCTGGAAAAGTCTGCCCTTGGAAGGGGGGGCTTCCAGTTCTTCCTCTGACAGCTCCCCCTCCTTCCTGTCCTCCAAAGAATACTGCCCCTCAGAATCTGAAGGTAGCCCTAAAGCAGCCACCACTGCCTTACTATGTCTCCTTTTCGTAATTCTTTTCCCCTCGGCTTTGTGTTTAGACTGAGAAGAGCATTTGTGGCCTTTGCCATGCCTGTTCTTCGGCTCTGGGGATGACTGGGAAGACAAGGGGAGGGAATGGAGAGACGAGGATGAAGGGGAGGAAGAGGAGGAGGAAGCTGGAGAAGGGGACCTAACTCGCCTCCTCTTTGCCTGAGCCCTCTTCTAGGAAGGCTTCCTCTTTTTCTTTTCATGAAAGGGGGGGCACAGGGCCATAAGGAACCTATTCTCTGTACTTCCTTGGCCACTATCCCTTCACCCAATGCAGGAATTTAGGAAACTCCTGTTCCCCTGGGAAGGGCAAAGAATCAGTACTCACCCCCTCCATTTGCAGGCTGCACACGTTTGGTGCCAATACCTGGCCATGCCCTCCTCAATAAGGCTGTGGCTGAAGGCTTCAGGCTCCTCTGAGAGGCAACCTAGGACTGCCTCCTCCATGGTGCCGCCGTGTGTTCCGACCCCACCTGATCCTATGGGAACGGTTGCCGCCCCAATAAAGCGCTCCTCCTTCCACAGCTGTGAAATCAGGCTTCCCTGCTCAATGCCCGGTGGGGGGGGGAAGCCAAGTTGATGTAGTAGCAGCACCCACTAATTGATTGGGTAGCAGACACACCTCTGCGAGGGAGAGACGCGTCCCACTGTGAAAAAGCCTCCCTCTTTGCGCCGACACACCTAAATGAATCCCTGTCCCCGTGCTAAGCTAAGGATGGCTGGCGGGGGGGGAAGGGAGGGTCGAAGAAGAAAAAAGAAAAAATAATAATAAAAGGATAAAGTTCTTTAAAAGGGAAACTGAAACTGCTGAGCCCTTATGGAGCTCAGCAGGACCCAACCGAACGCTGCAGTAGGCAGGGCCGGTCTGGGGAGAGCAGGAGAGCCCCTCCCCCAGGGTGAAGTCATCTGAAGTGGATCCTGCCTGCTGACCCAGAGGGAGGCGCCATTCCCAAGGCCAATGACTGTCCTCCAGGAACCTCCGGGGAATGAACAGGTATAAAATATGAAAGTGCAAGTTTTGTACAACAGATATTTTTGTGATGTACAGTATCACATTATGTGCCTCAGTTCTTTGTATATTGTCACTTCACATGTAAATGGCACTGAAAGAAAAGCTGGAAGTGTCCCTGTCTATCTTCCCTTCCTAACAAAGTCTTTGAAATAGAATACAAACTTGACAGGCAAGCCAGGAAGAGAGTGTCCGATCTTGTTTGATTACAGGTACTGTACAACATTTAGTTTTTTTCTTTCATTCTTAACTGTGCTACTGTATCTCGCCAACTGGTCAACCACTGGTAATGAATGCATAGCAGATAACCCCACACGATAAAAAAATTTTGATCCTACATCTTTCATCTTAAGACTTCTACTCTTCCATTTTCACCTTCTTATCCAAATATTATTCTTTCCTTTTGTAGGTATTCCGTATGTATTCTATATTCATTTGAGACAAAGAACTTTAGTACTGATTACTTAATTCAAAGCAAAGCAAAATCAGTTTTTCAGATTAAGGTTCAAATGTTTCTTAAAGAAAGCCTGAGGTACAAGTAGTTTCTGACCATGTTTGCTACACTGATACAACTCAAATAAAATGAATGAGAAGATACTTTTTAGTCAAAGCTGAAATTATCCAACAATTGTCATTGTTGCTTTAGCTAGAATACCACACTGCCAGGTTAGCTCTTCTAACAAGGCACGGTAAAAAAGCAGTAACTATTTTAGTTGCAAATTTCTTTAATCTGATTTGGTAAATAGTGATTTTTGCAACCTAAAACAAAAACATATGTGCATTTCTAAAGCTATGTTATAATAGAGCTCTGATATTAGATGTGTTACTGTAATTTACTACATTGTTTAAACAAATTGTAAATCATTTCACTAGTTAAATGAACTAGAGCTAATATCCCATGCCTAAACAACAGCAAATGAAAGGTACAGTTTTAATTTAATTTAGTAATGTGTGTTCCCTTTGCATGCAATGCTTTATTTTGTTTTTAGTTGCTGATTTATTAATAAAGTGTTTGCTTTCAGAGTTTTCCTGTAGGGAGAATACCATCACCTAGAGATTAAATACTTCATAGTCACGTTAAATAGCAATTTCTACAAAAGTGCAAATGTTGTTTAAATACAGCATCACCTCAATATGCATTACAAATACACTAGAATCACAATGAAATGGGAAAAATAAAACCTAAAACTGACTAAAGTATGAATGGCTCGGAAACATGACATTTCCAGGAGAAGCAGCAAGTAGGCCATGTGTCAGAGACATGCTGTGCTTTGAATACCATGCACTTCAAATGAGCTCCCTAAGCCCCAACCTTGAATTATTTTTTGTATCTGACAACATAAGACATTTATTCTAGATATAAGCAAAGTGCCTGTTTTGATAGTTGGCATGTATGTGTGGAAGGAAAAAACTGTTCCAAAGTGACCCTTTGGAGCAGTATATATCCCCAATGGCCTGTCAACAAAACCTGATTCAATCACTCTCAGGGCTTCAGGAGGGACCACTGCCAAGTCTGACATGGCCCAACCCTTGAAGATTGCTCTAACCATCATTGTTTCCCCCACAGACCACCCAAGACCACAACCTTCCTGGTGCAGATTTTCTAAGTGTTGCACGCATACTCGCAATTGTATCTGGAGCATTCTGAGACTGGTGCAGCATGAGGCTGCTATTGATGTTGCATGTGCTCTCTTTCATCACATGAAGGAGGGCAGAGCCCAGCAAGAGCTTTATGAGCTTTTGCGTGGTTGGCAGTGCTGTTTTTGCTCCCTCCAATCTTGCCTGGATGAGAAAAGCTTCTCTTGGAGAGGAGGATATGCCCACCTGGACAGCTGGAATCAACAATCTCTGGCTCTAGTTGGAAGCCAACACTTCCACCCTTAGTGCAGGCCTTACACCCTTGCAGCAGCCTGAGAGCTTAAAAGCAGCCTGACTAGCAACACATTGCAATACCACCTTCTAAACAACTGGGGTTCTTATCACATAATGCAAAAGTAAGAGTGTAAACGCTGCTTGACGTCTCCAAATAAAAATTAGACATTTCCTTTGGATAGCTATTCTATTCCCTTTCCCAGATTGCTTACTGCAGGAGTGGGAAACCTCTGGCCTGTTGGCAAATTCTGGCTCGCCAGGGGGTCCAATTTTGGTCTGGAAGGCCATTTTCCTCAATCCATGCCCACCTGCCAATCAGCCAATGTCATTTGTAACATCAGCTGATCAGCAGGAAGGCAGAGTTCAATTCTGCTTCGGCTGTGAGTGTCTGTTCCTAGGAGGCCTGTTCCCAGAAGGAACTAGCCATGTGCAGCCAAAAACACCTGTAAAATGCAGACTTCTTTCCTGTACTTCTTGCAGAGCTTCTTTCTTCCTTTCATTCCTGCCGCCACCAGAGGAAGCACAAGAAAGAAGCCTACGTTCACCTATAAATGTGAAATCTCTGCCAGGCACCCTTGGTGAAGACTGATAGGGAGTGGATGAGGAGGAGACATACTTATTTTTAAAATACAACAATATTAGAAGGCTTGTGTTGGGGATTTCCATCTACTAGTTCAGGGTGGCTTACAATAAAATCAAACGCATACATAATAAAATTGTACACAATAAAGATCACAAAAACATTAAAATCAATTAAAATACGTAAAATACAATTAAAATACATAAAATACAATACATTATATACATACGCACACACACACACACACACACATATATATATATATAGTGGAGTGGATCTAAAGGAACTAAAGAGGTAAAATTAAAATAGAAGGCTAGTTTGTTTTAAACTGTTTTAAATAATGTTTGTAATATTGTTGTGACCTGCCCTGGGACCTACTGGCGAAGGGTGGGTAAAAAACGTAGCCGTAGCAGTAATAACAACAACAACAACAACAATAATATGCCAGTAGGGTGTGGGCTAAGTGGGTTATCTATCCTTCGTGCTCCCCCTTCAAAAAAAACTCCAACAAGAACTAAAATGAATAACTTTGCTCACATAAAAAAATAGCATGTAGTTAACAAGGCAAGGTTGAACTCACCTCCCTTGGCATGCTAGTTTTCTGTGTTCTGGTTAGAGAGGGACCTTTCAAGCAAGGTTTGCCTCTTCACAGTGCTGTATAAACTACCCTGACATAACAAATCCTCTATATGTCTATTAGTTATTTATGTCAACAAGTTATATACTGCTTAACACCATAGTTAACAAAAGAAGACAGGTTACAAAAGAGATACAACAGAAAAAAAATCAGTTAAAATTAAGCATAAAATCAGCGGTATGTAGGCTTATACCCAGGTAAATGGGTATAGGAATGCAGCCTTATTTAGTCGCCAGTGGTGGAGTGGGGTCATAGCCTGATCCTCTGCACGTTTACTTAAGTCCTCATGAGTTATGAGCATTGGGCAGTGGCAAGTCAGCAGTACCAGAGAGGGCCCACGAACCCTCTGTCACCCAGGGGCCACAAAAACTTGAAGCTAGTCCTGCATCAAACACAGGGTGAATGTTAACCCATTGTAAAAGATAAAGCCACTCTATAGATCAGCTCATGAGATCATCCCATTTATCCTACATACTTTGATGACCTTCCCCTAACACCTCCATGTTTAGTCATCAGCAAATTTTATTAGCCCACTACTAGTTTCCTCTCCCAGGCCGCTAATGAATAAAAACAGACCATAAGACTTGTCCCTAAGAGATTCCACTGGTTAATATTAAGAAACACTGCCTTTTAGCATAACCCAGCACCTTCCTCTCTTTAACCACCATTTATCCCATGCCCACTTCTCTTTACTATTATCGATTTATGTTTAAAATCTTATTGTTTTTATTTTACTTTATTTATTTATTAAATTTATTAGTCACCCATCTGGCTGGTTATCCAGCCACTCTGGGCGACGTACAACTTAAGAACATACAATTTACATTAGAGCATTAAAAATCTCAACCAATGATAATAAAACCTAACCTAACCCACACCAAAAGCCTGCCTGAAGAGCCAGGTCTTCAAGGCCCGGCGGAAGCTCATCATAGAGGGGCCATGGCGGAGATCATTTGGGAGGGAATTCCACAGAGTGGGGGCCACAATTGAAAAAGCCCTCTCCCTAGTCCTCACCAGTCTAGTTGTTTTAACTGGTAGCATGGAGAGAAGGTCTTTTGAGGCTGATCTTGTTGAGCGGCATCGCTGATGATGCTGGAGGCGCTCTTTCAGATAGACTGGGCCAAAACCATGCAGGGTTTTAAAGGTCAAAACCAACACTTTGAATTGGGCCCGAAAAGCAACTGGTTACCAGTGCAGCTCCTTCAGCACTGGAGTAATGTGATATCGCCGGCGGCTGCCCTTAATCAGGCGAACCGCCGCATTCTGTACCAGTTGCAGCTTCTGGACCATTTTCAAGGGTAACCCCAAGTACAGCGCATTACAGTAGTCTAGGTGAGAGGAGACCAGGACATGTACCACAGATGGGAGCAGATGGTTGGGAAGGTAGGGGCGCAGCCTCCATATCAGATGGAGTTGATACAGTGCCGCCCAGCTCACAGCCGAGACCTGAGCCTCCATGGACAGCTGGGAGTCAAGAATAACCCCCAGGCTGTGGACCTGGTCTTTCAGGGGCAATTGTACCTCATTGAGCACCAGGTCAAAATCCCCCAGCTTCCTCTTGTCTCCCACGAACAGTACCTCGGTTTTGTCAGGGTTCAGCTTCAGCTTATTCCTTCCCATCCAGCCACTCACCAACTCCAGGCACTTGGACAGGGTTTCTACAGTCAACCTCGACGAAGATTTAAATGAGAGATAGAGATGCATGTCATCTGCATACTGGTGACACTGCAGCCCAAATCTCCTGATGATAGCCCCAGCGGCTTTACATAGATGTTAAACAGCATCGGAAAGAGGACGGAGCCCTGTGGCACCCCACAAATGAGAGGCCAAGGATCCAAAACCTCATCCCCCAATGCCACTCTCTGGTACCTACCAGAGAGGAAGGAACGGAACCACTGCAATACAGTGCCCCCTATACCCAACCTCTCCAGGAGGTCCAGAAGGATGCTGTGGTCAACAGTATCAAAAGCCGCTGAGAGATCCAGGAGGACAAATAAGGTACATTCGCCCCATCCAGTGCCCTCCTCATATCCACCAAGGTGACCAAGGCCGTTTCAGTCCCGTGTCCAGGCCTGAAGCCTGATTGAAATGGATCCAGATAATCCGCTTCCTCCAAGTGAGCTTGCAACTGCTTCGCCACCACCTGCTCAACCGCCTTGCCCAGAAATAGTAGATTCGAGACTGGGCGAAAGTTGTTCAAATCTTGGGGACAAATCTTGTAACAAAACTTGTTTTTTAAGGATCGCATTAAGATAGAAAATTTAACATGAATTCTTTTTACAAATGAAGAACTATTTCAGGTAGCAAACAGGTCATTCATAGTCTGGGGTGGGGGAACCAACAATTATTATTAATGCATTTGCTATTAGCAAAAAAAAAATTATTTATTTTATTTATTTATTTATTTATTTTCATTTCTAGACCGCCCATAGCTAATAGCTCTCTGGGCGGTGTACAAAACAAGATTAAAATACAATATAGAATAAAATCAGTAACAGAAAGGAACACATTAAACTAAAACATTAAACATAAAACATTGAACATTAAAATGCCTGGGAGTACAGCCAGGTCTTAACCTGGCGCCTAAAAGAAAGAACCGTAGGCGCCAGGCGTATTTCCTCCGGTAAGCTGTTCCATAATTCGGGGGCCACCACAGAAATTTGAAAGTATTTTAGTGTGCTTCCTATCAATAACTGTATAAAGCAAAATTGTTATCTTCTAACAGTGCCAGATTTCTGCTTTACCACTTCCTCACTAAACAAAAAGTGGAATTTATAACAGGATTAAACACATATGGAAATACTCTTAAAAAAGGCATATATAATTTAAAGGTCCGCATCTAGCCCAGAGTTAATTCCTTACTATACATTTTTTACTGACTTTAACAAAACTGTCTCCTATCCTTTGTTTGACGTCATTAGACAACAACCCACTAGCCACTTCTGTCACTGCTGTATCCTTGGAATTTCCTCTTTTATAAAAGCTGGAAATTTTCAAGTCTATAATATTCTTCTTGATATATTACTGGAACATTTTCAATTTTTTTTATTCCAAATAAATTAAAAAAATTAAAGTTAGATATGACAGCTCATTTTAAAACAGCTATGTTACAAATAGTCAGTTTATAATGCAGGTCTCAGTTCATACATTTTGTCAGAAGAAATGAAAATGTAAATTTAATTCCCCTCCCTTCATGACAGAGGTTTATAGTCTTTTACAAGCTTCTCCTCTGACAATAGATTTTAAAAGATTTTTTTTTTTGCATAATCAAGCTGCATCAACTGCAACTGACCCCAAGAAGTTGAAGCAGATGTGGCATTGAACACCTCACTGGGAATTATAGTAGACATGGATGAGGGTGAGCAACTTTACCTTCAAAGTGCCTTGCAAACAATTCACAGTGGGCCTCCTAAGTTTCTAAAACTCCATTTCCTGGAATTGATGTCAACAGACCCCGGCAATACAAAAAGGCTCCACTGGATGGATACTTGAGGATATGATGGAGGCAGAGAAGTGGACCTTCTTTGCCGCCCTCACTGCCACAGTAGGCATGGTTATGATTTTTTACTCATGTCCAATCAGCCTCACAGCATGTCTTTCACCACTTGTGCTTTAGCCATCATCTAGCCTGTTTCACTGGTGTACCAAGGTGCAAACCAGGCTCCGCAATGCTGGAGAGGGCGCTCAGGGGCCACCTGTTAAGAGCCCAACACATCTTGTTGTTCCACAGCATGGCAGGGGCTTCAACAGAGTCACCTGCTTTATCTACTGGAACTCCTCAAGGGCATTCAGGAATCCAGTGGATTCCATTAGTCTTCGGGGGCAGACCATCTTAATCTGTCCACCACTCCTGCAGGGGAGGATTGGAGCCGTAAGTCTAAACTTCACCAGGAAGTTTAGTACCAGCATGCTAGGTTGCACGGTACAGTAGGGCCCCACTCATACGGCAGGTTACATTCGGGACCCCCGCTGTAAAGTGAAAACCGCTGTAAAGTGGAACTCATTGAATAGAATGGCGCGCAATGCCCAAAAACCGCCGTAAAAGCGGAACAAGCACCGTATGAGTGGGGCTTTAGTCTAATTGCGACCGCTGTATTAGTGAATCGCTGTAAAGCGAAGCGACGTAAAGCGGGGCCCTACTGTATATAGAAGTACTACAGCCCCTACCCAGAGACCTTAACAGTGTGGCATGCTTTATGGACAGTCCTATACACAAAACATTCCAGAGAGAGCTACTTATCACTGAAGTCAATGCTGAATGACCAGCAACATGCTCTTTTTGGTATCTTTCTGAAGTTAACTAGGCGCATAAAAATGCACCACCTAGCAATAAAATCAAAGTAAGCTTGTAATGTTAAAACCATTAAAAAAACTATGTATGCTATATGGGGGTAATGGAAATAAGTTCCTTATATGACAAAGTTTCTAGCTTGTTATCTACTTCATGCTAAGTAGTGTTTAATGCAGATAAACAATATTTGGGGCAAGGGTTAAGCTCCCAGTGGAATGAGGCCACAGTAACAAATTCAAAGGCATGTAGCTTCTCCTCATTCTGTGCTACTTTAGGTATTGTTATGCTTTCCCATGCTCACAAGTGCAATATTAGGTTTCCAGAACATATCATTAAGCCATATACTACGGCAAGGCAGAAAACTGCATTATCCTAATCTGTAGTAGCATCTAATACTGCTGCATCCTCAATTACTATTCTAGGGTAATTTTGTCCAAAACACAGCTAACAATGTATATCAAAATGCTAATTCTATGATCTTGCCATATATAGATACTAAATAATTTAACATGAAACATTAATTAACAGATATTCTTTTCCTGAGGAATTTAATTCTGATCTCATCCATTTTGCTTTAAGGCTACATAACCACTTTCAGATCACACACCCATTCTCTAAAAATATTAACATCCACAAAGGGAATTGCCAAAATAGATATGCATGTATTATTGTGTTAACGAGCCAACATATCAATATGGCCTTCATTAGTTTTGCAGCTCATTGTATTAGGTGGCTGCTGCTGCCATTTTGTTATTTAGCTTATAGTTAAGTTTTACACTAGATATATACTGGATACTTCAGACCAATGAAATTTGCATTGTGTTACAGCTCTTTTGTACACTGGATGTACATCACTGCACAACCAGCACTAACAACAAATTAATTTGTTCACTCAGCACCATCATCCCAAGCTTCGCTCTACGATAATATAATTTCAAATGTATTATGTGTATTTTGACACTCACCATCATCACATCACACCCACAGCTCCACATAGTACAAGAAATCATAATGACCAAAAAAAAGATACCAAATTCAAGCCACAGGATTTTGAAATCCACACTGAGAGTGTGTGAAAAGCTCAAAAAGTCACAAAGGTTAAAATTTCTGAAGATTTTATTATCAAACATATAGTATAATATTGTTAATATGTAAGAGTGAGAACCAGTGTGGTGTAGTGGTTAGAGTGTTGGACTACGACCTGGGAGACCAGGGTTCAAATCCCACAAAGCCATGAAGCTCACTGGGTGACCTCTCAGCCTCAGAGGAAGGCAATAGCAAACCACCTGTGAATACCGCTTACCATGAAAACCCTATTCATAGGGTCGCCACAAGTAGGTATTGATTTGAAGGCAGTCCATACATACATAAGAGTGAGAACAGATTAATTTCATAGAATCACAGAATAGTAGAGTTGGAAGGAGCCTATAAAGCCATCGAGTCCAACTTCCTGCTCAATGCAGGAATCCAACTTAAAGTATACCGGACCAGAATTTGTTTAAGACACTAGCCCATGATCCCAATCCAACCCATTTATTTACTGTTTTAAGCAGTAGGCTGTTGTGTCTCAAACTATATTGCGAGTTATGATACTGGATGCAAACTAACTATGGGTGCTTCATTCTTTTTCTCCTGAGGGACAGTTTATAATCTTCAGTTCTAAGTCTTTGAAGGAGTAATCATCTACAGATTGTATAACAAAATCTGTGTTCCAGCAGTGTTCTTGCAGTCAGTGACTTTGAATTTTGTTAAATTTTATTGTGGGGTGGCTGAGCTTCTTTCCGTTATCAGAGCTCTACCCTTTCTGCTTTTGCAAAAACTTCAAAGGAAGAATGTAAAAGAAGACTAACTCTCTTTTTGATGGTAGGGATTTGTTTGGGGGTTTTTGTTCCACACTGTCTGCTAACTTTTTAAATGCACAGATTCTATCAAAGGGCTCTGCAGGAACAATATTCCTTATTGGTACTGGTCTGACTGATGAACTACTGATCCAGGGAGCTTGCCTTTATCAATCTGATAAATAGAGCAACTAAAGATATGCAACTTCCAGAGGAATAGCAGAATTTCTTTTATTTGTTTTTCTTAGGAGCTTTTCCCCCTCATCATGGGCTCCTGCTGGGAGGAAGGGCGGGATACAAATTAATTAATTAATTAATTAATTAAATAAAGAGCTGGAGAACACAAGGTACAATTCATCTCCTATCAGACCGCTAAAGAGTTAATATCTTTAATGTACAGTGCCGAAACTTATTGTTTATCATTTGTAAGCTTATCACAGTCACACTGATGCCTTTTTAAAATCTCATTTCATTATGCTTGATACATTTGAAGTAAAACTATTTTATGTCATTAAATATATCTTAAAAGCCATGCAGCATAGCCAAAACAGTGAAATAAATATGTTTGTGGAGATACTGGAGCATGCGAAGGGTTGATTATAAATATTTTATATATATAATTAAAAATAAAAACACTTACCAAGGATGATGAATATACAAAACATCCTGCAGAGATAACTTGAGGTGAACTGCTGTTTCTTTTGTAAAAAGAACTTTAAGTCTAAGGCCATCAGCAGCATTTTCTGTGGAAGAACTGCCAGTGCAAATTTGTCCCAACTGATGGCAAATGGCTATGTGCAGAGTGCATTCTTCATGCATTTCTAAGATCTTCACAGTTAGTACACCAGATTTACCACCTAGAAGTTAAACAACACACATAAGAAAAGTACTCCATGGGATGCAAAACACACGCACACATAACCCTGCTTCTTTTTCAACCTTCTGTGTGCAAGTGACTAAATAACAAGCTTGGTTACACTTTTTAAAAAATAATTGTATAGGCCAGGTGTGGGGAACCTGAGAACCTCCAGATGTTACTGGACTATAACTCCCATCATCCCTGACCATTGGCCATGCTGGCTGGGGCTGATGGGAGTTAAAGTCAATCATCTGGAGAACCACAGGTACCCCACTTCTGGTATAGGTGACAATGAAAATCATTCCTTCTTGTTTAAATGTATCTGTCAAAAGAACTAATTAATCCTCCCCAAGATGTCTTTAAATAATACTTCAGAACTGTACATTACACAACTATGCACAGTAAGCTTAAATTATATTTGGGGCAATGTGAACCATAGCACACTGGTAAAGCACATGTTCAGGTAGCAGGTAGCAGATGGCAGGAAGGATCTCTACCAGAGACCCTGGGCTACATGGGCTAATAGTCTCACCTGGTATAAGGCAGCTTCCTGTGTTCCTATCTAAATGATGCTGCTCAGTAGGCAAACAGGAACTGGGTAGGCCTGATGATCTTGCTTTTGACAAAAAGTGAGTTAGCTAAAGGTTTGGGGGAGAATAAGTTTTCCTCAGTCATCAAAGAGGTTTTCAAAATAGAATAAAGACTTACCTAAAAAAATAAAATATTGCCTAAAATGTGTAAGGGCAGCAGCCAAATGTAAGGGGAATACTGTATACATACTACAATTATTTTTAGCAATGACTTACAATTTGTTGCATAGATATGCTAACAGGCAAAATCTTCAGTACTTAGTAAATCTATGAGCTTTGACGTAGCTCAGAAGCTGCACAGCAACGAAAAAAACACTTGATAATTGAAATATTTAAGCATCGGGAGAGACGCTCAAGTATGGTGTACTAAGCTTTCTGAGTAGCTAGCAAGTACAGCCAAGAAGGGGTTTAAAGCACCACATCAAAGGAGCTCTGTTCCAGTAATACTTAAATGTTGTGCATGCAGCTGCTGTATCAATTAGGCCATATATAACACTCATATGACAAGCCTTTATTACTTTTGTCTTTTTGCTGGCATTTGCTTTAAAATACTTACCTAGAAGAAGAAAGGATATTACTTTATAAAAATTGGGGCAGCAGGGGCTGGAGAGAGAATCTATTGTAAAAGACTAAAAATGCATCAGTGAAGAACGGCAGCAATGATTAGCTAAACTTTTAAGAGTCCACTTGGTACAATAATTTAGAGGAGTCATCAGTTCAGTCAAAATGTAAAATTTCTCAAAAATATGTTTAGAGGAAAAAAGTAGTAAACTGTTTTCCTTGACATTATCAGTTTTTAAATCTGATTGTTGTGCTTTGTCAGAAAGTTTAGACTTCTAAAATAAATTATACTAAGGGACCTAAACATTTTCCAGAGGAAGGAGGAATATAATTTTTCACCATTTATGCCCCTAAACTATGCACAGAGCTTGGAAAAGTTACTTTTTTGAACGACAACTCCCATCAGCCCAATCCAGTAGCCATGCTGGCTGGGGCTGATGGGAGTTGTAGTTCAAAAAAGTAACTTTTCCAAGCTCTGACTATGCATAAATGCATTTTTCAACATTTTCCTACACTCAGTCTGAAGTCAGCAAATTTGACTTAATTAAAACTGCCAGTTATTCTTGTGTTACGTGTACACACAACTCAAGGTGTCCCCCCCCGTTTTTCAGTGCATTAACACACGGGTAGGGAACTTCTGGACTTCCATATGTAGTAGGACTACAGTTCCCATCATCCCCAACTATTGGCCATGCTGGCAATGGACTAATGTGAGTTGAAATCCAACAGTGTCAGAGGGCCACAAGTTACCCAATCCTGCATGAAGAGATACAAATACAGCTACATCTCCCGATGGTCAGGGGCTGATCCTTGTTTAAAGAAGCAGCCACACAACGCCTGCTCTAGCACACTCAACAGATGGGCAGATTTGATATCAAGGGGAAGCTAGAAGAGAGAAATACATGTGCCATCTTAACTTTACCACTACACAGAGATAGAATCATTCACTACCTAAACATAGCTATGCTATCGGAGCTCTAGTTTGATTTATAATGGATTACACTGTAATCTGTGAATTCTCAGTTTGACTGACTACTGCCACTCTAGTTCTACACCCCGTACAAGGGTACTTTGGACTGAAGGCCTGTTCAATCATACCTTGAACAACTTTCCTTGAAGCTTTCAGCGATATTAACTAAGTGCATGGGCACTGTTAGATGTGGCCCAGATGTGCCAAATCTCTTGCCCTTTCCTCCTCCTCCCTCCCTCCCTCTCTCTCTATATATTTACTTTGCTGAAAAGATGGGCACACTGCAAATTACAGTGCCAGTTAGACTCAAGATGGTCAAGGGGGTGGGTGAGTGGTCAAGCCACTACTTCAAGTAACTTGTCCACATCCTCGGGCCACAGTAATTGAACTGATCCAGGACAGATAGGACAGACAGTGCTCTGCACACCTCTACTGGACTTCATCTAACCATGGTATCCAATGCTGTATGAATCTGAGCAATTTTGTCCCTAAAGTGCCTTGCAAAGTTGTTATGGCAGGCCTCCAAGGGTGTCAGGGCAATGCTGTCTTACCCAGATAACAAAAGCGCATTCACCACTTGGAAAAGCTCTGCCAGCTAGCTACTTGCAGATTCAATGGTGGCGGAGAAGTAAGCTTTCTTCACTGCTGCCATCTGGTAGGCACAGTGGTGCAAGCTTACCCATGTTCAATCAGGTTCAAACTGAGATTTACATCACCACTGACCCTCTTGTTTCATCGCATGCAGATCACTAGCGTATGAAGGTGATCTGAGCTAGGCCGACGTGGTGAGATGGGTATTGGAGGCACTGTTCTACAGTGGTTCCGATCCTATCTCTAGGGTCGCTCTCAGAGAATAGCATTGGGTGACTGTCTTTCGGCCCCCTGGCAGCTGTGCTGTGGGGTGCCGCAGGGTACCATCTTGTCCCCCATGCTGTTTAACATCTATATGAAGCCCTTGGGAGCAGTCATCAGGAGCTTTCGGGTGAGGTGTCAGCAGTATGCTGATGATACCCAGCTCTATTTCTCCATAAAATCTGAATCGGGAGAGGCCATGCAAGCCCTGGACCGCTGCCTGGATTTGGTGGTGGGCTGGATGAGGGCCAATAAAGTGAGTCTGAATCCTAGCAAGACGGAGGCGCTGTGGGTTGGTGGTTCCCAAGTTCGGATATTTGGACAGTTGCCTGCTTTGGATGGGGTCGTACTCCCTCTGAAAGAGCAGATCCGTAGCCTGGGAGTGCTGCTGGATCCATTGTTGTCGCCAGAGGTCCAGGTGACCTCAGTGGCTAGGAGTGCCTTTTACCAAGTTCGGCTGGTGAGACAGCTGCGGCCATTTCTGGACCGGAATAGCCTGACCACTGTTGTCCAAGCACTGGTAACCTCCAGGCTGGATTACTGTAATGTGCTCTATGTGGGGCTGCCCTTCAGGTTGGTCCGGAAGCTGCAGCTGGTGCAAAATGCGGCAGCAAGACTGCTCACTGGGGCAGGGTATCGCCAACATGTCACCCCGCTGCTGAAAGAATTGCACTGGCTGCCCATTTGCTACCAGGCCAAGTTCAAGGTTCTAGTTTTGGTGTACAAAGCCCTATACAGCTCGGGACCAGGATAACTGAAAGACCGTCTTACCCCTTATATACCCAATCGATCACTGCGCTCTGCAGGTGAGGGCCTCCTGCAGATACCATCTTATCAGGAAGTTCGTTCTGCACAATATAGGAAACGGACCTTTAGTGTGGCAGCACCTACCCTGTGGAATTCCCTCCCTTTGAACATTAGGCAGGCGCCATCTTTGCTATCTTATCGGCGCCTTTTGAAGTCTTTCCTCTTTCAACAAGCCTTTTAGGTTGAGTCCCAGTCTGCATCTGTGTTAGAATTGCTTAATATGCTTTTTAATAATGTTTTAACCCTTTTTTAAAGTTGTTTTTTTTAAAAAAATGTTTTTAACGCTGTTTTGTTTTAATGTATTTTAAGATCTGTTTTTATGATATTTTAAAGTGTTTTTAGCGCTTTGTTTGTCACCCTGGGCTCCTGCTAGCAGGAAGGGCGGGATACAAATTAAATAATTAAATAATTAATAATAAATCTATGTGCCCCACAGTAACAGCATGGGCACTCAGAAGCTATGTCAATGGCTCTGCACATCTTACCATTCCACAGTGACACAAGCCTTGACAGGAGAAACCAGCCATGTCAACCAAAGAAAACACAACATGGAGGGACTACAGCCCAGTGGTAGAGCACGTTTTGCATGCAGACACTCAGGTTCAGTCTCCAGCATCTCCACCAGGTAATGGGAAAAACCTCTTTCTGATCAAAACCCTGGAGCACCAGTACTAGTCAAAGCAGACTTTATTAGACAAAGATTAGACAAAGGGAGCTTCCCGTGTTACTAGGGATGTCATAAAACATATTCTCTTAGTTTCCCTCAATCTGTATTACGGGAATATTACATTGCAAGGCTGTTTTAAGTAATTTCATCTTCAACCTGTAATATGTATATACAGTATGTAATATGTATGTGAATTGCAATAGAGTACCCTGCACAAGATCCTCCGTGGTGCAGAGTGGTAAGAGGCGGTAATGCAGCCGAAGCTCTGCTCACGGCCAGAGTTCGATTCCAATGGAAGGAGGAAGTCGAATCTCCGGTAAAAGGGGTCGAGGTCCACTCAGCCTTCCATCCATCCGTGGTCAGTAAAATGAGTACCCGGCCTACGCTGGGGGTAAAGAAAGGCCGGGGAAGGAACTGGCAAACCCACCCCATATATACGGTCTGCCTTGAAAATGTCGCAAGACATCACCCTAAGAGTCAGAAACAACTCGCACTATAAGTGCGGGGACACCTTTACCTTTACCTTTTACCCTGCAGAACTGTTGTAAACCACGTCTTCGTCATTGCATTATTCATTCATCTTTCTCAGTTTCATATCATCCATCTATAATATGGTGGTAACACAGAACAGTTCATTTCTTGCCCCCTAAAGTAGGAAGTGAATATTTGTCTATTTGGGAGGGGGGATGCTATTGCCAAATTACTACAGCTGTAAGGTCCTGGATTTCTAGATTATCTCCTGTGAGATGGGCTCTCATTGTTAACACTCTACTGAGAGACGGTCATAGCATTACAAATAGCCAGAAAATCTAGGCTGCAGACTAGGCAACTGTCAGTCTGGTGTTATTTTATATACACAGGTCAGGGATCTGGCAAACAAATGGCTACATGGATCTATAAAAGAAAAGGGTACCAAGCAGAAGCCACAACTATGATTTAGGAAGCTAATCTAACAAAGGATATTTCACGAGCAACTACTGCCTCATATTAGCTGAATTAATAGTGCTGCAGTTCAAGTACATGGTGGTCCTTTACCACTGGCAAGTGGTGACCTTAATTTTCTTCTCTTACCCATCCAGCTATACTTAACATGCAGCTAAAGCTTTTAACCAGAGAAGTGTTTAGGCCCTTTGAGTAGATTCACAGGCAAAAACCCCTTGTGGTTTAAGAACATACTTATAGCTAATAGCTATTTCTATCGAACTTTAAAAAGCAGGAAAATTGGGCAGCTTTAGTGAATACATCAGGGGAGCAGGAAACCTGACCTCCTCTCTGAAATATTGTACTGCCATACAAATTTGTAAAAATGCAAACACCATTTGGGTTGGTCTTTCACAGTCCAATCCACTTCCTGTGTAGCTTGGAAGAATTTTGTAACGTGCCTCTGAGCATAAGTGAGTGGTGGCAACACCTGCAATCAGGACTACACCTCCAAAGATGGAGAACTGCATTTTTGTATGTTTCTTGGTGTTCTTACTTTGTTTCTTTCCTGTGTTACTACCGCTTCTACACAACATCTAACCTTGAACATCTAACCTTGAAAATTATATTTCTCTCATTATTCATCCTAGAAATCTGTGTCATATTTATTTGTATCAATTTCAAAGCCTTTTTATTCATCAGTGTCACATGATGGTGAAGACAGCCTTTTGTGTTTCAAACTGGAGATTATGTTCTATTTCTATTTTGGGTGCATAACAGTTGAATCTGAAACTGCAGTTTGATGTAAAATTAGACTGCTTACAATATGTTGCTACTTAAGCAATGAATCTAGCTGTTAGAAAAAACAAACTTGGCCTGCCCAAGATGCATGTGTTCAGCTGCTATGCTTAAACCACTCCACTTAAGGAAGGGTTGGCATGGTCAATTAAAAACATAGGGCACACCTAGAAATTTGCTAGAATATATTTTACCTCCTACTAATTTATCTTGTGCAAACAGATATTCCTCATGTCAACTGGAGACTATTCTACAGAACAGTCAGTGCCATTATTCCACAATTGTTGTTGGAGGGTTTTTTTTAGTGTAAATTATGCAAAGTGTTGCTGCACTTTACATATTCATAAAAACAGAAGCAAAAGAAAATGCTTCACTAAAATTGCAAAGTAAATCAAACATACTTAAAGTTACTATCTGAACTATATCATCTGTCTTAACTTTGTTGCTTCCTCCCTGCTAAAACAAGATCAGCACACACTGTTATTTGGGCTGACTGCATTGCCACCACTCACCATATGCTCAGAGGCACATGTTACCAAATTCTTCCAAGCTACACAGGAAGTGGATTAGACTGTGAAAGACCAACCCAAATTGTATTTGCATTTTTACAAATTTGTAGGGCAGTACAGTATCTCAGAGAGGAGGTCAGGTCTCCTGCTCCCCTGGTGCATTCACTATAGCTGCCCAATTTCCCTGCTTTTTAAAATTGGACACAAATAGATGTTGGCTATAGGTACGTCCTTAAACCACAAGGTTTTTTTTTGCCAATTAGTGAATTTCTCTGCTTTTTCATCTGGGAGGTAAGAAATAGGATCCTGTGCAGGAGGAGGAGAAGAGAGGGAGGGAGGGCTGGAGTGAGCAGGGCAGGGGAGGAAGGAGGAAGAGGGGATGGGATAAAGAAGGGAGGAGGGGGTGAGAGGAGGGAGTGAGGGGAAAGGCATGTCTGATCATTTTTATTTATTTATTGGATTTATCCTGCCATTCCTCCCAGTAGGAGCTCATGCTTACTGAGTTCAGTGGGATTTATTCCCATGCAATCATGCGCAGGATAAGAGAAACTGACCACGGGGGGGGGAGAAGGGGGTAGGGGAGAGGGACGGAGGGGGATGGGACTGGAAGGGGAGGGGAGAGGGACAGAGGGGGATGGGACTGGAAGGGGAGGGGAGAGGGACAGAGGGGGATGGGACTGGAAGGGGAGGGGAGAGGGACAGAGGGGGATGGGACTGGAAGGGGAGGGGAGAGGGACGGAGGGGGATGGGACTGGAAGGGGAGGGGAGAGGGACGGAGGGGGATGGGACTGGAAGGGGAGGGGAGAGGGACGGAGGGGGATGGGACTGGAAGGGGAGGGGAGAGGGACGGAGGGGGATGGGACTGGAAGGGGAGGGGAGAGGGACGGAGGGGGATGGGACTGGAAGGGGAGGGGAGAGGGACGGAGGGGGATGGGACTGGAAGGGGAGGGGAGAGGGACGGAGGGGGATGGGACTGGAAGGGGAGGGGAGAGGGACGGAGGGGGATGGGACTGGAAGGGGAGGGGAGAGGGACGGAGGGGGATGGGACTGGAAGGGGAGGGGAGAGGACAGAGGGGGATGGGACTGGAAGGGGAGGGGAGAGAGGCGGAGGGGGATGGGACTGGAAGGGGAGGGGAGAGGGATGGGACTGGAAGGGGAGGGGAGGGGGATGGGACTGGAAGGGGAGGGGAGGGGGATGGGACTGGAAGGGGAGGGGAGAGGGACGGAGGGGGATGGGACTGGAAGGGGAGAGGGACGGAGGGGGATGGGACTGGAAGGGGAGGGGAGAGGGACGGAGGGGGATGGACTGGAAGGGGAGGGGAGAGGGACGGAGGGGGATGGGACTGGAAGGGGAGGGGAGAGGGACGGAGGGGGATGGGACTGGAAGGGGAGGGGAGAGGCACGGAGGGGGATGGGACTGGAAGGGGAGGGGAGAGGGACGGAGGGGGATGGGACTGGAAGGGGAGGGGAGAGGGACGGAGGGGGATGGGACTGGAAGGGGAGGGGGGAGGGACGGAGGGGGATGGGACTGGAAGGGGAGGGGGGAGGGACGGAGGGGGATGGGACTGGAAGGGGAGGGGAGAGGGACGGAGGGGGATGGGACTGGAAGGGGAGGGGATGGGACTGGAAGGGGAGGGGAGAGGGACGGAGGGGGATGGGACTGGAAGGGGAGGGGAGAGGGACGGAGGGGGATGGGACTGGAAGGGGAGGGGAGAGGGACGGAGGGGGATGGGACTGGAAGGGGAGGGGAGAGGGACGGAGGGGGATGGGACTGGAAGGGGAGGGGAGAGGGACGGAGGGGGATGGGACTGGAAGGGGAGGGGAGAGGGACGGAGGGGGATGGGACTGGAAGGGGAGGGGAGAGGGACAGAGGGGGAGAGGGACAGAGGGGGAGAGGGACAGAGGGGGAGGGGACTGGAAGGGAAGGGGAGAGGGACAGAGGGGACTGGAAGGGGAGGGGAGAGGGACAGAGGGGACTGGAAGGGAGGGGAGAGGGACAGAGGGGACTGGAAGGGGAGGGGAGAGAGGCGGAGGGGGAGGGGACTGGAAGGGGAGGGGAGAGAGGCGGAGGGGGAGGGGACTGGAAGGGGAGGGGAGAGAGGCAGAGGGGGATGGGACTGGAAGGGGAGGGGAGAGAGGCGGAGGGGGATGGGACTGGAAGGGGAGGGGAGAGGGGCGGAGGGGGATGGGACTGGAAGGGGAGGGGAGAGGGGCGGAGGGGGATGGGACTGGAAGGGGAGGGGAGAGAGGCGGAGGGGGATGGGACTGGAAGGGGAGGGGAGAGAGGCAGAGGGGGATGGGACTGGAAGGGGAGGGGAGAGAGGCGGAGGGGGATGGGACTGGAAGGGGAGGGGAGAGAGGCGGAGGGGGATGGGACTGGAAGGGGAGGGGAGAGAGGCGGAGGGGGATGGGACTGGAAGGGGAGGGGAGAGAGGCGGAGGGGGATGGGACTGGAAGGGGAGGGGAGAGGGATGGGACTGGAAGGGGAGGGGAGGGGGATGGGACTGGAAGGGGAGGGGAGAGGGACGGAGGGGGATGGGACTGGAAGGGGAGTGGGACGCAGGGGGATGGGACTGGAAGGGGAGGGGAGAGGGACGGAGGGGATGGGACTGGAAGGGGAGGGGAGAGGGACGGAGGGGGATGGGACTGGAAGGGGAGGGGAGAGGGACGGAGGGGGATGGGACTGGAAGGGGAGGGGAGAGGGACGGAGGGGGATGGGACTGGAAGGGGAGGGGATGGGACTGGAAGGGGAGGGGAGAGAGGACGGAGGGGGATGGGACTGGAAGGGGAGGGGAGAGGGACGGAGGGGGATGGGACTGGAAGGGGAGGGGAGAGGGACGGAGGGGGATGGGACTGGAAGGGGAGGGGAGAGGGACGGAGGGGGATGGGACTGGAAGGGGAGGGGAGAGGGACGGAGGGGGATGGGACTGGAAGGGGAGGGGAGAGGGACGGAGGGGGATGGGACTGGAAGGGGAGGGGAGAGGGACGGAGGGGGATGGGACTGGAAGGGGAGGGGAGAGGGACGGAGGGGGATGGGACTGGAAGGGGAGGGGAGAGGGACGGAGGGGGATGGGACTGGAAGGGGAGGGGAGAGGGACGGAGGGGGATGGGACTGGAAGGGGAGGGGAGAGGGACGGAGGGGGATGGGACTGGAAGGGGAGGGGAGAGGGACGGAGGGGGAGAGGGACAGAGGGGGAGAGGGACAGAGGGGAGAGGGACAGAGGGGGAGAGGGACAGAGGGGGAGGGGACTGGAAGGGAAGGGGAGAGGGACAGAGGGGACTGGAAGGGGAGGGGAGAGGGACAGAGGGGACTGGAAGGGGAGGGGAGAGAGGCGGAGGGGGAGGGGACTGGAAGGGGAGGGGAGAGAGGCGGAGGGGGAGGGGACTGGAAGGGGAGGGGAGAGAGGCGGAGGGGGAGGGGACTGGAAGGGGAGGGGAGAGAGGCGGAGGGGGATGGGACTGGAAGGGGAGGGGAGAGAGGCGGAGGGGGATGGGACTGGAAGGGGAGGGGAGAGAGGCGGAGGGGGATGGACTGGAAGGGGAGGGGAGAGAGGCGGAGGGGGATGGGACTGGAGGGGGATGGGACTGGAAGGGGAGGGGAGAGAGGCGGAGGGGGATGGGACTGGAAGGGGAGGGGAGAGAGGCAGAGGGGGATGGGACTGGAAGGGGAGGGGAGAGAGGCGGAGGGGGATGGGACTGGAAGGGGAGGGGAGAGAGGCGGAGGGGGATGGGACTGGAAGGGGAGGGGAGAGAGGCGGAGGGGATGGGACTGGAAGGGGAGGGGAGAGGGGCGGAGGGGGATGGGACTGGAAGGGGAGGGGAGAGGGGCGGAGGGGGATGGGACTGGAAGGGGAGGGGAGAGGGACGGAGGGGGATGGGACTGGAAGGGGAGGGGAGAGGGACGGAGGGGGATGGGACTGGAAGGGGAGGGGAGAGGGACGGAGGGGGATGGGACTGGAAGGGGAGGGGAGAGGGACGGAGGGGGATGGGACTGGAAGGGAGGGGAGAGGGACGGAGGGGATGGGACTGGAAGGGGAGGGGAGAGGGACGGAGGGGGAGAGGGACAGAGGGGGAGAGGGACAGAGGGGGAGAGGGACAGAGGGGGAGAGGGACAGAGGGGGAGGGGACTGGAAGGGAAGGGGAGAGGGACAGAGGGGACTGGAAGGGGAGGGGAGAGGGACAGAGGGGACTGGAAGGGGAGGGGAGAGAGGCGGAGGGGGAGGGGACTGGAAGGGGAGGGGAGAGAGGCGGAGGGGGAGGGGACTGGAAGGGGAGGGGAGAGAGGCGGAGGGGGATGGGACTGGAAGGGGAGGGGAGAGAGGCGGAGGGGGATGGGACTGGAAGGGGAGGGAGAGAGGCGGAGGGGGATGGGACTGGAGGGGGAGGGGAGAGAGGCGGAGGGGGATGGGACTGGAAGGGGAGGGGAGAGAGGCAGAGGGGGATGGGACTGGAAGGGGAGGGGAGAGAGGCGGAGGGGGATGGGACTGGAAGGGGAGGGGAGAGAGGCAGAGGGGGATGGGACTGGAAGGGGAGGGGAGAGAGGCGGAGGGGGATGGGACTGGAAGGGGAGGGGAGAGAGGCGGAGGGGGATGGGACTGGAAGGGGAGGGGAGAGGGGCGGAGGGGGATGGGACTGGAAGGGGAGGGGAGAGGGGCGGAGGGGGATGGGACTGGAAGGGGAGGGGAGAGGGGCGGAGGGGATGGGACTGGAAGGGGAGGGGAGAGGGACGGAGGGGATGGGACTGGAAGGGGAGGGGAGAGGGACGGAGGGGGATGGGACTGGAAGGGGAGGGGAGAGGGACGGAGGGGGATGGGACTGGAAGGGGAGGGGAGAGGGACGGAGGGGGATGGGACTGGAAGGGGAGGGGAGAGGGACGGAGGGGGAGAGGGACAGAGGGGGAGAGGGACAGAGGGGGAGAGGGACAGAGGGGGAGAGGGACAGAGGGGGAGGGGACTGGAAGGGAAGGGGAGAGGGACAGAGGGGACTGGAAGGGGAGGGGAGAGGGACAGAGGGGACTGGAAGGGGAGGGGAGAGAGGCGGAGGGGGAGGGGACTGGAAGGGGAGGGGAGAGAGGCAGAGGGGGAGGGGACTGGAAGGGGAGGGGAGAGAGGCGGAGGGGGATGGGACTGGAAGGGGAGGGGAGAGAGGCGGAGGGGGATGGGACTGGAAGGGGAGGGGAGAGAGGCGGAGGGGGATGGGACTGGAAGGGGAGGGGAGAGAGGCAGAGGGGGATGGGACTGGAAGGGGAGGGGAGAGGGGCGGAGGGGGATGGGACTGGAAGGGGAGGGGAGAGGGGCGGAGGGGGATGGGACTGGAAGGGGAGGGGAGAGGGACGGAGGGGGATGGGACTGGAAGGGGAGGGGAGAGGGACGGAGGGGGATGGGACTGGAAGGGGAGGGGAGAGGGACGGAGGGGGATGGGACTGGAAGGGGAGGGGAGAGGGACGGAGGGGGATGGGACTGGAAGGGGAGGGGAGAGAGGCAGAGGGGGATGGGACTGGAAGGGGAGGGGAGAGAGGCAGAGGGGGATGGGACTGGAAGGGGAGGGGAGAGAGGCAGAGGGGGATGGGACTGGAAGGGGAGGGGAGAGAGGCAGAGGGGACTGGAAGGGGAGGGGAGAGAGGCAGAGGGGACTGGAAGGGGAGGGGAGAGAGGCGGAGGGGACTGGAAGGGGAGGGGAGAGAGGCGGAGGGGGACGGGACTGGAAGGGGAGGGGAGAGAGGCGGAGGGGGAGGGGACTGGAAGGGGAGGGGAGAGAGGCGGAGTGGAGGGGCAGGAAGGAGGGAATAGGAGGTAAGGGGAGGTTCAATCATTTGCATGTTTATTGAGTTCAGTGGGATTTACTCCTGTGCAATTATGCTTAGGATAAATAAAACTGACCTTGGGGGAGAAGAAGGGAGGAGGGGAGAGAGGGAAGGAGGAAGAGGAGCGGGGAAGGGGATTGGAAGGAGAAGGAGTAGGACAGGGAAGGAAGGGGGAGAGAAGGGGCAAGAGGAAGGGGATAGGAGGGAGGAGGGGGCAGGTTTGATCATTTGCATGCTTTTTGAGTTCAATGGGATTTTCTCTTGTACTATCATACTTAGAATAGATTAAACTGATTTGGGGGAGGGGGAGGGAGGGGGGAGAGGAGGGGAGGATGGATGACTGAAGAAACTCTTAAATGGTTAAAGAGAGAAGGAAAGCAAAAGCAAGAGGAGACAGAAACACAGTCAGAACCCTAAACGCAACAAGACAGCGACTAGTATGGAGAGTCAAAGAGAACGTTTACAATAGCTATCGTATAGAAATAGAAGAGGACAACAAAAAGGGAAGAACAAGAGCCCTATTCCAAAAGATAAATGAAAGGGAAATTTAAACCAAGAGTAGGGATGTTGAATAATCAACAGGGGAACACACTGACTGACCGAGATGAAATAAAAGGAAGATGGAAGCATTATTATTTATTTATTACATTTATACCCTGCCTTTCTTTTCATGGTTGAAACCCAAGGCAGTTTAGATATGGTTCCCAGGCGGTCTCCCATCCAGGCACTGACCAGAGCTGACTCTGCTTAGCTTTAGCAGGGAGCTAGCCTTATGTGCCTTCAGACCATAGCCGGGTCTGAAGAACTCTATAAGAGATGCCAGGATGACAGATTCATTCATGAAGGAACAGTATAATGAAGAACCAGAAATTTTAGAATGTGAGGTGAAAGCTGCTCTTAAAATACTTGGAAGAAACAAATCAGGAACAGATGGCATACCAACAGAGTTGCTTCAAGCAACTGAGACTGACTCTGTCCAACTTTTGACAAAAATTTGTCAAGAAATATGGAAAACTAAACAATGGCCTACAGACTGGAAGCGTTCAATATACATCCCAATTCCAAAGAAAGGGGATCCCAGGGAATGCAGTAATTATCGAACTATTGCCTTAATATCCCATGCAAGTAAAGTAATGCTCAAGATTCCACAACGAAGGCTCTCACCATATATGGAGCAAGAACAGGCCATTGGCCTCACCTGAAGGGTGGTTTTCCCAGGTATCATGCCATCACGTGGGTAGTCATAGCGCCATCTAGCGTCCGAAGGCAAGAATGTACTGGAGTTAAGATCTGTAGTGAGCGAGCCCCTCCTACTCCAGTTTCATTCGCAACAAGTCCGGCGTGAGACATCTTGAGAGAAATGCAACAGCCAACAGGCCTGCCACAAAACTGGCCCCATAAGGCAAACATTTCTAATGAACATGGAAATCCTGACCTAACTCTATTGCCTAAGTGATAAACCTGAACAATATACTGTAGTAGGTGACACCGACATGCCAACTTCTCTAAACGGGAGACCTGTGATGGCATGATACCTGGGAAAACCGTCATTCTTATGTCCTGAGTTCGAGAGAGGTATATCTTGAGGGCCCTCCGGACATCAAGTGAGTGCCAGGCCTTCTCTAGTGGATGAGCGGGCTTAGGACAAAATGAAGGAAGCATAATGTCCTGGTTACAGTGGAAAGTTGAGCTGATCTTGGGACGAAAAGATGGATCTGGACGCAGCACAACTGAGTCCTTGTGGAAAATGCAGAGATGATGCGCTGATGACAATGCTCCCAGTTCAGAGACTCTTCTCGCTGAGGTGATTGCCACCAGGAACAGAACCTTGAAAAATAACAGCTGCAGAGGCAATGACCCAAGAGGTTCAAAGGGAGGGCGCTGAAGAGCTTGCAGGACCTTAGGGTAGACTCCAGGAAGGGAAATGATGGCACACCGCCAGTGAGAGGAGGGCAGCTCCCTTCAAAAAGTGCCTGATGAGCAGATGCAAACCCACAGAGAAGCGGACCAGTTAGACGAGATCGTGGAGGAGTGACGACGTAAGGTGTTAGCTTTGAGTCCCATTTTCCGGCCTCTATAATGGAACTGTTGTACTGTAGCTTGAGAAGGTCGGCAACCTTGCCCTGCGCACCGCTTAGAGAAGGTGAGACACGTACTCTGGTAAATGCAATTCGTCGACGGTCTTCTAGATGCCATAACTGTATCGACAACCCCCTGAGATAGGCCTGAGTTAATCAGCTGCCTCCGTTCAAACGCCAAGCTGTCAGACTCAGCCATTCGAGGTCTGGATGCCAGATCGGTCCAAGACAGTAGGTCTGGCCTGATTGGCAGCCTCCAAGGCTCTGTTACTGACAGAGCAATCAGGGCTGAGAACCACAGGCGGCAAGGCCAGTATGGGGTCAGCAGAACCAGTTGCGCCCTTTTGCATCTCAGCTTTCTCAATGTCCTGCCCAGTAGAGGAATTGGGGTGAAGGCGTACAGAAGGCTGTCCAGCCAAGGGGTTACCAGTGCATCCACTGCTCCAGATATCTCAAGAAGTACCGGGGCAGCTGCCGATTGTGACTCAAGGCGAAGACGTCCACCAGGAAGGTGCCAAACCGGCACTGGAGGAGGTCGAACATTGCTGGGTGAAGTTTCCATTCTCCCAGAACCACCTGCTGTCTGCTGAACCAGTCGGCTGTCACGTTCAGAGTCCCACTGAGATGTTCTGCCCGCAGAGACCTCAGATGGCTTTCAGCCCAGTTGAAGATCTGGGTCGCTTCCACCTGGAGAACTTGTGATCTGGTTCCCCCTTGTCTGTTCAAATGAGATTTTATGCAGGTGTTGTCTGTCCGGATCAGGACATGTTCCAACTGGAAGGTTGGCTGGAAGTGTCGGAGAGCACACAATTCCAGCCAGTTGATACTCTGACATTGTTCCAGAGTGGACCACCGACCCCAGACAAAACAGGAGTTGCAGTGGGGCCCCCAGCCAGTTAGGCTGGCGTCCGTCATAATTACAGTTCTGTCCAGTTCTCGGAACGGAGTTCCCCTGCTGAGGTTTCAAGTCCGTGCCCACCATCGGAAGGACGTTCAAAGGGGGGAATCCAGGTGAATGTCGTGATGATTGGAATTGGCAAAGTCCGCCTGGAAAGGTAATAGGGCCCACTGGAGAGGCTGAATATGGTGCCGTGCCCATGGAACGATGTGAATGATGGACACGAATATTCCCAGCACCTTTGCCAGAAACATCACATCTGCCTTTGAGCATCATAGCAGGAGCCTTGCCATATCTCTAATGGTTGTGATGTGGTCCGGTGGTAGGAAGACCATGGCCTGTATTGTGTCTCGTATCACTCCCAGATGCTGTAATCGTTGAGTCGGTTGTAGCTGACTCTTGTTGGTGTTGACAAGCCAACCGTGGGTCCTGAGGACCTTGAGATTGTGAAGAACCTGGTCGCGTGCATGGTCCTTGGAGCCCGCCTGGAGCAATAGATGGTCCAAACAGGGGTAAATATGGACCCCCTGAAGGCGGAGGTGGGCCACCAGGATGACCATCACTTTGGTGAACACCCTTGGTGCCGACATGAGCCCGAAAGGCATAGCCGTGTATTGAAAATGATTGTGGGCAAAGGCAAACCTCAGGAACTGTCTGTGGGCATGGCAGATTGGTATGTGGAGGTATGCTTCCTTTGGGTTGATGGAAGCCAAAAAGTCTCCCTGCTGTAGAACCTGTATAATTGAGGCAAGGGACTCCATTTTGAACCGTCGATATGTCACAAAGTGGTTGACGAACTTGAGGTCCAAAACCGCCCTCCACGACAGATCGTGCTTGGGAACTGCAAACAGGACGGAGTAGACACTTCACGATCTCTCTGCTGGTGGAACTGGTTCTACTGCCACTATGTCAAGGAGATGATGGATTACTTCCTGCATGACCTGTAGGCTGCTCAGATGTATGTTTTCCACAAAGACAGAACAGAAATATCCAGTAATGGGTTAAAACTGTGCAGGCAGTCCAAGGTCGCAGACTGCAGCTGTACAGAGCTGATAAGGCATAAAGCCTTGAAAGTGAAACTGTTTAAGTGTGGGGGATGTTGTTAGAAGTTAGAAGCCAGGAATGCTTTTATGTCTGTAACTTAAAGTCAGTAAAGAATCTTAAAACCTATAACTGTCTGCGTCTATCTATCTTGGGTACACTGCTGCTAGCTACAACTGGGTACAACCGGTCACTGGGCATACGCTTGAAATCACCGCTACAACAGGGGTTATGGGCCCAGCCTAGGGGCCAGCAGCTTGCCCAGCCTAGAGGCCAGAGAAGCCCAGCCTAGGGGCCAGCAGGTAACCCAGCCTAGAGGCCGAAGAAGCCCAGCCTAGGGGCCAGACTGGCCAGAGCCAAGAGGAGCAAGCAGGCGGCTAGGGAAGCACAGCAGTGGAAAAGTGCTTGATTGTGGATTGATTATTCCGCTCGGAAGGAATAGTGTTTTACAGTGTTCGGAAGCATGGCAGTTTCGCTAACAGCAGGGATGCCTTTGGAGAGGCTCACCGAACGGAACTATTCCAGTTGGAGGCTAAGGATGCAAGCGTTCCTGATAAAGGAGGATTTATGGCAGGTGATTGAGGAAGACCCACCAGTAGCTCCGCAGCCAGCAGCGTGGATTCGCATGGATGAAAAGGCAAGAGCATTAATCATTTTGGCGTTAGATGACTCTCAGTTGCTGAATGTACAGGAGAAAGCAACAGCGAAGCTTATGTGGACTGCTTTACACACAGTGCATGTGAGAAAAACAGCAAGTAGCAAGATATACCTAGCACGCAAGCTTTATCAGATGAGGCTGGCTGATAATGGGACAATGTCAGAGCATTTGTTGGAATTAAAGAGGCTATTTGCAGAACTACAAGAGAGGAATGTGGAGCATACACAGTTACAGCAAGTTTATATAATACTTTCTTCGCTGGATTCATCTTGGGATTCGATTGTGAGTTTGTTAGAAGCAATGCAGGATGCAAATCTGACTGTGGAATACGTCTCGGGCAAACTTCTCCAGGAGTGGGAGAGAAGACAGGAAGCTGGAGGACAGGAGAAAGCAGAGAAAAGAGACAGCAGGAAGGCAAACTTCAAAGAAACAGAAGCAAGATCTTTTGGACTTAAAGCTTGTTACTTTTGTGGTTCGAAAACACATCTACAAAGAGACTGTGAGGCAAAGCGTAAAGGACGAGGCAAGAAGTCGTCATGTGTACAGCTGGTGAGTGCAGAGAAGAGCAAACCGAATAGCTGTGAGAACAATGACAGTGATGTATGGGTTATTGATTCTGGGGCAACCCATAGCATGATAAAGGACAGAACTTTGTTTAAAACTTCAATTTCCGCGAAAGAGGTCGTTGTACTGGCGGATGGAACACACAGAGAGGTGTTGGGAAGAGGTACGGTAAAGCTGAATGTATTGAATACAATCATGACAGATGTATTGTACGTACCTGGATTAGAATGTAACATAATGTCTGTCAAGAAACTGAATGCTATGGGATATAGTGTATTGTTCAAACAAGGGACATGTGAGATACAGAAAGGAGACAAAGTCTGTATGAAGGGATTTCCGAGAAATTCACTGTTTCATATCCAATTCAAACACACAGTTTGTGGTACCATGAGTGCTAACAGAAAGCCTCATGATAAATGCGTTCATTTATGGCACAGAAAACTAGGGCATGTTGGTTTTGGAACAATAATGAAATTACCCAGTAATAGTGAGGATGTAACACTGAAGGAATGTGACCAGTATGTGGATTGTGATGTATGTAACCAGACCAAAGCCACGGTTGCTCCTATATGCAAGGAGGCAGAGTGTAGCAGAAACGCACCATTTCAATTGATACATATTGATTTAGCAGGACCTTTCCAGAGTTCACAAGGAGGTGCCAAGTATTTTGTAGTGATAGTGGATGACTATACTAGATATAGCACCATCTATCTGTTACATGCTAAAGATGAAGCAGAGGGAAAACTGAAACAATTTGTGAGAAAGGTTGAAGTACAACATGGTGTAACAATACAAAGAATACGCTCTGATCAAGGGAGAGAGTTTACTGGAAAGTCCTTAGAGCAGTACTTGACTAAGAAGGGCATAGAACAGAATTTCACAGCACCATTTTCACCATTTCAAAATGGAATTGCTGAGAGAAAAAATAGGACACTTCAGGAAGCAACAAGAGCTATGTTGAGGGATTCTGAGTTGTCAAATGCGTTTTGGGGAGAGTGCATGTTGTATGCTACGTACATACAGAACAGGCTATTTCATAGAGCACTTAAAATGTCACCATATGAGAAGCTCACGGGCAAGAAGCCGAGACTGCAGCACATTGCAAGGTTTGGGGCAAGGTGCTGGGTGCACATACCCAAAGGAAAACGACAGGGGAAACTGGCTCAAAGAGCACAGAGAGGGAATGTGTTAGGATTTCAAAATGCTTACTACCGTGTATGGGTACAAAATCAGAGAAAAGTGGTACTGAGTAGGAGCATAAAGGCACAAGAGCAAGATTGGGAACACACTGAATTTGTTGATCTTGGTAATTCACACAATGCATCCACGGAACATGATAAAGAGCAGGCAATAAAACAGGAGGAAGAGGAACAACCTGTTGCTGAAGTGGATGAAAGAGGCACAGAGGAAACCAAGCCTCAGGTAACATTGAGACGCTCTGAAAGAGCTAACCTGGGTAAACCACCTGAGAGGTTTCAAATTGGCTCAGTAAGAAGTCATGAAACAGATAGGTGGAAGGATTGGGATGATGTATGAAACATTGTACAAGAAGAAAATGTATGTCTTTATGGAAAAGGTGGGAGCTGTAGGCTGCTCAGATGTATGTTTTCCACAAAGACAGAACAGAAATATCCAGTAATGGGTTAAAACTGTGCAGGCAGTCCAAGGTCACAGACTGCAGCTGTACAGAGCTGGTAAGGCATAAAGCCTTGAAACTGAAACTGTTTAAGTGTGGGGAATGTTGTTAGAAGTTAGGAGAAGCCAGGAATGCGTTTATGTCTGTAACTTAAAGTCAGTAAAGAATCTTAAAACCTATAACTGTCTGCGTCTATCTATCTTGGGTACACTGCTGCTAGCTACAACCGGGTACAACCGGTCACTGGGCATATGCTTGAAATCACCGCTACAACATGACCATCTGCCGTTTCTGGGTTTTGGGAACAGGGGAGGTAAGGAAACTGTCCGGGCAGTGTAGCCAGAACTCTATGCTGTAACCCTGAGATAAAAGATCTCTGATCCAAGAAATCTGGGTTAGCTCCAGCCAGCCAGAGTCCTGCATAGTGGAGTAGTTTGCCTCTGATAGGGATGGGATCAGAATTGTCAACGCTGACGCACTCTCTGTCTGTATGATGAAGTAGAAGGGCTTTGACGTCCCTGGTACTGAGCCTTGCCCTGGAACTGCTGTTTGTGCCAGGTTCCCTTGGAGGCCCGGAAGTCTGTAAAACGGGGATCATGGCCTCGCCCCCCAGGCCGCGCTCCTTGAAAGGGCTGAAAGGATCTGTAGGGAGCAAACCTCCTAAACGGCCTGCGGTCGTCTTTTCTGGATGTGGCTAGGGCGGGCTTTCTGTTGTCTTTAGGATCTACCAAGACAGCTTTAAGGGCTTCTTCACTGAACAGCAACGCTCCAGAGTATGGGGCTGTGGATAGATTGACTCTAGCTGTGGTATCTGTCCCGGTGACGAAGCCAAAGAGTTCGTCGTGCCACTATTTCTGCAGCCAGTGCTTGAGCTCCTTGTTGCAACACATCCAAAGTAGCGTCAGCTACGAATGCTGCCGCTCTTTGTAGCTTCAGTGCATCCGGATTTGGGTCTTCCAAGAGCTCGTCCAGCCACATCATCGAGACTGTAGAAAAGATGGAGGCCGCTACAGAGGCTCAAATGGAATAGGCAGTGGCTTTGTGGTTCTTTCGCAGGGAGAAGTCTAGCCACCGTTCTGATGGGTTGTTAAGCTGGGAGTCTCCTTCTTTTGGGAGGAGAGATCTGGACACCAAGTCAGAGATTGGCTGATCTACTCCTGGGACATTCAGGTGAGTCATGAACTCAGGGGCTAGAGTGTAATGTCTCTTAGCCATGGCAAGAGAAGCGACGTGGGGGCAGCGGCCGAGCCCATTCCTCTTTGGCCAATTTGTCAATGGGATCAGGAACTGGAATAAAGTGATCTGCCGATCTGGGAGATTTGAGGGCCCTGACGCCCTTCACGGGAGGGGCGAGGGATTGGGTTGGCACGGGTTGGAGTCCCAGCGTGTCCAGAACTCTTCGGCACAATGGGAGATAGTCAGCTGGGTCAAACAGACGATAGGAGTCCTCCTCCAAATCTGAATCTTCACTACACTCATCATCTTCAATCTGGGGAAAGGCCGAAGGGTCCTCCAATCCGGTGTCATCACCTCCCATTCGGTCTCTGGCAACATCAAAAGGATCTGGAGAAGGAGGTGGCACAGCGTCATTGCGAACATGATGCCCCATTGCGCTGGGCTGCCGCTGAAGTACTTGCTGCTGGGAAACTGACTGTAATTGAGAGAAAAACCCCAGTATATCCTTCAGCTGGGAAAGAAACTCGGGGGTCAGTTGCAGGCCTAGGAGAGGTTTTGGTACGGCCACCTGAGGCTCCGAGGGCAGGACTTGCCTGTGTTGGGTCAGGTGAGGATGAACTGATTAGTGAGATGTCGTCACCATCGACTGAGATGGGCAGTCCAAATTTGGTTGGCAAGGAAAAGCTCATCACCTGACGAGCCAGTAGGTGACTGAAAAAGATGTGACAATGTCTGCTGACCAGTGTCCTCCGAATCAGGAGCTGAAACATATTGAGCTCACTTGGAGGCACCATGGGCAGATAGATGTTTAGTTTTGGTGACAACCTTGGAGTGGAGCTTGGGATGATTGCGCTTTGAAGCCTTGTGATGCGACTGAGGCTTGCGATGTTGGGTATCACCAATCTGCGGATCTGCCTTGGGTGGCTGATCTGCCACAATGACATGGAAGAAGGCAGGTGGAGAGAGCCCATTCACATGCTGGTAGATGCAGTAGTACAGATGCAAGCTGAGGGGGCCAGTCTTAGATGTGCCTCCACGGAGAGTGGCACAATACTGTTCCTGTGCACCTTAAGAGGCAATGGATCACAGTACACATCCACAGGTGGAGGAGGGTGAGGTACTGATCCTGTACAAGCTGAGGAAATATATCTCAGTACACGCCCACTGGGGAGGTGCAGTACTGATCCTATGCACTATAGCAGGAAAAGAAGTGACAGTACATGCCCACAGTGACGGGGGGGCAGTACTATCTTCAGTACTAAAATCAGTAGCCTCAATACTTTGAATTGAAAAAAATTTGTACAAAAATCCTATTACTCACTGGTCAATCACAGGAGAAATAAACAAAGGACGGGAATTTCAAATTAAAAAGGGGCGGGAATATTTGAATTGGACAGGGCCCAACCAAAATGGCGGTCGCGGATCTCAAGCTGCCCAGGCACACTAAACTGCCGGGGGGGGGAACAGATGGGTGTCGCCACTAAGCGGCTGCCTGCGAGCCCCCGGAGAATAATAGAAAGGAAGAGGTGGCAACCGCAGGCCTCCCCTGCAAGCCGCTGTGGAAAATGGGAAAGAGCAGGAGCACAGCGAGGAACGCCTGGTGACGAGGGGAGCCGCACTCCGATCGAAGAGCAGCTGGCGGCTGAGGCAGCGGACGGCTGCAGGGAGAGCTGCAGCAGTAGCTGGCGGGACAACAGGAGCCGCACACTGGTGCCTCAGAGACGGCATCGGGAACCGGGTCCTGAATAGACGCCACAATGATGCCGTGGAGCTGGGAACCAAGGCGGTAGAGCCAGGCGTGAACCACTGGGCTCTTACCTGCCTTAGCAAGGGAGGGGAGGAACACTGCCGCTGAAGGCAGGGGTGAGAGGAGCCTCAGCGCACCACACAATCCCAAAAAAATTAAAAAGGGGAAGGAGAGGAAAGGGGGGGAGCCAAGCGCCACCCCACCGAGGAAGAGGGAGGGGGTGAGACCCCAGGACAAAAAAACCCAGTGGGCTGGGAGCCAACAGAAGCCCCACCACACTCGCTCACACACACACTAAAGAAACACACACACAGAGAAACGAATTCCTACTCTAGCCTTAAGCTACTGGAGAGAAGAACAGCCTCGGACAAAGGCAAGAATGAAACTGGAGTAGGAGGGGGTCGCTCACTACAGATCTTAACTCCAGTACATTCTTGCCTTCGGATGCTAGATGGCGCTATGACTACCCACGTGATGGCATGCTACCTGGGGGAAAATGCCAGATGTCCAAGTTGTATTTAGAAAGGGAAGAAGCACCAGAGGTCATATCGCAAACATACGTTGGATAGTGGAACAGAGCAAGGAATTTCAGCAGAAAATCACCCTGTGCTTTACAGATTACAGCAAAGCCTTTGACTGTGTAGATCTGTCCCGTCCAGAGCCAAAAGAATGAGGCTGGAGTGTGTGTGCAAGTAAATCTCGTTTTATTAGAGTAATGGATACATCAAAGGCATTGCGCTTCATAGGAAACCCTACGCTAACTCACTAGAGTCCCTAACTATACTCTAGACATGCTCTGCGGCGAGTGAAGGAAGTTGACTCAACGACCCCCCACTGGGAGCGGCAGGCTTATATAGGAAATGTTTTCAAACGTAATCTCTGACTCCTTCGTAATTCCTGTCTTTGCCCTGTCCGTTTCTCGTGGCAACGGGAACGAGGAGACAGGGGACGCGCATCCAACAGCTCATCTGAAGACACCTGCTCCCGAGCAACGGGCTCGAGGTGCCTGAAACTCATGCCTCCCCCCTTCCTGTCCCTTCTGAGTTGGCTGCAGCGCAACATCATCCCCCCCTCCATGCTTTAACCCTTCCCACCCCTAAGGTCTAGGTTTCTCTGGATAACCCTCATGGAATTCTCTCACCAAAGTCGGAGCGTGCACATTCTCCTCTGTTTCCCAGGAACGTTCAGTTGGATCGTACCCCTTCCAATGAATCAGGTACTGAAGACGCCCTCGGCGTTTTCGCGAGTCCAAAATCTGTTCTACTTCGTATTCCTCCTCCCCCTCTACCAACAACGGCGGTGCGGGCTCCACTCTCGGACGGTGAGGGTCAGGGGCAGCGTCCTTGGTCAACAATGCCCTGTGGAAGAGTGGGTGCATCTTGAAGGTGGGTGGCAATTTTAGTCTGTAAGCCACGGGGTTAATCTGAGCCTCCACCTCAAAGGGCCCTACACGCCGATCCTGCAGTTTACGACACCGGCCAGGCATAGCTAGGAAACGTGTAGAGATCCAGACCTGGTCTCCCACTCGTATGAGGTCCCCCTCTCTCCAATGCTGGTCAACTGCGCGTTTGTAATCCACTTTGGCCTGTTCTAGTTGCTCTTGGAGTAGCTGTTGCATAGCGTGAAGTTCCTGCAAGTAATCCTCAGCGGCTGGGACTGAGAGACTGTCTTTTGGGGCAGGGAAGGCTCGGGGGTGGTAGCCAAAATTGGTGAAGAAAGGAGTCTGCTGCGTGTGCGAATGCACAGCATTATTATAGGCAAATTCTGCTAAATGCAGGTAGGACATCCAGTTGTCCTGCTGATACCCCACAAAACAACGTAAATATTGTTACAACACTGCGTTGACCCTCTCGGACTGCCCATCCGTTTGGGGATGATGGGCAGATGACAGTCTCAGCTCACTTTGCAGCAACTTCCACAACACTTGCCAAAAACGTGAGGTGAACTGTGTGCCCCGATCGGAAACCAGGCTGTCTGGCAGACCGTGCAGCCGATACACATTTTGCACGTACAACTTGGCAGTGTCTTGAGTGCTTGGGAGCCCTGCGCACGGAATGAAGTGAGCCATTTTCAAGAAGGCATCAACGACCACCAAAACTGTGGTTTTCCCCTGCGAAGGTGGGAGGTCTGTTATAAAATCATAGTAATCATTCGCCAAGGTCCTCCTGGAGTAGGGAGGGGTTCCAGTAGCCCCGGTGGCTTCCCAGTGGCATGTTTAGCCCTCATGCAAGTGGGGCAAGAGCGAACGTAATGCTCTACGTCCTTCTTCACCTTGGGCCACCAGAACTCCCCAGTGACAGCTTGAATGGTCTTAAAAAACCCAAAGTGGCCTGCCGTGGGGGCGTCATGGCACTGACATAGTACCCTCACTCACAGTTCTCCGGGGGGCACATAAACAGCTTCCTGATGGTGCAGTATGCCATCCTTCCATATAAGGTCCTTCTGTTCTGCCTGGGGTGACGCACCCTCTTCGACCCGCTGCTCCTGCACGAAAGGGTCCTGTTGTTGCGCTTCATGCACTTCAGCTTCCCAAGAATCTTGGCAGGCCCCTACTACTCCCCGCTTGGGAGGGATTATATACTGTAACGGTCTTGGGGTGGGATCCCTCAGAAATTCTGGCTTCCTTGAGAGGGCATCAGCCCACTTATTCTGTGCTTGGGAGATACAATGAATTTTGAAATGGAACCGTGCGAAGAACTGAGCCAAATGCACTTGCCTCTGATTGAGTTTACGGGCAGTATGAAGACTCTGTAGATTACGATGGTCCGTGTGCACCTCAATTTCATGCTGCGCCCCTTCCAGATGGTGTCTCCAGGCTTCAAAGGCATCTCTAATAGCTAATAGGTCCTTTTCCCACACAGTGTAGTTTTGTTCAGAGTCGGTTAACTTTCTGGAAAAGTAGGCACAAGGCATCAGTTCTCTCCCTTTCTGGGCCGGTTGCAAAAGAACCCCTCCGATCGCGATGTCTGACGCATCCGTCTCTACCACAAAAGGGAGCACCGGGTCGGCATGCTGTAGTATGGGTTCGGTAGCAAACCTTCGCTTCAGGCTCTCGAAAGCCTCTTATGCAGCTTCTGTCCATTGGAAAGGTCCTGAGCCCTTCAGGCAATCTGTGAGCGGTGCGGTCTGATGGGAGTAGTTGGCTATGAAACGATGGTAGTAATTCGCAAAGCCCAAGAAGCGTTGCAAATCCTTCTTGGTCTTGGGGGGTTGCCACGTGAGTACACAACAAACTTTTTCTGGGTCCATTTCTACTCCTGCTGGAGAGATCCGATACCCCAGAAAGTCCAACGTGGTTAGGTCAAACCCACACTTTTCCAGCTTCACATAAAGACGGTGTTCCCGTAACTTCTGCAGCACTGCACGCACATGGGAGTCGTGTTCCTCGGGAGTATTTGAATAAATCAGGATATCATCCAAATACGCTATCATAAAGCGGTCCACAAAGTCCCAAAACATGTCATTCATAAAATTTTGGAAGACTCCAGGTGCTCCCGACAACCCGTATGGCATCACCAAATACTCAAACTGACCGTAACGGGTCTTAAACGCAGTCTTCCATTCATGACCTGCCTTAATCCTCACCAAGTAGTAAACTCCTCTCAAGTCCAGTTTCGTGAAAATTTTGGCGGAACACAACCTCTCCAACATTTCTCTAATGAGCAGCAGCGGGTAACTATTGGGGATAGTGAGCTGGTTTAGGGCTCGATAATCATTACAGGGACAGAGCTCTCCCCCTTTTTTCTTCACAAACAGCAGGGGTGCACCAGCTGGGGACTGTGAAGGGCGAATGAAGCCTTTCTTCAAATTGGCGTCCAGAAACTCCCTTAACGCTGCCAACTCTGGTTCAGATAGGGAGTAGATCCGCCTGGCAGGGATGCGTGCTCCAGGCACCAAATCAATGGCACAATCATAGGGCCGGTGAGGAGGGAGTTGCTCCACTTCCTTTTTATCGAAGATGTCCCGAAAACTCCCATACTTGGTGGGCAAAGTTATCTCCCTTGGGGGAGATGCCCCTGCCAACACCTGTGGCTCCTCTTCAGGCTGGCAATGTTGATGGCAGTACTTGGAGGTAAAAACCACCACAGCTTCATCCCAAAAGATTGTGGGGTTGTGCCTAACCAGCCAAAGCATACCCAACACCACCGGGAAACGCGGCAAGGATGTCACATAGAACGACAGGTCTTCCCGATGCCCAGGGACCTTCACTTCCACGGACTCAGTCACCCGAGTCACCCCCCCCAGACTTCAGAGGCCGGCCATCTATAGTTTCCACTGCCAACAGCTGGCTCAGTTCTCTTGTGGGAATAGCGTGGTGTAGCGCCAACTCTCGGTCTATGAAACAAGAGGATGCTCCGCTGTTGATCATAGCCTTGGCTGAGAAGTTCTCGCCTGAGGATAGGGTGATGCGAATGGGCAACAGAAAGGCCCCTTGGGAGGGAAGGGGTCGTAACGGAGGCTCAGTGTCTGTAGCACCCCCCAACTCTCTAGCCTCTACGAGAGCTGGGATGTGAAGTTTTCCGGCGGCTGGGATCTTCCAGTTTTGGCTGCACAATTTCTGGTGAGGTGTCCAGACTTTCCGCAATAGAGACACAGTCCTTCCCTCCAGCGTCTTTCCCTCTCCTCCTCTGTCAATCGCGGTCTAGCCCCCCCAATCTGCATGGGCTCCTCTCCTGAGACAGTAGGGATGCCAGGACTGGGCACGGGGCGCGCACGGGGCGCGCACGGGGCAGCGGAGCAGCAACCTGACTCCGTGAAGGCTCCATTCTTCGCTCCAACTTTCTTCCTTCTAAGCGGCTGTCTATCTGCAAACTCAGTTGAATCAAACCCCTCAGTGAGTTGGGGTGTGTGGAGCACGCCAGTTCATCCAACACTTCTGGACTAAGTCCATTTCTGTAGAAGTACATCAAGGCTGGGTCATTGTACTCCGTCTCCTGAGACAAAACACGAAAAGCATCCGTGTATTGCCCTACAGACCCCCTTCCCTGTCTCAGAGTCCCTAACTGGCAGGCAACTGTCTCCTTCCTCTGGGGGTCTCGGAACATGTCCCCCATCGCATTCTTGAAGGCGTCAAACTGGCGCAATATCTGGTCGTTGCGAATCAAATACGGGGTGGCCCATTTTGCCGCTTCCCCTTCCAATAAACTGATGATGAACGCCACCTTCGCGTCATCAGTTGGGAACTCAGCTCTGCGCACTTGAATGTACAACTCACATTGGGCTAGAAACGTGGCAAACTGTTCACTCTGGCCCCCGTATCGCACGGGGAGCCCCACTGGAGACTTCACAGCGGCTGCCGCCCTGGGAGGCGCAGACTGGACTTGGGCGACCAAGTCATGGAGATTCTGGTTATCCACTTGCAAGGCTTGCGTTGCGGCTCTGAGGTTTTGGTTCTCAGCTTGTAGGGCTTGCATAGTCACTCGGAGGTTCTGGATCTCGGCATACAAAGCTTCCATGGTGATAGGTACTCCCCCTCTTGCTCCGTTCTGGTCCATGTCATCCGCCATGGGAACAGGTTCGAGTAGGGATGGTGGTTGAGTCAATCTGTCCCGTCCAGAGCCGAAAGAATGAGGCTGGAGTGTGTGTGCAAGTAAATCTCATTTTATTAGAGTAATGGATACATCAAACGCATTGCGCTTCATAGGAAACCCTACGCTAACTCACTAGAGTCCCTAACTATACTCTAGACATGCTCTGCAGCGTGTGAAGGAAGTTGACTCAACGACCCCCCACTGGGAGCGGCAGGCTTATATAGGAAATGTTTTCAAACGTAATCTCTGACTCCTTCGTAATTCCTGTCTTTGCCCTGTCCGTTTCTCGCGGCGACGGGAACGAGGAGACAGGGGACGCGCATCCAACAGCTCATCTGAAGACACCTGCTCCCAAGCAACGGGCTCGAGGTCAGGAGGCGGTGCCACACTGGAATCCTCCTGGGAACTGCTTGGTAAAGGAGAAGCTGGCACTACTCTGAAGCTTCCCCCCACAAGTCCTCTGCATCAACTGGGGGCGGTGCGCTCGGCTCCTCGGAAAGGGCGTTACTCGTGGGAACTGGCTGGAGAGCAGGCTGCCCCCCTCCCTCACGATCCTGCTCAGACACAACAATCCCCAACTCTGCTTCTTCTGGCTGCGGAGGCGCCTGAAACTCATGCCTCCCCCCTTCCTGTCCCTTCTGAGTTGGCTGCAGCGCAACAAGATCATGGAATGCTTTAAAGGAAATGGGGGTGCCACAGCATCTGATTGTCCTGATGCGCAACCTATACTCTGGACAAGAGCTTACTATAAGGACAGAATATGGAGAAACCAATTCATTCCCCATCGGAAAGGGTGTGAGACAGGGGTGTATTTTATCACCCTATCTGTTTAATCTATACGCATAACATATCATATGGAAAGCAGGACTGAACCAAGATGAAGGAGGTGTGAAAATTGGAGATTTGGAAATTATTTAAGATATGCAGATGATACCATACTAGTAGCAGAAACCAGTAATGATTTGAATTGAATGCTGATGAAAATTAAAGAGGAAAGAACAAAAGCAGGACTACAGCTCAATGTCAAAAAGACTAAAGTAATGACAACAGAAGAGTTGTGTACTTTTAAAGTTGACAATGACGACACTGAACTTGTCACAGATTATCAATACCTTGGCACAGTCATTAACCAAAATGGAGACAATAGTCAAAAAATCAGAAGAAGGCTAGGACTGGGGAGGGCAGCTGAGAGAAGTAGAAAAGGTCCTCAAATGCAAAGATGTCTCATTGAACACTGAAGTCAGGATCATTCAGACCATAATATTCCCAATCTCTATTGTATGGATGTGAATGTTGAACAGTGAAAAAAAGCAGATAAGAGAAAAATCAACTCATTTGAAATGTGGTGTTGGAGGAGAGCTCTGTGCATACCATGGACTGCGAAAAGACAAATTGGCAAATTAAACCAGAACTATCACTAAAGGTAAAGGTGTCCCGCACTTGTAGTGCGAGTCGTTTCCGACTCTTAAGGTGACGTCTTGCGAAGTTTACTAGGCAGACCGTATATATGGGGTGGGATTGCCACTTCCTTCCCCGGCCTTTCTTTACCCCCCAGCATATGCCGGGTACTCATTTTATCGACCACGGATGGATGGAAGGCTGAGTGGACCTCGACCCCTTTTACCAGAGATTCGACTTCCTCCTCCTGTTGGAATCGAACTCCGGCCATGAGCAGAGCTTCGGCTGCATTACAGCCGCTTACCACTCTGCGCCATGGAGGATCACTATCACTATAAGCTAAAATGATGAAACTGAGGTTATCATATTTTGGACACATCATGAGAAGACATGATTCACTAGAAAAGACAATAATGCTGGGAAAAATAGAAGGGAGTAGAAAAAGAGGAAGGCCAAACAAGAGATGGATTGATTCCATAAAGGAAGCCACAGACCTGAACTTACAAGATCTGAACAGGGTGGTTCATGACAGATGCTCTTGGAGGTCACGGATTCATAGGGTCGACATAAGTTGTAATCGACTTGAAGGCACATAACAACAAACTCTGTGAACATGGCTGTTTTTTAATTAATTTCAACAAATTATGAGGCCACTAACAGAAAAAAGTCCAACAGGGATCTCGATTTTTTCTCTTATTTTATTTATTTTATTGCTTATTTTATTTGTTATTTGATTTATATCCCACCCTTCTTCCCAGCAGGACCCAGGGAGGCATTGTTTTACAGTTTGAACTCTAGGTTCTCTCAGAGTGTGTTGTGTATCTCCATGAAAACTTACAGGGTTGTTAAGCAAGCATTTGAGTTCAGGACTATAAGTATTGTAAGTTTTTGTTTTGAAATGAGCTTATGGGAAGCAACAGAATGACATGGTGGGAGGACAGATTGAGTAGGTGTGTTAGTGCTTTCAGGCCTTGGGGTGATCATCAGAACTGATGACTTGGATAGCGTGCAGTTGGGAAATGAGAGTGGAGCAGAAGACAGATCAGTGCGCACACACAAACACACCTGCCCCTCGTGCAAGCATCCGCAGGCAGGCAGGCATTTGGGCACATGGGAGGGGTGAAACCCTCAACTGCTGCAGCATCCTGGAGACAGAGATTGGGGGCGGCGGATTGTCGGTGGAAGAATGGGGGGATGCTGGCACAGTCTCAGAGATGGGGGGCAAGCAAATCCTGAGCTTCCTCACTGCTCCTTGGCTCCTTCTGGGCCAAAGGTGAGATCTGGGTGGCCTTGCAAATAAGAATAATTTTTAAAAGGAGATGGCAGTGAATCAGGAGCCAAGAAAGGCAGGCAGGCTGGCTGCCAGGGAGGAAGAGGGAAAGCAACCTTTCCTTGCAGCCTTGCTTATTTTTGTATCCCCACCACTACCACATTGCTGCTTCTTTATTAATTATTATTATTATTTTTAAAAAGCTCAGCAGGTTGTTTGAGGCTGGGGGTCTACATACTGGGGCTGAAATGTATTTATTTATTTAATTATTGTATTTATATCCCACCTTTCCTCCAAGTTGCTCAAGGTGGTGCACATAATCCCCCCCTTCCATTTTATCCTTACACCAACCCTGTGAGAAAGGTTAGGTTGACAGATTGTGTCTGGCTCAAGGTCACCCAGTGGTTTTCATGGATGGGTGATGATTTGAACTTGGATCTTAGTCCCACTGATGTTGGAAGACAAGACTGTACATCTTCAGATTATGTGGAGCATATTACTCCTATGCTTTATCAACTTCACTGGCTCTCAATTTGTTTCTGGGCTCAGTTCAAAGTGCTGGTCCTGACCTTTAAAGCCCTAAACAGCTTTGGACCAATGTACCTGAGGGACTGCTTAGGCCCATATGTACCTGCCCGGGATTTAAGATCATCTGCCTCTGGTCTCCTCTGCGTGCCTGGAGTGAAAGATGTTAGATTGACAGGCACGCGGGAGACAGCTTTTTCAGCTGTGGCCTCCAAGCTTTGGAATACTCTACCCCAAGAAGTTTGCTCTGCTCCCTCCCTGTTGGTTTTCCAGAGATCTTGTTCCAGAGAGCCTTTGGGAGGGATTAAAGGTACAGCCTGACACTGATTTTATGCCTTCTGCGTTAAATTTTACCTTTGTAGTCCCTTTAGTACAAATCCTTATATATGTGTGTCTGTGTGTGTGTGTGTATTGTATTTTATGTATTTTGTTTGTATTTTATGTATTTTAAATTTATTTTAATGTTTTTGTGATTTTACTGCTTACAATTTTATTATGTACATGTTTGATTTTTTTCTTGTAAGCCGCCCTGAGTGCCCTATTATAGGGTACAAGGGCGGGATAGAAATATTTTAAATAAATAAATAAATAAATTTTCAATTTAACATTGTGAAAAATCCATGCTGGCTATAGTATACAGCCACTCTTGTGGCTGTATTATTAATGTTGGTTACTGTGACACTGCTACATGAGTGAGGCTAGATTCTGTTGGACTCCTGTGCCAGGGGATCAGGACAGATACAAAATCATGGAGTTGATTTGAGGTAATGTTGGGTTTCCTGTTGCAGTAGCTAGAGGTTTTGAAAAGCAACTACTGTCTGAAGAGGATCTGACCTGCTCAGCCTCTAGCTCCTCAGCCTGTCATCATTCAGTCTGATGACATGGTGATGACAGCTTCTTGGCCCCTAATCTTGGCAGCCACTGTGGAGGGTCAGTCTATCTTGCCCTCTGAAAACATCCTGAGCCTTCATCATGTTCAAAATGGGTCATTACAAGCCTGCGCCTTGGACTCAGAAAGATGAGGGTTCAGGTTTGGCTGTGCTACTAGCTCCTGAGCCACTTACTTCATCACTTTTGATCCTCACTTTCTCCACGTACGCAAAAAGAAAACACTAGGCACCTCTCCTGTATGGTGCCTGAAGTCTGAATAACCAGAGCTATGCATGCAATATCATTATGTAAGCTCTTTTCAAAACTACAGACTTGAGTTCCATAAACTCACAAGCACAATTCTGTTTAAAATCTTTTGGTCTGAAATTAGAATCTTCACAGTTTACCTGTTCAGGTTGTCAACAAACTGTCAGGAATTATGAGTTAAGTGGATTTTTCCAGTCATGAAAATATTATCTGCCTTTAAAACAACTGGAGTCATTCCCCCTGTAAATCTATTGCATAAATCCTTTATTTCTAATCCCTTCTAACTAACCTTGAATCACACATAATGTTTACACATTCCACATGCCATTTGAAATGTACAGATGACAATATAAAATTCTGCCTCTTGGCTCTAAATTCTAAAGCCCAAACAAAAGAGGTTATACAGAATGACAACTGGAAGTTCAAACAGGGCTGACAGTATTGTATTTATATTGATTACATCCCCCCAAAAACATGTAGAATTAACAAGGGGAACAGAACCAATGCAATGGATAGCAAATTGCCAGTGGAAATGGGAGACACTGTTCTAATCCCCATTAGGTATGAAGCTCACAACCGGAGCATGAAAAAGTTAATATCTGTCAGCCAATCTTACTTCACAGGATAACTGCAACTATAAATAAGTTGCTAACAATGGAATAAACATTATTAATAAATGTGTTTTAAAATATCACACAGTGGGCAGTACATGCAAGGTAGGGATGGAGAAGAATTTTGTTTGGTCTACATTTTTAAGAGAACTTACCTAATTCATACATCCCAGACCAATACATAGATTGGAACATAGTTGTCCTTCAAATTTTGTGATACAGTTCTCAGCTCAAAAGACACACCAAAATGTATAAAATATGTGTATTTTAGGATAAAATAAGTTTAGAAATATAGATAAAACAAGTATTGAGATATGTATTTAAATACATACTTTGAGATTAAATATGCATTTAAATAATATTTTGCAATATACTATTTAATTATTATTTAAATATTTAAGTATGTATTTTCATTCTGACTTTTTACACGTATCAGTTTAATGCAAAATGGGATGGAAAGGCCTTATGAATAAACACATACAAAATTGACACAGACTAGAAATAGGCTGATCTGTCCATCCCCAGTGCATGGATAGCACTAAGCAGACCCAAAATGTATATAAGATAAGAACAGAGCAACCTATTCACAGATGCAGTTACTGGTGATGGTCCTAACTTTCTACATCTGCTAAGTGAACTTGCAGATCAATCCAAACCCAAGACCCACCATGACGAGCAAGTTTGGAATAGGTGGATCTTGTGCTGGGCTGGCTGAACCAGGGCTCAGCTGGCATAACACCCTCATCCCAGCTGAGCTGGGATTCAGCTGTCATTACTCCCTCAGATGGGCTCAGCTGGTGGAACTTAAGCCAATGGAGCTTATGCAGGGGTAAGTCCCCCCCAAAAGGTGCTATGGGGGTGTGGTAGGAGCAGGATGGGGCAAGAAGAGACTTGCACTTAGTCCAAACCTCTTTTAGCTCAGTCATGTGACCTGGCAAAATGTACACTGTCAAAAAGGATGGTGTAAGTCAAACTCTATTTTAAAGGCTTATTTTTCTCTCTGCCAGGCTCAGGCTGACTCAGCCAGCAGTAGCCCTACTACTGAATGGATTTTGGATTAGGAGTAACGTATGCTGGCTTAATTTAAACTGGAGTAAATTTCACCAGCTTCCAGTACTAGAATTGCTCTGCCTGTATCTGTAGTTAAAAGAAGCCCAGAATGCCAATTATGTTCATATTCCCAAAAGATGTTGCCTTAGCAGGTCGTTAAATCTGCTTCCCTGCAGATTTTTGAAGATCTGGAAGAGTTTGGAGATTTTTTTCTATGCTAAATGCTTAGGATGGGTTGTTCCCACAAGTATAATTCTATTAAGTCTGCAGCACATGTCAGTTACGTAACATCATTTTCCCATTGTTCTTCCTTTCTGTTCAAGAAGGTTCCACATACTTGAGTACAGGTGTACCCAACTCATCCAGAAGGCATCTGGCAAGGGAAGCTTTTGAACATAAAATGTTGTTAACTTTATACACACTGTACAAACTCATGTAAGTGCTACTTTAGGCTAATCATAAAATCCTATATTTGAAAAATGTTTCCTTTTACCCAAGTAACACTCTGGATAGCCATATGCTAAACAATGAACATTTAATCCTGCTTGGAACTAAAATGTATTTAATCTGCCTTTTTAAGTGACATGCTTTTACTTTCTTCTGGTTTTCCTAAGAACCCCTAACTCAAAAAGATTTTTTTTATTTCTGTACTTTGTTTATCACTATAAAAATGGGGTGACAGGAGGACACAAAGAGAACACTGGCCACCTGCCATTCCCTGTCGGTCTAAAATAATAACTTCTAGCATTCATTACAATTGAGAATGAAAACTATCAAATACAGTGCCAAGGAAGTAAAGCTGAGAGGATGAAAAAAGCCACAAAAGACTGTTCACCCAAAAGTTATTGCTAAAAGACTGCTGGCCTAAAGTAAATGGATACTGCTTTGCCACACCATGGGTGGGTGGGGCAGAATCTTTACTGCAGGAGAAACAACCATGATGCAGGGAGATTGCCTGTTCATCTTATCAGTTTCGAACAATAAATATGCACACTTCAGAGCTGGATATGGGAGCATATCACCAAACACTAAATGTCTAAGTACTGAAGAAGATTCATAAGATGCCAGGAAAATGATTGTACAAGTAGGGGAATTCTTGCTGTTTTCAACTAGGCAGGGGTTCCCAAACTGTGGCCTATCGAACCACCAGTGGTCTATGAGTTTCATTCAGGTGGTCTGTAGTGTCTGTAAAAATACAATTAAAAATCATACAGCACGTAGCACAGTGTATTACAATTGCTACAACAGAAGGAAAAATCATTAAGCGGTCTGCCAAGACATTCAACAATTTCAAGTGGTCCATGGGGGGAAAAGTTTGGGAACCACTAAATTAGGGCTTGTTGGCTTATTATATAGAGAAAACTATACACTGCATGAAAATGCTCACAATAAAGCCTCAACTTTTAAATTTCCCTCTGAAGAAAAATCAGCCTCAGAAGGCTGCAAGCTTAAGCAGCCAAGTGGATGTTTGTTTTTAATCCTTTCACCGCCACCTGATTTCATCATATATAAGATTAAGAGTTCTTAGACAGAATGCTGGAACAACAGCAGCAAAGAGAAGTGGAGGTGGAAGGACAACAGCATGTGGTAGCAGAAGAGGAGACTGCTTTGGAGAGGAACAACGAAGTGGAGGAAACTCCATGGGAAAGGGTAACAGTTAGGAGCAGAAGAGCTAAAAGACACCCTTCCCCAGTGGAACTATGGAACCGCTTTCAACCACTCTAGAATGAGACTAGAGACAGCCTGTGGTGGAAGAATTACAGGAGACCCCGTGTGACAACGAGCAAGAGGCTGAAGCTCAATCAAGCAGGGGCAATGAAACCATGCCCCACAACAAGAGAAGAGTCCTAATAGTGGGAGATTCCCTACTGCGTGGGATTGAAACCCAAGTATGCCAAGAAGATCCATGGACTCGCCAGGTATGCTATCTATCAGGAGGACGGATTAGAGGTGTGAGGGAAGGGTTGCCATCACTCATCAAGCCCACCGACAGGTATCCCTTTCTCCTCATCCATGTAGGAACAAATGATGCTGTCAAACGAAGCTATGAAGAAATCACATCAGACTTTGAAGCTCTGGGAAGGAAACTCAAGAACTTTTGGGCCCAGATAGTTTTTTCATCCATCCTTCCAGTACTTAGAAGAGGAGTAGAAAGGGAAAGAAAAATACTCCGTGTGAATGAATGGCTACGAAGGTGGTGCCGACGTGATAGATTTGGATTCTGGGACCACGGGCTATGCTTCCTGGAAGATGGATTGCTGGCAAGTGATGGGTTGCATCTCACAAGGACTGGAAAGAATGTTTGGCCACAGCATGGAGAAGTTCATCAAGAGGGCTTTAAACTGAATCCTAAGTGGGAGGGAGACGTAAACTTGGTGGTAACGACTGATGAAGGCTTGTGCACAGTAACGGGAACAGAGAGATCGGCTGTAATAGGGACCAGTGACAGAAAAATGTAGTAAGGAAGCCAAGCCATAAATCACATGGTCTTCGATGCCTGTATACTAATGCACAGAGCATAGGAAAAGAGCAGGACGAACTTGAAGTCTTAATACAGGAGGACAATTACGACTTGATAGGTATAACTGAAACTTGGTGGGATGACTCCCATGACTGGAATACGTATAATACATAGAACTTTTTTGTTGTTGTTTTGTTGTTTTGTTTAGCAATCTTCTATTTGCATGACTGGAATACAGCAATTGAAGGATATAACTTGTTCAAAAAGAACAGAAGACATAAAAAGAGAGGTGGAGTCGCAATATATGTTAAAAATATATATCCCTGCACAGAAACACAGGAAGATGAGCTTGGTAGTTCCACTGAGAGTATCAGGATTAAAATTAATGGGGCAAGTAATAAAAGGAATGTGGTGCTTGGCGTCGATTACCGACCATCCAATGAAGGAGAAGACGAGAATATAACTTTTGAAATGCAAATTGCCAATGTTTTGAGGAGGAATGATGTAGTAGTAATGGGGGATTTTCTGATATCTGTCGGGAGACAAATTCTGCCAAACACTGCCCCTCCAAGAAATTTCTGGCTTGTGTTGGAGATAACTTTCTCCTACAGAAAGTAGAGGAAGCAACCAGAGGATCAGCTATCCTGGACTTGATTCTAACCAATAGAGATGATTTGGTGGATGAAGTGGGAGTTACGGGAATTCTGGGGGAAAGTGACCACATCATACTTGAATTCTTGATTTTAACAGAAGCAAAAGCTGAGAGTAGCCATACGTGCACCGTGGACTTCAGGAAAGCTGATTTTAATAAACTCAGAGCAATTGTAAGTACAGTTCCATGGCAAGCCACCCTAATGAGAAAAGGAGTCCAAGACGGGTGAGAGTTTCTAAAAAAGGAAATTCTAAAAGTGCAATGGCAAGCAATTCCAACAAGGAAAAAAGGGGGGAAACAACAGAAGAAGCCAATGTGGCTTCACAAAAAGCTTAGAGATGACCTGAAAACAAAAAAGGACACATACAGGAAGCGGAAAGAAGGCTAGGTCACAAAGGAAGAGTACAGGCAGGTATCACGGAATTGCAGGGATGGTGTCAGGAAGACTAAAGCTGAGAATGAGCTGAGATTAGCGAGGAATGCTAAAAGCAACAAAAAAGCTTTCTTCAGGTATGTCCATAGTAAAAGACAAAGAAACGGTGGCACAGCTACTCAAAGAGGATGGCAAACTGCTAACAGATGACAAAGAAAAGGCAGAAGTCCTCAATTCCTACTTTGGCTCAGTCTTCTCCCAAAAAAGGATCTGTGACCCTCCCGGGAAACATGAAGCAGAAGGGGCAGGATTGGAGCTTGAGATTGATAGACAAACGGTCAAGAAATACCTAATCACTTTGAACAAGTTCAAATCGGCAGGGCCCAATAAACTGCATCCTAGAGTATTGAAGGAACTGGCTGAAGAACTCTCAGAACCGCTGTCTATTATCTTTGCAAAATCATGGGGGACTGGTGAAGTGCCGGATGACTGGAGGAGAGCTAATGTTGTCCCTATCTTCAAAAAAGGCAAAAAGGAGGAACCCGGGAACTACAGCCAGTCAGCCTAACATCAATCCCTGGAAAAACTCTGGAGCAGATTATAAAGCAGTCAATCTGTAAGCACCTTGAAAACAATGCAGTGATTACTAGGAGCCAACATGGATTTATGAAGAACAAATCCTGACAAACTAATCTTATCTCATTTTTTGATTGGGTAACCTCCCTTGTAGACTGTGAATGCTCTGGCCATAATATACCTCGACTTCAGCAAAGCTTTTGACAAAGTGCCCCATGATACTCTGATTAGCAAGCTAGCTAAATATGGGCTGGATGGAACAACTATCGGGTGGATCCACAGTTGGCTCCAGAATCGTACTCAAAGAGTGATTATCAATGGTTCCTTCTCAAACTGGGCAGAATAACGAGTGGGGTACCACAGGGCTCGGTCCTGGGCCCAGTGCTCTTCAACATTTTTATTAATGACTTGGATGAGGAGGTACAGAGCATGCTTCTCAAATTTGCAGATGATACAAAATTGGGGGGCATAGCTAATACCGTGGAAGACAGAAAGAAAATTCAAAGGGACCTTGATAGGATGGAGCATTGGGCTGAAAACAACAGAATGATATTCAACAGGGATAAATGCAAAGTTCTACACTTAGGAAAAAGAAACCAAATGCACAGTTATAACATGGGGGATACTTGGCTCAGCAATATGACATGTGAGAAGGATCTTGGAATTGTCGTTGATCACAAGCTGAATATGAGCCAACAGTGTGATGTGGCTGCAAAAAAGGCAAATGCTGTATTAGGCTGCATGAACAGAAGTATAGTTTTCAAATCACGTGAAGTATTAGTTCCCCTCTATTCAGCACTGGTTAGGCTTCATCTTGAATACTGCGTCCAGTTCTGGTCTCCACACTTCAAGAAGGATGCAGACAAACTGGAACAGGTTCAGAGCAGGGCGTCAAAGATGATCAGGGGACTGGAAACAAAGCCCTATGAGGAGAGACTGAAAGAACTGGGCATGTTTAGCCTGGAGAAGAGAAGACTGAGGGGACATATGATAGCACTCTTCAAGTACATGAAAGGTTGTCACATAGAGGAGAGCTGGGGTCTCTTCTCGATCGTCCCAGAGTGCAGGACACGGAATAATGGGCTCAAGTTGCAGGAAGCCAGATTTCGACTGGACATCAGGAAAAACATCCTAACTATTAGAGCCATATGACAATGGGATCAATTACCTAGAGAGGTAGTGGGCTCTCTGACACTGGAGGCATTCAAGAGGCAGCTGGACAGCCATCTGTTGGGAATGCTTTGATTTGGATTCCTGCATTGAGCAGGGGGTTGGGCTTGATGGCCTTATAGGCCCCTTCCAACTCTACTATTCTATGATTCTATGATCCCAGCTGTAACTTACAGAGAGAAAAGTACTAGAGGAAAGGGTTAAATTCCCCCTTTCTCCCCCCTCCCTCCAGTTACTCATTTGTTTTAATAACTGAAGACTTTCTTCCACATATTTTCACTTAACATCTATACCACCACCCTCAAGAGTTTGGTTCTACGAGAAGCACCCACTCTGCAGAAATTGTTTTTGAAAGCCTTTTGAACATAAATCTCAAATGTTAGGGATTAATGGGAGAATGGGAAAGAAAATGTAGCTCAGGGGTGGGGAACCTTTTTGCCCGGGCAGGCCAGATCATCATCTGTCTCCACCCATGTAGTCCAACTTTTGACAGTTACTTGACATCGTAACATCGGGAGATTGACAGGTGGATTGTCCCACTCACCTATCAAAGTCCTTTCCTCAGCGCTTCCCAAACTGCAAGCATCGGGCTAGAAAAGCTGGTTTCTGTAGCCCTCAGCTGCTTGATTGAGTTCAACTCAATCACAAGGAACTCAGTCACACAGCTCATCCAACAACCTTGAGGCTGATGGGCAGTGACTTCAAGCCTGCCTTCTGCAGGGATAAGCTATATGAGCGAGTTTCCCAAGGGAAATCAGTCACATGGGCAATCCAGCCACATCTCTACCTGCCCTACACCTGAGGTCAGGTGTGAGACAAGTGGGTGTAGTTTGAGGAAAACTGCCTTGCAAACCAAATAAGGCCTATGTGCCATAGGTTTCCCACCCTGGGTATAGCTAGATGGCGATGATACAGGAATTAATTTCATTTGAGACAACACACAAACACAACAATGTAAACATTAATGGGCACTGAGGAGGGAGAACCGTATTTTATCCAGAAATAGCAAACTGTGGTTTAAGCACTGGAAAACTATGATTCTTCTACAACTGAAGGACAACAGGGAGGGTAAGAAAGATGATGTTTAGATCCCTACACAAGGTGAATGAACTAAAAGAAGGGTGCATGGTCTCCCACAGGAGCTGAGCATTACTTTACTTGAAGGGCCATAGGTCAGGACAGAGCACCTGGTTTGCATGTAATGGAACTTAGTTTAATCTCTGGTATCTCCAGGCAGGGCTAAGAAAGACTCCTGTCTGAAATCCTGGAGAGCCTCAGCCAGTTAGTATCAACAATACTGAGCTAGATGGATCAACTGCCTGACTTAGCTTCTACGGTGTTTCGGTGGGATTCAGTCACGTATCAACAAATCCAGGTTGCACAATTAAAGTTGATCTGGAGTTCTTGTGCTACCTACCCATCTTGGGAAGTGTAGAATAATATTTGCTTGATAACATTATCTAACCTCCCTGTAAGCAAATCAAAATGAATGCTCAACACATGGTTGATGTCATTTAACCTCCCTGGAAACTCTGTGTAAACAAATGAGGATGAATGCTCAATCCCACCGACAAAAACAGCTAGATTGGCGGGTACAAGAGAGAGGGCATTCTCAGTGGCGGCCCCCACCCTCTGGAACTCCCTCCCACAAGATCTTCGGCACGCCTCTTCCCTAAATGCATTCCGTAAAGCCTTAAAGACCTGGCTCTTTCAACAGGCCTTTGGGATTTCCGGGGAGGGTTAATTGCTAAGATTGAAATGCCTCCTACCCTGTTTTAATATTGCTGCTGTATTGTTTTTATATTGTATTATTGTATTTTATCTTATTGTGTTTTAACTGTTTTGTACGTCGCCTAGAGTGGCCTCTGGCCAGATAGGCGACACAGAAATTAAATTTATTATTATTATTATTATTATTATAATGAATAGGTTGTCTTGAAATGATCCAGGAAAATTCATATGTACATCACATTCATTTGGTATTACACTCACATACTGAGATATACAAGAAAAAAATGCTAAAATGGGTGTTAAGTATTTATTAATAGTATGGATATTTTTCCACCCAAAGTCTGAAATATATCCAGTAGCCACCATTGAGACATTTTGCTAATCAACTCATAATGGGATTATAGACACACTGTAATTATTCCACAGCTGCATGGTTTGTTCTTGACTACAACTGGTATAGCACAGTGGGGAGGAAAGCCTGGCTGGGAATCCAGAGTCTGAGAGTTCAAATCCCCGCTCATGTCTCCTGGGTGTAAAGGGTCAGCTAAAGATCACCCCACAGTGAGTGGCTCAGGGGTTATGTGCCCTGCCACCTGTGCAGCCGTGAGTAAGCTGCACAGTCCCAAGGAGCCCAGTTGTCTGCAACTGCCAGCTGGGGGGCAAGGAAGGGGCTGGCTTGTGCAGCTGTGGCAAGCTGAGCAGGCCCTAGCCAGCTGGGGAGGACTAGCCTCAGAGGGAGGCAATGGGAAACCCCCTCTGAATATCACTTACCATGAAAACCCTATTCATAGGGTAGCCATAAGTCGGGATCGACTTGAAGGCAGTTCATGATGATGATGATGACAGCTTGCGGTTAAGGAGGTGAGAGCTTGACCATAAGCTAACCTTGGCTTAGCTACCATGCTACCATGCTACGAGCTAAAAAGACCAGAGAGGAGCAAAGTGGGTGTAAGCTCCTCTCTGAAAGCCTGCGTCTTTGCAATAGGACACAACAGGTGCAGGTGGCTGTGCTCTGACCCAATTAATTCCAATACCAATACTAAAAACTAATGAGTATTAATACTGACAATTATTGTGAGTGAACTAGAGGACCAACAAGTATACCCATCCATCTTAAATTATTCAAGAAGAAGTAATTCAAGCTCCTTCCTCTCAGCAACGTGAAGGTGCAATACTCATAAGCCTGTGCTAACTGTTCTGTTTTGCCAGAACCCAGTCTCTTGTATTCATGTACTGGAACCTAACTGGAAGAGATAACCACCCTCAAGTGCCATTTTCACTCTGTGGCACATTAGTTAATAAACTCAACTCCTGATGTTTTAGGAACTTTACACCCCTATCTATATGGGCTGTCACTCAGGTGCTACCCAGGAACACTTCAAATGTATATAATGCTTTGAATTTAGATGCAATTTATTCCATCCATGTTCAAAGTGTTATGAATTTGAAACTTGAAGTGTGCTCTTTCAGATGGTGTTGAATTCGTTTTTGGATCTTACTTATTGCAAGAGATATTGAGCTGCATACAGAAGAGGAGAAACAGAAAATTACAAATACACATGACATCCAGAGATCTAACACTGGTTCTCCTGCAATTTTTTTTTTAAGTTTAATAGAGCTGCACCAGCCCCCAAATACAGCTGAAAGTGTAGCACTGGTGAAAGTAGGGTTAACACTCTTTCCCCATGCCATTTTCCCAATGACCCCCTCCCCCTCACGAACAGCTTCTATTTGCCCTGCAGGGGAAAATATATAGGGCCCATACCGGGTAACCCATCCTGGAAATGTTTTTCTCAAAACACCAAATAAAGCCAAAACCTAGGATTTACCTTCATCGGGAAGTTAGTCTCTTCTCTTTCATCAGTGACATTATGACAGTATGGATTGTATGCTATAAAGTTTCTAAAGGGATTTAACAAGACTCCAAAAGTTAAGATGGTCCAATCCCATCTCATTGATCTCTGAGCTCATCTGTCTCTGGGATGTTTGCCTTGAGCAACCACACAGAAGCAAGAGAAGTGCAGATGTCAAAAACTATCCTGCAAGCATTTTAAGAAATATTACAAGGGAAAACAAAACAAATAACATCTCAAATGGCAGCAAAACAGCAAACAAATTACAGCTAGATTTCCAGTAAAGATAATTTTATAAAAAATTGCTTTAATGCATTACAGCAGGATACTAATTTTTTTTACATTCCATTGGCCTTATCAGCCACTGTGGATAGAGGTTAGACAGCTATCTAATATGGCTTTCTTTTAAACCCCACAGCCAAAAGAAGCTAAATGCATGCACAAGCAATGAAACTTAAAGTAAAACGTTTAGAAAAATGTTTTACTGCAACAGCTACCATGGTTGAAGAATCAAATGGCTGCCAGAGCGGCTTACAAATCACTATACACAAACAAAATCCATGATTTTAGGCTTACAAACTACAAAGGAAAATGGATTAGCAGGAAGGAGGAAATAAATAAATCCAGATATAAGTTATCTTAGTTACAAGTTCTTCTACAGAACAACAGGGATGGAAAAGCTTAAGGAGATAAGGCACCAAAAGTTGCTGGTCTCTTGGCTGTGTCAACAGTGCAGCCCTGTCTCTTCCTGCCTCTGCTGCAGTCAGATGTAAAGGCTGCCAGGTAACACTTGATGGAGAGAGGAGCCTGGCTTTTTGCCAATGGTGGCAATGCATCCATTCTAAACTACACCCTGATGGAATGTCTACTGCCAGGTAAACATATCTTCTTTTTTATTTAAGTTAAGGACTCGCTTCTTAAATATTTGTTTGCACTTTAATTACATAATTCATTACCAACAACAGAATGGAAATTGCATGATGAGCTGGAGCAGTCCACACTACATCCTGTGTTGTCACTATTTTTATTCTTTTTCCTGGTTTTTAACACACCACACTAAATGAGAGGTATAAGCATATTCAGAGCTTGGAAAAGTTACTTTTTTGAACTACAGCTCCCATCAGCCCAATCCAGTGGCCATGCTGGCTGGGGCTGATGGGAGTTGTAGTTTTAAAAAGTAACTTTTCCAAGCTCTGCAGTTAAATCCTGTCACTAATTGCTCATAGTCCCAAGGCATCTCACATTTTTCTGATATAGCCACAATACAGGTTGTATATCCCCAGTCTTAGACAATGTGATTGTTTTGTGTCTCATTAGTGATAAATGACTTTTAGCACTAATGAACTGATCCTTTAATAGTATCATAGTCACATGGAGATGCTTTTGGTTTAAGGAGAGCACTATGAGAATGTGAAAGAAGTTTCTATAACGTGACTGCAATCACTGCACTCTACTGGTGTTGCAAAATTCTTCTTGGTTTGCATTGAAGAACCTGAGTAGTATTAACAAGTGCAAGTGTACAGTCTGGTAGTGGTCCACAGAGGACAGTTCAAAAAATCAATCAGAATATCTTTTAGAACTGTAACCATATTAAGACACATTATCAGACTGTCCAATTGCTCAGCACTAATAAAAGCATGGGTCTTCATTCAAAAAAAAAAAACATAAACCAAAAGTAGTACACTCTGCCCCAAGTAGTTTCCATAGTAATCAAATGCCACATTTCTATGATTTACCCTGTCACAGTTTCTTACCTGAAGGTATTTGATTATCAGAAATACACTGATGCCTCCAAAAGCTAATGGCAGCCCTCTCTCGGTTCTGCAGCTTATTCAGTCGCTCTGCTAGCCCTCCCCTACAGAGAACAAAGAATTATTCAGTTATACCAATAATGACTTTTTGCTCCAAAATACTACAAAGCAGATGTAATACATGTTTTCTGTACTTCTTAGAGCCAGACTGACACTGTAAATTAAGACTTGTGTAGATTTGTAAATGATATGATTGTATTACACAGCCTACATTTGGTATAAGTTGTCTACATATAGTTTTTCAGTTTCTGAAATAAAAAGCAGAGCAATTTTGAAAGGGGTATAAGAGCACTCCTTGGATCAAAGCAGCTCTCCTACTGAAGAGTGTAATTTCAGCCACAACTCTCAGTTGAGTGTACTTTTGACCATTGGCCTACAGCAGATTACTGGAAGATGTGTGACCACTGGCAAGGAATGCGTCCCAAAATACTTCTCACACATACTTGACCTCATGATTCATTTCATAAGCTGGGTCAAGTGTGCACTTTCAGTGGTATGAAAATTGTTTAGTATTTTCAGGGGAACAGCAGGCAAAGCAAATAAAGTTAAGGTCATATTGTAGCAACTGATCTACAATTCAGATTAAAACAAAAGTGTATGTTAAAAACAAAGAAGTTGCCTTTGGACCACTATGTCAGGTATATTGTTGAATATATAATTACCCTCTACTATTCAGGCGAGACCTCACTTAGAATCTTCTCTATTTGTGAAGTTAAATCTGTTGTGAAAATAGAATGGAGGTTGTAACAGGGCTTCTTCTCCTAGGGCCCAGTGCTATTTATTTATTTGCATTTCTAAACTGCTTAACATTTAAAAACCTCAAAGTGATATACAATATAAAAACATATCTATAGTTCCAGCCAAACCAAGCTACTCAGTAACCTATTTGCAACATTAATGCTTTAATTTTTAAAAGCTGATATAATTTTAGCAACTGTGCTTCAAGAAAACAGCTAAAGTCACAAGAATTGAAAAGCCAATAAAAGTAAATGATTAATTTGTCCTTTGGTAATCATAAAAAGCCCAAGTCCAGAGTATTTTATAATCACTTGGAACCTCTTAACCAATTATTTGCCAGACAAAAGACATTTTGAGAGACTTAAGAAGATGCTTTGCAAACACTACATAAATGCCTTTGCCTCTCTGTTACTTAGCCCTCTTTCTTTTGTGTACAGTGACAGAAGTAGTCTCTTAAAGTTAATTGCAGCAATGCAGCTAAAAATGCAAAGAAAACACGCAGGCTCAGATGTATAACCTACTGTAACTTAATATTCAGTGCTGCATTCAAAACCTGACATTCTTCTTAACTTTTCTATCAAAAATATAAAATTACCCAAAATTAAATTATAATCACAATAGCAATATAAGAAACAAGACAGGCACAGCAGCAATGACAGCCAGAGCAGCGTGAGCTCAGTCTGCTAATTCTTTCACATAAGAGAAGAGAGTGCTATTGTACTCATGTCCTGCTTGTGGGCATCCCATGGGAACAGAATCCTGGATGAAATGCTGGATACCTGGTCAGTGTAAGGAGGGTGTCAGGTGAGTCTGCAGGAGCCTGGGCGTGTGTCGGAGATTTCTGATCAAGCAGGGCTGTTCTCATAAGAAGCATGCCATTTTTCAATATACCACTTCCAGAAGAGGAAGTCTGGCTCTTCTAAAGTGAGTGTGTGTCCGCTTGTCAATGCATGCGGTGGACACACTTCCCCCATTCCATCAGCAATAAAGGTGAGAATGGAACCAAGGAGATTGAAATAGCAAATACAGATAGGATAAAAATGGAACAAACCAGCGAGGGATAAAGATGGACCCAGAAAATGGGCATAGGGACAGATTAAAAGTATGGTAAATAGCTGAAGTGCTTAAACTATGTTATCTATTTGCACATATTTAATTTCATATTGAAAAACAAAACTGAATGCAACTCACCAATTAGATGAGATACTAATTTTCACATTCAACATATTCATATTTCAGAGTAATTTATACCATAGATGCTTGGTCAAGTAAAGTTGGAACATGAACAATTTGTTTGAAGCTTAAAAGTTTCAAGAAGGTGAACTTTAAGAGGTGTTACGAGATGTTTTGAACTTGATGTCATTTAGGAAGAGAGTAGGAACATACCAGATGCACTTAATCACCTAACTACAGTTTTATTTCATTGTTATATATACACTGTATTTGTTATTTTGTAAACTGCTTAGAATGTTATATAAATATATCAAAGAAAAAATAAAAATGTATCTACACAGAGCCACAATGATACTGTGTAAAGCACAATAAAGTTTCTAACATTCAGGAAAAGACAGAGCAAAGAGCTACTTTAAACAAAATTATCTGCCTCTTAATTTCTTCTCAGAGGGCTTGCAAAGGCATATCTTTCTTTGCTCTCTCATAAGCATAGGAGGTGGCCTTATATAGAGTCAGACCATTGCTCCATTTAGTGCAATACTGTACAACGACTGCCAGTGGCTCTCCTGGGTTTCAAGTAGAAGCTTTTCTCACCCCTACCTGGAGATGCCAGGGATCGAACCTGGGCTCTTTGTATGCAATGCAGGTATTTTGCCACTGAGTTACAGTACTGAGAGATATAGTGCAAAGAGACTCAAACATGAACTGACCGGAGCAGGAAGCAAAAGATGAGCATTCATGAAAATTGTGAGAAAGAGGAAGTGGGAGCGGATCCCTTTAAATGTGTTTCCTTTTCTAAAAAATAAATTCCGCTCTTTGTAAAAAATTGATCAATAGATACACAGAGACGATGTTCAGGGCATGGATAAAGAAGGTGACAATTTTAACTCCTGCAATGTTTCCCGTGATTCCCTTGTTATTCCACCAAATTGTTTTTCAACAAAAATCAAACCTACAACATCACAAGATGGTGTGCAAAGGGATTATTTTATCTAGGAGATTTTTATATGTGGAAATCCAATATATGAAGATAGGCTGAAACAACAGTTACAGGAACTTCCACTCCCATGGTTGTTATGGATACAAGTTAGGGATTTTCTGAATAATCCAATAAATAAAGAAAATGTGACTCGTAGATCTTCTAGATTTGAAAAATGATGATGAGTTATTCAGAGGACTACAAAGGATTGGTATCAAATACTTACAAAACTCTAGCAGATAGTGTCAATGGGGATACCCAAAATGTTAAAATGTGGTGGGAACGAGTAACAGGTCAGCAGATAGAGCAGACTGAGTGACAAAATGGCAAAAACCACTTTTCCAGATAATTGCAGCTAAACACAGAGAGCTTTTGTTAAAACTTATATATCAGTGGTGTTTAACAGCATGAATCTGGATTATCACTGCTATGCTGGAGAAGATGCCAAGAAGTAGGAATATACATAAGAACATAAGAAGAGCCTGCTGGATCAGGCCAGTGGCCCATCTAGTCCAGCCTCCTGTTCTCACAGTGGCCAACCAGGTGCCTGGGGGAAGCCCACAAGCAGGACCCGAGTGCAAGAACACTCTCCCCGCCTGAGGCTTCTGGCAACTGGTTTTCAGAAGCATACTGCCTCTGACTAGGGTGGCAGAGCACAGCCATCACGGCTAGTAGCCATTGATAGCCCTGTCCTCCATGAATTTATCTAATCTTCTTTTAAAGCCATCCAAGCTGGTAGCCATTACTGTGTCTTGTACATGCATGATTCAAAGGTTTTAGATGGTGGTAGCTGGGGAAATTGGCTTAACAGTTCGTCAACAGATTAACTTAACCACACAACTAGCATTACTAAATCTTTTTTGAATGAGGATTTGGATTTAAATAATAAGACTTGACTAGTTAATTGTTGTTAGTGGCACGGATCAGCATTGCTCACTTTCAGACAAATTTAGCAGGTACAAATATAGTAAGTTGGTATCGGATAATCTAGGATATAGCGCTTCAGGACAGGAAAAAATTATGGATAACTTAAGGAAGGTATGGGGACCAAGAAAAGGAGGCAATTATTTTTACAATTTGGTTTGACTTTATTATTAATTATATAAATATGCAAGATGGGAGTTCATCTTCACCAGTGGCTTATACTCAGATAAAGCATTATTAACATAGCATATTTGGTGAATGGATAGTATGACAGTAACCCAATGGATCCTGATGGGAAAAAAGAAGGAAAACAAAATGAGTTAATTGATTAAATAAATCAGATTAGTAAATATGGAAAGCTCATGAGATATTTTATCCGGATTAATGAAATATAAATGTAAGAACTTATTTATAGTTTTTGGTTTATAATAGTTATTTTCATTTATATGTGTGAAAAATCAAATTAATAAAAAAATAGAAATTAAAAAGAGGGAATTATTTACTAATAACTATATTTATATCCCACCTTTCTTCCAAAGAGCTCAAGGAAGCCTACATGGTTCTTCTCCACACCCTCCACATTTTATCCTCACAACAACCCTCTGATGTTGGTTCAGTTGAGGGACTGACTGGCCAAAGATCAACCAGTGAGCTTCATAGCCAAGTAGGAATTTGAACATAGTTTTACTTTGATGAAGTCTAAGATTAAAAGTAATTGGGTGCTTTACAAAACCATGAGATATCTTGAGTTAACACAAAAACATTCAACTAAAAATCGATTATGGGTTTGGGATTGAGATGATTTCTATGAGTCCCCTTCCAGTCTCTGATTTGGAACCCTGCACCTGGAGGTTTAAACTGCTGATGGTCAGAAATGTTCCTATCAAGTGCCCATTAACTGGGCCAGGGAGATCTTATTGTTATGGAAACTCTTCAGGAGAGCCCCCCCTTCCTGAGGCCAAGGAGAGGCTTGTGTTTTGAGTTGAGTCGGAGGAAAGGCTAGGAGCTAGAGGCAGGCAGAGAGGCTGGCTCTCTGCACCATGGCTTTAGTGTGCCTCCTGTAAGTCTGATGGAAAAATAAAGATCTATTGGACTTCTGATGCTTTGAACCTCTCCATCTTAAGATCAATGTTTGTAAATAAACTATATTTCATAAACACACCACAGTCTCCGCTGACCTTCTTTCCAAGGAAACCAAACCCTGGGTAAGCACAGGGACCCCTAGGAATTTCACGACACTCTGAGATTGGGGTGGCGGGCAACAATACTTTTCATGCTTTCTTGTCCTTTACAATCTTTTCCCCCAAAGTTTTGGGTCACCTCACAGGATGAAGATGTAGTTTTACTATGTGGTATTTTGAAACATTCTGATAAAGTTTATTATAGTGGGTCAGGTATCATGCTGCTGAAAAGTTAAGCACTAAATTCTATTTATCTAGCAATATGTAAGTTTTGTTTTCTATCGCAATAGCAATATAAGAGCCAAGAACAGCACTACCAAAATGTGAGTAAAAAGATGCTATAAAATTTATCATCATTATCCAAGGTAATTTCTTCAAACATAAAACTCATGGCTATGAAAATATTGATGCAATAGATTGTTAATTTTACTTCACATTTACCTAATGACAACAAGTCCACCCATACTTCCATGCAATATAATTGTGTCACACAGTGTCAATGAAACTTAACGCTTTCAAATGGACTGCAGATTTTACACGGGGATGCATTCAAACAAGTTATCCTCAGTATAAAAAATAGATACGGCATTGTGAGAGGACTAAATATTTGAATCAGCACTTCAGAATGAAATTTGAAGATGGTGGTCATTGTTATAAAGCCATCAAAAGATGAACATTTAGTGCAGTGACTGGTTGTGTGTATGCCTTTAAAAACTGCATATAGATATTGAGATAACACCATCTGCTGCAAGACTTGTAAAAAAATTAATTCATGATTCATAACTTACTGGCCAACACTTCTTTAAAAAAAAATCTTAACATGAACATATCTACTTAATATGATTTTGCCCATGTTGAAAAAACATTGCTAGGATGTTACATGTAAAAGACTACATACATACCTCAAAAATTTTCTTTTCTTTGCAGAATCTTCTGGAGTCTTCAAATTCTTGTCTCCCTTTTTCTCTGGTGTCTGCAGAAATATCTGAGCAGATTTCAACCAGTCACTTGCTGATCTTCCTGTATCTGTTTCAATCCCTGCTCCAAAACTGAAATGGAGCTTTTTAGGAAATTCTAAATTAGCAGCTTCAGTTTCCACCTGGCATTTTTCCATATTTTCACTGTCTGATGAATATTCTGAAATTTCTATAGAAATCATCTGCATGAAAAATATAAAATTCGTATTTAAAGGAGAAACCAAATGCCACATCAATCAATAGGAACATAAAATGTATAATACTGGTATGTAGTATTACTAATTTGTCCAATATATCCAGAAAATGGCTGTATTATATGTACACATCAGATAAATCGAAAGCTTCTCAGGAAACAAATGTGTTTTAGTTGGTGGCAGAACACTGGTAAATGAAACTTTCAACCCTGGGAGTTCTTGGTTCCACACCCATGTTCATCACAATGGATAGGCAGATTCATATGGAAACAGATGGTCACAAGCCATTTAGGGCATTAAAACAAATGTTCAGCACTTCGTACTCCCAACTGTGAACCTGCTTTTAATGAGTGCAACCTCATCCAGAAGGGGATGGCACACTATTATTAGGTTAATGGATTTCCTGATGAAAGAGTACTGCTGTCTTGAGCTTAAGACTGTTTACCCATTTCCAGACCCATCCCCTTAGAAAGAAATTTGCAGCTTCTATGCAAACATTTGCAAATATCATCCCATATTGATATATTTGGTAATGAGGCAAATAAACATAAATTTCAATACTAAATTGCAAAATACTTATTTTTCCACAGAGTTCCAGAAATCAAGGTTTATTTACAGGTTGTGTATGAGGGCGGGGGAGGATCATAAGAAGAGACCAGCTATATCAAGCCAAAGGCCCATCTAGTCCAGCACAATAATGGGTTGTGCATTACTGATCGCACATAGTTATCATGTCAGTAAAAGTGATGTGGACCATTTCCAGTGATCAAGTTTTATTTATTATGTATTTATTCCATTTATATCCCCTCTCTTCCTCCCAGTAGAAGCCCAGGGCAGGAAACAAAAACACTAAAAACACTCTAAAACAGTGGTTCCCAACGTGGGGGCCGGGACCCCCAGGAAGGCCACGAAGTAATCCAGAGGGGGCCGTGAACAGTAAAGAAATGAATTATTTATTAATTTTTTAAAAAAAGTCTTCACTCCCTCTACACTGTCAGCTTTCCACTGCCGCTGCAGATGACACCTCCCCCTTGCTCCAAACGAGAGGGGAGGCCTTTTCTGAAGCTCCAGAGCGTCTTTCAGGCGCACTAAGGGCAGGCATCTGCCTATAAAATACATGGCAGATGCCAAAGGAGGATGAGGGTGGAGCTACCAGGAAGAAGAGGGGATTACTATCACTGATTCCCATCTCCTTGCACTGCCGCTACTGGCAATGCCCTTACTTAAATGAGAGGAGAGGGCTTTTTGTGAAGCAAAAAGAAGCAAGCCTGCAGAAAGGCTGCTTCCCCCCTTCCTTCCTGGCAGCCAGCCTGCCTCGCTGGGGGGAGGGGGTCACAATTTTTTTTCAGCTTATAAAGGGGGCCCTGTGGTCATAAAAGTTGGGAACCACTGCTCTAAAATATCATAAAAACAGACTTTAAAATATATTAAAACCAAAACATCTCTAAAAACATATTAAAATCAAAAATCTTTAAAAAACCTTTTATAAAAAAGCTTTAAAAACATTTTAAAAAGCAATTCCAACACAGACACAGACTGGGATGAGGTCTCTACTTAAAAGGCTTGTTAAAAGAGGAAGGTTTTCAGTAGGCGCCAAAAAGATATCAGAGATGGTGCCTGTCTAATATTTAAGGGGAGGGAATTCCAAAGAGTAGGTGCCACTACACTAAAGGTCTGTTTCTTATGTTGTGTGAAACGGACCTCCTGATAAGATGGTATCTGCAGGATGTCCTCACATGAAGAGCGTAGTGATCAACTGGATATATAAGGGGTAAGATGATCTTCCAGGTATCCTGGCCCCAAGTTGTATAGGGCTTTGTACACCAAAACCAGAACCTTGAACGTAGCCTGGTAGCTAATGGGGAGCCAGTGCAATTCTTTCAGCAGCAGGGTGACATGTTGGCAATACCCTGCCCGAGTGAGTAATCTCATTGCCCCGTTCTGCACCAGCTGCAGCTTCCCGACCAACTCCAAGGGAAGCTCCACACAGAGCACATTACAGTAATCCAGCCTAGAGATTACCAGTGCATTGACAACAGAGGTCAAGCTATCCTGGTCCAGAAACAGCTGCAGCTGTCTTACCAGTGGAAGCTGGTAAAAGCACTCTTAGCCACTGAGGTCACCTATTCTGGCTATCCCAGACCAGAAACAGCTGCAGCTGTCTTACCAGCCAAGCAGTTTTGTTGTTGTTATGTGCCTTCAAGTCAATTACAACTTATGGAAACCCTATTAATAAGTGACCGCCAAGAGCATCTGTCATGAACCACCCTGTTCGGTTCTTCTAAGTTCAGGTCTGTGGCTTCCTTTATGGAATCAATCCATCTCTTGTTTGGCCTTCCTCTTTTTCTAATCCCTTCTATTTTTCCCAGCATTATTGCCTTTTCTAGTGAATCCTGTCTTCTCATGATGTGTCCGAAGTATGATAACCTCATTTTAGCTTCCAGTGATCGTTCTGGTTTAATTTGTTCTAACACTCAATTATTTGTCTTTTCGCAGACCATAGCATGCACCAAGCTTTCCTCCAACACCACATTTCAAATGAGTTGATTCTCTTATCTGCTTTTTTCACTCTCTAAATTTCACATCCATACATAGAGATCAGGAATACCATGGGCTGAATGATCCTGACTTTAGTGTAAAGTGAGACATCTTTGCATATGAGGACCTTTTCTAGTTCTCTCATAGCTGCCCTCCCAGTCCTAGCCTTTTTCTGATTTCTTGACTATTGTCTCCAGTTTGGCTAATGACTGTGCCAAGATATTGATAATCCTTGACAAGTTCAATGTCCTCATTGTCAACTTTAAAGTTACATAAATCTTCGGTTGTTATTACTTTAGTCTTTTTGACATTCAGCTGTAGTCCTGCTTTTGTGCTTTCCTCTTTAACTTTCATCAGCATTCGTTTCAAGTCATTACTGGTTTCTGCTAGTAGTATGGTATCATCTGCGTATCTTAAATTATTGATATTTCTCCTTACAGTTTTCACACCTCCTTCATCTTGGTCCAATCCCACTTCCGTATGATATGTTCTGTGTATAGATTAAACAAATAGGGTGATAAAATACACCCGTCTCACACCTGTTCTGATAGGGAACGAATTGGTTTCTCCATATTCTGTCCTTACAGTAGCCTCTTGTCCAGAGTATAGGTTGCGCATCAGGACAATCAGATGCTGCGGCAACCCCATTTCTTTTAAAACATTCCATAGTTTTTCATGATCTACACAGTCAAAGGCTTTGCTGTAATCTATAAAGCATAGGATGATTTCCTTCTGAAATTCCTTGGTCCGTTCCATTATCCATGTTTGTGATATGATCTCTGGTACCTCTTCCCTTTCTAAATCCAGCTTGCACATCTGGCATTTCTCATTCCATATATGGTAAGAGCCTTTGTTGTAGAATCTTGAGCATTACTTTACTTGTATGGGATATTAAGGCAATAGTTTGATAATTACTGCATTCCCTGGGATCCCCTTTCTTTGGAATTGGGATGTATATTGAACACTTCCAGTCTGTGGGCCATGGTTTAGTTTTCCATATGTCTTGACAAATTTTTGTCAAACGTTGGACAGAGTCAGTCTCAGGTGCTTGTAGCAACTCTTTTGGTATGCCATCTCTTCCTGGTGATTTGTTTCTTCCAAGTATTTTAAGAGCAGCTTTCACCTCTAAAATTTCTGGTTCTTCATCATACAGTTCCTTCATTAATGAATCTGTCATCCTGGCATCTCTTTTATAGAGTTCTTCAGGCATAAGGCCAGCTCCCTGCTGAAGCTAAGCAGGGTCAGGTCTGGTCAGTGCTTGGATGGGAGACCACCTGGGAACCATATGTAAAAACCGCCTTGGGTTTCAACTATGAAAACAAAGGTGGGGTATAAATGTAATAAATAAATAAATATTGCTTCCATCTTCCTTTTATTTCATCTCGGGCAGTCAGTGTGTTCCCCTGTTGATTATTCAACATCCCTACTCTTGGTTTAAATTTCCCTTTCATTTCTCTTATCTTTTGGAATAGGGCTCTTGTTCTTCCCTTTTTGTTGTCCTCTTCTATTTCTATACGATAGCTATTGTAATCGTTCTCTTTGACTCTCCATACTAGTCGCTGTCTTGTTGCGTTTAGGGTTCTGACCGTGTTTCTATCTCCTTTTGCTTTTGCTTTCCTTCTCTCTTTAACCATTTTAAGAGTTTCTTCAGTCATCCATTGAGATGTTTCTTTTTACCCTTCCTCCCCCTCACCTCCCCCAAGTCAGTTTCATCTATTCGATGCATGATGGTACAGGAGAAAATCCCACTGAACTCAAAAAGCATGCAAATGATCAAACCTGCCCCCTCCTCCTCCCTCCTATCCCCTTCCTCTTGCCCCTTCTCTCCCCCTTCCTTCAACCGTCCTACCCCTTCCCCTTCCAATCACTTTCCCCTCTCCTCTCCCTTCTCTTCCTCCTTCGCTCTCATCTCCCCTCCTCCCTTCTCCTTCTCCCCCAAGGTCAGTTTTATTTATCCTAAGCATGATTGCACGGGAGTAAACCCCACTGAAGTCAACAATGCAAATGATCTAACCTGCCCCCCTCCTTCTTGTCGCTATATTGTTGCATTTAGCATTCTAACCGTGTTTCTGTCTCCTTTTCCTTTCCTTCTCTCTTTAACCATTTTAAGAGTTTCATCAGTCATCCATTGAGGTCTTTCTCCCTTTTTAACTAGAGATATTGTCTTTTTGCATTCTTCCTTGATAAAGTCTCTGACTTCACAAAGGAAGAGTACAGGCAGGTATCACAGAATGGTAGGGATGGTATCAGGAAGGCTAAAGGTGAGAATGAGCTGAAGTTAGCGAGGAATGCTAAAAGCAACAAAAAAGCTTTCTTCAGGTATGTTCATAGTAAAAGACAGAGAAAAGAAATGGTGGCACAGCTACACATAGTAAAAGACAGAGAAAAGAAACAGTGGCACAGCTACTCATCGAGGATGGCAAAATGATAACAGATGACAAAGAAAAGGCAGAAGTCCTCAATTCCTACTTTGGCTCAGTCTTCTCCCAAAAAAGGATCTGTGACCCTCCCGGGAAACATGAAGCAGAAGGGGCAGGATTGGAGCTTGAGATTGATAGACAAACGGTCAAGGAATACCTAATCACTTTGAACAAGTTCAAATCGGCAGGGCCCAATAAACTGCATCCTAGAGTATTGAAGGAACTGGCTGAAGAACTCTCAGAACCGCTGTCTATTATCTTTGCAAAATCATGGGGGACTGGTGAAGTGCCGGATGGCTGGAGGAGAGCTAATGTTGTCCCTATCTTCAAAAAAGGCAAAAGGAGGAACCCGGGAACTACAGACCAGTCAGCCTAACATCAGTCCCTGGAAAAACTCTGGAGCAGATTATAAAGCAGTCAATCTGTAAACACCTTGAAAACAATGCAGTGATTACTAGGAGCCAACATGGATTTATGAAGAACAAATCCTGACAAACTAATCTTATCTCATTTTTTGATTGGGTAACCTCCCTTGTAGACTGTGAATGCTCTGGCCATAATATACCTCGACTTCAGCAAAGCTTTTGACAAAGTGCCCCATGATATTCTGATTAGCAAGCTAGCTAAATGTGGGCTGGATGGAACAACTTTTAGGTGGATCCACAGTTGGCTCCAGAATCGTACTCAAAGAGTGATTATCAATGGTTCCTTCTCAAACTGGGCAGAATAACGAGTGGGGTACCACAGGGCTCGGTCCTGGGCCCAGTGCTCTTCAACATTTTTATTAATGACTTGGATGAGGAGGTACAGAGCATGCTTCTCAAATTTGCAGATGATACAAAATTGGGGGGCATAGCTAATACCGTGGAAGACAGAAACAAAATTCAAAGGGACCTTGATAGGATGGAGCATTGGGCTGAAAACAACAGAATGATATTCAACAGGGATAAATGCAAAGTTCTACACTTAGGAAAAAGAAACCAAATGCACAGTTATAACATGGGGGATACTTGGCTCAGCAATATGACATGTGAGAAGGATCTTGGAATTGTCATTGATCACAAGCTGAATATGAGCCAACAGTGTGATGTGGCTGCAAAAAAGGCAAATGCTATATTAGGCTGCATGAACAGAAGTATAGTTTCCAAATCGCGTGAAGTATTAGTTCCCCTCTATTCAGCACTGGTTAGGCCTCATTTTGAATACTGCGTCCAGTTCTGGTCTCCGCACTTCAAGAAGGATGCAGACAAACTGGATCGAGTTCAGAGGAGGGCAACAAAGATGATCAGGGGACTGGAAACAAAGCCCTATGAGGAGAGACTGAAAGAACTGGGCATGTTTAGCCTGGAGAAGAGAAGACTGAGGGGACATATGATAGCACTCTTCAAGTACATGAAAGGTTGTCACATAGAGGAGGGCAGGATCTCTTCTCGATCGTCCCAGAGTGCAGGACACGGAATAATGGGCTCAAGTTGCAGGAAGCCAGATTTCGACTGGACATCAGGAAAAACATTCTGTTAGAGCCATACGACAATGGAATCAATTACCTAGAGGTAGTGGGCTCTCTGACACTGGAGGCATTCAAGAAGCAGCTGGACAGCCAACTGTTGGGAATGCTTTGATTTGGATTTCTGCATTGAGCAAGGGGTTGGACTTGATGGCCTTATACGCCCCTTCCAACTCTACTATTTTATTCTACAGTTCTATGCTTCTATGCTTCTCCATCTTCTGCTACCAATTATACAATCAGTTTGATTCCTATATTGACCATTTGGTGATGTACACGTGTACAGTCATCTTTTTGGTCTAAAAATGTGTTCACAAGAAACAAATTATTGACTTCACAGAATTCGAAAGGTCTTTCTCCTGCTTCATTTCCTAAGCCCCGTTTTTCCACAATTCCTAGTTCTTCTCTGTTCCCTACTTTTGCATTCCAGTCCCCCATGATTATCAGCCAGACCAGGCGGTAGTTGTCACAAACCAATGGGTCCAGGGTGAGCTTTTTCAAGAGCATTTTTTCAGATCACTGCTTCTTTTAGGGCGGCTGGAGCCACTCCCTCCTGCAACAACATGTTGACTACACCCTGGATACACTAGGTCATAACCCCTCACCAAGCTTTAATAAGACAAGGGCAAGGGTTGAGAGGACACGTTGCTGGCCGCATCATTGCTCGCCTAGAGGGATTAGGAATAGGAGGCACTGTCTTGCAGTGGTTCTGTTCCTATCTCTCGGATAGGCAGCAACGGGTGGCATTGGGAGATGAGGTTTCAGACCCTTGGCCTCTTCATTGTGGAGTGCCACAGGGCTCTATCCTCTCTCCCATGCTATTTAACATCTATATGAAACCGCTGGGAGCAATCATCAGGAGTTTTGGGTTGCAGTGTCATCAGTATGCAGATGACACTCAGCTCTATCTCTCATTTAAATCCTCACCGGAGTTGGCTGTGAACACCATGTCCAAGTGCCTGGAATCCGTAAGTGGATGGATGGGAGAGAATAGGCTGAAGCTGAACCCCGACAAGACTGAGGTATTACTTGTGGGAGATAAAAGGAAATTAGGAATTACTGACCTGATGCTTAATGGGGTAAATTTGCCCCTGAAGGACCAGGTCCGCAGTCTTGGGGTCATTCTTGACTCCCAGCTGTCCATGGAGGCTCAGATTACAGCAGTGAGCCGGGCAGCTTGGTATCAATTACATCTGATACGGAGACTGCGACCCTACCTTCCTGGTCATCTGCTCCCCCAAGTGATACATGCCCTGGTCTCCTCTCGCTTAGACTACTGCAATGCGCTCTACGTGGGGTTACCCTTGAAAACGGTCCGGAAATTACAGCTGGTACAGAATGCAGCGGCACGCTTGATCAAGCATAGCCGTCGCTGGGATCACATTACCCCAGTGTTATTAGATCTTCACTGGCTACCAGTTGTCTACCGGGCCCAATTCAAGGTGTTGGTTCTTACCTTTAAAACCCTATATGGTTTTGGCCCAGTATATTTGAAGGAACGCCTCCAGAATCACCGATTATGCCGCCTGACAAGATCAGCCTCGCAAGACCTTCTCTCGGTCCCACCTGTGAGAACAGCCAGGCTGGTGCGGACCAGAGAGAGGGCATTTTCTGTCGTGGCCCCCACCCTCTGGAACTCCCTCCCTTTTGATCTCAGACATGCTCCCTCCTTGTCCAGCTATCGCCGAGCCTTGAAGACCTGGCTGTTCAGGCAGGCCTACAAGATTGAGACAGAGTAATTTATATTATTATGAATTAAAGGATGGTTTTTTAGTTTAAAATTTGATGATGTTGTTTTATATATATGTATTGTTTTATTCTTGTTGTTCGTCGCCTAGAGTGTCCCTAACCCGGACAGATAGGCAACTGAAAAATAAAATTTATTATTTATTATTATTATTGCAAGCACCTTGTCCACACCATCAGGCCACATTAACTGAAACCGATCCCAAAAAGTTGCAACCGATGTTGTACTGGATACCTCACTGGGGACTACAGTAGATGTGGATGGGGCATCAAGATTGCTACAGAGGTGAGCAACTTTACCCTCAAAGTGCCTTGCAAACAATTCACAGTGGGCCTCAACAGAGTTGTCAACAGACCCCATACAATACAGAAAAGCTCCACTGGACGGCTGCTTGAGGATGTGATGGTGGCAGAGAAGTGGGCCTTCTTTGTTGCCCTCACCTCCACACAGCAAGCACAGATATGTTTAACTTTTTCGGGCCTTTGACTGGCTCCACTTGTGCCAGTCTCAGCTGAGCCAGATGGGCCTCTGCTGCACCCAGATGATGGCAGAGTTCCCTGGCTGTGCCCAAGGAAAGGGGTTCTGCCAGCGGAGGCCATCCATGCTAACATCTTTCTTCCTCCACCACAGTTACGCCTACAGATGTAAAATTTCTGGAAATTTTGAAGCCATGGAGAAAAGGTGGGGGTTTCAGGAAAAAATGTTTTTTTCAGAAAAAACAAATTTTTGGAAAAATTGAAAAAATGTAATATTAGCACTTATTACTGATTGAAACGCACTTTGTTACTTCAGGAACATCAAATTATGTATAAGTTGGTTTGGCATAAAATTATCACATCTGGTATATTAAAAGTACATTTTATTCAAACAATTATTACAAACTGAATTTATTTTTTAAATTTTTACTTTTTTTGTAACAAATGGATCTGCAAGATCCTGAACTGTAAGGAACAGCTGAACTGTAAGGAACCTCTTTCATTTTGCCAGTTTATGAGAAGCAGGCAAAAAACAACTTAAAAAAACAGAAGAAACCATCCACATTAATAACAAAGAGAATTATTTATGTCTCCACTAGTCCTCCAGTGTCAAGCAGACATAAAGCATCCATTCCCATAAAAAGAACTGAGGGGGGAAAAGGGGGGGGGACCAAGAAACATTTTATTCATCACGCTAAAATAAAACATTCCATAATCCATTTTTTCTTCATTTTTTTCAATTTTTCAAAAAAAATAAAAACAAAAAAGGCTTTGGGGGAAAATGGGGCTTTTTCTTAATTTCTCTGGTTTTTTTTCCAGGCCTTCACATCTCTAGTTACACTGCATCCTGAGCCCCCCAGCCTGGCATATCTACCAGGAGGATTGAGCTCATAGTGACTGAACAACAAAATAAGTGTGCAGAATTGGGAGAAATGGTTTGCACATAATATCTCCAACACTCTTTTAAGTAGAAATCAGCAGAAAAAAAGAATCTGCTAAGCTGTTCTTGCCTATCACTTGCTTTGGCAATGTTCCCATAGTGCTGTATTGTCTACTTGAAATACGTACAAGGTCTGCCAAATATTTATACTTGAAAAGCAATTTTATTTGTTCCATTAATACATGCTCAGAAAAGAGAATATAAACATTTCCCAATTTACATCTGCTGATATAAGTATATGTTTGCACCTACTTAGGTTTCCATATTGCAGACATCATCGTAAATTAATCTGGTATTTCAACATGCTACCTGTGCCAAATCAAAAGTTTGTTTAGTTCTTCACATTTCTTTCTAAATCACTTTTAATCAATACTATGTACTTGTCAAGTTCTCAGTAGACTTGAAGTGACATTTTTGACACATGAAATCATATGAAGTGAGCACAATTTTGTGATTCAGCCTGCTCACCTTTCTAACAATATGCTGTTAACGCTAATGTTTGAATTCCCCTCTAAACTTTCTAGGTTCCTTTTAAGTTCAATGATATAGGTATAGGAGTCAGTTCTCCCTCACTTCTTAACTCCAACATGGGAGAGGCAATAAGAATTTCTGTGACAGCCTGCTAAAGTTCCAGAGAAGGCAAAGATACTACTAGCTTCTATTCCCCCTTCTATCATTCTATTTATTTGTGTTGTCACATTACTTGCCCTATTTTTTCTACATTTTCTATTCAGAGAATTTTTTTCCAATCTGCCTCTTTGCAGGATATTGTTCTACCTGAACCTTTACGAACACAAAAAATCAGCTAACCTTGTGGTAGAGTCTACATTTTCCATTCACTCTGATATACTACTGTCTCTTGCTCCTTTTTCCCTCCTACTCTTGGGAATGTTATTCGATCCCAATATTTTCTCTCACCCTCAAATTAATTTTGTAGACTTTTTTTCTTAGTTCTTAGTGATTTGGTCAGTACTTTCTTCTGATGCTCTGAAAATTCTAGCTCAGAATCTTGTTTCATACTTGCCTCTGACTAAGCCAATTATTTTATTTGTGGATCTCACTCATATATTCTGTTCACATGTATTATCTTAGATCTTCTCCTTTGACTGACATTCTTCTTCAACAATTTGCTTTGGCTACTTTCTACACATGAAATTGTTTGCTATCCAATATACGCCTTGGCCATTATTTATTTATTTGTTTGTTTACATTGCTTGTATCCAGCAGTGTTGCTCAAGAGACAGTAAGGCTTCCATCAGTAGAATGGGGAAGCAATTTCTGGGAATTTTACCTCCCCCCTGCAGCTCCTGCACTCTAAATGTCTTTTTGGCACTTACTTAATACCTTCCTCTTTCAAAAAGGCTTTTATGTAGAAACCTTATCCCAGTCAGCAGATATATTGGAATTGTTTTTAACATGCTTTTTAAAGATATTTTGTTTTTAACATGTTTTTAATTATTATTTTAAGTGTTTTATCACTTATTTGCCGTTCTGGACTCCTTCTAGGGTTGGGGGACCCTCCAGAGAAGATCTAGGAGGGAAGGGGAAAATTGCTGAAAATTGCTTTCCTCCCCATTCTGCTGATGGAAGCCTTACCATCAACCGAGTAACAACATCAGATACAACCTAATAAACCCAATTTTAAATATGCTTCAAAATGATATACATGTACATATGGTTTATCACAGATCTAACACCACAGAAAGACTTTTCAGATCACTGAACATGTGGCACTTTTGAATGGAATCGGTTCTCACATTCAAGTGCAAGTAATAAAATGGGAAAAATGAAGTAAATATATGTGTGAACCAGCCCAATCTAAATTATTAAATGACTAACAGCATAATCCTATGCATTTTTATTCAGAAGTAAATGCAAATGAGCTAAATGGACCTTATTTCCTAGTTAGTGTATCAACAATTATAACCTCAGATTTGTTTAAAAGCCATTCTGTAACATGTAGCGAAGCCATACACAAAACCATTAAATTAAATGAAGTATACTATAACACACACTCTGCATAATATTTTATTTCAACATGTTTACATTTCCACAACAACATTATGTTAGCAAGTTATGAGACAGCAATCTTAAATGCAGGGGGCCCACTCTCCACCTGCATAGTTAGCAAACTCAGATCTTTATACCATATTTCACAAAAATATGGACAACCCAGAAAATATTTGCATGGCTAATGAAGCTCCACTATACTTGTTAAAGGATACAGGCTATAACTGAAGGGTATTGATGTGTACTAGTTATTGTGCCTTTGATCTGCATTAAAAAGAGACAGCAGAATAAACATAGGAAGCTGCCTTAGCTAGATAAACCAATCATCTGTCTTAGTATCAGTATTGTCTATGGTGACTGGCACCAGCTCTCCAGGGTTTCAGACAGGCATTTTCCTCAGCCCTACCTGGAGATATCAGGGCCTGAACATGGAAACGTCTGCATGCAAAAGGTTTCTCTACCACTGAGCTACAGTCCTTTACTCAGCTCCTACTTTGTGCATTAAGGAAAGTAGGACCAAGCCACTCTTTCAAGCTAGGATCTCACAGATACATATCACTTTCTTTTGGAGTAGTTCTTTACTATTTCTGAAGCACTTAATTAAAAACTGTAGAATCTTTTGGCCTCTTTTTATGGACACTATCTGTGGGAATCCTATAGTATGCAATATACAAAGGAAAATTCAGACACACACCGATATTTTCACTTAGTTGTTTGCATGTGCAGTATTGTGTTGACACCTGCTTTCTTCAAGTATAAAGCTACAGAGCGGCTATAGTCAGAATGTGAAAGATTAAACTGTAATGCATAGGCAGAGTTAACCATAATGACAAACAACTAACAAGACTGATAAATCACTGGTTTCTTCTTTTTCCCCCAGAGTGACATAATAAATAAAACTCATCTGTCACACAGGGCTGATAATTATGCTTTATACAAGCAGTGCATCTTATTTATTTATTTATTTATTTGATTGATTGATTGATTGATTGATTGAACTTTTATACCGCCCATAGCAAGCTCTCTGGGCGGTGTACATAAAAAAAAATAAAACACTTACAAACAATTTAAAAGCAGCTAAAAAACCAACTAATCATCCAATTATAAAAGGTGTGTCGTATGACTGTCTGTTAAAACATTAAATACAAATACAAACTATTAACAGATATAAAAATATTAAATATTAAAATATTAAAAATATTAAAATGCCTGGACAAAGAGGAAGGTTTTCACCTGGTGCCGAAAGGATAGTAATGTAGGCGCCAGGCAAACCTCATCAGGAAGGGTGTTCCATAATTCGGGGGCCACCACCGAGAAGGCCCTCTTTCTTGTAGTCGCCTACCGGGCGTCTCTCTGAGTAGGCACCCGGAGGAGGGCCTTCGATGTTGAGTGCAGTGTACGGGTAGGTTCGTATCGGGAGAGACGTTTCATCAGGTATTGCGGGCCCGTGCCGTGTAAGGCTTTATAGGTTAAAACCAGCACCTTGAATCGGGTCCGGAAACATATAGGCAGCCAGTGCAAGCGGGCCAGGATCGGTGTTATATGTTCTGACCTCTTGGTCCCAGTTATTAATCTGGCCGCTGCATTCTGCACGAGCTGCAATTTCCAAACCGTCTTCAAGGGCAGCCCCACGTATAGTGCATTGCAGTAGTCCAATTTCGAGGTTACCAAAGCATGAACAACTGAAGCAAAATGTTCCCTGTCCAGATATGGGCGTAGCTGGGCCACCAGTCTAAGTTGGTAAAAAGCACTCCGTGCCACTGAGGCCACCTGCGCCTCAAGTGACAAGGATGGGTCCAAAAGGACTCCCAAGCTGCGCACCTGCTCCTTCAGGGGGAGTGTAACCTCATCCAGAACAGGTCTAACATCCATCGTCTCGTCAGGGGACCCATTCACTAACAGCATCTCAGTCTTGTCTGGATTGAGCTTCAATTTGTTCGCTCTCATCCAGTTCATTATCGCGGCCAAGCATCGGTTTAGCACCTTGACGGCCTCACCTGAAGATGAAAAGGAGAAGTAGAGCTGCGTATCATCAGCGTACCGATGAGAATGCACTCCAAAACTCCAGATGACGGCACCCAGCGGCTTCATATAGATGTTAAAGAGCATTGGGGACAAGACTGATCCCTGCGGAACTCCATATTGGAGCGCCCAGGGCATTGAGTAGTGCTCCTCAAGCACTACTTTCTGGAGACGACCTGCCAGATAGGAACGGAACCACTGCCAAGCAGTACCTCCAACTCCCAAATCCGCAAGCCTCCCCAGAAGGATACCATGGTCAATGGTATCAAAAGCCGCTGAGAGATCAAGGAGAATCAACAGGGTTACACTCCCTCTGTCTTTCTCCCGACAAAGGTCATCATACAGGGCGACCAAGGCCGTCTCCGTGCCAAAACCGGGCCTGAAACCCGATTGAAATGGATCTAGATATCTTATTTCTTAGCATGCAAGATTGTAGCTTTCCGAGACACACATAAGTAAAAAACCTAAATTTTAAAAACTACGAGAACCAACTTTCTGTATGAAATGTGACACTAGCAGACCTTCTATTTAAATCCAGTTCTACCACAATCATATATAAAAAGTTGAGGTGTTAGATTTTTAGAGAAAAGGGAGCACACAGGAGGGAGGTGCTAATCTCTCTGCAGTCACCACACCCATGTGCTTTTCTCCTCGGGTGAGCTTCACTAATAGAAGTAAGCAGGGTTTGGAGGTAACCATTTGATGGGGGAAGGCTATGCAGAGATAAAGCAGTACGCAAGAGAAGCACTCATCTTCCATTACCCATATGTCCTTTTTGCTTAAAATCAGATGGAGGCAGGGATGGGAGTAGATTGTATAAAAGCTTGATTCACCAGATATATTGCCCAAGCCTGATGCTTTCTGCAACTTTAGTAATGATTGCTACTGATGACTACAGCAGGGAGTTGATAATACAACACAGTTTTCCAAAGCATAATGTCTCTAACATCACAATCCCACAAATGTTTAGTCAAAAGTAAGCTCCACCAAATTCTATGGGGTTTATTCCCAAGTACTATGCTTAGGATTTCAGTCTTAGTAATGCTAGGTCACCATAACACAATATGGAGACAAAGTGATTTGCCCAAGGCTACCCACGTCTGTACAAAGATCTGAAGCAAAGTCCAGTGTCCATCTTCTACAGCACACTAGGTTTTACGAACTTTTCTCTCTAGTATCTGCCATCCTCCACAGCAGGAAGCCGCAATCCTCCAAGTCACACTACTAAGAACAAATGGATCTATTTTAAGGTCAGTGTTAAAACCCTGCAGTACCCTAAATTTACATGCCAATTTAGGACAAGCAGTGGAGAAAAATTATATATATGCAGTGGAGCTTTAATCAGATTGCAGCTCATCAGATTAGAATTTGGTTAGAGACACCACCCCATCTCTTCGGAACAGTGATCAGTGATATTTGAAATGTGGTTATAACTTTAATGTTATGACTCATTATCAGGGAAGATATCATTTCCAGAAGCTTAGCACCTTATCACATTGAGGCATAGGCTATTATCTCTATGTGAAAATAGCCATCAATAACAATTCCTAGGCACTTTGTATCTTTTTAAAAATGTTGTAGGTATGCATTTGCTAACAGCATGTCTTGACAAGACTCCCGCCTAAGTATCATTATTATAAATGGAAATTCACAGAGCATTTGGGGGTAAACATCTGTAGGAAAAACAGACTGGCAATATCTCTTTAAGCAATAGCAACGGACAAAGTTTATATACACTTTCTCTTCCAACCTATTTGAAGAACGAAAGGCAATGATAATACCTTTTAAAACAACAAGCTAACACCAAATAAAATCAATTAGTAATCATACGCTGAATGTTGGAAGATTCAGGACAGACAAAAGGAAGTACTTCTTTACTCAGCGCATAGTTAAACTATGGATTTTGCTCCCACAAGACGCAGTAATGGCCACCAGCTTGGATGGCTTTAAAAGAAGATTAGACAAATTCATGGAGGACAGGGCTATCAATGGCTACTAGCCATGATGGCTGTGCTCTGCCACCCTAGTCAGAGGCAGCATGCTTCTGAAAACCAGTTGCCGGAAGCCTCAGGAGGGGAGAGTGTTCTTGCACTCGGGTCCTGCTTGCGGGCTTCCCCCAGGCACCTGGTTGGCCACTGTGAGAACAGGATGCTGGACTAGATGGGCCACTGGCCTGATCCAGCAGGCTCTTCTTATGTTCTTATATTTATAAATATTGCTATGCACAAAGCGTTTTCCAATCATCACATTTATTCTTAAACTATTTGAAGTAAATTAGGCTGACAGAAAGTGACTAGACCGTCATCTGCAACTGCATACAAATCCTTCAAGATTTTACAAGTGAGTGCCAGCATGTTAAAACAAACCAAAACCAACGACTTCTGAAAATGATCTTGTTCCAGAGAGCCTTTGGAAGGGACTGAAGGTAGAGCCTGACACTGATTTTATGCCTTCTATGTTAAATTTTACCTTTGTAGTTCCTTTAGTACCAATCCCTATATATGTGATGTGTGTGCGTATAGTATTTTATGTATTTTAATTGTATTTTATGTATTTTAATTTATTTTAATGTTTTTGTGATTTTACAGTTTACAACTGTATTGTGTACATGTTTGATTTTATTTTTGTAAGCTGCCTTGAGTGCCCTATTATAGGGTAGAAGGGCAGGATAGAAATATTTTAAACAAAAATAAATAAATAAATAAACTTAGTGTAGTGCTTTCAACGTGCTCTGCATGCATTATCTACAGTATTTACAACGTTCCCATACAGGCCTATTTCACACACAAACTTAAGTCATGATTAATTTTAACCATACTTAATAAGCCATAGTTAGATCTGAGGTGTCTGGCAGAGGATCGCTTAAACCTTGGTTTATTATGCCTCCTTCCCCCATTAAAGGAGACACGAGCCAGGAAGAGACACTATTCACTTGCAATTCCTGAGCTTTTTGGTGGTGGAAGCTTCTTAACTATAGTTACAGAAGAGGTCTGAGTTCGTACTTAATGCTAAGCTATGGTTAATATTAACTAAAGTTTATAAATCAACTTAAAACCCTGATTAATGAGAGACCTTTAACCACAGTTAAAAAACCACCATAGTTAAGCTGCTATGCTGGGTTCACATATAATATAAAACCATGGTTTAATAAACCACGATTTAGCATTATGAGCAAACTACAAGAAGATCCTGCTGGATCAGGCCAATGACCGATGTAGTCCAGTATCCTGTTCTCACAATGGCCAACCAGTTGCCCATGATGATGTGACCCCCACTGGCTGAGAGTGTCGGGTGGGGGCAAGTCAGAGGATGAGGATGCGGACTGGGACAAATCACTTGGGGAGGGGGCTGGCAGAGGAAGAGACTTAAGAGGGCACCCCTACCCTGGTCGTAGGACTCCACAGCCCCCACAACTCCATACCCCTGTGAGGAAGCTCAGCCAGGCACATCAGACGCTTCCCAGGCAGGAACACCTCTACTTCCCATGCCTGAACTAACAGTTAGCAGCCCCCCTCTGTTGGAAGGGGAAGACGACAGACTGATTGAGGCTCCACCATCGCCCCACTTGTGAAGACACTCGAAGCAGGGAATTCAACAGACTCAACTAGGGAGGAGCCTCCATTTGCATGCGCACTCCCATCCTACTTAAGCAGACTCGGGGGGGGGGACCCAGTTGCTGAATCAATGTCTGTAGTCGTGAAGTCATGCTTAGCTAGCGTTAGAGAGAAGCTAAGTTCCTAGAAAGAATAACTAGTGCATCGTAGCTAGAGGCACTCTGCATTGCAACTGTCTATTACTTTAATAAAAAGAGAAGACACCACTGTCAAGTCTGAGTCCCTCAACTTCAGACAGGACAGTTTGACTCAGCCACCACCTCTTCCAACCAAAACTCCTATGACAGAAGGAATAGAAGCGAGCAGTGGAGCAGAGGAGGGCTACCAGAGAGCTTTCAAGTCCTTGTTAAGGGAACTACAGAACCTTTGAACTGAAACCCAGTCCCTTCAAACTGAGAACCAGACCTTGAGCCTCCAAGTGACTCAGTTGGGGGCTCAGATGAATACTATCCAGCAGGGGCAAGGCCCTGTCCAGCCCGTGCCCATGCCCTGAGTCAAGACACCGGTGAGGATGCCTGTCCACTATGGTGGGAATTAGAGTAGTTTGCCATGTTCATAGCCCAGGGCAAGGTCTACATGCAAGTGAGGCAATCGGAATTCCCTAACAACTCATTGAAGGTGGCCTTTGTCATCAGGCTCCTAGAGGGTGAGGCTGCCCAATGGGCCACTGTGCTGTTGCTCCAGAATGACCCCGTGTTCACCCAGTATACCATCTTCATTGAAGCCATGGCAGAAATCTTTCAAGACCCCCAGCGAAAGGACACCATGTCTAGTCAACTGGAAAACCTGAAGAAAGGGACTTAGAACTCCGTGGTGACTTATACAAACACCTTTCGTATCCTGGCCCAGGAGATGGACTTTAACAAGTTCGGTTTAATGTACTCATACCGAAATGGTCTCAGTGGAGAGGCCCTGGATGAGTTGGTGTGTGCCCTGCAGCCAAATACTTTCCCAGAGCTGGTCCAGCTCTGCCTGCACATAGACAGCAGACTTGAAGGTCATTGCCAGGAACACAAAGCTGAGGCAGCTCAAACCCAGACTCCCATACCTCTTCCCCGCACCTGCATCACCCCCAGCATGGGAACCTTGACGCCGCCAGGGTTGGAGCCCATGTCGCCGGGGGGGGAGCACAGACACTCCTGACAGAGACAAGAGAGAGAAGTATCAGAAGGGCTGTGACGATATTGCAGGAAGGCAGGGCACCTGGCTAAGATGTACTCATCCAAGTCGGAAAAGACTCTGGGTGCAAGAAAATGTCAAATCCCAGCTCTCGTAGAAGTCCACGAGCTGGGATCTTCCGTGGTTCAGTGACCTCAAGTTAAGCCTCTTCCGCCAAGGTCCACCTTACATCTGCCAGTCTGCATAGGCCTACCATCAGGTCAAGACATCCAAGTGTTTTTCATGGTAGATTCGGGTGCATCCAACAACTTTATGGACTTGGATTTTGCCAAGCAGCACATGTCCATTGTTAAGCTCAAGAAGCCGCTGTCCATAGAAACTATAGATGGGCGGCCCCTGACTTCAGGTACTCACTCGGGCCATGACAGAGCTACAAGTGGAGACATTGGGTCATGTGGAGAGAATATTGTTTTACCTAGCCGTCCTGCCCCAATTCCCAGTGGTGCTGGGGATGACCTGCTTGGCCCAACACAATCCAGTCATTTCCTGGGGGCAGGCCACAGTGACTTTCCAGTCGGATTACTGCAAGCTGCACCGCCATCCTCCAGAGATGGACACCTCGGAGACTTTGGCAGCGACTCCCCGGTCTGAAGAGACTACTCTGCCTACAAAATACAAAGACCTCCAAGACACTTTTGATAACCAGGAAGCCAACCAGCTACCACCTCACTGTCCCTATGACTGTACCATAGACTTGATCTCGGGGGCCAGCGTTCCCTCGGGGCAAACATATTCCTTCTCAGAGCTGGAATTGGCAGGGCTGAGGGAGTTCCTAGACACCAACCTGCAGCGAGGATTCATCAGACCATCTAAGTCTCCTGCCGGGCCCCCACTGCTGTTCATCAAGAAGAAAAGTGGGAAGCTACACCCTTGTCAAGACTACAGGGAGCTAAACAAGATTACCATCTCCAACCTTGCCTCTCATTTGCAAGATGCTGGAGCGTTTGTGAGTTGCCAACATCTATACCAAGCTGGACTGCACGGAGCCTACAATCGAGTCAGGGACAAGGACGGAGACAAGTAGAAGACTGCCTTCAAGACCCAGTATGGCCACTCTGAATACCTGGTCATGCCGTTCGGACTATCAAATGCCGCAGCTGTCTTCCAAAATTTCATGAATGGCATCTTCCGACACTACCTGGATGGCTTTATGATAAGTCTATTTAGATAACATACTTATTTACTCCGACTCCCCAAAGCAGCATGAAGTGCACCTCTGGACAGTGTTACAAAGAGAATCACTTGTATGTCAAGCTCAAGAAGTGTGGTTTCAATTTGACCACCTTGGACTTCTTGGGATATCGGATTACCCCCACGGGGGTTGAGATGGACCCGGAAAAAGTGTGCAGTGTACTCTCTTGGCACCCTCCCAAAACCAAAAAAGACCTACAGAGGTTCCTGGGGGTTGCCAACTACTATTATAACTGCCTTCCCTAACATCACAGTCCCATTAACCGACTGCTTGAAAGGACCTGGCCCCTTTTGTTGGACCGATGCAGCTCAACAGGCGCATTTGAGAAACTGAAGCTGCTGTTTGCCTCAGAACCCATACTCCAGCATGCAGACCCCCATCAACCTTTCCTGGTGGAGACGGATGTCTCAGATGTAGTCATCGGTTCAGTGTTATTACAACCAGCCGAAAAAGGAGGGGGCTTCAGCCCTGCGCCTACTTCTCACGCAAGCTGTCTAGTGCGGAAAGGAATAACACTGTTTGGGGAAAGGAGCTACTAGCCATCTGTAATGCATTTCAGACCTGGTGGCACCTCTTGGAAGGGGGTCGACATGAGGTGCAGATCCGCACTGACCATCGGAACCCTGAGAGTCTTCAGACAGCCTGCACTTTGAACAGCAGCAGGTGTGGTGGGCACAGTTCTTCACTAAGGCACAGTTCTTACTGATGCCCTGTCCTGCAAGCCAGAATACAATGAAGCCCAATCTCTGTCTCCATTACATCACATCATACCCCCCGAAAGGTAGGTGGAGGCAGCTTGCCCAGATCCTTGACTGGAGGTTCTGTGCCGCATGCAAGAACAAGACACTTTTGCCCAAGAGAGTGTGTGGGAGTTGGAGCAGCCACCACAGGATTGCACACCAGAGTTCCCTCACAGAGGGGGGTTGCTCTGCCACTTCGAAGCATTGTATGTGCCTCCAGGAAAGATCTGGGCCAAGGTATTTCAGCAATATCACAACTCCCCAACAGTAGGACACTTTGGAGTATTTAAGACTTTACAGGCTATCATGAGACTTCTGGTGGCCAAGAGTAAAGCATGATGTTGAGAGATATGTCCAGTCCTGCCCTACCTGCATGAGGGCTAAGCACACCGCAGGATGACCTGTGGGGTTACTGGGGCCACTAACCACTACCTGAGGGTCCATGACAAATGGTGACCCTGGACTTTATCACAGACTTACCCTCCTCCCAGCGGAATCATGGATGCCTTCAGTAAAATGGCTCATTTTACCCCTGTGTCAGTGTACCGACAACCAAAGAAATCGCCCAGTTATTTGTTCAGCATGTTTTCCGGCTGCATGGTCTCCCCCACCAGTCTGGTCTCAGACCGGAGACCCCAGTTCACAACCCGATTCTGGCAGCCTGTGGCAGCTGTTACAGATTGAGCCAAGATTTGTCGTCCTCCCATCACCCCCAAACAGATGGACAAACAGAAAAAGTGAATGCCACCCTGGAACAATACCTACGTTGCTATGTCAACTACTAGTAGGATAATTTGGGTGTCTTTGCTACCCTTGGCCCAGTTTGCCTGTAACAACTCTAGCCAACAGACTCTGTTTTTTGTTAGTTTTGGTTATTACCCGCACACGTTTCCCACCCACAACTCCAACCTGGCCATTCCCACGGCAGCAGAGTTTGTGCAACAGTTGCAGGCAATGCAGCAACTGTTGCAGGAACAGCTAGCTAGAGCTAAGGCCAATTACAAGAAAGTAGCGGACCAATACCATCAGTCTGGTCCCAAGATACAGGTGGGCAATAAAGTGTGGCTGTCCACGTGTTATCTGCCAATGTGAGTACCCTACCATAAGCTGGAAGCTCGGAGGGTGGGGCCCTTTGAAGTAGAGGCACAGATCAATCCAGTGCCCTTTCATCTCCGTCTACCTGTCTCCATGAAAATCCACCCCATGTTCCATCACTTCTACTCACCCTGGAGAAGCCGCCAGACCCCAATAGGGCACCTGACATCCCACTACCACCAGTCATGGTCGATGGACAGGAATACGAGGTGGAGCAGATCCTCAACTCATGTCAGTGCAGAGGAAAGCTACAGTACGTAATCCACTGGCATGGCCACAGTCCAGAGGAAAGATCCTGAGAAGCAGCTACAGACATTCACAAACCGGAATTGGTGAGAGAGTTCCATGATGCCTACCCAGACAAACCCAAGCCTCCGGAGTGGGGGAACTGGCATGGGGGGATGATGTTGTGACCCCCACCGAGCAAGAGTGGTCAGGTATGGGCGAGTCAGAGGATGAGGACACAGACTGGGACGAATCACTTCGGGAGGGGGCTGGCAGCTGAATGGACTCAGAGGGCACTTTGACCCGTCTTGGGACGCCACAGCCCCCGCAACTCCAAACTCCTGTGAGGAAGCTCAGCCAGGCCCGTCAGATGCTTCCCAGCTGGGAACACCTCCACCTCCCATGCCTGAACTGACAGCAGCCCCCCTCCATAGGAGGGGGAAGACAACAGACTGGCCGAGACTTCACCTTCACCCCGTTCGTGAAGATGTTTGAAGCGGGAAATTCAATAGACTCAACTAAGGAGAGGGCTCCATTTGCACATGCGCACGCTCCCAACTTACTTAAGCAGACTCAGGGGGAGAATCCAGTTGCTGAGTCAACGTCTAGTCATGAAGTCATGCTTAGCAAGTGTTAGAGAGAAGCTAAGTTCCTAGAAAAAGTAACTAGTTTCATGAGGCACTCTGCATTGCAAGTGTCTATTACTTTAATAAAAAGAGAAAACACCACTGTCGAGTCTGAGTCACTCAACTTCAAGTGGGACACATGGAAAGCCCACAAACAGAACCACTCTCCCATCCTGCAGTTTCCAGCAACTGGTGTTCAGAAGCATAGTGCCTCTGACAATGAAGGCAGAGCATAGCCATCATGGCTGGTAGCCACTGATGGCCTTATACTCCATGAATCTGTCTAATCCCCTTTTAAATCCATCCAAATTGGTGGCCATCACTGCCTCTTGTGTGAGCAAACTCCATAGATTAACTATGCATTGTATGAAGCAGTACTTTATTTTGTCTGCCCTTCGTCTTCCAACATTCAGCTTCACTGGATGTTCATGAGTTCTAGTGTTATGAAAGGGGGTGCTATGCATAATTTTATACACTTCTATCATGTCATCTCTTACTCGACTTTTCTCTAAACTAAAAAAAACCCAAATGCTGCAACCTTTTCTCATTTTGCTTGACCTTTTCTGAACCTTTTCCAACTCTACAGTATCCTTTTTGAGGTGATGCAACCAGAACTGTACACAGTATTCCAAATGCAGCAGGTATATGCTGAAAGTACATCAGTATTACAAACCCCACTCCTCAGATGGGCTGCTGAGAAAGAAAGGCTTGCCTGGGACAATGAGTTCATGATAGAGGTAAGATTCGAATAAGGAACTTCACAATTCATAGCTCAGTATTTTATCCACTACATCTCCAATTTTCTCAGCCAGCTACTGCACACAACTGGAGTCCCTTAAAACCTGGTGCAATACGCTTCCTGCAACTGGCAACTGCCACGAGATGGCAAGTTTCTATGCTCTTCCAAAAACCCACTGGAGGCAGACCTATGACAACATATTACAATAATCTAGTCTTCACAACATAAAATGATGAAGGTGTGAATAAACCCTCCGTTTGAATAAACCCAGGGAAAGTCCCAGGAAGATGATGAGCAAACAGTATCACCCTTGGTGCCTTCCTGGCAAGAATTATTGGAGCCATTCAGAATTGCCTGAGGAACATTGTTGACATCAAGATTCATATGTTCACATATATTCATGGAGCATATGTGAAAGATGTACTGATGACTTCCTAGTGCTGTAACCATGGATTAAAATTTCTCTGCTCTGTCTCAAGGTTTTTTCTCCTCTCTTGTCATCATCCTCTTGGATTCCTCTTCCACTTTTAACAACTTTGCCCATGTTCTACTCTGTACCTTCTAGGTTGGTTCCTGGTGCCTGTCATATCATTTTTCGATAGTTCACTCCAGCTTTCTTTGTTAAGGGTTCTATCTTTTCCGCATTCCCACTATCTTTGGTGGCCTCCAGAGCTCTGGCTTTTACTTTATAATGATATTCTCTTTTGGTTTTATTTTTTGTACTTTCTCATATCCAATATGATTTCTACTTGATTATCTTTTCTTTCTTTGCCCTTAACCTACTTCCTTAACTAATATTTCTGAGGTTTTCTGTTATTACATCCTATGCCACCTAACTTTCTAAAACAGGCCAACTAAAACTGAGCTTCTGCTCCTCCCCCTTTATCTCTCACCTCCTCTTTGCTAAGTTCTACTGTCTGTTCTACATATCTTCTAGTTATTAAACTCGCAACATCCATGCAATCTCAGTTTGACATCTTTCTTTCTACATCCTTCCAGTGCCCACTCAATTCATAATTAACATTTGCCCGTCCCTCTTTTGCTACAAATCAAAGCTCTTGTTCAGTTTCTCATTATTTCTCACACTGACTACTGCAATTCTTTGCTCAATCTTCTTAACTCTTCTCTTATACCTCTTTCCTTTTGATGGAAGCAGTGTGTCAAGCAACTGATACCAAGATTAAGTTTTACCATCCTCTTCTGGGGAAGCAAGGGAGATCAGAATTCTATAAATTCAAAATAAAAATGCTAAGCCTATGCTAGCATAAATTGTGAAGGAATAACAAAAAGTATTAAAACAGTAAATTAATATGGTTTAAACTTTAGAAAAACAAAGAAAATGCTCAAGGGAACCTGAATAAAAACAGAAATTAGGACTCTTTTTTCAACTAAAAAAAGGAAAAATCAGTCAGCTTGTCTGAAAGTAAAATAACATTCTCACCAAGCTAGTGCTGATTTAGAGTAGGAAACTCACTTGGATGTTCTCCAACAGCTACAGATATCTGCTAATAAAGGTTTCTTAATCAAAATCACAAATATTTTTGAGAAAAATGGAAGAAAAATCAATTACTATATTTTTGCATTATTAACCAGAGATTTAAACCACAGCTAACCTAGCAAAATTCCTAAACAAATGGGTATTTGTCTTTGCATTAACCTGTGTACCTTCTTCACACTTTGTACAGCTTCTATTTATGGATTCAATGACCATTGTAACGTAATCTATATTATCTTAAAAACAAGACACTGGATGACAGAGTAAAATAGGACTGAAATGAAATTATAGGTAACCACTGCAAGTACCACCTTCCCAAAATTAGATTGCTGTGTGTATTGTACCAGCTGTAGGTCTGTCAAAATTACTTGAAAAGGCTGTTCAATAAGATACTTATACACAAATATATACTCCTATCTCCTACTATAAATATCCCATTTTTAGAAGAGAAAAGAAGCTTCAATCATTTCTCTCCTAGAAGAGATAGAATTTGCAGCATGGAAAGGGCCATTTTATCTTGCAAAAACATTCATACTACTCCAGCAACTCAAGGGAAATGCTATCCTTCCAAAGATTGTAGGGATGGGGAGTGAATAAAACCAAAATGAGACAGGAAATATGAAGAAAAGAAGCTGCAAACCTCTTGGGGTTAAGTGAGTAATAGTCTCCAACTCTGATCATAAACATATTTTATGAAGCAAAACAGGTTTCACAGGTTATATTCATTCAGACCCAACTTCAAGCTGTTCTAGCCTGCCTCTGCTAAAATGGGTTTTTATAATACCGAGATCAAATGAGTCAATATATCAGTGGGCCACCTGCTTAGTTTAGAAGAGGACTGGCTATTCTAGTCTAATGCATTCTCTACTATATTTGAATAACCTTTTGTAGGAACAAAACAAATATCAATCCCTCTAAAATTACAACTGGAAATATGGTGATTGGATAATTAAGAATTTCCAGAACTACTGTTTAATAAAAGAGAAACTTTCAGCTACTGGTTACAGCTTTGCTGTAAACAGACCATTTTATACTGCTAGCCTTGCATTTGCGGATCCTACAAATCAAAACTATGGTTAATCGTTCTTTATGAATTACCTTTTCAAAAATCCATAATAATATTTGTCATAACAACAGTCTTATGGTCATTTCATACAAGCAATTTTACACTTGTAAAGATATTCCCAAACACATGTATACTGAATCAGTTAAAGGACCAAACTACATATTACATGGAGTTCTGTATAATATCCCCATTACATCTCCCTTCCTCCTCCCCAAAAAATGAAAAGAAGCTGCTGGAAGCAGCAACAAACCAAGGAAGGACAGCTGTAAAAACATGTTACTTAAGCCTCTCTCAGCACCCATTCTTCCTCTCAATATTTTTATTTATTTAAAACATTTACAAACTGCTTATGAACAGTTTAAAAAAATCTGTCTAAGCAGTGTACAACTTAAAAACAATAAACTATATCATTAACAGAGCTTGGAAGTAACTAGTTACAAGTAACAAATTACTTGTAATTCATTACTTTTTTGAGTAATGAGTGGGTAATTCCTTTACATTTTGATTGTAATAGAACGAGGAGTAATTTTACTACTTTTGTGGAGTAATTGTAACGTTTCCAGAATTACTTTTGGGCATTACTTGGGGGGGGAACAGGGAAAGTCTTCTGTTCCTCTGATTTGTGGATGAAAATCATGTGCTTCAAACTGGGCTTCTGTGCAGCTCATGCTCTGTGGATGGGTAGGAGACGAGAGGGAGGAGGCGGAGAGTGAGACGGGGTGGAGTACAGAAAACAATTATTTAAAAAAATGGATAGTGGTGGTGAAGAATGGAGTGGAGTGAAAAAGGATCCGGAGGTCAAGAACATGGATACAGGAGAAGGAGGCAGCAGCAGAATGGAGATAAAGAACTGTGGAGGTGAAAGATGACAACGTGTGTGTGTGTGTGTGTGTGTGTGTGTGTGTGTGTGTGTGTGTGTGAGAGAGAGAGAGAGAGAGAGAGAGAGAGAGAGAGAGAGAGAGAGAGAGAATGCTGTGTTTGCACTTGGCACACCAGTGGCCTCCACCACCCTCTCTGGATACTGTGCTGCATTTGCAGTATTTTAACTTTTTGCATCTCAGGGGAACATGTTGGCTTGAGTGAGTGTCCCTTAGTTGATGGCAGGGCAAGGTCTGGGAGGTGGTTAAGTGAGAGAGATTATGCTTGCTGGCTGAGTGGGGGGGGGGGTTGCACTTGGTTTGACATGCAAAGATCTGAGTAGTGGTCTCTGCCTCCCTCCCCACCACCCTTACCAGCGGAGAGACCACCATTGCTATCTTATGAATACAAATAATTATTCTACTACCTCTGTATGTGTTTATTTTTAATATTGTTTTAGGCTACTTAGATATGCAGCAGCCAAGGCCAGCACCTTGTAGGCGGGTTTTTTTTAAAGTAACTGAAATGTAATTGCAGTGATTACTTTGGAGGAAAAGCAAAGTAATCAGTTACTTTCAGAGCAATTGTAATTGTAACGGTAATTACTACTTTTTTTGGGCAATGTAACTGTAATTTATTACTTTTTAAAAGTAATCTTCCAAGCTCTGATCATTAATACAAAAATACAACATAAAGCCAGTGAAACAGTAGTATAAAAGGATTAAAAATGAATAAAAACAGGGATTCATACAACAGGTTCCTATTCTATGGGTCAGAGAAAACCTGGGCAAAAACAATGTGTCTTTACAAGACATCAGAAGCAACTGATGGTTGCTGCTTCACTTTTGGCAGAGGGATTTAGTACCCCATAGTAGGGGGACAATAGCCGGAAATGTTCATTTTTAGGTCACCACTTTATTATACAGCCATGAGAATAGCTGCATACTATAGCCAGCGTGGATTTTTCACATTCAGCAATGTTAATTGAAAACACACCCCAAGCCATTCTGATCCTTCCCCTAAGCTCATTTCAAAACAAAACCTTACGAAACTTATAGTCCTAAACTTCCCTTCAGCCCAGTACCTACCCACCCAATGTCCTACTCTCCCCTTCTCCCTCCTCCCCCTTCCCTGCCCCTCCCCCAGGTCAGTTTCACCTATCCTAAGCATGATTGGACAGGAGTAAATCCCACTGAACTCAAAAAGCATGCAAATGATTAAACCTGCCCTAGAATCATAGAATAGTAGAGTTGGAAGGGGCCTATAAGGCCATCAAGTCCAACCCCCTGCGCAATGCAGGAATCCAAATCAAAGCAGATGGCTGTCCAGCTGCCTCTTAGACGCCTCCAGTGTCTTGCCTCTTCTCTCTCCCTTCCTTCATCCCTCCGTTCCCCTCCCCCATCCCCTTCCAATCCCCTCCTTTCCCTCCCCTCCGTCCCCTCCTCCATGGGCAGTTTTACCTATCCTAGGACTATGATCTGGCAGACTAGGGTTCAAATTCCCACACAGCCATGAAGCTCACTGGGTGACCTTGGGCCAGTCACTGCCTCTCAGCCTCAGAGGAAGGCAATGGTAAACCACCTCTGAATACCGCTTACCATGAAAAACCTATTCATAGGATCGCCATAAGTCGGAATCGACTTGAAGGCAGTCCATTTCATTTTCAAGCATGATTGCCCGGGAGTAAATCCCACTGAACTCAATAAGTATGCAAATGCTCAAACCTACCCTCTCCTCCTCCTCTCTCCCATCACCCCCCTTTTACTTCTCCCCCCTCCCCTTCCAATCCCCTCCCCCTCCCCTTCCAACCCCCTTCTTCCCCCTCCCACTCCTTCTGCTCCCCGTCCCCATTCTTCCTTCCTCTTCCCTCCTCCTCCTCCCCATGGTCAGTTTTACCTATCCTAGACATGACTGCATGGGAGTAAATCCCATTGAACTCAATAAGGATACAAATGATCAGATCTGCCTTTCCCCTCCTTTCCCTCTCCTCTCCTCTCCCCTCCCCTCTCCTCTCCCCTACCCTCTCCTCTCCCTTCCTCCTCCCTCCTTCCTCTCCTCCCCTCCCTTCTTCCTCCTCCCTGCCCGCTCCAGGCTTCCCTCCCCATGGTCAGTTTTACCCATCCTAAGCATGATTGCATGTGAGTAAATCCCATTGAACTCAGTAAACATGCCAATGATCAAACCTCCCCTCCCCCTCCTGCCTGTTCCCCTCTCCCGTCCCCAACCCCTGTGGTCAGTTTCACCTATCCTAAGCATGATTGTAGGGGAGTAAATCCCACTGAACTCAATAAGCATGCAAATGATCAATCCATTCTCAGCAAGCTTGCACAGGATCCCATTTCTTACCTCCCGGATTAAAAAGCAGAGAAATTCACTAATGGGCAAAAAACCTTGCGGTTTAAGAATGTACCTATAGTCAACAGATATTTCTATCAAACTTTAAAAGGCAGGGAAATTGGGCAGCTATAGTGAATGTACCAGCGAAGCAAGAGACGTGACCTCCTCTCTGAGATATTGTACTGCCCTACAAACTGGAAAAAAGGCAAAGATAATTTGGGTTGGTCTTTCACAGTCTAATCCACTTCCTGTGTAGCTTGGAAGAATTTGGTAACATGTGCCTCTGAGCATATGGTGAGTGGTGGCAACACCTGCAGTCAGCCCAAATAATAGAAACAAGAAATGTGCTGTGCTTGTTGTAGCAGGGAGGAAGCAACTATACTAAAACAACTGATATTATTCAGATAGTCACTTCAAATATGTTTGATTTGCTTTGCAATGTTAGTGAAGTTTCCTATAGTAAATCATTTTCTTTTGCTTCTATTTCTGTAAATATGTGAAGTACAGCAACACTTTGCAAAATTTACACTACAAAAACTCCAAACATAATTGTGGAATAATGGCACTAACATCTGCAGAATAGTCTCCAGTGGACCTCAGGAGTGTCTCAATTTGCACAAGATAAAACAGTGGGAGGTGAAATATATTCTAGCAAAATTCTAGGTGTGCTCTATGTTTTTAATTGACGTTGCCTTAAATGAAGTGGTTTAAACATAGCAGGCTGAAAACATGCATCCTCTTTTTTCCAACAGCTAGAGTCATTGCTGAAGTAGCAACATATTGGAATCAGTCTGATTTTACATCAAACTGCAGTTTCAGATTCAGCTGTTAATGCACCCAAAATAAAAAAAGAACATAACCTCCAATTTGAAACACACAAAAATGCTGTCTTCACCATCATATGACACTGACCAATAAAAAGGCTTTGAAATTAATAAAAATGAATTTGACACAGATTTCTAGGATGAATAATGAGGGAAATAAACATTTCTAGTTTAGTGTCGGAAGGCAGAGCTGGGGTCCCAATCCCGGGGAGCTGGATCCCGGAGAGTTGGGAGAAGAGTATTCGGATGGATGGCAGAGGGAAGGGGGAGGAACTTCCCCCCTTTGGAGCGAAGACGAAACAGAGGAACTGCCAGTGATAAGGTCGCTTAGCAACGGGGAGCCTGAGCCCTCCCTGGACATTCTCACGCCTCCCCCTCTTTCAGGCTCAGAGCAAGATGGGAAAGAGGGAGGGCTGCTCACAGCCGAAAAGCGGGGAGGCAGTTTACCATCAGCCCCTCCCCTATCCCCCATCCTGGAATCGGAAACTTCAGAAGAGGAGGGGGTGATGCTTCCCCCCTCACCGCGCACACGCAGACAGCTGAAAAGACAGGAGAGAAGGGGGGAAGGCGGGCAGTACCTGAGGGGCAGTTAAGGAGGAGCGAAAGATTGCGTGCCCGTTTGACCCCTTCTTAAAGAACAGGCGGGAAGAAGTCCCTTGCTCTGTCAACTTTCTCCCAATGCCGCAGGACCTGTATCCCTATATTGCTTCATGAGAAAACGCAGTCTTTGTTTGGACATTACCCTAATAAAACACGAATTAACTACAGCCATTGGTCTGGTTCCTGAGTCACATCCTGGGCCTGACAGCTTGACAGAGCCACCTAAATCACCCTCAACGCTCTCTTCACTTGACTGGGACAAGATGTCAAAGGGAGCAGCGGAGGGGACGAACCCCACTTCTGAGACGGAAGAAGTGGAACTCTTGAGGACTAAGGTAGCTGATTTGCAGACGGATGTTCAAGCCCTGCTAGCAGCAGTCAAGGCGCTGAAGACGGATAATCAAACCTTGAAGGCCACGATAGACCAGATGCGAACAGCCCCTCCAGCTGCCGTAGTAAAGGTTCCCATTGGATTGCCCCCAAAATACGCGGGACAAAGTGATCAGTTGGCAACCTTCGTGGCTCAATGTGAGTTATATCTGGATGTCAGGCACATGGAATTTCCAGATGATGGGGCTAAAGTAGCTTTCGTGATTAGCCTCCTGGAGGGAGAAGCTGCAAAATGGGTGACTCCGTATCTCGTGAGAAAGGATACTGTCTTAAGAAGGTACAGAGGATTTATACAGGAGATGACCGAGATGTTTCAAGACCCGCAAAGGGCTGAAACAGTAGCGCGGCAACTAGGCGCTCTGAAGCAAGCTAAAGGGACTGTTTCCGAGTACACTAACGCTTTTAAAATTCTGTCCCAGGAAACTGGTTACAATGACGCCGCCCTGATGTTTATGTACCGGAGTGGATTAAATGCTGAAATCCTGGATGAGTTGGCCAGGACCTCCCCCCCCCCGCTGACCTACCAGGGCTCATCCGGCTATGCCTACAGATAGATCACCGGATGGAAGGAAGGCGCCTGGAAAGAAAGCAGGAGGTCCCGAGATACTCAGCCAGGGCATCCCGCAACAAGACCCTTCCCACTGCAGGGATGGCAGGTAATGCAACTGAGGGACAGGGAGGGGCTAGGCCAAGACTGTCGGAAGAAGAAAAGGAAAGACGACGCCGGGAACGTTTATGCTTTTATTGTTCAAAGCAGGGCCATGTGGCCAGAGACTGTGGACTGAAAGGGGGGAAAGCCGAGCCGTCGGGAAACTAGAACACCCAGTCCACGTGCAGGCCAGTGGACTGGGGGCAGCGTTGTATAAAGGCCCCCCAACGATCCAACCTCCCTCAAAAGGGGTGTTGGTCTTGCCTATTCGGATTACAACTTCCAGAGGAGTGGTGTTTAATTCCACTGCCTTAATTGACAGTGGAGCCTCCACAAATTTTATTGATGCAAAGTTAGTCAAGCGTCATGGAATTTCCCGGTGGAAACTGGATGCTCCCCTAGCTGTGGAGACTATCGATGGGAGACCCCTGAAGTCAGGAGGGGTGACACAAGCCACGGAGGAAGTGAAACTTCAAATCCCTGGGCACGAAGAGTTCATTTCGCTATACGTGTCAGATCTCTCGAACTCTGAGGTGATTCTGGGAATGCCCTGGCTAGCAAAGCATGAACCCAAAATAAGTTGGAAGGAGGCAGTGGTGTGGTTCACCTCACAGTATTGCCAGGAGAACTGTCAACCTGAAGGAATCAAGAACACCTTAGCGGGGGCAGTGCAAGAGATCGAGCAAGTGACCCTGCCGCCAAAGTATGAAGAATTCAAAGATGTGTTTGATGAAAAAGAGGCAGAGACTTTACCCCCCCACCGCCCTTACGACTGTGCGATTGACCTAGTGCCAGGAGCCAGCATCCCATCAGGGAGAATCTACTCTCTCACAGAGAATGAGAGGGAGGCCCTGAAGGAATTCCTGGATAAAAACCTGAGGCGAGGATTCATACGCCCCTCACAATCCCCTGCTGGAGCGCCACTATTGTTTGTGAAAAAGAAGGGGGGGAACTCAGACCCTGTAACGACTATCGCGCATTGAACCAGATCACCATCCCCAACAGCTACCCGCTGCCCCTGATCTCAGAGTTGCTGGACCGACTGCGCTCTGCAAAAATCTTCACGAAGTTGGATTTGAGAGGAGCGTACAATCTGATCAGAATGAAGGAGGGAGATGAATGGAAAACAGGATTCTTGACCGCTTACGGACAGTATGAATACCTGGTCATGCCGTTCGGGCTTTGTGGAAGTCCAGGAATTTTTCAAAAATTCATGAACGACGTGTTTAGAGACTTGTTGGACACATATGTAATCTGTTACTTAGATGATATCCTGGTGTTCTCAAAGAACCAGGAAGACCACGACCAGCATGTGAAGACGGTGTTGAAGAGACTGAGAGAAAATCACCTGTATGCTAAATTAGAGAAATGTGGATTTGACCTCAAGTCTCTAGACTTCCTTGGATATCGAATCTCAGCGGAAGGCGTGGAGATGGACCCAGGGAAAGTAAGCTGCATATTGGACTGGGGCCAACCTGTCACCAAAAAGGATGTACAACGGTTTTTGGGGTTTGCCAATTATTACAGAAAGTTCATTCCAGGGTTTTCCAAATTAACAGCTCCTCTGACTGACTGTTTAAGGGGGAAGAAGAAGTTTCAATGGACAGAGAATGCCACCGAGGCCTTTGAGGAGCTGAAGAGAAGGTTTGCTACTGAGCCCATTCTGCGCTTTGCTGATCCGAACCGCCCTTTCGTCGTGGAAGCAGATGCTTCAGATTTTGCCATTGGGGGGGTCCTGCTACAATTAGACCAAGAAGGGAAGGAGCTGCACCCCTGTGCATACTTCTCTCGGAAGTTAATGCCTGCAGAGAAGAACTACACAGTTTGGGAGAAGGAGCTGCTGGCCATCAAGGACTCTTTTGAAAACTGGAGACAATACCTAGAGGGGACCTCTCATCGAATTGAAGTGCGCTCCGACCACAAGAATCTTGAAAGCCTCCAAACAGCCAGAAAGCTGAACCAGAGACAGATAAGATGGTCCCAGTTCTTCACTAGGTTTAACTTCAAGATTACTTACCATGCCCAAGCCAAAAACCAGAGAGCGGATGCCTTATCCAGACAGCCACAATACAAAGAAAGTGAATCCGAGGACCAGCCTCAGTACGTAATCCCGCCAGAGAAATTAACGTTGGGAGTATGCCAGCCTTCATGGGAAGAGGAACTCAAAAAGGCACAACAAGAAGATGCAGACATGCTAAAATATCAGCAGGAGACGGGACAAGGTCAAGACTCAGAAGTAACCTTTCACTGGAGAAATGGACTGTTATGGTTCAAAACCGCCAGATATGTGCCAGAAGGAGAATTAAGGCTCAGAATCCTACACCAGTGTCATGATTCCATCACAGCGGGACACTTTGGGATTTACAAGACCATTCAGAACGTGGCCAAGGACTTCCGGTGGCCTAAAATGCGTCGGGATATTAAGAGTTATGTAAAGTCCTGCTCTGTCTGTCTGCGGACAAAAACACAAACAGGGACACCAGCAGGACTGTTACAACCGTTGCCTGTCCCACACGAACCCTGGAAGGACCTCTCCATGGATTTTATAACTGATCTACCCAAGTCCCAAGGAATGACAGCCATCTTAGTAGTGGTGGATCTACTTACCAAAATGGCACACTTTCTTCCTTGTGCAGGGGCCTTAGAGGCTAAAGAAACGGCCAAGTTATTCATAAAAGAAGTCTACCGGCTGCATGGATTGCCAAACAGCGTAGTCTCAGACCGAGGAACTCAGTTCACAGCCAAATTTTGGAGAGCAATGTGGAAACAGTTGCAGACGGAATTAAAACTCTCCTCCGCCCATCACCCCCAGACAGATGGGCAGATGGAACGCTTGAACGCCGTTTTGGAAAGATATTTACGAAGTTATGTGTCCTATCAACCGACTGACTGGGTATCATATTTGCGTTTTGCAGAGTTCGCCTACAACAATTCTCTGCACTCCAGCACTCAACAAACCCCGTTCTTCGCTAATTATGGATTCCATCCTAAAGTCTTTCCAAGCAGCTCAGAAGGAATGCTGGTACCGGCAGCTGAGAACTTCCTTAAGGAATTGCAAGCGGCGCAACAGACACTGAAACAGCAGTTAAACGAAGCCAAAACGGAGTACAAGCAAGTTGCTGATCTGCACAGGAAGGAGCCCCCCCCCTTCAACCGGGAGACCAGGTATGGCTGTCCACCCGCTTCCTCCAGATGCCGGGCAAATGTAGAAAATTACAAGACAAGAGGGTGGGTCCTTTCGAAATAGAAACTCAAATCAATCCCGTGGCGTACCGACTGAAGCTGCCTGACACGTTTAAAATACATCCTGTGTTCCATCGATCCCTCTTAACGAAAGCCGCCCCTCCCAGTGAGTTACGGCCGGAGGAACCTCCCGGAGCTCCACTCCTGGTAAATGAGCAGCTTGAGTTTGAAGTTGAGGAGATCTTAGATTCCAGGATCAGACGCCACAAGCTGCAGTACTTGATTCACTGGAAAGGCTATGGGGTGGCTGACAGATCATGGGAAGATGCAGCTGATGTGCATGCTCCAGAATTGGTAAAACTTTTCCATCAACGTTTTCCCCACCGTCCCAAGCCAGACAAGGGGAGGGGGGCACAGCCTGGGAGGGGGGATGGTGTCGGAAGGCAGAGCTGGGGTCCCAATCCCGGGGAGCTGGATCCCGGAGAGTTGGGAGGAGAGTATTCGGATGGATGGCAGAGGGAAGGGGGAGGAACTTCCCCCCTTTGGAGCGAAGACGAAACAGAGGAACTGCCAGTGATAAGGTCGCTTAGCAACGGGGAGCCTGAGCCCTCCCTGGACATTCTCACGCCTCCCCCTCTTTCAGGCTCAGAGCAAGAGGGGAAAGAGGGAGGGCTGCTCACAGCCGAAAAGCGGGGAGGCAGTTTACCATCAGCCCCTCCCCTATCCCCCATCCTGGAATTGGAAACTTCAGAAGAGGAGGGGGTGATGCTTCCCCCCTCACCGCGCACACGCAGACAGCTGAAAAGACAGGAGAGAAGGGGGGAAGGCGGGCAGTACCTGAGGGGCAGTTAAGGAGGAGCGAAAGATTGCGTGCCCGTTTGACCCCTTCTTAAAGAACAGGCGGGAAGAAGTCCCTTGCTCTGTCAACTTTCTCCCAATGCCGCAGGACCTGTATCCCTGTATTGCTTCATGAGAAAACGCAGTCTTTGTTTAGACATTACCCTAATAAAACACGAATTAACTACAGCCATTGGTCTGGTTCCTGAGTCACATCCTGGGCCTGACATTTAGATTCTTTATAGAAACATTAGTAACACAGGAAAGAAGCAAAGTAAGAAGAACACCAACAAACATACAAAAATATAATTCTCTATCTTTGGAGATGGCAGGTGTTGCCACCACTCACCATATGCTCAGAGGCACATGTTACCAAATTATTCCAAGCTACACAGCAAGTGGATTGGACTGTGAAAGACCAACCCAAATGGTGTTTGCATTTTGACCAGTTTGTAGGGCAGTCCAATATCTCAGAGAGGAGTTCAGGTCTCCTGTTCCCCTGATGCATTCACTATAGCTGCCCAATTTCCCTGCTTTTTAAAGTTTGACAGAAATATCTGTGGGCTATAGGTACGTTCTTAAACCGCAAGATTTTTTGCCTATTAGTGAAGATGTTTAGCATTGTCCTGAAACATTAGTAGAACAAAAAATGGATGACAGTTTCTAATCTGATTCTAAATCTCTATAAACCTTTTACCAACTGTAAATTTTACCAGTGTACTATATATCTTTCAACTATTCTTAAAGGAGAATTAATGTGAAGATAAAGTTTGGTCAATCTCAAAAAAAATTCTTGATGCTGCAATATAAAACAAAGACCTCTTAAAAAGAAGTCAGAGAAATTTAAAAATTTAGAAAATGTGTTGCTTGAGTTTGAAACATTTTTCTTTAACTCCTAGGAGTATGTTGTATAAATAAGAGCCAACATGTTGTGATTTAAATAATAATGAAGCTTTTCTATACCATTAATTTTGCTTTTTAAAAAACAGATATATGGTCACAAATACATCAACAATTCCTCAATTCATGCATTACAACTTTTGTACAGCATCCCTAGCAACGTACAAAGTAGCCATGTTGGTCCATAAGAAGGAAAAAACCTCTTCAAAATCCATATTTTGGCAATACCGTTATTGGGACCAACAACGTCACACAAGCATGGCAAACGTTTGAGTTCTCCAGAACTGTTCATCAGGAAAGATGTTACACAAAGCAGAGGGCAAGGGGGTAGAAGAATAGAGCCATTCTACCCCATGAACAGAGATGAAAAGGACAGGAGGGACATGATGGCAATCATTAAGGATGTTAATAGGATAAACTGTAAATATTACAGTACATGGTATATAACAGTCCCAGAAACTACAATATAAAAAGAAAATGAAACAAGGAGTTCCCACATATAAAGTACTATGTTAAGAAAAGTCAGAAAACTAGCAAGATTAAAATCAGAAGCAGTTACTTCTTAACAGTTACAGTAAGTGTTAAGACAAGTGAGGCACCCAGAAGTAAAATTTTTGATTATTGTAGAAATTGTAATATTTTGAATAACAACAACAACCCACCTTTCACCAGCATATCCCAGGGTGGGTTAAAACAGCTTAAAATTCAGTATTAAAAACAGTTAAAGCAAATTACTGTAACTAGAATAGGGTGGGTCCTGAAAATACATATCTCCTGTGCCAAGGGCCAAGGAAAAGAGGTGAGTCTTCAGCTTAAAGCGGAAACTATATAATGAAGGCACCAGACACACCTCTGTGGGAAGGTAATTCCACAACCAAGGAGCCACCACAAAAAATGCCATTTCCCAGGCCACCACTCCTCAAACCTCTGAGGGTGGCAGAACTACCCAGAGGACCCCCTCTGCTGATCTTAACACCCGAGAAGATGTATAGGGAAGCAGAGGGTCTTTTAGATATTCAGGGCCTATAATGTTTAGAACTTTAAACACTAATGTGAGCACCCTGAATTGGACCCAGAAACAAACTTGCAACCAATGCAGCTGTTTTAAAACAGAAGTTATATGAGTTCTAAAGGGAACCTCCGCTAATAATCTGACCACTGCATTTTGGACCAGTTGGCATTTCCAAGTCATCTTGAAGAGAAGGCCCACATAGATATAAATGTAAATATGTAAATATTCTTAAAAGAAAAGAAAAATATCCTATATGTGCATCTGTTTAACAGATAAAACAAATTTCAAGTGATTTAAATTCAGCAATAAATGTTCCTATATAGGATATCTGGGCAAATTGCAGCTATCGTAGGCCTTTAATGCGACCTGCCACAAGTGCCAAAGCTGCCACTGAATTTTGTTGCCTTGAGCACAATTGTTATGGGAAGGCATGCAGACAGACTCATCCCTGTGCACCTTTCTCTCTACCAGGCAAAACAGTTGTTTTATAGACTGGTGGTAGTGTAATTATGATGGGGAGGGCTGTGTGCGCACATCAGAGAGAGAATGAATGTGTCTGTATGTGTGTGCGCACATGTGTGCGTGTGTGTAAGAGAGTATGTATGGCCCCACTCAGCACTGGCTCCATTCATGCCCACTGGCGTGCAGTCCTAACCACCCATCACTACATATGGATCTGAAGGGCAAAAAAGTTCAAGTAGAACGCAAAAGAGAAATGCCCACAACTGATAGGCAAGCTAAGGCTGCAATCCAACATACACTTACCTGGGAGTAAGTCCCATTGAACTCAACGAAGCTTACTTTTGAGTAGACATGTATTAGATTGCAGCCTAAAAGAGTTCATTTTTATGAGGTGAAAATGAAATGTGTTTGTTTAGTAAACAGAGTATGAATATTAACTTCATTTACACAGAAAAGCCTCCTTTAACACAATGTATCTGGTGGAGGCACTGATTCATTTTAGAGACTAACCACATGGCTAACATACTTACAATCAGATTATTTAATATTAACCAAGTTATTTAATATATTAAAAATAATTTAATTATAAAATCCAGTTTAAATTAAAAAAATGAAAACAGTGTCTGTGACAGATATACATCCACCCTGCAATTTACTACAAACATTAACTGAAGGATGAATGTGCTTTGACCTTGCAAGTTACTGTAAGCATTATGTAATATTTTCGTAAATAAACTCTAAAAAATTTCCTTCCTCAATCTCTTCCAACCCCAACCACAAAAAGCAAAAAAGTGACAATGGAAAACTTTCTATTGTCTAGCAGTTCTGTGCATTGATTACACCACTGAAACTATTTGGGTATTGTGATGTTCCTGCTTATAGTGTAAAATGGTAAGTGCTGTTTATATAGAAGACATATGGTAAGTGGAATGAAAGAGGAGGGGGGAGTACATGAGCAGTAGAATGCTGGATGATTGGCTGAGTGTTTGAATGGCTGGGAGTATAAATGGAAGAATGACAGTTGAATGAGGGTGGATGTTGGGAGTGTGGAGAAAGAGGTGTTTGAGGATGGAGGTCAGGAGTGTGGAGAAAGAGGTGTTTGAGGGTGGAGGTCAGGAGTGTGGAGAAAGAGGGAGTTGGAGTTCTGATTAATAATAAGTCAAGTACAAAACAGGAATAGATGAAACCATACGCTTGTGAAACATTCTAAAACTAATCTTGTTATTTCTGATATTTAATAAATACTTATTTGGTTTACCAAAGGCCTGATCCTTGGCTGGGGGATATACATACCAGAAGGGAGGGCAAGGTAATTACCAAGGCTGAACAGAAACAGTATCTAATGGTGGCAGCGGTGAAGGGAGGAATAATAGCAATTCAAGTATCCAGAGCAACCCAGAGTTGTATGCGTTATCTATAAAGATACAAGGGGGTTGGGAACAGCATAAGCACGCAGTCACAAAAGTAACCAGCTAGAGAGAGACTCAGGCAAAGTCTCTGGGAATATTGGTTATAGGACGTGACTGGTGGTGCTGCCTAGCAGGGGGATCTAGTGAGATCTGTGCTAGAGCGGAGTGAGAAACCATATAAAGGACGGTCCGGACTGGTGGTATCCCTGGTGGTGCCTAGTGAAAGGCAGTAGCCACAAGCAGGTGGGAACCTGACAGGGAGAACCAGGGAAGGACGTCACAGGTATATATGAATTATACACTAGAACATCACAACTTGATCTACTTCTCATTATTTAGGACACAAGGCAAAACCATTTCCTTCTACAGTTCCTCACTTTAGCAAGTGATGAAATTCAAGCACAGCACTGAACATAAGAGCAGTCTTTCTGGACTAGAAAGTGGACCCATCTCATCCAGCGTATTATTTCTAATAATGGCTAAGCAAACAGCTCCAGGAAGTCCACAAGCAGGGCATAAAGGCAACCATCTTCCGTTGTAATATGTTCTGCATGTCTTTTGTGTTGCAGTGATTTCAACATTTTAGATGAAAAAGCAGACTGTAAAGTTAGACGTTAAAAACTCTGTATTCATATAACAAGTTGTTCCTTCAAAGGAAATTGCAAATTCACCTCAGAGAGGAAGTTGCAGGACAGAATTAAATGTTCCAAACAATTCAGACATCAAAGTGTGGTCACACTTTAAGAAAAACATTAATTGAAGTATCTACAGCTTATCAATATGCACTGAACACATTTTAAAAAACAATTTACTCTTTAAAATGAATTCATGATATAAGACATTACAGCAAAAAGTGCTTTCAAGAAATGTATGATCTTATTTGGTTAATTTAGCCACCATTATCTCACTGAAGATACACAATTGATCACCAGAGAGGGAACAGCAATTGTTTTGTCATTTATATGTAAAGGAATGAAATCTGCTCAACTTAAAAAGCATCATTCCACTGTTCTCTTCATCAATGACAGCCAGCTGAATTACGTACTTGTCCTACCCTCCTCACCTGCTTAACTGGCACTGCCTCCCCTCCTCTTCCTAGCCTTGGAATAAAAGTACTAATTTACTTTTAAACAACTTGCTGGGAAACTGCAGGTGTACTGTTATCCAAGAATGTTCACATAACATTATTGCTTCCACAAAAGGTATGAGATAAAAAATAGCACAATTTATTCATTCTTCAAATTCTCCCCTTCCCTTTGTCATCTTTTACATACAACTGCAGAAATTGGTCTTTGGAACAGCTAGGACTTTAATTCAAAACTGGTTTGCAAACAGAAGCAGCAAAAGAGAAATAACAGCTCAAGAATCTTCAGTACATTGTGGTATTTTTTTTAAGCACAGACTTGGACACAATACCACTCTGAAGTACTGGTAACAATTATACCAGCAAACTGGCACAAGATCTTTGTATTACTTCTGATGATATAAGGTGATGAGAGAGAGAAAAGGAGCAGAGTGGGTAAGGAAGAGAGTAGAAAATGTTAAGTTATTTCTCTTCTCTTTCCTTCTGCAAGACCAAGTATGATGGAAGATACACAGTTATTAAAAGTGTGGAGAGAACCAATGCAGCTCTATTTCTCCATAACAACTGAATCAGGAGAGGCTGTGAATGCTCTGGATCAGTGTCTGAATGCTATAAACCTACTGGATGAGGGCAAGTAAGCTGTGTTTGAATCCAAGGAAGACAAAGGCTCTTTGGGTAGGTGGTTCCCATATCCTGGAGATAAGTCAAGTCACCTGGTCTGGATGGGGTCGCACTCCCTGAAAGAGCAGATCCATAGCTTAGGGATACTCCTGGATTCATCTTTGTCACTAGAGGTCCAAGTATCCTTTGTGGCTAGTAGTGTCTTTTACCAGTTTTGTCTAGTTTGCCAGCTACCACCATTCCTGGACAAAGATAGCCTGATCTATGCATTGGTAACCTGAAGGCTGGATTACTGCAATGTACTCTGTGTGGGGATGCCACTGGCCCTGGTTCGGAGGCTTCAGCTGGTGCAAAATATGGCAGCCAGACTGCTGATGGGGGCACATGGCTAACAACATATGACACCACTCTTAAAATATCTGCACTGGCTGCCCATCCACTACCAAGCCAGGTTCAAGGTCCTTGTATTAATTTACAAAACTCTAAACAAGCTAGGTTCAGGGTATGTTAGGGATTGCCAAAACCCTTATAACCCAAGCTTAATCACTGAGATCAGCTGCAGGAGCAGCTTTGGTCGTCCCTCAAGTTGGCAAAGCTCATTTAACATGAACACAAAATCGAGCCTTCAGCGTCATTGGCCCACTCCTCTACAACAGTGATTCCCAACCTGGGGACCGTGACCTCCAGGGAGGCCGCAAAGTAATCCAGAGGGGACTCGAACAGTAAAGAAATGAATTATTTATTAATTTTTAAATAAAGTCTTCATTCCCTGGATGCTGTCTGTGTGATGTTCCTATATATTAGTGTATATATGGTAAGTGCTGGTTGTTTAGAGTATACATGGTAAGTAGTGAAAGAGGAGGGGGAGTGAATGGGCAATAGAATGCTTGATGATTGGCTGAATGTTTAAAATGGCTGACAGTATAAATGAAAGGATGACAGGTAAATCTGGGTGAATGTGAGGTGGTGAATTGTGGAATCTGGGGGGAGAAGAGAAAGAGTGGATTGCTTGGTGGGGTTTAGAGAGTTGTTTACCAGGAGGGAGGTGGAGTTCGGATTAGTATTGAGTAAAACCATATGCTTATGTGCCTTAAGAAGAAATCTTGTTAATCTTGTTAGCTTTGTTATCTGTAATAAATACTTAATTTGGTTTACCAAAGGCCTGATCCTTGGCTGGGGTTTCACAGACCAGAAGGGAGGGTAAGGTAATGACCAAGGCTGAAGGGGAACTGTAACAAATGGTGGCAGCGGTGAAGAGACTAACAATACCAGTATTCAGAGTCTCTGGGAATACTAGTATTGGGACGTTACTGGTGGTTGCCTAGCAGGGGGATCTGTTGAGATCTGTGCTAGAGCGGGGAGAGAAATCATAAGAGAGAGCGGTCCGGACTGGTGGAGTCCCTGGTGGTGCCTAGAGACAGGCAGTAACCACGAGCAGGTAGGAACCTGACAGGGAGAGCCAGGGAAGGACGCCTCACAGTCTGCTCCCCACTTTCACTGAAGAAGACACCTCTCCCTTGTGCCAAATAAAAGGGGAGGGCTTTTGCTGAAGTGGCAGGGCATCTTTCAGGTGCGCCGTGGGCAGGCGTCTGCCTATAAAACTACTGGCAGATGCCGAAGGAAGCTGAGGGTGGAGCTACCAGGAAGAAGAGGGGATTACTATTGCCAACTCCCACCTACGCGCACTGCTCCTGCTGCTGTTGCCCTTATTCAGAACGAGAGGAGAGGGCTTTCCATGAAGCAAAAAGAAGCAAGGCCACAAGGAAAGGCTACACTCCCTCTTGCCTTTTTTGGCTCCTGCTTCGCTGCCACCTATCAAAAACTACTCTTATTTGCAAGGTTGCCCAGATCTCACCTTTGACCCTGACAGAGCCAAGGAGCAGTGAGGAAGCTCAGGACTTACAGCAATTGAAGGATATAACTTGTTCAAAAAGAACAGAAGGAATAAAAAGGGAGGTGGAGTTGCGCTATATGTTAAAAATATATATCCCTGCACAGAAATACAGGAAGATGAGCTTGGTAGTTCCACCGAGAGTATCTGGATTAAAATTAATGGGGCAAGTAATAAAAGGAATGTGGTGCTTGGAGTCTATTACCAACCATCCAATCAAGGAGAAGACGAGAATGTAACCTTTGAAAAGCAAATTGCCAATGTTTCGAGGAGGAATGATGTAGTAGTAATGGGGGATTTTCTGATATCTGTCGGGAGACAAATTCTGCCAAACACGGCCCCTCCAAGAAATTTCTGACTTGTGTTGGAGATAATTTTCTCCTACAGAAAGTGGAGGAAGCAACCAGAGGATCAGCTATCCTGGACTTGATTCTAACCAATAGAGATGATTTGGTGGATGAAGTGGCAGTTACAGGAACTCTGGGGGAAAGTGACCACACCATACTTGAATTCTTGATTTTAACAGAAGCAAAAGCTGAGAGTAGCCATACGTGCACCCTGGACTTCAGGAAATCTGATCTTAATAAACTCAGAACAATTGTAAGTACGGTTCCATAGCAAGCCACCCTAATGAGAAAAGGAGTCCAAGATGGGTGAGAGTTTCTAAAAAAGGAAATTCTAAGAGCGCAATGGCAAGCAATTTCAACAAGGAAAAAAGGGGGGAAACAACAGAAGAAGCCAATGTGGCTTCACAAAAAGCTTAGAGAAGACCTGAAAACAAAAAAGGACACATACAGGAAGTGGAAAGAAGGCCAGGCCACAAAAGAAGAGTACAGGCAGGTATCACTGAATTGTAGGGATGGTGTCAGGAAGGCTAAAGCTGAGAATGAGCTGAGATTAGCGAGGAATGCTAAAAGCAACAAAAAAGCTTTCTTCAGGTATGTCCATAGTAAAAGACAGAGAAAAGAAACGGTGGCACAGCTACTCAACGAGGATGGCAAAATAACAGATGACAAAGAAAAGGCAGAAGTCCTCAATTCCTACTTTGGCTCAGTCTTCTCCCAAAAAAGGATCTGTGACCCTCCCGGGAAACATGAAGCAGAAGGGGCAGGATTGGAGCTTGAGATTGATAGACAAATGGTCAAGGAATACCTAATCACTTTGAACGAGTTCAAATCTCCAGGGCCCGATAAACTGCATCCTAGAGTATTGAAGGAACTGGCTAAAGAACTCTCAGAACCGCTGTCTATTATCTTTGCAAAATCATGGGGGACTGGTGAAGTGCCGGATGACTGGAGGAGAGCTAATGTTGTCCCTATCTTCAAAAAAGGCAAAAAGGAGGAACTGGGAACTACAGACCAGTAAGCTTAACATCAATCCCTGGAAAAACTCTGGAGATTATAAAGCAGTCAATCTGTAAGCACCTTGAAAACAATGCAGTGATTACTAGGAGCCAACATGGAATTATGAAGAACAAATCCTGACAAACCAATCTTATCTCATTTTTTGATTGGGTAACCTCCCTTGTAGACTGTAGGAATGCTCTGGCCATAATATACCTCGACTTCAGCAAAGCTTTTGACAAAGTGCCCCATGATATTCTGATTAGCAAGCTAGCTAAAGGTGAGCTGGATAGAACTATCAGGTGGATCCACAGTTGGCTCCAGAATTGTACTCAAAGAGTGATTATCAACGGTTCCTTCTCAAACTGGGCAGAAGTAACGAGTGGGGTACCACAGGGCTCAGTCCTGGGCCCAGTGCTCTTCAACATTTTTATTAATGACTTGGATGAGGAGGTACAGAGCATGCTTCTCAAATTTGCAGATGATACAAAATTGGGGGGCATAGCTAATACCGTGGAATATAGAAACAAAATTCAAAGGGAACTTGATCGGTTGGAGCATTGAGCTGAAAACAACAGAATGAAATTCAACAGGGATAAATGCAAAGTTCTACACTTAGGAAAAAGAAACCAAATGCACAGTTATAACATGGGGGATACTTGGCTCAGCAATACAATATGTGAGAAGGATCTTGGAATTGTCGTTGATCACAAGCTGAATATGAGCCAACAGTGAGATGTGGCTGCAAAAAAGGCAAATGCAATATTAGGCTGCATGAACAGAAGTATAGTTTCCAAATCACGTGACGTACTAGTTCCCCTCTATTCAGCACTGGTTAGGCCTCATTTTGAATACTGCGTCCAGTTCTGGTCTCCACACTTCAAGAAGGATGCAGACAAACTGGAACATGTTCAAAGGAGGGCAACAAGGATGATCAGGGCACTGGAAACAAAGCCCTATGAGGAGAGACTGAAAGAACTGGGCATGTTTAGCCTGGAGAAGAGAAAACTGAGGGGACATATGATAGCACTCTTCAAGTACATGAAAGGTTGTTACATAGAGGGCCGGGATCTCTTCTCGGTCGTCCCAGAGTGCAGGACATGGAATAATGGGCTTAAGTTGCAGGAAGCCAGATTTTGACTGGACATCAGGAAAAGCTTCCTAACTGTTAGAGCCATACGACAATGGAATCAATTACCTAGAGAAATAGTGGGCTCTCTGACACTGGAGGCATTCAAGAGGCAGCTGGACAGCCATCTGTCGGGAATGCTTGACAACATGACAACAGCAATAAGGAAATACCAGGTTGTCATAATACTTCACAGAAGAATTTATTTTCCCCTGATGAAGGCTTGACTACACAGGCTGAAACGCGTTGGGCTTTGATATATTTTATACAGAAATTCATCTTTTTTATACACAAGAAATTATTAGATGCCTTTGTGCACAGAATAAAGCCATATCTTTCCAGCATTCTGGTTTTTGACCTCCTTTTTATATTTCCAGTGAATCTTTCACACTTTTTTCTTGCCAAATGCATGCATGCATGCCTGCAGATGCTTGCAGGAGGGGCAGGTGTGTTTGTGTGTGTTCATGTGCTGATCTGCCTTCTGTTCCACTCTCATTCCCCAAGTGCACGTTAACCAATTCATCAGTTCTGATGATCATTCCAAGTCCTAAAAACACTTACCCCACTCCTCAATCCATCCACCCTTTTTCCTCACAATCTAGCATTCTCACATTGCTACCACATTGTTGCTTCTTTATTATTATTATTTTAAAGCTCAGATTGACTGAGGCTGAGGTCCACATACTGCAGCTGAAATGTACAGTATTTATTTATTTAATTATGGCATATATATCCCACCTTTCCTCCAAGTTGCTCAAGGTGGTACACATGGTTCCCTCCATTTCCATTTTATCGTTACACCAACCCTGTGAAATAGAGAGACTGTGTCTGAGAGACTGTGTCTGGCCCAAGGTCACCCAGTGGGCTTCATGGGAGGGTAGGGATTTGACCCTGGTTCTTAGTCCAACACTGTAACCCACTGGTATTGGGGGACAGGACTGTACATCTTCAGACTGTGGGGGGGGGAGGATACCAGTTTGATAGGAACTTTGCATTAAGAAAAGAATGCAACTGCAAGGAGCTTTTAATGGAAAGGGATATGTGGAGATGTGATTTTGCCACACACCATTTTTTCAATTAACAGAGACTAACATTACAATTAGTGGGGGGGAGGGGATAACAAAAAATGTTGAGCTTACAGAGAGGGTCCCATACTCATAAAGGTTGGGAACCACTGTTCTAGAATGCTCTACCAACAGCGATTCAACAAGCACCTTCTGTTTTAATTTTTAAACGCCTGTTGAAAACCTTTCTGTTCCACCAGGGTTATGCAGGTGATTAAGAAGATGTCTTTTTGCAATAGTTGGCCTCTGTTTTTCCTGTTTTTTTAATGGTTTTTCCTGTATGGTTTTTCACTTTTTGTAAGCCACTCTGATTTTTTAAATGAAATAGTATATAAATATAAATAAATATATCTCTTTGACCTGGTATATAAATAAATACATCTCTTTGACCTGGTTCACATGACACAGTAAGACAACCTATAGCTGAGTGAGACCATACAAATATTCAGGCTCCCAGACAGGAGCTTGCAGCTGCTTTGCTTTTTACTGCCATGCTGAGGAATAAGTTATTTCCTGGTTCAGCTTTTCCCAACTAGTGGGCCACCAGATGTTGTTGGACCACAATTCCCATCTTTCCTGATCATTGGCAATGCTGGCTGAGGCTGATGGGAGTTGTGGTCCGACAACATCTGGTGGCCCACTAGTTGGGAAAGGCTGTACCTGGTTCATACTGAGCAGCTTTTTTTTAAATGGCCCCAAGGAAAAAGCTATCAAGAGAAATCAATACAGAAATCCAATATATTAGTGTAGAAAAGACACTAGTGTGCCCACACCCCCTCATAAAAAGTAGATAGCAGCAAAGATAAGAGTTAGAATGACCTCTAATGCAAAGTCCAAAGCAAATGCAGTTCAATGTCCCCATAAAGCAGGTTGCGAGGGGTTGCAGCTGTGAGAGTGGTTTATGACAGTCTTACCATGCAATTCCAAGTGCAGTGTAGTTCAAATGGAATATTGCTGAGTGGTTTGCAAGAACCCTTCAGAGTTGTCCGGAGGTTGCAGATTGGGGGCTGGTGTGGAGCTTACAACAACCATGCAGTGTAGTTAACCTTTATATCCCTTTTGCAGGGTAGAGAGCAGTGTTGAAAGAAAGTGCAGCTTATGACAGCTCTGTAACATATTCCACCATTAATACTGCAGATCAGAGGTGGGCCAAGGTTGGTTTGAATTCTAGTCAAAAATTCTTTATACCTCTCAAGATGCAGCAATGGTCTCTACTTAAATGCCCCCCCTCAGACATCCACCTAGGCCACACAAAACACTCAGTTGCAGGTAAAAACCTAATGCTCCAGTAACTTACATGCAGATCTGATGCACTTCTAAACTTTCAAAAATCCACATGAGGGAATACTCAAGTTCGAGGAAGGACTCTTCTCAGTGATACTTTCCTTTTTTTCTCCCACCTCCATCAACCATAGGCTTAGGTAACACACACACCAAGGATATACTGCAACATTCTGTTGAGTTCCCACTTGTGTTCATTTTAATTTAAATCATTTATTTAGACTACATCTTAGGCAAACGTAATAGGGAAGATTTACTTCTAAGCAAGCAAGCTTAGCATTGCACTGGACACATAATTTCACTGACATATTTGTATATGTAGTCAGTTTTAACATTAGTCATTCATTGGCAATCACTCGTGGCCAAGTAAGATTGTCTTCCAAGATAAAGTCTTTAACAGTGGGTCCATAAGTGACTGTGGAGGCCAATTCTGGATCCACACAGCCTCCCACAGTGAGGATGTAGGCTTCCAGATGGAAGATGGTCACGATGAGAATTTGCTTGACATGCCTTCCGCTTAGCTCATTTGTCCCATTCGCCCTGTACTCGTGCTTCTTCAAAATCCACAGCACCTTTGATAATAGCTGACCTCCATTTGGGACGTTCATGGGCCAAGACTTCCCAGTCGTCGATGTTCATGTTACATTCTTTTAGATTCATTTTAAGAACATCTTTAAACCTCTTTTGCTTTCCACCAATGTTCCGTTTTCCATCCTTAAGTTGAGAGTAAAGTAGCTGTTTTGGAAGACGGTGATTAGGCATTCGAACAACATGGCCGGTCCAGCGAAGTTGATGTTGAAGGATCATTGTTTCAACACTGATGGTATTTGCTTCTCCCAAAACGCTAACATTAGTCCGTCTGTCTTCCCGAGTAATTTGCAGAATTTTCCGGAGGCAGCGTTGGTCGAATATTTCTAGAAGTTGGGAGTAGCGTTTATAAATGGTCCATGTTTCACAGGCGTTCAGTAAGGTTGGTAGTACAATGGCTTTGTAAATAAGCATTTTGGTCTCCCTGCGAATATCCCGATCATCGAACACTCTACACTTCATTCAGGAGAATGCAACACTCGCAGAGCTCAGACAATGTTGAATTTCAGCATCGATGTCAGATTTTACAGAGAGATGGCTGCTGAGATAGGGGAAGTGATCAACGTTCTCCAGCGTCACACCATTAAGCTGGATTGATGGTGCTACAGAGGGAGTAGTTCGCACCTGTTGATGAAGCACTTTGGTTTTTTTAATGTTAAGTGAGAGCCCAAGCTTTCCATATGCTTCTGTAAAGACATTTAGAATAGTTTGAAGATCTTTCTCTGAATGTCCAGAGACTACATTATCATCAGCATATTGAAGTTCTACGACAGAGGTTGACATTACCTTACTTTTTGCTTTCAGCCTACTGAGATTAAAAAACTTTCCATCTGTTCGATATATGATTTCAACACCAGTAGGAAGTTTCCCCTCAATAAGGTGTAGAATCATAGCAATGGAGATAGCAAATAAGATAGGAGCAATGACACATCCCTGTTTTACGCCTGATCCAACTCTGAATGGATCGCTCTGAAAGCCATTGTTGTCCAAAATTGTTGCTGTCATGTTGTCATGAAGGAGTCGTGAAATATTCACAAATTTATCAGGGCATCCAGTTTTCAGAAGCATGGTCCAGAGAGCGGTTCGATTCAGTGTCAAAGGCCTTAGTCAGATCAATAAACACCATATATAAAGGTTGATTCTGCTCCCGGCATTTTTCACATTTAACATTAGTAGTGCTATCAATAAGCCAAAAGATCAGTTAGGACACTGTCAGATTAGTATTGTTTAGTTTAGTAGCAGAATAGCAAATAGCTCTTTAGTAGGCTCTATTGTCTCCCTAAAATACTGAACTAACTGTTTTTAAACCTTTAGCATTTGATTTTTACTTTAGCCTCAAAATCTGCCAAACCTTTTTAGAAAGTAAAAGATTAATATTTTTCTTGCATTTTACAACCAGAATACACACTTGCCCTTTGCTTGGCTTCATGCCCTATATCTGCCTGCTACTGAACATTCTGATCATATCATATTATTCTCCCCCCCCCCTCTTTTTGGTGATGTCTTTCAGCAATTGGAATAGGAAAGAACATTCAAAGTTTTGTTTTGTTTTTTTAAAGACAAATTGTACTCCAAACACAAGAGAGAACAAACTATAGAAAGGACTTCATTATTACTGACAGAGGAGTTTTCGGTATCGATTTTAAAAATAGAAGTTTTGTAATCTGGATAAATTTAAGAGAAAGGCAGCATTGTCCATCATGAATATTCCATCCCAAATATGTGGTCATTTGACAACAATTTTATAAACTGCAGATTTGTCTTTTAAAAAATATTTATAGCTGAAAGACATTGTTATAATCTCAGGTGTGATCTCCATGGGTCAGGCATCTCTATTTAAATCCAGCAGACCTCTCTCAAAGATATTGAAAAGTGTTGGGCCCAAACTCTTTTGTTTCTGTGTGGCACCAGGGGATTCAAACCCCTGCCTGCATGGATCTCCAAGTACAGGAGTTGGGCCCCTGCTGTACCACAGTGCATCTCCTCCATGAGCTGCTATGGCATCATGTGTGTTGTGTGCAGGGTGTGTCCTGGGAGCATGCCTCATCACTGTAAGTAAATTGGTTCCTTTCATTTTTGTGCCATGGTTCAGCCTGGCCCAGACCTAAAACTTGGAGTGTCCTCAGAGAACAAGCAGGGGGAGAAAGATCTGCCCAACAGATCCTCACACAGCTACAGCTCTAGACATCCTTGCCCAACACCAGAGATCTACACAGGAGTTGCCAGGTTCCTGACCTGTTCTTAGACCTTCCTCGTTACCCCAGGGGCCATAGGAATCGAGGAGATGGCAAACCAGGTAGGAGCTTCAGGACCACCAGCAAAATGCCCATCAATCTGCAAGTACAGCTACATGGGAGGACAAGGAAGCACATGTAAACACTTGACTGGATCAAGCTAGATGAGAGCTAGAAAGGATGGAGCTTCCAATTCCTAAATAAATTCTCCATTTGAGCCGCTTCACCAGTGAAGCAACAACTCTACCACAAAATCTTCCTGAACTGGGAAAATTGGCAATGTAGCTAAAATGGGAGCATCACCATGTCATCTCTGTAACATCACCATACCCCCATGTGACTGGTAGGCACCAGCAGTATTACCATGGACATGGGAATGTGCTGCTGCTGTTGATTCATCTTGTGTTTTTTGAAGCAGTATGTTTTTTCTCTCCCTCTAGGATGCACACCTTAACATGGTGAGGGGGTTTGAGAGTGCTGAAGAAGCTGAGAGCAATACCATCAGGAGTCTAGACCAAGAGGCTAGACTCCTAGCAGGGGCACCCAAGGCGGAATGGTCAAAGCTGAGACACCAGACTAAGATGCATCCAAACTCAGAGGAAGGCAAAGGTAAACCTCCTCTGAATACCTCTTACTACGAAAACCCTAGGAACAGAGTATCCAAAATGTAACACAAGATAGTGCTGGAAGATGAGGCCCCCAGGTCAGAAGACACTCGCCGAGCTACTGGGGAAGAACAAAGGACAAGTACGAGTAGCGCTGTGACTAATGGGTCAAAGCTAAACGAAAGCCCAGAGGCTGATGCACACAGATGCGAAAGGAGAGTCCGGAGTTGTACAATGCACACAATAGGAACATGGAATGTGAGAAGCATGAATCAGGGACAGTTACGGTTAGGGTTAGAAATTGTCAAGCAAGAAATGGAACGTATCAACATTACAATACTTGGTGTGAGTGAATTAAAATGAATGGGACATTTTCAATCAGGCAACTACAAAATATTTTATGCAGGAAATGAGAAATTAAGAAGAAATGGGGTTGCTTTAATAGTGAGAAGTGTAGCAAAAGCAATTAGGAGCTACAACACAAGGTCTGAACGACTGATATCAATGAGATTAAATGGGAAACCTATTAACATAACCATCATCCAAGTCTATGCTGCAATGGCAGACACAGAAGAGGAATTGCAGAGATTTGACGCGGAAGAAATTGATCACACACCAAAACAAGATGTGCTGATAATCATGGGGGACTGGAATGCAAAAGTACAGAACAGAGAAGAACTAGGAGTTGTGGGAAATGGGGCTTAGGAGACAGAAATGAAGCAGGAGAAAGACTTATTGATCTCGTTAAGCCAATAATTTGTTTCTTGTGAACACGTTTTTGGAGCAACCAAAAAGACGACTGTACACGTGTTGTTCTTAGGTGCCTTCAAGTCAATTACAACTTATGGCAACCCTATGAATCAGCGACCTCCAATAGCATCTCTCATGAACCACCCTGTTCAGATCTTGTCTGTGGCTTCCTTTATGGAATCAATCCATCTCTTGTTTGGCCTTCCTCTTTTTCTGTTTTTCCCAGCATTATTGTCTTTTTTAGAGAATCATGTCTTCTCATTATGTGTCCAAAGTATGACAAGCTCAGTTCTACCATTTTAGCTTCTAGTGACAGTTCTGGTTTAATTTGTTCTGACACTCAATTATTTGTCTTTTTTGCAGTCCATGGTATGCACAAAGCTCTCCTCCAACACCACATTTCAAATGAGTTGATTCTTCTCTGCATTTTTCGCTGTCCAGCGTTCACATCCACACATAGAGATCGGGAATACCATGGTCCGAATGATCCTGACTTTAGTGTTCAGTGATACATCTTTGCATTTGAGGACCTTTTCTAGTTCTCTCATACCTGCCCTCCCCAGTCCTAGCCTTTTTCTGATTTCTTGACTGTTGTCTCCAGTTTGGTTAATGACTGTGCCGAGGTATTGATAATCCATGACAAGTTCAGTGTCCTCATTGTCAACTTTAAAGTTACATAAATCTTCTGTTGTTATTACTTTAGTCTTTTTGACATTCAGCTGTAGTCCTGCTTTTGTGCTTTCCTCTTTAACTTTCACCAGCATTCGTTTCAAATTATTACTGGTTTCTGCTAGTGGTATGGTATCATCTGCATATCTTAAATTATTGATATTTCTCCCTCCAGTTTTCACACCTCCTTCATCTTGGTCCAATCCTGCTTTCCGTATGATATGTTCTGTGTATAGATTAAACAAATAGTGTGATAAAATATGCCCCTATCTCACACCTGGTCCGATAGGGAACCAATCGGTTTCTCCATATTCTGCCCTTACAGTAGCCTCTTGTCCAGTGTATAGGTTGCGCATCAGGACAATCAGATGCTGTGGCACCCCCATTTCTTTTAAAGCATTCCATAGTTTTTCATGATCTACACAGTCAAAGGCTTTCCTGTAATCTATAAAGCACAGGGTGATTTTCTTCTGAAATTTCTTGCTCCGTTCCATTATCCAACGTATGTTTGCGATATGATCTCTGGTGTCTCTTCCCTTTCTAAATCGAGCTTGGACATCTGGCATTTCTCGCTCCATATATGGTAAGAGCCTTTGCTGCAGAATCTTGAGCATTACTTTACTTGCATGGGATATTAAGGCAATAGTTCGATAATTACTTCATTCTCTGGGATCCCCTTTTTTTGGAATTGGGATATATATTGAACGCTTCCGGTCTGTGGGCCATTGTTTAGTTTTCCGTATTTCTTGACAAATTTTTGTCAAAATTTGGACAGATTCAGTCTCAGTAGCTTGTAGCAACTCTATTGGTATGCCATCTGTTCCTGGTGATTTGTTTCTTCCAAGTATTTAAAAGCAGCTTCACCGTATTCTCAGAGAGTAAAGTTCAAGGTTTTAAAATTCTCTCATCACCAATATAAGTGTCAAAATGACACAGCCATCATTTGTTCTCCTAAGTGTCAAAATGAGACAGTAATCATTTGTTTTCCTCCACTGGAGTAGGGAAGATCCCAGGTAATTGCTTAATTAGGTGAGATATCAGATTAAGTTTTATACAGTTATAAAACTGTGTAATTGAGTTCTGAGAAATAAAGTCTATTTTTAACTATTTCTGATTGTTCATGGATTTGTTCATGCATTTGATGCACAATTTGTATGTCTGTTCTGTTTTTTCTCTGCTATGATTGTCTTGACAAGCTATGTTATTTGACATATTTATGCTCGTTATCAGAGACTATTCTCCAGTTGCTCCCAGCTTCTGAAGTTGGGGAAGTGACAGTTGGGGAAATGGCTTTCTCTGTAGGGGCACCTAAATTCTGCCTGGTCTCTTGGTCTAATCCAGCCTTTCCCAACCAGTGTGCCTCCAGATGTTGTTGGACCACAACTCCCATCAGCCTCAGCCAGCATTGCCACTGGTCAGGAAAGATGGTAGTTGTGGTCCAACAACATCTGGAGGCACACTGGTTGGGAAAGGCTGGTCTAATCCACTGTAGATGACAGATCAAGAATGTTCATTTGTCCAGAATTTTGACTAATGGTTTTTTATTTGTTGCCAGCTGAGGCTTTACTATATTTTACTGTTTTGACTGCTGCTCACTATTGTTTTGATTCTTTGGTTATTTATGATGTTTTAGTTCAGAGGGTAGGTTTTGAATCTTCCAACACATTTGCAAACCAGAGAAACTGTTCTGGGCTTGGGCACCCACCCATCGCACAACCAAGCACACACACTTTGACCTGATCTGTTTGCTACAACTGAATGCTTCTTTCAATATTAATTTCAGCAGGGGGAGGGGATTCTGTGGGCATATATGCGCACACCATGTTGGCCAACCCCATTTTAGTTCTTAGTGTTACTTTTTTTAATCTTAGTTGTTGTAAGACACCTAGAGAATTTTTAATTGATTAGACAGAATCTCTTAAAGCAATTCATCCAGAAATCACTTTTAGTTGTGTTGAAAGCTTCTGCACTTCTAGCAAGACTTTTAAACAGCAGTTCCTCTCTTTCACAAACTGTTTCTCCATTGTAGAGGTGCAGAGACCTGTATTATCTATCTCCTCCCACAATGTCTTATATAATGGGATATGGTTTAGTCATGGGAGCCAATATTTCCTTGGTGCTTGGATAGCCTTATTTTTTTCCTTTAGTGCACTTACCAACGCAAATCTTCTCCCCTGGATTTCTCCACCTCCACCATTACACTCCTCCCCACCCACATATTTTACTTGCTCCCCTGTAGGTTTATCATTCATGACGCTACACTAAAGTTGTTGTTGACAAATCTTACAAGTCAGAACAGATACCATATTCTCATTACAATCATACTCCATCTCTGTATACAAGGCTGAGCAGGTAAAGGTTTTCCAAAGTCCTTTTCTGTAAAAACGACACCTATTTCATAGGGCCTAGCAAAATGAATTTGATAGTATTGACTCCAGTGTGAAATGTGCACTCATCATTCAGCATGCAAAAATTAGTTTTAAAAACGTTAAGCCACTTTAAAAATGCTGAGTATGTCATCAGTACAATTCGTTGCCTGCTACAGTCACACCAAAACATAATATGTGGCTATTACAGGAATGCTGGTCATGGCTCTGGGACTGTTTTATTTCCTCCAGGACAGTCTAGAACACTACAAAAACTCACAAAGCTAATTGGATTGGAGACCCTGGCAGGACCTCCAAAAGGAGTGTGTGTGTACCACAGGCAATGATAACTCTACAATGCTATCACCAAGTTTCTAAAAGCTATTATCTGTACATTGCGAAAGTAACCACAGAATAAAAAGGAATCAATTAAAATCTCAGTTAGGTTGAAAGGTTTAGCAGCAAACTGGCTACCTAGTGGATAGACTAAAACAAAGACATGGCAAAAAGAAAAGAAACTTTTATTCTTGAGAACTTTGGTATAGTTCTAAAAAAAACCCTACGAGAACCAGGGGGTAGGGGGGAAAGAGGATGGAACCTGCAGGGTGGATCAAGGGAGGCTCCTCCCTCCTTCAGAGAAATTTCTTATGGATCCAAATTTCTGTAGCTGGTATAGCACAGTGGGGAGGAGAACCTGGTTGGGAGTCCAGCGTTTGTGAGTTCAAATCCCTGCTCATGTCTCCTGGGTGTCAAGGGCTAGCTAAAAATTACCCCTACAGGGAGTGGCTCAGGGTTTAGATGCCCTGCCACCTGTGCAGCCATGGGTAAGCTGCATAGTCCCAAGGAGCCCAGTTGCCTCCAGCTGGCAGTTGTGGACAAGGAAGGGGCTGGCTTGTGCAGCTGTGGCAAGCTGAGCAGGCCCTAGTCAGCTGGGGAGGACTAGCCTCAGAGGGAGGCAATGGTAAATCCCCTCTGAATACTGCTTACCATGAAAACGCTATTCAAAGGGTAGCCATAAGTTGGGATCAACTTGAAGGCAGTCCATTTCCATTATATCGCTTCAGACTACAGGACTCACATGACTGAATGCTCCTCTGGGGAAAAAAACAATCCCTGCACATAGAAGGCACATAGAAGCCTCTTTCCGTGGCTTACTAGTTTTCTGTGTGACAGAATCTTATCGTTATGGGAGGGCATTCCATCATGTGAGCATTCATCTGCAATCTAAAGTGGTACACCCCATACACTGGTTTATCAACTCAGCTGTTTGTTAAAACTAGTACTATATCAACAAAAAAATTGCAAAAATGGGTTAGTGCATATGTACTACTTTGAAACTAAAGCATCATCTTAGGATGTAGAAATAAAGCAAACAAGGCTAGCAAATAAATACCAAAAACTTTTATTGGCAGAAAAAGAACAATAAAAATTCCTTCTCTTTCTCCCCACACAAAAAATGAAAACAAGACAAAGTCTTTACACAAGATACAGGAAATCGTTGAAACCGAGTGACACCTAGTGATGAGCACCAAGTTGATCAGACTCCACTCTCCCACATAGTTAAGATAAGGGAGCAAGCTCTGACAGGTAGTTGTTCAGGAGTGGGTGTTGAACCATGGGAACCTGGTACAACTCTGTTTCTCTCCCTTAAAGACTAAACATCAAGTAAGCCAAGACCCAGAGCTAATACAAAACCCCAAAAACAAGTTGGTAATGAAACCAGATGAAACAAAATTTTCAGTCAATTATCTGCTTTATTCTTCATTCTCTCAGGCAAGCACTCCCCCTTTTAAAAAAATGGACTGATTCCGGATATTTTATTAACACATAACCAACCAACTCCCCAATAAACAAATCATATTAGAAAGAGTGGTGGTAGATTATTTCCATTTGTGCTTTAAATATCAATGATTGCTTTGGAGACAGTTTAGAGGCAGCCTCATTTTATGTGTGTTGTAACTAATGTCCTACTGCTAGTTATTTTCTGGGATTGTCAAACAGATTACTTTGCCAGAGGTTCCCAAATTCTTGCTAATAGTGCAGTTACTAGAAATGAGGAAGGGGGATGTGGGCAGGGATTCAGTGCGATTTGTGGTAGGGTTACAGGAAGGAAAAGCTATGCACAGTAGAAGCAGCAACAGCAGTCCGCTAAAAGGGAAGATGGAGCAAGAAAATTAAGTTAGTCATGTTTTTTTCACAATTACATAGTGCACCCTTGAGGACAGATCCATTAAAGGAACTGGAACTAACTTTGAGTTCTTTTAAAAATGAAAGCCTAGCATATCAAACAGACTGGCATTCCTGTAGCTGTAACGGACACTCCAAGAAAAACTCCTGGATGAGGACAGTAATTAAAAGACATATTAACAAATGGCCAAGATTGGGACCGGGTCTATTTTTATCACAAGCAAAGACAGAACACTGAGACATCAACAGAACACTCAGTGCCAAGGTAAGAGGCATGTATATGTTGCTTTTATCTTAAGCAAAAGTGGGGGGATCATTAAACCATATCAGCCAAGTCAGTTTTATGCTTTAAAATACAGTATTTCCCTCAAAAACTTACTTTTAAATCAATTTAAAGTCACATTAAAAAACCCTCTTCATTTCTTTGCAGAGGTACATATCATGCAAAGAAACAACTGACATTCCTTACCCAGTGAGAGCCTACGCTGAAACTTATTTGAATGAACTTGACCCTCCTTGGCTGCAGGCCAGTGTGCAACGTCACTGAATGACTTAACAGAACACAGTGTTCTTGGCACATACACAAAAATGTGTTGAAAGCCATGCTGGAGAGAATCTAAGTATAACATTTCACATTAATAAAAAGAACAAGTAATAAAGAGATAGTAAACACAAAGCCAGAAGTAGTAATCTGAATGTTCGCTTGCTGAAGGAAGTTGTTTTTAATGGTCCTCGGTGCTTTCCTCACTCCCACTTCAACAGATAAGTAAATTTACGGACTTGATTCTCTGAACTGAGCCCCACACCTTCAGTCCCTCTTCAAATCCAAACCCACACACATTTCCTTTCCTGCTTTCCCTCAGTGCTATACCTGGAAAATTCCAACTCACCTTTAAGCTTATAAGAGAAGGGAGTGATAGCCTATTAAACCCAACAACAATTCATGACTCACTTCCTCTAAAAATCTTGATGCAGATGCTGCACTGTAAGCTTTTCACACAATTCTTCTGTACAGAATAATCTATGAAATTATGTCATTTGTAAATGGGTTACGGTTACCCTGTCACGAGATCAAACAGCAAGTAACAGGGAAGGTACCAAAATCAATTTAATTTATCATGAACTCAGTGTACTTCCTCCATGTAAATAAGCTGGTATAACCTCCTCCCCCACTTCCTCATTTGGGATTTCCCCGCATTTTCTTCCCAATGTCCTGTGCCAAGTTCTTCCTCTCGTTCCTCTGTGCACTCACTCAGTTTCTGTCTGTGATGACCTACTTCTTCCTACCCTCTCCTTTAGTAGTGATGGGTCAAGCTAAGCTTTCAGATCTTTCTCTAGTCTAGTGCATCTGTAAACGAAAGATGTGAAGGAAGTCTGAAAATTGTTTACATATTTACAAGGCTGAAATCACCATATAGATTTGCATAATTTACAACAATGAACTGGTGTTCTTGCTATAGAATTTGAGTCTCTGATAATGTTTTCTAATTCAATGTAAGATGAAGGGGGTATAATTAGGATAAACGGCATGACATTATCAATATGGAATTCTATGCACAATTATTTAGGAGTAAGCCCCATTGAACTTGGTAGCATGCACACTGAGTAAATTGTACATGCTAGGATAACTAATTTGATAATGTAAAATATGCATATCTGGATGTGTGCTAATTTATCCGCATATTACCGCACTTTGAGCACAAAATGTATGTGTTTCAGCACAGCAAACTAACAATTCAGACTTCGTTATCAGATGAAGTGACTGATGTACAAAAATATTTTTTCATCTACTCATTTTAAACTTGTACTAGCCAGCTCAAATTCTGCCAAAAACAGCACAAACAGCATAACACCCTGGAGCCTGTTAAAAGTCCAACTCTGCATTTTAAAAAACAAACATAAGCCTAGCCAGAGTTTAGCATTAGCCTGAGCTACCTCAGTTGATTTCTACCTGTAAAATAAATTCTGCAGAAGCCTTATACCAGTCAGAAATATACAGTATGCCATCTTTGTTTAATTTTTTTTAAATGGTTAAATCCAAAATGACAGTGCTATCCCTGGAGAGCTTCTGCCAGTCAAGGTATACAGTACTGAGCTAAATGGATTCATGGCCTGAGTACAAGGCAGCTTCCTATGTCCCAAGTACAAAATAGTGACACGACACATTTTTAAATTATGCAAGTTTTGCAGTAATATAGAATGCTTCATCAGCTCTATATTACAGCTCTATCCACAGAATGGAAACAGAAATTTACAGTTCTGTCAAATCATACTAGATTAGAGCCAAACTCAGTCATGCTTACAGTAGGCCCATTGAAATCAATGGAACTTAAATTAATCATGACTGGATTCACCCCATTGTTTCACTTATTTCTTTAAATGAGAGGCTGTACTATATTGACCAAGTCTTGAAAAAACAACAAAGAATCTTATGGTACTTTAAGATTAAGAAATGTATTATTGCATAATCTGTCAGTCTTTGGGATGCCACAAGACTGTTAGTTTCTCTTGCTGCAACAAATTAGCACGGCTACCTCTAAGCTAATTGCTGCTGATCTTCTATTACATTTTTATTGTAATTCTGAGATTTTAATTATGATTTTTTTATATTTGTTTTGCACAGCTCCTTTAATATTTTCTTATGTTAAACCACCCTGTATTCTAGAAAGGGGTAGGGCAAGATATAAAAATATCAAATAAATAAATGTGCCATATCACTGAGACATCACATTGTTTACTATACAAGTAAGTGTTTCTATATTGTTTAAGTTGTAGCTATTTGCCGTTCAATTTTAGGACCTACCCTTACCTTATTTATTTGCATCTATATAAACCACAACTTAGTTAAGAGTACAGTTAGATAAACAGAAACAGAAAATATTAGAAATTCATTAAATTAAAGGCAGTAAAACAGTTTCTACAATTAATATTCCATAAAATGACTGGGCTACACTTCAGAGAAAGCTGTCTTTAGCAACAACAAAAGTCCTCAATAGCCACCTAAATATCAAGATGCTAGGCACTTGTTTAATTTCAGTTGGTAACTGATTCCAGGGGACTGGAGCTATACCAGTTTCTAGTACATACTAAGCACACTTCTGGGGCATGCAGAACTGTTAGCAGAGCCCCCTTTGAGTAGTGCAGTTGCAGGCAGGAATATATGGGGTTATGCGGTCCCTTGGGTAATCAAGTCCCAAGTTCTTCATGGTTATAAATGCTAGACAAAACCTCAAATTACATTTGGTAGCTTGCTTGCAAGCCAATACAGCTCCTTCAGAAGAGGTGCTACATAGTATTAGTGGGCTACCCCAATCAGCAATCTAGCTGCTGCATTCTGCACCAGGTGAAACTTATGGTCTAAGCGCATGGGAAGCTCCTCAAAGAGTACCTTGGAGTAATCAAATTTTGGAGGTTACCAACGCCAAGATCACAGAAGCCAAACTATTTCAATCAGGTAACAGCTGTAGTTGTCTTAACAAACAAAGCTGATAAAAGCCACTCCTAGACACCACGGCCTCAAGTAACAGTGATGGATTCAGGAGCATTCCGATTATGTAATTGTTCCTTCAGAATGAGTGCAACCTTGTCCAGAACAGGTTACTGACATATCCTGAATACAGAACCACTCACCAATAGGGCCTCCATCTTGCCAGGATATAAACTAAGTTTATTATCCCTCATCAAACCCATCATTGTGATCAGACACCAGTTCAGAGCTTGCATGGCCACTCCCGATTCAGATGTTACAGAGAAACAGAGCTGTGTGTTATCAGTATACTTATGATGCTTTGCTCCAAATCCACTAATGATTGCTCCCAACGACTTCATATAGATGTAAAATAGCACTGGCAACAAAATAGTGCCACACCACAAATGCTGAGGAACATTCCTCCAATGCTACTCTCTGGAACCAACCTTGCAAGAACCACCGTAAAACAATATTGCAGACATTCATGCACAAAGCCAGTCCAGGTGGATACCACAGTCAATGGTATCAATGCCAGAGAGAGAGGAAGCAAGATCACACTCTCCTTCTCCTTCTCCCAATAAAGGTCATCCATTAGGGTGACCAAGGCAGATTCGGTCTCAAAATCAGGACTGAACCAAGACTGAAATAGGCCTAGATAATTAGTTTCATTTAAAATTCTTAGCTTGTAGCTAAGACAGTACAGCAGGGAGGAGGCTCTATTCCCCACATACAGGAGATTATATTCACTTGCAAGGAAAGCTTTGTTCCAGAGTTTTATTTGTGTAATAGTGCTGCTGTTTGTTTATTATTATTACTAATAATAATAATATTTAAATTTATATCCCTTCCTTTTCTTTAAAATTTATTTTCTTTAAAATTGAAGAATAAAAAAATGTTTAAAAGAGAAGAAAGTACACTATCTTCCATAAGCAATCAGCTAGGCATTCTATCTGCATGCATTAGGAGTGGGGGATGAAGTAAGGGTGTATGTATGAATATGTTGTTGTATAGGTGGGTATGACTGGAGATAGTTACAAGATTGTAGCTTCTATCCTTTCCCCATGTCTCTCATCATCAGCCAGATAGTATATGATAAACACTACTGGATATATTACTCATCACACACTCTACCAGCCATTATTCCTTCACCTTCTCACTGCTTAAGATTGCCACTTCTCTGTCTTCAACCATTGAAGGATGGGTCCACTGGTTTCTAAAATTTAAACACAGAGTCAGCTATAGAGTGTCTAGGTGGAACAATGTGGAAAGAAACATATACAGTGGTACAATGCTTCTGGCTTTTTAACATTATTCAGAAACAGGCAAGGGACAGACACAGGTAAGCAAAGCCTCCCTGGCTATGTTACTATGGAGGATACAATATACAGCCTGCAGTGTCATGCTCCCAGTCCACCTCTCCACGTGCAACATTTAAATGGTTACCACCTATCTGATATAGGAGAAAGATGTTTAGCATCCATAGCACCGTTTTCTGTTCAACATCACTATGGCAGCTGTGTGCATGGCTGTATTGCCTTGGTAGGAACAATTTGTCACTTAGATTCTTACCCACAAGAAACTGTTATTTGCTCAAAGCAAGGAACAAATTGCAAGGCAGCCTTTATGGCTCAATGGTAGAGCATATACTTTGCAGGCAAAAGGCCCCAGGTTCAGTCTCTTGTATCTCCAGTTTAAAAGGGTAAGATAGCTGGTGATGTGAAAGACCCCTGCTGGAGACACTAGACAGCAGCTGTTATTCTGAGAAGACATGACTGGACTAGATAGTCTGACAGCTTCTCCTGTAAAAGTGCAAAAACTTCAGAGGCAAAGGGAATGAAGTCTCAAATGATGGTCCTTCTCGGATGCTTTTAATTTAAATTATCTCAAATAGTATTTAATAGCTTGTGAAAGATAAAAGGGGCCATGGACATCATCTACTAATTTCCAGCTCCAAGAGGGTAGTAAGCCTAAACCAAAAATGCAAACACAGTGCATCATAAGCAAGCTATCCAGTCATTTGTGAAAGAAAATACCAGGAAATACTATTATTATTGAGCAAACAGTTATAACATAATGGGAATTCAGATTATTTCTACTGCCCAGACGCTAACAATATCAAAGCATTCCCAGCCAGGTTCAATGAAGTCTGAAAGTTTGCTTGAGAACCAGATCTACAAGTTTATGAGGTTTCTAGAGCCACACCCTGATGGTTAGTGGGAAACCAAACAGAACTGCCATCATCTCTAAGGAGGGCAGAGTTGAAAGGAGGAGGATGTGACACACTTACCACAACCATGCAGGCAACTGGTCTTTGTAATAAAGTACAAGTAGCTTGTAATCACTTGAAGAGACTGTTGCTCAGACAGCATGAGACTAATCTTTCAGTGTATTGGAAAATTACAAGAACAGTACACTCCAAGCTTCTTTATCCATATTACAAGGTATGGTCAGGTAAGATATGCAGAACTGTTCCTTTATAGCAGGAGTGGCATACCTTTTTTGGCTCAAGGGCCACATTTACCCTTGGCTCTATGCCAGCAGTGGGTATGGTTACCCTATATTCTCCCATACACACAAGCAGACAGCCTCTCCTCCTCAGATCAGCTGAGCAGGGAGATTATCACTCCATCTCTACTTATAAAATGATCAATCTTATGATCAGGGAAGGACAATTTACATCTGTTTCTACTTTATTCATTTATTTTGCTGCTGTCATAAAATCAGAGGGTCAGGGGGGTAGAAAAACTTGTGCCAGATCGGGCCCCTGCACTGCTTTACACGTACATCAATAGAGAAAGCACACTTCAAACATTACAAAGCTAGGATACCAACCTAGCTACTAATTTGGTTTCGGAAATGCTTTCAAAGCTGGGAGTTTATTCCCAAGGAAATGCAACATGTTTCTTCCCTCAAAGAGGAGGCCCAAACAGGTCTAAGCAGCACTTCTAGACACCCATGTGTTCGCCTCTTTCTTTGTTCCACGATTCCCACCATCAACATCCAGTAAATGTAGCAGAGAAGCAGGATAGTTAGTAAGCTCTGCCTTGTTTCAAGATGCAATACTGCTACTTAGGGAGAGTGAATATAAAGTAGTTATTGAAAGGGGGGGAAACTGGTTAGAGATGCGTAGGGAAACACAACAATGCCATCTTATGCACACTTACATAGAATTAAGCCCCACTGAACACAGCAGATGTACACCCTTATTTATTAAATTTATATTTTGCCCTTCCTCCCAGAGGAGCCCAAGGTGGCAAAACACGGATAAGACAGTGCTGCAAGTCTCCATTGTTTCTACCTTTTTCACTTGCAAAGAATATGTGATGGCATTATGTACTTCTCTAACACGCATCTCTATAGTGGTTGTACACCTCCTACACACTACTCTGAATGTATGTCACCAAGCTGGACTTAGATCAGTCAGTCACAGGCAGGCTTCCAGGGCTAGCTTTCCAATACTGCAAGAACACAAAGCACATGGTCATCTTGTTATCAGATGGTAGTTTGGGGTTTTTTTTACTTTTCCATGGTGAACCCAGCCACCCACTTACCATCTTGTCATTTGTATGTCTCAAAATCAACCACAGGCATGCACAATTTGGCTAATGTGTAGCTGACATAAGGCATTACTTTTTTCTTCTGTTCCTTCTTCTGCATCGATATAGAAATATTGCTTTATCTGCCCCACCCAAATGTCATTATGGGTGGGATTATCCAAGTTGGGATAATTTATTTCTACTTCTGCAGGTGATAGCTAAGCTGGTATAGCACAGTGGGGAGGAAAGCCTGGCTGGGAGTCCACAGTCTGTGAGTTCAAATCCCCGCTCATGTCTCCTGGGTGTCAAGGGCCAGCTAAACATCACCCCACAGGGAGTGGCTCAGGGGTTACGTGCCCTGCCACCTGTGCAGTCGTGGGCAAACTGCATAGTCCCAAGGAGCCCAGTTGCCCCCAGCTGGCAGTTGCAGACAAGGAAGGGGCTGGCTTGTGCAGCTGTGGCAAGCTGAGCAGGCCCTAGCCAGCTGGGGAGGACTAGCCTCAGAGGGAGGCAATGATAAACCCCTCTGAATACCACTTACCATGAAAACACTATTCATAGGGTAGCCATAAGTCGGGATCGACTTGAAGGCAGTCCATTATTATTATTATTATTATTATTATTATTATTATTATTATTATTATTATTTCTACCCCGCCTTTTGGCCAAAAGGCCCTCAAGGCGGCTTACAAAAAAATACAAATATAAAATACATCAATAAAACCATCAATAAAAACAATACAATTTACAATAAGCAATACATAAATAAATAAATGTGTGTGAGAAGAAGGATGGGCAGAGGAGAAGTCCAAAGGAATGGATCTTGAGGGGAAAGATCTGGAGGAGAGATCCTTTCTCCATGACGACGGAGATGATGAATTAGTGATGCCATGCTACTCAGAGTAGATTTTAGTCCATCCACCACCAACTGCCCCAACCCAGATCATCAAATGGCACCAGTCTCTTCACTCCGGGCTTGCTCCTTGGCGGCTGCAGCGGCAGCTGTGGCTTTCCCCCCCCAGCTCCTGCGCCGCCTGCTGCCCCACTGGTGGCAGTGGTGGCTTGGGCGGGCCCGGCGTAGGCCTCGAGGGCCTCACAGAACTGCTCGAGGCTGATGTCATGCTCCCCACGGCTCAGGCAGGCCTCCAGCCAGCACACCAGGGCGGTGTGGTGCCGGGAGAGCAGCAGCTCGGCCAGGGGAGCCTCCTGCAGCGGGCAGCAGCAACGACGAGGAAAGTGCTGCAGGGCCAGAGAGGACGAGGCCATTAAGAAGTCTTAGGAACATTATGCTGGAGATTGTACCATGATTTTCTTTTTTAAAAGCAGCCCTTGGGGGTAGATAGGGTGCTCAGGAAGAAAATAAGTCTGCAACTTTTCTCTTCTGTGGCTAATAGCAGCTCCAGGAGGATAATCTACATCGGAACTATGGTATAGGCTTGGACCCTCACCCTCCTGAATGATGGCCCTAATCCAAATTGGGATGGAGGGGAGTTGCTTTTTCATAAATGAAGTTCAGTCAGGAGTTCCATCCATTGAGCTGCAATGGTAATGTGTCATTTGGCCCCAATTTAATTTAATCCCTTCCTTGCCAGCATTCATAGTCTATCAGCCACTGACCTTATCCTTTTGCCTTTTAACTTCTTCAGTCAGTCTGTGTTGCCTGAAGACCGTTTCTTTATACATCACTCTCATTGATAGGGGCTGATACATTGGCAGTTCAAAATGCTAAAATCCCATTTTCTCCTGTTGCAGCTCAATTACTTGTTTGACTTTGTTCTTCCTCGTAATTCATAAATGTTATATTTTTGATAATGGTCTAGTAATTGTCGCCAATACTGTTCTTGAAATGATGCTATGTAACATTTTCATTTGTATTCAGATTTTAAATTTCTAGTGCAGAAAGACAGGAAAACTAGCTCTCTTGGTCCTGGTGAAAACACCCAAATACTTTTTATAACAAGTTGAACATCAACAAAGGATCTTCATATTTTGCTCTGAGACTGCTAACGTGCCTATACATTATAGTTATTTAAGAGGATAAAACTGTTTTCACTATATTTTAGTGCTGACACCTGCTATTTTTGGTGAGATTGATCTAACTCAGACTCCTATGTAGCCTGGGAAGGGTACAGAAGCAGTTGCGAATGAGAGCTTCGCATGTGCGTGCAAGAGAGATGGAAAGGGCATAAGAAAACAATTGAGTACAGACAAACATAAATCATGCTGGCAAAGTTTTGTGGATCTCCACTTATTTTTAACCATGACCATCTCTGGGCTCAGAACAGGTCACAATCATATAATTATTATAAAATCAACAAAGTCAAAATGTAAAAATATGAGTTATACCCCACAATTGATTAAGTCTAGCTCAAACAAGCTGGTTTTCAAGCAATCCCTGAAAATGCTACGGCTAGGACTTTGACAAGTCCCTAAAGGCAGCTTCAAACACACAACTGAAACCAGGGTTATGATCAGCAGCAAGCCAAGTGGTTGTGGTGCCCTTTATGTCTTATATAGGTGAATTCCCTTCTCACCCCTCTACCTGGTTTTATATATGGTTGCATATATGCGACCATATGCAACCATATGTCAAGCTGGAGTAAAATTAAACCATCTACACCAGGGATGAGGAACGTTTATCAGCCCGAGGGCCACATTCCCTTCTGGGCAACCTTCAGGGAGCTACATGACAGTAGTGGGCAGGGCCAGAGTCAGAAGGGGGTAGAGCAACGAATGTTTTACCTTTTTACAATAGGCTAGTTTCTACACACATTTACACTTTCCTCTCCATCCTTCATACAGACAATTAAGACACATTATTAGCGTTCAAGGACACATTCCAGCAAGGCAAACACTCTGTGCAAGAAGCAGAGCCAGTGAAAAGTATGGCCTGGGGAGAGTTCCGAGGGACAGAGAGAGGGGTCTGGAGGGTCACATTCAGTACCCGGGCCTGAGGATCCCCACCGCTGATCTACAGTTTTAAAACTCACTTTGAAATTCTGGCTATTATTAGGGTTGTCAACAAGTTAAGGTTTAGCAGTTTACACTATTTCATTTTAACTTGGTTCAAAGGCATGAGTAATGCTTAAACTGAGCAGATGGATTTTACGCTGTGAAAGGAAAGCAAATGGAAAGAGCATGTGTGAAGCTATGGCCCACTCCCAAATCCTAAACCTCTATTTTAGTTGTAGGTCTGAACTTAGCCTAAGGAAAATGGTTGCATGCAGACACCCAGAACCAGGAGCAAAGGGCAAATATTTCAGGAACAACTTTATTCACTGATAACAATTAAACAGAAATGTAGGGAAATATCTCTTATCAAGGAAATAATCCATGGTTTGGTGGTAGAGCAACTCCTTTGCAGGTAAAAGCCTCATGCCAGGCATTACTGGTTAAAGAATCTTGGCACCAAACTACAAGTTACATTAAGTGTACGGCTTCCACTTGTATTTTCTTTTTTTTAATGAGTTGATCTGGACATGCTGAACCTTTAATAATAGTCTTGATGAAAAACATCACTCCCTACCCCCTAAAAGTGGTATTGGTAGCAATAGCTGTTTGCCATAGTTAGAGCAGTTTGTTACTGGGATAGCAGTGGGGAGGAACAGCTGAACCCCCTCCAACTCTGTCATCCTGATCAAGATTTCTCTTTCACACACACATACACACAGAGAGAGTGATTAACCTGAATTAGATAAAACATATCATTCAATCAAATATAAATTAGAATCTTGCCCCACTGATGTTCTAATAAGGCCACATATTTTGCTGAGCTCCTTTACTGCCTAAGTCTATAAGTCTTGATTTGTTATGACCAAGTAAGGAAACTCTAATGGAAATCTAAGGCAGAGTTTAGCATCTCATACTTTTGTCAATAGGAAAAGGTAAGTGGGTATTAACACGACCACACAAATTTAACACATCATTTGACCTTTATTATAAAATTTCTAGTAAACTATCACAAAAATGAAAGTACCATGTTTTATCTTTATCTACTTTTGTGCAACCCACATATCCATTTATCACAGCATATGCAGACCAACAAAAAGAAAAGAAAAGCAGCAGCAACTTGGAAACCAAGGCTGGCTTTGTTTGCTAGGAGCTAGAGAATGAGCTGCCCCCAAATATGTGACTATCATGATATTTAAAATGATGACACAGTTTGCAAATCTCAAATGAGAATGAGTTGTTTCTCTGAGGGCAACTCTCTAACCCACTTTTCCCCACACAGCAATGAACACAACCAGCATGACCTTTTCTGATCTGTCAAGATGAAAACTGCAATGACACCAGCAATAATCAGAGTCACTAGCCAATCAGCATCTTAGGCCACAAAATACAGTAGGGCCCCACTCATATGGCGGGTTACGTTCCGGACCCCTGCTGAAAAGCGGAAACCGCTGAAAAGCAGAACTCATTGAACAGAATGGTGCGAGACGCCCGAAAACCACTGTAAAAGCAGAACAAGTGCTATATGAGTGGGGCTTTAGTCTCATTGAGACCGCCACATTAGCGAAGCACTGCAAAGCAAAGCGCTATAAAGCAGGGCCCTACTGTATACTAGCAGACAATCCACTTCTGGTGACACTTCCTATACTTGAAGCAATTTTTGTCTTGAAAAGGCACCACGATAAAGAAAATGCAACTTAGACTTGTAAAGCATTTATTGAGTAGGCTTGCACTGAAAAAATATAAAGGCATGCATTTTTATGCTGTTAGCTTATAAAACAATTCATTCTAGCAATAAATGTTCTTTATAGTCCTTTCTGCAAACAAGTTTATAATACAAAGCCATTTATCTGCATTTGATAGTTCGTTTAAAATATTAAGCTTTGAAGAAAAAAGTGAAATCATCGGTGGTGGGAGTGGTAAATTCTGCACAACCTAATTCCCAGTCTCTCAATCCCCATTCATCTGACCTTCTGTTTAAGCACTACCTGGTAGCCACTCGAGAAGGAATTGCAGGAAGGCCATTGCATGAAATTCCATGCAGCCAGAGGGCTAGCTGAACCCAGACCTCAGTGGACTTGTCAGAGTGAGTTTCATGGCCAAGTAAGGGCTTGAACCTGTGTTCAACACTCTTCTAGCCAACCCACCGCAGGGCTCTCCAACTGCCTAAACTAACCTATAAAGTTCCTGATATATGGCAGATTTTTAATTCAGCAACCAGATAGTGGGTTGGATCTAGATATGCTGTTTCACATACAGAAAGGCTCATGGAACAGAAACTGGTCCAAGAAAGGCTCCCACTGAAGCCCTCTGCACCACCCCCACACTGTTACGGAGCAGCCAAGGTGGAATCTGCCAAAATCACCTCTTCCCACAATTTTCCGCCAGCTGGGGCATCCTCTGAGCAAAATTCTACTCAGGAGAAGTCTGGATCTGACCCAGTACATTTATACTCGGTTACTTTGGTATGTTCTCACGCTTGTTCCGCCCTCACCACTGAAATGATTACTATGATGCATATACAACTACATAGACAGTAAGCAGGCAAGCAGCAAGGAGGGATTTACCCGAGTAGAAATGTTTAATAAAATGCTCACCACTGGTTACGACTTCTTTAGAAATGAGCAGCTTTACATGTAGTTGCACCCAGTTTCACAGATGCAAATATCATAGTTTTCCAGATATTCTAATCCATTATTGCCATCTTCCAGCTTTACTCTGGTGCATATAAACTAAACAATTATAAAGTTCTAATGCATCATGTCAAATAGGGGGGGGGGGGCGCATGCGCACAAAGAAATAAACTTTTTTTGGGGGGGGGAAATTCCCCAGTATCTAAAATAGAAAAATTGGAAGGGAGGTTATCTTAAAAAACTCCTGGAAAATATTTTCTCTTTCAGAATGGAGAGTGATTTTTTAAAAAAAACTCTAAAAATTAATAATTGCTACAGCGAATTAAGGCTGCTGCAAATCTCTCCAATCCAGGGTTCAAAAGTGGCAATGTTAATGCATATGGCATTGCTACTGCATTTGGCTGGACTACTAAACAAGTAGCACTCTTGCTTGCCGTTAAGAAAAGTACTTTCAAAGAATACAGTACAGATCATCAGCAAGTATCTGGTCCAAGTGTACAATCTGCCACACTATCAAGCATATTGCTGTTACAACATGGTAGCGAGACTTTTGTACTACACAGCCTATGACTCCTCTTGCTTCCCACTACCCTGAAATAAACTGGCAGTGCTGGCTGGGGCTGATGGGAGTGGTTGTCCACAACAACTGGAGGGCACCAGACTAGGGAAGGCTGCTATACAGATACAAGGCAAGGAATAAGCTAACTTATAAAAGAGTTGAAGCCTGTTTCAGTTCATGCAGACCTTCCACTTCCAAGTCATGAAGCTGAAAGTGAAAGTTCAAAATCAGAAGCTGTGGGTCCTCCTATCACTGATTCTGATTAGCGCAATAAACTTGAGTTATTTATTTCTGAGGAGCTAGTATTTGAAAGATGAAGTTAGATATAAATTATAGGTTCAGATACCTAAGTCTGTATATTAGAGGCTCAGATAGCTAGTTTTGTATACAATTACTATGACAATTGCAGCTTGATTCATTGCATGTTTACTCAGAAGCAAGTCCCTCTGAACTCGGCAGAACTTACACCCAAGATTTACTAGGGAAAACTGACTGCTACTCCTTCATTACATTATTGGGAAATTGTTTTTTGAAATTTAGTCCTCTAAAAATGTTTCTTCTGCATAACATATTTTACATAATGGCTGTGTATGGATGCAATAAGTGTTTAGGCAAGAAGGAGCCTAGCCTCCCCACACACCAGGCTTGCACACTTCCCCCTCCAGCATGACTGTGAGATTGAAAGATTCCACTTCCATTTTTTATTAACCACAGCTTAGCTAAGCCCTAACCCTGAACATAAGAAAAGCCCTGCTGGATCAGGCCAGACCCATCTAATCCAACATCCTATTGCCACAGCGGCCAGCCAAATGCCAATGGGATGTCCACAAGCAGGACATGAGCATAACAGCTTTCTTCTCACTTGTGATTCCAGGAAACTGGTATTCAGATGCATACTACCTCCAACAGTGGAAGCAGAATGTGGTGCCCACAAATGCAATAGCACACTTTCTCAAGCCCTCATCCCGCTCACTGTCCCCTTTGTCACAAGGTAGCAAGGGTAACTGCTCTTTTTCTCCTCTCAAGGAGGAAGTTGGAGTGATGCTCTTTTCCATTTCCTCTTTCAGCTTTTCAAGTGTCAAATTGGCAGCTCAGCAAAAAGTGCAGTCACTGAGAGGGCAGGAGAGAAAGGGGAGTGATCAGGGTGACTGGAGGGGGAGGGGAGTGACAGGGGGGAAATGTCAGAGAGGGGGGGGACAAATGCATGCACACACACACACACAAGTAAAATCATGAAGATCCAGGAGGACCCATGCCTTGGACTGATGTTTTTGTGGAGCTGGCAAGAACTGACTTTGTGATTTTTACTGTGCAGTTCAGCATATACACTTTAATTTTATGATATGTTGAAGGGGAGGAGGGGCATATAAAATTATGCAAATTCGAGATGTATTTTTGTTCCATTGGATTCAACTTTAACCAAGGCTCCATGAAAAAGCAAAGAATATGGGTAGTGCTCAGTGCTGTCCCTCAAAATTCTAAATATCCCCAGAGGCCCAAAACAGTGGTGACCCCTGCCCTAAACTACAGTTAATTTTAACTATGGTTAAGGAAAACAGACCAGTTTCATAGATTATGATGTGAAGTTGGCATGTTTCCACTAATCATAGTTAGGATTAACCACAGTAGAGGGTCCAGACAACACAACAAGCTGCAATTTAAATAAGAATGAAAGCAAAAATTTCTGCTGCCCTCCTCATAGCAGAAGACAGTAGAATATGCAAGCCTGTGGAGGGGAGGCTAGGCTAGTTCTCACACAAACTATGATTCAGTGGTACGTTCAAACTGTTAAAATCACTTATTAAAACATTTTCCCTTTATATACTGCTATGGTTTCAATTTTCAACTTCCTTTCCCAGTTTCCCAACATTCAAAAGTTACAATTAAGGTGCAATCCTACATACTTTCTAGAAAATAATCCTAGTAGGATTTAATTCCAGGTAAACATAATTTGGATTGAGCTATATGGCATTTTACAGTACAGCAGCTTGCAAGTCCATCTCTAACACTGGGTATATTAGTACTTGTTTCAACAAAACCAAGGTATTTATACTTTAAACTTTCATGAATATTGCAAACAGTACAATGGTATGTCCCAGGTTATGCTACATATTATACATAAAACATTTCATGTACATATAATACATTTCATGGTTCTTGAAGTAGAAAAGTTTATCTTTGGTAAGGGGCAATCCTTTCCTCACCCTCCACCCCCAAACTTCAGAATGCCTTGAAATGTTACATCTCTGTGCTTTACATCTGCCATCCTGATGGAACTTAAGGTAGTATTGTTTTAAGAACCGTTGAGGCTTGGTTCAAAGTCTTTATTACTATCAGTACTGCAAGATACCCAAGCAGTCATACACTCCACCCAAGCACCTAACCTTGTACCAAAGGTTTCATTAGTGCTTCACATTTTGAAAGGATTATTATAATAATGAAGTCTTATTTGTAAACCCAAATGTATGTGCAATCTTAAAGCACCCTTAGTACAAAAGGGCGGGAGGGAGGCATGTGAAGCTGGACATATTTTGAAAGATTCTACAGGAATCCATCACGGAGCTCAATGCGCAAGCTAGCTTTAAATGAAATAGGCTTGCCTATTTTGACCAAGTGATCAGCCTTACCATCTCCATGCCAAAAAAATCCAAACACCTTCAACTGCATGGACACTTTGCCTTTCCCTTGTTATGGCTGTCAGAGACAAAATGCTTAGTGACTAAACTATGACTTAGTGCTACTTGCACAAGCTATAACAAACACAAGCAAAGCCTCAGTTTGCATGGTACCCTCTCCTCTCTACTTCTCCCACACCCTGGGCAATTTCAGGAGAAAGGGTGGTATATATATAAAATTATTATCATTATCACTAGTCAAAGAATGTTGCCATGTCATACCATACACATCAAGAGATTTACAGTTTAAAACCAACTTTGGTCAGTTTCTAAACCAGCTAATTTCGGATCATAGGTTATGAAGCTGGCTGGTTTAACTAACCACAGTTTAGCTGAAACTGTCAAGTTCTACTTTATATGCAATACTGAATAAGGATTCTTCAGAAATGACACTAAACTCCTAAAGAAGCCCTTTTGGAGCCCATGTAGAAAGAGAAGAGAGGGTTTGTGAGCCCCAGTACTGACTCAGGCTCATTCTAGCTTCTGCACATATTACATTACCAAGTCAGGAGTGGCCATAAAAGTCCTGAACCAGTGCCTAGAAGCAGTGGGTGTGCTGAATGAGAGTCAATAACTTGGAGGCTGAATTCTGACAAGACAGACCTCTTGTGGGTGAGTGGCTCCCAGGTCAAGGAACTAAGCAAATGAGATTGCACTCCCTGACTTCCAAAGTAGCAGGTGCATAGCACAGGGGTGCTCCTTGATTCATCTTTGGCACTAGAGGCCCATGTGACCATAGTGACTAGGATTATGTTTTATCAGCTTTAGATGGTGCATCAGCTATGTTCCTGTACAAGGCTAGCCTTTCCTTAGTGACTCACACTTGTGTAACATCAAGACTGGACTACTGTAATGCACTATGTGGGGCTGTCCTTAAGCTGCAGCTAATGCTGAATGCAACAGATGGGTTGCTGAGTAGGGCATCCAAGTGCTCACATATAATACCACTTTTAAAAGATCCATATTGGCTGCCAATTTGCTACAGGGCAAGGCTTACGGTTTTATTGCTGACTTATAAAAGCCCTAAAAAACATGGGACCAAGTATCTGAGAAAATGCTGTCTCCCTTTCAAATCTGCCTAGTCACTGAGATCTGGTAACGATGCACACGTGGATGTACCACAGGCTGCTCATGTACACCTTTCCTCATGGGTAGGGTATCCTTGGTTGTGGTGGCCCATCTGTAGAATTACTTTCCCTCTGATATAAGGCAGGTACAGACAGTGAGTTTTGGCACTTGCTTCAAAAAACTTCCTTCCAGGCATTTAATATTGTAGCTATTACTGTATTGGCTTTCTATCTATGGTGGTTTTCTAAAGTTGCTATGTTGTTATTTTATTGTAATTTTACATGAATTGTATTATTGTGAACTGCCTTGGGATTGTATAAAAATATTTTAAATGCAATTTATATTCTCCCTTTCCTCCAAGTAGCACAAGGCAGCATACATGGTTCTCTCCCCCTTTTGCCTTCCCAACACTGCTGTGACAGTGACTGGCCCACGGTCATTCAATTAACTTTGTGTCTCAGTGAGCATTTTGAAATTCAGTTTTCCTGGTCCTTGTCTGATAGCCTAATCTAACCACTACACTACAATGGCTCTCCACATTTAATTTTGTTTGTCCACTGAACTCACACAGATATTTGTAGGAAAGACCTGGCAAACAAGAGGGAATGTTGAAAAACCTTCCCACATCTGTCACTTCTCCCTTATAGAAGCCCCATCCCTGGCATTTTGCTTGTTTTTCTCCCGGTTGGGCTTTTTTTAGTCTCAGAGCCCACCCAAGGAGGAAAAACAAATGAAAAATAGCAGGGGAGAAGTGGCAGGTGGGGAAGTGCTGCACACTCCACTTCGCTCACCCATTCTCCCTTGCAGCTATCCCCCTCCCCCACATTAGTGTTACTAGACTAACATAGGGCTTGGAATTATGCATTTGCCTCATAATATGAGAGTGCATGTATATAGAATTTCAAAGCCTCCAGCAAGTTCCACAAGGAACACAAAAGTGAAGAAGCCTGGGTTAACTGTTCCACCAAATAGTTTTAAGTTTCTCGTGTTGATTTGGTTGAAATTGCTTAAATTTTATTTTTTAAAGAATTGTACATTTATCTAAAAACTGAAATAATTAACCATTCAAAAATCCATGTTCATGTTTTGTTAATAATGTTGTTTGTTGAAGAAGAAAACTAACCAGAAGAATACACAATCGTATTAGTACAATGTAAAAGCCTGTTTGGTGGCAGGGATTCTGACACATCATGAGAAAAATGCCATGATTAATTGAACAGTTGAAGCTAATTAATTTCCTGAATGACTTCACAAGTTCATTCTGCTTTAGCACTAAAATGACCAAATTATCATTCCATTTTTTGATGAAAATTACTCTGGAAACAATTCAGAATTATGGCTTAGTGTGTACATACCGTCTAATGAAACCTACATCTCTGAATATTAAGGTTATATTAAACAATAAAGTACTTCTACTAAAAATGATGATTAAATAGATTTTTCCTCTCTAGTGATTTAAACTGTGATATAAATCATTAAAATTGAGTCTTTCAAAGAAATGAAAGTAAAATCAACCCTGGAAGTAAACATGCATAGAATCACACTGTACATGACACTTGGTAAAGCATTCCATTTCTCTATTAGCCCACTAATCTAGGAAAGTTTCATACAGTTATGGTTACTTTAAAGTAAACTGCAAGCATTTTTCTCCTTTGCCCTATGGAAGATACCCTCACCCATGACTCTACTACAAGGGTGGGCAAGTGCCAGCCACTGAAGATACCCATTCAGCCTGTAACCACTTGAGACTTCCTTTAAGTCAGGAACGCACAACCTATGGCCCTCCAGACACTGTTGGACTCCAATTCTCATTGGTCCCAGCCAGCACAGCCTATGGTCACTCATAGTGGAAGTTGCAGTCCAGCAATATCTGAAGGGCACAGGTTCCCCATCCTGATTTAAGCAATGGAGAAAGCCCTGTAAGGCCTCCCATTCCAACTGGCTCTCCAGCTGCATATATACAAATAGGAGAAGGATAGAATCAACTGACCAAATCTCTAAAGCTGCTTTCAATTCCTCAACCTGCTCTACCAGATGGAAACCAGTAATAAATAATCAAGAGCAATCTGGAGCATCCAGGTTTCTTAGAAGGGCAACAGCAGTGCTGAAAGGGGGAGTATGTGTATATGTGAGCATATGGTGAGGGTATGGTATGAGAGAGAATGAATGTATCAATGGATAAAGAAAGGGAGAAAGAATGAAGAGTGGTGGAATGGAGGGCATGTGGGAATTGAGCATGGACAGATTATGTGAATGCGGCTTTCATCCCATCTACTTTTTGTTTTGCCACTCCTACTACTGGCATTTCACCACCCCGTCCCCCAATAATTTCCCACAAGGAAATGCAGCTTTTGGGCTGAAAATGTTTCTACAGCTCTAGATTATTTTAGTTTAAGATCAAATGTTTGTATCATCAAAACTGGGGCACCAAAACAAACTGTGACTTAAACAGAAGAGACTGAAGTGACTTTCAAAAAAAATTATGCTGCGGCCAAGAGAGTTGCTGCGCCAGGGAAAGAAGATGGTGAACCTGATAGGAGCAAAACAGCAATTTAAGCCATTAGTCAGAAGAGGTGAATGATAAGTTAGTTGGGGGGGATGGAAAAGTTGGAAGACTGAGTAAGTGAGTGAGTAAATTAATGAACAGGAAGAAGGTTGTTCAATGCAAGAAAGCAAGCTACTGGATTCATTACAGATAAGGAAATAAAGAATGGCCTGCGCTCAAAGCCAAAAAGCTATGTTCATTTAAATCCCAATGAGAGATCGTAAAACGCACACCTTTGGCTGATTTATGATCAATATGAAATGATACTTTATCAATATATAATTCAGTTGAGGACAGGACCAAAAAAAGAGGAATGATACATGTAGTAGAATACATGACCGCAATAAAGAAAGAGCTGAAAGAACAACAGGGAAATAGGTAGAGAAGGGATTTGCTTATTGTGCATTTCATAAAAAGGATAACCTAATATTCTAGCTTCAGCTAGTATAGATGCCAATTCTACAAACCCACTGTACAAGATACTTTCTAAACACAAGTCCATACAAGCTCTACTCAGAAACCTCTCATTATTCACATAAGCTATTTGCTCAGAATGTCCTGATAAGAGAGGAATTGTAAATATGAATGGTAGGTTATTGATGGAGACGATATTTGCTTTATGACTCCCTCTATCTGCCTAGAGATAATGCAAAACTGTAGGCCTCACTGTGCAAGAATGGCCTTCCTAGGATTGGTAGCTCCTCATTTGGGCTCCCAAAGCTCATACTATAGGATAGGTTCATATAAATAACTCAGTTGGTGACTGTTAATAAATGGAAGCAATATTCTTTAGGGATGCCATGGATGGTATTCAATCAAATCACACTCAAAATAGACCCATTGAAAAAAATTCAGTGGACTTAAGTTAGTTATGATTAATTTAAATCTATTGACTTCAGTGGGTCTGCTCCAAGTATGACTTGGTCAAATGCCACCCTATTTGTTAAAATATTCAGAACATCAGCAGAATTTGAAATCTCTGTTCATTTGCTTTTTGACTCAACGCAGGGGAGATCCTATGCCTCACATATAAGTCACTCTGGAGGATAGTGGCTTGCACATAGGCACTACTGTTGCTATTAGATCTCTAGATATGCTGAATGGGAAAGGTTTGTAGCTGCTGTTATGGCTGAGAAGCATTCAAACATTTTTCACATTGGAGATTCATTATGACAACATGTGAGCACCCCCAGTGCTAGTGACAGATACCATCAGTGGAATGCAAACAATTGTTTGTCTCCTTCCTCCTGCTCCAGCTTGTTCCACCCACCACAGTAACCGGTAATAGCACAATTTTTACCATCCTGCCCCCTCTTTATCATACTCTGTTTGGCTATTCTCCCTTTAAGCAATGGCCAGCATCAGCATGAAAACACAAATATGTAGCTGGCCTCTTCCTTGTGAAATAAAACAGGCGTAAAATTATACAGATACACATCTAAGAAAAGAACTTTATCTATCTAAGAAATGGAAGGAAAACAGATGCACAGGCCTCAAGTGACCAGGTTTTTGGAATTTCAACCTTCCTAAAAATGCAAAGAGCTAGTAAACATTGTAGAAGTCTTCCACTAGATTAAGAAGATTCTATTGGAAACAAGAGACAGAACAAGGCTCTTATATACAGCATGCTTTCCATGAAGGAACCAGTAGTCTTCCTCCAAGAAAACCATGGGCTCAAGTACAAGCCCAAAGGTCAGCACTTGCCAGGGATATATAGCACTAATATGCACATATTTGCAGCATTTCAACATTATATCTTCTATATGGTTTGCCACCATAAGGAAGCATTTTTTAGCAGTCTATACCTGGTAGCTGTGCAATTTAAATCAGCCTTGTCCCATTCAAATCAAAGCAGGATGATGTTAACACAAAATGTTTGAAATATAACCTGTTTCTATTTTTTTAAAAGGTAAGTTTTGAAATACTTTCAAAATGAATAAAGATTTACCACTGCAACATGAGGATCAATTAAAAAAATTAAAAGCTAACTAGGATTTCTATTTATCCAAAGCAAGACATGGAAACTGGGAACTTTATGAAGAGCTGTGAAAAGTACAGGGCTGATTATTTTACTTTTAAATCTTTGTGAGCTCTGTACTTTTGTGGACTATAACAGTCCTACTGTTCTGGCAATTTGTTTCCACTGCAAATAGCATCAAAAGACCACCATCAGAAAGATAAAATGAGCTAGATAATTGGCATTCCAATCCTTTATTTGCGATAGAAGTTACCTCCAAGTAAGCATGCTAGACTTCAGCTACATGTAAAAAAAATATTAATAAGCAGGAAAGTTTAGTATTATGACCAAAGACCCTGAATTTCTGCATGTACCAAGAAAGAAACGTTCTCCTCCAGAAATGTAATTTCACTAGAAAAGACAATAATGCTGGGAAAAACAGGAGTAGAAAAAGAGGAAGAACAAACAGAGATGGATTGATTCCATAAAGGAAGCCATAGACCTGAACTTACAAGATCTGAACAGGGTTGTTTATAACAAATGCTATTGGAGGTCACTGATTCATAGGGTTGCCATAAGTCGTAATCGACTTGAAGGCACATAACATACACACACACTTCTTGGGGGTAGGGGAGCATCACATTCTGTCTTTTAACACCTTTGTGTACGATAGGAGGAGCCGGAATCTTCTTCTTTTTAATTAAAATGGCTAAATGAACCCTGTAAGATGGAGACTAAACGTTTAGTTATTAACTTTAGAGGTTTAAATTAGCAAACAAGAAAATTATTGTCAAGAATTTCAATTTCAGTTATAGTTACAATTCAAAGACAGACATGAACATTTTACTATAATTCACAATGCATTCTCTTTCCAAAGTGACAGATAAAGCTATTTAGCTGTACTAACTGCAGAAGACATATGTGACAGGTCAAACATAGCACTTGTTCCTGTTATCCACTTCTGTTGCATGAGTTTTGCTTCCCATTACCAGGTCTATATTCTCTAGCAAACACTTTAGTTGCATTTCTTTCCCACTTTTACGTCTCAGTACTATTCATGCACATAAGAGGAGCCCCACATGATCAGACCAAAAGCCTGTCAAGTCCAATGCCCCAATTCCCACCAGGTGCCTAAAGGAAGATCACCCTCTCTCATTGTTGTTCCTGAGTATGCTGCCTCTTACTCTGGAGGTAGCATGTGCTCCTGAAATTATAGGAACTCAATTTAAGGGAGAAAGAATGAACCCAAATTTGGAAAAGTGCATCCATCACATACCAATAGAATTACACACACTGTAGAACAAAAGCAATTAAAAATTGACAAAATAATTAAGATGGTCATTGTGAATAGTAGAATGTTATGAAAAAGAAAATAGCTTCAACAGCCAATTCAATGTATTGTTTTGAAAATGATTGGTTATTGCAATATGGCTTCAAATAACAAAGAGCAGGAAGAGAAATACTGAAGATTTCTGCCCAACTTTCAAAGTGTTTGTACCTAAACTGCAAGCTTTTATTACAGAGAGCAAAAAAACCTGTACAAGTATGGAACATTTATATAATGCCAGCTCTGAATATGTAACTTGAGTGCAAGATATGCCCCCCTCCTAACAAAAAACTCATACCACATCCCATCTTAAAGAACATACAATCTAAATTTCAACAATGGGGAAACCAACATATAAATGGGAGATAGACAGGATGACAATGGATGAATAAGCATAAAGCAAGAACATGGGGGGGGGGTTTACATATCAAAGGATGCCCAACTGTGCTATCCTTTTTGCTCAGTTATTAATAGTGGATAGCATGCATGCACACACACCCCTACTCTAGACAATTCCAAAACCAAATTACTATTTTATATTTTGAGAACTGATTAGCTTACATCTTTTAGCATTTTCCCTTAAAGACAGGTAAGTCTAGTAATTCCAAGCCATTCCTTTTCCTGTGGATTCCCACCAAGGATGTTTTGCATACAGCATATAATAAAAGGGGGAAGAAAAGGAGCAAGAGGATCCAGTCATCATTTCAAGAAGTGACAGAGCGGCCTTCCTTTCTTAATATTCACCTTCTCTTCCTTTCTTTGCCTCTTGTGCAAATCCAGAAATACATCCAATGATGTTAACAGCTACATCGTAACAGTTACGAACTTCTCCTTATTGTTACACATTAGTCGACCTCTGAAATAGTTTTGAGGTTTTTTGCCCTGACTGAAATCAAACACCACTAGATCTATATGTAATACCACAGCTGGAGAGACTAACAGATACATGTTCCATGTTTAATGTTCCAAAAACAGTTTAGAGCACATTAGTAGTAGCAGTAGTAGTCTGTCAGTTAAACTTAACCAGCCATTCTTCAGAACCACTGTAAAAACACACACACAAAACATACACACCTATGGTTGTTCCTCAAGTAAAACAGGATAAATGGTAGTGTGGCAAACTCTTAGTGGTTGAATCAATTCAGACCTCCAACCAGGAACAGAATTTGCTATCACAGACTGTTCTCACTCTTTTGTTCTAGAATTAGGTCTGGTCTGCACAATGAGGTGGAGGTTTGCACAATGAGCAGAGCGACGTGGTAGAATGGACTGCGTCACTTCAGAATGCAATTGGGGAATGCCATTTTATAGATTTCACCTATGGGAAAAATATTTCTGCAAATACCAAACTAGCAAAGCAGAGAGAGAAACTCTCTGGCTCAGCCCTTGCCTGTTGCGCTGGATTTCTAATTACAAATAAATAAATTAGGACACCCCATTCAAAACTCTGGTTCCCCATCTACAAACTACAGTGACGTCACACACTCCACCACCCTCATTCTTATCCATGCACAGACTGCGCCTTAGTGTACAGGTACAACATTCACACAGATTCATTTTGAGCTTCCCAATTGGATGCAAAGGAACATGGCATTTCATGTGTTGTCATCCTTATTAATGGGTACCAGTAGAAACATTTGCAACAGAAACACAGACTTTTAACCTCTTAAGAGATATTAAGTCATCAGTCTGACACAGATTCCATTTCATGTAATACTGATACAATGTTCTAAATAACTCTTTCTATTACACAACAGAGGGAACAGTCATAGCCAAACTATCAGAAAGTATCCAAGAAAACAAACTTAAAAGTTAGAAAATTCACACACATTAATTTTAAAGTTATCTGATTTTAGATAGTGGGCAATTAAGCTGGCAATACGCATGTAGCTCTATTAAACTCAATGCAAACATTGCAGATGACTTCAATTGAACACAGATTGCACTACAGGGTGAGCTTTGAAAGAGCTACTTAGGCTCATTCAAGTAACCCAGTTATTTTATTTATTTAATACCTCATAAACTGCTTTTGAAACGCCCCTCTGTTTCAAAAGGGATGGGGTTTGGACCTGCTGTTCAGAAAACACTCTAAGTTGAAATCCCCTGAGCTCACATAAGTTTCATAGTTCTTTGGCTCCTGGCCTACATCTTTTCAGAAGTATTACCCACTCTCAGCCCTTTGATTGGGACACACTTTAAGTCTAAATAAAGCAAAACATAATAACTTTTCATATCTTGAATATTTTCTGAGATCATGAAACTTTCCCCTCTGTTTATACATTGACTGTGAAAGGGACAGTCTTTAAGTTCATTTTCTGACAAAGTTGGTTCCCAGGAAAACATCCACAGGAAAACTACCACAGGTGTAAGGAAGATTCTTACACACCCAGAATAGGACAAAACAGATATATTGCTTCCCTGATTAACTATGATCCAGATAATGCTTGGTTCATTTTCTCAGCACTGTCTCCTCCAAGCTGAAAGTCCTTTAAGGAGAGGGGGAGATAAAAAGGCATTTGCATCTATACTGGGGTTTTTATACCCTTCAGATACCTGAAACTTTTATATTGCCTGCTTCCAGTAGACCACTTACTTCAAAAGTATCCATTGAAAAAGCATTGTCCTTTTCCCCAACCCTTCATGTCTCCTATCTTGCTTGGCCAGTATGCTCACCAAGTTGAGGCCACATCTCCTTTGGTGGTCTATGCAGCATCAAGAACATGCTAGTGCATATGACATTTCAAAAAGATAACCATCACACAAATACTGGTGAGTGCTAAATAAAGGGTTGTATCCAACTAAGTTCTACTCAGAGTATACCCATTTAAATTACTGGACCAAAGTTAGTCACATCTATTAATTGAAAATGGGTTTACTCAGAGTATGATTAACTCAAACTGGTAAGGACTGCCCAATCTGTAGTTTTCCACTCAGGAACAAGCAACAGAAATTGTACTTTCAAATGTACACATATAAAATATTCTTTAAAATGATACATTATAGGCTTAACTTTAACCACCACTAACTTCTTAACACGATGTTATTGTATTTTAATGTACTACTGCAGAAAGCAAAAAGGGGAGTCCCCCCAACATCCTTAACAGAGTAACCAACATCCAGGTTATTGATATGCTACAAACTAATCACAGACACCAGCAACTTTGTAGCATGACAAAGATGCCTACAGGACAAAGAATAAGTTTAATACATACGAACTGAGATGAGTCAGACACATGAGCCATATTATATGCAACAACAGATGTCACCAATTATTTGATATTGGACAAAATTCTTCCTGTCTTTATTTACAGCTATCAGTTAACATCTAGCTACAGTGAGTTGGCTCAGAAATAACAATAAAGCATGTAAGTCCACTCTGGCAGCCCACTGAGCACCATTCTACCATACAGCCTACCAAGTAAATCCTACACTTGCCTGCATGTCCCTCCCATTCTTTCCCACTCCTGTCTTTAAAGTAATATTACCTTACAGAAGACAAGAAATCAACTAATTTTAACACAGCTGTACCATGTGGGAGCACCAACTGCTATCTTTTATACAATTTGAACTAGTGTAATTAAAACTACTACAGTAGGGCCCCGCTTTGCGGCACTCCGCTTTGCAGCATTCCACTGATACAGCGGTTGTCAATTACAGAAAGGTCCCGCTCCTATGGTGCTTGTTCCACTTTTGTCGGGCGTCGGGCACCATTTTAGACAATGTTAGTCAATGAGTTCTGCTTTATGGCGGATTTAGCTTTATGGCGGCAGTCCAGAGTGGAACCTACTGTACAACTGTTTGAGTAGTTCCTTCACAAAGATTGCCTACAAATGTGTTTCAAGCAACAACCCATCCACCTACTTGCCCACAATTCTGTATGTACTGTCTTAGTCAAATGTAAAAAACTGTGGGGATACTACACTGGTATTAAAGGAATCTGAGCAAAAATTAAGGATCAGAATGTACCTTCCAACATAAGACAGAGCTATAGTCAGTAATTCTAAGCATGTCATACTAAGGACATGATGCCCAGTTTGATTGATATAGCAGTTGTTGGTCATGATCACATACAATGCATGTGAAGACTATTGCATTTTGTTTGTTTTGTATAAATGTAAAAAAAAAAGCAAAACTTTTTCATTTCTTTTTTAATTTGCTTATACACTTGACAAAAACTAAGCACAGGTACAGTGTCGGCTGACATTATACCTATGCATTTCATTGTGTGCCTCCTGCTACAGTTTCTAAATACTTTATTTTCCACAAAGGGTACAGAGTATTTCCAAGAAAATAAACTGGCAAACAAATAAAGGGGTTGGTTATTGGACTAACCTGTTAAGAATATTTATTGCATTGTAGAAAATGAAACAAAATGTTACTCTAATTGCTAACCTTCTAAAACCTGGTGAACTGTATTGCATTTTCCAGAAAAAGAAAACAAATTCTGCATACTCTCTTGTTCCCATCACACCTAAAAGAGATCACTTTAAGATGGTTCCATAAAGTATTTCTAAGTAGAGTATGACTTATATATTTTATGCAATATCTAATATGAGTTTTAGATGTTGGTAATGGCACAGCCTAATCAACAAAATAATAAAATACTCTTGTTTTGTAAGTATTTTTAAAGCCCATGACAAAAATGACTTTTCCATACTAATCTTAAAATATTTTTTCTAGCAGTCAACCATGTATTTCCCCTTGAGCTAAAAAATATTTCCAGGACTGTGACATGTCTCTTGTGCTAAACAGTGAAATAAAGTATGTAAAATATGTAGGGAGTCAGTAATTATGATGGTAGTGATCTCCCATGCAACATGAGTCAACTCCCAAAGCCAAGTTTGATGACCCAGACAGGCCACTGCCCTGGAAATTCCCGCAAAAGGACACACCACTGAGATGATATCTGGGAAGTAGATTATATTTTGGATTAGGCTACTATGATCTGTGTACAGAATCAGGAAACACATGAAAATAGTACTTGAGAACAGGGGCACCTGCAAGGAAAAGAGAATTGTAACACATTGGCAGCCTCTGGCTTGGCACAAAAAGACAACTTTTTCCCATTATTTTTCCTTTCTCCAGAAATTCTAAACATAAAGCATGGCACTGTTCTTTCCCTTTCCAAACCGTGTGAAGCAATCACATCATCCTTTTAGTGCCTAGTCTGTCAAATCTCAACACACACACATTTGATGGCTTCATTTAGGTTCATAAAGACCTGCCATCCCTTCCTTTTTAGAGAAAAAAACCTATAACCATATTCATATATACTTCAAAGTGGTCAGTCTGTGGATCAGTTCACATGTAATATGGTACTATGGTTTGGCATTAAATTACTAAGCCTCAGATTTACACACTCCTTCCTTCCCCTCCTGTGTTCCCATTTTCTGGCTTCCAGCACAACATGGTTTACACTTGCCCTCCACAACAGGATTGCAAACAGAATTGCAAACCAGCTTCAAAACATGGTCAACCATCGTAGTTTGGAGGGCAAACACAAACCAGTTTGCCAGTTTCGATTCAACAGCACAGATTTAATCTGCCACAAACCAGGAACCACCCATTAAGCAGAGCATGTAAAGGGAGGTAAGAATACTTAAGCACAAGGCTTGCTCTTGTAGAACCAAAACATGCTTGGCTGTTTCGTGAACTCGCTCTGCTAGAGAGTGACATTGCATTCCTGGGCTCACCTGGCATTACACGCAGCATTTGCATGCAATACATAAAGACAAAGAAAAGATAACAAGCATGAACTGATGCCAGCTATATTATACAGCCACAAGCAAGGCTGTATACTATAGCCAGCATGGATTTTTCACATTCATTCTGCTGCATCCCATAAGCTCATTTCAAAACAAAATCTTACAAAACTTATAGACCTGAACTCAGAAATGCTTGCTTAACAGCCCACTACGTTTTCATGGTGATAACACAAAATACTAAGAGAGAATCAAGAGTTCAAAGTATAAAACAAGAGGGAAAAAATCCAGACCCCTATTGGACTTTTTTCTGTCAGTGGTCTCACAATTTGTTGAAATTAATTAAAAATCAGCCATGTTCACAGAGTGCCTATAATCCTATTAGTGACCCTGACCCATATTCTGACCTTCATCTTCTGTAGTTTGAAAGTTTAAAAACTGCATGGCTGATTTTTAATTAATTTAAGAAATTTAACATTGAAGTCAATGATAAGTGCACGCATGCTCACTAAGAACCAACTGTCAGTGTTCTAAAAGCCAGACTCACAGCTGTTTGGCTTGGCTAATTAGGTGGCCACACCCAAGCCAGACATTTATTCCACTTTAGACAGTCTTCCCCCAAAGAATCCTGGAAAATGGAGATTGTGAAGAGTGCTGAGAGTAATTAGGAGACTCCTATTCCCCTGACAGAGCTCCAGTAGCTAGAGTGGTTTAACAATCAGCCTCTCTTCTGAGGATTGTAGCTCTGTGAAGGGAATAGGGTGTCTCTTAGCAACTCTCAGCACCCTTCACAAACTACACTTCCCAGGATTCTTTGGGGGAAGCCATGACTTTCTAACATGAAATAAATGTCTGGTGTGGATGTGACCAGGGACAGCTTTGGTTTAAATTGGTGTGGGAGACTATATGTGCCTGCTGTAGAATAGAAAAGTGGGGGAAACACTGAAAAACAATGACACTGTTCACAAATTGGAAAAGGTCAGATGTCAAAGTCTGCCCCTATGCATCAGATGTCCTTCTCTTCAGTGGGTCATGAGGCAAGCACTCTAAACACTCACAGATCTCTAGGTCAGTTTAGCCTGCTCATGCTGCTTAAATGCAAAAAAAGGACACAGAGTATCTTTCTCTAAACTAAACTTTCACTAGAGTTTTAAGTAATTCCCAAATAAATGCAAGCAAAAAAATATATGGTTCTTGTCTCCCCCCGCTGGAAGTTCTAGAACACTTTGGAATGGAACTGAAACCCTTTAGAGGCCATATTGTCAGTAAAATGGCTTCAACCCATCTATATTCTGAATTCTAATAGTTATCTTTCAGAATCTATAGGCCTGTTCACATGAAGTGCATTATAGTCCACATTTGTAACAATTAAAGTGGGGTTCTGCAAAGGTGAAACTGATTTTTTTTCAAATTGCAGAACAAAAGTGGAACAATAATACATTAACTTTGAAAAGCAGAAACAAACTATTCTAATAATGGCTTAGGATTGTTTTGAACTAAGTCCTACTCAGAGTAGACCCACTGGAACTAATGGACATGGCTAACTTCAGTTTATTAACTTCAGTGTGTCTCCTTCGAGTAGGACTAGTGTTGAATACCATTCTTAAGGTGCAATCTTAGCCCCACCTACCCGGGATTAAGCCCCACTGAATTTAATGGAACTTCTGAATAGACATGCTTAGGATTGCATAAATCTATATAGACTTGTTCAAAACATGGTAGGTGCAGAAATCTAATGTCTGTGGCAAAGAATTGATCCATTTCAGCACAGCCTCCACTTTTGATGATGTGAGGGGTCTGTTCTTTATATGTGCTGAAAGGCTGTGCTAAAATGGAGCAATTGTTTTCCACAGGCATCAGATTTCTGTACCTACCACGTTTTGATCAACAAAAGTTTGCTCTTATTGATTTAGGTGGGTCTGCTTTGAATGACTAATATCAGATACCACCTATCCAGCACTCACCAAGTTTCTGAAAGTATCCCATGTCAAGACAGATTTAGGTAAATTGCATTCCTGTTTACCTGAAACGCTAATTTATTTATTTATTACATTTATACCCTACCTTTCTTTCACCATGAAACCCAAATGGTTTCCAGGCAGTCTCCCATCCAGGCACTGACCAGACCCAGACCTGCTTAGGTTCAGCAAGGTGGTGGCCTCATGTGCCTTCAGTCCATAGCCTGGGACTTTTGATTACTTTCATAACCTCCAGACCATATGGGCAACTGAGGTTTGAGGGGGGCAAAATACCGGGTGAACCAATGCTCCTGATATTTAAAGGATTTTCAATCAAGAAAAAAGTCTTACCTTTGAAGGTTTATCTTCCTTCTCTTCATCAGACATGAAATTGCTGTCTGTACAAGAATCAGTGTCCGATATATTGAAAGAAAAACCATCAGTTTTTGATGCATTGTACTGTTCAACATTATCTTCACAATCACTATCATTTTCCCAATCAATTGTGTGTGGTTCACCTTACGAGAAAAGAAAAATTAGAAATATGAGAACAGAGTTTAAAAAATGCTAATATCCCCACAAAAATCTTTCAGATATCCCTAACTCCATATGCAGTACATAAGTTTACAAATTCAACTTTTTCTTGTGAACATTGGTAGCAGCCAAGATTAGCCCTTATAGCCCAGAGATGTTCATGCCAGAGTGAGAATATACTCCATACAGAGCTAGGATTTCCATCTTTCCTACTAGCTTTGCTCTTGTGATTTTAACAGCATGACATGTGGACATTTTTACAACCTCTTATCTCCATGCCAGCAAAATTTTCACCTAGTAAATGTCTGTATCAGGAACAAGGCTAGGGAGAGCTGAAGGAGAGTGAAATCATACATAGAACACTTATTTCTCTGAAGCACAATATAAAATATGCCTGTTATAGGTGAACCTACCCAAGTCTTCTCTGGTACTAATCCAAAGTAACTGGGTTAATTTTTGAGACATCTGAAAGATTATGGAGACATCTTAAACGATACACAATTAAAACCTTTTAATATTCTTTCTGCAGAACATATTTCTAGTCAAATCTGCTCAAGCAATTGTTTTAAACAGCCAAGGAGTCCCTATCTTCAACAGAATGGCACATACAAAACTCTCTGAGAAAGTAAATAATCACAATACTGAAAAGCTCTAATTCAATTTTAAAAAATGAAGGTTTTTTTGAAGTGGTGATATAGGAAAGAAAAGACATACCCTCAGAGATTAACGTGAAAACTAGAAGACAACAGTCATTCTGAAACACAGCAGAGAATCACATACAAGTGATAAACCTGCAGGACCTAGAGATCAAAAATATTTTTAACCAACTCCTCTAGATGTGTTAAATATTTACAGAAGCATCTGGCAACATGTTTAGCATTGCACGCTGATGCTGTCACACAATAGGCAATAATCAGGAACACGATCATTCCATTTCAATAATAACAGAAGGAAATTACAAAAAGTTGTATTTCAGTGGTGCCTGACCCAGTTACACTAGTGAACAAATAAACAAATGCTAGGGTAGTTTGCTAAGGAAAGATTGCCATCTAGTGTTTCTGACAATAGCAGCAACAAAACAGCATGAAGAAGTTACTATACAAAAAATAAAGCCTCTTCACACATTATTTTTAAGGAAAACGCTAAAAGAAAAAATTTTGTGTACCTAAATAAGTGAAGCAGCACCTAAACACATGCCAGGAAAAGGAAATCAAAAGCTTCCCAGTCTTAAACTAACCACAGTTCCTGAAATCAGGGAGCTGTGGTTTGCTGAAACTATGAGTACCAACAACAAGACAGGACCAAACCATGGTTTCACACTATGGTTCTCAGTAACCTTAGTTTAATGCAAGGGTGGGAGACCTTTTTTTCTATCAGGGGCCACTGACCAACAAAAAATAAAAATAAAAATATTGGGGGAACCACAAAAAGTGAACTTGTGCAGGCTCAAGGTATCAAATTTAGGACCTGATCATCACAAATGCACAGCCCTCTTTCCTTTGCTGCTTGCTTGCTCTGTCAACGCCCACACTGGAGGCTGTGCACAAGCCAGATCTGACCCTGACATACAGCCAAGGCAGTGGCTCCACAGGTGGTTCCTTTTCAGCACCCCTCACTCCAACCCACATTATTCAAGATCTGCTTGCCTCCTTCCCTCCAGCCTGCCTGCCCCTTACTCTGCACCAAGGCCTCATATTTTACTCCCCGCTCCATTCTAGCTCACATGATTTGAGGCCAGCCTGTCTACGTACCCCATCCCATAACTCTTCCCAATCTTACGTCTCACTCCCCACTCTGATCCACATAATTTGAGGTCCACCTGCCTTTCACTGGAGCCCCTGCCAAGGCCGCACCTATTACTCCCTGCTCTTGTCCCACATTTCCTGGTCTCAATTTTCACTCCAGTCACATGATTTGAGGTCTGCCTGCCTGTCTCTCTCCCTTGCAGCTGCCACAAAGACTTCACCTCTCACTCACTGCTCCACGCCCCACAATTCAAGTGCAGTCTCCGTTGGGGCTCTACCTCAGGGTTCTTAACCTGGGCTCCATGGACCCCTAAGGGGTCCATGGATAGATGTCAGGGGGTCTGTGAACTTGGAAGGGAAAAAATTTACATCTTTATTTTCACTAACCTCTAACTGAAATTTAGCATTTCCTTCAATTATGAATGAAGGCAACAAACCACAGTAGTATTAGCAGTACCTGTGACTTTGTCACCAATAGAAATCAGACATTTTCATATCACATTACAGTCGTTGCAGATATCTGAAAATATTGTTTACACTCATCACTACTTTGAAATTACTGTAGTTATTAGACCTGCTGCTAGATCGCACATGATCGCAGTCTTCCTGTCTACAGATGCTTGTGTGACGTAGCTGGCCAACTATCGGGTAACTCTGTGCCTAGTAGCCGTTCAGCCACCAAACAGTGAAGCCGCGTGTTCTCACACTGGTGACCCAGGCATCTACGTTGCTTTCCAGTATTCCCTATCTACAATTGTTTGTTGACCAATACGTGGAAGGAGGCGAGTCATTTTCATTGTTTGTTAAAGTTTTGCAAAACTGGAAAGTTCAAATGAGAATTCTTAACTCTCCGTAAGGCAGCGCGGCCTTTTGTAACATACAGGGCTGTGGAGTTGGTATGTCAAACCTTCGACTCCAGCTCCTCTATTTTTCTACTGTCCGACTCCGACTCCTTCATAAATGGCAAATGTATATTGATTTATGTTAAAATATTAATATTAAAATATTATTTTTATTTTGAAGTTGGAGTCAGTACATTTCTACCGACTCCGACTCAAAATTGCTTCCAACTCCACCCAAAATTGCTTCCGGCTCCACGACTCCAACTCTGCAGCCCTGGTAACATGGATAGGTGCACAGGCTACGAGTGTAGACCAGGCAAGTTCAATGCATCTAAAGATGCAGGGGGGTTTTGTGCAAAGAAAGCTCAATTCGAAAAAGCTCGGACACTTCCAAGACTTGGATTTGCCATTTCACAAAAACCTTTATTTGAAGCATGCTATAAAGTTGCCTACCAGATTGCCAAACGAAAGAAGCCCCACACTATTGGAGAGACTTTAGTAAAGGCATGTGCACTGGAAATGGTCAAGCTGGTTTGTGGACTGGAACAGGAAAAAACTAGAAGCGATTCCCTTGTCAAATGATGTGATACGTTCTAGAATAGTTGATATTTCTTTTAACATTTTGAAGCAGGTCATTGAGGAATTGGCCATTCCCTTTCAGTATGCAACTGGATGAAACTACAGACATCTCTCAATGTAGCCAGCTCCTTGTTTTTGTTCGCTATGTGCATGCTGATGCCATCGAAGAAGAATTCTTATTTTGTGAGTCCCTTTTAGAAACTACAAAGGCCACCAATGTTTTGGAAATGGTAAAAAGTTTTTTTGCCAGACAAAACTTTGACTGGAAAGAAAAGCTTCATACACTTTGCACATAGGGAGCTCTTGCGATGCTTGGTAATAACATCTGGTTTTGCTACTTTAGTGAAAAAGGAAGCACCTCATGTCATCATCACTCGTTGCTTTTTACACAGACATGCACTGGCAACAAAGACTCTTCCAACAACCCTGAAAGAAGTTTTGTCAACAGCTATAAAAGTCATCAACTTTATCAGAAGCAGGTCTCTGAATCATCGCATTTTAAAAAGATTTTGTCAAGAAGTGGGAGCAGAATATGAAGTGCTTCTCTACCACACAGAAATTTGCTGGCTTTCAAGAGGACAAGTCTTGAAGCACTTGTTTGAACTAAGGGCAGAATTTTCACTTTTTCTGAAAGGAAAAAAACCCACTCTTGGAATACTTTGAAAGAAAGGATTTTATCCTTGGGTTGGCTTACCTGACAGATATTTTTAACCATATGAATGACATAAATCTTTCAATTAAAGGTCCTGAAGTCACCATTATGGATGCTACTGAAAAATTACAAGCTTTCTTGGCTAAGCTGCCGATATGGAAGAAGAGAGTAGAGGCAGACATCCTTGCAAACTTTTAAATGCTGGAGGAAGTGCTTTACCAAGATGGAGTTGAGATACAAAATTCTCTGTCAATTTCTTTGAAAAGAGGAATCTGCGAACACCTGAAAACACTTCAGAACTCTTTCAAAAGTTATTTCTATCTTGATGGCATTAAACGTGAACCATGGATCCGCAATCCCTTTCTTTCTGATATGAACTATATCGAAGATGTTGACCTAGCTAAAGATGAACTCATTGATCTTAGAACAAAAAACCTGCTACAATTGGAGTTGAACTCAAAAAGCCTTGGAGAATTCTGGTGTTCCTTGAGAGAAGCCTATCCTCACCTTGTAAAGCGAGCTATGGAAGCTTTAATTCCATTTGCAACAATATATCTTTGTGAATCGGGATTTTCAAAACTTGTAACCATCAAAACAAAAAAATCAAAATCGATTGGATGTCCAACATGATATGCATGTTGCCTTGTTAAAGACCACCCCACAGTTTAATGTTCTTATTCAAGCTAATCAACAGCCTTCACACTGATATGTCTTTAAAAAATAAAATTTAACTTTAATTTGCCTATATTTTAAATGTATTGTCTTGTTATTTAATGTGTTAATAAAGAAGTACATATTACTATATCACAAATTTGGTTTTTTTAATATTTTGATAAATGTATTTCAATATAATTGGTTTCCTTTGTAATCCTATGTATTTTATTTTATGCATTTAAAAACATTATTCTGAGAAGGGGTCCATAGGCTTCACCAGACTGCCAAAGGGATCCATGGCACAAAAAAGGTTAAGAACCCCTGCTCTACCTCTTCTTCCATAGCTCCAGTCAAAACCACTCTCAGCCCCCGTTGTCACTCCATACACTGACCCTCATAATCTGCTTCCCTCCCTCCAGGCTTCCCACATGGTACCCACCAAGGCCTCACCTCTCACATTTGCTCCCCACTCATGCCCCCATATCTTTTTCATGCAATCACAGGAGATAACAATATATTCTTTTTAGCAATCAAAGCTTGGATTCTCAGGAGTGATATAGGCAATGTGTATTACTGGGAAACTAATTTTCACAATTTCATAAATGAAGGTTTCTGCCCACTTCATAGAAGACGCCTGCTTAAATAACTTGGATACAAAATTTTGACCTTCATATAATGTAAAGGAAACAAATGCAAAGAGTCTCACCTTCATTACATCCATCCTTGGAGATCAAGCTGTGTTTTCTATATTTCTCCACTTTCAGACATGGGAATCTTGAAGTCAAAGTCTTATTGTTGTCATCTGAGACGTCACTCCCACTGGAGCTCCATACTATGTCAGTTAATTCATTTAAGCTCTCACTTTGAGAGATTTCTATGGAACAGTATAAATAAAAAACTTAGTACATTTCAGTATCAGAGTATTTCAGATTGATCAAGTCCCTACTGTAACATTACAATGTGCCTGTCAGAATACAATTAAAATTAACCTGTGAAATTATTTTTTAAAAATTGATATGAAAATACACTAACTTGAACAATTACCTATGTTTATTGAGACTTAGACTCTGCAGTATCAATTTAAAAGGCTTGTTGAAAGAGGAAAGGCTTTAGTAGGTACCGAAAAGGTAACAGAGATAGTGCCTGTCTAATATTTAAGGGGAGGGAATTCCAAAGGGTAGCTGCCACTACACTAAAGGTCAGTTTCCTATGTTGTGTGGAATGGACCTCCTGATAAGATGGTATCTGCAGGAGGCCCTCACCTGCAGAGTGCAGTGATCGACTGGGTATGTAAGGGATAAGATGGTCTTTCAGGTATCCTGGTCTCAAGCTGTACAGGGCTTTGTACACCAAAACTAGAACCTTGAACTTGGCCCGATAGCTAATAGGTAGCCAGTGTTTTTCTTTCAGAAGTGGGGTGACATGTTGGCGATACCCTGCCACAGTGAGCAGTCTTGTCACCGCATTTTGCACCAACTGCAGCTTCTGGACCAACCTCAAAGGTTGAGTGATACTAGCAGAAAATTCAGAACAAGTCTAACTGAACACAACCTAGAATCCATTTGAAAGCTTCTTCTATGGCAGTGATTGAGGCAAAGGGATCACACTTCACTACCTCCACTGAATCTTCACAGGGTTGTCCAACTGAGCTTATTTGAGTGGTCAATGATCTGCTACATCCTGGCTCATGAGATGGTGCTTGACAGCACATTGTGACCAGTTTTCAAGATACTTTGCAGATAAAATACCAGCTTGGATGCCACAATTAGCATGGATCCATTTGATGTAACCTTGCCTTCTGCATGTCCGGTTATCATGGATATTTTTCCATGATGGTAGGCAATCCTTGTGGTAAGTCTCATGTTTCTATTTGCTCAACCCTTTACCTTCCCAAGTTAAACAAATTGGCTGAGTGAGTAAGGGTAATAAGAGAGATTGCAATTCTACCATCCCTAAGAGGCAGCAGCAAGACTACAGTTTTATTTTTAAAAAACCTTTCCCAAATCTCACCATGCTGGACAATTTCCCACTAGTCTCCAACATCCTATCCTTGGGAAAGGTGTGGTGGCCACACAGCTTCATGTGCTCTGGGATGAAGTGGATTACCTAGATCCATCCCAAACTGGCTTCTGCCCCCCATTAGCTCTGCTGGATCTCTCTGCAGCTTTCAATATCATCAGCCATTATATTATTCAAGGACACCTGGCTGGGATGGGAATTGGAGGCACTCTTTTACAGTGGTTCCAGTCCTTCTTGGAGGAATAGTTTCAGAACACAGGGGTCCTGTTCAATGCCTTCACCATTGGCCCATATGATCTTCCTCAATCTTATTCCCCAAGCTACATAACATCTACATGAAACTGCTGGAGGAGGTTGCTGGGGTTTGGTATCACCAATATGCTGATAACACACTACTCTCCAAGGAAGTTTTAAATAAATAATATACAATAAAACAGTAATAAAAATTATAATTCAGAGCTCTGTCTCTTGGCCACTATACATCAGTACTATGCATCGGAGAGCCCTCACAAACTAAACAAAGATAAAGCAATCTCAGAAATTAAACTAATTTGCAAGGAAACTATAACTCTAATGGTTCATTAAAGAATCATAGGGCAAACGACCAAAGTGTATAATCTTTCTTCAGTGGGACAAGAAAGCAAATCATAAGCTGTCCTTTCACCATCAGATACATCATGACACGTCACCCATACTCACTTAAAAAATCCATATGTACTGCCAATACAGCTGCAGCACTAGGGGACTGAAGAAGACCTGCCCTGGGGGTGAGTATCTGGCATCTGGGTGCTTGCTACTAGCTCCTTTGGGCTGCTGTCTGTCCAGACAGCTGAAGTCCCTGGTAAGTGCTGCAAGGACTGGGACCCCCTGACTGGCCCTTGCTCCAGAGAGAGGCTGCAGTTAATCTCGCAGCCTCTTGCAACAGCTGCTGGCTGGGCCAGGAGGCATAATATCCTCGCTGCCCTTGGACGGTGGGTCTGCCACCAGTGGGGTCACCACTGAAGGGGCAACACCAAAGCGGAGCTCCTTAGGGAGTCCCGCATGTGGGGGCGCCACCCCCTTCTATTATTTTCTTGTTTATTTAATGTCTTCTCTGTTAAACCAGTCTAGAGGAGACTGGTGGTAGGAAGGGCACGTGGTGCATGTGTAGTTCCTGCACAGGGTGGGAGCCTGTGCAATGAACTGAACGAGAGGAGAAAGTCGCCAGATGCCTTCAGAGTGAGAGTCTGTAACTGGCAGAAGGCTGGCCCTCCCTGGGTGTGACACAGGAGGGGGAGTAGATGGGCCCTGTGTGAAAAGGTTTGAATGGGTGTGACTGTTCCCAATCCTCACAGAGGCCTACTGGGATAATTAGCGCCGGCAGGCTTTGTTGGTGGGCTCATGTTGGGCCCATATTAGATGTTTAGGAGGAGTCTTAGTACGGGAGAACATGGGTGATGCCACCCCAATTTCAGTGATTACGGGCAGAGGGAAATATAGCCATGGGGATGTGAATTACCATAGAAGGCGAAGGCAAGGCTATCTGCACCTTGTTCCTTGCTGCCACTTCTCTCATGCACGGGTTCCTCGTTGCTCATCTGCTGTGCACACTGGCCTGTGTGTGTTGTTGTTTAACGCCACATCGGAACATAATAAGACCACTCTCATCCATGACTTGATTGTGGATGAAGGTGCCGATTTGGTGTGCATTACCGAGACCTGGGTGGGTGAGCTGGGAGGGGTTGATCTGACCCGACTTTGCCCCCCTGGATACTCAGTGCAGCACCAGCACAGGCTGCAGGGACGGGGGGAAGGAGTTGCTGTGGTCTACAGAACTTCCATCTGTCACCAGGAAACCACTCTGTCTTGGAGCTGGCTGTGAGGGCCTGCACCTGGTGTTGGGCCGAGAAGACAGGAAACTAGGGTTGCTGCTGGTATACCATCCACCCTGCTGCCCGGCAGTTTCTCTGACCGAGCCGGTGGAGGTCATCTCGGCTGTGGCGTTGGAGGAGCCCAGAACGATAGTGCTGGGTGATTTCAATGTCCATGCTGAGGCTGCCTCTAGTGTTCCAGCTCGGGACTTCATGGTCTCCATGACAACCATGGGGCTGTCTCAACTTGTTATTGGCCCAACACATAGGGCAGGGTACACCCTCAACTTGGTTTTTGCTCCAGATGGAGGAAGGGGTGGTCTGGAGATGGGGGGGTGGATGTCATAGTCAGATCACTTCCTGGTGAAGTTTAGACTTATGGCTCTGATGCTTCCCTGAAGGGGTGGTGGACAGATTAAGATGGTCCGCCCCTGGAGCCTAATGGAATCCACTGGATTACTGAATGTCCTGGGGGAGTTCCCAGTAGATAGAGCAGGTGACCCTGTCAAAGCCCTTGTGGAACAGCAAGGTGCGTCGGGCTCTCAACACAGTTGCCCCCGAGCACCATCTCCGGCACTGTGGAGCCCAGCTTGCACCTTGGTACACCAGTGAGCTAAGGGAAATTAAACAGGCTGGACAACAGCTAGAGCGCAAGTGGTGAAAGACGTGCTGTGAGGCTGATCAGGCACAAGTAAAACATCATAACCATGCCTACTGTGTGGCGGTGAGGGCGGCGAAGAAGGCCCACTTCTCTGCCTCCATCGCATCCTCAAGTAGCCGTCCAGTGGAGCTTTTCTGTATTGTCAGGGGTCTGTTGACATCAACTCCAGGAAATGGAGTTTTACACCCTTCGGAGGCCCACTGTGAATTGTTTGCAAGGCACTTTGAGGGTAAAGTTGCTTGCCTCCATAGCAGTCTTGATGCCCCATCCACATCTACTGTAGTCCCCAATGAGGTGTCCAGTGCAACGTCTGCTGCAACTTCTTGGGAACGGTTTCAGTTGATGCGGCTGATGACGCGGACAAGGTGCTTGCAACGGTGCGGCCAGCAACGTGTCCTCTCGACCCTTGCCCTTCTTGGCTTATTAAAGCTTGCCAAGGGGGTCTGACCGAGGGTGTGGTCAACACATCATTGTGGGAGTGGTTCCAGCCGCCTTGAAAGAGGCAGTGATCCGACCACTCCTGAAAAAGCCCACCCTGGACCCATTGGTTTGTGACAACTACTGACCGGTTGCAAATACCCCCTTCTTAGGGAAGGTGATTGAGAGGGTTGTGGCGCAGCAACTGCAAGTACTCTTGGATGAAACAGATTATCTTGACCCATCCCAGTCTGGGTTCAGGCCTGGTTATGGGACTGAATCGGCCTTGGTCGCCCTGATGGATGACCTTTATCGGGAGAAGGATAGGGGGAGTGTGACCCTGTTATTCTTACTTGATCTCTCAGCGGCTTTTGATACCATTGACCATGGTATCCTTCTGAGCCAACTTGGTGAGATGGGTATTGGAGGCACTGTTTTACAGTGGTTCCGATCCTATCTCTAGGGTCGCTCTCAGAGAATAGCATTGGGTGACTGTCTTTCAGCTCCCTGGCAGCTGTGCTGTGGGGTGCCACAGCGTACCATGTTGTCCCCCATGCTGTTTAACATCTATATGAAGCCCTTGGGAACAGTCATCAGGAGCTTTGGGGCGAGGTGTCAGCAGTATGCTGATGATACCCAGCTCTATTTCTCCATAACATCTGAATCAGGAGAGGCCATGCAAGCCCTGGACCGCTGCCTGGACTCGGTGGTGGACTGGATGAGGGCCAATAAACTGACTCTCAATCCTAGCAAGATGTAGGCGCTGTGGGTTGGTGGTTCCCGTGTTCGGATAATTGGTCAGTTGCCTGCTTTGGGCGGGGTCGTACTTATTTATTATTATTATTATTATTATTATTATTATTATTATTATTATTATTATTATTATTATTATTATTATTATTATTAGCCCATCTGGCTGGCTGTCCAGCCACTCTGGGCGACGTACAAAATAGGCATACAATACCTAGACATTAAAAATCTAAAAACAATGAAGATAAAATCTAGCCAACCCCAAAAGCCTGCCTGAAGAGCCAAGTTCTTCCAGGCCTGGCGGAAACTCATCATGGAAGGGGCATGGCAGAGATCATTTGGGAGAGAGTTCCACAGGGTGGGGGCCACAACTGAAAAAGCCCTCTCTCTAGTCCTCACCAGTTTGGCTGTTTTGACTGATGGGATGGAGAGAAGGTCTTTTGAGGCTGATCTTGTTGGGCAGCATAGCTGATGATGCTGGAGGCGCTCCTTTAGACAGACTGGCCCAAAACCATATAGGGATTTAAAGGTCAAATCCAACACCTTGAATTGGGCCAGGTAAGCAACTGGTAACCAGCGCAACTCTTTTAGCACTGGAGTGATATGATCTTGCCTGCAGTTGCCTTTAATCAGGCACGTCGCTGAGTTCTGTACCAGTTGCAGCTTCTGGACCGTTTTCAAGGGTAGCCCCACGTAGAGAGCATTACAGTAGTCTAGGCGAGAGGAGACCAGAGCATGTACCTGAAAAAGCAGGTCCGTAGTCTGGGGGTGCTCCTGGATCCTCTTTGTCACTAGAGGCCCAGGTGACCTCAGTGGCTAGGAGTGCCTTTTACCAGCTTCAGCTGGTGAGACAGCTGCGGCTGTTTCTGGCCTGGGATAGCCTGACCACTGTTGTCCATGCACTGGTAACCTCCAGGCTGGATTACTGTAATGCGCTCTATGTGCGGCTGCCCTTGAGGTTGGTCCAGAAGCTGCAGCTGGTGCAAAATCCGGCGGCGAGACTGCTCACTGGAGCAGGGTATTGCCAACATGTCACCCCGCTGCTGAAAGAATTACACTGGCTGCCCATTTGCTACCAGGCCAAGTTCAAGGTTCTAGTTTTGGTGTACAAAGCCCTATACAGCTCAGGACCAGGATAACTGAAAAACTGTCTTACCCCTTATATACCCAGTCGATCACTGCACTCTGCAGGTGAGGGCCTCCTGCAGATACCATCTTATCAGGAGGTTCGTTCTGCACAATATAGGAAACTGACCTTTAGTGTCGCAACACCTACCCTTTGGAATTCCCTCCCTTTGAATATTAGGCAGGCACCATCTCTGCTATCTTTTTGGCACCTTTTGAAGACTTTCCTCTTTCAACAAACCTTTTAGGTTGAGACCTATCCCAGTCTGCGTCTGTGTTAGAATTGCTTAATATGTTTTTTAATAATGTTTTTAATCCTTTTTTAAAGTTGTTTTTTTTTTTTAAAAATGTTTTTAACGCTGTTTTGTTTTAATGTATTTTAAGATCTGTTTTTATCATGTTTTAAAGTATTTTTAGCGCTTTGTTTGCCACCCTGGGATCCTACTGGGAGGAAGGGCGGGATACAAATTAAATCATAAATAAATAAATATGTCTTGGGTCACACATAGCAAGAGGGCCACAAATTCACCCCCATCCCCTTATATATAAAACCAAAACACCAGGGGAACCTACATTTTTTAAGAAAACTCTGGAACAATTGGCACATTGTTATATATTACATCTTTCTCCTTACATTCAAACATCAAGTCAGCCAAACATTTTCAGATCTTAAGTAGTATTTTGTTTCAACGTGTAAAGAAAACTCAAACTGCTATTCAGATACATGTGGTTATCTAATGTTAGTTCTGGACGCACATCGCTCCTTCCAAATTAAATATGCCTGTCACATGTATTTTATGGCTGTCACAATGCTATTCCTTTCAAATTAACTGTACATCTGTTTCATTTTTTAATTTTATCAGCTTATGAACTCATTTTACCAGGTCAGGCTCCAAATGGATTACAAGATAGGAGTTGTAACCTGTAAAAAAAGCTTGCAGGTAATACAAACCCTCTTATGCTGCTAATGTGAAATGATACAGTATGTGCTGTACCTTCGACTGAGCTGAGCAATGATGCAAAGCACTTTTTAACACTAGATGTTTTTTCTGAAGATTCTTTAGTCTGTTTAAAAGAGAAAATGAATAAATACAAAATGAATCATCATTAACATGAAAACTATTCTTGGGCATTTGAATACATCATATTTATTTTATTTATGAAATCATTTATATTCTGTATCTTCCAACACAAAAGTTCCTAGAGAAGCTTACCAGCATAACAAAAATACATACAATAAAACACATTAAAAGCTTTCATTGCCAAAACAATACAAAAAAGCAACAAAACTCACAAAGCACAACCAATACCAGCAGAATTAGAGATAGCAGACAATATCACAAAATGTGTGCTCAAACAAAATCTTTACCCTCCACCTAAACATGCTAACAGCAGAAGAGAACCAAACCTGCAAGAGCCAAATTCCATAATTTCCTTTGCATAAATATTGCCATTCAAGTAATTTTTATTTTCTAACAAGGTATTTTTCAGTTCCCTCTAATGGATTTCCAACAAAGCTTCCTGGCACAATGCTGCAACAGCATCTAATCATGGTATACATTTAGGCTACACTTTATGCTAATTGTCCTTAGAGCAAAAGAATGAACTTTTGATACAGTTTTAAAGTCCTAGCAATGCTTTTAGAACACAGGTAGGGAATGTTTAGTAGGAAAACTCTGGTACAATGGGCAGATCATCATATTGACAAATTTCCCCTTTTGTTGAAACATCAACTTGGCCCGCAACGCCAGTTCCCCCAAATAACATCCACCTACCCCATACTTGACATGTAGCATCAGATGTGGAGCAGGTAAAGATGCAGTGAATCTTTGTGGAAAGCAGAGTTGACTTCAACCCTGATGGATCAGCTGCATGACCAAATTCCCCATGGGAAACACTATTGCGCAGCCAATCCCTGCAGAAAGCAGCTTTGCCAGCCCTATACTAGTTGCAATCTGGCGTACCAGGCCAAAAAGCTTCCCCATCCCTGTTCTAGAACCACAACTGGGGGACCTCTGTGCCAGTATTTAAAAGCAACATGTAATCATTACTTTCAGAACACTTGGCTTCTGCCAGACAATGGTTAACAAGTTTCACCAAGTGAAAGTTTAGTTGACTAACTGGTGAGAATGAAGGCAGATTCTAATTGTTGAGGCTAACTAAGTTTATTCCTAGAGAATAATAGGAAACAGTAAAGGTATTTCTTCTCCTACCAATTAGTGGCTTCTTTTATTTATTAATTGTAAATTTTCACCATGTGATGTTTTTGTACTTAATCTGTTCGGAAGGCAGATGTTTAAGCAAATATAAGTTATTTGATTAATTTAATTTAATTTATTGCATTTATATACCACCCCATAGCCGAAGCTCTCTGGGTGGTTTACAACAATTGCTTGACAGCCCTAATAAAATTTAACATCTCTTCACTAGTGCGTAGTTCTAAATCCATGGGCAGACCAAGCCAAGTGGTTGTTAGCTAGCGGGAGTCACATCCAGCAGCCATTCAGGAGCTGTTGGGAAGGGAAGATGTTGGCTACGCTGGCAGGGCACAGTGGAAGGGAACAAAATGCATAGATCCTTCTGCCAACCTTTATCCCAAGCACAGCATCTGCTGCAAATGGGGTCTTGCAGGACGAGATGAACGGCAACTGGATGTAGCACAAGTCACTCTCCCCTCAGCCCCTCCCCAACACACCCCCTGAATGCCACTTTTTGGAGGCTTGCGTCAGCTTCTGCCAACTTACCTATGCCGGGCTGGGCTTCTCCAGTGGATCCCTGGCTGAATTGGGTTGGGCCAGCTGTCCCGTGGTTGCACCAAGGGGGGAGGGCTTCTGCTGGTGTAATCTGGCTGCGGTGGGTCCCAGCCAGCTCAGCCAGAGTTCTACCATATCCAACTCCCCTCAGCCCAGCTTAAATACCACTTGGATTGTGCCCTAAAACAACAATTTTACCTCCAATGAAGAAGCTGTCTGAAATCCATCACCACAACGAAGCCACGCACTTGAAACTGAAGCAGCAGCCACCACTGTCCCAGAATTTCTTTTTCCTTCACCTACAGGCTTCTCATCTGGAAAAGACGCAAGTTCTGAGCACCACGTTCGTTTCCTCTGCAAAGATAAATAATATTTTATTTAGGAAAACATATAGACAGTATCATAGTGGTGTACAATAATAAAAATACAATAAATAAGACAGATAAAACAGGCTTCAAAAAATAAAAAAATCTGATACTGCCCATGAGTCAACTTATCCTACTGGGACAGCCTGTAGAAACAGGAGTTTTAGCAACTGATGAAATGTGTATAATGTCAGAGCCAGTCTAACTTCAACAGGCAGTATAATCCACAAGGCAGGTGCCACTGCACAGAAGGACCTAGGTTTGGTCTCCATGAAACAAACCTCTGCCACATATGGTACCACAAGGAAGACCCCTGTAGTTGACTGCAGTCAACAGGCAGGTAGATAGGGGGTAAAGCAATCTCTCAGATATCCTGGTCCAAGTACTAACAATAAAACCTTAAATTTAGCCTGGTTGCATATTAAAAGCCAGTATACTTCACACTAATGTTATGTGTTGAATGATAGCATTCCTGTCCACAAGACACGCAGCCTCAGTCTGCACTTGTTGCAGCTTCTGGACCAAGGATAAACACAATCCCAAGGATAGTCTTTACTGCAATAATCCAATTGCAGTGTTACCTACCATGGTTCACTATAGGCAAGCACTCGATGTCCAGGAACAACTGTAGTTAGCGCACCAACCCCAATGATGGATTAAGGAGTACTCTCAGACTATGGGAGTGCAATCCCATCCAAAATAAATAATTCAGCTATATTGCAGACAGTAGAACTACTCACCCATAGGATATCTGTTTTCCCAGGACTCAGCCTCAGTTTACTGATTTATTTCAATCACTAGCATTATTTTAGTTGTTTTAGTGTAGTAAGTGTAAACACACAAAACGAGAAAGCTCACAAAAATACAGAAAGTAATACAAATCAGAAAACTCTTTTAAGACTTCCAGTTTCTAATTCTATTTCATGAATTTTGCATGTGGAAGTTGAGCTAATTCTGCATTTCAAATTCAAAGGTCTATTATCTACCTTGATCCTATAGGATAGTGCAGTCTGCATGTGAAGAGATCCTCTGTTTATGTGAATTAAGTCTTAATGGGTGAAAGTTTCACCGTCTCATGGGGCCTTAACTGAGTTTAGAATCCTGTGAGTTTAGAATTCTCAGTATGCAAAAGAAGCTAGAAGGTATGCATATTTCAATTGTTGGGTGCAGGTTTGAATTTTTGGTTAGACAATGTGATTGGCTGGGGCTGGGCTAGAGGGGGTAAAAGAGGTGTATATAAGGCTGGATGCTGGTCAGCAGAGTGCTTAGTTGGCTGGAACTGTTAGTGCTCAATGTTCATGGAGTCAGCCAGAAAAAGACAGCAAAGAAAGAGGATCAGGGAAGAATAAAGGTCAAGTGAAGTGGCTCGGTGGGCAAAGACTCACTGGGAATAGCTGAATCACTTGGCTTAATCTTAAGAGACAAGGAGGGAAAGGACCTGTCTGCAGTGCTGAGGGAAGAAGTGAGAAGCAGCTTGTAATGTTGGTCTCTGGTGACTGGTAGGAGTACCACAGGGAAGATTTCCAGAGCAGTACAGCAAGACAAACCTGCACTTCATAAGGTCAATAAACTGGTGGAAAAAGAGCCTTCCGGAAGAGTTCTCAGTTATACAGCCAGTAAAGGTTCACAGGGGTGGGGAGAATATAAGGGCAATTATACTAAAGGGTTTTAATATGGTAACTAACTGCTTCTTTAAAGCTATCTTAGTATAATATTGACAGCTGAATATAAGTTGTTGGTATTTAAAGTTAACAAAATTAACAAAACACATTTATTTAAAGATACAGTACTATTTTAAAGTAACCAGATAATCTTGTTCACTTAATAAGCACATAATAAATAAACAAATATCTTTGTTAAATGTAGTATCTGTCTGGTTTTGTACCACACCTGTATACCACAGTTACTGGGTTATTGGTAATTTAAGGGTTCAGAAGGAATAAGAGACTGAATAGTAGCAGCAGCACAATTTAGGAGAACCACTGAAATGGGAGGTGGGCTTTGTTATTATAGAATAAGTAAGCAGACCCCTTCCCTCCGTATTGCAGACAACAAATAATAGGCATCCATGAATCACTCACACTTCCTATTTAACATTTTCCATTTATTTCCAAATCAACCAATCATACCCACTCACTGAAATTTAAACCCCAAGAAGCTGACCAGATTGTGCCCTCCATACCTCCCACTTGTGTGTCAACAGAGACGTGAAACCCCAAGAAAAAACTGGGGAAATGGGGGGGGGGCTTTTTTCCTTTTTTTAAAAAAAATCTGAAAATATTTTTTAGAAAAACATGGGGGGGAAACACACACCCAGCCTTTATCTGTCTATGAGTTGGTGAAGCACTTTTCTCTTATATAGAGCTTCCAGTAGGGGTTCTCTATTACTTGTAGCTTCTCCTGAATATGATAGCAAGAAGGCTTATTATAAGAACATAAGAACATAAGAAGAGCCTGCTGGATCAGGCCAGTGGCCCATCTAGTCCAGCATCCTGTTCTCACAGTGGCCTACCAGGTGCCTGGGGGAAGCCCGCAAGCAGGACCCGAGTGCAAGAACACTCTCCCCTCCTGAGGCTTCCGGCAACTGGTTTTCAGAAGCATGCTGCCTCTGACTAGGGTGGCAGAGCACAGCCATCATGGCTAGTAGCCATTGATAGCCCTGTCCTCCATGAATTTGTCTAATCTTCTTTTAAAGCCGTCCAAGCTGGTGGCCATTACTGCATCTTGTGGGAGCAAATTCCATAGTTTAACTATGCGCTGAGTAAAGAAGAACTTCCTTTTGTCTGTCCTGAATCTTCCAACATTCAGCTTCTTTGAATGTCCACGAGTTCTAGTATTATGAGAGAGGGAGAAGAACTTTTCTCTATCCACTTTCTCAATGCCATGCATAATTTTATACACTTCTATCATGTCTCCTCTGACCCGCCTTTTCTCTAAACTAAAAAGCCCCAAATGCTGCAACCTTTCCTCGTAAGGGAGTCGCTCCATCCCCTTGATCATTCTGGTTGCCCTCTTCTGAACCTTTTCCAACTCTAGAATATCCTTTCTGAGATGAGGCGACCAGAACTGTACACAGTATTCCAAATGCGGCCGCACCATAGATTTATACAATGGCATTATGATATCGGCTGTTTTATTTTCAATACCTTTCCTAATTATTGCTAGCATGGAATTTGCCTTTTTCACAGCTGCCGCACACTGGGTCGACATTTTCATCGTGCTGTCCACCACAACCCCGAGGTCTCTCTCCTGGTCGGTCACCGCCAGTTCAGACCCCATGAGCGTATATGTGAAATTCAGATTTTTTGCTCCAATATGCATAATTTTACACTTGTTTATATTGAATTGCATTTGCCATTTTTCCGCCCATTCACTCAGTTTGGAGAGATCTTTTTGGAGCTCTTCGCAATCCCTTTTTGTTTTAACAACCCGGAACAATTTAGTGTCGTCAGCAAACTTGGCCACTTCACTGCTCACTCCTAATTCTAGGTCATTAATGAACAAGTTGAAAAGTACAGGTCCCAATACCGATCCTTGAGGGACTCCACTTTCTACAGCCCTCCACTGGGAGAACTGTCCGTTTATTCCTACTCTCTGCTTTCTGCTTAACCAATTCCTTATCCACAAGAGGACCTCTCCTCTTATTCCATGACTGCTAAGCTTCCTCAGAAGCCTTTGGTGAGGTACCTTGTCAAACGCTTTTTGAAAGTCTAAGTACACTATGTCCACTGGATCACCTCTATCTATATGCTTGTTGACACTCTCAAAGAATTCTAATAGGTTACTGAGACAGGACTTTCCCTTGCAGAAGCCATGCTGGCTCTGCTTCAGCAAGGCTTGTTCTTCTATGTGCTTAGTTAATCTAGCTTTAATAATACTTTCTACCAGTTTTCCAGGGACAGAAGTTAAGCTAACTGGCCTGTAATTTCCGGGATCCCCTCTGGATCCCTTTTTGAAGATTGGCGTTACATTTGCCACTTTCCAGTCCTCAGGCACGGAGGAGGACCCGAGGGACAAGTTACAAGTTATTGATACAGGAAACTATGACCATATTGCACTGCACAATACATTGAATTAATTTAAGCCTCCACCGCTGAGCTATATGCATCCTGACTGTATTAACTGTGTTTCTGAAATCTCTCTGATTAGACACTATTCATTGTTCAAAGTCTCCCATAACTTGTTGTCACCAAGGCTGTGGAGTCGGAGTCCTTGAGTCGGAAGCAATTTGGGGTGGAGTCAGGGGCAGAGTCGGTAGAAATGTACCAACTCCGACTGCGGCTTCAAAATAAGTTTTGATTGACTTTTTTTTTTAATATAAATTCAAAATGTCAAAGAAGCTTCCGATGAAGTCAGTTGTAGTTGAGCATTTCACCATAACTCAAGATGGAAAACATTGTGTGTGTCAGTGTATGACACAAGACCCAGATGAAGACAAATGCTGTGATGCCAAGATCAGCGCATATTCAGGCAGTGATAAAAATGCTCCTATGAGAGCTTCCAATTTAAAAAGACATTTACAGCACTTTCCAGGGCTGTGGAGTTAGAAGCAATTTTGGGTGGAGTCGGAGTCGGACAGTAGAAAAATAGAGGAGTCGGAGTAAAAGGTTTGGCGTACCAACTCCACAGCCCTGGTTATCACCAACATATTGTCATACATCCTACTCAGAAGTAAGAAAAATCTATTAAATTCAACGGAGTTTATTTTTATTTAATTACTATATGTATATCCCGCCTTTCTTCCAAGGAGCTCAAAATGGTATACTTTATTCTCCTCTTCTCCATTTTTATCTTCACAACAACATGTAGATTAGACTGTGATAGGCATGTTACCTTTTCCTGTCCTCCTCTCCATACACATTTTGATGCGGTTGAGGCACCTAATGCCCTGACAGTCTCCCAAAATATTGAGAAAGAGAATGTAGCAAGTATCCTACTATTTTAGTCACAAGGGTTGCCTTAATGTCATTATTTTGGGGACCCAGACCTGAACACATCAACAGCTTTTTGCTTAACTGATACATACTGTGTTACAACTGCCTAGAAGAACAAAAGAACATCTGGTGTTAAAAATGCACTGAATTATGTTCAAGGCACTAAATCATAGAGATTCAACATGTTGCTATAGATCAGTTTTATGACAACATGAAAGCTTTTCTAAAATAGAGTCCAACATCAAACGGAAACTTTCCATAAAAAGGCAAGGCATATTTATTAATAGCACCATTTTATATGAGTTAAATTGGGTAGAATTTTTTTTCTCAAATCCATAAACTATCATTTATTTCAACTGTTAAGATAATTGTTAAAAGCCATTTCAGTGGTCTGCATTGTCCCATTTGTATTTTGAAATAACCACCTTGAGTTCTTCCATTGAAAGGGAAAAGTAAGATATAAATAAACAAACAGTGTAACTTCTAGACTCTCCATATGCAGACATCTGGCCCCCATTTAAAAACAGGCAAATTTGTTCTCTAAAGCTTTCTACAACAGTCTTTATAAACTTTTACCCTTCCTACTATATTTCATTTCAGCATTTGGTATGCAACATTAACGTTTTTGACATCTTTTCAAATCAAAACAATCATGAGATTCCAATAACCCCACTACAATAGAAAACTTCAGATTCAAAATACGAAATTTTGCCAGGTCTATTCTCCATAGGTTTAAAACACACACATTAGTCCCTATTATGGACAGTTTAAACATACTAAATAACCCAACCCATTACGAAGGCCACATCAGTATATATATGATACACTAAATTTTCCAATGGTCACTGTTAAGAATTAAACCCTGTGACAGGTTCAGCCGAGAATGCCCCAGTACATATTCCCTAACACAAACCCACGTAACGTTCCTTCTCACTATATACACACACAAGATCCATAAAGCTTCCACTCTCACTCAAAACCTAAACCATTCCCCCGGGGCTTAATTAGAATCAGTGCTCAGCCTAGAATAGTGAATTCATGTGCCTCTGGGCACGTACAGAGCTCCTTTTCCTCACTCTCAACAAATACCAACTAGCTCCCAAATATCTAAGATTATCGAGACGAAACTCCAGGACTGAATTTCCAGACACTGCACTCTTCCGCCCCCAATCCAACCTTCATAATCCCAACTCCTTCTCAAACGCTCCACGCTCCTCCATTGCTCTGGTACCTTTCTAACCCGCATCTCCGCCTCTCAGAACAAGCCTTCCATTTGTCACGTGACGTGAAGGAAAGCTGGCTGGCTTGACGGGATGATGGGGAAATACAGGCCCGAACGAATTCCATTCGGGGCAGAAGAAAACTTCTTCCAGCAACAGGGATAAAGCCACGCCCCCACCCTTCCAGTTTGGCGCCGTTTCATCGGCTGATCCATTGATTGGGGGAGACATGGCAAAACGCGCATGACGCACGACGGAAGAGAGGACGACCAGCATTTTTTTTTCTCCTCTGGCCTCACGGGGGCTCTCGAGTACCAAGGCTCTCATTCCGTTCTCAAAGGATAATCGGCGCATGCGCTTTGTAAATATCGTATTGATGGTTTTTCTCAGCAGTAATTAGCGGGAGCTTTGCCTCTGAGCTTGCTGGACATAATAACATCTCCCTCAGAATCCCCAGTAAAATGTCTGCTGGGTACACTTATATTCCGGTTCTCTGTAGATATGATTCTCTCTTTGCTCTAGAAAAAAACAGTTGCTTCCCTACATAATGGGAGGTTTGTGTGAGAGAGATTATTGTGAGTTATACCTTTATACTAAGGCAGTATGTATGGATTTATGCGTTTAGCCACCCATGTTTGACTAAGGCTGCAATGCAATACACACTTACCGCTGGGAGTAAGTCCCATTAAACCCGATGAAGCTTATTTCTCAGCCATGAAGCTCACTTGGTGACCATGGACCAGGCACTATCTCTCAGCTTAGCCTTTCTCACTAGGCTGCCTTGAGCTCCTTGGTAAGATATAAATGTAATTAAAGGGTCACATTTCTTTAAAGTATACATTGCACTATAAAACAGCTAAAATTAGAATAGGAAAGTCTGCAATACTATGCACACTTGGCTGGGAGTAAGCTAGTGGAGGCTGGTTCATCAGGGCAAATGGGGCAGTGTCACACCAATCTCAGTCTGCCTTCAGCCAATCCCCATCTGCCTGCCTTCTTACTTACAACAACCAGTCCAAAGCATGGCACTGTCAGCCTTAGCTTCTCAGTGCTGCCTTGTAGAACTCAAGTTCTACAACTTCCTCTTCTCCCAGGCATTTTAGCATGTGTTTTTAAATTGCTTTTTTTAAATGTGTTTTTAAATTTGTTTGTCTTTAATGTTTTTAATTGTTGTAAACTGCCCAGAGAGCTTCGGCTATGAGGCAGTATATAAATGCAATAAATAAACAAATAAATAAATAGGAGGAAGATGGGGACAAACCTAAAATGTTGTTTCTGCCTATTAGTGACTCTCTGGCTCCATTCATTCATTCATTCATTGGCAATCACTTGTGGCCAAATAAGATTGTCTTCCAAGATAAAGTCTTTAACAGTTGGTCCGTAAGTGACTGTGGAGGCCAATCCTGGATCCAAACAGCCTCCCACAGTGAGGACATAGGTTTCCAGATGGAAGATGGTCGTGATGAGCATTTGTTTGATGTGCCTTCCGCTTGGCTCGTTTGTCCCGTTCGCCCTGTATTCGTGCTTCTTCGAAGTCCACAGCACCTTTGATAATAGCTGACCTCCATTTGGGATAATGGAGCCAAGACTTCCCAGTTCCCAATGTTCATGACCTTTTTTTAAAATTCGCTTTAAGAACATCTTTAAACCTCTTTTGCTGTCCACTGATATTCCGTTTTCCATCCTTAAGTTGGGAGTAAAGTAGCTGCTTTGGAAGATGGTGATCAGGCATTCGAACAACGTGGCCAGTCAAGCAAAGTTGATGTAGAAGGATCATTGTTTCAACACTGGTAGTCTTTGCTTCTTCCAAAACACTAACAGTCCGTCTATCTTCCCAAGTAATTTGCAGAATTTTCCAGAGGCAGCATTGGTGGAATCTTTCAAGAAGTTGGGAGTGGCATTCATAGAGCCTGACACTGATTTTATGTCTTTTACGTTAAATTTTACCTTTGTGGTCCCTTTAGTACCAGTCCCTATATATTTGTATATGTGTGTGTGTGGAAAAGGCTTTGATTCGATGGCATGGATACCACGATGATTAGAAGTCTTTTATCTGCTGCAGCCTTCATCTGCCTTCACAGCCATGGTAACGTACACATTGTTATTCTCCGCCTGTTCTGCCGTTGAGAACTTTCTTGGATTGTTCTTTGCCTGGTTCCTCTCCCTTGACCTTACCGCCATGGGTGACCCTTCTGGGGGTACATGACTCCCATCCTTTCCTCTGCCACTGACTGGCAAAAGGAAACAATAGGAAAATCATTTATTAATTTTTCCACAGTCCTCCTAAATGCTATACATTACTAAATGCTATACAAAATAAGCCATTCAAGAAGATAGTTGAGATTGTCAGTGTTGTTTACATGCATGTAACATGTTGGGATTGTTAGCAAACCTGTCATCCTGAACATGCTTGTAAATATCATTGGGAATAATCCACACCATTTCTAGTTCTACTGATTTCAGCAGCAGAAGTAGGGCCAAACTATGGACTGGAGATGTGTGAATACATCTTGAGCTATGGCATCTTCCATCTAAGGCTATCCTGCTTGGAGGTGGTGCTGGGAGCTTCCAGGTGCCTCTTTGGCACATATTTAAAAACATGGATCAGTTAGTGAATTGAGCTTGCAGTTTGAGCTAGGTAGGTGGTCTCACCCCTTTCTATGGGGACTGGGAGGAATGCCCTCCTAGCTCTTGCCTTAAGCCTAGAACCGATACTTGTAGACGTGAGTTATGCCTAATATAATAGTATGCTTCTTTCAGATGCCTGTACACTTATAATAGTTGTTGTGGCTTTTAAAAATGCTCAGGGAGACCTGGAGATGAGATATGAAATTGAGGAAGCATCCAAACTAGGAAATGTGGTAGTAATGGGTGACTTCAACTACCCGGACATAGACTGGCTGCATATGTGTTCCAGTCATGACAAAGAAGCAAAGTTTCTAGATATTCTAAATGACTATTCCCTAGACCAGTTGGTCATGGAACCGACCAGAGGGACGGCAACCCTGGACTTAATCCTCAGTGGGGACCGGGACCTGGTGCGAGATGTAAGTGTTGTTGAACCGATTGGGAGCAGTGACCACAGTGCTATTAAATTAAACATACGTGTAAATGGCCAATTGCCAAGAAAATCCAACACGGTCACATTTGACTTCAAAAGAGGAAACTTCACAAAAATGAGGGGATTGGTAAAAAGAAAGCTGAAAAACAAAGTCCAGAGGGTCACATCACTCAAAAATGCTTGGAAGTTGTTTAAAAACACTATATTAGAAGCTCAAATGGAGTGCATACCGCAGATCAGAAAAGGTACCGCCAGGGCCAAGAAGATGCCAGCATGGTTAACGAGCAAAGTCAAGGAAGCTCTTAGAGGCAAAAAGTCTTCCTTCAGAAAATGGAAGTCTTGTCCAAATGAAGAAAATAAAAAAGAACACAAACTCTGGCAAAAGAAATGCAAGAAGACAATAAGGGATGCTAAAAAAGAATTTGAGAAGCACATTGCTAAGAACATAAAAACCAACAACAAAAAATTCTATAAATACATTCAAAGCAGGAGACCATCTAGGGAGACAATTGGACCCTTGGATGATAAGGGAGTCAAAGGTGTACTAAAGAACGATAAGGAGATTGCAGAGAAGCTAAATGAGTTCTTTGCATCTGTCTTCACAGTGGAAGATATAGGGCAGATCCCTGAACCTGAACTAACATTTGCAGGAAGGGATTCTGAGGAACTGAGACAAATAGTGGTAACGAGAGAGGAAGTTCTAAGCTTAATGGACAATATAAAAACTGACAAATCACCGGGCCCGGATGGCATCCACCCGAGAGTTCTCAAAGAACTCAAAGGTGAAATTGCTGATCTGCTAACTAAAATATGTAACTTGTCCCTCGGGTCCTCCTCCGTGCCTGAGGACTGGAAAGTGGCAAATGTAACACCAATCTTCAAAAAGGGATCCAGAGGGGATCCCGGAAATTACAGGCCAGTTAGCTTAACTTCTGTCCCTGGAAAACTGGTAGAAAGTATGATTAAAGCTAGATTAACTAAGCACATAGAAGAACAAGCCTTGCTGAAGCAGAGCCAGCATGGCTTCTGCAAGGGAAAGTCCTGTCTCAGTAACCTATTAGAATTCTTTGAGAGTGTCAACAGGCATATAGATAGAGGTGACCAAGTGGACATAGTGTACTTAGACTTTCAAAAAGCGTTTGACAAGGTACCTCACCAAAGACTTCTGAGGAAGCTTAGCAGTCATGGAATAAGAGGAGAGGTCCTCTTGTGGATAAGAAATTGGTTAAGAAGCAGAAAGCAGAGAGTAGGAATAAACGGACAGTTCTCCCAATGGAGGGCTGTAGAAAGTGGAGTCCCTCAAGGATCGGTATTGGGACCTGTACTCTTCAACTTGTTCATTAATGACCTAGAATTAGGAGTGAGCAGTGAAGTGGCCAAGTTTGCTGATGACACTAAATTGTTCAGGGTTGTTAAAACAAAAAGGGATTGCGAAGAGCTCCAAAAAGACCTCTCCAAACTGAGTGAATGGGCAGAAAAATGGCAAATGCAATTCAATATAAACAAGTGTAAAATTATGCATATTGGAGCAAAAAATCTTAATTTCACATATACGCTCATGGGGTCTGAACTGGCGGTGACCGACCAGGAGAGAGACCTCGGGGTTGTAGTGGACAGCACGATGAAAATGTCGACCCAGTGTGCGGCAGCTGTGAAAAAGGCAAATTCCATGCTAGCGATAATTAGGAAAGGTATTGAAAATAAAACAGCCGATATCATAATGCCGTTGTATAAATCTATGGTGCGGCCGCATTTGGAATACTGTGTACAGTTCTGGTCGCCTCATCTCAAAAAGGATATTCTAGAGTTGGAAAAGGTTCAGAAGAGGGCAACCAGAATGCTCAAGGGGATGGAGCGACTCCCTTATGAGGAAAGGTTGCAGCATTTGGGGCTTTTTAGTTTAGAGAAAAGGCGGGTCAGAGGAGACATGATAGAAGTGTATAAAATTATGCATGGCATTGAGAAAGTGGATAGAGAAAAGTTCTTCTCCCTCTCTCATAATACTAGAACTCGTGGACATTCAAAGAAGCTGAATGTTGGAAGATTCAGGACAGACAAAAGGAAGTACTTCTTTACTCAGCGCATAGTTAAACTATGGAATTTGCTCCCACAAGATGCAGTAATGGCCACCAGCTTGGACGGCTTTAAAAGAAGATTAGACAAATTCATGGAGGACAGGGCTATCAATGGCTACTAGCCATGATGGCTGTGCTCTGCCACCCTAGTCAGAGGCAGCATGCTTCTGAAAACCAGTTGCCGGAAGCCTCAGGAGGGGAGAGTGTTCTTGCACTCGGGTCCTGCTTGCGGGCTTCCCCCAGGCACCTGGTTGGCCACTGTGAGAACAGGATGCTGGACTAGATGGGCCACTGGCCTGATCCAGCAGGCTCTTCTTATGTTCTTATGTTCTTAATTAATCCATAAACTGTCTTGTGTTCTTCAGTCCAGGGTGTGAGAGGAATACAGATCACATCTGTGTTGCTCTGAGCACATAGATAGATTTGATCAAATGATTGCATTATATTATGTTGCAATATGCCTTTAGCATTCCACCTACATATCCCAAACTTAATAAGTTTTGCAGTCCCTTATATATGCAGATATTAGAGGACAAAGGAAAAATAAGTTTACATATTTAAGGGTAAATCTACTGTTATTCAATCCTTATAATGCAGTTTTATGTAAACAAACTTAGGTAAGCACCATTGAACTTACATCTGAGTAAATGTGCAGTTAATGTTTTTTCTTCCAAACAGCAAAATCATCGTATGTCTACTCTGAAGCTAGCCCCACTGAGTTCAATGGGATTTACTCCAAAGTAAGTGGTTATAGGATTGTAGCCATAGGCTATTTTCAATAAGTTAAAACAAAAAAATTACTAGCACAATTTTAAACTTCCCTAGCTTTAAAAATATTGGTATCTTTTCACTATTTCAGCTGTGTTGATCCTGGAGAGCAAATATCACTAATCCAGTGAGTTACAGTGTTGTTGTTGTTATGTGCCTTCAAGTCGATTACGACTTATGACCTATGAAACAGTGACCTCCAAGCGCATCTGTCATGAACCATCCTGTTCAGATCTTGTAAGTTCAGGTCTGTGACTTCCTTTATGGAATCAATCCATCTCTTGTTTGGCCTTCCTCTTTTTCCACTCCGTTCTGTTTTTCCCAGCATTATTGCCTTTTCTAGTGAATCATGCCTTCTCATGATGTGTCCAAAGTATGATAACCTCAGTTTCATCATTTTAGCGTCTAGTGACAGTTCTGGTTTAATTTTGTTCTAACACCCAATTATTTGTCTTTTTCACAGTCCATGGTATCCGCAAAGTTCTCCTCCAGCACCACATTTCAAATGAGTTGATTTTTCTCTTATCCACCTTTTTCACTGTCCAACTTTCACATCCATACATAGAGATCAGGAATACCATGGTCTGAATGATCCTGACTTTGGTGTTCAGTGATACATCTTTGCATTTGAGGACCTTTTCTAGTTCCCTCATAACTGCCCTCCCCAGTCCTAGCCTTCTTCTGATTTCTTGACTATTGTCTCCATTTTGGTTAATGACTGTGCCGAGGTAATGATAATCCTTGACAAGTTCAATGTCCTCATTGTCAACTTTAAAGTTACATAAATCCTCTGTTGTCATTAGTCTTTTTGATGTTCAGCTGTAGTCCTTCTTTTGTGCTTTCCTCTTTAACTTTCATCAGCATTCATTTCAAATCATTACTGGTTTGTGCTAGTAGTATGGTATCATCTGCATATCTTAAATTATTGATATTTGTCTCTCCAGTTTTCACACCTCCTTCATCTTGGTCGAATCCTGCTTTCCGTATGATATGTTCTGTGTATAGATTAAACAAATAGTGTGATAAAATATTTGTCTCACACCCTTTTCTATTGGGAACTACTTGGTTTATCCATATTCTGTCCTTACAGCAGACTCTTGTCCAGTGTATAGGTTGTGAATCAGGACAATCAGATGCTGTGGCACCCCCATTTCTTTTAAAGCATTCCATAGTTTTTCATGATCTACACAGTCAAAGGCTTTGATATAATCTATAAAGCACAGGGTGATTTTCTTCTGAAATTTCTTGCTCCGTTCTATTACCCAACGTATGTTTGCGATATGGTCTCTGGTGCCTCTTCCCTTTCTAAATCCAGCTTTGATGCCTGGCATTTCTTGCTCCATATATGGTAAGAGCCTTTGTTGTATAATCTTGAGCATTACTCTACTTGCATGGGATATTCAGGCAATAGTTCAATAATTACTGCATTCCCTGGGATCCCCTTTCTTTGGAATTGGGATGTATATTGTTCCAGTCTGTGGGCCATTGTTTAGCTTTCCATATGTCTTGACAATTTTTGTCAAAATTTGGACAGATTCAGTCTCAGTAACTAGTAGCAACTCTATTGGTATGCCATCTGTTCCTGGTGCTTTGTTTCTTCCAAGTATTTTAAGAGCAGCTTTCATCTCACATTCTAAAATTTCTGGTTCTTCATCATATGGTTCCTCCATGAATGAATCTGTCATCCTGTCATCTCTTTTATAGAGTTCTTTGGTGTATTGCTTCCATCTTCCTTTTATTTCATCTCGGTCAGTCAGTGTGTTCCCCTGTTGATTATTCAACATCCCTACTTGTGGTTTAAATTTCCCTTTCATTTCTCTAATCTTTTGCAGTAGGGCTCTTGTTCTTCCCTTTTTGTTGTCCTCTTCCATTTCTATACACTAACTATTATAATAGTTCTCTTTGTCCTTACGTACTAATTGCTGTATTGTTGCATTTAGGGTTCTGACCGTGTTTCTATCTCCTTTTACTTTTGCTTTCCTTCTTTCTTTAACCGTTTTAAGAGTTTCTTCAGTCATCCATTGAGGTCTTTCTCTCTTTTTCACTAGAGGTATTGTCTTTTTGCATTCTTCCCTGATAACGTCTCTGACTTCAGTCCATAGTTCTTCTGGTTCTCTGTCAACTACGTTTAAACTGTAAAATCTGTTCCTTATTTGATTTTTATATTCTTCTGGGATGTTATTTAAATTGTATTTTGGCATTATGATTGCTTTGTTGTTGTTCTTTACTCTGATTTTCGATACAACCAGTTCATGATCTGTACTGCAGTCTGCTTCTGGTCTTGTTTTTGCAGAAAGTATGGAACTTCTCCATCTTCTGTTGCCAATTATATAATCAATTTTATTCCTGTATGGACCATCTGGTGATGTACACGTGTACAGTCGTCTTGTAGGTTGCTCAAAAAGTGTGTTTGCAAGAAACAAATTATTGACTTCACAAAATTCAATAAGTCTTTCTCCTGCTCCATTTCTGTCTCCTAAGCCCCATTTCCCCACAATTCCTAGTTGTTCCCTACTTTTGCATTCCAGTCCCCCATGATTTTCATCATATCTTGTTTAGGTGTGTGATCAATTTCCTCCTGTACTTCTGCGTACAATATCTCCAATTCTTCTTCTTCTGGATTTACGTTGGAGCATAGACTGGGATGATGGTTATATTAATAGGTTTCCTGTTTAATCTCATTGATATCACTTGCTCAGACCTTGCGTTGTAGCTCCTAATTGCTTTTGCTACATCACGTCTCACTATTAAAGCAACCCCATTTCTTCTTGATTTCTCATTTCCTGCATAAAATATTTTGTAGTTGCCTGATTGAAAATGTCCCATTCCCGTCCATTTTAATTCACTCACACCCAGTATTGTAATGTTGACAAGTTCCATTTCTTGCTTGACAATTTCTAACTTTCCCTGGTTCATGTTTCTCACATTCCATGTTCCTATGGTGTGCATCATACAACTCCAGACTCTGCGTTCGTATCTGTGTGCATCAGCCTCTGGGCTTCCTTTCGGCTTTGACCTAGCTGCATCATTAGTCACAGCACTACTCATACTTGTCCTTTGTTCTTCCCCAGTAGCTCGGTGAGTGCCTTCTGATCTGGGGGTCTCATCTTCCAGCACTGTCTTGTGTTGCATTTTGGATACAGTAGGGCCCCGCTCATATGGCAGGTTAGGTTGCAGACCCCGGCTGGAAAGCAAAAACTGCTGAAGAGCGGATCAGCTGTAGCGCAGGGGTCTGGAACCTAACCCGCTGATCTTCCCCTCCTCCAGCGCGATCAGGTCGAGAGGGAGTGCTCCAGAAGAGGAGAAGATTGGCTGTAGCGAGCTACAGCTGATCTTCCCCTCCTCCAGCACGATCAGGTCGAGCGGGAGTGCTCCAGAAGAGGAGAAGATTGGCTGTAGCGAGCTACAGCTGATCTTTCCCTCCTCGGGCACGATCAGCTGGAGTGCGTGAGTCTGACCGCCCCCGAGGAGGATAAGATCAGCTGTAGCACGCTACAGCTGATCTTCCCCTCCTCCGGCGCAATCAGCTGGAGTGCGGGGACCTCCAGACCCCCTTCCAGCTGATCACCCCGCTGGTGCCCTATTAACAGAATGCTGAAAAGCAGGGCGCTGAAAAGCGGAGCCCTACTGTACTCTGTTGATAGGGTTTTCATGGTAAGAGGTATTCAGAGGTGGCCCCTCGCTGGATCGTCACCTTGCAGTGGTGAGTGGGCTTGCGTGTTCCAATTAACCCTGTGAGCGATGCCGTTGGGAGTATTGTACTCCAAGCAGGGTCACCCATGGCAGTAAGGTCAAGGGAGAGGAACCAGACAAAGAACAATCCAAGAAAGTCCTCAACGGCAGAACAGGCAGAGGATAACAATGTGTATGTTACAATGGCTGTGAAGGCGGATGAAGGCTGCCGCAGATAAAAGACTTCCAATTGTCATGGTATCCATGCCATTGAATCAAAGCCTTTTCCTATCAAGACTGTGTGTTGATCGTTGTGCACCGATCTCCCCACATAAAACAAATTCACACACAGGCATCTTCCAACCAAACCAAACCAAACCAAACCAAAAGTCCCACGATGATTGGCAAATAGCAACAGGGGCAGGACTATGAAATCCGGAAGCCCCTAGTCATGGACCAGCACATGGGCAGTGGATACAGACTCAGTCATCCTGGCTCAAGGACTGAGGCAGTTGAGTAGTTCAGCAGCTGTATCCACGACTGAGCAGGAATTCAGGATGTACGGGGAGGGGGCTAGAAAAGATGCCCTAAACATAGTCTGCCTCATCCCTGACTGGATCACCATGTCTAGTGGAGTCAGCACTTAGCTGTCACAAAAGACAAATGAACTTTGGAATGTGAAATTATATGGACATTGCTGGACACTACAGATAGTGAATGTCCTGAACTCAGGACTGCCATCATTGCGAGGGAGTTGAGACGTTTTAATATTGTACCAGCACTCCAAGAAACTCAAAAGAGCAGGAGAGGGACAATTGAAGGAAGAAAAAGGAGGTTACACCTTCTTCTGGAAAGGACTGCCTGAACAATAATGACAAATACATGGAGTAGGCTTTACTATTAACAATGATCTTGTGAAGCTCTTGTCAGAAGTTCCCACTGGCATTAATGAACGACTCTCAACTCTCAGATTAAAACTCGCCAAAAACCAGCAGACAACTATTCTAAGTGCTTATGCACCAACATTAGATGCTGATGAAGACATCAAGGAAAAATTTTATACTCAGCTGGACACCATCTTATCAGAGATATCTAAGGAGGATAAAATTATCCTCTTGGGCAATTTCAATGCAAGAGTTGGGCATGATTTTGATTTATGGCCAGAAACCATTGAGAAAGAAGGAGTTGGCAATAGCAACCTGAATGGCATTCTATTTCTGACTAAATGTGCAGAGAATGTTATTACAAACACACTCTTTTGCCAGAAAAATAAATTTAAAACATCATGGAAGCACCCTCGGTCAAAGCACTGGCATCTCCTGGATTACGTATTTGTCCGTGCCAGAGATCGTCGTGATGTACTCCTCACTAGGGCCATGACGAGTGCCGATGACTGCTGGACAGATCACCGATTAATTCGATCCACTATGGCTATTAATATTGTTCCTCAACGTAGGCTCCAAGGAAGAAAACTAAGGTGTAAAATGAAAATCCATGCCCTTCAAGATCCTATTAAGCGAGCCCGCTTTCAAACAACTCTCAAGAAACATCTACCAACGGAACTCCATGAAAACGTCGAGGAACAATGGGGTAAACTGAAGACTTCCATTATTGCAGCATGTGAACAAACTATTGGATACCAAACTAAGAAACATCAGGATTGGTTTGATGAGAATGATAGTGAGATTGAACATATCATTGACAAGAAAATGAAAGCCTTCCGGATATGGCAAAAAGACATTAACTGTGCTGCTAAGAAAAAAAATCTATGCCAGTGCAAAGGCTGAGGTCCAAAGAAGAACTAGAGAACTTAAGAACGCCTGGTGGATAAAGAAAGCTCAAGAAACCCAGCATTTTGCAGATGCTCATGACGCACAGGGGTTTTTTAATGCCACAAAGACCATCTACAAACTACGGTACAAATCCCTTACGCTCCATAGATGGTACCAAACTTCTAAAGGATAAAGAGTCTATTGCACTGAGTTGGAAAGGGCATTACCATGACCTCCTCAATTGTAACTCTCATGTGGCTTGTGAGGTCTTCTCACAAATCCCACAACAACAAATTAGAGATGAGCTTGCAGTATCCCTTAATTTGGATGAAGTCTGTAAAGCCATTAATCAAATGAAGAATTACAAAGCTAGTGGACCTGATGGGATTCCTGCTGAAGTCTTTAAAGAAGGTGGGCCTGAATTTACACAACAACTTCATAAGCTCATCAAAAAAATCTGGATGAGGGAGGAGATCCCGGAAGATGCCATTATTATCACTCCTTTCTAGAAGGGTGATAGAACAGATTGTGGGAACTACAGAGGCATCTTTTTTCTAGCTACCGCAGGTAAAATCCTTGCAAGGATCCTCGCAAATCATCTCCTATCTCAGAAGACATCCTCCCTGAATCCCAAAATGGTTTCCACCCTTCCAGGGGGACAGTGGACATGATCTTCACTGCACGACAGCTTCAAGAAAAATGCAGGAAGGAAAACTGACCTCTGTATATGGCGTTTATTGATCTGACTAAGGCCTTTGATACAGTAAATCGAACTGCTCTCTGGACCATCCTTTTGAAAATTGGATGCCCTGATAAATTTGTGAATATTTTGTGACTCCTCCATGACAACATGACTGCAACAATTTTGGATAACAATGGCTCTCAAAGTGATCCATTCAAAGTGGGATCAGGCGTCAAACAGGGATATGTCATTGCTCCGACCTTATTTGCTACTTTCATGATTCTACACCTTGTTGAGGGGAAACTTCCCACTGGCGTGGAAATCACATATCGAACAGATGGAAAGCTTTTTAATCTCAGTAGGCTGAAAGCAAAAAGTAAGGTAATTACAACCTCTATCATAGAACTTAAATATGCTGATAATGTAGTCTCCGCACATTCAGAGAAAGATCTTCAAACTATCCTAAATGTCTTTGCAGAAGCGTATGAAAAGCTTGGCCTCTCACTTAACATCAAAAAAACCAAAGTGCTTTATCAGCAAGTGCGAACCAATCCCTCTGTAGCACCATCTTTCCAGCTTAATGGTGCGACGCTGGAGAATGTTGATAACTTTTCGTATCTTGGCAGCCATCTCTCTGTAAAAGCTGACATCGATGCTGAAATTCAGCATCGTCTGAGCTCTGTGAGCGCCGTATTCTCCCGAATGAAGCGTAGAGTGTTTGAGGATTGGGATATTTGCACGGAAACCAAAATGCTTATTTACAAAGCCATTGTACTACCGACCTTACTGTACGCCTGTGGACCATCTATAAATGCCACTCCCAACTTCTTGAAAGATTCCACTAACGCTGCCTCCGGAAATTTCTGCAAATTACTTGGGAAGACAGGCGGACTAATGTTAGTGTATTGGAAGAAGCAAAGACCACCAGTGTTGAAACAATGAACCTCCAACATCAGCTTTGCTGGACCGGCCATGTTGTTCAAATGCCTGATCACTGTCTTCCAAAGCAGCTCCTTTACTCCCAACTTAAGGATGGAAAACAGAATATCGGTGGACAGCAAAAGAGGTTTAAAGATGTTCTCAAAGCTAATCTAAAAAAATGTAACATGAGCATCAAGAACTGGGAAGCCTTGACCCATGAGCATCCCAATTGGAGGTCGGCCATTATCAAAGGTGCTATGGACTTTGAAGAAGCATAAGTACAGGGCAAAAGGGACAAACGAGCCAAGCGGAAGGCACATCAAGCAAATCCTCATCATGACCATCTTCCATCTGGAAACCTATGTCCTCACTGTGGGAGGCTGTGTGGATCCAGAATTGGCCTCCACAGTCACTTACGGACCCACTGTTAAAGACCTTACCCTGGAAGACAATCTTACTCGGCCACGAGTGATCGCCAATTAATGAATGAATGAAAATGCTTGAGTGTGTGTTTTTGAAATTCAGCTTCAAAGAGATTTTTCAACTGATTGGCAGATCAACCTGTTACCCCCAGGTGTGGCTAATGGAAACACTTTGCTCTGGTGACTAATGTGTATATGGTCAGTCACTCTTAGTTTAACCTGAGCTTGGGACCAGGATACCTGAAATACTTTACCCCTTACATACCCAGTCAACCACTGCACTCTGCAGATACCATCTTATCAGGAGGTCCGTTCTGCACAACATTGGAAGTGGATCTTTAGTGTAGTGGCACATACCCTTTGGAATTCCCTCCCCTTAAATATTATACAGGTACCATCCCTGTTATCTTTTCGGTGCCTACTGAAGGCCTTCCTATTTCAATAAGGCTTTTAAATAGAGACCTTATCCTAGTTTGCATCTGTTTTGGAATTGCTTTTGAAGATGTTTTTAAAGATTTTTAAAATATGTTTTTAAGATGTTTTATTTTTAAAATGTTTTAAAAGATTTTTTCCCCTGAGATGTTTTTAGTGTTTTGTCCTTTGTTTGCTGCCCTGGGCTCCTTCTGGGAGGAAGGGAGGGATATAAGTTTAATAAATACTAATAATACTAACACTAACCTGCTTCAAAGGGTGATTGTGATTATAAAATGGGGGTGAGAACTATGTATGCCATCTTGATCTCATTGGAGGACCAACAGAACACAATCGTATGTATGTATGTATATATGTGTTTGTCCATGCTTTATGGAGCTATGACAGTTTTAAATAAATGAGAATCTTTCATATTATAGGACAGAGAAAGAAAGCTGTTCAAGTGTTTGACAGCAGAGTCCACATGAGAAGTATGGTAAGAACAGGAGCGTATATAATTCCCAGATCAAATGGCTCCCTTAATTGCAACAACGAGCCAGTGTCCTCATCACGCTTTACCAGGGAATCAGAGCTTCAGGGGAAGCAACAGTTCCTGCCGGTGAATAGCGGGTTTGTAGAAACAAGAGCTCCATGAAATTCAGCCAGCGAGTGATCGCTAACTGCAGCTCTTTCCCCACCTGCTTTCTGTTCTGTTTTGCTCTCCTCCCACTCCGCTTTAAGACTACGCTTTGGCAGCGGAGATAAACAGAAGTGGATTCGAGGGAAACGCTGAGCAGAAGTTGCGTGTAAACACAGCGCCCACCATGTGGCAAAGCCAGTATGTGACTGCCCAGCATTTGGCCGGCTTCCGCCATTACAAGGTAATGCTGGTTTCGGGGTAAAAAGGACACGTGTTCTCACCTTCGCCTGTCCCTGCTCCTTGGGAAGAGGCTGCTCTGCGCTCCAGCAAAAGTAGGCAGTTCGCTCTGCCGCTTCTGGATAGACTTCCCCCCTGCGCCCTCCCCATTTTTGGCACGGAAGGAAGATAGACCCATTGGATACTAGAAGCTCGTTCCTGTCAATTCTTTCTTTTTAAGCCATTTGTGCTGCTGAGCTTAGGAAAGTCGGGGAAGCGTTTGTGAGACTGTAACTGGAAATCTGGCATTGGTAGTTCTGAACATCCAACGAACGTGAAAGGATTTGGGGCACTTTGCCCGCTTCTTACATATGAACGAGCCCTCTACTTCTTCAATAACGGTTTTGTAGGCGGTTTTTTCCTAATAGACCACAGCGCTAACCATGTCTCCTCAGATGTCACGGCAAAAGATTGCATGCATCCTCATAAAGTCGCTCATAGTACCTGTTTTGTTTTCAGTTTCATAACGTTATTGTTAAGATGTACCTTTGAAGAGTTAATATGTTGCTAACGTGCACCCCCACATCTCCATGTGCTTAGAATGTGCATGGGTGCAAGGTTCAGTTTTCCTTGGAAGGAGGTCACTGAGACTAATGATGTTTTCTAATATTTGAATTTGTTTGCAAAAATATGGGTTGAGCATAGGTGGAGGTACAGCTGTAACAAGTCAACAATCAATCAAATCCACTCTCCCACATCTGATCTCCAGAAAGAGGCAAGGAGCACAGTAAAATAAAATACTGTTACCTTATGAAACCCAAACTTGTTTCTCTCTACCCCAAAGAATCATGGGAACTGCAGTTTGTTAAGGGTGCTGAGAGGCTAATAAAGACCCCTATTGCTCTTGCATATCTACAATTCCCAGAGTGGTTTAACAGTCAATCCCTCTTCCCAGGGAACTCTGGGAATTGTAGGTCAGAGAGGGAAATAGGGGTTGGTTAACAATTCTCAGCACCCTTAACAAGCTACAGTTCCCAGGATTCTTTTGGGGAAGACATGACTGTTAAATATGGCGTGATACTGCCTTACAGATGGGGCCTTAATTCCAAATCCTGCTATGAAATTGCAGTCTATTGTTCTCCACTCACAGCTAGATTGATCCCTCCCCCTGGCTAGAGGGAGAAGTCAAGATGACTGAACTTTTCATACTAATCTCTTAGCTTTCTCTTACCATTTATCAACATCAGCGGTGGGGAACATCTGACCCCTGTGCCAAATTCAGCCTGGCAGAGGTTTTAATTTGGCTGGTAAGGCTTTTAACTGTCCCACACCTAACACAATATGTGATGTCAGGTAAGAAGGGCTGCAAAGGAACAATCAGGAGCGCTAAAGCATGCTCCAGATTATTCCTTGGCAAACAAGACTTTGTCCAAATGAGAATAAAATGTTGGCAAAGAAATGCAAGCAGACAGTAAGAAGTGCTTTAAAAATTGAGGAGCATATTGCTAAAAACATAAAGACCAACAAGAAAAAATCCTTTAAATGCATTAAAAGCAGGAGACCTAGGAAGGTGGTTAGACCTTAGACAACAAGGAAGTCAAAGGTGTGCTGAAGGAGGATAAGGAGACTGCAAAGCAGCTAAATGAATTGTTTGCATCTGCCTTCACAGTGGAAGATTTAGGTCAGATCCCAGTGCCTGAACTAAGTTTTGCAAGAAGGGAGTCTGAGGAACTGAGGCAGATAGTGGTGATGAGAGATGAAGTTCTAGACCTATTATACAAAATAAAAACTGACAAATCACCAGGTCCAGATGGCATCCACCTGAGAGTTCTCAAAGAACTCAAATGTGAAACTGCTGATCTTCTAACAAAAATATGTTAACTTGTCCCTCAGATCTGCCTCCATGCCTGAGGACCAGAAAGGGGCCAATGTAACACCAATATTTAAAAAGGGATACGGGGGGATCCTGGAAATTACAGATAAAATAACCAAGCATATAAAAGAACAAACCTTGTTGAAGCAGAACCAGCATGGCTTCTGCAAGGATTATTAAGTCCTGTTTCACTGACCTATTGGAGTTCTTTGAGAGTGTCAACAAGCATATTGATAAAGGTGGTCCAATGGTCATAGTGTACTTGGACTTTCAAAAAGCTTTCAGCAAGGTACCTCATCAAGAACTCCTGAGTAAGCTCTAAGCAGTCATGGAATAAGGTCCTCTTGTGGATCAGGAATTTGTTAAATAGCAGGAAGCAGACAGTAGGAATAAATGGATGGTTCTCCCTATGGAGGGATGAAGAATGAGGAGCCCTCCAAGAGTCAATATTGGGACATGTACTTTTGAATTTTTTCATAAATTATCTAGAGTTAGGGGTTAGTAGTGAGCTGGCCAAGTTTGCTGGTTACACAAAATAGTTCAGTGTTATTAAAACAAAAAGGGATTACAAAGAGTTTCAAAAGGACCTCTCCAAACTGAGTGGGTGGAAAATTACAAATGCAATTCAGTGTGAACAAGTGTAAAGTTATGCATATTTGAGCAAAAAATCTTACTTTCACATATACTCTCAGGGGATCTGAACTGGCAGTGATTGGCCAGGAATGAGACCTTGGGGTTGTAGTGGATAGCTTGATGAAGATGCCATCCCAGTGTGCGGCAGCTGTGAAAAAGGCAAATCCTGTGCAAGGGATCTTTAGGAAAGGTAGTGAAAATAAAACTGCCGCTATCATAACGCTGTTGTACAAGTCTATGGTGTGGACGCATTTGAAACACTGTATGCAGTTCTGGTTGCCTTGCCACAAAAAAGGGTATTGTAGAGTTGGAAAAGTTTCAGAAAAGGGCAAGCAAAATATCAAGGGGATGGAGTGACTCCCCTATGAGGAAAAGTTGCAGCATTTGGTGTTTGTTTGTTTTTTAGTTTAGAGAATAGCAAGTAAGAGGGGATAGAAATGTATAAAATTATGCATGGTATGGAGAAAATGGATAAAGGTATTCTCCTTTCTCATAACACTAGAACTTTTGGACATCCAATGAAACTGAATGTTGGAAGATTAAAGACAGCACATAGTTAAACTATGGAATTCACTCCCACAAGAGGCAGTGATGGCCACAAACTTGGATGGCTTTAAAAGAGGATTAGACAAATTCATGGCAGACAATGCTATTAATGGCTGCTAGCCATGATGGCTATGTTCTGCCTACATAGTCAGAGGTAGCATGCTTCCGATTACCAGTTGCTGGAAATGGCAGGAGGGGAAAGTGCTCTTGCACTTAGGTCCTGCTTGTGGGCTTCCCATGGTTGACCACTGTGAGAACAGTATGCTGGACTAGAGAGGCCACTGGCCTGATCCAGCAGGCTCTGAGGTGGCTCTTAACATTTCCTTAACAAAATACATGTCTGACAAGAACTTTACCTGGACTATTAAAGAAAATACCTTCTGTTGCTTCTTGTCCTGTCCTGTCCAAACTCCCAATCCTGCAACAATATAATATTAAGAGTAATGCCTTTCTAAGAACATATTGGGCACATTATTGATTATTGATTTAAAACCATTTTATACTGTTGCTGTTTACAGTAGTGATGGGCTCCGTTTCTGCAATAATTGGATTTGCTATCAGATTTATTATTATTTCTGATATTCTTTATCTTTGTGGAGAGGATTTTGAAGTAGCAACTCTCCATGCCTCGTTTCCGATTCATTCTTCTTTTTTTCCAATTTTAAAAAAACTCGCTTTGAAATCATCGATAGTATGAGTGATACTTTTATTGATCTACTTTCTATGTGAGCTCTTCAAATGTATATTCCCTTTCACTGATCTCAATTAAATGTTGATTGTAACTGACAGACAGAAAGCAGCAGGGGGGAAGACACTGACTTGATTATCTGCCTTAAACTGTCTGCTCTGTAGTGCACAAAAAGGAATGTAAACAGGTAATCATTACAAAGTTCAGAATAAAGATTGATACCAGTGGAGATTCGTGAATAAATAGTTATTATAATATCAATAATTCTCTGCAAAACAAAACAAAAATCAGAGGAGATCAGAAAAATGAAAAGATATCTGAGAAAAAAGGAACTGGTTTGTTAACAAGCACCAGGGGACCACACTTAAAAACAAAAAGTAAAAAAGGAGAGGATTCCATCCCTTGTTTACAGCAACTAAAATACAACTTAATTGAAAACAATTTTTGACAATAACAAAGAACTGATTGATAATTGAATATGTTGTGCTTTTGAACTCCTTGCTTGGTTTTTAGCACAGTCCTAATACATACACACCAGATGTTGATGGCTGGATGGGTTAGGATGGTATGTTGGTGCCTGTTCACCACCTAAGAGGAACATTGCCAGCAGTTCACAAAGGCCCCAGCTGCCCCCAGGCAGGAAGAAAGCTGCCACAGATAGTAAACCCTGAAATGGAGTGTTGTGCAGATGAGTGCCTATGGCTTTGGATCACTGGATCTAAAGCCCCTTACAACACATACAGGGTCCAATCCTTGGGCTCCCTAGCTAGGCCAGCCTGGAACTGGCATAGCCAAAAAAAAACCAACCCACCACACCTTCTACTCTCAGCAGAAATAGAGGGCAAGGCTTGGGATACAATGGTAAATCTGCTGTTTTCCTCCTCCAAGACCCCATTTAGCAACTGCTCTGCTTGTGCGTTAGATGGATGGTTTTATGACCGTGAAGCATCATGACATTATTTAAGATTTATTGAGAACTACCTAGATTCTCATCATAGTAAATGGCATGGTAACAAACTTTGTGAAATAAAACATTGGTTAGCTAAAGCCTGGGAAATTGTGGTGATGCCAAATAGCAGCTATATATAGCTGAGAGGGTATGGAAAAGTTGGAAACTTTTCAGGATGCTTTTATGGATTATCCGTGTTGGATTTATGAAGGAAAATATATAACATGGATTAAAATGTATATAAATTATTTACTTGGACTTGTGGATGCTTTTTGACAGAGTATTTGTATTTTGTTTTTATTGTATTATTGGTCTTGTTATATTCACTGTACTGTAGTTTTATTCTACCATTAGAAAGCAGTAGAATATTAGAGTATTGTATGTTTTATTTTTTTAATACACACTTTTTAAAAGATCACTTGTTACTGAGCTGGGACCAGTAGTATAGTTTTGCCAGGTTGTGCCAGATTGACATCCCTTACTATTCTGGAGGAGGGGTGGGTCCCTGTCAGGTCACTGTGTATCCAGTGCTACAGCCCATCGACATGAATCCCCTTTCATGCTGATTGGCTCCTACCAACAACTGTGTCTGTGGGGGAGAGTATGATGACAGCGAGAGAGAGGGAGGTTTACAGAGGAAAAGGGTGGACAACCAAGTAATCATTTTATTTAATTCTTTAGAGTGGGGCAGAGGTTCCCAAACTGCTCAGGCTGCCTACCAGCCAGAGGAAGGTACCTTCTTTGCCCCTTGGCTGGGGCTTACTTTAAAAAAAAAAGTTGGGAAGGAAGGAGCAGTAGGGAGAGACACTACCATTGTCTGCTTGCCTGCCCACCAGCAGACTGCGCCTCCTTCATCCTGTTCTGGGGCTAACTGGAGAGAGGAGCAGCAGGGATATTTCTGCAAGCTCAAGCTGCCGCTGCCCAAGAACCAAGAGGAGGCGCTTCCTTAGAAGGTTGGGGAAGGAAGGAAATAGCAGCAGGGGAATCCCCGTATGCTGGGCCTTGCTTTTTTTTAAATAAAAAAAAAAGTTGCAGAGGAAAGGATGAAACAGTGGGGATATCCCTGCATGCTCAAGCTGCTGTTGTCTGCCAACGAGATGGAGCCAGTGGCAGGTGCTTCCTTGCCCCAGGGAGGAGTTTTTCTGAAGGGGGGGTTGCTTAAGGTGTGAGTGAGTGAGTGAGTGAGTGAGAGGTGTATGTATGATTTGTGCGAAAGAAAGGGAAATATATTTGTGGTGTGTGTGTGATGGAGAGAGGACAGATCTATATGTTGTCTGTGTGTATGGGAGAGAAAATGAGGTATTCATATGTGGTTGAAAAGATGCACTTGGACAGAAATAGAGAGATCTAAGTGTAGTGTGTGTATGAGAAAGAAAGAGGGGAAGGTATGTATGCATGTGTGATGGGTGTGAGAGAGGGAGAGATGCACCTGGAGAGAGAGTGCAAGAGAGATATGTATGATTGTGTATATGTGAAATGTGTGTGAGTAAGAGGGACGGGAAAGCATGTATATCTGTGGTCTGTATGTGTATGGTGAGTGTATATGTGTGCTCTGTTTGTGCGTAAGAGAGTGTGCAGTGATCACCTTGTATATTTTCCCTGGCAACAGTGAATGCTCCCTGTATTAGCCAGCAACAGCATCATTGCATTTGGGGGGGGGGGTGGAGAAAATAGCAGGACATAAACTTCCCAGGGTAAGCATGAGGTGGTGGCAGCAAGTGCATCAATGGCTCTAGTCTCTCTAATTTTGTGCTGTGTCATGACCCCATGGCAGACATTGTGTACTATGCCACACACACCATGATCACCTGTTTTTGACTGGTGACCTTAATTCTTTATAACTTAAATGTAATAAACATGATCTATAAAATGTTAAATATTTTGAATTTTATTATATATTTTTATTTGTTATTATCAATTTTTTATTATTACAAATTCAGTATAGAAGGGAGAGAAGCATGTCTATGAGAGGGTGTGGCATGACTCATGAAGGGACCCTGCACTTCTAAATTTGCCACTGTACTACGGATTGGGACAGGTTTCACTGTGAAAGTGGCATTCAAATAACTCATCACATCAGCACAAGGATAACCACTAGCACAATGGGACTTTTCCCTTCTCCTTCCCTCGCACACACCCTGCACCTTTCCCAAATCTGCTCTGGAGGGTTGGGGGAACCCCTAAAACAGATTTAGGGGGCACATGGAGAAGAAGAGGGGATGTCCTGTTGCACTAACAGTAATCCTTGTGCTGATGGGAGTCTGTCTTAGCTCTACGTTGGATACAGCCCTGAGACCCTGGGGTACTGCTGCCTATCAGCATAGAGACAGATGAACCATTGGCCTTATGTGGTGTAATATAGCTTCTCAAAATGCTACCATTCAGGAATGATGAGATGGAATTTAATTTGGCATTTAGCATGATTTGAACTGGAAATGGGTATTGGCATTTTCCTATCTTGTTTTTTTATGTTTGTGCAGATCACCTTAAAGTGCATTTGAGCCACAAGGAGCCTGGAGACATCTGTTTAAGAATTACTGAAATACTGAATGATGTAATGGAGAGACACAATCTATGTGGACAAAAATAATTATAGGCAAGGATTTTAGAAAGTGTTCTTTTGAGGTATTGCTCAAACTTGAAGCATGGGTCTTGTCGTGGATGGGCTCTATCCATCATATTAGAGAGGGAGGGAAACAACATACAGTAATTATAGGGATAAGGAAAATAATTTCAAGCTGGGGAACTGAACCATGGAGGAAAGACTTAGGTGCACAGAGCTGCCGGTAGCATATGTTACATGGTCTTAGATTGGAGGAAGAGGCTGGGAGTGGTGTATTAAGGGCAGCCAGTTGAGGACACACCAGGTGCTCCTGCCTGGAAATCTATTTATGTATGTGCCAGGCACACCACCAGAAGACATGCTAGTACACATTCTGAGTGCAGGTGTAATGAGGCATAGATAGAGGAAAGCATTATTCCAAACCTGATCTTGTCTCTCACTTGTAGGCTTTATCTTACAATGTAAGGCTTTCAAGTCTTGTCTGTCACGTTTGCATTTCTGAAACGTGTAGGTCTGTGATCTTAACAATGTCATTTTGTATGTTCCAAAGAATAAATGTAAAATAAAAGTTAATATGAGCACTACATTCCAACAATAAAAGTTAATATGAAGTTAAGCAAATTTGCTGAAGTGCTCGTCCCAGCCTCTTCTTAAAACCTCATGAATTTTAGAAGCCCATCTTTCTGTAGATTCAGACAGGCAGCAAAATAACATTTCCCAGGCCTCTGGATATAGCACCCTTATATTGCTGGTGAGCTGCATTACACCTGATGAGCCCTAGACATGATTTGGATTAAACCTGTTTAAATTTTATTTAAAATAGAAAGAGTTACTTAAAATACAGATATGATGAATGGAACAATCAATCGGGCTTTCAGTCGGGCTTCAGGCCTGGACATGGGACTGAAACAGCCTTGGTCGCCTTGGTATATGATATGAGGAGGGCGTGGGATAGGGGCGAATGCACCTTCCTTGTCCTCCTTGATCTCTCAGCGGCTTTCGATACCGTTGACCACGTTATCCTCCTGGACCGCCTGAAGAGGTTAGGCATGGGGGGCACTGTATTGCAGTGGTTCCATTCCTTCCTCTCTGGTAGGTACCAAAGAGTGGCATCGGAGGATGAGGTTTCGGATCCTTGGCCTCTCACTTATGGGGTGCCACAGGGTTCCATCCTCTCCCCGATGCTGTTCAACATCTATATAAAGCCGCTGGGGGCAATCATCAGGAGATTTGGACTGCAATGTCATCAGTATGCGGATGACACGCAGCTCTATCTCTCATTTAAATCTTCACCGAGGTTGGCTGTAGAAACCCTGTCCAAGTGCCTGGAGTCAGTGAGTGGCTGGATGGGAAGGAATAAGCTGAAGCTGAACCCTGACAAAACCGAGGTACTGTTTGTGGGAGACAAGGAAAGGCTGGGGGATGTGGACCTGGTGCTCAATGGGGTACGTTTGCCCCTGAAAGACCAGGTCCGCAGCCTGGGGGTCATTCTTGACTCCCAGCTGACCATGGAGGCTCAAGTCTCGGCTGTGAGCCGGGCGGCACTGTATCAACTCCATCTGATACGGAGGCTGCGCCCCTACCTTCCCAACCATCTGCTCCCACCGGTAGTACATGCCCTGGTCACCTCTCGCCTAGACTACTGTAATGCGCTCTACATGGGGTTACCCTTGAAAACGGTCCGGAAGCTGCAACTGGTACAGAATACGGTGGCTCGTCTGATTAAAGGCAGCTGCCGGCAAGATCACATCACTCCAGTGCTGAAGGAGTTGCACTGGCTACCGGTTGTTTACCGGGCCCAATTCAAGGTGTTGGTTTTGACCTTTAAAACCCTATACGGTTTTAGCCCAGTCTATCTGAAGGAGCGCCTCCAGCATCGTCAGGGATGCCGCTCAACAAGATCAGCCTCAGAAGACCTTCTCTCGATCCCACCGGTTAAAACAGCTAGACTGGTGAGGACTAGAGAGAGGGCTTTTTCAATAGTGGCCCCCACCCTGTGGAACTCTCTCCCAAATGATCTCCGCCATGCCCCTTCTATGATAAGCTTCCGCCGGGCCCTGAAGACCTGGCTCTTCAGGCAGGCTTTTGGGGTGGGTTAGGTTTCTTACTGTTATGGTTTTAAATTTTAATGTTTTAATGTATTGTTTTATCTTGTACGTCGCCCAGAGTGGCTGGACAACCAGCCAGATGGGCGACTAATAAATTAAATAAATAATAATAATAATAATAAATAATAACAAAACTTTTAATAAACAAATATTCAGTGCTTAAGCAAAGCCCTACCAGAACTCAAATAGCCTCATTTTCCTAATTATTTATCTAGCTAATAAAGTCACTCCTCCATAGGTGTGACAGAAAAAAGAGAAATTGAGTGTTCCAAGCTTGGCAAGGGTGGGGGCATGGTATTTCCTTGCAGTGGTGCTCCCACTTTCCATCAGCGTTTGCTTCACACTGTTCCAAGGGCTATTCAGTTGGGGAGCAACCTCTTCACAGTGTGCTATATTCAACTCCCATAGAGGTTATCGCTAAAATAAATCCTGCTGAACTTAATATATTTAAGTCCTATGACTAACTTTATCTGCATTGGGGCCAATAGGTGCAACCTTGCACTATTAAGATCAATGGAATTTTACAATTGCTGGGATAAGGATTTTGCCTGAATTCTGTTTTCAGCTTTTTGGTTGCACAGTCCCCCTCCCCCTGGTCCCCTGGACTGCAACTGACAATTCTACAAATTTTTGTGATCCTCTGGGATCAACATATTAACAACTTTTCATTTGTAGCTTATTCAGAGCTTTATTAAATTAAGACAAGCCTATACACATTTATTTGAGAGTAAGTCTCATTAAACGCTATGGTTCTCAAACTATAATCCATGAACCACCAGTGGTCCGTGAGCTTCATTCAGGTGGTCTCTGTAAAAATACAATTAAAAATCATACACTATCTAGCACGGTACATTACAATTGCTGCAACAGGCATTAATATCTTTAAGTGACCACCAAGACCCTCAGCAATTTACAAGTGGTCCGGGGGGGGGGGGAATTTGGGGAACTGCTGGTCTATGGGACTTACTTCTGACTAGACATGCATAAGATTGTCCTATAATAATCCTCTATCTCCTTTGAAACAATCTATTTTCAGAACAAATAAGTCAGGCAGAGTTTATCCATTCATGTACCAGGTGTGAAGTAGCAAAGAAACATGTGAAAGCTTCCTGTGTTGCAAAGACAGTGGTTAGGTACAGAAGAAGTAGTGTTTCTGCACATTTTGTACTGGGTATTATTTAAAAAGTAATTAAACAATTCTCACCACTCCTTTCCAAAAACTCAGGGTAGCTTACAATGAAATCTAATGTTATCTGCTAGACACAATGAGATATTTGGCTACTTAATAGCAATTTCAGTGTACATATCGTGATATCTGTATATAATAGTTGATGTCTAATGGATGTTTGGTTCTACTAAGAAATGTGAAATTAGATTTGGCTGAAAATAAAAATGAGAAATCATCACTTTTTGGTTTTATTTTCAAAAGCTACCTCAGTAGCAAAAAGCCACAGCAATGAGGGGGGGAAACGAGTTTGGTTTCTTTAGGGCAATCAAGTAGCATATTTCTCTTCAAAAACGGATAATGAAGAAGATTTTTTTATCTGCTGTGGTGCCTAAGATCACTGTATACCTGCATTATTTATAGTTATGTCCTTGAAGTAAATAACTCATTTTTATTTGTGGTTTAAGCATCATTTCATGCATAATTAACAGCTAAAATACTTACGCCAACTATAGAGCATTGATTTTCCTTATGTCCTTTGGGCCAGGCTATCTCTTACGATGTGTTTTTAAACATAATTTTCTGTATAAAACCTCCTAGCTTCAAGAGAGATTCAGCAAATGGATTAATAGCCAGAACTGTACTGCAAAATTCTTCATTCACACCAAGACATTCTTCTTGTTGTTCCAAATTAACTTACATTAGGCCTGAAGTTGAGGAATATTATTATTATTATTTTTAAATCCTCAAACTGTTAGATGCTGTCTGCCTATAGCCCTGCTGGATCACAGCAAACACCCATCTAGTCAAGTGTTTTGCTTCCCACAGTGACCAAACAGATGCCTCTGAGAAGTCCACAAGCAGCGTAAATCTGGAGACTCCACACAGCTACTATATATATGCAGATATTATCTAACAAGACAGAAACCATACATTCACACAAAAGATAAAAAGAGGATTTGTGTTTGCTGAATTGAATGCTTGTATATTTTGTACTTGCAACTTTACCTGAAACTTGCTTTTCCAGTCCCAATAATAAGCCAGGATTCGCTATGCCAGCTCACTGTTGTTTTTGTGTATTGGCAAGCTTGGCAGGTTTTTGGACTTTTGGACCCTCTACTATCTTTTGGGGGGAGGTGAGAAGGAAAAAGTCATATTCCACCACACTAGTTTATCTTTAATTTAGCAGTAGTTAGCCTGATCTGAGTCTTTTGGGCTTTCCTAGCCTAGTTGCTAGGCCCTGGCACAGCAGAAGTACCAAACAGGACTTTCAGTTGATGGCAGGCAGCAATGCAGCATGGACCTGCTCTGTAATGAGTACTTTGAGAGGGCAAGGTGTGATAGATCCTTTAATGGACATTCCATTTGAACTCATTGGTCCTTAGTTAAAAACAATGAGATGTTGGAATGTTGAAATGTAACTTTTGATTGGTTATACGTTATAGGGTTCTGACTGAAGAGAATAAAAAGGCAGGAACAATACTGGAAGGGGGAGACCATTGAGGAGTTTGAAGGGGGATTGAGCTGGGAGCTGAAGAAGCAGTAGCAGCCACCAAGTAAAAAAGCTGAAGTCAGAGCCAGGCTAAAAGCTGAAAGGCCCTAGTGACAGCGGGTGGTGTCTCTCCAAAGAAGAAGTAGGGATTCCAAGGTTGAAAGCACAGAAGACTGCAGCGAACACAATCCTCAGGAAAGGACTCCAGCAGAAGTCCTCCTCTAGAAGAGCTTAAGCCAGATAGTCAGCTGTTGTCAGTTGTCCAAGAAGCAGTGAGTCTCTGACAAGAGGGAAGAGCTTGCGAGTGACCTTGGGAGGAGAAGATGAGACCAACTGGCAATTGGTTCAGAATAAGACAGAGAACTAGGGCAAGGAGAATAGATGCCTCTTTAAAATAACTAACATTTTAAAACAAATATCAAGTAAAGTATTGTTTAATACCTAACCTGCAAACAAACTGATAAGCTGATATTATAATGAGTTTTAATCAATAATCCTATATTTGACTTTTAAATAAGTCCGGTGTGTTCACCTTGTAGCCTAAATCCAGCTACTGTGTCATACGAGGTGCATTAAGCAATATACAGAATTAAGTTATGCTAGCGTATATTAAAGGAACAAGAAAAGCAGATATCTTCAGTATGTAAGAGGCGGAGATCCTATCTGAGATAATGTAAACAAGGTATCTTACACCAAGATATGATAAAAACAAATGGTACCAAGATGTCACAACCTGCTTATATTCTCTACCATGGGTTTTCTGGTTTTCCTTGGCACTGAAGACCCAAAGTTTCCGTGTTCCCTGATCTGTAAAAATAAATGTTTTCTAGAATGTCTTAATGTTTAATTACTTAGTAATAGATTGCTTATGTGTTTTGACTTACTTATGTGACTTGACATGGACTACATCTGGGCTCAGCTGCTTGAATTATGTGCTCTGCACGCACTTCTGACCAGTTTGGATTGTGTTTAGTTGATCTGTGGTGGTCTGAAATCTATAGATGACATCGTTGATCTTAGGAAATAGATGTATGCCTTAGAGCAGGAGTGGATAACCTCTGATCTGTTGGCCTAGTTAGACCTGTCTTAGGTCCCAATTTGGCCTGTGATTCCATTTTATCAAAACCACAGTCACCTGCCCCACATCTGACATCATATGCAACTGCCAGCAAGCAATTGGGAGTCATAAAGTGTGCTCCTAATTGTTCCTTGACAAGGGAGGCTTACTGGTCAGTGGTGACAGCAAGCTTACTGGAATCGGCTGTGCCTCAGTGTTCCCCACCAGAACTGTTGAAAGCAGATCTGAGAACAACGTTTAAGAGGATATTGTAAAAATTCTGCCTGGTGGCATCACTAGTGTTCCATCCTATGTGACTTGCTCTGTCAGGAACAAGTCCTAGAATTTCTTGTAAATTCTCTTTATCTTATAAAGGAGGAGTTGGGCCAACAGCACACTGTTTAGAATATTGCTTGTTAGGTTCTAACAAGATCTAAATCTTACAAGACAACCCAGATAGGACAGAATGAATTAAGTTTGCACAAACATCCTTAAACACAATCTATAATTTAGTGTTAAGTAGTAGGCTGAGTCCCGCTAGACATCCAGGCCTAGGTACAATGACTTACCCTACCCCCATGCTTGTGTCTTTATTGTGACATGTGTCAGCTAATGTTAACACTTTCCACTAGGATGAAACCATAAAGAGTTGCATCTGAACTGCCTCAAAGTGATGTCATTCTTTACCTTTCAATTTTGCATCTGTGTCTTAGAGTAGGATGTGGAACCTGTGGCTGGGACTCCAGCTCCCTTCAGTTCCAGCTGCCCTGGTCAGAGATTATGGGAGTTGTAGTTCAATATGCAAGTGGATGTCATCATGTGCTGTGTTATAAGCATGTCCTGTGGTTACACAAGTATGAGTAGCATGCAGTAGCACATTGTTTTGAGATTAGCATTTATTAACTTGCTTGCTATATCCAGAGTGGGTGCACAGCCTCATTGCGAACTATTTGTCATGCTTTTGAAATTAGTCATAAATTATATTTATTATATTATTCATCTTGGTTTATGTATATGGTTTATGGTTTATCTTTGCACCAAGAGGATTCAAACTGTTAAATAAAGACTGAACCTCCTTCTTCCAGGGGAGTACAACTCCGTCCAGAACAGGCTGTCTCCCTGCCTCCTGGACATGGGAACTCTGGACACATAACACCTCTGTCTTTTCAGGATTCAGCCTCAGTTTATTGGCCCACATCCAGTCCATGCCTTTGCTTTAAGCACAACAACAGGGAACTTAGATCACATCCACGCTATACATTTAAAGCACATGGCTTCCTCCAAAGAATCCTGGGAACTGTAGTTTGTTAAAGGTGAAGGGAATTGTAGCTCTGTCAGGGTAACTCCACGTTCCAGGCTTCTTGGGGGGGAAGCCATGTGCTTTATGTATGGTGTAGATGTGACCTTAATTAGCATGGCTCACATTAACCCAGGAACTTGCTACCTGTATCTTTTGCTACAAACTGACATTCATGTCCAGCCCAGATCTTTTTCGATTCAGGTCAATGCTCACTGATAAGTTTTTCTTATGCCTGCTGATTGGGTTACTATATATTACATTGCATTTTCAGCATTTGGGAAGCACTCCAGAGGCTGCTCTACACTATTCTTTTTTAGGCACCCTACCCTTATAGATGGATGCAGGAACTAGCACCTCTAACTTTACCTAGACACGTTTTCCTCACCTCTGTTCCCTGTTTCTTTTGTCATTTTCTTTGAGATTAGTCAGGAATCTTCTGTGGAGGGAAGCCTGGCAGTGTCTTTCTAAAACAGAAAGATGTCCCTGGTTTTTTTACCAAATTTGGGTTCACCAGAAACCAGAGAGCCAATGGGGAGAGGAGTGAGTCATCCTGAGATCAAATAACCAGCCACCCCAGTTTGCACCTACCATCTTTGACTTGTAGAAAGAGTAGTTTAATCTATAAGCCCCATTGAAGCCACCAGGCCTCACTGTGGTTACCCATGCACTATTACTGTAAAAACCTCCATAGAGTATAATTGGGTGTTGCCCCCATTTCTGCTAACTTCAGGATACTTAAATATTAGTGTCAACTCTCTAACTTAGAAATAACTAACAGGTTAGAAATACTTGCCTTTCTCTAGTCTTTAACTATCTCAGTTCTCACAATAAAGGGAAAGTTAGTACTTTTCATGTGAACTCCCTTCCTGGTGAATGAAATTAATTAAGTGCCCCCTCTGAGAGAGAAATGTGTCTGATTTTAGCTAATCTTACTGCTGACAGTTCTTCAAGCTGTCTCACAGTCTAGGTTCTGGGCCTGGGAATGGGGGTAGTATTGACACACATACCAATAAACTAGGAATGAAATGAGTATGGAAGGTTTTAGCAACATTGTAGTCCCTAGTACTGAAAAAAGTCTAATGATTAAAGCAACAAAGCATATTCACAGGCAAAAGATCTAGGTACATTTTCTGGCGACTGGGAAACAGGACTCCAAAGAGAGAGAAAAAATTCTAGGGCTCAGGTATCTAGTTCTTATAAGTGTAGGACTGACCTTCGGCCTAGCCCTAAAATTTGTCACCTACGTCAGCTGAGTTTGAACAATCATGAACTGGACCAGCTAAATTTGAGGTCCCATTATTGCCTACTTCCAGAGCTTGGAAAAGTTACTTTTTTAAACTACAACTCCCATCAGCCCCAGCCAGCATGGCCACTGGATTGGGCTGATGGGAGTTGTAGTTCAAAAAAGTAACTTTTCCAAGCTCTGCCTACTTCCTCTCACGCATTTCCCTGTTTTTGTGTGGTGGTCTTGCTTATGTCCAGGTGAGATCATCAGATCCTACTTCCTTGTCCTTGTGGTTCCTCTCTCACATCAATGACTGTCCACTTCTTTGTGGTCAGTATATTTTCTGCTGACCCCCTAAATATCCTGACCCCAAAGCTGCTTAGAGCTTTACTGGTCACTAGTCTGGACTCTAGGGTTTCCAGGTCAGAGGCATCCGAAACCCTGAGATTTCAGGGGCGGGCCTTAGTGATGTCATTAAGCATGATGCGTTAAGCATCAGCCACAGTTTCTTGGATCATACCACTCAAAGAAAAAAAATTCTCCAACTGGAAATTAAGATAGAAATCTTAGCTAAATGAGGGTGTTTCAGGTCTAGCTGATGTGATCATTCCTTCTCACCTGTTTAGGGAGCCTGGATAGGGAACATTTAAACTAACCTACTTGCTTCTGGCAAGAAGGGTTTAAGTGCCCTCAGGCCGGACCAGTCACCAGAAGGCTATTGTAGGAAGAAGGGAGCCTAGTGTTGTGGAGATGTTGGATGGGAGCACTCAGGAATAAAGATGGATGCCCCTGAAGGCTGCCATTCTAAACACACTTCCTAAGGGATGTCGCCCCACAGAACTCAACAGGACTTACTTCTGAGTAGATATGGTTAGGATCATACTGTTGGTAAGGCTTGACTAGGAATCCTTTGCAAAGATATCCATATCCAAGTATGGTTGGCAACCCCCTGCCTGTAATGCCCTGCCCCTACATTGTAACATGGCTGCTCCAAATTTCTTTACAGATTTGACCCTTCACTTCAGAAAGAGGTTTGAGAAATGAGTAATAGTAAGAAGGTTCTCTACCCTTTTCTGTCTCCCCTGTGGGCTGCTATAAACTCACTTTGACAGCCAACCCAATTCCAGTGAATAATAATTGACAGAGAGAAAGCAAACATGGTTTGGTCTACCTTCATAGGCAGCAGCTTGGGAACAACAATTGCAGCCACGCTGCGCAGTATGTGAATTCTCTTTTACCACTATTGGGCAAGAAACAAACTGGCATGCAAACAACAAGGTGCAAGGTCAGCAATTCTCTTCTCAATCACAACCCTGACTTCACTTATTGGCTAAAAACCTGAAAGAGGGGGGATTAGAGCAGCTGACTTCTAACAGAAGTTGCAGGGGGGTGGCTGACATTTTGGTGTATATCTCATGAATCAGACCACCTAGAAACTTATTTTTTTTTTAAAAATGAAAGCTGAGAGTCTACAGATTAAGGTGACTTACCCAGACACCTGGAGAGGACCCCCCCCAAACTGGAGTCTCTGGGCAAATCCTACTGGAAACTCACATAGGCAGCCAATGGATATATTTCGGGATCTCTTTCCACTGTCTCAGAAAATACAGTGGCAGCAATACTCTGCACTAATTGTAGCTTTCAGGTTATTTTTAAAAATTTCAAACTTTTTATTTTTTTTAAAGACAGCACGATTAGCACAACTCTGCTTGGCCCTATTAGCAAAACTGACAGAGAAAAAAGGACTTCATGAGTCATTTTTAAAAGCAGCCCTATGTAGAGTGCATTAAAATAATCCAAACAAGAGGTTACTAGAGCATGGGTCACTGTTATCAGGTTATCTCTATCCAGAATGGCCATTAGTGGACAAAGGCAATCCTGGTCACTGAAGCCAACTGCTCCACAAGCAACAAAAATGGATCTAGGATATCTCCAGACTCCTCACGTGATCTTTCTGTGGGAGTACAACCCCTTCTAGAACATGTTGCCTACCCAATTCCCAAACTCAGGAACCACCCATCCACAGGGCCTCTGTCTTGTAGGAATTCATCCTCAGTTCATTGGCCCTCATCCAGCCCATTACTTCAGACACTGGTCTAGCACTTACACTGCCATACCTGACTCAAATAACAAAGTAGAGCTGACTGTCATTAGCATACTGTTATTAGCATACTGTCATATTAGCTGACTTTCATTAGCATACTGTTAACCTCTCTCTCCAAGTCCACTAATCTGTTACAGTGGTACTAAATTATTATACAGCCACAAGAGTGGTTGTATACTATAGCCAGCATGGATTTTTCACATTCCGCAATATTAAATTGAAAATACACCCCCATTCCATCCTGATGCTTCCCATAAGCTCATTTCAAAACAAAACCTTACAAAACCTATAGTCCTGACCTCAGAAATGCTTGCTCAACAACCCTCTTAATTATCATGGCGATACACAAAACAGTCAGAGAGAATAGAGAGTTCAAAGTCTAAAGAGAGAGAGAAAAAAACCACACCCCTTTTGGACTTTTTTTCTGTCAGAGTTCTCATAATCTGTTGAAATTCATTAAAAATCACCCATGTTCACAGAGGACATGTAATCCTATTACTGACCTTGCCCCATACTCTGACCGTCATCTTCTGCAGTTAAAAAGTTAAAAAAAATGCCTGGCTGATAATGTCAGGCATGCTCAGTAAGAGCCAACTCTCAGTGTTCTAAAAGCCAGACTCACAACTCCTTGGCTTGCCTAATTGGGGCCACACCCACACCAGACTTTGATTTCATGTGAGACAGTCATGGCTTCCCTCAGAGAATCCTGGGAAGTGTAGTTTGTGAAGTGTGAACATAAGAACATAAGAACATAAGAAGAGCCTGCTGGATCAGGCCAGTGGCCCATCTAGTCCAGCATCCTGTTCTCACAGTGGCCAACCAGGTGCCTGGGGGAAGCCCGCAAGCAGAACCCGAGTGCAAGAACACTCTCCCCTCCTGAGGCTTCCGGCAACTGGTTTTCAGAAGCATGCTGCCTCTGACTAGGGTGGCAGAGCACAGCCATCATGGCTAGTAGCCATTGATAGCCCTGTCCTCCACGAATTTGTCTAATCTTCTTTTAAAGCCATCCAAGCTGGTGGCCATTACTGCATCTTGTGGGAGCAAATTCCATAGTTTAACTATGCGCTGAGTAAAGAAGTACTTCCTTTTGTCTGTCCTGAATCTTCCAACATTCAGCTTCTTTGAATGTCCACGAGTTCTAGTATTATGAGAGAGGGAGAAGAACTTTTCTCTATCCACTTTCTCAATGCCATGCATAATTTTATACACTTCTATCATGTCTCCTCTGACCCGCCTTTTCTCTAAACTAAAAAGCCCCAAATGCTGCAACCTTTCCTCGTAAGGGAGTCGCTCCATCCCCTTGATCATTCTGGTTGCCCTCTTCTGAACCTTTTCCAACTCTAGAATATCCTTTTTGAGATGAGGCGACCAGAACTGTACACAGTATTCCAAATGCGGCCGCACCATAGATTTATACAACGGCATTATGATATCGGCTGTTTTATTTTCAATACCTTTCCTAATTATCGCTAGCATGGAATTTGCCTTTTTCACAGCTGCCGCACACTGGGTCGACATTTTCATCGTGCTGTCCACTACAACCCCGAGGTCTCTCTCCTGGTCGGTCACCGCCAGTTCAGACCCCATGAGCGTATATGTGAAATTCAGATTTTTTGCTCCAATATGCATAATTTTACACTTGTTTATATTGAATTGCATTTGCCATTTTTCTGCCCATTCACTCAGTTTGGAGAGGTCTTTTTGGAGCTCTTCGCAATCCCTTTTTGTTTTAACCACCCTGAACAATTTAGTGTCATCAGCAAACTTGGCCACTTCACTGCTCACTCCTAATTCTAGGTCATTAATGAACAAGTTGAAAAGTACAGGTCCCAATACCGATCCTTGAGGGACTCCACTTTCTACAGCCCTCCATTGGGAGAACTGTCCGTTTATTCCTACTCTCTGCTTTCTGCTTCTTAACCAATTTCTTATCCATAAGAGGACCTCTCCTCTTATTCCATGACTGCTAAGCTTCCTCAGAAGCCTTTGGTGAGGTACCTTGTCAAAAGCTTTTTGAAAGTCTAAGTACACTATGTCCACTGGATCACCTCTATCTATATGCTTGTTGACACTCTCAAAGAATTCTAATAAGTTACTGAGACAGGACTTTCCCTTGCAGAAGCCATGCTGGCTCTGCTTCAGCAAGGCTTGTTCTTCTATGTGCTTAGTTAATCTAGCTTTAATAATACTTTCTACCAGTTTTCCAGGGACAGAAGTTAAGCTAACTGGCCTGTAATTTCCGGGATCCCCTCTGGATCCCTTTTTGAAGATTGGCATTACATTTGCCACTTCCAGTCCTCAGGCACGGAGGAGGACCTGAGGGACAAGTTACATATTTTAGTTAGCAGATCAGCAATTTCACCTTTGAGTTCTTTGAGAACTCTCGGGTGGATGCCATCCGGGCCCGGTGATTTGTCAGTTTTTATATTGTCCATTAAGCTTAGAACTTCCTCTCTCGTTACCACTATTTGTCTCAGTTCCTCAGAATCCCTTCCTGCAAATGTTAGTTCAGGTTCAGGGATCTGCCCTATATCTTCCACTGTGAAGACAGATGCAAAGAATTCATTTAGCTTCTCTGCAATCTCCTTATCATTCTTTAGTACACCTTTGACTCCCTTATCATCCAAGAGTCCAATTGTCTCCCTAGATGGTCTCCTGCTTTGAATGTATTTATAGAATTTTTTGTTGTTGGTTTTTATGTTCTTAGCAATGTGCTCCTCAAATTCTTTTTTAGCATCCCTTATTGTCTTCTTGCATTTCTTTTGCCAGAGTTTGTGTTCTTTTTTATTTTCTTCATTTGGACAAGACTTCCATTTTTTGAAGGAAGACTTTTTGCCTCTAAGAGCTTCTTTGACTTTGCTCGTTAACCATGCTGGCATCTTCTTGGCCCTGGCAGTACCTTTTCTGATCTGCGGTATGCACTCCAGTTGAGCCTCTAATATAGTGTTTTTAAACAACTTCCAAGCATTTTCGAGTGATGTGACCCTCTGGACTTTGTTTTTCAGCTTTCTTTTTACCAATCCCCTCATTTTTGTGAAGTTTCCTCTTTTGAAGTCAAATGTGACCGTGTTGGATTTTCTTGGCAATTGGCCAGTTACATGTATGTTTAATTTAATAGCACTGTGGTCACTGCTCCCAATCGGTTCAACAACACTTACATCTCGCACCAGGTCCCGGTCCCCACTGAGGATTAAGTCCAGGGTTGCCGTCCCTCTGGTCGGTTCCATGACCAACTGGTCTAGGGAATAGTCATTTAGAATATCTAGAAACTTTGCTTCTTTGTCATGACTGGAACACATATGCAGCCAGTCTATGTCCGAGTAGTTGAAGTCACCCATTACTACCACATTTCCTAGTTTGGATGCTTCCTCAATTTCATATCTCATCTCAAGGTCTCCCTGAGCATTTTGATCAGGGGGACGATAGATCATTCCCAGTATTAAGTCCCTCCTGGGGCATGGTATCACCACCCACAACGATTCTGTGGAGGAGTCTGCCTCTTTTGGGGTTCGAGCTTGCTGGATTCAATGCCTTCTTTCACGTATAGAGCGACTCCGCTACCAATACGTCCTTCCCTGTCCTTCCGATATAGTTTATATCCAGGGATAACCGTATCCCACTGGTTTTCTCCATTCCACCAGGACTCCGTTATGCTCACTATATCAATGCTCTCCTCTAAGACCAAGCACTCCAGTTCTCCCATCTTGGTTCGCAGGCTCCTAGCATTAGCGTACAGTCACTTGTAAGCAGTGTCTCTCTTCAAGTGTCTTTGGCACTTGTGGTTAGGCCTGTGGTAATTTTGCTCTTCTGAATTTATATCCTGTGCCCCTGCTCTCACAATGCCTACTTCTAGGCCTACCCCTTTTAAAATTTCATCATTTCTTTGGTTTTTATCCCAGGGGGGAGGTTTATTCCGAACCGGACCTTTCTCAGCTCCTGTCGGGTTTCCCCCCTCAGTCAGTTTAAAAGCTGCTCTGCCACCTTTTTAATTTTAAGTGCCAGCAGTCTGGTTCCATTCTGGTTCAAGTGGAGCCCGTCCCTTTTGTACAGGCCCGGCTTGTCCCAAAATGTTCCCCAGTGCCTAACAAATCCAAACCCTTCCACCCGACACCATCGTCTCATCCACGCATTGAGACTGCGAAGCTGGGCCTGGCTGGCTGGTCTTGCGCGTGGAACCGGTAGGATTTCAGAGAAAGCCACCTTGGAGGTCCTGGCTTTCAGCATCCTACCTAGCAACCTAAATTTTGCTTCCAGGACCTCACGGCTGCATTTCCCCATGTCGTTGGTGCCAACGTGCACCACGACCACTGACTCCTTCCCAGCACTGTCTACCAAACTATCTAAACGACGGGCGATATCCGCAACCTTCGCACCAGGCAGGCAAAACACCTTGCGGTTTACACGCCCATCACACACCCCACTGTCTAAGTTCCTAATGATTGAATCACCCACTACAAGGATCCCTCCACCCCCTGGAGATATATCCTCGGCACGAGAGGATAGCTGCTCATCCCCCAAGGAATGGGTCCCTTCTAAGGGATTGTTTCCCTCTTCCTCAGCTGGATGCTCTCCTTCCCCGAGACCATCGTTCTCCATGATAGCAGGAGAGCTATCATCGTTGGAGTGGAACACAGCTATAACGTCCCTGAAGGCCTCCTCCACACACCTCTCTGCCTCTCTCAGCTTTTCCAGGTCCGCCACCTTGGCCTCAAGGAAATGAAGTCGTTCCCGGAGAGCCAGGAGCTCATTCCACCGAGAGCACACCCACAACTTCTGTCCAACAGGCAGATAGTCGTACATGCTGCAGGCGGTGCAAAACACTGGAAAGCCCCCACACCCCTGCTGGCTTCTTACCTGCATAGTTTTGTTTAAGGTTTATTACGTCAGTGGGTTGGAGTCTGCGGTTTAGTTGAGGTCAGGGAACAGACGGGCAGAGTGGGGGGCCCTGGCCTGTGCTTAGAGGAGACTGCTATTCTCCTGACAGAGGACTAGTGGCAAGTGTGGTTGAACAGTTAGCAGCTCTGATTGAAGCTCTGTGAGGGGAACAGGGCATCTCCTAGCAACTCTCAGCACCTTTCACTAACTACACTTCCCAGGATTCTTTGGGAGAAGCCATGACTGTCTAAAATGAAATAAAGGTCTGGTGTGGATGTGGTCAGGGACAGCTTTGGTTTAAATTTGGGTGGGAAGCTACATGTGCCTGCTGTAGAATAAAGAGGTGGAGGAAACCCTGAAAAGCAATGATACTGTTCACAATGTTTTCGTTTTGGAAAGGAAAGGGGCTTCCCCTCTGTCCAGTGCCCATCCATCCAATCTCCTCTACTCCCCTCCCCCCTGCCCCTCCCCAGGTAAGTGTTGGACTACGACCTGGGAGACCAGGGTTCAAATCCCCACACAGCCATGAAGCTGACTGGGTTACCTTGGGGCAGTCACTGCCTCTCAACCTCAGAGGAAGGCAATGGTAAAACCACATCTGAATACCATTTACCATGAAATCACTATTCAAAGGGTCGCCATAAGTCCGGTCGACTTGAAGGCAGTCCATTTCCATTTTCAAACATGATTGCAGAGAAATAAATCCCACTGAACTCAAAAAGTATGCAACTGATCAAACCCTCCCTCCCTTCTCCTCCCTCCTATCACCTCCCTCTTGCCCCTTCCCTCTCCATCCTCCTCCAATCCCCTTCTTCCCCTCCCCCTCCCCATGGTCAGTTTTACCTATCTTAAGCATGATTGCACAGGAGTAAATACCATTGAACTCAATAAGCATGCAAATGATCACACCTTCCCTCCCTGCCCCTTCCTTTGCCCCTCCCCCTCCAATCCCCTCCTTCCCCCTCCCCCTTCTTCCTCTCCCCTCTCTCCTCCCTTTCTCCTTTACTCTCCTCTCGCCTCCCCCTGCTCCTCTTCCATGGTCAGTTTTACCTATCCTAACCGTGATTACATAGGAGTAAATCCCATTGAAATCAATAAGCATGCAAATGATCAGACCTGCCTTTCCCCTCCTTCCCCTCTTCTCTCCCTTCCTCCTCCCCTCCCCTCTTCCTCCTTCCCTGCCCACTCCAGCCATCCCTCCCTCCCCCCTCTGGTCAGTTTTACCTATCCTAAGTGTGATTGCACAGGGGTAAATCCCACTGAACTCAATAAACATGCAAATGATAAAACTTGTTCTTCTCCTCCCTTCCCCCTCCTGCCTGCTCCGCTCCCCCTCCTCCCCTCTGCCCTCCCTCCCCTCCCTCCTCCTCCTCCTCTCCTCATCCCCATGTGGTCAGTTTCACCTATCCTAAGCATGATTGCAGGGGAGTAAATCCCACTGAACTCAATAAGCATGCAAATGATCAATCCATTCTTGGCAAACTTGCACAGGATCCCATTTCTTACCTCCTGGATTAAAAAGCAGGGAAATTCACGAATAGGCAAAAAACCTTGAGGTTTAAGAATGTACCTATAGCCAACATATATTTCTATCAAACTTTAAAAAGCAGGGAAATTGGGCAGCTATAGTGAATGCACCAGGGGAGCAGGAGACCTGACCTCCTGTCTGAGATATTGTACTGCCCTACAAATTTGTAAAAATGCAAACACAGTCCAATCCACTTCCTGTGTAGCTTGGAAGAATTTGGTAACATGTGCCTCTGAGCATATGGTGAGTGGTGGCAACACCTGCAATCAGCCCAAAAAATTGAAACAAGAAATGTGCTGTGCTGATCTTGTTTGAGCAGGGAGGAAGCAACATTGTTAAGACAGTTGTCATAGTTCAGATGGTCACTTTAAATATGTCTGATTTCCTTTGCAATGTTAGTGAAGTTTCCTATACCAAATCATTTTCTTTTATTTCTATTTCTGTGAATATGTGAAGGACAGCAACACTTTGCAAAATTTACACTAAAAACTCCCAAAATAACTGTGGAAGAATGGCACTGACTATTCTGCAGAATAGTCTCCATTGGACATCAGGAGTGTCTCAGTTTGCACAAGATAAAACAGTGGGAGGTGAAATATATTCTAGCAAAATTCTAGGTGTGCTCTATGTTTTTAATTGACCATGCCCACCTTGCCTTAAATGAAGTGGTTTAAACATCGCAGGCTGAATACATGCATCTTGGGCAGGCCAAGTTTGTTTTTTTCAACAGCTGGATTCATTCCTGAAGTAGCAACATATTGTAATCAGTCTGATTTTACATCAAACTGCAGTTTCAGATTCAACTGTGAATGCACCCAAAATAGAAATAGAACATAACCTCCAATGTGAAACACAAAAGGCTGTCTTCATCATATGACACTGACCAATAAAAAGGCTTTGAAATTAATAAAAATAAATTTGGCACAGGTTTCTAAACTGAATAATGAGAGAAATAAAATTTTCTAGAATAGATTCTCTGTAGAAACAATAGTAACACAGGAATGAAGCAAAGTAAGAAGAACACCAACAAATAAAAAAAAGTAATCTTTGGAGATGGCAGGTATTGCTACCACTCACCATATGCTCAGAGGCACATGTTACCAAATTCTTCCAAGCTACACAGGAAGTGGATTGGACTGTGAAAGACCAACCCAAATTGTGTTTGCATTTTTACAGATTTGTAGGGCAGTACAATATCTCAGAGAGGAGGTCAGGTCTCTTGCTCCCCTGGTGCATTCAGTATAGCTGCCCAATTTCCCTGCTTTTTCATGTTTGATAGAAATATCTGTTGGCTATAGGTACATTCTTAAACTGCAAGGTTTTTTGCCTATTAGTGAATTATTTAATATGCAGCTACATTTTTATTTGTTAAGGATGTGTAGGTAGGTAGGTAGGTAGTTTAGAAAAACTGCATGCCTTTGGTTTTACAATAATCGATTAATATATAATATTAATATATATTAGATATTAGATATAATAAATCTAATATTAATTAATATTAATGTTACTGTTAATGCTAGATATAATAATATATCTAATATTAATATATTAATATTATATTAATATCTAAGGAGCACATCCATTTTAAAAATTGAAGCTTTAAATTTCTCACAAGAATCTTACATTGGTAAAAGGTCACTCAACCAGGTTCACTCCATGTAAATAAAACTGAATCAGAAACTATGATAAGGAATAATAATAGGAATCAATATAGAAGTTATTGGGGGGAGGGTTAAGACTTATTTATTTAAATATTACATGTATATCCCACCTTTCTTTTCATGATAGAAACCCAAGGTGGCTTATATATGGTTCCCAGGCGGTCTCCCATCCAGGCACTGACCAGACCATGCTGGCCTCATGTGCCTTCAGACCATAGCCTGGGATCTATATTCTATATTCTATACATTGTTATCTATATTCTATGCTTTGAATATTATTTGAAAATGTGTTTTGTTTGCAGTACAGGGCTGTGGATACAAATCCTTTATCCATCTATGTTATGCAACCATTATGGGACAGACTTGTAAAGGTAAGAGTCTTACTGCAGGTGAAGATAACTATACATTTGGGAAAGGATTTCATGACTTTCTGTGTTCTGGATTGGATATTTTGGCCAGGTAGAAACAACTACTATATACAAATTGACATTGAAATTACATTATTATTTCCTTAGCTAAATAAATAATTATTAAATTATTAAATTATTTCCATAGCCTTTTCAACTAAGTCAAGACAGAAGTGAGGACACAGAAGAGATTAGGAGAATAAAGATGAAAAAGTGGGAAATGGGGGGATTATGTATGTCAAGAGTGCCCATAAACCACAGTGCTGCATGGGATTCTGCCTAGATATTATGTTCTTTGTGTGTTCACGGCTCCTGTTTTCAGCTATACCAAATGAAGCTTCATGTGTGCACATAGGATGCTTTAGCCATGGGCAATGGTGGGAGACCATGTTTGAATGTATGGAGCATATACGGATAAAAGCTGTTCTGAACACCATAGAAGACAATATTTGTACTACTGTCAGATGTGTTAGGCATCTAAGTGTATCTGCAGAATGCTGTTTTTTATTATAATAAACTGTTTAAAAGCTTAGAATGCACAGAATTTGGATGGGAATTTTCATTAGATTGCCAATATTATGACTTTTTCTTCAAACCATTATAAAAGAGATATCTGTCTTCCATTAAACTATATATTCTAGATATTGATAGTATAATTTATTTTACTTCTAACATATGATAAGGAAATTGTGTCTGCTCACTTGGGGTATTTACTCCAGGGAGCAGCTTTTCCTCTAAGAAATTAAAGCCATTACACTGATTACAGAAAAGGATGACTGCTTTTTACTGAGGTTGGGGGAAACAACATAGATAATAACCTTCAACGTAAATATATATCCATCTGTAATGATCCTGAAGGAAATAATATCACATAAATGCTAAGTGCATCTTAGTCTCTTGCAACAAATACAACATTCCTTTTTCATATCTGTGGACAGAATATTTAGGTTCAATAAAGATTAAGGTATTGTCTCAGTGATATATGGAAATAAATATATTTTTATTGGATTCCCAGATTAGTCTGTTTTAAATGGTATACATATTCCATACCATAACAGAAGGAAAAGTATTGTTCACATCATGGGTCACCTACTTTTGGGAGGTCACTAGGCACATTTTGAATTTTGAAAAAGTGCCATGGGCTCCAGTCACAAAATAGTTGCTGGGTGGGGGTGGGGTTGTCATAACACAAACATCTAAAAGAGCAGAAAAAGAGACAAGACCACAAAATGGTGCAAGTATGTGTGCCCCCCCATCAGCCATCCATCAGTGGGGGGGAAAAGGAAATGGAGGTCAGGGTATTTATTTAGTTATTTATTAGATTTACTGTATATCCCACCCTTCCTCCCAGTAGGAGCCCAGGGTAGCAAACAAAAGCACTAAACACTCTAAAACATCATAAAAACAGACTTTAAAATATATTACAACAAAATATCCCTAAAAACATATTAAAACAAAACATCTCTAAAAACATCTCTTTTAAAAAAAGCTTAAAAACTTTTTAAAAACATCTTGGGAAACACCTTGAAAAGCAATTCCAACACAGACCACAGACTAGGATAAAGTCTGTACTTAAAAGGCTTATTGAAAGAGGAAGCGAGAGGTAGCGGGACGTTGCCCGCATTCTCCACCAGCTTAACAGCCTTCAGTAGGCGCCGAAAAGATAACAGAGATGGCGCCTGTTTAATATTTAAGGAGAGGGGATTCCTGACTTCCGGGAAGGGTGACTTAGCCTGTGCCTGCTTTTGAGACGGGCTCCTGCCTCAAAAGAAGCTTATTCAGATATATCAGTCAGTTTTTTCTTTTTTTTTTGACTGATTAAACTTCTCCCGGGCAGGGAGAAACGAAGAGATTAACCTCAAAGCCTATTTTTGTTGGGACGACCAGATCTCATTAATTTATGGGACGAGGTCCAGCCGACGAAGGTGGGACGGATTTTCAACAGCAAGCTCTATCTGTTAAAGCGAACGTTCATCTTATCTTCTAAGAGAGAACGCACTAACAGGCAAGCACCCTTCTTTCTATATTTTTCTTTTACTTGACTTAAATTGTTGCTGTTTAAAAGAGATTTGCCAGATTGATCGGTTTTTGACATCTCACTGGGGAGCCATAACTTCTCTCTGCTACGCACTAATTAATAGCTTATCTCTGTTTTTGTTGCAAAAAGCTGTCCTGGATTTGCATTCTAAAGATATACACAGAAGAGGGATTTCTATTCCAGATTTTTATTTTGAAAAATATTATACTGTTTTGAGACTACTCTCTTTTTGGTCTATTTTATTTTGACGAATCTGTTTCTTGACGATTGCCATTAATTGTTTCGATCCTGGGAACTGCATTTTGTTTACTTAACTATTGGAGAGATAAGGCTGTCTGCTCTGTTTATACTGTGATGTCACCAAGTTTGGAGTATTAACCCAATTGTTGCTGAAATAAGAAGTGGTTTTCCTATATTTTTCTTTTAAAATGGCAATTAAGAAAGTGGCTGAAAATCTGGAAATAACTATGTTTCAGAAAATAATGGATGAGATTGAGATAACGAAAATTGAATTGAGTAAAATGAAGCAGGAGATTAAAGATATAAGGGTCCCTGTGAGAGAGGTGACCCTGGAAGGGGTCCCTGTGAGAGAGGAGACCCCGGAGATTGGAACAGGGGTCCCTGTGAGAGAGGAGACCCTGGAGACTGGAATAGGGGTCCCTGTGAGAGAGGAGATCCCGGAGATTGGAACCAACGTGGAACAGGAACAAGATTTGGAGTCTATGGACTTTAGAAATAAAATCTATTGTTTGGAACTCAATGTTATCTCTGAAGAAATTAATGAAGATTCTAGAGATAAAGTTATCAATGGCATGGATAATCTTCTGGACTGGAATGATGTGATGGAGCCCAATATAGAGAAAATCTATGGAATTAACTGCAGCCATGTGACAATGGAAAAACTTTTAAGAGATGACCCAGTGTATTTTGAAAAAAAGAACAGAGATATGATTTTACAGCAGTATTTCAGCAACCTATTCAGAATGGATGGCAAGAAAATATTTGGGATAGAGGTAATTCCCATCAGACTCTTACTATATGACTATGGCTTTGACAGCAAGATTATTATGGAATACTGATAATGGAAGATTGGATATTGAAATTACTGGACTTAACAAGACTACTGAAGATGGAAGATGGAAAATGGAACTAATAGAGATAATAGAACAATGGCTACTGAAATTACTGAACCTAACAGATTCTGATGTGATGGATTAATTGAAATGTTTATTTTGACTATGGTTATGACAATAAGATTATCATAATTAGTAATGAGATGGATTAATCGATATGCTTATCTGGAAAAAAAAATTGATAGATATATTTCTTAAAGAATTGAAACCTCTCTTTGACTTTTTGTGGAAAGAATAAAGTAATGTTTATGAGATTTGATGATTAAGTAAGATAACTACTGGAGGAAAGTGATTTTATAATATGACTTAAGAGACAGGATTGTTATATATTATAGACTTATAACTGATTTGATCTTTGACAAATGGGAAGTCAATATTTTACTCTTTATTTTTTATTTTTGTTTTTTTTTTCTTTTTTTCTTTTTGTTTAACTATTTTTGATTTTGTTTTTTGTCTTTGAATGTTTTATGATTTTGTCTTGTATGTTTTATGAAAATCTGAATAAAAATTATTGAAAAAAAAAAAAAGGAGAGGGGATTCCAAATGCAAGATGCCACTACACTAAAGGTCCGCTTCCTGTTGTGTGGAACAGACCTACTGATAAGATGGTATCTGCAGGAGGCCCTCACCTGCAGAGCATAGTGATTGACTGGGTATATAATGGATAAGATGGTCTTTCGGGTATCCTGGTCTCAAGCTGTATAGGGCTTTGTACACCAAAACCAGAACCAGAATAGGTAGCCAGTGCAATTCTTTCAGCAGCAGGGTGACATGTTGTCAATACGTGCCTCAGTGAGCAGTCTAGCCACTGCATTTTGCACCAGCTGCAGCTTCTGGACCAACCTCAAGGTCAGCCCCACATAGAGCACATTACAGTAATCCAGCCTGGAGGTTACCAGTCCACAGGCAACAGTGGTCAGGCTATCCCAGTCCAGAAATGGCTGCAGCCATCATTCCAGCAGAAGCTGGTAAAAGGCACTCCTACCCACTGAAGTCACCTGGGCCTCTAGTGACAAAGATGGATCAAGGAGCACCCCCAGACTATGGACCAACCAATGCCTTACTCTGATCTTTGTAATCTGTTCTGAAGGTTTTGGGGCTAAAGAGCAGAGTAAAAATATGCTTAAATAATATACTGGAATGTGTGTGTGCCCACTACTGATAATCATAAATGCTAACAATCACAAGCTGTTATACTCAATATTTAAATAACTGATTGATTGATTGATTAATTGATATCCCATCTTTCCTCCCAGAAGGCCAGGGTACCAAACAAAAACACTAAAAACACTCTAAACCATCTTAAAAACAGACTTTAAAATATATTAAAACAAAACATCCTTGAAAACATATTAAAACAAAACATCTTTTTTAAAAAAGCTTTAAAAAATCTAAAAAAGCAATTCTAACACTGGGATAAGGTCTCTACATAAAAGGTTTGTTGGAAGAGGAAGGTCTTCAATGGGCACCAAAAAGATAACAGAGATGGTGCCTGTCTAATATTTAAGGGGAGGGAATTCCAAAGGGTGGGTGCTACAACACTAACGTCTCGCCTCCTATGTTTTGCAGAACAGTCCTCCTGATAAGGTGGTATCTGCAGGAGGCCCTTACCTGCAGAGCATAGTGATCAACTGGGTATATAAGGAGTAAGTAGATCTTTCCGATATCCTGGTGCCAAGCTGCATACACTAAAACCAGAACCTTGAACTTGCCCTGATACCTAATGGGCAGCCAGTGCAATTCTTTCAGCAGCAGAGTAACATGTTGGTGACATCCTGCCCCAGTGAGCAGTTGTGCCACCACATTTTGCACCAGCTGCAGCTTCTGGACCAGTCTCGGGTAGTCCCACATAGAGCACATTACAGTAATCTAACCTGGAGGTTACCAGTGGTCAGCCTATCCTGGTCCAGAAACAGCAGCAGCTGTCTTACAAGCCAAAGCTGGTAAAAGGTACTCCTATCCACTGAGGTCACCTGGGCCTCTAGCGACAAAGATGGAGCCAGGAGCACGCCCAGACTACAAACCTGCTCTTGAGGGAGTACAACCACATCCAATGCAGGCATTTGATCAATTATCAAAACTCAGGAAGCACCAACCTACAGTGCCTCCTTCGTGCTAGGATTCAGAGTCAGTTTATTGGCACTCATCCAGCCCACCACAGAGTCCAGGCACTGGTCTAGACGTTGCATGGCCTATCCTGATTCAGATGTTACAGAGAAAAAGAGCTGGGTATCATCAGCATACTTCTGACACCTCACCCCAAATCTCCTGATGACCACTCCCAAGGGCTTCATATAGGTATTAAAAAGCACTGGGGACAAGATGGTACCCTGTGGCACCCCAGATCACACCTGCCAGGGGGCCGACAGACAATCACCCAGTGCTATTCTCTGAAAACAACCCTGGAGGTAGAATCAGAACCACTGTAAAACAGTACCTATGATACCCATCTCATCAAGTCAGCTCAGAAGGATGTTAAGATGGCTGCAGAGAAATCAACAAAGAATAACAGGGTTGCACTCCCCCTGACCTTCTCCTGATACAGGTCATCCATCAGGACGACCAAGGCCAAATCCCAAGTCCCATAACCAGGCCTGAACCCAGACTGAAATGGGTCAAGATAATTTGTTTCATCCAAGAGTACTTGCAATTGCTGAGCCACAGTCCTTTCAATCACCGTCCCTATAAAAGGGGGTATTTGTGACCAGGTGGCAGTTGTCACAAACCAATGGGTCCAGGGTGGGCTTTTTCAGGAGTGATTGGATCACCTCCTCTTTCAGGTCCACTGAAACCACTCCCTTCCACAATGATGTGTTGACCACATGCTGGATCCACTTGGTCAACCCCCCTCGGAAAGCCTTCATAAGCCAAGAAGGGCAAGCGTCAAGAGGACATGTTGCTGGCTGCATCATTGCAAGCACCTTATCCATGTCATCAGGCTGCATCAACTGAAACCGGTCCCAAGAAGTTGCAGCAGATGTTGCACTGGACACCTCACTGGGGACTTCAGTAGATGTGGATGGGACATCATGATTGCTACAGAGGCAAGCAACTTTACCCTGAAAGTGCTCTGCAAACAATTCACAGTGGGCCTTCAAAGGGTGTAAAACTCCATTTCCTGGAGTTGATGTCAACAGACCCCTGACAATACAGAAAAGCTCCAGTGGACAGCTACTTGAGGATGCGATGGTGGCTGAGAAGTGGGCCATGAGAAGATATGTGTGTGTGTGAGATTGATGTTAGATGAGCTGCAGAATTCTGTACTAGCCTTGACTTTTGAACTATGTTCACGGCAGCTCACATAAAGTACTTTAAAATAATACAAACAGAAGGTTACCAAACAGTGGATCAGAGTAGCAGATGATACAGCTGGTAAATCAGCCAGAACTGATAAAATCTCCTAGCCGCTGTTACCACCTGAGCATCAGACAGCAAAGTAGCACACCAGGGCTATGAACTTGATCCTTCAGGTTGAGTGTAATCCTCTGGAATTCCCCCAAAAGGAAGAAACCTCCACAAAGCAGGGCCCTCATTCTCAGTTCCCTCCATTGAAAAGGATTTGATGGTCCAGAGTATCAAAGACTGCTGTGAGGTCTGGCACAACCAATATAGCCGCATTTCTCTGCCCAAATCCAGGTTAGATTTTTTAACCAAGCCCACTAAAGTAGTTTTTGTTTCAAAGCCTCATCTAAACCCAGACTGCTATGGGTTACATAAGCGCATTCTCCAGGATAAATTGGGTTTGCTGTGCCATTGCAAAAATAGGACTAGCTATTTGGAATGGGGCCACTATAAAGTCTTCCACAATGGTTTCGGGCGACCTCAACATCATCTCTGGTATCTATCCAAAAAATTCACCATGCAGTCTGATGGCCAATAAAATAGAATGCCCAGCCTGGTTCTTCGTGCCAAGAACATTGCATTTTTGTTAGGAGTTAGGTATAAGAAACGTTCTATAAGCAAATATGTCTATACAGATTTCCTCTAGCTGTAGGCACTGTTCCTTACCAGATTCTTTGCCAAGTACCTTGACCTAGAAAACAAAGCTAATGTTGATGAACGTGTGCCTGAATTAGATAATGCATTTGTGATGCTTTTTTGCCCCCAAACGCATCCTAACCAACAGTATTTAAAGATCAGCCACATCTGAGGAGTGAAATCAGGACTGTGTGACAGGGACATCTTCACAGTCCTCTGTCTTCCAGTATATTATCTCTAACCCTGGACCTTCTCTGTTATGATATCACTTGGTTCCCTGGTCTTTCCTCCTTATAATTCTGTCATTTTCCCATGCAGCTAGAACACATTGTCTGGGTGCCAGAACTCTCAACAGAGATGGTACCTTTACTTGCACAATGTGCTGCAAGATCCTAGGAAGAGCCAATAGCTGTCTGTAGTAAACCTGTAATACAGGACAAAGAAGAGGAATTAGCAGTGAGAGAATGGGTAGTTTTCTTAGCAGAGGTGGTCAATCTTATTATAAATGTACTATAAGGGAAGGGCTGTAGCTCAATGGTAGAGCATTTGCCTTGTACGCAGATGGTCACAGGTTCAATCCATGGCATCTCCAGGTAGGGCTGGGAGAGACCCCTATCTGAAACCCTGGAGAGCTGCTGTCAGTCAGTGTAGGTAATACAGAGCTAGATGGATCATTGGTCCAACTCAGTATAAGGCAGCTTCCCATATCCCTAACTCTAATATGTTATTTGTTAAAACTTGATGTTCCTTGTGGAGAAGTAAAAATATTCTATAATAAGTGACTTCTTTAAAACACACTATAATTGACTTTACCATAGCTACATACATATGTTTCTGAGTGATTATAAGAAATTAATGGGTTTGCAGACTTACACTTACAATATGACACTTACGAACACAGACAACTGCTGACTGTTGAACTCCAAACTACCACACAGTGGTGCTGCAGCCTTTTGTGGATTTCTGCTACATAAACAGTATGAAAACCTTTTCTATGACACCATAACAACTTTGCAAATATAAGCAGGAACATTCCAGTTTTACAAATGTAATATTTCTTTCCTTCTTTTAAATTATGCAGATAGTGCCCTTGTGGATTGCTCCTAATCTTTTAAGTTTCACTGGATTCATGATGATTTTAATTAATTATTTTATATTATCCTTTTATGACTGGGACTACACTACATCAGGTAACATTATCCATTTGGTTTTTTTATATCCTGATCCTTTTTCCAACAATGCATGAGCAGAGGGAGTGGGATTCTACTGTATGTTCACAGTGGGCTGTGGTGAACCAATATAGGATGAAGCTGTGGACAGCCGAGCCACCCTGGCACACTGAAGGCAAACCAATGTGATATTAACTCTACTTCCTACACCACTGTTGTGATACCTGAACATTGGTCAATTCAGAAGCCTACAGTAGTAGCCATCAAAGCCTATTCTTACAGTTAGGTGGTGTGTAAGCAGATCAGCAACCCACTCAACATGCACACATGCACATGAAAAAGAAGCTTTGGATTCAGAGTCTTTGCAGATCCACTGTTTAGAGGCCAGTTGGAAGATCAATGCTTTGGGTTACAAAATGCTCTAAGCTGGTAATTTGTTTGACATATCTTTGACACTTATGGGTTTGTGGGTTGATTCTGTTCTATGGGAAAGATGTTTGAAAATGTCTATAAGTTATAAGTTATTATGATAAGATTTTACTGCTGTACCCAGTTGTAATAGAGCCAAAATAGAAAGAAAGAAAATAAATGTGTTAAAATGAATTCTATTTGAAGCACATTGTATTTTTGCTAGAAGTTTAATATTGCTTCCTCTTCTGATTCACACATGTAGGTTTAACTGAAATCCTGTTACTGAGTTCTGCTGACCATGCTATGCAGACTGTAGGATTAGGGTCCCAGTGTTGATACAACGGGGCACCTCTGATTGTAACAGCTGGCCTTGCACCACATTTGCAAAATAATGTAAACTTGAGTGTTTCAACTCCATTCATGGTGTTTCTCTTAATTCTATAGCTTGAAAATTTGCAGCTCAGAATGAAATGCATTATTTGCCATCAGAACAATACAGCATCTTAACTATAAAATAGCATTATGCAGGTACCAGGGTCAGTTGAGGGTATCTGGGATTCCCACATTAACTAGGATTTGAAATCAGGACTTAAAACTTTGATTAGAACATTGCTTAGTTTAAATAAATGTATGTACATTTTAAATCTACTTCTTCTACAATGCTAATGGATTTTAAACTTACTTGGTTTTTAAAAAAATTAATATTAGCATTTTCTGTAAGTCTAATGTGTAGAACAAACTATTCGGTCAGTGATGTGGAATCCTATTAAGTTCCATTGAAGTCACGGGTGGTTACCTCTGCGTAGGTATGTATAGAATTGCACTGTAGTTCTCAAAGTTGGGGAACAATGCATTTTGAGCCTATTTTCATTTGACTGGACATGCACAATCCATATACAAATATTGCATCCAACATGTGGACATCCAACAGGCCTAGATGCTGAGAAAAAAGCACCCCAGACACAGCTGAAGCCCTTCAGCCAGACGCAGACAGTGAACAGGATACTCCCCCCTCACCTGCAGAACGTAGACAACAGAAGGTCAGGCAGAAGAGGGGCAGGCCTGTCCACTTAAGGCCAAAACGCTGATGGCTCACACCTGCTGACAAACCTGCTCCTTAAAAGTCAAACCTTGGCTTCAGCTTGTGGCTGACTATAATGTCAGGTGTGACCACTGTGTGGCTTCCTATCCCCTGAACCTTGACTTGGACTGATATCTCGGCAAACTAGACCCGGACCTTCACTGACGTCTCTTCTGGATTTCTGGCTTGGCACGTAAGCTTTGAACGGCCTCTGCCCTTATCTTGCTTCCTCCTTGCTAGCCTGGCAGATTTATAGCCAAGCTGCCGGCTGAGGACTTACGGCCTGGCAATTACCAAGGAATCTCCAGCCCTGCCTGCACCCCCACTGACACTGCTGTCTCAGTGAAGAGCTGACACTACCCCTGTTGGGAGCTATACTGTGTTGCTTCCACACTTACCAATGAAGAAGCCTTCAGGTATTTTGCAAGACTAGGGTAGGGGAATGAAAGTGACCTGTAGAAAGACACCAATAGCACATTCAGGGGTGTTACATTTTAGAGTGGGGAAATTACATGGGGGAAAGGTTATACTCCCCATACCTTAGTGCCACCACTCCAGTTAAACATAAAATAAGATGTAATATGATTTGATCAGAGGTCTACCATCATAACTGTTTCACTCTCTGCACTAGGCCTATGTTACAGTGAAGATTTGCGATTTCACAAATCTCTGGAAGCTGAGCAGAAGGATGTATATCTTTACTGTAAAACAGACATATAAGAAAAACCTGAGTCTCTCAGCTGGGTTTTATGTTTTAATATTTTTATTTTATGCCTGAAGGGTTGGTTTTAGTGAAATTTAATGCCTGCAATCCTTTACAGGAATATTGTGAGCTGTCCTGCGTACCGTCAAATTGAAGGATATAAATTAAATAAATATTTAACCCTTTTGGTGTGGTATTTGAATATATCATGAAGTATGGGTTTTAAAATGCATACCCTAAAAAATGTCGTGTCAAGCTCATTTCTTAAGGCTGGGTTGTATATTGATATTTATTACCAAACATTATGAAGTACTCATTTCTAGAATTTATCTCAGTGTTTCATTTTCTTTTGGGCAGGTTCCAGTCCTGGATTTATTCCGACATGGGTTTGGATTTTTTGTGCTTTTGCCACCTTCTGTGCTTATGCATTAGGTAAAGTGTTATTACAAAACTTACATAGCTAATGTCTCTGGATATTGTTAACAAAATTGCTTATGCTTCTATTTACATATATATACATATGTTACACATGTATTCATAGAAACACAACTTTGGGATCTTTGATCTTAAGAGAATTGCATCCCACAGTAGTTATTGTTACTGCTGATTATAAATGCCAATACAGTCTTGCTTACTTGGGGAAATTAGCAAGAAACAAATATCAAGATAAATTCCGATAAAAAAATTATTTAAACAAAGTGGCAGAAAATAGTAAAATAGTTTTGCGTCTTGAAGTGCCAATGAGCAGTATAAAATAGCAAATGGTTATTTGTAACAAATTGCTACCCCAATTCACTTTTCCTGAGCCATCAGTTTATACTTAAACACTTTCTATTATAGAAATAGACACAGGTGGTAGGGAATTTGCCATACTTGAAACTAGGCATATGCTGGGGATCACACTGGAAGCATAAATGCACTGGGGGAGTGCTTGAATGCAAATTGCTGGGATTTGGATATTGCAAGGTTAGAAAAATAGTGAGATTAGGAAAATTAAAAAAGTAGATACAGGAGAGAAAAGCAAGATGTTAAACTTACCTCCCCTGAGGGAGAGTAGTAAGAGATAGTTTCTTGACTTTCACCTTGACCTGTGGGTTTGTGGTCACTGCTATATACAGATCCTTGGCAGCAGTTTAATAAGCTGCAGCAGCAACCCTGGACTTTATATAAGCTCAGGACCTGGTGCAAGATTTAGATGTTGTTGAACCGATTGGGAGCAGTGACCATAGTGCCATTAAATTAAACATACATGTAAATAGCCAATTGCCAAGAAAATTCAACATGGTCATATTTGACTTGAAAAGAGGAAACTTCCCAGAAATGAGGGGATAAGTAAAAAGAAAGTTGGAAGACAGCATCAAGAGGATCAAATCCATCCAAAATGCTTGGGAATTGTTTGAAATCACAATATTAGAAGCTCAACTGGAGAGTATACCACAGATCAGCAAAGGTACTATCAGGGCAAAGTTGACAAACAAAGTTAAATGATCTATTAGAGGCAAGAAGGTTTTTTTCAAAAAATTGAAGTGTTGTCCAAATGAGGAGAATAAAAAAGAATACAAACTCTGGCAAAAAAATAATGCAAGAAGACAATAAGGGATGCTAAAGAAGAATTTGAAGAGCACATTGCTAAAAACCTAAATCAACAACAAAACATTCTTTGAATACATTCAGAGCAGGAGATCATCTAGGGAGGCGGTTGGATCCTTGGACGACAAGGGAGTCGAAGGTGTGCTAAAGCAGGATAAGGAGATTTCAGAAAAGCTAAATGAATACTTTGCATCTGTCTTCACAGTGGAAGATATAGGGCCGATCTCTGTGCCTGAACTAACTTTTGCAGGATGGGAGTCTGAGGAACTGGGGCAGATAGTGGCGACAAGAGGTAAATCCTAGACTTAATAGACAAAAACAGACAAATTGCTGGGTCTGGATGGCATCCACCTGAGAGTTCTCAAAAAAATTCAAAAGTGAGATAGCTGATCTTTTAAGAAAAATATGTAACTTGTCCCTCAGGTCTGCCTCAGTAGCCAATGTAATGCCAATATTTAAAAAGAGATCCAGGGAGGATCCTGGAAATTACAGGCCAGTTAGCTTAATGTCTGTGCTAGGAAAACTGGTAGAAAGTATTGTTAAAGATAAAATAACCAAACATACAGAAGAACAAACCTTGCTGAAGCAGAATCAGCATGGCTTCTGCAAGGGTAAATCTAGTCTCACCAAGTTATTGGAGTTCTTTGAGAGTGTCAACAAGGATATAGATAGAGGCGATCCAATTGACATAATGTACTTGGACTTTCAAAAAGCGTTTGACAAGGTGCCTCACAAAAGACTATTGAGTAAGCTTAGCAGTCATGGAATAAGAAGAGAGGTCCTCTTGTGGATCAGGAACTGGTTAAGCAACAGGAAGCAGTGAGTAGAAATCAATAGACAGTTCTCCCAATGGAGGGCTATAGAAAGTGGAGTCCCCAAGGATCAGTATTGGGATCTGTGCCTTTTTAATTGTTTATACATGATCTAGAGTTAGGGGTGAGCTGTGAGGTGGCCAAGTGTGCTGATGAGGCTAAATTGTTCAGGGTTGTTAAAACAAAAAGGACCTCTCCAAACTGAGTGAATGAGTGGTAAAATGGCAAATGCAATTCAGTGTAAAAAAAAGTGTAAAATTGTGCATACTGGAGTAAAAAAACTTAATTTTACATATACGGTCATGGGGTTTGGCAGTGATTGACCAGGAATGAGAACTTGGGGTTGGAGTCGATAACTTGATGAAGATGTCATCCTAGTCCAGTGTGCGGCAGCTGTGAAAAAGGCGAATCCCATGCAAGGAAACTTTAGGAAAGGTATTGAAAATAAAACTGCCAATATCATAATGCCATTATATAAATATATATTGCAGCCACATTTGGAACACTGTGTACAGTGAATGCAACAGCAGTACCCTTTAAATAAATCTATGGGCCAAGTGTTTCAAATTGGCCAAAGCTGGTTTCAGTTCTTCCCCTCCCAGGTCAGCCAAGACTAGGAATGTGCCTAGGGCTGCCAGGAGACAGGTGGACAGATAGATTGGATCGCCTGTCCCCCATTCCCAAATTCCTCACCACTGAGCAGCAGTCAGATGGGTCAGTGTCTTGGAACAACCTCCTGGGCAAAAGACTGAAAAGTTTGGGAATCTGCTAGATAGTTACAAGGAAGAAGCTTCCTAATGTGCATTAATTCTTAACACAAAGGATCATTACCTTAAGGACAGGGCCTGATGGAAGGGACATTAAATGCTAATTAACAAATATATGCTGATTAAGTAAGTACTGAGTTGTTGCCGGGTATATCAATATAAGTTTTTCACTGCAGAGTTGCACAAGAGGTCTCTGGGCAATCAGAACTTGCAGTCATGTGACTGAGGTGTCCCTCATGGGGGAAAAGTGATGACACTTTTTCAGGAGATGCAAGTTTGGATTCTACTTACCAGTGAAAGATGCTTGCTGGAGAAATGAGGGCTGAAAAAGGGCACACGCTTGCATTAGATATGGCACAGTTCCAGGAATAGTTAGGCTACTGCCTGATTACCATGCTCTGGCTGCTGCCATAGGTGGTTATTTAGCTTAAACCAGTGTTTTGAGTTTGCAGTGCGCTCATTGCTCAGAGTAAAGCCAAAACAGTCACATGGTTTAGGAGCATGTGCAGGGTTCCAGCTGAACTATGCTTCTCAATAACAATATTTTTACCCAAGCCCAGTTCAGCTCTAACACTACCCACAGTTAAGGGATTGGGACTAGCCCATGAGTTAAATCAGAGTTTTGAAAAGCAGATTAAGATAATACCTACATTCATGTCAGCCAGAGATAACAATGATCAGAGATAACAATGAATCCACTTAGAGGAGAATGCAGACATTTGCACAGAGGAGTGCATGAATCTGCAATTAACTCAGGGTGGTGCTAACTTCTTGGACTAAGTGCATATGTAAGTAAGCTTTTGAGGATTCATACATACCTGCTATGCCCTGAGCCATCTTATTGTAAGTGTGGAACTAGGGAAATCCAGGCAGATATATAGGGAAAGGCAAATAATTAGGACTAGGCAGAAGTTATGGTAGTAAGAAAAACAAAACAGTAGCAAATTCAAGGATATGGAATTCAGGATGAGGCACAGCCAATAAAAAAGTTAAGACAAAGGGAAGACTTAGAAAGGGAGCATTACATGAGGTCTGAAATGGGGGGGGAGCAGAATGAAATATGGATCATTAGGAAGAGTGAGAGAATGGGAAAACTTCATGTAGTGTGACTGTAATATTAGTTGTATAAACACCAGGGCCTCCAGGAGAAGGGGCAGGGAAAATGAAGCTAGCTTGTACTTTCAGCCCAACATGGTGTCCAGGCTCTCTGTTAACTCCAGAGTGACTAATCCAGCCTAAACTGCTCCTCCCTCTACCCATATACCCAATCTAGTAGGAGGATCTTCCTGTGTTCAGAAAAATTATTTTCAGCACCCAAGTTAGATATGTCCATTAACTTCAATGGGTCTACTCTGAGTAGGACTAGCATGGAATATCATCCAGGACTATCACTGAAAAATGGAAATGGACTGCCTTCAAGTCGATTCCAGCTTATGGCGACCCTATAAATAGGGTTTTCATGGTAAGCGGTATTCTGAGGTGTTTGACCATTGCCTTCCTCTGAGGCTGAGAGGCAGTGACTGGCCCAAGGTCACCCAGTGAGCTTCACGGCTATGTGAGGATTCGAATCCTCATCTCCTAGGTTGTAGTCCAACACTCTAACCACTACGCCACACTGGCTCTCAGGACTATCATTAGAGATATGCAGTTTCTAGTGTTTAATGCATTTCCAGTCGTAGGTTCCATGTTCAATCTGAAGTCGTAGGTGAATGACTTTTTAAATATATACCCTCTGTTCTTTCACTGAATGTGAAGAAATGTTGCTCTTGTTGTTCTAATCCCTATGGGCTTTGAGAGAAAACTGAAAGCATGACATACCTTAAAGTTTTAATCCAGAAAGCGAATGAGAGACATATGCTCTTAAATATCTAATTCATTTTTATTTGTCTGTAACAACTAATGTCTGCAGGTTCTTCCCTGTTCCTCTATAGATTCCATAGATGGCAAGCATGCTCGAAGGACTCATTCTAGCACCCCTTTGGGAGAGTTGTTTGACCATGGACTGGACAGCTGCACTGTCTCCATGACTGCTCTCTCCTTTTTTTCTCTCTGCTCCCGAGATAATGGAAAAGTCGGCATGTCTGTGTCTACTATGTATTTATTATTATGTATCGTCTTGCTAAACTTTATTCTTTCACATTGGGAAAAATATAACACCGGAGTTCTTTTTCTTCCATGGGTAATTGACATAAGCCACATGGTAAGCACCTGTGATTTTTAAAATTCGAATTCTGTTTTGTTTCAAAAAGAAAAGAAAAAAAAGCTTAGAGCAAGTGTATTTGGTTGGGAACTAAATGAGAAATAGCATACAGTATATTATTTATTTATTTAATTAATTAATTAATTAAGCTTATATACCGCCCGACTAGCAACAGCTCTCTGGGCGGTGAACATTAAAAATACAATGAAAATAACACAATACAGTATATCACAATACAAAACTGTACAAAAAACTGTACAGTCTAAAATCAAATTATAATAATTTAAAATTAACAGGAATTAAAATGCCTCAGAAGAGAAAGGTTTTAACCTGGCGCCGAAAAGATGATAGTGTCAGTGCCAGGCGCACCTCCTCGGGGAGACCATTCCATAGTTCGGGGGCCACCACTGACAAGGCCCTAGATCTTGTCACCACTCTCCGGGCTTCCCTATGAGTCGGAACCCGGAGGAGGGCCTTCGTAGTAGACCGTAGTGTACGGGCCGGTTCATATCGGGAGAGGCGTTCCGACAGATATCGTGGTCCCGCACCGTATAAGGCTTTATAGGTAAGTACCAACACTTTGAATCTGGCCCGGAAGCATATTGGAAGACAGTGCAAATGGGCTAGCACAGGTGTTATATGCTCAGACCGCTTAGTTCTTGTTAGCAGTCTGGCCGCCGCATTTTGCACTAGCTGTAGCTTCCGAATCGTCTTCAAAGGTAGCCCTACGTAAAGCGCATTGCAGTAGTCCAGACGCGAGGTTACCATAGCATGTACCACTGATGTGAGGTCCTCCTTACTCAGATAGGGACGTAGCTGGGCTACCAACCGAAGTTGGTAGAACGCATTCCGGGCCACCGAGGCTACATGAGCCTCAAGTGTGAGGGAAGAGTCTAAGATGACTTCCAGACTACGCACCTGTTCCTTTAGGGGGAGTGTAACCCCATCCAGGACAGGGTATATATCCACCATCCGATCAGAGAAACCATCCACCAACAGCATCTCAGTCTTGTCAGGATTGAGTCTCAGTTTGTTAGTTCTCATCCAGTCCATTGTCGCGGCCAGGCAACGGTTCAGCACGTCGACTGCCTCACCTGAAGAAGATGTAAAGGAGAAGTAGAGCTGCGTGTCATCAGCATACTGATGACAATGGACTCCAAAACTCCTGATGTCCGCACCCAGCGGCTTCATATAAATGTTAAAAAGCATGGGAGACAGAACCGAACCCTGCAGGACCCCACATTGGAGAACCCACGGTGTCGAGCAATGTTCCCCAAGCACTATCTTCTGGAGACGACCCGCTAAGTAGGAGCGGAACCACTGCCAAGCAGTGCCTCCAACTCCCAACTCCGCAAGCCTCTCCAGAAGTATACCATGGTCGATGGTATCAAAAGCTGCTGAGAGGTCAAGGAGAATCAACAGAGTCACACTCCCTCTGTCTCTCTCCCGACATAGGTCATCAAACAGGGCGACCAAGGCAGTCTCAGTGCCAAAACCAGGCCTGAACCCCGATTGAAATGGATCTAGATAATCGGTTTCATCCAATAGTGCCTGGAGCTGGTCAGCAACCACACGTTCCAGGATCTTGCCTAGGAACGGAACATTGGCTACTGGTCTGTAGCTGCTGAAATCCTCTGGGTCCAAGGAAGGTTTTTTCAGGAGTGGTCTCACCGCCGCCTCTTTCAGACAGCCAGGGACCACTCCCTCTCGTAAAGAGGCATTAATCACTTCCTTGGCCCAGCCAACTGTTCCTTCCTTGCTAGTTTTAATTAGCCAAGAGGGGAAAGGGTCCAGTACCGAAGTGGTCGTACGAACCTGTCCAAGCACCTTGTCCACGTCCTCGAACTGAACCAACTGAAACTCATCCAACAAAACATGACAAGATTGTGCTCCGGACACCTCAGTAGGATTAACTGCTATTAAATAGGAGTCTAAGTCCCGGCGAATGCATGAGATCTTATGCTGGAAGTGTTCAGCAAATTTATTACATCGAGCTACCGATGTATCTGCCGTATCTTGTAGGCCTGGATGGAGTAGGCCACGAACCACTTTAAAAAGCTCCCGTGGGCGTGAGAGAGATGACTGAATAGTGGCAGCGAAATGTTGTTTTTTCGCCGCCCTCACCGCTCCTACATAGAGCTTAGTAGAAGCACGAACCAGCTCATAATTGCATTCGTCGGGAGTTCGTCTCCATCTCCGCTCAAGCCGCCTCCTATCTTGTTTCATCGCTCTCAGCTCCGGAGTATACCAAGGAGCTGTATGAGCTCTACATAGGAGAGGGCGCGCAGGAGCGATCGTGTCAACAGCCCGGGTCATCTCTGTATTCCACAGATCGGCCAGGGCTTCGACAGGAGCGCCAGTCTTATCAGCCGGAAAAACCCCCAGAGCCTTTTGAAAACCTTCAGAATTCATTAGTCTCCGGGGGCGGACTAATTTAATAGGTCCCCCAACCTTGCAGAGGGAAAAGGCTACTGAAAGTCTAAACTTCAGCAAGCAATGATCTGTCCATGACAACGGGAGAGATGTAAAACTCCCCACATCCAGATCACTATCCCCATGTCCGGTAGCAAAGACCAGGTCAAGAGTATGCCCCGATGTATGTGTTGGGCCACTAACATATTGAGACAGCCCCATGGTTGTCATGGCGGCCATGAAGTCCTGAGCTGCCCCAGACAAAGTAGCCTCAGCATGAATGTTGAGATCTCCCAGTACTAATAGTCTGGGGGATCTCAACAGTACCTCCGAGACCACTTCCGTCAGCTCAGTTAGGGAAGCCATTGGGCAGCAAGGTGGGCGGTACACCAAAAGGATTCCCAGTCTGTCCCTCTGGCCCAGCACAAGGTGCAAACACTCCAGACCAGTGATTGCATGGACATGGTGCTTGGTGAGTGAGATGGAACTCTTATAGACCACAGCAACCCCACCTCCCCGACCCTCAGATCTACCATGATGCTGAACCAGATACCCCGGTGGGCAGAGCTGGGAGAGACTAACTCCTCCCTGTTCGCCCACCCAGGTCTCGGTTATACATGCCAGATCGGCCACCTCATCCACAATCAAATCATGGACGAGAGAGGTTTTATTATGTACCGATCTGGCATTAAAGAGCAGCAACTGGAGATCTGAGAGTTGGCTGATAGGACAACCAACAACCCTGCGGGTATGAGAAGAACCAGAACGTGGCACAGCCACTACATGTCTGGGCCGCGTTCTCCTTACCTGGCACGTCCCTCTCATATCACCATACCTCCCTCTACCCGTCACTACGGCAATTGGGGCCCCCTCAGGTCTCCCCTCTTGATGATAAAATCTCTTCCCGAGGCACATGATAAACTATAAATACAAAAAACTGATATACATAAAAATACACATTCACTCACAACATACTCTCATATAACACCCATTCATCCACTTCAAACCCACACAGAAGACACAGTCCCGTATTCTGTGCGCCCAAACGCCAGCTCTAAGACCTTCCCACGTAAAACGCCACCTGGGGCCTGGTCCTGCAAGGTGCCCACGTGCAGAGCAGGAGCCCAAGAAGGAGAGAGCAGAGACGCCAGCCAAGCAGCAGCAGCACAAGCAGGCAGATGGCTCTCCTTCCCTGGGCGTTGATGGTCCTCTTCCCTTGCAGGCACTGGATCTCCCAAGCCCCCTCAGCCAGCCGGCTTGTATATCCCCTCCAAAGAAGGGACAGGTGGAACAGTATCAGGCACAGCAGGCTGAGTACCTGGGGCCTGGTCCTGCAAGGTGCCCACGTGCAGAGCAGGAGCCCAAGAAGGGGAGAGCAGAGATGTTGGCCAAGCAGCAGCAGCAAAGCAGGCAGATGGCTCTCCCTCCCTGGGGGTGATGGTCCTCTTCCCTTGCAGGCACTGGATTAGTAATACTAGAGAAGTAATTCAGCTCTGGATGGGGAAAAGGCATATTCAAATAAATAATCAAGAATAAAAAGTCCACTACCTTTTAGGGAAAAAAGAGGCAGATGCTATAAAGAGGAATGCGATTTAGCTTCATTTGATTTGTAGTTAGTCCTCTAAAACACTTCTGTGGTACCCAAAACTGTCAGCATTGCAGTGACATCCCTGATGTTAAGTTGTGGTGTGCTATGAGAATTGCTAGGTGTAGCATTTACTCAGATGCCATAATAATTACTGTACTATAATCACCATGATGATACCAGCAATGTAACTGTCCCTGGTCGATCACTCCGTCTATAAATTAAGATGTACTTCATCTGCATAGCAATCAGAGTTTGTTGTAAAGCCCATACATTCGTTTAAACAGTATTTTTACTTTTTGTAATTTTCACTTTTTAAGAAGTGTGAGATAGTAACAAATCCCTTCAGTTACCATCTTTTGTCATTTAACTGCTACTCAGCCCCTGCTACTCTCTATGGAGATTTTGGCTTTCTGATGAAAACCATTTGGATGCATGTATATTGAGAAAGTTTTTGTTTTGTTTTCTAACTACTGGGAGTCCCCCTTTATATACTAGCATATACAGAAAAGAGATTTTCCTAAAGCTCAAATATCAGTACTCTGACAGACTAAGTCAGAAAGGTATTCCAAAGAGAATTCAGTGTTCAGTTCCTAATTCAGTCATTAATCCACTTTATGTCTTTTGTAAAATCCATATTCTCTTGCTGCCCATGAAATAGTACATCTCTTTACACAGGGTCACTGAAAATGTTAGTGAAATACATTCAATTCATAATATATTTACTTGGAAGTAAAGTCATTGACTTCAGCGGAAACTATATTCACAGCACCACATTGCATAATACTGTATGGCAACTAGGCACTCCAGTTTAAAACCCACTTCTTGGAAGCAAATAACACCAAGTGATTTAACTTAAATTTGCCTGTGGGTAATACATGTGATGCATAATAACAGTGAAAGTATGGGAGGGGAAACAACCTTCAACAATGGTTGAAGTACCTCCCAAACAACTGGGATCAGGAGTGACTAACTTTATTTGGTTTGAGAACCATGTTCATCCCCTAGCGAACTCTCCAGGGAACATATAGCAGTGGTGGGGGTAGCCCCCCCCCCACACACAGAGAGGATGCACAGGACACAAGAAGAGTTGCTTTATGCAGCAGAGTTCATTGGAGATATAAAAGAATATGAAAGAGAGTGGTGTTTTTCTTAAATAAAATAAACTCATTTTTATTAAGAAAGTACACGTGGATAGGAAAACCTAATCATCTACACTAGCTGAATTCAGAAGGTAGGGAGAGAATTGTGGGAAGGAGGAGGAGGAACTGGAAGTGATGATGGCCCAGAGAATATCAGTCCAACCAATCAGAAACATGATTAAACTTGAGGAAAGTAACAAGGAGAGAATTCAAGCAGGGGCCAGGGCCCTTTCAACTGTAACTATACTTGTTGTCCCTAATGGTCAACGGATTCAGAGCACACAGCAAGACAACACATTGATTGAAGTGAAAATGCAAACAACAAGTCACACACAAGCACACAACCCCCCATAAGCTGATCTGTGCAAATCAGTTGAAGGGGGTGTTATCACCCCATTTCCACTCATCAAATGATTGATGTGAAGACCAGGATGCTGGCTACACCCACAACAGTGTTCTGTCGCTTTAATTCCCCCCCCCTTTTTTGCTACCACCAAGATTGGCAAGACATAAAAATGTTCTTGGGGGCTGGGTCAGGCCCCTGAACTGGGGATTACTCTCCCCAATTTAGGTTATGCAGCTCTAGGCCTTTTGCTGTTACATTTAACATTCCTCAGCACTCCAGAGCAGGACACCTCCAACAGATTTAACCTGATTCAAAGCTGATTTGTTCAGAAAAATAATGAGACAGGACTGTACCACTTCAGAATGTAAATAGGGGAATCATATATTTTAATGCTTCCCCCTGTACACTAGAAATTCCATGCACATATATGCACATATCTTAACATCTCTCTGACATGCTGTTTATCCATGTGCAAAGACTTCTTGTCATGGAGGAGTGTTGAAGCATGTAACTCCCTCTGCTTTTTTAAGTAGTAAAATCATAGGATGACTGTATCATAGGTTTAGTACTAGGTTGTTTAACATTTTAGCAGGACTGTAGCCATTTATCTGCAAATCTTCAGTTGTGTTTGTTTAACATGGAATTATACTTTAGCAGCTGTTTCCAAGAGTCATTCAAAAATGCTTAGGTTCATATGCTGTTGGTTTGTTTGCTTAGCATCAGATCAGTAATCTTTTTTGTGTGTATTATTTTATTATAATTAACCAGCATGATCCAGGTAATTGTTTTTACCTCAGCCTAAACTTGACAAATGTTAAAATTAGGCTGAGAAGAAACCAGTAAGTTTTACAGACCACTGTTTCTTCAAAGGAAGAAAGATTATGGGAGAACTGATTTGCCATTATAAAAGTTTATTTTATCATGTTCTCTAGATATACCCTTGTAAAGCTCATACAGGAAATTAATTGGAATTATTTTATAGTGTAGTGCTCTTATTTTACATTAATTAGACTGTGACTGTAAAACTTTCATTCTGACTTTTCACAATAAAACCAGCAGGTCTATTCTGACACCTAGCAATTATTCTAAAAGAGTGGCCAGTATTATCTGTGAATATTACTTTGGTACATTACATAAAATTGTTCAAGAAGTTTTTGTCATTTCTGAAATCAGTGGGATATTTTGTGCCAACATCAATGAGATATCTGCCTCCAGTTGAGGGCCCTTGAGTTTATAAAAACATTGTTCTTGGAGAATACACACAAAATCTGAATACAAGACATGTGTAGCAGTGACTACATGTGGAATAGTTTGTGTTAATTGTAATAACTTAATAATATTTAATACTTGGTAAAAGGGGGGCAGATCCCCCTGCTCCAATAGATGACAGCTATAATCCCGCTAAAAAAGCTTCCTACTAAATATTACTTGCATAGAAAATTGCCAAAGTGCTTTTAATATGACACATAAGCACTGACCAGGAATGCACTCTTCATGTCCAATTAATTGCTTTGCAACAGCTTGGCTTCATGTTATATTTTGCAATGGTGGCTGAAGAGGCAGGAGTGATCTTATAGGCCCAAACAAAGATATTCCAGGGTTTCTAACTGGCAAATTAAGATCATACTACTGTCCTGCATCATTAACTCCATGAGCTTTTTAAACCTTTTGACGATTGGGACTAGATGTTACAGAAGACTTACAGGTGCTTCCAAAAAACTAAGCCCAGTGTCTTCTCTTCCTCTCCCATGGTAACAACTAGTAATGAAATGTGTGATGTGCTATTACCATGCTAAGAGAGTTTCTATGAATCTATCAAGAATCTATGAATAAAGTGGAGTGGGAGCTGGCAACCTAGAGCACCATGAGATCATGTTTATACATTTTATGTGATGGGATAGAGAGGAGGAGGAGATATGGGGCAGCTTTTTTTGGCATCTCCTGTAATAGCTAGTTACAGCCTTCTAAGAGAAATTAACAGCCTTCTGACATTCTGCTGGCACATGTGCGCACTTCAGGTGATAAAGTACACTTTTTAGCAGAGTCTGACATAGGTCTATTTCAGTCAAAGCTATTTAAAATCACAGATGAAAACCTGAGAAACCTGAGAATTCAAGTGCATGTCAATAGATGCACTTGTATAACTGGCTGGTGCCAAGTGTAATGAAGTGACACTGCAATTGTATGTGCTTTTAGTAGACATGATAAAATGGCTTTGGCATTGGACAAGAATGCACTAAGTTTTTAAAGTACCTCAAGTAATTTTTGAAGTACCTCAATTATACATTTGGGGGGGTGTAAGGAGAAGAGAGTGTGAATCGATCCCTATGAGAGAGATACAGAGATACACATTATTAACTGCACTGCATAGTAAATATACTTAAACCACTGGGGAAAGTCTTCATCGGTAGTTTTTTTTATGCTTGTAGTTAATAATACATTAACAACACTATATAGTTAATAAAGTAATTGCATGAGTATTCCGTGTTGATAAAAAGTTTCTGTCTTCATTGGGGCAACGCCTGTGAAGCACAAGATATGCAGTCTTGGCATTTTGTTTTGTGGTATGATCTGAGACAGCCAGCCCATACAGAAGGAACATTTTAAATCAGTGTCTGGGAAACTGAGTGTTGATTCTTCCTTATTTATAATTAAAGTTGCATGCTTGATTCCTATTCTGTCCGATAATGGCATTAGCATTGCTTATCCTAACTGGGAGCCTTTAATAAAAGGGTGACATCCTCTTTCCTCTTCATTATGTTTAATAAGAATATAATAGCAAACTCCCCCCTCCCAAATTGTTCTTCTGTGCTCAGCTTAAGAGATAAATTGTTTGATTAAACTTTAATTATATTGCTTCGATATGTTATGAACATCTTATCAGTACGTTTACGCTATTAACAAATATAATAGTTTTACAAAAATATTGAAGAATTGAAGAGGATGAAATATGAGTAAATAAGGAGATTACTCCATCCCTATCCCACATATTCTGTACCACTTTTAGGGCCTGCTTTTCAAGTAATATTGGTGGTCTTCACATTCCCAGTCTAAATGCATTCACTTGACAGTTATTCTCATTGGGTTAGATTCATACTTCCATGAATGGACTTGCACTCATGGATAAGGTGCTGCTTAGTCTTAGTTTTCCCTTCCCCCTGTGCTCTCCTGGAAATCTCTTGGAGACCTCCAGAACAATGTGGAAGGGAGTGGGGGGGAGCTGCAGGTGGAAGGCAGAGCTGGAAAAAAACCACCTCCCCTGCACTCCTGTTCACAGAAGCATCCAATGAATCCAAGCCCTTTCCATATACTCAAGGGTTCCTTTCATTCACAAAAGGGCACCTTTGGGATCCAACCCATAGATTTCACTTGAACACACATATGTCTGTGATCTCAGCTATAACTTCTCACCAAATATTTAGTTGGGTTGCTTGATAAGACCACATTTTGGAGAGGAGAATGAGTGGAGAGGCAAATAATTTTAAGCAAGAATAAAATGTCCAGAGTTTGTTTTCTTAATATGCTTCTTGAAATACAATGCAAGCAGCTTTTTCCTTTCTTTTCCTTTCAGCTTATAATAGGCACATATTTGCTGACTGCTGCCTTGGGGATGGAAATTTGGCACAGGCCTTTCATCTTTGGTTACTATTTTAGAGAGACTTTGACATTCCTGATTATAGGTAAGCAACAGTTAATAACACCTATAATATTGTGATGCCTATTTGGATACAAGTATGATGTATTCATTCATTTCTTTCACACTAGTTTGTGGTTACTGAATGTCCAGAAATTGAGGGTGGCAATACCATAAGTGTTGCACACTTTCTTATCTCATTGATTTTAGTCAGATGAGATTAACTTGATTTATTCCTTATATTTCCAAGAACATTCAAAACTGCATATTCATAAGGTTACAATCTTATACACTGAATATAGCGAGGCTTACTAATGGATAAAGATGAATAAGACTTGGCTGCAGGTTTTATGAATACTTTGAAGATAAACATTTTGAGAGGGAATATAATGCAGTATTAAGATTCAAAATCCAGACCTCATTGGATTACAAGGGATCCACTGTATCAAGGAAGAAGTGAGAAAATCCAAAAGGGGCTTATTGGATAAATATTTTTATGTACTTTATACAAAAAAGAACAAAAGGGTGAGGTGTTACTTTTAAATATGTGTTTTCCCCTCAGACCTTGGAAGCAAACATTAGATAAAGAACGGCAGCAAACCACCATTGTGAATATATGTGGTTCTAATTATATATATGCTTTTAATACCTTTACTGTGCAACCCTGTGGTCCCCAGGAGGGTATTGCATGAAGTAGTTAATATGCCTTCAGTTCTCCACTAACCCTGCCTCCCCATTTCTAAAAAATGCTTAGTGTATTTTTCCCCTCCCCATTTCTAAAAAATTAAAAATCCTCCCCCCAGTGAGTGTCAATATGACTTAAACATGCTTTATTGTATTACTTTCATGTGTGTAGGAGCATTGCCAAATAAGTAATGTTTATTATTTTATTGAGACCCCCCCCAAAAATACTTCAACATTTTGATCTCTGTCCATCCACCAACCTCTCCTTTATACTCTTGAATAACCATTTCTTCTGGGAAAACCCCCCACTGTTTTGTCCCACATTGTCCCATTACCTGCTGTCTGAGAATGCCCTCCTGCGAACTCTATGCTACTTCCTTTAAGCCCCACCCCTTCCTCCCTTTTATTGGCCCAGTTCACATGTCATCGTAAATCATACTTAATGGTTTACTATGACGACCCCTCATTAGCACAAGCCACAGCAAAAAACCAGGAGCCCTGGCCTAGCTTGTCATCTAAACTAGTAATTGTGGTTTATTTTCCTCCAAGGGGAAAAAAAGAGGAAAAAACTCTAGAAGTTTGAAATAAGATTTATTCCAAGTCTGGTGCATTTTTGAACAAAGTGTTCCTTGGCACATTTTTAGCAGCAGTTCCCATCAAATGCATAGGACATGATAGTGACTTCTATGACTATATAGGAGTCACTACAGTGTGCAATAAATTTTATGAGAATTGCTGCTAAAAATGTGTCCCTGATGAATGACTTTTTCTGAAATGTATCAGGCTCAGAATGAGTCTTACTTCAGCCTCCAGGAGTTTCCCCCCTCTTTTTTTCCTGCCAGTGTAGTAGTCATAATTTTATTTGTTTCGCTATAAGCCATAACAAAACATAAAAGACATTCAGAGTTCTCTTTGGCTCTTAATTTGGCTCTTAATTCCCTGCCTGCCAATGCAAATTAGGAAACATGTACTGAAACCTAATTTTTCCTTGTCCAATATCAAAAGAACACAAACTCACTTGGTGTAACAAAATTCTTCCTGTGGCTAAACTCAGACAGATAATTTTCACAAGGATCTTTGTGTAGAGGACACTGGTGAACGTAGTGAACAATGTCTCCTATAGCAGTTTTACAGAACACACAAAAACACTTTTCCAAAAGTAATTTCTTATAGCAACCATCCAGAAAAGCAGGGAGCATAACATTAAGCCTTAATCAGCAGTTACCTTGCTGATGGTCTGTCTGAATACACAGATACAATCTAGAAGATTTTGATGAATGGTTACTTAGCATGTCAGAGAATCTTCCTCATACACAAGAAGCTTTAACTGTGATTTAGACATTAGATCTTAGTCAGCTTGCTATCAAGTTCTCTAGCAAATGTAGGTAAAGCCGCAACTCACTTTTGAGAGTTTAAGGGTGAGCCATAAACTACGGGAAGAAGGCAAAACTGACATTCTGTTATGAAATAAGAGCCAAACTTGTATTCTGGCCTGGAAAGAAGGCCACCTACTTCTGCACAAACATACGCAGCAGCATTTGGGGTCTCAGTCAATCATTAGTCCACAAGTTAGAGAAGATTCAAAATTCCTTTTTTTTAAAAAAAGGTACTGAGTTTATTTGTTAGTACCTTTTTTTTAAAAAATGAATTTTGAATCTTCTCTAACTTGCGGACTAATGATTGACTGAGACACCAAAGTATAACACCGAGGGAACAACCTTAACCAAACCCATTAGCCAAAACCAGTTGCCCACCCCTTATATTAAAAAACCCCTTCAAAGTAGCTCTAATGAGATATCTTACTTTAATAAGAATAGCAACTTGCTGGACCTACCAAGAAAGATTTGCTGCAAAACGAACCTCTACATATCAGAATGATTTCGTCTGTTGAATAGGGTTATTAGAAATTACCCATTTGAATGTGGGAGTCTCTTGCCAAATATAACCACTTTAGTTTTGGTGAAATTAATACTGAGCTGTTCCTTTTGACAGAAATTAGCCAAGAAGTCCATCTGCTTTTTCAAACTACCCCTGTAACCATATCATCTGCATATAAAAGAACACTGACCTTTCTCTTTCCTGTGGCAGGTAGCCATACATCCAAATCCCCAAGCACTTTAGCCAAATCATTAACAGAAAAGTTGAGAAGTAGGGGCACCAAAACATATCCCTGTTTCACTCCCTTCATAGTTGGGATTGGGTCACATAGGAAATCGTTCCTGCCTGCTCTGATTTTAACAATAGTTTCTTGACACAAACTTTGATACAAACCTTGAAGCAACATCAGCTGCCCAGGATCTGTATCAAGGAAATGCAGGTTGGCCCACAGGCGGTTTCTATCTATTGAATCAAAAGCTGATGATAGATCAACAAACACAGCATGGCCATGGACAACAATGGCCCCAAATTTACTCTCATTATTTTCTTTATCAGTCTGGCCCAGGACCTCTCACTGAATTTTGTTATATTCTTGCTTTAAAAAAACAAACATGTAAGATATTCATAAAAATATTTAAATTTGTAAATTTGATGAGTTGGTAACTTAAGCCAAGAGCTAGCCTGATCCCAGGCTGGGACATAATGCTCAACTAGGAATCGTGGCTTGCACAAGGGGAACAGGGGAGCCATCTGCTCATTCATGGTAAACCATTAACTATTGTCCCATTATGAGTTTATAAGTAATATGCCATCATTCAAAGATTATAACTTTTCATGGCAGCAACTGTTGTTTCAGTGTTTTGTACTGCACCCATCCCACAGTGTAATTATATGGCACACCTATGACCATATTTATTTGTTGATTAGGAAGGGACATGCTGTGATGATTAGGAAGACCATAGCTGATCAGGACTGATGAGGAGAGCACAGATGCATGAGGAAGATTAATGACGCTTGGTCAAAAAATGGCACAGTGCATATGAACTTGCGCTGCTTTGGTGGAGAGCATGAAGTGCAACCTTCTTTTGCCAAGCAACAGTATTCCTATATGCTTGTCATGAAGAATGACAGCCAATTTAACAAGAAAAGTAACAATCCTTTGGGTACTTGATATGCCATGGATGACGCTTGATTTCACACTCTTCAACATGTTAAGAAGATTTGTGGAAGATTAGTTAAAGCTTTAAAATACCCAGAAGCAAATCTTCTTTTCATTTGCATTCAATCAAAAACAGCCTTCGGGCAAACAGTCTGTTAACGTGTAAGGGTTAAAACACAGGTTCAGTGTTACACATGCAAGAGGGCTGTGAATAATACTTTAAAGCAGAAAAATATAACCTACCTTCCTTCAGTATTCCAGAGAGAATAGACGTGTTTAAGAACCAAGGGAGGACATTATAGTGTATTTTTTTACACAATAGATATTGCCATTCAAGAGGTAAATCTTACACCTGGGATGTAATTTCACTGACAATGTGCACAAGCACACACACATATATACACACAAGAAGTTGTGTTGCATACAAGAAGTTGTATTGATGACTTTTCCTGATCTGCTGAAGCTCACTGTAATTTCCTCCATTTTCATTTTTGCAGAATCAGGATTGGCCCTGTTTCCCATACTCTACCTCTCCCAATAGTGATTTGCATAAAGCTGTATCCACCATTCTGTCTCTGCTAGCAAAAAGGCAAATGTTAATGTTGTACAACAGAGGAATCCAATTCAACAGTTGCACTAGGACAGCCTTTCCCAACTAGTGGGCCACCAGATGTTGTTGGACCACAACTCTCATCAGTCTCAGCCAGCATTGCCAATGGTCAGGAAATATGGGAATTGTGGTCCAACAACATCTGGTGGCCCACTAGTTGGGAAAGGCTGCACTAGGAGAAAGTAGTTGTGTAACAGGTTGCACATCTATTGTGCAACAAAGTTACCAGAAACCTGCTTATGCATTGCCTTGCGCAACAGCATTCCAATGGAGCAAAACATTTAGCCAGCGGAACAAGTATAGCGCTAAGTGACTTTAACTTAGTGCTACATTGGATCCAACCCATAGTTCCTAGGCTAACCTACAGTGAGCTGAACTCATAGCTTGTATTAATTTCTTTATGTAATGATAGGTAGTCTGGGCACAGGGTGAAGGCACCATGCATCTTCGTCATTGAATACACAAGTGCAATACAGATCTAGTCAGCTTGCATCTTTATGTATTAACGACCCTTTAGTCATTGGGCTAATGCACCATATTGCTCAAAAGCTAAATTGGGAGAGACAGAAAGAGGAAAACAAGACTGAACTTGCATTTTCTTGGGAGTATGCCACATTGAACATGGTGGGACTTAATTGTGAATAAACATGTACTGCATGACCTTTTTTCACAAAAAAAGACTAAAGTGCTTTGGAGCCTCTCCCTCACTGTTGTGACATTGTGAGTGTTGTGACTGCAAGACAAGAGGAAAATTAAGCTGACATTGTGCTAGTATAGGTCTTATGTTTGCATTGCAGGCCAATTTAAGGAAAAGCTTATTTAAACCTTGTATGTAAAACACTCTATGATATTAAACATGCCTTTTAGTTCTTCAATTAGGAGGGGAAAAGAGTCAGATTTGATCATTACAATGCTTTTGAAAAATATGTATCATTTTGCTGACACCAGCAGTAAATTGTTATTTTTATTATTTATGAAGCATCTAGGAATTACAGCTTCTGACTGCTGTACATAGATAAAAACAAAAGACAGACCCTGCAGGCTTGGAGTGTAAAAAGCATGGCACATTTAAGTAAAAGGAAAAGAGATCTAGAAAAGCCAAGATAAAGCAGCAGATCTCGAGGAGCCAGTGGAAGGAAGGTAACAAAAAGGCCAACTAATTGCCAGAAGGGAGGCTGCAACTATTCAGTTATATTTTTTCTGCACAACTAGTGTTAAGGTAGCCAAACCCCAGCCAAATGCTTTTGTGAATATAGCACCTATCCTACACAACCCCCCTGAAAGCTGTGCAACTTCTGAGAGGAAAAGCAGGATATACATTACAGAAATAAATAAATAAAAACTTCCAAACAGTTAAATGGTGCTTGCATTGATTATGTTGATGAGTTGTGGGCAAAAGCAGAAGGACATGGGCAAACCTCTTTCAAAACAGCATTTGCCATGTTAATCCTATAAAACATTTATTTCCTTAGTAGGTTAAATTAGCATCTTATGGGATCTTAGCATCATGGGAGAAAGGAAAACAAAGTGATATTAACAGGCTCTCATACTTTTTATGATTGTTTCCCAGACTCCCCATGGGAGCCATTAAGTACTGATTGGACATCACTTAGCCATTTGGTGGCATTTATAAGTCACTGCTGAGCATTTGACAGTGACCCTCTGTTACTGTGATCAATACTTGGCAAAATCATCTGAGTGCAAAGTGTTGTGGATGTTTGCACATGCAGAAACTCAGTAGGTACACTCATGAGCTGCATTTTAACTCCTGCTGTACCTAGTTGAAAGAGTTCAAATACAGAGGATGACATCAAGATTTATACAAATCTTAAGTAGTGACAGTAGTGAGGTTTTTACAGAATTTTAATGGTTCAACACAATATCCTAGAATTAATATCTGAATAAAGATTGTTCCAGATGTTGTAGTAGTAGTAGTAGTAGTTCCACACCATCTGAGGGATGGTGCAAGTTTATTTTTCACCATGGCATATTAAGGAAAAGACTAGACTAGAGTTGTCTGTGTCTTTCACATGTTAGCATTCTATCTGAATGGAGCTTTTTATGGGGAGAGGAGTTTTTAGGCATCCAAACCACTACCTGCAATCTGAGGTGGTATAGTCTACTTAAAGTAAATTAAGGCTCTTCTCTGCTTCATGTAATATTCAGATAAAGCAGAATCAGATCATTGTGAATGGAGGCATCTTTGCCTCTGCTACCTTCAGGTGTGTCTGTTCGAATCTGTATTAATAGTAAGAGCATCTTCCTCACCCTGTGCATTATGGTACTAATTACATGGCAGTATGTTTTTGAGTTGTTTTCTTATTTTTGCATATCAGAATATGGTGGAAATGGAGAAGTGGCTGATGGATATGGGAGTTAGTGTGGTTCTATTCATTCCCCATTCCACTGCTCCCGCTTCCCACTGGCTACTGGAAACTGGGCAAGGCAACGCAACTCACTGCTAATTCAAAGTGATGCAGCACCTTCCCAGACTTTCTTCTAGGCAAAGCAAGATATATTGCCTAATGGCACCAGCCTTTCCCAACCATTGGGTCAGTAGTTGGTGCTGGACTACAGTTCCCATAATTCCTGACCATTGGCCATGCTGCCTGGGGCTGAGGGGAGTTGTAGTCCAGCAACACATGAGGACCCAAAGAATGGGAAAGGCTAGCAGCTGCTCTAGCTAAATGCTGCTGTAGTTAATGCTTTTCACATTTCAGAAACAATCCCTGAATGCAATGCGGATGGCTCAGAGGTCAATATCATATGAATGGGGGAGTCTGCCCTACACTGTTTCTTGTTTGACAAGTACAAAGGAAGTTGCAGCACCCTTCAAACTACATGAGAGCAACTGCTGCAAGTATACTTGTTCACAAAGGTTGTAAGCAACGAGCAGCCTAATTGCTCAGAGCCTTGTTGAACAAAGTGCATAGGAGTATATTATACAGCCATGTGAATAGCTGTATACTATAGTCAGCATGGATTTTTTGCATTCCACAATGATTGGCTATAGGAAACTCTACTTCATTTTGGCAAAGAAAATGATGTACTATAGGAAACTTCACTAGCATTGCAAAGTAAATCAAACATATTTAAAGTAACTATCTGAACTATATCAACTGTCTTAATTTTGTTGCTTCCTCCCTGCTAAAACAAGATCAGCACAACACGTCTTGTTTCTGTTATTTGTGCTGATTGCAGGTGTTGCCATCACTCACCATATGCTCAGAGGCACATGTTATCAAATTCTTCCAAGCTACACAGGAAATGGATTGGACTGTGAAAGACCAACCCAAATTGTCTTTGCATTTTGACAAATTTGTAGGGCAGTCCAATATCTCAGAGAGGAGGTCAGGTCTCCTGCTCCCCTGGTACATTCACTATAGTTGCCCAATTCCCCTGCTTTTTAAAGTTTGATAGAAATATCTGTGGGCTATAAGTACATTCTTAAACCTCAAGTTTTTTTTACCTATTAGTGAATATTAATTTAGGGAACAGCCCAAGACACTCTACCTGTTTCCTTGGAAAACTAATGAGAATTGAAAGAAGCCTCCTATTATTTCAGAATGGCAAGAGAATGGCTGTGGTCCATGTGTTCGTCCTGGCCAAAAACTGCACTTCATATAAAAAACCAATTGTGAGCAGCTAATGCTCTCTGACTGCTAATTTTAGTCTGAGGTTCTATTTCTGCTCCTCTTGGTTGCTTTTCTTTTAAGAAATCATACTTTAGGATTGCAATAAGAAATTTAGATTTAACCTCAAGCATCATAGTTTTGTCTCATCTTTGTCCTAATGCAGTACAGATGTTTAACTGTGGTACGTAAGTCAAGTTATTATTGCAAAGGTTCTCTTTAACAGAAAACATGTGCAGATTAACTATAGGCAACTCTGAGAGCAGCAAGCTTGAAAACATACAAGAAGGTATTCAAAATAGCTAGGATTCTTCTTTTTGCAGGAGATCATCCAGATGTCATATGTGGTGCAGCTGTTGTCTATTTGTTAAGGAAGTGGAGGGGAGAATGAGGGAATAATTACAATGGTAAAATAACAAGCGATGTGAAGAGTGACATCTGGGGGAAAATTAATATTCTAAGGCTTTTTATAAACATTGACAAACACTGATAATCGGCTTTGGAGTCGATATGTGGCCTGCGTAACATAAGCCTCCAAACCCATTTCAGCCTTCTATCTATTTGTGGTTGCCAGAGGGAATTCCAGATATCGTGAATCACCATTTATACATTTTCTCTTTCCAGTCTGCTGCATATTTCTTTCCCTTCCACAGACGCTCTACAACATTCACATGTAAGTGTCAACATAAGTAAATGGTCTGTCCTCCCACTTATGTCATTGTGCCTCTTGCTTTCCCTTGCAGTGAAATACACGTTTCAACATGTGTATTTTGTTTCTGCCAGCTGCTTGCCCCTCAATGTATGACTGTGTGTTTCATGGCCCATTGAATTTGCACAATGTGGGATGCTAGGATTCTTTCCTTTCCCTGTATCCTATTCTTTAATTTCCCTGTCTGTGCTCAACTTGGTTCTGTTCCGTAACCATCATGCTATAAGATTCAGGAGTGATGTTCTGCATTAATACACTGTTGGAAACAATACGTTGTACTATCCAACTATTCAGAGTAAACCCACTGAAATTAACAGGCCTCAGTCATGCCTATTTGTTTCAATAGGTCTACTCTGAGTATGACTAATGTGTGATAGAACTCAGTATTTTGTTTTTTAATTGCAACTAACATTTCAACCGGTTTTCTCATTTGTACTGACATAAATGGGATAATTCCTACTCTGTCTTCCTTCTGTACTTGCTTTGTCAGGATATACCTGCTTCACTGAGTCATTTATAAAATTGGGTTTATTTATTTAAAATATTTATTTGGATGCTTTCCTAATTGAAACAGTATTCAAAGCTGCTAAATGGTTGTATTTGGCAAGCAGATTACAACTGAAGACCAGTTTTTATGTCCATACATGTAGCTCAAATAAAAGTATCTTATTCAATTAAGCATTTATCTTTCTACAAATCGGTATGTTTGTTACATCCTTTGTCTGAGCTTATCAGAGTAGGGGTGGTTGCTTACTGTCCAAGGATATGTCAGAGTCACTTTGTATCAGTCACAAGTACTTACCTAAACTTGTGAGAAATCAAGCTTTAATTTACAGACAGACAGAAATAAATAGCATTCCATGAAGCATTTAAGGACTGCCTTTAAACATATTCAGAAAAAACATGTCAACTCTGAAGGACTGTACTGTACCACAGCAATAGGGCCAGCCCAAGATAATTTGCTGCCTGAGGTAGTGCAGCAAATAGCATTCTTCCCACCTGTCCTCCAAACCACGGTGCATAGTACCCCAGTTTTACTATTACTATTACAAATTTACTGTTAGTGAATTTGTAGGGCAGTACAATATCTCAGATAGGAGGTCAGGTCTTCTGCTCCCCTGGTGCATTCATTATAGCTTCCCAATTTCCCTGCTTTTTAAAGTTGGATAGAAAGATCTGTTGGCTATAGGTATGTTCTTAAATCACAAGGGTTTTTTTGCCTATTTTCTTTGCCTTTTTTGCTGGGTCCGCCACCCCCGGGATCGCCACAGAAGGGGTGACACCAAAGGGGATTGTCACTTGGGGAGCCCCTTAGGGAGTCCCAAGGGTGAGGGCACTACCCCCCTTCTATTACTTTTTCTTGTTTTTTAATGTGTTAACCGCAGATCAGAAATGGTACCGCCAGGGCCAAGAAGATGCCAGCATGGTTAACGAGCAAAGTCAAGGAAGCTCTCAGAGGCAAAAAGTCTTCCTTCAAAAAATGGAAGTCTTGTCCAAATGAAGAAAATAAAAAAGAACACAAACTCTGGCAAAAGAAATGCAAGAAGACAATAAGGGATGCTAAAAAAGAATTTGAGGAGCACATTGCTAAGAACATAAAAACCAACAACAAAAAATTCTATAAATACATTCAAAGCAGGAGACCATCTAGGGAGACAATTGGACCCTTGGATGATAAGGGAGTCAAAGGTGTACGAAAGAACGATAAGGAGATTGCAGAGAAGCTAAATGAATTCTTTGCATCTGTCTTCACAGTGGAAGATATAGGGCAGATCCCTGAACCTGAACTAACATTTGCAGGAAGGGATTCTGAGGAACTGAGACAAATAGTGGTAACGAGAGAGGAAGTTCTAAGCTTAATGGACAATATAAAAACTGACAAATCACCGGGCCCGGATGGCATCCACCCGAGAGTTCTCAAAGAACTCAAATGTGAAATTGCTGATCTGCTAACTAAAATATGTAACTTGTCCCTCAGGTCCTCCTCCGTGCCTGAGGACTGGAAAGTGGCAAATGTAACGCCAATCTTCAAAAAGGGATCCAGAGGGGATCCCGGAAATTACAGGCCAGTTAGCTTAACTTCTGTCCCTGGAAAACTGGTAGAAAGTATTATTAAAGCTAGATTAACTAAGCACATAGAAGAACAAGCCTTGCTGAAGCAGAGCCAGCATGGCTTCTGCAAAGGAAAGTCCTGTCTCAGTAACCTATTAGAATTCTTTGAGAGTGTCAACAAGCATATAGATAGAGGTGATCCAGTGGACATAGTGTACTTAGACTTTCAAAAAGCTTTTGACAAGGTACCTCACCAAAGGCTTCTGAGGAAGCTTAGCAGTCATGGAATAAGAGGAGAGGTCCTCTTGTGGATAAGAAATTGGTTAAGAAGCAGAAAGCAGAGAGTAGGAATAAACAGACAGTTCTCCCAATGGAGGGCTGTAGAAAGTGGAGTCCCTCAAGGATCGGTATTGGGACCTGTACTTTTCAACTTGTTCATTAATGACCTAGAATTAGGAGTGAGCAGTGAAGTGGCCAAGTTTGCTGATGACACTAAATTGTTCAGGGTTGTTAAAACAAAAAGGGATTGCGAAGAGCTCCAAAAAGACCTCTCCAAACTGAGTGAATGGGCGGAAAAATGGCAAATGCAATTCAATATAAACAAGTGTAAAATTATGCATATTGGAGCAAAAAATCTGAATTTCACATATACGCTCATGGGGTCTGAACTGGCGGTGACCGACCAGGAGAGAGACCTCGGGGTTGTAGTGGACAGCACGATGAAAATGTCGACCCAGTGTGCGGCAGCTGTGAAAAAGGCAAATTCCATGCTAGCGATAATTAGGAAAGGTATTGAAAATAAAACAGCCGATATCATAATGCCGTTGTATAAATCTATGGTGCGGCCGCATTTGGAATACTGTGTACAGTTCTGGTCGCCTCATCTCAAAAAGGATATTATAGAGTTGGAAAAGGTTCAGAAGAGGGCAACCAGAATGATCAAGGGGATGGAGCGACTCCCTTATGAGGAAAGGTTGCAGCATTTGGGGCTTTTTAGTTTAGAGAAAAGGCGGGTCAGAGGAGACATGATAGAAGTGTATAAAATTATGCATGGCATTGAGAAAGTGGATAGAGAAAAGTTCTTCTCCCTCTCTCATAATACTAGAACTCGTGGACATTCAAAGAAGCTGAATGTTGGAAGATTCAGGACAGACAAAAGCGCACAGTTAAACTATGGAATTTGCTCCCACAAGACGCAGTAATGGCCACCAGCTTGGATGGCTTTAAAAGAAGATTAGACAAATTCATGGAGGACAGGGCTATCAACGGCTACTAGCCATGATGGCTGTGCTCTGCCACCCTAGTCAGAGGCAGCATGTTTCTGAAAACCAGTTGCCGGAAGCCTCAGGAGGGGAGAATGTTCTTGCACTCGGGTCCTGCTTGCGGGCTTCCCCGAGGCACCTGGTTGGCCACTGTGAGAACAGGATGCTGGACTAGATGGGCCACTGGCCTGATCCAGCAGGCTCTTCTTATGTTCTTATGTTCTTAATGTGTTCTCTGTTAAACCAGTCTAGAGAAGACTGGTGGTGGGGAGGGCGTGTGGTGCATGTGTAGTTCCTGCATAGAGTGGGAGCCTGTGCAGTGAACTGAATGATAGGAGAAAGTCATCTTCAGAGTGAGAGTCTGTAACTGGCAGAAGGCTGGCCCTCCCTGGGTGTGAGACAGGAGTAGTAGTAGATGGGCCCTGTGTGAAAAGGTTTGGATGGGTGTGACTGTTCCCAATCCTCACAGAGGCCTACTGGGATAATTAGCGCCGGCAGGCTTTGTTGGTGGGCTCATGTTGGGCCCATATTAGATGTTTAGGAGGAGTCTTAGTACGGGGGAACATGGGTGATGCCACCCCAATTTCAGTGATTACGGGCAGAGGGAAGTATAGCCATGGGGATGTGGTGAATTATCATAGAAGGCTATCTACACCTTGTTCCTTGCTGCCACTCCTCTCATGGATGGGTTCCTTGTTGCTCATCTGCTGTGCCCACTGGCCTGTGTGTGTTGTTGTTTAACACCAGATCGGAACATAATAAGACCACTCTCATCCATGACTTGATTGTGGATGAAGGTGCTGATTCGGTGTGCATTACCGGGTCCTGGGTGGGTGAGCTTGGAGAAGTTGATCTGACCCAACTTTGCCCACCTGGATACTTGGTGCAGTACCAGCACAGGCTGCAGGGATGGGGGGAAGGAGTTGGTGTGGTCTACAGAACTTCCATCTCTGTCACCAGGAAACCACTCTGTCTTGGAGCTGGCTGTGAGGGCCTGCACCTGGTGTTGGGCCGAGGAGACAGGAAACTAGGGTTGCTGCTGGTGTACTGTCCACCCTGCTGCCCGGCAGTTTCTCTGACCAAGCTGGTGGAGGTCATCTCGGCTGTGGCGTTGGAGGAGCCCAGAATGATAGTGCTGGGTGATTTCAATGTCCATGCAGAGGCTGCCTCTAGTGTTTTGGCTTGGGACTTCATGGTCTCCATGACAACCATGGGGCTGTCTCAACTTGTTATTGGCCCAACACATAGGGCAGGGCACACCCTCAACTTGGTTTTTGCTCCAGATGGAGGAAGGGGTGGTCTGGAGATAGGGCGGTGGATGTCATCCCATTGTCATGGTCAGATCACTTCCTGGTGAAGTTTAGACTTATGGCTCTGATGCTTCCCTGCAAGGGTGGTGGACAGATTAAGATGGTCCACCCCAGGAGCCTAATGGAATCCACTGGATTACTGAATGTCCTGGGGGAGTTCCCAGTAGATAGAGCAGGTGACCCTGTTGAAGCCCTTGTCACGCTGTGGAACAGCGAGGTGCGTTGGGCTCTCAACACGGTTGCCCCCGAGTGCCCTCTCCAGCACTGTGGAGCCCGGCTTGCACCATGGTACACCAGTGAGCTAAGGGAAATTAAATAGGCTGGATGATGGCTAGAGCACAAGTGACGAAAGATGTGCTATGAGGCTGATTGGGCATGAGTAAAACATCATAACCATGCCTACTGTGTGGTGGTGAGGGCGGCGAAGAAGGCCCACTTCTCTGCCTCCATCGCATTCTCAAGTAGCCATCCAGTGGAGCTTTTCCGTATCGTCAGGGGTCTGTTGAGATCAACTTCAGGAAATGGAGTTTTAGACCCTTCGGAGGCCCACTGTGAATTGTTTGCAAGGCACTTTGAGGTTAAAGTTGCTCCCCTCCGTAGCAGTCTTGATGCCCCATCCACATCTACTGAAGTCCCCAATGAGGTGTCCAGTGTAATGTCTGCTGCAACTTCTTCGGAACGGTTTCAGTTGATGTGGCCTGATGAAGTGGATAAGGTGCTTGCGATGGTACGGCCAGCAATGTGTCCTCTCGACCCTTGCCCTTCTTGGCTTATTAAAGCTTACCGAGGGTGTGGTCAATGCATCATTGTGGGAGGGAGTGGTTCCAGCCGCCTTGAAAGAGGCGGTGATCCGACCACTCCTGAAAAAGCCCACCCTGGACCCATTGGTTTGTGACAACCACCGACCGGTTGCAAATACCCCCTTCTTAGGGAGGGTGATTGAGAGGGTTGTGGCGCAGCAACTGCAAGTACTCTTGGATGAAACAGATTATCTTGACCCATCCCAGTCTGGGTTCAGGCCTGGTTATGGGACTGAATCAGCCTTGGTCACCCTGATGGATGACCTTTATTGGGAGAAGGATAGGGGGAGTGCGACCCTATTATTCTTACTTGATCTCTCAGTGACTTTTGATACCATTGACCATGGTATCCTTCGGGGCCAACTTGGTGAGATGGGTATTGGGGGCACTGTTTTATCGTCGTTCTGATCCTATCTCCAAGGTCGCTCTCAGATAATAGCATTGGGTGACTGTCTTTCAGCTCCCTGGCAGCTGTGCTGTGGGGTGCCGCAGGGTACCATCTTGTCCCCCATGCTGTTTAACATCTATATGAAGCCCTTGAGAGCAGTCATCAGGAGCTTTGGGGCAAGGTGTCAGCAGTATGCTGATGATACCCAGCTCTATCTCTCCATAACATCTGAATCGGGAGAGGCCATGCAAGCCCTGGACAGCTGCCTGGATTCGGTGGTGGGCTGGATGAGGGCCAATAAACTGAGTCTGAATCCTAGCAAGACGGAGGCGCTGTGGGTTGGTAGCTCCCGTGTTCGGATAATTGGTCAGTTGCCTGCTTTGGACGGGGTTGTACTCCCTCTGAAAGAGCAGGTCCGTAGCCTGGGGGTGCTCCTGGATCCATCTTTGTCGCTAGAGGCCCAGTTGACCTCAGTGGCTAGGAGTGGCTTTTACCAGCTTCAGCTGGTGAGACAACTGCGGCTGTTTCTGGACCGGGTCAACCTGACCACTGTTGTCCACACACTGGTAACCTCCAGGCTGGATTACTGTAATGCGCTCTATGTGGGGCTGCCCCTGAGGTTGGTCCAGAAGCTGCAGCTGGTGCAAAATGCAGCAGCGAGTCTGCTCACTGGAGCAGGGTATCGCCAACATGTCACCCCGCTGCTGAAAGAACTGCAGTGGCTGCCCATTTGCTACCGGGCGAAGTTCAAGGTTCTAGTTTTGGTGTACAAAGCCCTATACAGCTCGGGAACAGGATACCTGAAAGACCATATTACCCTTTATATACCCAGTTGATCACTGCGCTCTGCAGGTGAGGGCCTCCTGCAGATACCATCTCAGCAGGAGGTTTGTTCTGCACAATATAGGAAACGGACCTTTAGTGTGGCGGCAACTACCCTGTGGAATTCCCTCCCCTTGAATATTAGGCAGGTGCCATCTCTGCTATCTTTTCGGCACCTTTTGAAGACTTTCCTGTTTCAACAAACCTTTTAGGTTGAGACCTATCCCAGTCTTCGTCTGTGTTAGAGTTGCTTAATATGTTTTTTAATAATGTTTTTAACCCTTTTTTAAAGTTGTTTTTTTAATGTTTTTAACACTGTTTTGTTTTAATGTATTTTAAGATGTTTTATTTTAATGTATTTTAAGATCTGTTTTTGTGATGTTTTGGAGTTTTTTTGGTGCTTTGTTTGCCACCCTGGGCTCCTGCTGGGAGGAAGGGCGGGATACAAATAAAATAATAAATAAATAAATAAAATATTAGTGAATTTCTCTGCTTTTAATCCGGGAGATAAGAAATAGGATCCTGTACAAGTTTGCTGAGAATGGATTGGTCATTTGCATGCTTATTGTTCAATGGGATTTGCTCCCTGCAAGCATGCTTAGGAGGGCAGGTTTGATCATTTGCATGCTTAGTGCGTTCAGTGGGATTTACTCCTGTGGAATCATGCTTAGGATAGGTAAAACTGACCATGGGGGAGGAGGAGGAGGCAGGGAGGGCTAGAGTGGGCAGGGGAAGAGGATGAAGGAAGAGCAAAGGGGAGGAGGAAGGGAGAGGGGAAGGAGAGAGGGGAAAGGGGAGGAGGAAGGGAGAGGGGAAGGAGAGAGGGGAAAGGAGAGGAGAGAGAGGGAGGGGAAAGGCAGGTCTGATCATTTGCATGCTTATTGAGTTCAATGGGATTTACTCCCATGCAGTCATGCTTAGGATAGGTAAAACTGACCATGGATGAGGGGGAGGGGGGAGAAGGGAGGAGTGAAGGAAGGGGGGGAGGGGGCAAAAGGGAGGGGATAGGAGGGAGAAGGAGAGGAGGGCAGATTTTATCATTTGTATGCTTTTTGAGTTCAATGCAATTTACTCTTGTACAATCATGCTTAGGATAGGTGAAACTGACTTGCAGGAGGAGCAGGGGGAAGGGGAGTAAATGGGAGGTGAGAGGGAGGGGGAGGGGGAGGGGAGGAGATTAGGTGGGTGGGTACTAAGCAGAGGGAAAGCCCCTTTCCTTTTCAAAAGGAAAACATTGTGATCAGTATCATTTCAGGATTTCCCCCACCTTTTTATTCTACAGCAGATATATGTAGTCTTCCACCCAAATTTCAACCAAAGTTGTCCCTGGCCACATCCACACCAGACTTTTATTTCACTTTAGACAGTAATGGCTTCCCCCAAAGAATCCTGGGAAGTGTATTTTGTGAAGGGTGCTGAGAGTTGCTAGGAGAGGCCCTATTCCCTCACAGAGCTACAGTCCCCAGAAGAGGGCTGACTGTTAAACCACTCTGGCCACTGGAGCTGTGTCAGGGGAATAGGAGTCTTCTAACAACTCTCAGCACCCTTCACAAACTACACTTCCCAGGATTCTTTGGACATGACTGTCTAAAGTGAAATAAAGCCCTGGTATGGGTGTGGCCACCTGATTAGCCAAGCCAAACAGCTGTGAGTCTGGCTTTTAGAACACTGACAGTTAATTCTTACTGAGCATGCCCAACATTATAATAGACTTCAATGTTAAATTTCTTAAATTAATTAAATATCAGCCAAGCATTTTTTTAACTTTAGAACTGCAGAAGATGGTCAGAGTAAGGTCAGTAATAGGATTACAGGTACTCTGTGAACATGGTTGATTTTTAATTAATTTCAACAAATTATGAGACCACTGACAAAAAAAATCCAACAGGGATCTGGATTTCCCCCCTCTTCTTTTACACTTTCAACTCTCGATTCTCTCTGAGTGTTTTGTGTATCACCATGAAAACACAGAGGGTTGTTAAGCAAGCGTTTCTGAGTCCAGGACTATACATTTTGTAAGGTTTTGTTTTGAAATGAGCTTATGGGAAGCATCAGAATAGCATGGGGTATATTTTCAATTTAACATTGCGGAATGCAAAAATCCATGCTGGCTATAATATACAGCCTCTCTTGTGGCTATATAATGAATTGTGTCCTATTTATTTATTTATTTATTTATTTGTTTATTTCCGACCCTTCCTCCCAGCAGCAGCCCAGGGTGGCAAACAACAACACTAAAAACACCTTAAACATCATAAAAACAGACTTTAAAATACATTAAAACAAAACATCTTTAAGAACATTTGTTAAAAAAGCTTTCAAGGTTTTTTTTAAAAAAATGTTAAAAACATTGTTTTTTTTAGTTTTAAAAACATATTAAAAAGCAATTCCAACACAGACGCAGACGCAAATTATAAAAATAAACTTGGAGAAATGTAATTCTTTAAAAAGATACATTCCAATGATCTTGTCTTAATTATTAATTTAAAAGAGAACCTTATTAATAATATTGTCAGAGAGTCCAGGACTGCTTCAACACTGGGGATGTGCTCTAAAACAACCATGCTTTGTTTACTCATCTGTATGAAATAAGGAACAAAATATCCTCCCTCATGTTTTCTCTGTTTAACTTCTGCACACACGTACACTGGGCTGAGCTTATTAAATCCAACTTTTTGTGACACCAGAGGTGGAGAACATTTTTCAGACTGAGCACCACATTCCCTTTTGGACAACCTTCTGGGGGCCGCATGCCAGTGGTAGGCAGAACAATTAATATACATTTTACCTTTGCATGGCAGGCTCATTTGTACACACACTCACACACCCCTTTCTGCCCTCCATCTAAACAAGCAAGAGGTGATATCAGAGTTCAGGGACACGTTCCAGCCAGACAAAAGCACTGAAGAAGGATGTGAAGCAAGGCCGGTGAGGGGTGTGACCTGAGGAATGCCCAAGGGCGAGACAGAGAGGCCTCGAGGGCCAGATTTTGCCTCCAGGCCCTAAGTTGTGCAATTTCATCAGGTGTAGATGACTGACCACATAACTGTTCCAGCCTACACAGGCCACTTGAAACCTGTGCAGATTGTCCTCTAGCCATTTTCTTCCTCTAAGCATCAAGTCTGTTACTTAACCCTTCCCTTTCAGTATCGCATTGCCTTTGTTCCAGTTCCTCCTCCCCCCCCCAAAAAAATGGCAATGGGGGCAATTATGATCAGGAGCACAGTGAGGAAGGAATGTTTAACTCTCTCCTCCTACCATAGTGCCACTAAAAATCCCCGATCCTGTAACATTTGGGACTGGGAAAAGGGAGACTGATCATTTGGCTCCATAATTTATTTGGTTTCCAGAAGTCTGGAAGCAGAGTTTCTGTGGCACTCCCTGCTTAAAGCAAACAGCAATATTGGCTGCTGCTAGATCATCCATGTCCAGCAGCACCTGTGGGAAAGGTTTGTGACCAGTTTTTCACTATGACTTTGTGAAGCTTCTATAGATGAATGCTGATCTCTCACTCCATCAAGTGATTTTCTTTATTTTCAGAGCATATCGAAAGAAAAAATTGCTGAAGGATTCTTTGTATGAAGGACTCCTACCACTGTTGTCTCCTGTACTGCTGGTTATACTTCTTACCACCTGGGTGGCTCTCTCTCCATGTCATATATTAGAAAAACAAACCAGACTGTTTTTCTGGATGACTGGAGTCATGTTCTCAAATATTACAGTACGTATTTCTTGGGTTGCTGTGGTTAAGGATAACTTTAAAGGCACATTTCCTCTCACCTCTGTTTTATCCTTATTAATGCAGCGGAGCCAATTTCTGTTATAACTCTCACTTCACTCCACAAAAGGCTCCTGATTCATGGATAGCAGGTACTGCTGCTACTACAACAAAAGGACCTGTACGGAGGTCCCGTTCTTCATCACACCTGCTTGCTATTCAGTAAGTGGTTACTACACTTCTGAGCTGCAATAACCTCATATTTGACATGTTTCTACTGGCTAATTATTATGAAATTTTGAGCAGCAGCATTGTGTTTAAGAGTACCGATTGGTAAGCTAAGGCTTGCTGTCACACCAAGGGCTCTTTCAGTATAAAAGACAATGGATCAAAAGGAGCTTACTTTCTTTTCATCAGCACATGTTCTAAAGTAAGCTCATTGATGTGCAGAAACCATGCAATTTACATGTTCTTTATCTTTTAGTATATACTGTACTCATGATACTGACTGGAGTTAAATTTAGGTAAGACTGAGTTGATGATTGTGGATGGCTATGCTGACTTTGCAACTGATTGTCAGTCTAGTCTGGACAAGGATTGGGTTGGCAGCTTGTGAGTACTCTGTGCTAACCGTCTGTCCTTCACACTTTTAAGAAGTACTGGAAGAACTTGGCTTTGTTGCTTGACTCAAGTTGCCATGGTTGGCCACACATGCCTTTTTCAAAGTTTGAGTGGTATATAAGCTGTATTTGTTTCTGAGAAAAGCAGATCTAGTCATTATAATACTTTCCCTTAAAAGCTCTAGACCAGTGGTTCCCAAACTTTATAAGTACTGGACCCCCTTTGTAAGCTCAAAAAATTCCATACCTCCCCACGCTAATTGTAATTATAGTCTCAGTTAATTGAAAAAATGGTGCATGGCAAAATCACATTTCCAAATATCCTTTTCCATAAAAAGCTCCTTGCAGAAAAGGTGTTGTTTCTTTTCTTAATGTAAAGGTCCATGAAATTGGTATCCCCCCCCCCAGTCTAAAGATGTACAGTCCTGTCTCCCAACACCAGTGGGTTACAGTGTTGGACTAAGATCCAGGTTCAAATCCCAGCCATGAAGCCCACTGGGTGACCTTGGACCAGACAGTCTCTTAACCCGACCTATCTCACAGGGCTGATTTAAGGATAAACTGGAAAGCGGGGAATCAGGTTCACCACCTGGAGCAACTTGGAGGAAAGGTGGGATATAAATGCAATAATAATTAAATAATTAAATAAATTTCTGATGTATTTATTATTATTATTGTTGTTGCTGTTATTGTTGTTGTTATTATTATTATTATTTATACCCTGCCCCTTTTCCAAAACTGGAACTCAGGGCGGCTTACAACTAAAAATGGGTACATATAATTTGGACATATAAAAATCTACATTTAAAATAGAATTAAACTCATTACAGCATTAAAACAATTAAACATCACCTAAAAATACCTAAAACCAAATTAAGAATAATGTAATCAAACAGTAAAACAATATGGGATACCTCTAGAAGTCCTGTCCTAAACAACTTCTACTCCAAAAGCCTGCTGGAATAAATAAGTCTTCACCTGTCGACGAAAGGACAGTAAAGAGGGGGCCATTCTTGCCTCCCTCGGAATGGAGTTCCAAACCCTAGGGAGAGCTGCCGAAAAGGCACTATCTCGCGTCCCCACCAATCGCACTTGTGACGGTGGTGGGACTGAGAGGAGGGCCTCTCCAGAAGATCTCAGGGCCCAGGTAGGCTCATATAGGAAGATACGGTCTGACAAATAGCCTGGGCCTAAGCCATGTAGGGTTTTATAGGTCAAAACCAGCACTTGAATTGTGCCCGGAAACAAACTGGCAGCCAGTGGAGCTGTTGCAACAAGGGAGTTGTATGATCCCTGTAGCCAGCCCCAGTTAGTATCCTAACTGCTGCTCGTTGTACTAATTGAAGTTTCCGAACAGTCTTCAAAGGCAGCCCCATGTAGAGCGCGTTTCAGTAATCTAAACGGGATGTAACTAAGGCATGTATCACCGTAGCCAGATCAGGCGTCTCCAGGAACGGGCACAGTTGGCGAACTAGTCTTAACTGAGCAAAGGCACTCCTGGCCACCGCAGAAACCTGGGCCTCCAAGTTTAAAGCTGAGTCCAGGAGCACACCCAAACTGTGAACCTGTGTCTTCAGGGGGAGTGTAACCCCATCTAGCACAGGCTGAATCCCTATTCCCTGATCTGCCTTTCGACTGACCAAGAGTACTTCTGTCTTGTCTGGATTAAGCTGCAATTTGTTTACCCTCATCCAATCCATCACTGATGCCAGGCACTGGTTCAGAACCAAGACAGCTTCCTTGGCATTAGGTGGAAAGGAGAAATAGAGTTGGGTGTCATCAGCATACTGATGGCACCGAACCTCGAACCCTGGACAACCTCTCCCAGTGGTTTCATGTAGATGTTAAATAGCATGGGGGACAAAACTGAACCCTGAGGGACCCACAGGCCAATAGCCAAGGAGTTGAGCAGGAGTCCCCCAGCACCACCTTCTGGGTTTGTCCCTCCAGGAAGGAACAGAGCCATTGTAAAACAGTGCCCCCAAGACCCATCCCAGCAAGGCGGCCCAGAAGGATACCATGGTCGATGGTATTGAAAGCCGCTGAGACGTCCAGTAGAACCAACAGGGACACACTCCCCCTGTCCAGTTCTCTGCGTAGGCCATCCACCAAGGCGACCAAAGCCATCTCTGTCCCATAGCCAGGCCTGAAACCAGACTGAAATGGGTCCAGATAATCCGTTTCATCCAGCAATCTCTGGAGCTGGGAGGCCACCACATGCTCTATTACTTTGCCCAGGAATGGAATATTAGATACTGGCCGATAATTACCCATTATACAGGGATCCAGGGAGGGCTTTTTCAACAAAGGCCTTACAACTGCCTCCTTTAGGCACCGTGGAACTCTGCCTTGATGTAAGGAGGCATTAACCACTCCCCTCACCCAATCGGCCATTCCCCCTCTCGCACTTTTAATAAGCCAGGAAGGGCAAGGGTCTAGCAGACATGTGGTGGCTCTCACTTCTCCAAGGATCCTGTCCACATCCTCAGGCTGTACAAGCTGAAAAGAATCCATTAATATTGGACAAGCAGGAGCCACAGTAACATCCCCTGAGACTATATCAATTATAGCATCCAAGTCAAAACGATTGCGGCCTATTGCCGAAATAAAACACAGACACCATTGCTTGGGTAAATAATGGGCCACTTTATTTAAACAGAATCAATTGAATAACGAACCTGCAGAAGGGAGATTAAGGGCGGGAGCATTCTGGTGATCCAGGCAAAGCCTGTTAGCAGCTATCGGGCGACCATGCCCTGCCTGAGCCTGGGGCTGCCCTGTGCCAGCCCCCCAGCTCCAGCCACACCCTGAAGATGTGTAGGGGGTCCAACCCGCATCACCGCCCCTCGGAGCCCTGAAACTCCGAGCGGATGAGGCACGTTGGCCCCAAAGGCGGCCCGTACCCTGTCCCCGGGCCGTGTAGCCCTGAGCTGCAGGCCTCCGGACCGCCTGTCACCCCCAAAGGTGCCTAAAGGTGTCACCTAGCTGCCCTTTCCCTTTAACCTTTCCCCGCACTTCTTCGCCACAGAAGGGGGACAAGCCTCTGCTTAGTCCCCCTTTACCCCACACCCGATAAGAATCTGGTGTGAACCCTTCTGCAGGTCCCTTAGAAAGATGTCGTTGCCCGTGTCCGTCAAATGGACGCCGTCAGGCGGAAACAGCTCAAGCTTGTTGTGGCCCACCTCTGGGTGGTGGATGACAGAACCTCCCAAGTCCCTAAGGGCCCTCTGAATTTGCCTGTTCACCTTTTTCCGTGCCCTGTCCATCCCTCGTGGGTCACCGGCACAATTCCACCTCCTGCGTGGCACGATGTCTGACCACACTAAGTGCACCCCCGGCCAGCGACGTGCAATGGCCCGGAGGTCACCGCATGCCTGTTCAGTTAGGGCCTTGCCCTTTAACAGACCCAAGTCGTTGCCCCCGAGGTGGATCACCAGCACCTGGGGCACTGCCACTTCCACAGCCGGTTGAAACAAGGCTGGCAGGAGCCCGTCCCAACGCATCCCCCGATGTCCCAGCCACCGCACTGCGGCCCATTGACTGAGCCCCAGCTGCGTGCCAAAGCGAGACTTCGCCGCCCTCCGGCCCGCCCAGAACATCATATTGTGGCCACATAGGAGGATGCGTGGCTGCTCCGATCTTGTCCAGCGATCTGTTGAAACAACAACGACATTGGGTAACAAAAAAAAAAAGGGGGGGTCTGGGGGGGCCAACATCTAGCCGCTGGCGTCGTGTGTGTCAGCAAGTGGTCTAACATAGGCCTTGTACGCGTCCGAGGACCACCCGCCCACAGCCTGAAGCCTGTCTTTAGAGAAGCCCAATAGGGCCGCCGTGGAGGCCGCGCCTATCTGGAAGGAGTGTGTCCCGAACTTACTGGGGTCCACGCCTAAATTCCCCAGTGCGGCCTTCGCCACGGACCAGAACTGGTATCTGGTAAGGGGCTGGGAGTTCCTATGTATGAATAGGTACCCTGACTGCGACCCCCTCGCTGCCACAAAACCGCGCAGGGCTGTTACTGGGCAGAGTTCTTGCTGCCGGCATGGGGCTAATACCACCAGGCGCCCCTTACCATGCTGGTCCGTTTTAGACCGCCTGAGCCGCAGGAGGGCCCGCTCTGCCCTCCAGCTGAGGTCGGAGACTAGCAGAGCTCGGAGGGAGTTATCCATCTTAGAAGCCGCCACCACCTCCCCAATTCGGAAGGCCCCAAAAAACAGAGTGAGGGCCGCAGCATGATATAGCAGGGCCTCGAAAGGGGAAAAACACAAGTGCTTCCACTGTCCCTGCAGGCCAAACAATAGCTCCGGGGAAAAGGGGAGGCGTGCATCCGGGGGGCAAGGGCGCTCGCGGGACCAACCCTCCAGCATCCGGCGCACCCTAAAGTCACCCGTGTAGTCCTGAAAGCCCCGTGCCTTCGCTAGGAAAGCGAGGCCTGAGAGCTTACCTTTGATGGTCCTGACTGAAAGGCCTCTCCGTTTCCCCTCCACGCAGAACTCCATAAGCTGCTCGACCGGGATGGGCCACTCCTGGGCGTAACCCCTGGACTCTCTGAAGTTTGATAGATCCCTACCTGCCCCCTGGTAGCTGGCCAAAGTGCTGGGCGCCACAGAAAGGCTTATGGCCCTTTCTGATTCAATCCTCCAATCTCCCATAGCGCTGGGGGGAACACCTCCGGCAGAGCCCTTGCCCACGGTGCCAGCTGGCGAAACTTCTCCATCTGGTTCCGTGATAGAGCATCAGCAATACTATTGTCAATACCAGGAACGTAGCGCGCCAGGAACTGAATATTATAGCGAAGACATTGGAGCACGAATGCTCGCACCAGAAGCATAACGTTGGGATTTCTAGAGGACAGGGTGTTAATAACGTGCACTGTGGGGAGGTTGTCGCACCAAAAGTGGACTGAGGAATTACCCAACTTGTCAGGCCAGAGGTGTACGGCCACGACAATGGGGAAGAACTCCAAGAACGTCAGGTCTCTGGTCAGGCCAGCCAGTGTCCAGCCCTGCGGCCAGCTGCCGTGGCACCATGAGTCATGAAGAATGACCCCAAAACCGAAGGCACCCGAGGCATCGGAGTGCACCTGTAGCTCTGCCTCCAACAGGCGATCCCTTCTCCATAGGGAGACCCCATTAAATTCCCGCAAGAAGGTGGACCACACTGTCAGGTCAGCCCTAAGAGCGGCTGTCACCCGTGTGCGGTGGTAGGATCGTGATAGGCCAGCCATGGCGTCATATACGCGCCGCAGGAAGGCACGGCCGGGCGCTACAACCCTGCAGGCAAAGTTCAGATGGCCTGCCAGCCGTTGGAGAGTGGCTAATGTCACCTTATTAGAACTGACCACCACTGAGATCTTCTCCCTGAGGGCCCCCAACTTGTCATGAGAGAGCCTGCAGCATTGGGCCACCGTATCTATCTCGATGCCCAGAAACGTGATAGCGGTGGATGGGCCCTCAGTTTTCTCGGTCGCGAGGGAGACGCCCAGCTCCCCAGCCAGCCCCGCGAAATGTGCCATGAACGCCCTACAGGTGCCTGAGTCCGCAGGGCCCGCAAACAGGTAGTCATCCAAATAGTGTACCACTGATTGCAAGCCTGCGCGCCTCTTGACCGCCCACTCCAAGAAGGAGCTGAAGCGCTCGAAAACAGAGCATGATATAGAGCAGCCCATAGGCAATGCCCTGTCCACGTAATATTCACCCTCAAAAGCCAAGCCCAACAGCTCGAAGTCCTGTGGGTGGACCGGGAGGCGGCGGAAAGCAGACTTGATTTCACACTTTCCCATAAGGGCCCCAACCCCGCAGTCCCTGACCATTCGCACAGCACAGTCGAATGATGTGTAGCGGACTGAGCACAGCTCCGCTGGGATGAAGTCATTGACTGACTCACCCTGTGGAAAGGACAGGTGGTGTATCAGGCGAAATTCACCTGGTGCCCTCTTGGGGACGAGGCCCAACGGGGAAACTCTGAGTGAGGGGATGGGTGGTGCAGCAAAGGGGCCCAAAACCCGGCCGGCTACTACTTCCTTCCTAATTTTTTCTCTCAGAACTGATTCCCTGCCTTCCACTGACTTCAGGTTGAGGGACATGAAAGGTCGCCTGGGACCCAAATAGGGGATCTGAAAACCCACTGTGAAGCCTTCGAGTAAAAACTGGGCATCTTGGACTAGGGGGTAAAGGTGGAGTAAGTGTTGGAGCTCGGGAATTTTAATTGGGCTGGGGCCCCTTTCCCTGAGCTGTGCCTGCAGCCCCTGTCTTCCTTGCGCCAGCCGAATCCCTGTTTCCACCCCTGAAGGGGCGGCCCCTGGGGCAGCTAGTGCAGGCGTGGGGGCCCGCACATATGGCACATTCATGTCTGAACCTGCACGGGCTCCGACCGCAAAGGCCACGCGAGCTGAACTCCCAGCAAAGCAGGCGGGGTTGAACCCCCTGCCCCGCAGGCCCGCGGGAAGCAGTTGCTGATGCCTGGCGCGCCAAGAGATGGCCGCTGTCCGCCCTATCACCTGCCATGGGTCTAGAATGTGCCATAAATTGCAGCCACAGGTCAGCCTCCTTTTTGTCCCAGGGGAGGGATGTATCAAAAGCCGCCCTCATATGGAACGCCTGGTCGTAGTCCAGCCATGCCGTCCCTTGAAACTCAGAGTAGCCCCGATATATGATATCGAGGTATTTGATCAGTACCGAGGCCCTATGAGGCTGCCTCTGTATTACCACCCCCATGTACGTAAGGAATGCAGGCAGCCAGTTAGACCAAGAGCGCTCTACCCGTCGGCGCTTGGGCCTATCGGGCTCTGCATGTTCCCCTTTATCCTTATCCTTCCCAACCAGCTCCCTGTACAAGAGCGAGAATAGGTCCACGTACTCTCCCCTCCATATTCTGTCCTTCGTAGCAGGCAGAAGATGAAAACCCAGTGGGGCAGACGTTTCCCCAAAAGGTATGGCCCCCTCTCTGACTGATCCCAGGGGGTCGGATATCTCTGCAGGGGGGTTGGCAGACAGGGCGGGCTGATGCCCTCCTTCCGTCGCCGTCCCAGCAGCGAGGTGCCAGACCTGCTCGCAGGCCTCCCTTAGGGGATGCTGCTGCTGCGGCGTAACCTCCCCCCCCGCTGGCGGGAGTCCCTGCCTGCCCATATCCTTCGGTTACCACTGGTGGGGAAAAGGGCCAGTAGGGGTACCCCCAGGGGGCCCAGCTCCACTGCCGCTGCCCTTGTTGTTGTGGCATGATAGAGGACTCACCCTGTGTGCTTTCCGCCGAAGGTCCTTGTGTGGGCTGCATTGTTGGGGCTGCTTGCAAGGTGGGAGTTGCGCCTGGCTCTATGCTGGGCGTCCTTGCCTCAGCCCTGGGCCCGGCCTCCAGCACATCCAGTCACGCTAAGATGGAAGCAACAGCCCCTGCATCAGCACTGTTCACTGGCCGCTGCGTTTTCCCCCGAGACCGTTTGGGTGGTGGGTCCTTCTCCTTCCCTGTGACAGGTTGGTCCCGAGGTGCACTAGGATGGCCTGAGCCATGCTCTAGGGCTTCCAACCTGGCTAATATGGCCGCCCATGGTGGCCCCTCCCCACTCCTTGCCCCCTCCGTCGCTGGGGGTGTGCATCTCCCCCCTGCTTTGGGGGCCTTTCCTTTCCCTTTTGGCCCCCCTTGTCCTTTCTTGGGTGGCATACTAGAGGGAGAGAGGGGCCCTGCTTACAAAACGACGTGATTTCAAAATGTTGTGAAGGGGCCCGCCTGCTTATTCTATACCCCCTCCCGGCACCCAATTATCCTGGAGGGGAGCCTAATTGCCCTGCACGTGGCAAGGATTGATGGTTGGGGTCGTGCCCCACCTACCCCCGCGTTAATTAAAATTAATAATTGCCGGCCAAAGGCCGCCTAGCCTGTGGTCCTCGCTGCTGCTGGATCCGATCCTGCGCTGCCGCCTCGTAGTGACTGCCCCAGGATCCTCGCCGCATAGGCCTTGGTGCCAGCCGCCGCTGCCTCCCTGTCTCTCAATGAGGCTGGGGAGGGCTCGCCGCCGCCCAGCCACCCTGGCCAGGAAGCCTCCGGAGGCCCACGTGCGCCGGCAAAGGAGCCGTGCTGCACCGAAGCTGCTGCTGCGGCTGCCGAAATTGCCGCCAAAAGGAGCCGCGCCGCGCCGCAGCTGCTGCTGCGGCTGTAGAGATTGCCGCCGAAAGGAGCCGCGCCGCGCCGAAGCTGCTGCCGAAAGAAGCCGTGCCGCACCGAAGCTGCTGCTGCGGCTGCCGAGATTGCCGCCGAAAGGAGCCGCGCCGCGCCGAAGCTGCCGCCGAAAGGAGCCGCGCCGCGCCGAAGCTGCTGCTGCGGCTGCCGAGATTGCCGCCGAAATTTGAACTGGATGGTGGGAAGCAGGCGGGGCGGCCTTAAATAGCCTTCAGCCGCCCCGCCTCCCTGCTGCATCACACGACGGCACGCCAGCGTGCCGTGTGTGCACGCATCCCCCAAGATGGCGGCCTGGACATCGACAGCGGCCGCAAGCTCGTCCCTCTGCCCGGTAGGTCCCGGGCACGGAACGGGAATCTGAGCGATTTTGTCTGCAAAGTGCCATGCAAATTCTTGACAGCGGGCTGTTGAGTGGTCTATATTACCCTCTTGAGGACCAGACTGTAACAGACCCCTGACCACTCAAAACAGCTCTGCTGGGCTGCTCCCCGCAGACGCAATAATGCCAGGACCCCAGCCAACTTGCTGAGCTTTTTTTTCTTTAAAATACTAATCAAGAAGCAGCAATGTGGTGGTGATGGGGATGCTAGATTGTGCACTGCAGACAACATGGTGGATAGATTAAAGAGGGGGGTAGTGCTTTTATGCCTTGGGATGATCATCAGAATTGATTACTTGATTAGTGTGCACTTGGGGAATAACAGCAGAGCAGAAGACAGATCAGTGCATGTACACACACAAACACACCTGCCCCTCCTGCAAGCATCTGCAGGCATGCATGCATTTGGGCGCATGGGAGGGAGGAAGCCTTCAATAGATGCAGAGTCTTGGAGAGAGACATTGGGGGGTGGAGCATAGGTGGAAGAAAGGGGGGATGCTGGCACACTCACTTAGCTTCAGAGATGGGGGAGCGAGCAAGTCCTGAGCTTCCTCACTGCTTCTTGGCTCTGTCTGGGTTGAAGGCGAGATCTGGATGGCCTCGCAAATAAGAATAATTTTTAAAAGGAGGTGGCAGTGAAGCACGAGCCAAGAAAGGCAGGCAGGCAGGCAGGCTGGCTGCCAGGAAGGAAGGGGGAAAACAGCCTTTTCTTGCAGCTTTGCTTCTTTTTCCTTCAGGAAAAACCCTCTCCTCTTGTTCTTAGTAAGGGTGTTATCAACAGCAGCAGTGGGAGGAGACAGGAGTTGGCAACAGTAATCCCCTCTTCGTCCTGGCCTCTTCACCTTCAGCTTCCATAGGCATCTGCCATGTGTTTTATAGGCAGACGCCTACCCTCGGCGTGCCTGAAAGATGTTCTGCCGCTTCAGCAAAAGTCCTTCCCCCTCATTTGGAGCAAGGGGGAGGTATCATCTGCAGTGGCATTGGGTAGCAGACAGCATCCAGGGACTTTAAATAAATAATTTATTTACTGTTTGCACCCCCCTCCCCAATTAGTTCACACACACCCTGGAGGTCATGGCCCCCAGGTTGGGAACCACTGCTCTAAAGGATGAGGAACCTGTAAATCTTTCAGATGTTGGATGATCTCTGACCATGCTGGCTGGGGCTGATGTGAGGTAGGAGGTCCAACAGCAGCTGGAGGGCCACATGCTCCCCATTTCTGCTCTCTACCCCAGACCACTTCACTCAAGTCTCCCTTTTAAAGACTGTCTGAACATTACAACTGGTTTAGCACATGATAGGCAGATTGCTGACAGTCACTAACTGAAGAGGACAGATTTATTTAACAAAATTGCACTGCCTACCAGTGAGTTTCAACGCCCAACTCCAAGTATTACTTTTAGACTTTACATCTGTCAGTGGTTTGGGCCCTGGATATTGGAAGCAGCAGCTCACCCAAATAATCTATTCTGCTTTGAGGTTGGTCTTCAGAGATTTTCTGGGTGGCCAGAGGTCTTTTCCCTGAGAGGCACTTGGTCTTAACACCAATAGAGGTTCAGCTTGATACCTACCTCCATGTATTTAGATGATCGATGAAGAAGACTTTCCTTTTTTAGACTGTTGTAATGGCCTACTTATTAGATCCAACTGCTTTTGCACAGTGTGCTGCTGTTTTTATCTTGTGTGGGTTTTATTATTACTTACTGCTTGCTTGTTATTTTGTATGCATTTTACTATAAACCATTACAAGGACATTGTTGTATTGTTGTGAGTTTAGGGTTGGAATGGATGATTCCTGTGGGTCCCCTTCCAGCCTCTGATTTGGAACCCTGTGCCTTGGGGGAGGGGCTGTCTCTGCTGGCTAGATGAGTTTCTTTTGTTAAGCTAATAGTGTGGCCAGGTAGTTAATGGGCCTATTAGGTGCCCAGCAACTAGTGAATGAGCCAGGAAGATCCTTTTGTCATTGAAACTCTTCAGGAGAGCCTCCCCCCCCCTTCCTGGTGGCTAGCAGATGTTTGTGCTTTGTGTGTTTTTGAGAGGGTATAGAGAAAGGCTGGGAACTGGAGGCAGGCAGAGAAGCTATCTCTCTGCATGATGGCTTTAGGATGCCTCCTGCAACCCAGATGGAAAAGCTGGATATTGGACTGCTGATGCCTTGAATCCCTCCATCCTAAGCTCAGGTTGGAATGTGTGTAAATAAATAAATCATATTTCATAAAGACACCACAGTCTCCGCTGACCTTCTTCCCAAAGGAAACCAAACCCTGGATGAGCACAGGGACCCCTGAGATCTCACCGCTCGGAGATTGGGGAGGCGCACAACAGTATAAAATAAAAAAACCAAAAACACTCATGTTCATCACATAGGCAGAGTGATGAAGTCCTGGACCAGGGCTGGGGAAACCTGTGGCCCTCAAGATGCTCTTGGACTGCAGCTCTCATCATCCCTGACCCTTGGCCATGCTGGCTTGGGCTGATGTGAGTTAGAGACCAACAATATCTGGAGGGTCACAGTTTCCCCATCCCTGCCCTAGAGAAGAATTTGAATAACCAGCAAAAATATGTTATATATAGTATTTTATTTTTCAAATTTTTAAAACTAAAGACACAAAAGGAAAGCCATGGCTTGTTAGTAGCTGTGTGTCAGGATGGGGGAAACTCTGGCTCTCTAGATGTTGGACTACATCTCTCATCAACCCCAAACAGCATAGCCAATGGTCTGGGATGATGGGAGTTGTAGTCCATCACCATCTGGAAAGGTACAGGCTCCCCATCCCTGCTGTGATAAATCCATTTTTGATTGCATTGCACTGTAAAGTTTAAATATTACTGGTATATGAATATCTACTATACCTCCAGACATATGAACACTTTAGAACCTACACTCCAGCACTGCAGCAAGACTTATTTACAGATTTATTACAGAGAGATTTTCATCCTGAGTGGATGCTTTTGTTAAGAGGTCAGAGTATGGTTCTCAGTAAGAAAAACTTCCTTTGGCATTTCCTGCTCCTGATTCTATCCAGACGTATCTGAGCCAATAATGGTGAGATGTTTATAAGAAATACTGACAGATGTTTCTCGTTAGGCAACAATATACTGTGGATTTTACAGTAAGATGCTTGTTTCAAGGAACTGACTTACAGAAATAACTACTGTTGTGTTAGAAAAGTTACATGAATGAAAACCTGAGTTTATTTCATATCCCCACATTTCATGGACTCAAAGAGTCTTACTACCTCTCTTTTAGGCCTTTTAAAAAAAAACCCCCAGATTGGTTGCCATAAAATTACAAGGAAAGACATTGCAGACACATTCATTGCAATACAGTGCAGAGTTTAGCATGCTTAGACCCAGTGGTTTCAGTGTTCTTAAATCTGTACAGGATTGTGGCTACTGTATTTTATTTTATTTTATTTATTTAATATATCTATAACCCGCTCTATTTCAGAAGAATTCAGAGCGGCGAACAGAAACTAGAGTTACACATACAAATTAAGATAACATAATAAAAACATAGTTATATAATTAGTACGACGACAGATTAAAATTTCTAAAACAATCTATACATTACAATTAAAAGCTTGGCGAAATAAAAACGTTTTGACCTGACGGCGAAAAACTGCAAGTGAGGGGGAGAAACGTACCTCCATCGGTAGGGCATTCCAAAGTGTAGGGGCAACCACCGAAAAAGCTTTGTTTCTAGTACCCATCTGGTGAATTTGGGAGAATGGAGGGATCATAAGACCAGGGTCTATAGAGGATCTCAGGAGCCGAGACGGTTCATAAAAGGAAATACGATTCAACAGATAGAGAGGGCCCAAGCCATGTAAGGCTTTAAAAGTTAACACTAGTACCTTGAAGTGAGCCCGGTAGCAAATTGGTAGTCAGTGTAGCTGTTGTAAATTTACATTTACTTTCTTATAAATCAGGCAACTGCAGCCCAAACCCAAGCATTGACTAGTGGTCTTGTATACTTCCTGTAGCTTTCACAGCATTCACTTGCTCAGAAGGTGCTTTAAAGCTTATACTGACCTAATAAGGATGCAACCTGAGAGAAGTAGGCAGAGTCAGGTCAGGAGGAAAGGGAATAATGGCCAGTTAAGATGCTTGCACTCTTCTTTATATAATGTTATCTTATCTATGCTCAGCTGGTAGTAGCATTTTACCTAAGGTGGTCTTTAGTGTACTAAATTGCTGTCAGAAGTTTTTGTGCAGCTTTTTGCTCCTATATTAATAAAAATACATTCTGGCAGTATATAAAGGGTTTTATTTCTCATGGCTGTAGGAAAAAACTTGAGAGTATAACATCAATACATTCAAGGCTAAAGACATCAGAGAGCAAAAGCCACTCCTGATTCCATTATTTTAAAACATCAGTATTCATATTGTCAGAGGTCTATTGACATCAATTCCAGGAAATGGCATTATAGACCCTTCAGAGGTACAGTATGAATTGTGTGCAAGGCACTTTAAGGGTAAAGTTGCTCACCTCCATAGCAATCTTGATGCCTCATCCACACCTACTATAGTCCTCAGTGAGGTGTTCAGAGCAATGTTTGCTGCAACTTCTTGGGATCATTTTCAGCTGATGCAGCCTGTTGACGTGGTTCATGGTGCTTACAACAATGCGGCCTGCAACATGTCTTCTTGACCCTTGCCTTTCTTGACTTATTAAAACTTGCTGAGGGGGTATGACAGTGGATCCAGGGTGTGGTCAACGTGTCTTTGTGAGAGGAAGTGGCCCAGTGGCCCTGAAAGAGGAGGTGACTGCACCTGAAAAAGCCCACCTTGGACCCATTAGCTTGTGACAACTACTGCCTGGTCACAAATACCCCCTTTCTTGGGAAAGTGATTGAGAGGGTTGTGGCACAGCAATTCCAAGTACTCTTGGATGAAACCGATTATTTTGACCCATTCCAGTCTGGGTTCCGGCCAGGTTAAGGGACTGAACTGACCTTGGTTGCCCTGATGGATTACCTTTATTGGGAGAAGGACAGGGAGAGTCCAACCCTGTTATCTTTCTTGATCTCTTGGTGGCATCCTTCTGAGCCAACTTCGTACAATGGGTATTGGAGGCACTGTTTTGCAGTGGTTCCGATTCTACCTCCAGGGTCGTTTTCAGAGAATAGCATGTCAGGCTTAGGTGGGCAACACAGCCATTTCCAGACAGGACGGTAGGAGTTAAGGGAAGAGTGAAGCCGGTAATTGACAGCACTTGGCAGAAACGCCCAAGGTCAGGCTGCAGCTGTAACTGATAAGTGAAGCAGCAATAAAAAGGCTTCAATGAGCACACAGAGGTGTGGGGGTAATAGGAAAGCATTATAGAGTTGGTTGGTGAGCAAGAGACGGAGCACGGTGTGAAAACAGTAAAGTTTTGTTTTCTTAAAGACTTGGCTGATGGTCTATTATTTCGGTCGGCGACTGGCACTGATAAGCAAGCTAAAACGCTACTGGACTCTACTGGTTATACTGGTAAATTGGTGCTGCACTCTACAAGGGTTATGGGCCCAGTTCCAAACCAGTAACACCCAGTTAAAACCAGTGAGCAAGCTTGTGCTACGCCGGAAAACCGAAGGAAGCCGAGCCGGAGAGCTGGTGAGCTGTGGGAGAGCTGCAAAGCAGAGATAGAGAACCGTGTTGCCTGGAAACCAAAGTGATAAGAGGTCTGCAAGAATGACTGGAGTAACTTTGGCTGGCATTCCACTGGAACGTCTCTCTGAACGAAATTACTCATGCTGGCGGCTGCGGATGCAAGCCTATCTAAACAGAGAAGATTTATGGAAAGTAATTGACCAACAACCCCCCTCCGTTCCACCACCTGCTGAATGGCTACGCTTGAATGAAAGAGCGAAGTCATTAATTATCTTGGCTGTTGGAGACTCGCAACTACTGCTTCTAAGAGGTAAAGAGACTGCTAAAGAAATGTGGACTGCTTTAAGAGCATATTATGTTCAAGAAACAGCTAGCAGTAGAATAAGTCTTGCGAGAAAACTATACAGAATGCAGCTAACTGACGAAGTAACTATGTCAGAACACTTAATGAACATTACAAGCCTGTTTGTAGAATTACAAGAAAGGGGAGTGGAACACTCTGAAACGCAGCAGATCTATAGCACTCTTTCAACACTTAATGACTCTTGGAATCCTGTTATCAGCGCACTTGAAGCGATGCCCGATTCTGGACTTCCGTTTCGATATGTTGCAGACAAACTAAAGCAAGAGTGGGAGAGAAGAAAAGAAACAAAACAAAGGCAAGAGGGACGGAACGAAAGGAGTGAAAGAAAAGACTGAGATAAAGGCTTTTGGGACTAAAGCTTGTTACAACTGCGGCTCCTTGCATCATTTAAGGCGGGACTGTGACTTACTGAGAAGGAGGAGGGATGGAAGAAAACCCTCACACGTGCAGTTGGTGAGTGCAAAGACAAAGAATGAAAAAGACTTTGTTAACAGAGACAATAGTTTGTGGGTCCTGGACTCAGGTTCCACCCATTCACTGATAAAAGATAAAAGTCTATTTAAAACAATGGTGCCAGCTAATGAAGACGTGAGTTTAGCTGATGGCACTAAACAACAGGTGATGGGTAAGGGTACTGTACAGTTATGTGCTTTACAAACAATAATGACAAATGTTTTATTTGTGCCTAATTTAACTAACAACATTCTGTCAGTTTCAAAACTATTGCAAATGAATTATAGTGTGTTATTTAGTAACAAGAAATGTGAAATAATGAAAAAGGGAAAGGTGTGTTTACAAGGAAGTCTGGTGAAATCATTGTTTTACCTTAGACCAGGCGCCATGAGACGTGGTGGTACTATACATAAAACAGAAATAAGAAACAGCATAACCACGTCCACACAGAAACTCCCGTTAGCGGCCCCAAGGGCTTTTACTGCAAACATAACTGCAATGGATGAGCGTCTGAAGGAGCCCTCTTGCTTTAATGACATAAGAGATTTGCCAGAGCATGAACAGAGCAATTGGTTCTCTGCTATGCAAGAGGAGCTTGAGGCTATAAACAAGAATAACACGTGGACATTAGGTGATTTGCCTCCTGACAGGAAAGCCATCGGGTGCAAGTGGGTCTTTAAAAAGAAAAGCTAGCACAGGAAAGGTGCAGCGATACAGGGCACGCCTGGTAGCAAAGGGTTACACGCAGAGATATGGCACTGATTACGATGAGGTATTTGCGCCAGTAATTAAGCATCAATCAATGAGACTGATGTTGAAACTGGCTGCAGTGAGAAGTATGCAAGTGTTCCACTATGACATCAGTACTGCATTTTTACATGGCACGTTACAGGAAGATATTTATATGGAACAACCCCCAGGATTTGTTATAGAGCCAGGCAAGGTGTGTAAGCTTCATAAGTCATTGTATAGACTGAAACAAAGTGCCAGATGCTGGAACATTAAAATAGATGGAGTGTTACAATCCATGGGATTCAAAAAATGTATTGCAGATGCATGTGTATACGTTAAAAACCAGGAAAATAACCAAACGTTTTGTACTGTCTATGTTGATGACATCCTGTACCTGTTCAATAACAATAAGGATGAGGAATTATTTTATGACACCTTGACAAAACACGTGGACACTAAAAGATTGGGTGCAGTTCAGCATTATTTAGGCACTGACATTAAACGGCATGAGGACGGTAGTTTTACTCTAAGCCAAGGAAGTAAAATAGCGCAGCTGTTGGAAGCCTCTGATATGTTAGAATGTAAGCCAGTGAAAACACCAATGACTGTAGGTTTCCAACAGGAAGCAACTGACACACTATACGAGAAGCCTGAACTATATAGACAACTCATTGGAAAATTGCAATATTTAGTGAAGGTCACAAGATCTGACATATGTAATGCTGTTGGGATACTCAGCAGAAGGGTAGAAAGTCCCTCTGAACGTGATTGGCAAGGACTAAAACGGGTGATGAGATACCTGAAAGGCACCAATAACAGGGGTATAAGGCTGACCACACAGAAAACAGATGGCATAGAATGTTACGTTGATGCAGACCATGCAGGAGACCCGTCTAGCCGAAAATCCACATCTGGTATGGTTGTGCTCCTGCATGGATCTGTTATTGACTGGCATAGCAGAAGACAAGCAGTCGTAGCTATTTCAAGCTCTGAAGCAGAATACGTGAGCTTATCCACTGCTTGTAACGAACTTACGTGGTTTGCGCATCTGTTACAGGAAATACACATGGAAATAAAGATCCCGATTAGAGTGTTTGAGGATAATCAGACATGCATCAGAATGGCTATGTCAGAATCACACACAAAGAAAACTAAACACATAAGCGTACGCTATCACCATGTTCATGAGTGCGTGCAACAGGGATTCATTGAGCTGCAATACTGCAATACAGACCAAATGCTAGCAGATATTATGACAAAGCCTGTGACTGAAGAAAAGTATAAACGAATGTTGGAATTGCTTAACATGCCTGAAGACTGTACAAATGTAAAAATGTAAAGCAATGTAACTTTGAAAACTGTATACTTGTACACGCAATGGATTGTAACTCACGATGTCTGTCTGGAAGGTGGGGGCTGTCAGGCTTAGGTGGGCAACACAGCCATTTCCAGGCAGGACGGTAGGAGTTAAGGGAAGAGTGAAGCCGTTAATTGACAGCACTTGGCAGAAACGCCCAAGGTCAGGCTGCAGCTGTAACTGATAAGTGAAGCAGCAATAAAAAGGCTTCAATGAGCACACAGAGGTGTGGGGGTAATAGGAAAGCATTATAGAGTTGGTTGGTAAGCAAGAGACGGAGCACGGTGTGAAAACAGTTAAGTTTTGTTTTCTTAAAGACTTGGCTGATGGTCTATTATTTCGGTCGGCGACTGGCACTGATAAGCAAGCTAAAACGCTACTGGACTCTACTGGTTATACTGGTAAATTGGTGCTGCACTCTACATAGCATTGGGTGATTGTCTTTTGGCCTCCTGGCAGTTGTGCTGTGGGGTGTCACAGGGTACCATCTTGTCCCCAGTGCTTTTTAATATCTGTATGAAGCCCTTGGGAGTGGTCATCAGGAGATTTGGGGTGAGGTGTCAGAAGTGCGCTGATGATACCCAGCTCTTTTTCTCTGTAACATCTGAATTGGGAGAGGCCATGCAACCCCTAGACCAGTGCCTGGACTCGGTGGTGGGCTGGATGAGTGCCAATAAACTGAGTCTGAATCCTAATAAGACGGGTTGGTGCTTCCAGAGTTTGGATAATTGATCAATTGCCTGCTTTGAATTGAGTCGTACTCCCTCTGAAAGAGCAGGTCCGTAGCCTGGGGGTGCTCCGGGATCCATCTTTGTCGCTAGAGGCCCAGGTGACGTCAGTGGCTAGGAGTACCTTTTACCAGCTTTGGCTGTTTCTGGACCAGGATAGGCTGACCACTGGTAACCTCCAGGTTAGATTACTGTAATGCGCTCTATGTGGGACTGCCCCTGAGATTGGTCCAGAAGCTGCAGCTGGTGCAAAATGCAGTGGCACCACTGCTCACTGGGGCGGGTTGTCACCAACATGTTACTCTGCTGCTGAAAGAATTGCACTGGCTGCGCATTAGGTACCAGGCCTAATTCAAGGTTCTGGTTTTAGTGTACTAAGCCCTATGCAGCTTGGCACTAAGATACCTGAAAGATCTACCTACTCCTTATATACCCAGTTGATCACTATGCTCTGCAGGTGAGGGCCTCCTGCAGATACCACCTTATCAGGAGGTCTGTTCCGCAGAACATAGGAAGTGGACCTTTAGTGTTGTGGCACCCAACCTTTGGAATTCCCTCCCCTTAAATATTAGACAGGCACCATCTCTGTTATCTTTTTGGCGCCTATTGAAGACCTTCCTCTTTCAACAAGCCTTTTAAGTAGAAACCTTATCCCAGTCTGTGTCTGTGTTAGAATTACATTTTTTATATATTTTTAAAGCCTTTTTAAAAAAATATGTTTTGTTTTAATATGTTTTCAAGGATAGTTTGTTTTAATATATTTTAAAGTCTGTTTTTAAGATGGCTTAGAGTGTTTTCAGTGCTTTTGTTTGCCGCCCTGGGCTCCTTCTGAGAGGAAGGGTGAGATATCAATCAATCAATTATTAAAATATTGAGGATAACAGCTTGTGATTGTTAGCATTTATTATTACCAATAGCAGGGACACACATTCCAGTATATTATTTAAGCATCTTTTAACTCTGCTCTTTAGCCCCAAAGGCTTCTGAACAGATTACAAAGATCAGAGTAAGACTTTGGTTGGTCAGTACCTATTTAGAAGGAGGTTTCCGCATCTGTCAGCATGGCAAGACTTCCGTTATTCACAAAGAAAGTAAGTTACAGAATCTCATATTCCAGCTAAAGTAATAGTCATGAAGATCCTTAGTTTTTTACCATTGATCTGAAGAATCTGATGGATTGTTGAGATTTAGGGAGGAAGCAACAGCCAGCACGGAAAAGACTAAGACCCAATAAATAGATTTCAAGGTGAGAAACAGTGGTGGACTACAGCACCTATAAAATGATTAGCTGCAAAGAGCAGCAAAGGAAGACTCGGACAAGTGACCTCAATATTATATTAATTTTAAATGAATCTAAGGGAAAAAAGAAGAATTGCAGTCAAGCATATAGAGAAAATATTGGTTCTAAATATTCTTACCTCTGCTCATATAAAAAGTAAATAGGTTCTATCCAGTGTGGGACCAGGGGAATTATGGTACAAAGTAGTAGGTATGAGAAATCAAGTTTCCTTCTGCCCTCTTGGCAGGAGATGCCACCCAGTTAGCGTACTTCCTGCTAACTCTAATTGAAGACCCCTATTAAAATTCTATATTTATAGGACCTTAACTTTGAAATCAACAAGCAGCACAATTCTGTGCATGTCTACACTGAAGTCTTTTAGAATCCAATGGGACTTACTCGAGTTAAGTGTGTATAGAATTGCAGCCACAATGGCATACACTTCTTTAGGAGATATGGCAGGAGTGAAGCAAAGATAATTTAATAATAACAATATGCACTTTTGCCCCCTGAGACAAGAAGCAGGTTGGGTCACCCAGATGCAGCCTTGCATTTTATATATAGTTTCTACTGTTACATCCTTAACTCTCCATGACAGTGGTCTGGTTCACACATCACAGTAAGCCAAACTATGGTTAGACTAAATCTTGGCTACAGTTCATGGTTAGCAAGGAGAGAGCTTAGCCGCAAGCCTGGGTTCAACTAAGCCAAACCTTGGTTTAGTTCAGTGCAGTGCAGTAGTAAATAAAAGATCGGGGAGGAGGCTGCAAGGCCCTCTCCAGGAGCCTGCAGGTTTGTACAGTCCCTGTTAAGGAAGCTATAGTTTATGTGACCCGAGCCAGGCCAGTGTTGCAAAGGGATGTAAAAATTAAAAGAGGTAGGGCAAAAATATGTGAACCTCATGCACACAGTTTCAGCTCAGCACAAGACAACACACTGTTTTGACATAAGAATTGTTAAAAGTTGAAATCCTTCTTCACTGAGGTGTTTTGATTATTCTGGTCAATAAAGAAGCAAAAGGAAATGTGTTTTTAAATTGCTTTTTAAAAATGTGTTTTTAAATTTGTATATTTGTTTTTAATGTTTTTAATTGTTGTAAACCACCCAGAGAGCGTCGGCTATGGGGCGGTATACAAATCCAATAAATAAATAAATAATATACAGCAAATCTCAACCTTGGTGGTGTCCCACTATCCTAGTATTGTCCTGCAAATGAAGCTGGTGTTTTCTTTACCACGAACTCATTTACCTGACTTTTATTCCAACAGTGCAGAATGATAATTTGCCAGATGACCAGCACAAGATCTGAAGTGCTTAATTGGCTTATTGTTCCATTAACTCTTGTGGTCTACACAGCAACAGCTGGATTTCTGGGCAGCTTGGAGGAACCAATACTTATTGCATTTACCTTCTTTGCCACAGCTGCTCATGTCCACTATGGAATCTGCGTGGTAAAATGAGTTTTTTATAATAATTAGTAGTAAACATAGGTTTCATTTTAAAAGCATGGTTATATGCTTCTGTTTGCCACCAAAAATCCTCTCCCACCCCCCAATCTGGCGATTAAACAAACAAAACGGAGTAATGCCTTTCCTTTTTCAGATGCATCGCTTTCTGTTATTTTTCTGAGCTGGATAAAAGCAGCCTGTTCAGTAATTGGGCTGCCTTGGATGATGTGTGTACTACGTTTCAGCTGTTTGAGAAACACTTCAACAATTTTGATATGTACGTGGGTGTGTGCATACACAATTGCTACAAATAATTCATTGATTCATCTGTATTTAAAAAAAAATACCTTTGTGAACCTAGTTCAATCAAATTGTTTTTCAGTAAATGCAGTAGAGATCTACAGACTCTCAAGAGGATAAAAAAACTATAAGTTTGTTTTTATCTCTAACCCTATCACAGTCATAATATTTGCTGATTGGTAAAACTATAACCATTTATGTGTGTCATGAATGTCTCAAATCCTTTTCAATAGGCAACTACTGCAGTAAAATAGGTAACTATATTAGAAGCAAGATACAGCAGCTCATTTTTGTGGCTTTTCTTGGTGGGTGCAGATTTGGAATGTTGAAAGAAACATAATTGGTCATTCTTTGTAAGTCACATCAACACATAATAAGCCAGAGTTAACAATAATAATCCATTTGCTTGTGCGCGCTGCCCGATCACTCCTGCTTTGCTCCTCCCCTATCAAGAATGGCCCCCGAATTGTGGAATAGCCTCCCCGAAGAAATACGCCTGGCGCCGACGCTTCTATCTTTTCGGCGCCAGGTTAAGACCTGGCTATGCTCCCAGGCATTTTAATGCGTTTAATGTTACAATTTTAAATCTCTTTGTTTCAGTTTATTTATTGTGGTATTTTGTATTTCTGTACTTTTAATCTTTTGTACACCGCCCAGAGAGCTATTCGCTATGGGCGGTTTAAAAATGAAAATAAATAAATAAAGAAAGAATGGGATAAACTATCCAGGAAACGCTGGCTTCTCATTACATGTGAACCATGGATAGTGGTTACTTGCTCCCTAAAAAGTAATGATTGCTAGCCAACCTTAAGCTACGGTTTGCTATAGGCTTGCTGATTGTGGCTTGTTAAGCAGCAAGCAATCTGTTTGGATATAATTAGAAGCCAAGGCTTTCTAATTTCTTTATTATGCTTGTGCCAGGGAAGAGCAAAATGGAAGCAATCATACAGCATGTAGCAGCATGCTGCTCATTCATCATAAATCATGATAAGCCACAAACTGATATATGCTTGTAAATGCGTTACACTTGGGGCTGTCTCTGAAGATGGTTTGGAAGATGCAGCTGCTGTAGAACTCAGCAGTCAGATTGCTGACCGGGACAAGACAGTCTCAGCATATAAACACCAATCCTGGCTTGACTGAACTGGCTGCAAATTATTTTTAAGCTCAATTCAAAGTGCTGGTTTTGACCTATAAAGCCTTATGGGGCTCAGGACCCCAGAACCTCAAGGATTGCCTCTCCCACATAAACCAGCCCAGGCACTGTGTTAATCATCTGAGGCTCTTCATGCGCTCTCTTCAAGGGAGGTGCAGCGGAAGGCAATGTGAGATTTTCAGTTGTGGCTTCCCATTTGTGGAATGCTCTTTCCAAGGAAGCATGTCTGGTGCCATCGTTGTCTATTTTTAGGCTCCAGGGATATTTTTTTTAACCCAGGCCTTCAGTTTTCATTTGACAGGGTAGTTAACTATGTTAGTGGCCTTTTTGTGCTCATCCTTTAAGTGTGGTGGGTAGGACTTGTTCCTTTTAAATATATTTTCAGATGAGTATTTTAGTTTCTGTTTATTGCTGTTTTCTGATTTGTAATGTTTTTGCTGTTCCTGTTTATTTCTGTTGTAAGCTTTGAGACAACTTTGTGCAAAAACGTGACAAATAAATCTGTACCAAGGACAGGCATGAATGGTGTTTTTTCCACATGTTCCAGGAATGCTGAAGTTTTATATTAGTTGGAAACCATTTGAAGGCAACAGGCTCTCCCCTCATAAAATATCTGGAAGGAAGAAGAGACATTATATATCAGGGCTTCCCTTAGCCCAAGTTCCATGCCCATGAAGTAACAACCACTCACATTCTCAATTTGAGACTTGCTGGTTACCCCATGTGCATCAAGTCACCTGGAGGATAAATAAATCAATTTGGCAAACTAAATTAATGCTTCGTAATGATAGTTAAAATAATGATTTAATTCAACATTTCTTTGAGATTGACCTTAAGAGGAATAGGTATTTGATGTGGGATGTGTGGAAAAACTTCCTTGGAAATGAAAATGATCACTGCTGTACAAGTGAAGTGACAGCAGAAAAAGTCAAAGCCACACACATCAGTATCACAATTATTAACAGAGATTTATTTGGGTCAAATTTAATGCTTGCATAGATAACTGAAGCTAACTTCCCCCAGTCTTAACAACTGTACTTCATTAACATACTGACTGTAAAAGAGAAATTTCAATTAGGACAGTAGCTTTTATGTAAAATTCCTTAATACTATATGATTAGAATAATTTGGATATTGATGAATGTATCCATTTCATTTTCTAATCAAGATGTCTTTTTTATTCTTTTAGTTGAAACAACTGAGTCAACATTTCAACATCCACATCTTTTCCTTGAAGATGTGAACAAGAATAAATGCAGTGTCCACAGTATCAATAATACTAAAAGTTACACTTCTGTAGAAATATGGAAGCTCTTTTAAAAACAAAAAGTAGATGTGTTCAAAGTGAAGCAACAAGTTATCAGAAGCTCAAGCTAAAAGAGTTTAAGATATGATTCTATAGCTAACCATCATCCTGTTTAATTTGTTCCTTTTTGCTCTGATTAATTCAGTAACTTCATCTTATACTCACCAACATAGGAATCAGTTTTCCTGAAAGATCTCTCAAGAATTCCTTTTCCAAATACCTTTGTGACCAAATATACATGAGTACTGGTGGCTAAGCTTGAGACGACTGCTTGAAACCTTGGCTGCTTCTGCTTTCCTCTGTTTTCCTTCTAGAGCTATTGTCCTTTTCTCCTCCAAACTCATGTCAAATGGTTTCATCGTCATTAAATTACTATAGCAAAAAAGGTCAATATTAAAGCAAGCCAAATCTTCTTTCTGCGTCAACAAGTTTTGCACTTTCTTTTTATGTCAGGGAATGAAGTTGCCAATATTTATACCCAAAGAAAACTTGGCTGTGTTCTGAATGCACTTAGGGAAATTATGGGTCCAAATTCTCTCCCCCCCCATTATAAACTGGCATAGTTTCTTCTTCCTTGTCATTTCCTTTTCTATACAGACAATTCCACATAAGCAGCTTGGAGCAATGTATGATCTAATCTCGTATTACTTCCCAAGTGCCAGAATAAGTCTTTCTTGCTCCAAGTCACTGTCTCTACCATCCTATTCACACTTATCTAGAAGTAAGTCCAATTGAACGCAATGGAACTTACTTCGAAGTAGTCAAGCATAGGATTGAAGTGTGACATTGAAACTATTACACCTTATTTTTTGTTTTTTTAAAAAAACCCTTTTTGCGTATTTTGTGTCACCATTGTGTATTCATATTTCTAGACCAAGAATGCTATAATAGTCAACACTTGGGTTATAAACTCTTCACAGGATTCTACTCTCAGAAGCAAGATCTCAGAATTTAGTGAAACTTATCGATTATATCCATTAAATTCCTACTTGCTAACTAGAACAGTTAATTTTTATATCTCATAAGCTTCTATAACAAAGAGTTACTGGGATATGCTGACCGTGGAGGCAGCCATTTGTGAGGAAATAAATCACTGCTCCCAACTTCAGAGAGTGTCTCTTTCCTGGATATATGTTTAAAGAAAAGAACTGAAGCACTAAGGCTTAGTTGAAACACTGCACTGGATTACTACTGATATTGATACATTCCAAAAAGTGGTGCCAACACATCACTTGAATGGCAATACTAGTGACTAGCACAGAGAAGACTGTGTTACAAAATACTGGAAGCAGTTATACATTTAACATAATATCTGAGTTAATGTAAATTATTTTTAAAAAAGACAAAGTACTTTGCTATCTTTAAATTGTATCATCATCATCCATTCTAAGATTTGGCTTTCAGATATTAATATGGGGACCTTTGGCCTCCATTTAAAATTGAGTTTTCTCTCATGTGATACAAAGATGCAGTTAAAGCACTAAAAACTACCAACGCAATCCTAAATGAATTTACATAACAATAATCTTCAATTATTTAAGTTAAACTTGCTTCCAAGTATGGTTATGATCTCAGTCTTTCATTCTGTTAGCCTCCTGAGTCTAAAAAAATCACATCTAAAGTAAAACATCCAGGTTTGTAGTCATGCCACATGTATGTCTAGCTAATTTATGGGTTAGTTTCATGTTTGCTACCTATTTTACATACAGGAAATGAAAAATTGACACAGTATGTATGTCATTTGCTATGTATGGCTTAAAATATCAAAAACTGCACAATTTTGTGAATAGTCTTTTTCCAGTTATTTATAAAACTTGTTTGCTGTTCTTTAAAACCTGGAAAATGATGTACTAAATTATGAAATTCTCCTCACATTGTTATGCTTTTACGATACGAAATGATATATATTTATTTTCTTTGATCTGCAGAGCAGGTATTACCTTCAGGTATTTAGAGAGGAGGCCAAGGGTGCCTCCAGACAGTCACTGTTTTGCAGGAGGGATTCAAGCATATATCAGAAGGTTTGCATAAAGTGGCTCAAAGCACTCTTGTCACTCTAGCACAAAAAATACACTTTAAAAACTTGGGAGTGTTTGCATTTTGGAAAGTGACAGGGAAATGCATTGAAAAATGTGGGATGAATGATTAATGGGAAGATGTATAAATATCCCACAAACAAATCAGCATGAATACAGGGTGAATGCTCATTGTGATTTAATCTTCTGTAAACAAATCTAAATATTCAACAAAAACTGGACAAAGTTTAACCACTGTGTAAGCTTTGAACAAGCAAATCAGGATGACTGCTCAATAAATAGGTCATTTGGAGGAGCTGGAAGTTGGCAGCAATGACATTAGATAAAATATATTCAAATGGTACATCACCCTTTCTCCAAGTTCAGCTCAGTCCCAAGCAGGTTTACTTAATCTGTTTCATGGGACTTGCTTCCACGTAAGTAAAGATATACCACCAATCCTATTAATTTATAAAAAAACACTCCCTAGTCTTGCACCTCCATCTTATTTGTCCTGGTCTCAAAGAAGTCCTTCACATACCCCTTACATTCCTCCTGACTCTGTAGCAAGTGTGCCACCCTCTTTGGATTGTCAGCAAATACCAGCTAGTGGCTAAGGCCAATTTATTGAGGGTGCTTCAAAGCATAATCATAAGTAGCAATCATTAGAATACTGTATTTTTGTGAAATTTACGTCATGTTATTTTCCAATGATCTTGGCTTGATCTCACATAAAAAGTAGCATTATAGTGAATATATTGTATAATGCATATGACACAAACATATATTTCTTGAGAAGCTTTATAAATGAGACTTGATTTAATGCAAATTAAAATTTTATTTGCAGCATAGCAAATGACTAATGCTGGTCCTCAGATAATCTGAACTGATTGTTTGGCTTTACTGAAGTTGAGCTTTTTCTTCATATTAATCTGTCCAGCAGGCTTTAAGAATATCATCATAAAAGTTTCTCAACATGAGCCCTTTAGTATATTTCCATAAGAACATCATAAATTGACTGAGAAGACTCCCAAGAAGTTATCATCCAAAATATTAGAGTATTTTAAACTTCTTTATCTTACCTGGTCCAAATTCACATTAGCTTTTAAGTAATTTCATTGTTTCCAGTGGCTTGAATCCAGATTTCGTGTTCCATGGATAGAAAGGCTCCTTCCATCCACAGTAGCCTTTTAATCCAGCAGAGGTTTCCCACTGGCAGTGTGTGTGTGGGGCGCAACTTTTACGGACTTCCCCTGCAACCACTAGTGCCACCTCTCACACTGCTCCAGAGGGTCCTCTAGAATAGATAGGAAGGTGGTGCTGGGAGCTGCAGGGGAGGAGAAATGGTAAAAGTAATACCCCCTCTACTAGTAGGGCATGCCCTTAGCAGAACTCTACTCAGGATGTTCCTGCTGGTGGGATCAGTGAAATCTACTTGAAGCACACTTTAAATATCAGTATTCAGCTCCTAATATTAAGCTCTTATTCCATATCCAGCTGTAAGAAAACATGAAGTACCTTTAGAAACTGATAGATAATGGGAAAGAGAAAACAATGGGAATGAGCCAAGGGTGGTGGATAAAAGAGGGAGAACAATTCCAAGTAGACTTTTATTTCCTCTTGCGAGTGCAACAGTACTGTACCTTCCTCCCATTTCTTAATTACCTGTAAAAGTTCTAATAAAATGTCAGCATTGAACTGGAGGAATAGAGTTGACCTTTCATATGGAGCAATTATTGTTGCATCTGATTCACAGTCCCTTCCTAACCTGATTAGTCCCTTCATAGAGCACATGGTCAGCTTTATGCAAATTACTTGGAAACCCTGCTTGATCAGATGTTGATGTAAATGGCTAAAGTCCAGAAACAAGGACATCTTGGATCAGGCCATTAAAACAATGCCATTTTGCATTGGATTTAATGCAAAAATGATGATGCAATTATCACTTTCTAGCATGAGCATGAACTGCTACAGAAGCTCCAGTACACAAAAGGGGCTATGTTCAAGGACAGTCTCATCATGCTTTTCTGCTGTGTGCATCTGCAGCTCTGTAAATGCATTAGATCTTCTTCTATGGCCCTTTGGACTGGATTCAGTCTCTTCGGTTTTGTTTCTTAATATTTTCACAGTAGATTCAGGACAAGCTTCTTTTTATCGCCATTTGTTGTGTCCCAAAATTTTGCAAGGAAAGAGATTTGCTATATATACTGAATAACTAACTTTAATTTTTGAAAGTATTTGGATTTAACCCAAATCAAAATTTCTTAACGAAACCAGTTTATAAATCAGAAAACTCAACACATATAATCTCATGAAAGTCTACTGAGCTAGACAAATTGTTAACATATACTTTTTTTTTATTAAATATGTAAAAAGATAAACGCATGTCAAGTTATTCACATATTCAGAGACCAAAAAAAGTCTACTCTATCATGCGACAACTCGTGGGTAACGTAAAATGATTGATACATCTGAATAAGACTTTTTGCATCTATTATGTCATTACTTATCTATTTATAATTAACAATACATATGTTTACATTCCTTTCAGTTTACATTTAATATATAACCAAAGCTTTATGGTGTGCTATTTAGTAAAAGTAATTACAAATGCATATTAAAACCATAACGGAATAACAGCGTTACTCACCATGGGGAGGTGGGGGGTGTTCCTCTTTCCCTTTCCAGAGTCTGTCACTCCCCTCAGCACAACTGAGCAGATCAGGCTCCTATATATATTTGTGTATCTTATTATAAACTATTATCCTCCTGCCTTCTAGGCCAGCCACTTTCTGTCTCCAAACAAGTGGTGGAGTGAAATTGCTCCACAGATCAGTTATACAAAGCAACAGAAGAAAATCTGGATGCAATCCCATCCCACTCTCTCACACAAAAAATCTAAGTGACAGGACTAGGGAGCAAAGAGGCTTTGACGAGAACTATCAGGGAACAAAGAAACCCCGAAAAGCCCAGAAAGCGCTTCAAAAGGAAGTGTTCTGAAAATTTGCTGAAGAGGAAAAAAGAAACATGGCTGCAACTGCATTGGTGACAATGACTGGGTGCTTAAAGGCTGGTTCAGAAATCTTGTAACTGCCCAAATTTCCCTTTACTCACAATGAGCATTTTGGAGACAGCAAAACTAGTATTAATAATATAATCATGGACATTTTAAAACAGAAAAATGCATATCTTTTTTCTATGCTGGATCATGATAGTATACTACATCTTCCTGAAGGTAACTGTTCGTTTATTGTTTTATGTATAAAGCCTTCAAGAGAAATCAAATCACTTCTAGTAATTAAAAAGGACAGGGCTAGAAAGGGGACACATTGATTTTCATGGCAATAAAACTGCATGGGGTGGGGAGGGAGGGGAGCTGTGTAAACATTTCCAATATGAAGAGATCGGCTATAGTTCTATTATGCTAAGAAAATGCAAACATTTGTTTGAATATTTAAACACATCATACATGCCGCCTGTACTGTGTGACTAAATAAGAGTCACTTTACTGCAAATAACATCTGTAGTAATAAGCAATTTAATGATGCAAGAAGTCCTTGCTTTTATACATATATGTAGCAAACCACTATTAATCAGTGAAGCGACACCACTGAGTCCGCAAGGCTACATGGAGACCTTCAGTAATTGTGGCTTGCAGGTCGATACTCTATTTGATTTTTGTTACTGTACTTGCCTAGCCAAATAACCAGTCAAATTTCAAACTGAGGAATGAAACAGCAAGCAAGGAAAACCATGAATAGAAAACCAACAAACCTAGAACTAGACTAAGAAAATGTGCAATTTAAGTTTAGAAAATAAGGAATGTTTTAATTCTACAAAATGTAATCATCTAAGTGGAAGATTAACAAGAAGAGCAATATTAAAACCTGTGGCAATGAATAATTCTGTAAACTAACACTTTATTTCTGCTTTCTGCATTCTGCAATCCATTCAAGAGTCACAGACCACAAAGCCATTCCCATCTTGTGTATTTAGGTAGTGTATCTTTACATTCCAAGCCATGCCTGAAAGCTAGCACTGGCATCTATGTGAAAAAGAGGTGCATTCCATTTCAAACATGACTCTAAAAAGACTTCAGAGAAAAAACAATGTACTATTATGCTGATAAATTTTCTGGCATGCCCCAGTCCTACAGTATTAAAAAAGAAAGGGTTCACCTTCCATATATGCAAGAGCAAAAGGAAAGAGGCTGATTCTTATAATTACCATTTCCAGCAGTGGTAGTCTGAACCAAGCTGCATCAGCAGGTGCGGATACAGCAGTGAAAAAGTATAATAAATGCTTGAACCAACAGACATGGTATATGGAATTGGAAAAAAGTAAAAAAGAACATTTATAGTGGCAAGGAAAATGTCACAATGCTCTCAGTGTAAGAATTAGGCAGGCATGTATGCATGTTCCAAAAATAAAACATATACTGAGCAGATTTCTAATATGCTTTGGTGTACAACATCAGGAGGATTACAGTTTATGTTGTTTAAAAAAAATAGGGAAAGGTTGCTGACTTGTGCGTTATAAAAGACGGGAACAAGTATAATTTGAGTGTGATTTCAGTTGCTTCCCCTCCTTTGCACAGTTTGACCAAACTTATGTTCCCAAATGCCTAGTAAACGTCGCAAGATGTCACCCTAAGAGTCGGAAACAACTCGCACTACAAGTGTGGGGACACTTTTACCTTTATGTTCCCAAAAAGGGCAAATATCATGAAATGGGAGAAATCTAACAGAACAGTACTTTTTGTCATAAGAGATGCACATATAAATAGTTTTGAACAAATTACAAATGTATCATACTTAAGACAAAAGGAAAAAATAAATATATATTATATATATATATATATTTTTAAAAGCTGAACAAATCTCAAGCAGCCAAACAGTGAAGTTGCAGTGGTAGGAAATGGGAACAAAGCCCGGAGACCTTCTCAGGTGCATATCCTGATAGAAGACTTCTGCAAACACATGTTGGTAAAGGATGGGTACAGAATGCAGCTGCTGGCTGACACTCACTACGATACATTTATGTTAATGGCAGACTGAGAGTGATTGGTTTCAAGTCTGAGGCCACACACGTTCCATTCTTCAGAAGAAAGTTCCCACACAAAATTAAAAAGTAGCAAATGTGCTAGGCTTTTCAGTACTCTTCCTGCTGTTGGGGCTGTTCATGAACTTGATCCTCACCTTCATGCTCTTCTGTGTGGCTCTCCTGTAGGTTTAACATGGGAAAAATATTACAACCATTTAATGGGGGGGGGGGGAGAGAAACTTTAGCCAAGTCAACAGCATACTGAAAACACTGGAGTGAGATCCCCCCCTTCCTGCCCTCTGCAAACGTCAGTTATTAATGGATTTTTAATTGAACTAAAACACGTTTTTACTAGGACTGTATGATTATTCAAACTTGAAAGATTTTAGTTTTTAGATGAATTCCAGCATTACTGAAATACTGGTTGTTAATGTTGACCCCAGGGCTATGTGTGGGACAGAGTATGTAAAGACAGGGTGGCTGGTCATGTGTAGAGAGAATGTCGAAAGGCATGGCATTTCCAAGTGTTTATTAGACCTTCTATACTTACTTCAGACTGCAGCCTGACATTTCCCACATTTGAATCAGCTACAGTTCTACTAATCTAACATCAAGACTTAAAGGCTACCAAGTTTATCAAATTTGTAGTGAAGGCGTATTTGTTTTGTTCTGAGAATGCAGTTTCTCTTAAGAACTAACTAAGATTCACTCTCATAAGATTCAGTCTGTATTGACTCCTGTGGGGGCCATCACCAAACAGGGCAGACACGTCTATAAATATACCAAAATACAACTGAGCTTTCTGCAAAGGAATTGCATGCGTTGCCTAGGATCTTTGAGAAATATTCTGCTAGAAAGAAGGTACTCTCTGTCTTGCTTTGTTTAGAGTGTCAATAGCCCTTAAACATGTAAACATACAATTGTGAAGTAGGATGCAGTGCTGAGTCACAGTGGCTGAACCAGAAATCTACATGCTTATTTAAGACCTGCTTGTCCCCCTCAAATCAAAGTGAGAATTCTACCCTTATTGAAAATAGTTACTTTCCTCTGGAACACCTACATATTTAATCTCTGTCATGCATTTGTGACATCCAGTTTAGAGAATCATGAGGGGGGGGTCTCGCTTTTCATTTAACATTTTGTTCTGCTTTCAGGTGGTTTGCTAACAGAACAAAAGTGCTTGCCCACTGTCTGGGGGCAAGGAAAAGGTCCCCTGAATTGCTGGTACAAGCAGGCAGAATTCAATGTCTTCCCATGCTGCGTTGTGATGGCAGGGAACAAAACACTTTATAGCAGGGATGGGGAACCTGTGGCTGTCCAATTGTGCTAGACTACAACTTCCATCACCCCAGAACATTGGCCATGTTGTCTGGTGCTGATAGGAGTTAAGAGTCCAACAACATCTGGAGGGCCTCAGGTTGCTCATCCCTGCCCTACAGCACAGCATGAAAAGAAAGGGAAGGTTGTCTGGGCAATGTGGGGCTGTTTTCCTTATTCTCTCTCATTCAAAATAACGGCAATACTTCCTGACCACTCCCTAAATGAGGTTTGTTACATTTCCATGCAACAAATTTGATTGCCTATATGGCATCATCCTGTTGGCTACAGTGTTTCAGAATAGCTAGATCATGTAGACAGCAAAAAGGAGCAGCAGCTTCTTTGTTAAAATAGCACTGATTGAACAGTCCAAACAGAAGAAACATTTTAGAGTCCCTGAAAGGCTCTCTTTTGCCTCTAATTTATAGGAATTAATACTAAAGATTGTGCCAATAGGACAGGATCTGCCTTGTACTGAGTTTGACAGACCACTGGTCCATTTAACTCAGTATACCCTATGTTTACTCTCAGCATCTCTCCAGAATTTCAGAAGGATGGAGATGTTGTGGATTGAACCTGGGCCTTCTGCATGCAAAGACTGTGCTCTAGTATTATCCAATAGCCCTTTCTTCAATTCAGATAGATGGAACAGAAAAGAGTTTTTAAAGAGGAAGAAAAAAGATTGATTCTGTATTTTCAATGATGTGATACATCTGCAGAATGTGAATAGGGCAAAGATGTACGTTTTTAAAAACAGAACATTATAATTTAAGTGAACACTTTCCCTAAACTGGCAATATTTGCTTTTAATGTTTAAGAGAGCTGATGGTTGTATGCAGAGACAACATATCTTTGTCAATGATTTAAAGCATATGTTTATCCAATGAAAAATCCCATTCTAGCTTGTGGCATTTCAGCCAATTTACATTTCAGTATTCAGTTGAAAGGCTGGGCATGTTTGCAACTAGGAGAAGAGTATGCAAAGTTAAAGAACACCTGAGTATTGCCTTTTGCTAGGGTACGACAGGAATACAGAACGCGGACAGGAAGATGTGTCAATGGATTCATGAGGGGCTCATCTTCTATACTCGCTTATCATGAAAAAGCAGGTAATTATCTTGGACTTACATGTTCTTCTGAAGCATAGAGAACTTCCATTAGTCGTTGGACAAGGTCGTTATTTTCCTGCCCATGTTCTTGACAGAGAAGCTCAATCTCCCTTAACTTCCCAAAATAGAAATCTCTTTCCTTCTCCACACCTTCAAGTGCAAGTTTTAATGAATGTACCTGTAAAAATACAGTGCTTCTAAACATTGGATAGCTATATGCTGCAGATCTGTCAGTCTGGACAATTGCTACATACACTGAGTACTCACAACTATCAACACAAATAGAAACAAATGTATACTCTCAGTCTGAAAAATGCACCCCCCCAGGTTTCCTCATAATGTACAACCAGGGTCAAGCATCATTTAGGACAGCGTTTAAACTAGTGCTATATGCAGTAGTAGAAACTTCTAGTCACAACTGATGTTCCAGAACTTAGACATCAACTACGATTGCAGGCAAAACAAAATTAATTTATGGAGGGGCAGAATGGACACTGGTGTGGGTAAGCAAGGCAACAAGCAAGGAAAAGACTACAAATCTCTGAGTAAATACCTGTGGCTCGCTCAGCTATGGCACTCAAATGTTTCTTTATGGAGCAAATTATTAACAATTTTCCTAGAACATACTACTTGCACTGACAGACAGGTCTAGCATGGAAAGTTTTTGTCCTTGTTTTATGGCATGTCAACTGAGTAATCCAGACTAATCACTCAAAGGGTTAATGCATGATGGAATTTGCTGCTGGGTAGGAGGTAGAATAGATGTTTTTAGGCCAGAGGGAGATATGCCCACCACTACTGGCTGCTGGACAATATTACACAGTGATAGCATTACTTAGACTGGGTTGTGCTGACATCTTAGGCGTAAGTATGCAATTGCATATATGCATATATATGCATATATATATATATATATATAATTTGTATCCTGCCCTTCCTCCCAGCAGGAGCCCAGGGCGGCAAACAAAGCGCTAAAAACACTTTGAAAGATCATAAAAACAGATCTTAAAATACATTAAAACAGCATTAAAAACATTTTTAAAAAACCAACTTTAAAAAAGGGTTAAAAACATTATTAAAAAACATATCAAGCAATTCTAACACAGATGCAGACTGGGATAGGTCTCAACCTAAAAGGCTTGTTGAAAGAGGAAAGTCTTCAAAAGGCGCCGAAAAGATAGCAGAGATGGCACCTGCCTAATATTCAATATTTCTATTGCATAAGGTGAGAGAGACCTTTTATTAGTAAATATGACTGAACTCACTCACTGGGGAAAAATCTGTTGCTTGCGAAAGTAAGCTTACTTATTGGCCTGCTTCAGATGTTAACAGTTCTGCCTCAGACTTGCACACTACTTCCTCCCTACTCACCTTGTGTGCTCCATCTCCCTGCCTTACTCCATAACATCCAAATTGGACAAATTAGTGCAAACCATGGTTTACCAGAACTGGAAGCAAACTGTAGTTTATAGTAACTACATTTTGCCCAATTCAGGCATTGAAGCAAACTATAGCTATCATGAGCCAGGAAGTGAAGTAGGGAACTGGAATACACAATGGAAGGAGTGAGTGAGTGAGTAAGTAAGCAAGTCCATAACACAGCATGGGTTAGGCTATGACACATGGCCCAAATCTACAGAGAGAAACTCACAGTAGCAGCTTAACAGCTTTCCTTCCAAGAATGCCACTATTTTCTTGTGAGTTACTTTCATGCAGCTTGCTTATACTCTGTAATCAACTACAAACAGGCCATTTATGTGCTTGGTCTTTTGGACTTGGACCAGCACACATCTGCAACCTTTGCCAGTGTTCACACCATGCCCTGCTGTGGTCCAATGTATTATGGGGCACCTGCAGAACACGGAGGGAGAAAAAGAGAGAACACTTTTGGCAGTACCTCCACTCCACAGAATCAGGAGGGTCCTTTAAAAGCCCACAAGCTGGAACCTACATCAAAACCAGCATCTTCCCTCCAGCTTTTAAGGCAGTTTCCTATGACATTTTCCTCTGCTGCAAATGCTGTTAGGATTGATGTAGCAGCACAGGATCACCAGGATATGAGAAGAGACACATGGTCATCACTCTCTGCTTAACATCCTAATAAATTTCACTGAAGCACTCAGATAAATGGTAGCTTCCCACTTGGCGGCCTAAGCATGTTACCTGTTCACTGAGTTGTATAACTTGTGTCTCCAAATCTTTATCAGATTTGGATGCTGAGCTGCTTGGTGGTGTCTTTTTTGCTGATGATGGACGAGACGGTGTAGAGCCTGGTTTTGAAGCGGGACTGGATTTGGCAGCACCTTAAAGAAATATATTAAAATGGTTCTTGAAACAGTAGTAACTGATTTCCTTTAAGTAAAATGGCTACCCATTTCAATCAGAAAATGTTTAATATACTCATTAGAATTGCCCAAAATGACAGGTTCAATGTGATATGTTTTCTATGTCGCAAAATTTCCAGCTTATCTAATTTGAAGATTAAGAAAGCAAAATAATTCCTTTGTGTAAATTTGTATCTGTACATATGATTCAACTGACCAACACTTAACTGGATTATCTACCAGTCTGAAATGGCTAAATTCTAAAATTTCTTAAGTCGTACAGAGTAAGCCCTGCTGAACACAGTGAGATTTGCTTCTGGTAAAACATGCATAGGATTGTCCTGTAAAGGTTTTGTCCTGTAAAGGTTAGAGAAGGAAGAGAAGCTGATTCTCCTGTGGCAAGTTCTACTTACACAAATGATTAAAATGCACAAAAAAATTCCCACCTTCCTGATACATTAACTTAAAGGGTTTTTTTTCAATCCTAGAATTTCCTTTTAAAATAAACAAATACATAAAATTCAATAAATTATTTAAGCCATCTCTGTGGTGAGGTCAACAAAATCTTCACCAAGAGCACTTCAACTCAGAAGTTTTTTGCGGACTCAATGCTGCTCATGCATGCGGGTTTTGTGCAGCATCCACACAGTGTCATCAAAATGCCACCCCATATTAATTCATATTTACCATTTCAGTGTGTTAGTTTTTTTTTAATTTATCAGATTTTCTCCAGAAATGGTAAATCTTAAATGGGAAAATAATATGGGGCAGCATCTTGATGCTCCTGCTTTGTGGATGCTGTGCAAAACTGGAATGCGTGAGTAGTACCGAGTCCACACACACACACACAAAGCAATGTGGAAGCACCCTGTGGCTCTATAATAGTCAGCATATTTACTGTGTCTTAAGGGTGAAAGGCACTTACTATTATTTTCTTAATCTTAACATTAACCCTGCAAGGCAGACCATTTTTATTCTTCTCCCAGTTTGTTCAAGGGCCACATATAATGATGTTAGCCCCATACTTCTCCAGGGGGCAGGGGCCTAAAGCTGACACAGAGTGCTTTACAACCACACTGTAATCTAGTCGGCTGCTATCATATTAAGGGAAATCAAGAGAATCCCTGGCAGAGGAGATCACACTAAATTTACCAGTTCTGTGGACTGTATAATAAAATTTGGTGTTGTTTACACTGGAGGAAGTGAGATAAGGAACATGCTACTAATAAAGTTATGATATGAAGTATATAATTGTCAAAGAATTAACAGTAAATGTATTTTACAGATAGAGTATAGACAGAGAGGTGACAATGGCTGTGAATTCCCTTGCGCAGCACTCCTCTGTCCCTCAGACATGTACACACCTTTTCCCCCACCTTCTATAAGACTGTGTGGTCCAGCATACACTGTGTGTGTGTGCGCACATGTGTGCATAGAGAAGGTTCCCCCCTGGAAAAAACCATGTGCCAATCAGACGTGTTACATTTGTGAACCTTTCTGCTCACAGAATTCCTACCTGGTATTGCAAACACAATTTACCAAGATCGACAGAGTTTCATCAACCTGGGGCAGAACCCTGCAATACCCTTGAATTTTTAATACTATATAAGGAGAAACCTAAAGGTATGTTTTGTGTGGGGAGAAAAAAATGGTCAGCAGAACAAACTTTTTTTAAAAATTGCTTTGTTTATTGACAATTTCTCACCCAAGCAAACTTTGCCTTTAGTTTCTCTTTTTTGCTTCTGCAATCCAGCCATTCTTCATTAGATTTCCCTGAAATTGGTCAGATTATACTTCTAATCAGGTAGACTCTCATTTCTTAATGTTATAGAAAAAGCCCTCATGGATTTTACTACAATGAGAGTGTTCATGCATTGTAATGAGAGACTGTAGAAAACAAAAAACACCTTTACCACCACACATCTCATGAAACAAAATATACATTATGCCAAATAATGACTTAATGAGATGATGCAAATGTGTAGCCTCCCAGAGGAGCTCACAGCCACTTTGTCCTGGCCCTTTTTACAGCTGCACCGTGCTAAGCAAAGTCAAGGCTTTGAGGGTGTCACCTGAACCAGGATTCATGGTTAAACTCTTACCCCACTAAATACAAGCTGTTGCTAAGGTTCGTTCTCATCATTATACAGCCACGAGAGTGGCTGTATACTATAGCCAGCAAGGATTTTTCACATTCCGCAAAGTTCAATTGAAAATACGCCCCTATGCCATTCTGATGCTTCCCGTAAGCTCATTTCAAAACAGAACCTTACAAAACCTATAGTCCTGATCTCAGAAACACTTGCTTAACAACCCTGTCAATTTTCATGGTGATACACAAAATAGTCAGAGAGAATAGAGAGTTCAAAGTCTAAAAAGAGAGAGAAAAAAACCCAGAGCCCTTTTGGATGTTTTTTTCTCAGAGTTCTCATAATCTGTTGAAATTCATTAAAAATCAGCCATGTTCAAAGAGTACCTGTAATCCTATTACTGACTTTGCCCCATACTCTGACCTTCACCTTCTGCATTTTAAAAGTTAAAAAAATGCCTGGCCGATTTTTAATTAATTTAAGAAATTTTGACTGGAACCCAATGATAACGCGGAGCATGCTCAGTAAGAACCAACTGTCAGTGTTCTGAAAGCCAGACTCACAGCTGCTTGGCTTGGCTAATCAAGGGGCCACACCCACACCAGACCTTGATTTCACTTCAGACAGTCATGGCTTCCCTCAGAGAATCCTGGGAAGTGTAGTTTGTAAAGGGTGCTGAGAGGAGACTCCTGTTCCACTGAGAGAGCTCCAGTGGCCAGAATGGTTTAACAGTCAGCCACTCTGATTGAAGGTCTGTGAGGGGAACAGGGCATCTCTAAGCAACTCTCAGCACCCTTCACTAACTACACTTCCCAGGATTCTTGCAGAGAAGGAATGACTGTCCAAAGTGAAATAAAGGCCTGGTGTGGAGGGGGCAGGTACAGCTTTGGTTTAAATTTGGGTGGGAGGCTACATGTGCCTGCTGTAGAACAAAAAGGTAGGGGAAACGCTGAAAAGCAATGATACTGTTCACAAAGTTTTCTTTTGGAAACGAAAGGGACTTCCCCTCTGCCCAGTGCCCACCCACCCAATCTCCTCCCCCTCCCCCAGGTCAGTGTTGGACTACAACTTGGGAGACCAGGGTTCGAATCCCCATACACCCATGAAGCTCACTGGGTGACCTTGGGGCAGTCACTGCCTCTCAGCCTCAGAGGAAGGCAATGGTAAAACCACCTCTGATTACTGTTTACCAGGAAAACCCTATTCAAAGGGTTGCCATAAGTCCGGTCAACTTGAAGGCAGTCCATTTCCATTTTCAAACATGATTGCTCAGAAATAAATCCCACTGAACTCAAAAAGTATGCAAATGATCAAACCCTCCCTTCTTCTCCCTCCTATCCTCTCCCTTTTGCCCCTTCCCTCCCCTTCCTTTGCCCTCTCTCCCCATCCCCATCCCCTTCCAATCCCCTCCTTTCCCTTCCCCCTCCTCCCCCTCCCCATGGTCAGTTTTACCTATCTTAAGCATGATTGCATGGAAGTAAATACCATTGAACTCTGTAAGAATGCAAACAATCAAACCTGTATTCCCCTCCCCCTTCCTTTGCCCCCCTCCAATACGCTCCTTCCCCCTCTTGCTCCTCTTCCCCCATGGTCAGTTTTTCCTATCCTAAGCATGATTTCATAGGAGTAAATCCCACTGAACTCAATAAGCATGCAAATGATCAGACCTGCTTTTCCCCTCCTTACTTCTCCTCTCCCTTCCTCCTTCCCTGCCCACTCCAGCCCTCCCTCCCCCCCCAGTCAGTTTTACCTATCTTAAGCATGATTGCAGGGGAGTAAATTGCACTGTACTCAATAAACATGCAAACGATCAAATCTGTCCTCCTTCTCCTCCCCTCCCCCCTCCTGCTTGCTCCCATCCCAGTCCTCCCCTCTGCTTTTCCTCCCCTCCCTCCTCCTCTTCCTCCCCCCCCCATTCCGTGGTCAGTTTCAGCTATCCTAAGCATGATTGCAGGTGAGTAAATCCCATTGAACTCTATAAGCATGCAAATGATCAAACCTGCCCTGTCTTGCCCTCCTCCTTCCTTTGCCCCCCTCCAATATGCTCCTTCCCCCTCAGTCAGTTTTTCCTATCCTAACCATGATTGCATAGGAGTCAATCCCATTGAACTCAATAAGCATGCAAATGATCAGACTCTGGGGGAAAGTGACCACAACATACTTGAATTCTTGATTTTAACAGAAGCAAAAGCTGAGAGTAGCCATAAGCGCACCCTGGACTTCAGAAAAGCTGATTTTAATAAACTCAGAACAATTATAAGTATGGTTCCATGGCAAGTGGAACCATTGGTGGGACTGGCTGCCCATTTGCTACCGGGCTAAGTTGAAGGTTCTAGTTTTGGTGTACAAAGCCCTATAGAGCTCAGGACCAGGATACTTGAAAGACTGTCTTACCCGTAATATACCCAGTCGATCACTGCGCTCTGCAGGTGAGGGCCTCCTGCAGATACCATCTTATCAGGAGGTTCGTTCTGCACAATATAGGAAACGGACCTTTAGTGTGGTGGCACCTACCCTGTGGAATTCCCTCCCCTTAAATATTAGGCAGGCTCCATCTCTGCTATCTTTTTGGCGCCTCTGAAGATTTTCCTCTTTCAACAAGTCTTTTAATTTGAGACTTATCCCAGTCTGAGTCTTCTTTTAAAAAAAATGTTTTTAACTTTGCTTTGTTTTAATGTATTTTAAGGTCTTTTTATGAAGTTTTAAAGTGTTTTGAGTGTTTCTGTTTGCCGCCCTGGGCTCCTGCTGGGAGGAAGGGTGGGATATCAATCAATCAATCAATCAATCAAACAAACAAACAAATAAATAAATACATAAGCGACCCTAAGGATAAAAGAAGTCCAAGATGGGTGGGAGTTTCTAAAAAAGGAAATTCTAAAAGTGCAATGGCAAGCAATTCCAACAAGGAAAAAAGGGGGGAAACAGCAGAAGCCAATGTGGCTTCACAAAAAGGTTTGAATGACCTGAAAACAATAAAGGACACATACAAGAAGTTGAAAGAAGGCCTGACACAAAGGAAGAGCACAGGTAGGTATCACGGAATTGCAGGGATGGTGTCAGGAAGGCTAATGCTGAGAATGAGTTGAGGTTAGCAAGAGGTGCCAAAAGCAACAAAAAAGCTTACTTCAGGTACGTCCATAGTAAAAGACAGAGAAAATAAATGGTGGCACAGCTACTCAATGAGGATGGCAAAATGATAACAGATGACAAAGAATAGACAGAAGTCCTCAATTACTACTTTAGCTCAGTCTTCTCCCAAAAAAGGGTCCATGACCCTTCTAGGAAACATGAAGTAGAAGGGACAGGATTGGAACTTGAGATTGATAGACAAACGGTCAAGGAATACCTAATCACTTTGAACGAGTTCAAATCAGCAGGGCCCGATAAACTGCATCCTAGAGTATTGAAGGAACTGGCTGAAGAACTCTCAGAACTTAAGGCATAAGAGGGATACTGTTGTACGTCGTTCATTTAACCGTGTAAAGTTAGTATTTCTCATATTCAGTTTCATGCATCTATTTTAACACTATATTTATGTTTGAAAAAATACATCCCATTTCCAGAAAAAAGAAGCAGATGCTAGACTCCATGGGGAATCAAAAGTTTAGTATCAGATCTTGTTATAGGGTTACTTTGGGGGTTAACTTTAAAATTGGTCTGTAGTAAATTGGGAGGCTAAGTTGCAGTTTGTTAATACACACAACTAGATAGCAGTGCTATAGTGAAGACTATTACTTTGCAAAATGTTTTCCATTTTGCTAATCATGGGAAAGGATAATGAGGTATGGATGGCACTGAAGACCGTGCATGGAACCACTGAAAAACCTACTCGGTCTCCCCATCCCATTTCCACCATCATATGCAAGCACTGAACCAAAATGGAACCCCTTTTGCAAAACATTCCACTCCTACTAAATGTCTTCCAGTTTGGTGCCCAGGGAAGTGGGGAGGCAATAAGAACAAGGTCAAAACATTGTTGGGATACATTTCAGTTACTACTCATCTATACTACAACTTTTTCTCAGTGTTCTCTCCATGTTTTGTGCCACTGCAATCCTTGTGAACAGGAGCAGGAGGATACCTAGTCCCTACATCCCTTTTCACTCTCCCATCAAGCAGACTTTAGAAAGGAAAGCTAGTAGCCTTATTTTTCATGAACAGGAGGTTTTGTGCAGGTGAGACCACAGAAGTATACTATCTTTCTTGTGTATTCTGAAGTGGTACAGTCCAAGGAGGGCTTTCTTTGAACATCTGGTCTGATGTCCTAGTCAGATGCCTTAGAAAAATGAAGAAAAGAGACAGAAAGATGGACACTGATTCATCTGCTTCCTTTATCACTGGTGAGCAGCCTAAACAGTTTGGAGATAGGTAGCCTGGGATATCCTCAAGAAATGGAGACATGCATTGACTAAAGCCTTCTCGGTGGCTGCCCTTAGGCTTTGGAATTCCCTTCCTAGGGAGGTAAGAATGACCCCCACCTTGCAGTCCTTCCGCCGACAAGCAAAGACCTTCTTATTTCAACAAGCCTTTGGAATTGAAGGCTAAGTATAGTGTGAAGGGTGCTGCATTGCTAATGTCTATTATATTATTTTTAAACTAGTTTGAACTCTTTTAGCTATATGTGTGTATGGTTTTAATATTGGAAATAGTTTAATCTTATTTTAATGTAGATTTTGTATGTTTTTAATTATATGTATTTTTTATCTGGAAGCCGCCATGAGTTCGTTTTGGAAAAATGGTGGAGTATAAATAAAGACAACAACAACAATAAACCAGTGCTTCCCTGGAGAGTTTTGTAACACAGCTCAGTTCTATGTTTAGAAATGTTCTGGTACTTTTTAAAAACAAAGTTTAAATTACACAGTTTGAGTTGCTTCACTCATTAAAGAGCACCATACAGGGCATCCCACCATACTTTTGTGAAGCATTTTTTGTGGAAAACCACAAGGTATTGAGTCCTCCATGGAGATGCTGCTACCATTTCCAAAGAGCAATTGCAAGTATCATTGCCAGGAATCTCCAGTTGTAGGCACGGAGAGCTCAGCTTGCATGCAAAGCAAAATGCATCACTAGAGACAGTTGAGAAATTCCTTGTGACCCGTGAAATAGCCCTCCAACTATTTGTAGCTTTCAGCCTTTTACTTACTCCAAGCATCTGGAGGTCATCTAGAATTTTTTAGAAAACTTCATCGCCGTACTCTGAATTGCCAACAGCCAACCAGTACTTTGGAAAAATGAGTGTGTTCTACCTCAATTGAAAATGACACACGTTTCAAACATGGTTCTTTCCTTAAAATACATGAAGGTGGTAAGAAGAAAATATTGGGATGTTGGTTAAAGGCAGGGAAACATGGTTTGACCTGCACCTTTCATAACTGATCCATAACAGTTAGCATATTTCTTGCATGAAGCAGCCATGAGCCTAATAATTGTGTATCATGATTAGTTTTAACACTTCATGACTTGTGCTGATGGCAATGTGAAGAAATTGGAACATTCTCAGTTCTGCTTTTCCAAGTACACACGGTTTGTCATATGCAACCCTGGTGCTATCTTTAATTAAAATGGACACTCTTTATTCCTTACTCAAGTGGGATTTGCCTTTACTAACACTGCTAACATGCTGAGCTAAAGATCACAGCCAAATCAGTTTATATTGTGTGTGCAATGTGTATATATGAAAGAGAATTATCTTTTTTTTATTATTAATTTTTATTCAAATTTTCAAAGACAAAAAAACCCACAAAACAAAAATAATTAAACAATAAAATAAAATATTGACTTCCGATTTGTTGCAGATCAGTTATAAATCTACAATATATAACAATCCTGTCTCCTAAATTATATTATAAAATCACTTTCCTCCAGTAGTTATCTTAATTAATCATCAAATCTCATAAACATTACTTTATTCTTCCCACAAAAAGTCAAAGAGAGGTTTCAGTTCCTTGAGAGATATATCTTTCAATTTTTCTCCAAATAAACATGTCGTTTAATCCATCTCATTCAAATCTGTTAGGTCCAATAATTTCAATAGCCATTCTCATTATCAATGTTAATTCCATCTTCTATCTTCAATAATCCTGTTAAGTCCAATAATTTCAGTAACCATTCTTCCATTATCAATAATCCTATTGAATCCAATAATTTCAGTAGCCATTCTTCCATTATCAGTATCCCATAATAATCTTGTTGTCATAGTCATAATCCAAATAAATATATAGATTAATCCGTCTCGCCAAACCTGTTTGAGCCAATAATTTCAATAGCCATTCTTCCATTGTCAATATTAATTCCATCTTCCGTCTTCAATAGTCCTGTTCAGTCCAGTAACTTCAGTATCCATTCTTCCATTATTAGTATCCCATATTAATCTTGCTGTCATAGCCATAGTCATATAGTAAGAGTCTAATGGGAATTTCCTTTATCACAAATATTTTCTTGCCATCAATTCTGAATATGTTGCTAAAATATTGTTGTAAAGTCATATCTCTGTTCTTCTTTTTTACAAAATGCACTGGCTCATCTCTTAAGAATTTT